>NW_026606637.1:0-1230000 GCF_029890125.1 Rhinichthys klamathensis goyatoka
AGCTTCAGGCAAAACAAGTGAAAAATATCATTTTTGGTTGAACTTGAGGTTTTCACAAAAATTTGTTCATTAAGCCCTCATCTAGTGATACCAATGCTCCAAATAGCAATTAAACATCTAAAAGTATCTTTATTTGTAAGTTTTAGGAGTACCTTTTCCTTGTCCGTGAAAATTGCCATTTTACTCTGGTCCCTTTTCGATGACTGGCGCTTCCTCTCAGCACAAATTTGGTACCGCTTTAAAGCGCAGGATTCCAACTTTGTGAATATTCATAGCGCATTCTCGATGGCATGATTCTGAACCAATGAAATGTGATTTTCAAATTCATGCGGATGTAAACAAAGCGATCTTACTCGGGCTGACTGACAGATCCGAAGCGTGTGCACAAAGACCTCTCAGACAGTGTGCGATCCCGATATACACATATAGCCTACACAGAATTACAGTATTTCAAAAAATCTGTCTTTGCGAGTATTTACGCAAACATTATCTGTTAGCCTATGTCTTAAGTGAATGTTTGGTTAACTGTTAGGGCAAAACATCTGATATGTAACATTATATTAGATCTGTGCAGTACAGTAGTAACATAATATATATATATACCGGTATATTAATAAGTAATATATAGGCTGTCTGTTTCATTAATGTTAATCAAACAATTGTGGTATCATGGGAAAAAAAGTAAAAAAAAAATATATATATATATATATATATATATATGTAAGGAATAATTGACGACAGGCCATTGAATTATTAGAAAAATAATGCACACCCGAGGTGGTAATGCGGTCACGACGCGAAGCGGAGTGGCCGTTACACCTCGGGTGTGCATTATTTTTCTAATAATTCAACGGCCTGAAGTCAATTATTCCGCTTATACTACAGTTACCACACCTCGAAACATTGTTCAGATGATGCATTTCAAGACGTTTGTCAAGTTTTTGTCATTAAAACGCTCTTGTATGTAGGACTAATTTCTTACGCATCTAATCCCATGCCTCCGTTGCTAATTCCAAAACGTCATTTTAGAGTTAGTAAAGGAGGTTTGAGCCACTGATAGCAGACTAATGATAGGGACACACTTACGACGCTGAAACATTCGAAGACTGGCTGTTTCCATCGACTGTAGTAGCAGGTCTTAAACACAGACTGAACGCGCTGAACACGGATTTGGGCATGATCTGTCATATTGTCATAAGTATCAAATTACATTCATAACTGGCCTTAGAGTAAGTGTGTCCCCGGCTTTATGCAGTTATTAATGCAGTTATGAGAGAGAGAGAGAGAGAGAGAGAGAGAGAGAGAGAGAGAGAGAGAGAGAGAGAGAGAGAGAGAGAGAGAGAGAGAGAGAGAGGAGAGAGAGAGAGACGAGAGAGAGAGAGAGAGAGAGAGAGAGAGAGAGAGAGAGAGAGAGAGAGAGAGAGAGAGAGAGAGAGAGAGAGAGAGAGAGAGAGAGATGTTGCAATAATGAGACAGAAAAGCATATGCGTCAATATTATTATTTATTTATTCAATTCGTTTTAATTCATTCGTTCATTCTCGTTTTCTATTATTGACAGTAGATAACCCAGTAAATGAAACACACAAAGCCCTTTTAACAAGTAGGCCTGTCAATAATTATGTATTTGTTATATTATCTGGAATAATTACGAAAACCCGTGGGACTATCAATTTATTTTAGATATTCAGTTTAATTTTATATTTATTATAGATAGGACTATATACTTTATTTATTTATTAAAATTACACTGCATGTGTCCATTGATTGTGAAGTTATACATCGAAAATTGCAGATCAAGTGCATGGGGCTGCATGTTTTTTCTTGTTATGAATTGTATGCTATTTTCCGTTATTACGGTTAACTACGCGCAGTGATATGGAACTGTAATGCGGTCAAACCTGCCTGAAACTACTTTAGCCATGCGTTTCCCTGAAAATAATTGCACACCTTAGAACGTTCTCAACCAATCAGAATCAAGCATTCAACATCCCTGTAGTATAAATATATACATACAGTATCTCACAAAAGTGAGTACACCGCTCACATTTCTGCAAATATTTAGTATATCTTCTCAAGGGACAATACTATAGAATTGAAACTTGGATATATTTTAGAGTTGTCATTGTGCTGCTTGTATAGCAGTATATATTTACTGTCCTCTGAAAATAACTCAACATACAGCAATTATTGTCAAAATAGCTGGCAACAAAAGTGAGTACACCCTAAGTGAACATGTCAAAACTGTGTCCAAAGTGTCAATAATATGGTGGTAAGGTGGGCTGGTGTGGCTACAGTACCAAGGCTCAATTTTTGTCCCAGTGTTCAGCAATTTTAACATAGTATCGTCATCATATCAGTGTATATGGACCAAAATAAAACCATTAAAATATCAAGTAAATAGGTATTGTGATACTTGGTGCCACTCTTGTCCCAAAAATTATTGCTATACCACGATACTTTTCCCTGTTGCACCTACACAAAATTTGAGGGTTCCCCCACCTGCCAAATCCCAATTTAACCACTGTATATACAGTATATATATACCAGGGCTTAAAGTATTCCGGTACCGAGCTGGATCTCCGGCGTGCGGCCGTGAGGAAAAAATGATTATTTTCGCATGCGATTCATTTTTGTCCAGCTAACGTGTTAAAATATTTAAGCAATTAACGCAGCATCCGTTTTTTCTGTCATCCTTTAGCTAGGGTTATGATCACGCAAATGCGTTAAACCACTCATGCGCGACAAGACAAAAGAGAACGCGCTTTCAGTGAATGTCCTCCTGACACGCGCGCGCGCTCACACGCACACACACACGCGAGACGCACAGAAAGACGCGCGCCAGTATCGAGTTCTCTTTCGCGCTTTGAACGAACAATAACACACACATTTATGCCAAAATGTCAGTTTTGTTGAGTAATCCTCACAAGAACAGTCTTAAATGAGTTAAATACAATCTTAAATGGAAGTAAATAGTAGTGAGAGAATGAGATGCGTGAGATCCTGTCAGCAGCGGCAGATCTTAAAGTGACAGGAGCCATTAATTCTGTCTGTCAGTAAAGTTAACCTAAAGAACAGACAGAACAGAGAAAATTACTAACTGCCCTCGACTAAAGAAACGCTTGTAGCTTTGATAAGGATTAATCTATATTTCATTTAAAATTTATGCAGTGCGGACTGTTTTATAACCTTATTCAATTTATGTATGGTACAGGTAAATTACATTTATTATGGGTTTAAGTGAGGATTGTTATAAGTTCACTTAAATTAAAGGTTTTTATATTTTTTTTAAGCCTAATGTTTAAAATTTGGGGGGAAATCATTTTCATCGAGACATCAGTAGATATAATATGAGTGATACTGGCTTTCATTCATAAAAAGACGGCATTAAGATACAGCTGTAATGTCTTGAAAATAAATGGTGCCATTGAAGATAAGTTCATCTGCCCACCCCCCCCAAAAAAGGTTCAGGCTCAGGAATTTTGTTCACTTTAACCCCTGATATACACACACATCACGGAGCGGCTATATACACTCACCTAAAGGATTATTAGGAACACCATACTAATACTGTGTTTGACCCCCCTTTCGCCTTCAGAACTGCCTTAATTCTACGTTGCCATTGATTCAACAAGGTGCTGAAAGCATTCTTTAGAAATGTTGGCCCATATTGATAGGATAGGCATCTTGCAGTTGATGGAGATTTGTGGGATGCACATCCAGGGCAACGAAGCTCCCGTTCCACCACATCCAAAGATGCTCTATTGGGTTGAGATCTGGTGACTGTGGGGGCCATTTTAGTACAGTGAACTCATTGTCATGTTCAAGAAACCAATTTGAAATGATTCGAGCTTTGTGACATGGTTGCATTATCCTGCTGGAAGTAGCCATCAGAGGATGGGTACATGGTGGCCATAAAGGGATGGACATGGTCAGAAACAATGCTCAGGTAGGCCGTGGCATTTAAACGATGCCCAATTGGCACTAAGTGTGCCAAGAAAACATCCCCCAAACCATTACACCACCACCACCAGCCTGCACAGTGGTAACAAGGCATGATGGATCCATGTTCTCATTCTGTTTACGCCAAATTCTGACTCTACCATCTGAATGTCTCAACAGAAATCAGGACTCATCAGACCAGGGAACATTTTTCCAGTCTTCAACTGTCCAATTTTGGTGAGCTCTTGCAAATTGTAGCCTCTTTTTCCTATTTGTAGTGGAGATGAGTGGTACCCGGTGGGGTCTTCTGCTGTTGTAGCCCATCCGCCTCAAGGTTGTGCGTTTTGTGGCTTCACAAATGCTTTGCTGCATACCTTGGTTGTAACGAGTGGTTATTTCAGTCAAAGTTGCTCTTCTATCAGCTTGAATCAGTCGGCCCATTCTCCTCTGACCTCTAGCATCAACAAGGCATTTTCGCCCACAGGACTGCCGCATACTGGATGTTTTTCCCTTTTCACACCATTCTTTGTAAACCCTAGAAATGGTTGTGCGTGAAAATCCCAGTAACTGAGCAGATTGTGAAATACTCAGACCGGCCCGTCTGGCACCAACAACCATGCCACGCTCAAAATTGCTTAAATCACCTTTCTTTCCCATTCTGACATTCAGTTTGGAGTTCAGGAGATTGTCTTGACCAGGACCACACCCCTAAATGCATTGAAGCAACTGCCATGTGATTGGTTGATTAGATAATTGCATTCATGAGAAATTGAACAGGTGTTCCTAATAATCCTTTAGGTGAGTGTATATATAAATTAACTAAATTAATTACTTTTTTTACAACAAAAATGAAACATCACTAAATTTACTTTAGCTGGACTGTGACGCTATCTGCTTCTGGAAACAAACTTTGTTGCATTATTTTCCTGTTATCACTGTAAAGCTGCTTTGAAACAATCTGTATTGTAAAAAACACTATATAAATAAATGTGACTTGACTTGATTGGCAAGTTCTTCCTATGTGGAGTAGCATATCAAATTAATGAAAGTATAAACCCTTTAGTTTAAACATGCTCATGTAAATAGCTTTTATGTACAGTAGTTCTGTTGTGTTTGTTTTATGTTTGCTCTAAGAATAGACATGACTTTGTTTTCTTCACTGGAATTCTTAACTTGCAACATTCTAAAACAACATTCGGATGCAATAAATAATACATTAAGGCAATTCTAGATGGCATTCTATGTGTTTGTCGTGTGTACTAAAGTATGCCAATCATCATTAGAGCACCACCCTCAGGCTGAATAACACAAGGACATCAGAATTCTGCCAAAAGTGTGTCTGATGTGTTCAGCGATTAGAATATTAAGCTTACAAAATGTGTATCATAAACTTGCACGAAGACCCAGAATCTGCCCTACCTAAATTTATGGCCAGGAGCCGCTACTGTTTAAGTGTATAAAATCAATTTAAATTATATTTAAATGTCATTAGTAACTGAAAATGAGATAACCAATAGGTTTCACATTCTTTCTGGGAAAAGAAAAAATCACCACAACTTCTGAAAGTGAACAGTCATTTTAACTTCAATGCAAAAAAAAACTCAAAAAACTATTTAAATAGTTCTCTTTTAAAAACTCTTTGCTCAACTTTAAAAATAAAAACTCTTTGCTCAACTTGGTAATATATAGTTATATCAACCTGAAAACTTGACATACAAACACCTGAAACTAGAGGTGGACAATTAGTTATTTTTGTTATTAGGGGCCAAGCACCGAAGGTGCGGAGGCACCTATTGTATCTGTTCAGATTCTTTTTATTAGGGGCCAAGCACCGAAGGTGCGGAGGCACCTATTGTATCTGTTCAGGTTCTTATTATTATTATTAGGGGCCAAGCACCGAAGGTGCGGAGGCACCTATTGTATCTGTTCCGGTTCTTATTATTAGGGGCCAAGCACCGAAGGTGCGGAGGCACCTATTGTATCTGTTCCGGTTCTTATTATTAGGGGCCAAGCACCGAAGGTGCGGAGGCACCTATTGTATCTGTTCCGGTTCTTATTAGGGGCCAAGCACCGAAGGTGCGGAGGCACCTATTGTATCTGTTCCGGTTCTTATTATTATTATTATTATTAGGGGCCAAGCACCGAAGGTGCGGAGGCACCTATTGTATCTGTTCCGGTTCTTATTATTATTATTATTATTAGGGGCCAAGCACCGAAGGTGCGGAGGCACCTATTGTATCTGTTCCGGTTCTTATTATTAGGGGCCAAGCACCGAAGGTGCGGAGGCACCTATTGTATCTGTTCCGGTTCTTATTATTATTAGGGGCCAAGCACCGAAGGTGCGGAGGCACCTATTGTATCTGTTCCGGTTCTTATTATTATTAGGGGCCAAGCACCGAAGGTGCGGAGGCACCTATTGTATCTGTTCCGGTTCTTATTATTATTATTATTAGGGGCCAAGCACCGAAGGTGCGGACGGCACCTATTGTATCTGTTCCGGTTCTTATTATTAGGGGCCAAGCACCGAAGGTGCGGAGGCACCTATTGTATCTGTTCCGGTTCTTATTTATTATTAGGGGCCAATGCACCCGAAGGTGCGGAGGCACCTATTGTATCTGTTCTGGTTCCTATTATTATTATTCTTCTTCCGACTGGGCGTCTATGGCAGCCCATAGAACCGTTTGCGGGAAAGTTGTTTTGGTTTGACATTCTGATAGAGGGACAGTCCAACATCAATTGCACCAATTTTGGTGTCTCTAACTCATTGCCTCTAGCGCCACCACCTGTCCAAAGTTTCACTTTTATTATGCTAATAACTTTTGAACCGTTTGGCCTATCAACAAAATTCTTTTTTCCTCTGATTCCTGAGCTCATGACGATTCGATCGCACCCTATGACGTCATTTTTCCGTCATAAAAATATGGCCGCCATTTTGAATTGTCCAAAAAAACCTACTTTTGCGAAACTCGTCCTAGACGGTTTGTCCGATTCTCACCAAAATTGCACCCAGATCATCTCCAGGCAATTGGCGACAAAAAGTTATGGAATTCAAGTCGATTCAGTCAAACCGCTTTCGATAAACGCGCAAACCAAATTTTTACGTAGCGCTTGCGAAAACAGACGTAAGGCTGTATCTCCGCAACGCTTAATCGTATTCAGACCAAACTTGGTACATGTCATCACAAGCATGACCTGAGGCTACATGCCTGCGTTTCGGCGCAGCGCCACCTACTGGTCCGGAGATATGAAAAAACGGCTATTTTCGCTCATAACTTCTGAACGGTTTGTCCAAAAATCATAAAAGTGGTCTCTTTAGATTCAGGGCCGTCATGCCGAGTCGACTGATATCCAATTTTCCAGATCGGCCATTTTGGCTGTCGGCCATTTTGAATTATGTGCTAAAATGCTGTATTTTTTGAACGCATGAACGAATTGTTACGAAACTCGGTATGGGTCATCAGTACGATGCCCTGAAGGAGCCTGAGAAGTTTCGAAACAGCGCCACCTAGTGGTAAAATTTATTTTTCAAATGCTTATAACCTCTGGCTGTGGTTGACTTATTTTCACGGGAGTCATCTCGTTGAGGTCCTGAATCGTTGCCGAGTCCAGAGATACCAAATATGCTAGGTTTCGACTTACGGTTTGTGTAGCGTTGTGGATTTAGCGCTTAAAAAACATTTTGCCGATATCTTCGAAACCGTTAGTCCGATCGAGACGAAAACCACCGTCAGAAAATTGGAAACATAGGTCGATAGCTATGTGTCAATGCCCAAATGCCAAAATATTGATAGTAAGGGGTCGTAAAATTCAATCAAAGTCACGTAGCGGTCATTTTTTACGTGTTTTTTTCACATAAATGTCTATAACTCTGAAGTTAATCGAGATATCTTCACCAAAATTGACACACAGATGTAGGGGCTCACTCTGAGGACACATGAAAAAAATTGTGGGATTTTGCCTCTTGGTGGCGCTATAATAGAACAAAACATGAAAATCCCCATTGATTTCAATGCAGTTTTGTGATGTTGAAATGCTATACTTAATGAACACATTGCTGTAACATTACGAAACTCAGAATTTGTTACCAGCACCTTGCCTGAAGGTACTCAAAAGATTTCAAGACAGCGCCACCTGTTGGTCAAAAGTTTAAAATTACATTTCCAAAAAATGCTAATAACTTTTTTTTAAAAATGTGCTTATTGTAATGACACTGGTCTTAATAGATTCCTTGGGTCATGCCGAGAACATAGATACCAAGTTTGACGTATTTGGACGAACTTCCTGTCCGCCCATCTTTATTTACTTTCAAAACCTTCTTTTTCGAACTTCTCCTAGACCATTCGTCCGATTTTCACCAAAATCGTATCGTGTCATCTCCATACCGTGCCGACTAAAAGTTATGGATTTCGTGACGATAGAGGAAACCGTTTTCGTATACCGCAGCAGCAAAGTTGAGGCATGCTGCCAAAATGACTATTAAGTCTTTATCTCTGCAATGCCTTCACATTTTGACACCAAACTTTGTATGTGTCATTGTCAACCTCACTCTGACCACATCACATCGATTTCGTAACTGCGCCACCTATTGGTCGAAAGTGATAATCCATTAAATCATCTTAAAAGTTACTGTATATATGATTTTTTAGCCATTTGCCCAAAATTATCTTAAAATGTCTTTAATTGCTCCCTTGCTGCAATTGGTCTGCCACTCCCACCCATGAGGGCATCTGTTGCCGCTTCTTGCGCTTGGCCCGGTAATGGCTGCTTGCAGCTATATTTATTAGGGGCCAAGCACCGAAGGTGCGGAGGCACCTATTGTATCTGTTCCGGTTTCTTATTATTATTATTATTAGGGGCCAAGCACCGAAGGTGCGGAGGCACCTATTGTATCCTGTTCCGGTTCTTATTAGGGGCCAAGCACCGAAGGTGCGGAGGCACCTATTGTATCTGTTCCGGTTCTTATTCTTCTTCTTCTTCTTCTTCTTCTTCTTCTTCTTCTTCTTCTTCTTCTTCTTCTTCTTCTTCTTCTTCTTCTTCTTCTTCTTCTTCTTCTTCTTCTTCTTCTTCTTTCTTCTTCTTCTTCTTCTTCTTCTTCTTCTTCTTCCTTCTTCTTCTTCTTCTTCTTCTTCTTCTTCTTCCGACTGGGCGTCTATGGCAGCCCATAGAAACCGTATCCGGGAAAGTTGTTCCGGTTTGACATTCTGATAGAGGACAGTCCCAACAGTAATTGCACCAATTTTGGTGTCTCTAACTCATTGCCTCTAGCGCCACCACCTGTCCAAAATTTCAAAATCATTATGCTAATAACTTTTGAACTGTAAGGCCTATCAACAAAATTCTTTTTTCCTCTGATTCCTGAGCTCATGACGATTCGATCCCACCCTTATGACGTCATTTTCCGTCATAAAAATATGGCCGCCATTTTGAATTGTTTTAAAAAACCTACTTTTGCGAACTCGTCCTAGACGGTTTGTCCGATTCTCACCAAAATTGCACCAGATCATCCCCAGGCAAGTGCCGACAAAAAGTTATGGAATTCAAGTTGATTCGCTTAACGGTTTTTCGATATAAACGCGCAAATTAATTTACGTAGCGCTTGCAAAAACAGACGTAAGGCTGTATCTCCCGCAACGCTTAATCGTATTCAGACCAAACTTGTTACATGTCATCACAAGCATGACCTGAGGCGACATGCTGCGTTTCGGCGCAGCGCCACCTACTGGTCCGGAGATATGAAAAACGGCTATTTTCGCTCATAACTTCTGAACGTTTTGTCCAAAAATCATAAAAGTGGTCTCTTTAGATTCAGGGCGTCATGCCGAGTCGACTGATATCCAATTTTCCCAGATCGGCCATTTTGGCTGTCGGCCATTTTGAATTATGTGCTAAAATGCTGTATTTTTTGAACGCATGAACGAATTGTTACGAAACTCGGTATGGGTCATCAGTACGATGCCCTGAAGGAGCCTGAGAAGTTTCGAAACAGCGCCACCTAGTGGTAAATTTATTTTTCAAATGCTTATAACTCTGGCTGTGGTTGAATTATTATCACGGGATTGATCTCGTTGAGGTCCTGAATCGTTGCCGAGTCCAGAGATACCAAATATGCTAGGTTTCGACTTACGGTTTGTGTAGCGTTGTGATTTAGCGCTTAAAAAACATTTGCCGATATCTTCGAAACCGTTAGTCCGATCGAGACGAAACCACCGTCAGAAAATTGGAAACATAGGTCGATAGCTATACGCCAATGCCCAAATGCCAAAATATTGATAGTAAGGGGTCGTAAAATTCAATCAAAGTCACGTGTCAGTCATTTTTTACGTGTTTTTTCACATAAATGTCTATAACTCTGAAGTTAATCGAGATATCTTCACCAAAATTGACACACAGATGTAGAGGCTCACTCTGAGAACACATGAAAAAAATTGTGGGATTTTGCCTCTTGGTGGCCCTATAATAGAACAAAACATGAAAATCCCATTGATTTCAATGCAGTTTTGTGATGTGAAATGCTATACTTAATGAACACATTGCTGTAACATTACGAAACTCAGAATTTGTTACCAGCACCTTGCCTTGAAGGTACTCAAAAGATTTCAAGACAGCGCCACCTGTTGGTCAAAAGTTAAAATTACATTTCCAAAAATGCTAATAACTATTTTAAAAATGTGCTTATTGTAATGACACTGGTCTTAATAGATTCCTTGGGTCATGCCGAGAACATAGATACCAAGTTTGACGTATTTGGACGAACTTCCTGTCCGCCATCTTTATTTACTTTCAAAACCTTCTTTTTCGAACTTCTCCTAGACCATTCGTCCGATTTTCACCAAAATCGAATCGTGTCATCTCCATACCGTGCCGACTAAAAGTTATGGATTTCGTGACGATAGAGGAAACCGTTTTCGTATACCGCAGCAGCAAAGTTGAGGCATGCTGCCAAAATGACTATTAAGTCTTTATCTCTGCAATGCCTTCACATTTTGACACCAAACTTTGTATGTGTCATTGTCACCTCACTCTGACCACATCACATCGATTTCGTAACTGCGCCACCTATTGGTCGAAAGTGATAATCCATTAAATCATCTTAAAAGTTACTGTATATATGATTTTTTAGCCATTTGCCCAAAATTATCTTAAAATGTCTTTAATTGCTCCTTGCTGCAATTGGTCTGCCACTCCCACCCATGAGGGCATCTGTTGCCGCTTCTTGCGCTTGGCCCCGGTAATGGCTGCTTGCAGCTATATTTATTATTAGGGGCCAAGCACCGAAGGTGCGGAGGCACCTATTGTATCTGTTCCGGTTCTTATTATTAGGGGCCAAGCACCGAAGGTGCGGAGGCACCTATTGTATCTGTTCCGGTTCTTATTATTATTATTATTATTATTCTTCTTCTTCTTCTTCCGACTGGGCGTCTATGGCAGCCCCTAGAACCGTGTCCGGGAAAGTTGTTCCGGCTTGACATTCTGATAGAGGACAGTCCCAACAGTAATTGCACCAATTTTGGTGTCTCTAACTCATTGCCTCTAGCGCCACCACCTGTCCAAAGTTTCAAAATCATTATGCTAATAACTTTTGAACCGTAAGGCCTATCGACAAAATTCTTTTTTCCTCTGATTCCTGAGCTCATGACAATTCGATTGCACCCTATGACGTCATTTTCCGTCATAAAAATATGGCCGCCATTTTGAATTGTTTAAAAAACATACTTTTGCGAACTCGTCCTAGACGGTTTGTCAGATTTTCACCAACATTGCACCAGATCATCTCCAGGCAGTCCCGACAAAAAGTTATGGAATTCAAGTCGATTCGCCTAATAAATTTCGATAAACACACAAACTAATTTTACTTAGCGCTTGCGAAAACAGACGTAAGGCTGTATCTCCGCAACGCTTAATCGTATTCAGACCAAACTTGGTACCTGTCATCACAAGCATGACCTGAGGCTACGTGCTTCGTTTCGGCGCAGCGCCACCTACTGGTCCGGAGATATGAAAAATGGCTATTTTTGCTCATAACTTCTGAACGGTTTGTCCAAATATCATAAAAGTGGTCTCGATAGATTCACTGCGTCATGCCGAGTCGACTGATGTCCAATTTTCCCAGATCGGCCATTTTGGCTGTCGGCCATTTTGAATTATGTGCTAAAATGCTGTATTTTTTGAACGCATGAACGAATTGTTACGAAACTCGGTATGGGTCATCAGTACGAAGCCCTGAAGGAGCCTGAGAAGTTTCGAAACAGCGCCACCAAGTGGTGAAATTTTTTTCTCCAATAGCTTATAATGCTTATAACTCTGGCAGTTGTTGACTTATTTTCACGGGAGTCATCTCGTTGAGGTCCTGAATCCTTGCCGAGTCCACAGATACCAAACATGCTAGGTTTCGACTTACGGTTTGTCTAGCGTTGTGATTTAGCGCTTAAAAAACATTTGCCGATATCTTCGAAACCGCTAGTCCGATCGAGACGAAACCACCGTCAGAAGTACGGAAACATAGGTCGATAGCTATTCGCTAATGCCCAAATGCCAAAATATTGATAGTAAGGGGTCGTAAAATTCAATCAAAGTCACGTAGCGGTCATTTTTTACGTGTTTTTTCACATAAATGTCTATAACTCTGAAGTTAATCGAGATATCTTCACCAAAATTGACACACAGATGTAGGGGCTCACTCTGAGGACACATGAAAAAAATTGTGGGATTTTGCCTCTTGGTGGCGCTATAATAGAACAAAACATGAAAATCACATTGATTTCAATGCAGTTTTGTGACGTGAAATGCTATACTTAATGAACACATTGCTGTAACAATACGAATCTCAGAATTTGTTACCAGCACCTTGCCTTGAAGGTACTCAAAAGATTTCGAGACAGCGCCACCTGTTGGTCAAAAGTTAAAATTACATTTCCAAAAATGCTAATAACTTTTGAAAAAATATGCTTATTGCAATGACACTGGTCTTAATAGATTCCTTGGGTCATGCCGAGAACATAGATACCAAGTTTGATGTATTTGGACGAACTTCCTGTCCGCCATCTTTATTTACTTTCAAAACCTTCTTTTTCGAACTTCTCCTAGACCATTGGTCCGATTTTCACCAAAATCGAATCATATAATCTCCAGACCATGCAGACTAAAAGTTATGGATTTCGTGACAATAGACAAAACTGTTTTTGTATACCGCAGCAGCAAAGTTGAGGCATGCTGCCAAAATGACTATTAAGTCTTTATCTCTGCAATGCCTTGACATTTTGACACCAAACTTTGTATGTGTCATAGTCACCTCACTCTGACCAGACCACATCGATTTTGCAACTGCGCCACCTATTGGTCGAAAGTGATAATCCATTAAATCATCTTAAAAGTTACTGTATATATGATTTTTTTAGCCATTTGCCCAAAATTCTCTTAAAATGTCTTTAATTGCTCCTTGTTGCAGTAGATCTGCCACTCCCACCCATGAGGGCATCTGTTGCTGCTTCTTGCGCTTGGCCCCGGTAATGGCTGCTTGCAGCTATATTTATTCTTCTTTTTCTTCTTCCGACTGGGCGTCTATGGCAGCCCATAGAACCGTGTCCGGGAAAGTTGTTCCGGTTTGACATTCTGATAGAGGACAGTCCCAACAGTAATTGCACCAATTTTGGTGTCTCTAACTCATTGCCTCTAGCGCCACCACCTGTCCAAAGTTTCAAAATCATTATGCTAATAACTTTTGAACCGTAAGGCCTATCAACAAAATTATTTTTTCCTCTGATTCCTGAGCTCACGACGATTCGACTGCATCCTATGGCGTCATTTTCCGTCATAAAAATATGGCCGCCATTTTGAATTGTCCAAAAAACCTACTTTTGCGAACTCGTCCTAGACGGTTTGTCCGATTTTCACCAAAATTGCACCAGATCCTCTCCAGGCAGTGACGACAAAAAGTTATGGAATTCAAGTCGATTCGCTTAGCAGTTTTTGAAAAAACGCACAATCTAATTTTACGTAGCGCTTGCAAAAACAGACGTAAGGCTGTATCTCCGCAACGCTTAATCGTATTCAGACCAAACTTGGTACATGTCATCACAAGCATGACCTGAGGCTACATGCTGCGTTTCGGCGCAGCGCCACCTACTGGTCCGGAGATATGAAAAACGGCTATTTTCGCTCATAACTTCTGAACGGTTTGTCCAAAAATCATAAAAGTGGTCTCTGTAGATTCAGGGCGTCATGACGAGTTGACTGATATCCAATTTTCCCAGATCGGCCATTTTGGCTGTCGGCCATTTTGAATTATGTGCAAAAATGCTGTATTTTTTGAACGCATGAACGAATTGTTACGAAACTCGGGATGGGTCATCAGTACGATGCCCTGAAGGAGCCTGAGAAGTTTCGAAACAGCGCCACCTAGTGGTAAAATTTATTTTTCAAATGCTTATAACTCTGGCTGTGGTTGACTTATTTTCACGGGAGTCATCTCGTTGAGGTCCTGAATCGTTGCCGAGTCCAGAGATACCAAACATGCTAGGTTTCGACTTACGGTTTGTGTAGAGTTGTGATTTAGCGCTTAAAAAACATTTGCCGATATCTTCGAAACCGTTAGTCCGATCGAGACGAAACCACCGTCAGAAAATTGGAAACATAGGTCGATAGCTATACGCCAATGCCCAAATGCCAAAATATTGATAGTAAGGGGTCGTAAAATTCAATCAAAGTCACGTGTCAGTCATTTTTTACGTGTTTTTTCACATAAATGTCTATAACTCTGAAGTTAATCGAGATATCTTCACCAAAATTGACACACAGATGTAGGGGCTCACTCTGAGGACACATGAAAAAAATTGTGGGATTTTGCCTCTTGGTGGCGCTATAATAGAACAAAACATGAAAATCCCATTGATTTCAATGCAGTTTTGTGATGTGAAATGCTATACTTAATGAACACATTGCTGTAACATTACGAAACTCAGAATTTGTTACCAGCACCTTGCCTTGAAGGTACTCAAAAGATTTCAAGACAGCGCCACCTGTTGGTCAAAAGTTAAAATTACATTTCCAAAAATGCTAATAACTTTTGAATACATCTGGCTATTTTAATGACACTGGTCTTAATAGATTCCTTGGGTCATGCTGAGGACATAGATACCAGGTTTGATGTATTTGGACGAACTTCCTATCCGCCATCTTGATTTTCATTGAATACCTACTTTTTCGAACTGCTCCAAGGCCGTTTGTCCAATTTTCACCAAAATCGAATCGTGTCATCTCCAGACCGTGCCGACTAAAAGTTATGGATTTCGTGACGATAGACGAAACCGTTTTTGTATACCACAGCATCAAAGTTGAGGCATGCTGCCAAAATTGCTATTCAGGCTTTATCTATGCAATTCTTTCACATTTTGACACCAAACTTTTTATGTGTCATTGTCACCTCACTCTGATCACATCAGTTTTGTAACTGTGCCGCCTATTGGTCGAAAGTGATAATCCAATGAATCATATTTTTAGTTACTGTATGTGATTTTTCAGCCATTTTTCAGCCAGTTGGTTTGATTCTACTTACAGTGTTTGTTTAACTCATTTAACATTTTTTCCACTGCTGTGAATTTTGGATGTAACTTTAGAAATGTTGGCCTGGCTGATTTAAAATTTGGTGTTACTATTCGTACATTGTCTGCATTGTCATGTACTTTGAGAAACATAGCTGCTATACGTCAATTACATTTCAGCACTTATTGGACAGGGATAATAAAAGCTGAATGGAACAGTCATACTGTCTAGCATACTTTGTCTATCATGCAAAAAGTGAGCCTGCATTACACAGAAAATAGACAATAATGAACAAATAAAAACTATAGTGCCTACCTTGCAGACTTGCACTCCAAGTGAAGCACATGGATTAATTATTTTATTCTAAATATCTATGTTTTTCCAGCATGCATCAACGTCAAAATATATATTATAGGCTAGTCTCCTTTAATAAAAACTGCCAGTAGGTAGTAGCAATTTTTAATGAGTGAGTCATTGAATCATTCATTAAAATTGCTGATATTCAATGAAAACAGCATTCTTGTTCACGTGCTAATGCTTTACTGTATCTTATGTTATTAATATAAAAGTCATTACTAGGGCATTTTTGCCCTATAACTTTACATGTAGCCAAAAGAAAATTATTTTTATAGAAAATGTATATTATAGAGACCAATACAATTGTATATTTATTTTAAATGGACAGCAATATATTTAATCATGTCAACTTGAAAAATATGAATATTGAAAAAATGTTTTATTGTTTTATTTTATTTATAAAGGTTTAACATCTAATTATTTTCCAGCATTTGATAGATTATATGAACATCAGTTATATAAAACAATGTTTTCAAGTTATACAAATTAATTAAATCCATGCATTTATTTCCATTTAAATGGATGTTAACTGGTTTAAAAAAAATGAACAAACATTGGGCTTGAAAGTTTCCTTATACTGGGGCTCCCTCTAGTGGGCAACATTAATACCACAGCCTTTATATTTTAGTTGGAATGGCTGATATTCATTATGGATTCAATTCTCCCTTGGTGCATGGAACCCTCATTACAAAATATGTCTTAAATACAAAATATGTCAAAATATGTCTTAATACACCAAGACACTTACAGTTGTATTTTATACTGGATACATATCATTTGAGGATGGCAGTTCCCACACCCGGTATATGCATCCCTGTGGTTTACTAGCCTGCTGATTGTTCATATAAAGACCGTTTCATCTAGGTTACAATTCCAATATTATCAAAAAGAAGGCAGAAGTCATAACAGTGAAGGACATGAGTGTAGGAGGAGTTAATTGTTACAACCCTCAGAATTATAGTTCTTAAGGATTTTTGTTTGTTTATACCGTAGTCCAGTCGTTCCCATACTTTTTAGAGTGTATTATATTTTTACCTTCATAAAATAAATTATATTTTAAATAAAAAATATTAAATAGAGAAATATGCAATGTATGATTTAAAAATTAAACTAAAAACAGTACGTGGCAGTAAGTCACTGTATTTATAATTGAGTCATCAAGTAGATGTAAAGTAATGTAACAAAGCAAGTGGCTGTATTAATGAATGGTTCATTAAATCATTGACTCCAGGATTCTATCAAAGTTTGGATTGTACTATTTTTTATGTTTTTGAAAGAAGCCCTTTATGCGCATCAAGGCTGCATTTATTTGACCTAAAATACAGAAATGTTTTTTTTTAAATGAATCCTGAAAAAAGTATCACAGGTAAAAAAAAAACACCTGTTTCTAACATTGATAATAAATCAGCATAATAGAATGATTTCTGAAAAAAATCACGTGACTGTATAAATTGGAATAATAATTTTTGATCAAATAAATGCAGGCTTGATGCACATAAGAGACTTATTTAAAAAAAAAAAAAACATAAAAATAGTAATGTGTCCAAATTTTTTACCAGTAGAAGGCTACTGTACTATTGCTGCATAATTATTTAAAATGTTAAAGTTCTTCAAGTCACCATTTCGCGTGTTGGGGGACTTTCAAGATGGCTCCTTGAACGCACGCGTTTCGATGAGCTCGCAATCCTAATCATTTAAACGAACCTTCATAAAGTTATTGCAAAGACAATTTTGAAAGTTAACTCAAATTAATATTACAGTGATAAAAAACATTTGCCGATATCTTCGAAACCGTTAGTCCGATCGAGACGAAACCACCGTCAGAAAATTGGAAACATAGGTCGATAGCTATACGCCAATGCCCAAATGCCAAAATATTGATAGTAAGGGGTCGTAAAATTCAATCAAAGTCACGTAGCGGTCATTTTTTACGTGTTTTTTCACATAAATGTCTATAACTCTGAAGTTAATCGAGATATCTTCACCAAAATTGACACACAGATGTAGGGGCTCACTCTGAGGACACATGAAAAAAATTGTGGGATTTTGCCTCTTGGTGGCGCTATAATAGAACAAAACATGAAAATCCGATTGATTTCAATGCAGTTTTGTGATGTGAAATGCTATACTTAATGAACACATTGCTGTAACATTACGAAACTCAGAATTTGTTACCAGCACCTTGCCTTGAAGGTACTCAAAAGATCTCAAGACAGCGCCACCTGTTGGTCAAAAGTTAAAATTACATTTCCAAAAATGCTAATAACTTTTTAAAAAATGTGCTTATTGTAATGACACTGGTCTTAATAGATTCCTTGGGTCATGCCGAGAACATAGATACCAAGTTTGATGTATTTGGACGAACTTCCTGTCCCCCATCTTTATTTATTTTCAAAACCTTCTTTTTCGAACTTCTCCTAGACCATTCGTCCGATTTTCACCAAAATCGAATCATATCATCTCCAGACCATGCCGACTAAAAGTTATGGATTTCGTGACGATAGACGAAACCGTTTTTGTAAACCGCAGGAGCAAAGTTGAGGCATGCTGCCAAAATTACTATTAAGTCTTTATCTCTGCAATGCCTTGACATTTTGACACCAAACTTTGTATGTGTCATTGCCACCCCACTCTGACCACATCACATCGATTTCGTAACTGCGCCACCTATTGGTCGAAAGTGATAATCCATTAAATCATCTTAAAAGTTACTGTATATATGATTTTTTAGCCATTTGCCCAAAATTTTCTTAAAATGTCTTTAATTTCTCCTTGCTGCAATTGGTCTGCCACTCCCACGCATGAGGGCATCTGTTGCCGCTTCTTGCGCTTGTTCTTCTTCTTCTTCTTCTTCTTCTTCTTCTTCTTCTTCTTCCGACTGGGCGTCTATGGCAGCCCATAGAACCGTATCCGGGAAAGTTGTTCCGGTTTGACATTCTGATAGAGGACAGTCCCAACAGTAATTGCACCAATTTTGGTGTCTCTAACTCATTGCCTCTAGCGCCACCACCTGTCCAAAATTTCAAAATCATTATGCTAATAACTTTTGAACTGTAAGGCCTATCAACAAAATTCTTTTTTCCTCTGATTCCTGAGCTCATGACAATTCGATTGCACCCTATGACGTCATTTTCCGTCATAAAAATATGGCCGCCATTTTGAATTGTTTAAAAAACCTACTTTTGCGAACTCGTCCTAGACGGTTTGTCCGATTCTCACCAAAATTGCACCAGATCATCCCCAGGCAGTGCCGACAAAAAGTTATGGAATTCAAGTTGATTCGCTTAACGGTTTTTGATAAACGTGCAAATTAATTTTACGTAGCGCTTGCGAAAACAGACGTAAGGCTGTATCTCCGCAACGCTTAATCGTATTCAGACCAAACTTGGTACATGTCATCACAAGCATGACCTGAGGCTACATGCTGCGTTTCGGCGCAGCGCCACCTACTGGTCCGGAGATATGAAAAACGGCTATTTTCGCTCATAACTTCTGAACGGTTTGTCCAAAAATCATAAAAGTGGTCTCTTTAGATTCAGGGCGTCATGCCGAGTCGACTGATATCCAATTTTCCCAGATCGGCCATTTTGGCTGTCGGCCATTTTGAATTATGTGCTAAAATGCTGTATTTTTTGAACGCATGAACGAATTGTTACGAAACTCGGTATGGGTCATCAGTACGATGCCCTGAAGGAGCCTGAGAAGTTTCGAAACAGCGCCACCTAGTGGTAAAATTTATTTTTCAAATGCTTATAACTCTGGCTGTGGTTGACTTATTTTAACGGGAGTCATCTCGTTGAGGTCCTGAATCGTTGCCGAGTCCAGAGATACCAAATATGCTAGGTTTCGACTTACGGTTTGTGTAGCGTTGTGATTTAGCGCTTAAAAAACATTTGCCGATATCTTCGAAACCGTTAGTCCGATCGAGACGAAACCACCGTCAGAAAATTGGAAACATAGGTCGATAGCTATACGCCAATGCCCAAATGCCAAAATATTGA
Source organism: Rhinichthys klamathensis goyatoka (assembly GCF_029890125.1). NCBI lineage: Eukaryota > Metazoa > Chordata > Actinopteri > Cypriniformes > Leuciscidae > Rhinichthys > Rhinichthys klamathensis. The sequence goes on from NW_026606637.1 coordinate 19,837, forward strand.
TAGTAAGGGGTCGTAAAATTCAAACAAAGTCACGTAGCGGTCATTTTTTACGTGTTTTTTCACATAAATGTCTATAACTCTGAAGTTAATCGAGATATCTTCACCAAAATTGACACACAGATGTAGGGGCTCACTCTGAGGACACATGAAAAAAATTGTGGGATTTTGCCTCTTGGTGGCGCTATAATAGAACAAAACATGAAAATCCCATTGATTTCAATGCAGTTTTGTGATGTGAAATGCTATACTTAATGAACACATTGCTGTAACATTACGAAACTCAGAATTTGTTACCAGCACCTTGCCTTGAAGGTACTCAAAAGATTTCAAGACAGCGCCACCTGTTGGTCAAAAGTTAAAATTACATTTCCAAAAATGCTAATAACTTTTTTTAAAATGTGCTTATTGTAATGACACTGGTCTTAATAGATTCCTTGGGTCATGCCGAGAACATAGATACCAAGTTTGACGTATTTGGACGAACTTCCTGTCCGCCATCTTTATTTACTTTCAAAACCTTCTTTTTCGAACTTCTCCTAGACCATTCGTCCGATTTTCACCAAAATCGAATCGTGTCATCTCCATACCGTGCCGACTAAAAGTTATGGATTTCGTGACGATAGAGGAAACCGTTTTCGTATACCGCAGCAGCAAAGTTGAGGCATGCTGCCAAAATGACTATTAAGTCTTTATCTCTGCAATGCCTTCACATTTTGACACCAAACTTTGTATGTGTCATTGTCACCTCACTCTGACCACATCACATCGATTTCGTAACTGCGCCACCTATTGGTCGAAAGTGATAATCCATTAAATCATCTTAAAAGTTACTGTATATATGATTTTTTAGCCATTTGCCCAAAATTATTTTAAAATGTCTTTAATTGCTCCTTGCTGCAATTGGTCTGCCACTCCCACCCATGAGGGCATCTGTTGCCGCTTCTTGCGCTTGGCCCCGGTAATGGCTGCTTGCAGCTATATTTATTATTATTATTATTATTATTATTATTATTATTCTTCCGACTGGGCGTCTATGGCAGCCCATAGAACCGTTTGCGGGAAAGTTGTTTTGGTTTGACATTCTGATAGAGGACAGTCCCAACATCAATTGCACCAATTTTGGTGTCTCTAACTCATTGCCTCTAGCGCCACCACCTGTCCAAAGTTTCACTTTTATTATGCTAATAACTTTTGAACCGTTTGGCCTATCAACAAAATTCTTTTTTCCTCTGATTCCTGAGCTCATGACGATTCGATCGCACCCTATGACGTCATTTTCCGTCATAAAAATATGGCCGCCATTTTGAATTGTCCAAAAAACCTACTTTTGCGAACTCGTCCTAGACGGTTTGTCCGATTCTCACCAAAATTGCACCAGATCATTTCCAGGCAGTGCCGACAAAAAGTTATGGAATTCAAGTCGATTCGTTAAACCGCTTTCGATAAACGCGCAAACAAATTTTACGTAGCGCTTGCAAAAACAGACGTAAGGCTGTATCTCCGCAACGCTTAATCGTATTCAGACCAAACTTGGTACATGTCATCACAAGCATGACCTGAGGCTACATGCTGCGTTTCGGCGCAGCGCCACCTACTGGTCCGGAGATATGAAAAACGGCTATTTTCGCTCATAACTTCTGAACGGTTTGTCCAAAAATCATAAAAGTGGTCTCTTTAGATTCAGGGCGTCATGCCGAGTCGACTGATATCCAATTTTCCCAGATCGGCCATTTTGGCTGTCGGCCATTTTGAATTATGTGCTAAAATGCTGTATTTTTTGAACGCATGAACGAATTGTTACGAAACTCGGTATGGGTCATCAGTACGATGCCCTGAAGGAGCCTGAGAAGTTTTGAAACAGCGCCACCTAGTGGTAAAATTTATTTTTCAAATGCGTATAACTCTGGCTGTGGTTGACTTATTTTCACGGGAGTCATCTCGTTGAGGTCCTGAATCGTTGCCGAGTCCAGCGATACCAAATATGCTAGGTTTCGACTTACAGTTTGTGTAGCGTTGTGATTTAGCGCTTAAAAAACATTTGCCGATATCTTCGAAACCGTTAGTCCGATCGAGACGAAACCACCGTCAGAAAATTGGAAACATAGGTCGATAGCTATACGCCAATGCCCAAATGCCAAAAAATTGATAGTAAGGGGTCGTAAAATTCAATCAAAGTCACGTAGCGGTCATTTTTTACGTGTTTTTTCACATAAATGTCTATAACTCTGAAGTTAATCAAGATATCTTCACCAAAATTGACACACAGATGTAGGGGCTCACTCTGAGGACACATGAAACAAATTGTGGGATTTTGCCTCTTGGTGGCGCTATAATAGAACAAAACATGAAAATCCCATTGATTTCAATGCAGTTTTGTGATGTGAAATGCTATACTTAATGAACACATTGCTGTAACATTACGAAACTCAGAATTTGTTACTAGCACCTTGCCTTGAAGGTATTCAAAAGATTTCAAGACAGCGCCACCTGTTGGTCAAAAGTTAAAATTACATTTCCAAAAATGCTAATAACTTTTTAAAAAATGTGCTTATTGTAATGACACTGGTCTTAATAGATTCCTTGGGTCATGCCGAGAACATAGATACCAAGTTTGACGTATTTGGACGAAATTCCTGTCCGCCATCTTTATTTACTTTCAAAACCTTTTTCGAACTTCTCCTACACCATTCGTCCGATTTTCACCAAAATCGAATCGTGTCATCTCCATACCGTGCCGACTAAAAGTTATGGATTTCGTGACGATAGACGAAACCGTTTTCGTATACCGCAGCAGCAAAGTTGAGGCATGCTGCCAAAATGACTATTAAGTCTTTATCTCTGCAATGCCTTGATATTTTGACACCAAACTTTGTATGTGTCATTGTCACCTCACTCTGACCACATCACATCGATTTCGTAACTGCGCCACCTATTGGTCGAAAGTGATAATCCATTAAATCATCTTAAAAGTTACTGTATATATGATTTTTTAGCCATTTGCCTAAATTCATCTTTAAATGTCTTTAATTGCTCCTTGCTGCTGTCGGTCTGAAACTTCCAGCCATGTTGGCATGTCTTGTCGTCTGCGTTCGCGCTTGGCCCCGGAATGGCTGCTTGTTATTATTAGGGGCCAAGCACCGAAGGTGCGGAGGCACCTATTGTATCTGTTCCGGTTCTTATTATTATTCTTCTTCTTCTTCTTCCGACTGGGCGTCTATGGCAGCCCATAGAACCGTATCCGGGAAAGTTGTTCCGGTTTGACATTCTGATAGAGGACAGTCCCAACAGTAATTGCACCAATTTTGGTGTCTCTAACTCATTGCCTCTAGCGCCACCACCTGTCCAAAATTTCAAAATCATTATGCTAATAACTTTTGAACTGTAAGGCCTATCAACAAAATTCTTTTTTCCTCTGATTCGTGAGCTCATGACGATTCGATCCCACCCTATGACGTCATTTTCCGTCATAAAAATATGGCCGCCATTTTGAATTGTTTAAAAAACCTACTTTTGCGAACTCGTCCTAGACGGTTTGTCCGATTCTCACCAAAATTGCACCAGATCATCCCCAGGCAGTGCCGACAAAAAGTTATGGAATTCAAGTCGATTCGCTTAACGGTTTTCGATAAACGCGCAAATTAATTTTACGTAGCGCTTGCGAAAACAGACGTAAGGCTGTATCTCCGCAACGCTTAATCGTATTCAGACCAAACTTGGTACATGTCATCACAAGCATGACCTGAGGCTACATGCTGCGTTTCGGCGCAGCGCCACCTACTGGTCCGGAGATATGAAAAACGGCTATTTTCGCTCATAACTTCTGAACGGTTTGTCCAAAAATCATAAAAGTGGTCTCTTTAGATTCAGGGCGTCATGCCGAGTCGACTGATATCCAATTTTCCCAGATCGGCCATTTTGGCTGTCGGCCATTTTGAATTATGTGCTAAAATGCTGTATTTTTTGAACGCATGAACGAATTGTTACGAAACTCGGTATGGGTCATCAGTACGATGCCCTGAAGGAGCCTGAGAAGTTTCGAAACAGCGCCACCTAGTGGTAAAATTTATTTTTCAAATGCTTATAACTCTGGCTGTGGTTGACTTATTTTCACGGGAGTCATCTCGTTGAGGTCCTGAATCGTTGCCGAGTCCAGAGATACCAAATATGCTAGGTTTCGACTTACGGTTTGTGTAGCGTTGTGATTTAGCGCTTAAAAAACATTTGCCGATATCTTCGAAACCGTTAGTCCGATCGAGACGAAACCACCGTCAGAAAATTGGAAACATAGGTCGATAGCTATACGCCAATGCCCAAATGCCAAAATATTGATAGTAAGGGGTCGTAAAATTCAATCAAAGTCACGTAGCGGTCATTTTTTACGTGTTTTTTCACATAAATGTCTATAACTCTGAAGTTAATCGAGATATCTTCACCAAAATTGACACACAGATGTAGGGGCTCACTCTGAGGACACATGAAAAAAATTGTGGGATTTTGCCTCTTGGTGGCGCTATAATAGAACAAAACATGAAAATCCCATTGATTTCAATGCAGTTTTGTGATGTGAAATGCTATACTTAATGAACACATTGCTGTAACATTACGAAACTCAGAATTTGTTACCAGCACCTTGCCTTGAAGGTACTCAAAAGATTTCAAGACAGCGCCACCTGTTGGTCAAAAGTTAAAATTACATTTCCAAAAATGCTAATAACTTTTTTAAAAATGTGCTTATTGTAATGACACTGGTCTTAATAGATTCCTTGGGTCATGCCAAGAACATAGATACCAAGTTTGACGTATTTGGACGAACTTCCTGTCCGCCATCTTTATTTACTTTCAAAACCTTCTTTTTCGAACTTCTCCTAGACCATTCGTCCGATTTTCACCAAAATCGAATCGTGTCATCTCCATACCGTGCCGACTAAAAGTTATGGATTTCGTGACGATAGAGGAAACCGTTTTCGTATACCGCAGCAGCAAAGTTGAGGCATGCTGCCAAAATGACTATTAAGTCTTTATCTCTGCAATGCCTTCACATTTTGACACCAAACTTTGTATGTGTCATTGTCACCTCACTCTGACCACATCACATCGATTTCGTAACTGCGCCACCTATTGGTCGAAAGTGATAATCCATTAAATCATCTTAAAAGTTACTGTATATATGATTTTTTAGCCATTTGCCCAAAATTATCTTAAAATGTCTTTAATTGCTCCTTGCTGCAATTGGTCTGCAACTCCCACCCATGAGGGCATCTGTTGCCGCTTCTTGCGCTTGGCCCCGGTAATGGCTGCTTGCAGCTATATTTATTATTATTATTATTCTTCTTCCGACTGGGCGTCTATGGCAGCCCATAGAACCGTTTGCGGGAAAGTTGTTTTGGTTTGACATTCTAATAGAGGACAGTCCCAATATCAATTGCACCAATTTTGGTGTCTCTAACTCATTGCCTCTAGCGCCACCACCTGTCCAAAGTTTCACTTTTATTATGCTAATAGCTTTTAAACCGTTAGGCCTATCAACAAAATTCTTTTTTCTTCTGATTCCTGAGCTCATGACGATTCGATCGCACCCTATGACGTCATTTTCTGTCTTAAAAATATGGCCGCCATTTTGAATTGTCAAAAAAACCTACTTTTGCGAACTCCTCCTAGACGGTTTGTCCGATTCTCACCAAAATTGCACCAGATCATCTCCAGGCAGTGCCCACAAAAAGTTATGGAATTCAAGTCGATTCGTCAAACCGTTTACGATCAACGCACAAACTAATTTTACGTGGCGCTTGCGAAAACAGACGTAAGGCTGTATCTCCGCAACGCTTAATCGTATTCAGACCAAACTTGGTACCTGTCATCACAAGCATGACCTGAGGCTACGTGCTGCGTTTCGGCGCAGCGCCACCTACTGGTCCGGAGATATGAAAAACGGCTATTTTCGCTCATAACTTCTGAACGGTTTGTCCAAAAATCATAAACGTGGTCTCTTTAGATTCAGGGCGTCATGCCGAGTCGACTGATATCCAATTTTCCCAGATCGGCCATTTTGGCTGTCGGCCATTTTGAATTATGTGCTAAAATGCTGTATTTTTTGAACGCATGAACGAATTGTTACGAAACTCGGTATGGGTCATCAGTACGATGCCCTGAAGGAGCCTGAGAAGTTTCGAAACAGCGCCACCTAGTGGTAAAATTTATTTTTCAAATGCTTATAACTCTCGCTGTGGTTGACTTATTTTCACGGGAGTCATCTCGTTGAGGTCCTGAATCGTTGCCGAGTCCAGAGATACCAAATATGCTAGGTTTCGACTTACGGTTTGTGTAGCGTTGTGATTTAGCGCTTAAAAAACATTTGCCGATATCTTCGAAACCGTTAGTCCGATCGAGACGAAACCACCGTCAGAAAATTGGAAACATAGGTCGATAGCTATACGCCAATGCCCAAATGCCAAAATATTGATAGTAAGGGGTCGTAAAATTCAATCAAAGTCACGTAGCGGTCATTTTTTACGTGTTTTTTCACATAAATGCCTATAACTCTGAAGTTAATCGAGATATCTTCACCAAAATTGACACACAGATGTAGGGGCTCACTCTGAGGACACATGAAAAAAATTGTGGGATTTTGCCTCTTGGTGGCGCTATAATAGAACAAAACATGAAAATCCCATTGATTTCAATGCAGTTTTGTGATGTGAAATGCTATACTTAATGAACACATTGCTGTAACATTACGAAACTCAGAATTTGTTACCAGCACCTTGCCTTGAAGGTACTCAAAAGATTTCAAGACAGCGCCACCTGTTGGTCAAAAGTTAAAATTACATTTCCAAAAATGCTAATAACTTTTTAAAAAATGTGCTTATTGTAATGACACTGGTCTTAATAGATTCCTTGGGTCATGCCGAGAACATAGATACCAAGTTTGACGTATTTGGACGAACTTCCTGTCCGCCATCTTTATTTACTTTCAAAACCTTCTTTTTCGAACTTCTCCTAGACCATTCGTCCGATTTTCACCAAAATCGAATCGTGTCATCTCCATACCGTGCCGACTAAAAGTTATGGATTTCGTGACGATAGACGAAACCGTTTTCGTATACCGCAGCAGCAAAGTTGAGACATGCTGCCAAAATTACTATTAAGTCTTTATCTCTGCAATGCCTTGATATTTTGACACCAAACTTTGTATGTGTCATTGTCACCTCACTCTGACCACATCACATCGATTTCGTAACTGCGCCACCTATTGGTCGAAAGTGATAATCCATTAAATCATCTTAAAAGTTACTGTATATATGATTTTTTAGCCATTTGCCTAAATTCATCTTTAAATGTCTTTAATTGCTCCTTCCTGCTATCGGTCTGAAACTTCCAGCCATGTTGGCATGTCTTGTCTGCGTTTGCGCTTGGCCCCGGAATGGCTGCTTGCAGCTATATTTCTTCTTCTTCTTCTTCTTCTTCTTCTTCTTCTTCCGACTGGGCGTCTATGGCAGCCCATAGAACCGTATCCGGGAAAGTTGTTCCGGTTTGACATTCTGATAGAGGACAGTCCCAACAGTAATTGCACCAATTTTGGTGTCTCTAACTCATTGCCTCTAGCGCCACCACCTGTCCAAAATTTCAAAATCATTATGCTAATAACTTTTGAACTGTAAGGCCTATCAACAAAATTCTTTTTTCCTCTGATTCCTGAGCTCATGACGATTCGATCCCACCCTATGACGTCATTTTCCGTCATAAAAATATGGCCGCCATTTTGAATTGTTTAAAAAACCTACTTTTGCGAACTCGTCCTAGAGGGTTTGTCCGATTCTCACCAAAATTGCACCAGATCATCCCCAGGCAGTGCCGACAAAAAGTTATGGAATTCAAGTTGATTCGCTTAACGGTTTTCGATAAACGCGCAAATTAATTTTACGTAGCGCTTGCGAAAACAGACGTAAGGCTGTATCTCCGCAACGCTTAATCGTATTCAGACCAAACTTGGTACATGTCATCACAAGCATGACCTGAGGCTACATGCTGCGTTTCGGCGCAGCGCCACCTACTGGTCCGGAGATATGAAAAACGGCTATTTTCGCTCATAACTTCTGAACGGTTTGTCCAAAAATCATAAAAGTGGTCTCTTTAGATTCAGGGCGTCATGCCGAGTCGACTGATATCCAATTTTCCCAGATCGGCCATTTTGGCTGTCGGCCATTTTGAATTATGTGCTAAAATGCTGTATTTTTTGAACGCATGAACGAATTGTTACGAAACTCGGTATGGGTCATCAGTACGATGCCCTGAAGGAGCCTGAGAAGTTTCGAAACAGCGCCACCTAGTGGTAAAATTTATTTTTCAAATGCTTATAACTCTGGCTGTGGTTGACTTATTTTCACGGGAGTCATCTCGTTGAGGTCCTGAATCGTTGCCGAGTCCAGAGATACTAAATATGCTAGGTTTCGACTTACAGTTTGTGTAGCGTTGTGATTTTGCGCTTAAAAAACATTTGCCGATATCTTCGAAACCGTTAGTCCGATCGAGACGAAACCACCGTCAGAAAATTGGAAACATAGGTCGATAGCTATACACCAATGCCCAAATGCCAAAATATTGATAGTAAGGGGTCGTAAAATTCAATCAAAGTCACGTAGCGGTCATTTTTTACGTGTTTTTTTACATAAATGTCTATAACTCTGAAGTTAATCGAGATATCTTCACCAAAATTGACACACAGATGTAGGGGCTCACTCTGAGGACACATGAAAAAAATTGTGGGATTTTGCCTCTTGGTGGCGCTATAATAGAACAAAACATGAAAATCCCATTGATTTCAATGCAGTTGTGTGATGTGAAATGCTATACTTAATGAACACATTGCTGTAACATTACGAAACTCAGAATTTGTTACCAGCACCTTGCCTTGAAGGTACTCAAAAGATTTCAAGACAGCGCCACCTGTTGGTCAAAAGTTAAAATTACATTTCCAAAAATGCTAATAACTTTTTTAAAAATGTGCTTATTGTAATGACACTGGTCTTAATAGATTCCTTGGGTCATGCCGAGAACATAGATACCAAGTTTGACGTATTTGGACGAACTTCCTGTCCGCCATCTTTATTTACTTTCAAAACCTTCTTTTTCGAACTTCTCCTAGACCATTCGTCCGATTTTCACCAAAATCGAATCGTGTCATCTCCATACCGTGCGGACTAAAAGTTATGGATTTCGTGACGATAGAGGCAACCGTTTTCGTATACCGCAGCATCAAAGTTGAGGCATGCTGCCAAAATGACTATTAAGTCTTTATCTCTGCAATGCCTTCACATTTTGACACCAAACTTTGTATGTGTCATTGTCACCTCACTCTGACCACATCACATCGATTTAGTAACTGCGCCACCTATTGGTCGAAAGTGATAATCCATTAAATCATCTTAAAAGTTACTGTATATATGATTTTTTAGCCATTTGCCCAAAATTATCTTAAAATGTCTTTAATTGCTCCTTGCTGCAATTGGTCTGCCACTCCCACCCATGAGGGCATCTGTTGCCGCTTCTTGCGCTTGGCCCCGGTAATGGCTGCTTGCAGCTATATTACCAATTGTATCTGTTCCGGTTCTTATTATTCTTCTTCTTCCGACTGGGTGTCTATGGCAGCCCATATAACCGATTTCGGGAAAGTTGTTTTGGTTTGACATTCTAATAGAGGACAGTCCCAACATTAAATACACCAATTTTGGTGTTTCTAAGTCATTCCCTCTAGCGCCACCACCTGTCCAAAATTTCACTTTTATTATGCTAATAACTTTTGAACCGTAAGGCCTATCATCAAAATTCTTTTTTCCTCTTGTTCCTGAGCTCATGCCGATTCGATTGCACCTTATGAAGTCATTTTCCGTCATGCAAATTTTTCCGCCATTTTGAATTTTCAGAAAAATCTACTTTTTCGAACTCCACCTAGGCGGATGCTCCGATTTTCACCAAAATTGCACCAGATCATCTTCAGGCAGTTAGGATAAAAAGTTATGGAATTCAAGTAGGTTCGCTTAACAGTTTTTGAATACCGTGCAAAATAATTTTACGTAGCGCTTGCGAAAACAAACTTAAGGCTGTATCTCCGCAACGCTTAATCAAATTCATACCAAACTTGGTACATGTCATCACAAGCATGACCTGAGGCTACCTGCTGCGTTTCGGCGCAGCGCCACCTACTGGTCCGGAGATATGAAAAATGGCTATTTTTGCTCTTAACTCCTGAACGGTTTGTTCAAAAATCATAAAAGTGGTCTCGATAGATTCAGGGCGTCATGATGAGTCGACTGATATCCAATTTTCCCAGATCGGCAATTTTGGCTGTCGGCCATTTTGAATTATGTGCTAAAATGCTGTATTTTTTGAACGCATGAACGAATTGTTACGAAACTCGGTATGGGTCATCAGTACGATGCCCTGAAGGAGTCTGAGAAGTTTCGAAACAGGGCCACCAAGTGGTCAAAAGTTATATAAAAAATTCCAAAAAGGCTCATAACTTTTGAAAAAATCTGCCTTATTAAAATACCACTTGTCTTATTAGATTCCTTGGGTCAAGCCGAAAACATACATACCAAGTTTTTCTTATTTGGCCGAACATCCTGTCCACCATCTTGATTTTCATTCAAAAGCTACTTTTTCGAACTCCTCCTAGACCGTTTGTCCGATTTTCACCAAAATCAAATCGTATCATCTCCAGACATTGCCGACTAAAAGTTATGGATTTTGTGTCGATAGACAAAACCGTTTTCGTGTAGCGCAGCAGCAAAGTTAAGGTAGGATGCCAAAAGGACTATTAAGTCTTTATCTCTGCAATGCCTTGACATTTTGACACCAAACTTTGTATGTGTCATTGTCACCTCACTCTGACCACATCACATCAATTCCGTAATTGCGCCACCTATTTGTCGAAAGTGATAAACCATTAAATTATCTTAAAAGTTACTGTATATATGATTTTTTAGCCATTTATCCAAAGTTCTCTTAAAATGTCTTTAATTGCTCATTGCTGCAGTTGATCTGCCACTCCCACCCATGATGGCATCTGTTGCCGCTTCTTGCGCTTGGCCCCGGTAATGGCTGCTTGCAGCTATATTTATTATTCTTCCTTCTTCCGACTGGGCGTCTATGGCAGCCCATAGAACCATTTCCGGGAAAGTTGTTCCGGTTTGACATTCTGATAGAGGACAGTCCCAACAGTAATTGCACCAATTTTGGTGTCTCTAACTCATTGCCTCTAGCGCCACCACCTGTCCAAAGTTTCAAAATCATTATGCTAATAACTTTTGAACCGTAAGGCCTATCAACAAAATTCTTTTTTCCTCTGATTCCTGAGCTCATGACGATTCGATTGCACCCTATGACGTCATTTTCCGTCATGAAAAATTTTCCGCCATTTTGAATAATCCGAAAAACGTACTCGGTTACTAACGTAACCTCGGTTCTCTCTAGAGAGGGAACGAGTACTGCGTAATAGCTTACGCTAGGGGAAAAACTCTTTTCCGCGAGATATTGAAGCCAAAAATTATCCTTAATTTTTTATTAATGTAAAACGCTTTGCAGCAGCAAGCAGACATAGGCGAAACAGCTCACGCGCCTATTGGTTGCTCTGCAGCAAATGCAGCAGCCTATCGAGAGAGACTCTGCGTGACGTAATGACCAATGGGGGCAATTCGCGCCCATATCGTCACGTCCCGCCAGAAGGGGCGTGGTCTCACCCTATAAATATGCTCGTTAGGCTGATACAAGCTGGTTTTTATCGCTGAAGCGAACCAGAGCGTATTCCAAGCACGGCAAGATACGCAGTACTCGTTCCCTCTCTAGAGAGAACCGAGGTTACGTTAGTAACCGAGTACGTTCTCTTACGAGAGTATCTCTCGTACTGCGTAATAGCTTACGCTAGGGGAACACAATGCAACACGCCGTGCGTACAGGGATCCAACACCAAAGTCCCGGGGGCCGAAGCCCAGGGCTCATGTAGTGCATAATCACCATAAACTCACATAGAGTGGAGGAAGAGAGGCTGGAAGCGTCATTCCCTATAAAAAAACACCCAGCGGGGCTATCATATGACAATAAAACGCGCAGCCAGGGTGAAAGCTTTCAGCCTGATCTGGGTGGCCATACGTGTGTCAACACTCATGGGGCTGCAGTAAACTCAGCATCTGGGCCGCACAGCGGGGCAGATAGCACTGAATTTTAGACCGCCAAAAGCTTAGCTTGTAAGGCGGGTACCTCCAGGTTATAGTATTTTATAAATGTAGACGGCGAGGCCCAGACCGCGGCCGTACAGATATCTTGCAGGGAAACTCCGCTCGACCATGCCCACGAAGAGGCCACGCCTCTCGTGGAGTGCGCCCTGACACCCAAGGGGCACTGTAGGCCCTTCGCAGAGTAAGCGAGCGCAATGGCATCCACTATCCATCTGGATAGGCTCTGTTTTGAGGCGGCGAGTCCCTTGGAACGCCCGCCAAACAAAACAAAAAGCTGCTCCGTCTGTCTGAAAACAGACGAGCGTGACACATAAGCTCTCAATGCCCTGACGGGGCAAAGGAGACTCGCATCCTCCTCCTCACTGAGAACCGGAAGGGCGGACAGGGAAATTACCTGGGCCCTGAACGGTGTATTGAGGGATTTCGGGACATACCCGTGCTTTGGTTTGAGAATGACCTTCGAGTCATTAGGCCCAAACTCCATACACGACGCGCTAACTGAAAGCACCTGTAAGTCCCCTATGCGCTTCACTGAAGCGAGAGCCATGAGAAACACTGTTTTGAACGACAGGTGTTTCATGTCCACCAGCTGGATTGGCTCGAACGGGGCGCCTTTCATAGCCTCCAGGACCGTGGAAAGGTCCCACGTCGGGACTGAAGGGGGCCTGGGAGGGTTCAGCCTCCGAGCTCCCCTAAGGAAACGCACGACTAAGTCGTTTTTCCCCAGCGACTGGCCAGACACCGGTTTTGCAAACGTTGCTATGGCCGCCACATATACTTTGAGCGTGGATGGGGTCCTGCCCTTATCCAGTAGCTCTTGAAGGAAGGAAAGTACTTCCGAAACCCCGCATTCCACAGGTGAAAAGCTCTGGGCTTGACACCATGCAGAGAAAACGGACCATTTCGAGGAGTAGAGCCGCCTGGTAGACGGAGCTCTAGCCTGCGCGATCTTGTTTAACACTCCTTCTGGGAGGCTAGCGGGTACCCGTTGATGGCCCATGCGTGCAGGGACCACAACTCCGGGCGAGGGTGCCAAATCGAGCCCTCCGCCTGAGAGAGGAGGTCTCTCCTCAATGGTACAGGCCATGGGGCAGTGCTGGTCAGCTGCATCAGGGCAGGGAACCACGTCTGGTTTGTCCAGAGCGGAGCTACGAGCAGCACTGGGCATCCGTTCTCCCTGATTCGTTCCAACACCTGAGGCAGGAGCGAGACAGGAGGAAAAGCATATAGGGGGCAGCGGGGCCAAACATGAGCCAGCGCGTCCTTGCTTTTCGAGAAAAACTCCGGGCAATGAGCGTTTTCGTGGAACGCGAATAGGTCCACCTGTGCTCTGCCGAACGTTTTCCACAGCAGCTGGACCGTCTGCGGGTGCAGCGACCATTCCCCTGCTGGAACATTGTTCCTGGACAGTCTGTCTGGTCCCACATTCAGGTGACCAGGCACGTGCACTGCTCTCAGTGAGAGCAGGTTGTGCTGAGCCCAGACCAGGAGGCGTTCCGTCAGCCTGTGAAGGTTTCGTGACCTGACGCCGCCCTGGCGATTTATGTATGCCACCACTGACATGTTGTCCGACCGGACCAAGACGTGGTGGCCTGTTACCTGGGGACAAAAACGCCGTAGCGCTTTGTCGACTGCTATCATCTCCAAGCAGTTTATGTGAAGGAGCTTTTCCCGTTCTGACCACAGGCCAGCTAGCGGTCTGCCCTCGAGCAGCGCTCCCCACCCCGAGGTGGAGGCGTCCGTAGACACCACCTTCACACTCGAAGCGGTCCCCAGACTCACACCTGACTGATACCAGTCGGTTATTTTCCAAGGTTCCAGAGCTGAAACACACTGAAGGTCGACCCTGAGGCGAAACAGACCCGCTGTCCATGCCCTGGGTGGAACCCGCGCTTTCAGCCACATCTGCAGTGGGCGCATGCGGAGCAAGCCCAACTGGAGTACAGAGGCTGCTGAGGCCATCAGCCCCAGCATTTTCTGAAACCTTTTTGAGCGGAACTATCGCGCCGTGGCGGAAGGATTTCGCGCCGCGCTGAATATTTAGCCCGCGCTCTGGTGACAGGCGTGCTGTCATGGACAGCGAGTCCAACACGGTTCCCAGAAAGGAAATTTTCTGACTGGGAGACAGTGAGCTCTTCGCCCAATTGACTGTGAGGCCCAGCTCCTCGAGGTGCTCGAGTAATGCGGCCCTGTGTTCTATGAGCTCCGATCGTGATCGAGCCAGAATCAGCCAATCGTCCAAGTAGTTCAGGACTCGCATGCCCTGAAGTCTCACGGGTGCGAGCGCCGCGTCCATGCACTTCGTAAATGTACGAGGTGCTAGGGACAGGCCGAACGGCAGGACCGTGTATTGATATGCCTGGCCCTCGAAGGCGAATCTCAAGAATCGCCTGTGATGGGACGCTATTTGTATTTGGAAATAGGCGTCTTTCAGATCTATCGGCATAAACCAGTCCCCGTGGCGCACTTGCGCGAGGATTTTCCTGGTCGTAAGCATTCTGAACTGGCGTTTCACAAGCACTCTGTTCAGCTGTCGTAGATCTAAAATGGGTCTGAGACCCCCATCCTTTTTCGGTACCAGAAAATATCTGCTGTATAGGCCCCCTTCGCTCTGAGCCTGAGATAAAGGTTCTATAGCCCCTTTGCTCAGTAGTTTCGCTATCTCGGCACGAAGTAGATGAGACACTTCGTTTTTCACCGTAGTTTCGACACGCGCCGTATAACGGCGCGGGCGTCGAGCGAATTGTAGCGAATAGCCTCTCTTTATAGTGTTCAGCACCCATTCTGATACCCCGGGAAGCTTTGACCACGCATCTGCGTGAATAGCTAGAGGCAGAATGAAATCCGGGCTCCGGCCGCGACAAAACGGCAGCTCGAGAGCCCTGGGCATACTGGGAACACAACACCGTGTTTACAGCGTTCGGGGCGGGGGGCGCGCTGATCACAGCGGGCGGCCTGGCCGCGCTCAGCTTTTTTATGGCAGATTGTGCAGAAAAAGCGAGCGGGGGAGATCCCGTAGGAATCGGCGTGTCTGTGAGAAAATGTGGGCGCGGGGCTGCGGGCACATTTATTACACTGAAAACATTGTCTGTCATGGCCGACTGAATGTGTGTTGGTTTCGTTTTTACAGAAACCAAGGGACACGCAGCATGTAGTGTGAGCGGGCATGGTGACATGGGCGCGTTTACTACATTGTTTGCACAATCGACCTGAGTCGATTTTATTTGTGCTAGCCCTGCACTGTGGCGGGCTGTGTCTGGGTGTGGGAATGGGCACTGGGTGGGCATTCTTACAACACTCATAACACCATCGGCCGTGGCCGGATTGTTTGTGCGAGCCCTGCATTTTTGCGGGCTGTGTTTGTGTGTAGAAATGAGCCCTGGGTTGTAGGCATTTTCAATACACTCATAACACCATCGGCTGTGGCCGGAATACCAGAAAATACACCATTTATGTGATTTATCTGGGTCGCCGTGGGAACAGCATTTGTGTGCAGGCAAGCGGGCATGGTACTGGCTTGCTTACTGCAAAATACACTGGAACAGTCACATTTTCTGGAACTGAACGAGCGAAAATTTCAGTGGAAGTCTGGCCACGGCGAGACTGAAACACCGTCGATTTCCTAGGAGGCTAGGAAGACTTGTGTTGGTTTCGTTTACAGAAACCGTGGTAGTGTTTGTGGGCACTGGGTTGTGGGCACATTCACTACATTTAATGCACAATTGACATGCGTCGATTTCATTTGTGCGAGCCCTGTACCGTGGCGGGCTGTGTTTGTGTGTAGAAATGAACACTGGGCTGTGAGCATTTTATTACACTTATAACACCATCGGCTGTGGCCGGAAAACCAGAAATACAATGATTAGATGATTTTTCTGGGTCGCCATGGAAACTGCCTTTATGTGCAGGCAAGCGGGCCGTGGTACCAGCTTGTTTACTGCAAAATACACTGGAACAGTCGCATTTTCTGGAACTGAACGAGCGAAAAGTTTCGGTGGAAGTCTGGCCGCGGCGAGACTAAATTTTTATCTGCTGCGAGAGCCGGGATCGAACACGGGTCTCTCGCGTGAAAGCTTCAGGTTCTGCCACTGGGCCACAGGGAGAACTACACTAGCGCAAGCAGATAAGAGAGCGTCATCACAGTTTTGTGTGTGTCTGCGTTTGTATGCAGGTGTGCGTGTTATACAACAGGCTCATTGCTGCAATAATGACATTTTCAGCCGCTCAAACTAGGAGCTGAGAAATGTTTGAGAAATGGAGATTAGTCCGGCCTCGGCGGGGACTAAAACACACTCTTTTCTCATTTGCCGGTGACGCACGCCCATGGGGGGCGGGGTAGATTTCTTATAACGTAAAGAAAGCTAGCCGCGGTTTTTAGGGCTCGCGGTCTTGATGCTGGCCCGTTTCCTTGACGACTCGCGGACAGAAGGCGCGGGCGCCTCCCAATCGAGGCCGATGCTTCCCACGGCCTGAGAGAGCAGACGCATCAGCTCAGTCTCAATGCCGGCTCTCTTACCAGTGGTCTGGCGGGAAACGCTAGCGGAGGGGAGATCCACGGAGCTCGCCCAATCCTCACTATCGGATGCCAGAAGAGAACACGCCTTGGTGGGTTCGTCAAACTCGTGGATGGACGCGGCGGCAGGCGGCGGCCGTTGTCCGTCAGTGAGCGACTCGAGCGAAGCCGGCGAAGCTGGCGGGCGAACCGGCGAGCTTTGGCGGGCTGGAGAAAGCTCGGGAGCGCGCTGGGCGCGGCGCTTCTTGCGGCGCGGCACCACGGCGGGCTGCGGTGAAGGCTCGGAGAATGATGCCAGGCGAGTCCTCAGAGTCACCATGGGCAAAAACTCGCAATGAGGGCATCCGCCGTCAGCGAGCGCGAGAGCCGCGTGATCCTCACCCAGGCAGGAAACACAGATGACGTGCCGGTCTCCATCGCTGAGCGGGGCGCGGCACGAGCCACAGGAAGGCATCTTTAAAAAGACGCAGCTCTTTTTGTGAGAGAAGTGTGAGTCGCGTCAAGTAAGCGAGCAAACACTCTCAACAGAGTAAATACACACAGAGTATGAAAGGATATAGAACGCCGGAAAGCGCAGCAGGTACGGCAGTTGAAGGCGGCGAGGCCAGCGACTCCAGAGCTCGTCCCGCTGAAAGGCTTGCTTCGACGGCGCGGCTTCTCACTCCGGATCCAGCGAT
Source organism: Rhinichthys klamathensis goyatoka (assembly GCF_029890125.1). NCBI lineage: Eukaryota > Metazoa > Chordata > Actinopteri > Cypriniformes > Leuciscidae > Rhinichthys > Rhinichthys klamathensis. The sequence goes on from NW_026606637.1 coordinate 37,257, forward strand.
GCGTGTGCTTCGCTGAAGAGGTAAAAATCAGCTTGTATCAGCCTAACGAGCATATTTATAGGGTGAGACCACGCCCCTTCTGGCGGGACGTGACGATATGGGCGCGAATTGCCCCCATTGGTCATTACGTCACGCAGAGTCTCTCTCGATAGGCTGCTGCATTTGCTGCAGAGCAACCAATAGGCGCGCGAGCTGTTTCGCCTATGTCTGCTTGCTGCTGCAAAGCGTTTTACATTAATAAAAAATTAAGGATAATTTTTGGCTTCAATATCTCGCGGAAAAGAGTTTTTCCCCTAGCGTAAGCTATTACGCAGTACGAGAGATACTCTCGTAAGAGAACCTACTTTTGCGAACTCGTCCTAGATGGTTTGTCCGATTTTCACCAAAATTGCACCAGATCATCTCCAGGCAGTGCCGACAAAAAGTTATGGAATTCAAGTCGATTCGTCAAACCGTTTTCGATAAACGCACAAACTAATTTTACGTAGCGCTTGCGAAAACAGACGTAAGGCTGTATCTCCGCAACGCTTAATCGTATTCAGACCAAACTTGGTACATGTCATCACAAGCATGACTTGAGGCTACATGCAGCGTTTCGGCGCAGCGCCACCTACTGGTCCGGAGATATGAAAAATGGCTATTTTTGCTCATAACTTCTGAACAGTTTGTCCAAAAATCATAAAAGGGGTCTCGTTAGATTCAGGGCGTCATGCCGAGTCGACTGATATCCAATTTTCCCAGATCGGCCATTTTGGCTGTCGGCCATTTTGAATTATGTGCTAAAATGCTGTATTTTTTTAACGCATTAACGAATTGTTACGAAACTCGGTATGGGTCATCAGTACGATGCCCTGAAGGAGCCTGTGAAGTTTCGAAACAGCGCCACCTAGTGGTCAAAAGTTACAATTAAATTTCTAAAAATGCTAATAACTTTTGAAAAAATATGCTTATTGCAATGACACTGGTCTTAATAGATTCCTTGGGTCATGCCGAGAACATAGATACCAAGTTTGATATATTTGGACGAACTTCCTGTCCGCCATCTTTATTTACTTTCAAAACCTTCTTTTTCGAACTTCACCTAGACCATTCGTCCGATTTTCACCAAAATCGAATCATATCATCTCCAGACCATGCTGACTAAAAGTTATGGATTTCGTGACGATAGACGAAACCGTTTTTGTATACCGCAGCAGCAAAGTTGAGGCATGCTGCCAAAATGACTATTAAGTCTTTATCTCTGCAATGCCTTGACATTTTGACACCAAACTTTGTATGTGTCATTGTCACCTCACTCTGACCACATCACATCGATTTCGTAACTGCGCCACCTATTGGTCGAAAGTGATAATCCATTAAATGATCTTAAACGTTACTGTATATATGAGTTTTTAGCCATTTGCCCAAAATTCTCTTAAAATGTCATTAATTGCTCGTTGCTGCAATTGGTCTGCCACTCCCACCCATGAGGGCATCTCTTGCCGCTTCTTGCGCTTGGCCCCGGTAATGGCTGCTTGCAGCTATATTTTTTTGATATATAATTGCTATTAAAAATAAGAACAAAGAGGCAAATTACAGACAATAGGACAAATACAAAACAAAGATATAAATAAAATAAACAGTGCTTTTAAAATTTTCAGGTAGGCCTACATTAGATCTATATAACAGTAGCATTCAAGTAAGAAATAATACAGAAACTGAATAATCATACATTGATTCATATTAAAGCTACAAAAGTTTTTCAGTCAAGAGCAGTGAGTAATTTTCTCTTTTTCTTTTTTGTTTAACAGACAGCAGCAGGCAGCTATACTGGATTAGGCTGCTTTCACTTTAAAACCGGTAACACTTTACAATAAGGTTCATTAGTTAACATTAGTTAAATACCTTAGTTAACATGAACTAAGAATAAACAATACTTCTACAGCATTTATTAATCTTAGTTAAAGCTGCCGTCGGCAACATTTTTTTTATCATATTCAGTGAAATCGACACTATAATCTGACAGAACAACATATATAAAGTGGTTTTAGAAAAAACCCCGAGCTTCTAACTCCACCTGGAGCTTGTTATTTGTTTTGCAAAAATCCACAGCTCCCGGTTCATCATGTCCAATCAGCGCAGGGGGGTGTGAGATCTGACTGTCAATCACAGATCGGGCACACGCCACCCCTCGCGCACGTTACAATCACATGCACACGCCTGAAGTTCGCGGAAGTTCGCGCAGTAACGAAGAGTGATGGCGGAAAATCAAGTAAGCTCATTTAGAGTATAAATGACGTCAGCAAATGCAATCTATCGGTACATTAGCCAGGACAGCATACCTCCAAATACTCCATGGTGTTGATGGATGCTGATGAGACGGGCGCGTTCCAGGGCTCTCAAGTTTTGAAGACAGGTAAGAGTGACACCCAGCCGACGGGGGGTTGGATACATTTTTGTCATTGGTTGTTGCGTTAAATCTTACCCAGAGACAATAGTGCTATTTTCTGATTGGCTATTGTGTAGCTCGACGAACAACACCAGAGGAAACGCGCTTGATTCATGCCGGTTCCACAGTGAGAGCGGCGCGGCCAGAGTTTTGGGCGCTGCGGCATATTAAATATATTACAAATAGTTTTTCAGCGTGAGAAATACAATGTGTGGCGGGAGAGCGTGACAAAAGACCGAAATGAGTGACTGTCACGCTCAATGCGTGCGTGACACTTGAGAGCCCTGGCGTTCACTGAAAATCTGGTGCACACGCACTGACCAGAGCTGGCACTGACGAGCATGAACTGGGTGGGAGGGTATCCGTTGATAGTGGGGGAGGGGCGTGAGAGTTGTAAACATTCAAAATTTTACTAAATCCACTCAATCTGCCAGACTTGCCGACTGGAGCTTTAATGTTAATTTCAACATTTACTAATACATTATTACAATCAAAGGTTGTATTTGTTAACATTAGTTAATGTACTGTGAACTAACATGAACAAACAATGAACAGCTGTATTTATTTTAACTAACATTAACAAAGATTAATTAATACTGTAACAAATGTATTGCTCATTGTTAGTTCATGTTAGTTAATACATTAACTAATGTTAACTAATGAACCTTATTGTAAAGTGTTACCTTAAAACCTAATACACAGATCCTACTGACACGTATCCAATTTCTTTCCTAACTGTTCACGTTCACTTAAGACATAACCAACTGTTCGTAAATACTCGCCAAGACAGGCATTTTGACAAAACTATGTGTGTATTTGACCGTTTGAGTGCAAGAAGCCACAAAAGAGAACTGAATTTGTGATTGCACGCTGTCTGAGCGCGTGCTGCGGGTGTCACACGTAAGTAACATTCACGTGCCCAGTCTATTCTTTGCTCTATGCACCGTCCTAAAGCTTTGACTTTTCCAACTCAACTTTTCAAAAAGTAGCCTATTAAAATCACGATATGTACATTTGCGATATTTCGATATATCATACAGCCCTAGTTAGTCATATTTTTCATGTGTTGGTGGTAGTACCCATGCTCCGGCCGCATTGTGGGGAAAATACAAACACTTTTATGTTACTGTACTGATAAAACATGGTCATGTTTAAATATAGTTTCATCCAATGTCAAATTAAATATAGTTTCAGTTTTAAGACCCTGTTTTCTATTACATTCTATTCCGTCATGTCTAGCTGTTTTTTTTTGACACAGGGACATATGTTATGTGTGTACGCCCCTTCACTTTTTTGTATGTTTTTGCAGTAGTTCTACATTTGCATAAACTGAATTGTCAGCAGAAATGCAGTACTGTCCCAGATTGGGCAAGTTCCATCAACTGGCCGATCTTCTTGTCAAGTCCTAATATATATATATATATATATATCTTTTGTCCTGCTGTAGGTTGCATGGCGGAAAGACTAAAGTTTGAATTACTTGAGCGGGAGAAGTTGGTGGATGTTCTGGCAGGGCCAGACTCATACAGAGATCTGCCCCGGTTACTATCTCTTGCTCACGGAGGCCAGAGGGCCAGCAATGTGTTGTTATCATTTGAGGAGACTTATGCTGACGTCATGCCTGTCCATCGGACTCTGGAGGGGCACAGCGCTTTTGTGTGAGTAATGCAGTATATGAGGAATGGCATCTTATGATGAAGACTAATGTATTTTCAAAAGTTAGATTAGATTTAAATTAGTTAAATTAGATTTCATGTTGGCTTAGGAGTTTTTTAAAAAAAAAATCTATCTCATTAAATGTAATAATTGTATATGTATTTGAATGTGTAAATACACACAGATTATAGTAGATGCATCAAGTGTAGTGACTTTGCAGTCCTGTCTGTTTGCTAATTTTATCAGGACTCCAGACTAAAATATAAGAGCAGTGGCACTGGTGCCACCAAGTTCTACAAATGGTGGCATCAGCACCCTAGGGTACTGGTGCCAAAATCTGTAGAATATTGCAATATTACTGTTGTATTTCACAAAAAAATTGCAATTGCTAAATAATACTGCATTTGTGTCTCATTGAATTGTACAGTAAAGCATTGAGTTTAAGTTTAAATGCAGATGTAAATTCAACAACAGTAACATATGTACATTCTTTCTGACGACTATAAATATGAAGGTGCCATGCCGTTATAGTTGTATACTTGAAACAGGGAGGGCATACAGTCGCCGTCCAAGTACTCTTGCAAAAGACAAGGCCACTGACAGGGGCTATCTGACTATAAAGAGATATAATTCAGGCCCACTGATCCAGTCCCCTGGCCAAACCTCTGTGAAGGCACTCACGTGGTAAAGTAGACAGCCTTTAATGAACATATACATTAAGTCATTTAACAGACGTCTTTATCCAAAGCGACTTACAAATGAGGAATACAGCAACCGAGTCATCGTGAAAAGTAAAGTTTGGTTTAACTTAAAGAAACTGCGATAGAAATATATTACTCTTGTAAAGAATAATGTTCATCTTAATGTAATACTACAACTACTACTACTACTACTACTACTAATAATAATAATAATAATAATACAATTATTATTAAAACAAATTTTCTTCCATGTTATAATTTCTAACAGTAAACATCTGTTGTGTAGCACTTGTTTGCCAAAAATTTAAAGGGCTTTATTAATTTTCATTTTAATAATAGATAAATTAACGTTTTATGCCTTCATTTGATTACCAGAAAAATAAATAAATTAAATACACACACATAAAAATAAACATTTCATAGGGCCCTATTATTGTAAATAAATTAATAAATTAAGTTGTTTTATGAATTAAATTAATTAGATATGTTTTTGATTAAACCATTAAAATGGAATATAAACAAAATAAAAAGGAAAGCACAGAACTGGGTACAAATAAAATACAATTTGAAAAAAAAAAAAAACATTAAGAATGTAATTTTTGGTAAACTGTTAATAAATTGCTGTAAAATCAGTTTCATGATTTAAATTAATTACACATGCTTTTTGATTAATACAATTTAATTTAACCATCCAGAAAATTTAAATGGGGGAAAAACGGAATGAACTCGCATTAAACTAGGCATCTTGTAAAGTGTGCTTATCTTTAAGGTTAGCTGCATTTACAGTTTAGTTTTCTTAGTTTCCCTCTTCACATTAATGTTACAGTCTCTGCTATAACATTATCTGTTCATAAAATTGGTATCGAAAAAAGTATCGTTCTGGAACCGGTATCGAAATTTTTTTAACGATACCCAGCCCTAGTCAGATACAGTACATACAAAATGTGCAGGGCTGGTGGTACTCCAGCACAGGTTTGAGAACAATTGGTTTAGAAGATATATTTTAATACGTGTATGGAGCCATGCTACAAAATGAATGGGCTTATATCTTCTAAACGGTTTGACTAATTAAAATTAAAAAAGATGATACATGCAAAATTTCATGTGAATCAGTCAAGTGCTTTAGGAGCATTTAGAAAAATAAAATTTTGCCAACTCAAAATGGCCGACAGACTACAACATGTTGTAATAATGTTGTCCAGTGGAGTGAACCAGAGGATAAGACATCTATTTTTTCCCATTAGTTTGAATGTATGAATCCAAATCTCACAGAACTTCATACACATGGACAACAAGACATTCTGAGTACATGCAGTTTCATGAGTTTCATGAACTTCTGATGCTGTGGGCGCTAACAGCAATTTTTAAAATATTAGCCATTTATATCAATGGGATTCAGGATATGAAGGCCACAATACTAATATTGATTGGAATACCTGAATTCAATGATTTGGAGGGGTGTCCCAATACTTTTCATTTGGCAATTTAGTGTTAGTTCCCACATCAGACATAAGTAAATATAATACAAATCACACACAGCAATGACAATCTCACATATTGGGTTGGTTTTGCAGGTCCATCATGCGTGGCTGTGATAACATGTGTAGTTACTGTATAGTGCCTTTCACTCGTGGCAGAGAAAGGAGCAGACCCCTGTCTTCCATCGTGGATGAGGTCCGCATGCTTTCAGATCAGGTAAAATGGTAGTTTGCAATATGTATAATAAACCTACACCAAAAACCCATTAATGTTTTCAGATCATTGATGGCGAGATAATGTTTGTGTGTGTGTGTGTGTGTGTGTGTGTCTGTGTGTAGGGGGTGAAGGAGGTAACCCTCCTGGGCCAGAATGTGAACAGCTATAGAGACCTGTCTGAAGAGCAGTTAATCTGTTCTAAGGGCAACACTCAGCTCAGCCGAGGATTCAAGACAGTGTACCGCACAAAACAGGGAGGCCTCCGCTTTGCAGACCTTCTGGACAGAGTGTCCCTCATCGATCCAGATATGAGGATACGCTTCACCTCACCACATCCTAAAGACTTCCCTGATGAGGTAGGTACCATGAAGTTACTTTCGAGTCAGGAATACAATCTGCTTTTTTGTTATTATTTTCGACAATTCTACTTGTGTGATTCGTTGATTTTTTTTTTTTTGACACAGTCACGTCCTAGTACAGGTGTCAGACTAATAAACAGTCAATTACCCCACAGTTTTTTCCACAAAGTATGGGGGGTGAACCTCGACTCAGCCCCTCTACGGTGGTCCAGGGGCATGCCCCACTTTAGAACATTTTGTGCATTTTAGAATTAAATACATAATTCTAGGCACATTGAAAGGAAATGAAGAGCTCCAACCTAGTTTCTGTGACTACAGGATTACAAACACTTCTCAATATAAATGTAGCGAAATGCTGTAATCATCTCTCCACAAAAATGTTATGCACTAAATTAATGCACATGTAAAAATAAAGCGTAACTGGCATTCTGTTTCCGAATGCATGTTAACCCTTAGGGGTCTAAGGTGTTTTTCGGGTCCTTGAGATGTTTTGACATGCCCTGACATTTGTGCTTTTTTCAGTTGCTTATACATATTAATGGCAAAGGTGTCATTACACTCTTGTAGCATCTGGACCAATCAGGCACACACACATTATTCATTATATTTAATGAATAATCCAGCAAACTCACTCTCCCAACAAAGGTCTATGAAACTTCCCCCAAAACTAACATCCCAAATGAAGCTAACACACTGGCAGAACCCGGTGTCCTGTTATGCTGCGTTCACACCAAACGCGAATAGAGCGCCAAATTCGCGTCTATCTGGACGCTTGAACATTTTGAATCCATTTGCTTGTCCAGAGCGAATAGGACGTGAGTAAAAAGCAAAATTCGCCTTTGGCTAAGCCACACCCTAGAATGTAGATTGACCAATCACAGCGCAGCCAAGAACGAGCTCCCACAGAGGTCTGACACTTTTTCACAGCGCTCCATTGACTTTAACACAGGCGTCTCATATTTTTGGTCTCGGCAGGCTATTACCGTCGTAGTTTTATCAAAAATATGGTTAAACGTTGTGCCTGGGGCATTTGTAACACAGATACGCGTTTCCCAGAGAGGTTGGAGGGGGGTGTGCGTTTTTTTCCCTTCCCAAAACCGAAGTCAAAACCTGACAAGTGTCGTCTAGCACACGCTGCTAATAAATACAACGTTATACTCGCATAGTCCGTTTGCTTTGTAATAACGATTATAGAAGTGAATAGAGACCTACCCAGCTTTGCATGAACAGTGTTGCTCCTTGATATTGTTAGTCCCAGCCTCCGTCTCGATTAGTAGGATATGCGGTGGTTCATTTTTTGACTGTGACCGGTATGCGTTTGCCTCTATTTGGATGCCTTGTTGTTCCTTGCGTTTCACCTGTATGTCGTGAATATAGCCTTCGAACGTATATTGCAGCCCCTTTTGCCTACTTCTATCGGACACTTTATTTGCTGCTTTATAAAAGTTTGATAAAATTTCAGCAGCAAGAGCTGTCACAGCATAAGCCATGTTGATACCAGAGCCCAGATGAAGTTTGTTTGTCGGACGTAGCAACAGTAACTAAGGGGGGCGGGGCTTAGCCAAAGGCGAATTGAGCGAAATCCATTTGCGCGTCCAGAGCGAAATTGACGCGCGTCTGAGGCGAAATACTCTTCTTGTGGGAGGGTCAAGTGCTAGGCGGTTGTCTGTTTGCAAGATGGCTGATGTTGATTGAGCATTCATCGAGAGAGTCACCGCTCTGTATTTGCTCTGGAGAGCAGAACAGTAGCGTAGGGGTCATCGTTCGCCGTACTTGGGTCCACCAGACCCTCCGGAGGCGTACCCAGTTTGGCGAGTTTCACCACTCGCTCCAGGAGCTGTGCCTGGATGACGGCCGCTTTCAGCGGTACTTCCGCCTGTCCCTCTCCCAGTTTGATGACCTGTTGTCCCGCATCGGAGCGAGGATCACCCTTGCCCTCACCCACCTAATCTGTCATTTATTTTTGTTTTGATGATAAATGGAGCCAGCCTCCAAAAGTGATTAACCTGTCCTGTGATTTTTTTTTTTCTCACACAACACTGTCCAGACATGAACTATGTTCTTATGCACTAAAGTATGTTGGTTGTCTTTACATTAGAATAATAATGTTTCATATAATCTAGATTAAATAAGGAATAAATATCATTCAATACAAAATGTCCTCAAGACAGCCCTCAAGTTTTTATGTGATAAAATATTTGCTTTGTTGTGCATTAGAAGCACACCAGGCATTTAGTTATTACAAAATAATTTATTGAGACCAAACATATAAAATAACATTATAAACTAAAAAGCGGGCCTGTCCCCGTTTATCACGTCACTTCACCACGTGACAGCAGTAACCAGGCTCCTGATTGGTTAACGTGGCGCGAACTGACGCCAAAGTTCAGATTTTTCAACCCGGGCGTCAGGCGCGCGAATGCACAAAATAAAATCACTCGCGCGAATGGGGTGAATTCGCGTCCACCGCACCACGCTAAACGCCTCATTCGCACCGCAGGACCTCCAGACGCGCGTAAACGCGTCTTTACATTGACTTAACATGGAAATCACTCGCAACAGACGCTCGCGTTTGATGTGAATGCAACATTACAGGACACATTAAGACTGATAAGACTTTTTACAACCCCAAAAGGATTTTGCAGAGAGTTGTGACTCTCTTAATTCTGGCTGAGAAGGAGAAATAAACCCTTTAAATCCTGTATATTCTATATATAACCACTTGAGAAATGTATAAACATATATCTAATTTTCCCATCTCATGATTTTCCTTTTATGTGGTTTGGCCTATGTATTCATTCAACTCTTTTGGATGAATGTTTCAGACTTGCATACTATGGTTAACCCCCTGGGGTCGGCGGTTGTGCCGGCGATACCAGCTCGCTTTTTTTCTTATCAGTGCAAAAGAGACTCAAAATACTCTATTGATTTTTATCTTACATATAAGTGTTATACATCATTCAAAACTGTTAAATTTCTTCTTTTATTTGTGTACACTCATGATAAAAACAAAATGTTGTGTTTTTCGTAAAATTAATAAAATAAACATGATGCGCGTTCTGCCGTCTCTCTCAATGTGAAGTTCATTCTGAAACGCGACAGAAAATGAACTGTAACTCAGCAAATGTTTGTCACACAGACTTGAGACATGTCTTTACAAAGCTTGAAGTCTCTTTTTTCAAATGATATAAATTATAGGGACCAGATGCCACTGAGTCCTGCTGACTTAAACATTCACATGAGTCTCTGTACATGACAATGCTAAAATGAAAAATCAAACACCTTGGAAATGACAGGTATGTACTATGTTTCAGGAATGGCACAAAAGTTATGTGACTGTTCAAGTCTGTCTTTAGATCAGTGTGTTCAATAATGTGCTTTTTTTGTCCTTTGTTGTGTATCTTTGGATTATGCTGTGTTGTAAATAAATCTAAACAATCAAAAAGCCATTCTTTTTTAAATCTCTCCTCATTCTTTGTGCAAGGTTCCTCATAATGATAGTGCCTAATAGGACCTGATAGGGCCATTATGGGAGGGTCTTTGTCTTTCTTAGGTGTGAAACACATCAATATTCATGATGATTTACGCCCTCCTCGCATAAAGCTTTCTTACACAAAACATGTCTTACAAATTTTAAATCAATATATTGTTTTATCCGAATGAGTACGCAGGATGATTTTCACATAGTTTTGAAGCAAATATTCTAGGCTACGTGATACAAATTTCAAAAGTCTTGTGAAGAAATAATCAGTATGGGTTTCATGACCTTATTTCAGTGACAATTATTTTTTTGTTTTTTCACAAACCACGCAAAAAACAAATATTCTCTGTTTAAGTAATCCGTATGAAAGCAACAACATGTACAGTTTCTCAAACGCAGCCTCATTAACTCTAATGTGACCACACCCACGTGTGCTCGAGCGATTCACATGCAAATAGTCCACGTGAAGGAATGCAGAACTGTAAACGCCGCCCTCACCTCAAAACAAAGAATTAGAGACTTCCGTAACGTCGTCCTCTGCTTTTCATCGAGTTTCAAAGACTGTGTTTGTGCTGTGCTGTTTACCTTACATTTACATTTAGTCATTTAGCAGACGCTTTTATCCAAAGCGACTTACAAATTAGGACTTAATTAAGCAAGTCATCGTAAAGAGGCAAAAACAACGCAAGAAGTGCTTAAAATACAAAGTGCAGGCATTTCTCAGAGTAGCATAAGCCAGAAAAAGGAGGATTAAGGGAAAAGGAAATTATTTTATTTTTATTTTATTTTTTATGAGGTTAAGTGCTCATGGAAGAGATGAGTTTTCAGTTGTCTTTTGAATGTTTTCAGGGATTCTGCATTTGGGATGATGGTGGGGAGATCATTCCACCAGCATGGAACCTTGAATGAAAATGTTCTAGAGTGTGATTTTTTTGGCTCTCTGTGATGGTACCACGAGCCGTCGCTCATTGACTGATCGTAGGCTTCTGATAGGGACGTAGACTCGTTGGAGGGAGCTGAGCCTGTGATAGATCTGTAAGCAAGCGTCAATGCCTTGAACTTGATGCGAGAAGCGAGTGGTAGCCAGTGCAGAGAGATGAACAGAGGAGTGACGTGGGCCCTTATATTAAGTGTTCCCAAATAAGCAAGCCAGAGGCAACAGTGGCAAGGAACACAAACTCCATCAGTGACAGAATCAAGAAAAAAGCCTTGGAAGAAATCAGGCTCCTGACAACAAGAATTGAACTGCAACAAGAAGTTAACAGAAGAGTCTCAGTATCTACTGTTTTTAAGTTGAAGATCAACAGACTACATCTGTGAACACAATTTCTTTTAATCAACTGGAACCTGTGTCAAAGATCCTAATTTGGTGAGTGAAACTCATCAGCTATCTTAAAAACATCCTTTAAAGGGGTCATATAATGCCATTTTTGTACAAGCTAATATGATTCTTTAGGGTCTAAATTAAAAGTTTGTAATATACTTTAATTAAAAATTATCATTAGTATTGTAAGAAAACAGTTATTTTATCTGGTCAAAAACAGCTCTGTTTTCAGCACGCCGTTTCAGTGCATATGCCTTTAAATGATCATGAGCTTTGCTCACCCCGCCCCTCTGTTCTGTGCGTACACGTTTGTAACACAATAACCATAACGCGTTGTTCATTATAAACGTGGGATTATGAATTATATTGAGAACGTCGTACATAGAAAACATGCCGTAATGTACCCTGAGTGTAAACCTTAGACGCATTCATCGTGAAGCGTGCAGCTAGCGATTTGCAAAGATATATTAATATAAAGGTTAATAAAACGTTACACTCACTTCAGTTGTTCTAGAGGTTCAGCAGGAACACGAATAGCTGGTACCGATTCTTTATTCAGGAGCAGCTTCTTAGCAAAACCAGCTTTATACTGACCCTCGTTTATAAAGCAGTCTGCTGAGAAATGATTCGCGCAAACATGAAAGCATTGACGTTGCTCGTGGGGAATATTCCCTTCGAAAACAAAACTCAGCCACTGCGTCCTTCAGCGGTTCGAATTTAGGAACATCAAAATTACTGCTGTGTTCGTTATTGCACCCAAGAACAGAACACCAATCGCTTAGACGCCATTCTGCTCATAGACAGTGCTCCAGCATATCAACAATGACCGCGCCGGGGTCCGCGCAGACTATGATTGACAGCTGGCTCACGAGTGAGGGCGGGTCTGTGTTGAAACCTGGCTGTCAATCAACAATCGCGGGAGGGGCGTCCGACCGTGTGACGTCACACGGTCAAACGGCTCGATTTGAGGCAGGGGAAAACATATAAGGAGATTAAAACAAAAACACTGGATGGATTTTTATCATTATATGATGGTTGTGTACAGGCACTGCCAACACACATTTCAGTACAATCAACTTGAAAAAGTGCATGTACCATTATATGACCCCTTTAAAAAGAATAAGTAGACCAGTAAAAATGTGTAGTGTTGTCACATTTACAGTATAGTAATGTTGAGAAGGTTTAGGCTTGAGATTTTCTCGTTGAACAGTTTAATTGATTTGTTCAGTTCTCCTGTGACTGTAGGAGCTATAGGAAAAGTTAATAGCCATGTTGTAAAATTTTCCGAGAGACAAGGCAGAGAGAGAATCCACAACAACATGCACGCTTTTCTCAATAATAAGACTCCACATGAATAGACAGGAACAATCCACCACAAAACAACGACTAGCAAAGAACAACTAAAAAGCACAGACTTAAATGCACAGAGAAATCAATGATAATCAAAGACAGGTGTAACTAATGACGGTAACTAAAACAACTAAATGACAACATGGAGAGACCGAAACCAAACAGGAAGAGAACACAGAAACAATGAAAACAGAGAATGCACTTCAACATAAAAGTCCACACAAAAGAAAAGACACGGAACCGGGAACGTGACGCATGTTCTCTTAAAACTGTAGGAGTAATTTAAGAGAGAGGTTTAGACTTTTCAGGAGAAACAGGACCCAAGAGCAGGTACAGAAACAAACTTTATTGCTTGTAGAGGACAAAGACAGTCTGCTGTAGACCGTCACTCTTAGAATAGAATAGAATAGAATCTTTATTGTCATTATACATGTACTGTACAACAAAATTAGATGCAATCTAATCAGTGCAACAAATACTAATATATATAAATATAAATAAAAATAAAATTTCTAAAAAAAATTATAAAAATAAATAAAAACACATCAAATCACACATACACAACAATTCAATGCATGATACATCTCATAATACTGTATTCAAATCGTGTTTAGTGCTGCTATTACTTTTGGATAAAAGCTATTTCTAAATCTATTTGTTCGTGTCTTCATTGTCCTGTAACATCTACCCGAGGGCAGCAGTTCAAACAGGGAATGTCCGGGGTGGGATGGATCCTTAATTATATTTTGTGCTTTTTTGAGACAGTGCGAACTATAAAGATCCTTCAGGGAAGGGAGAGGGCAGCCAATAATCTTCTGGGAGGTGGTGACGACCCTCTGAAGCGCTTTCCTCTCTGTCTCTGTGCAGCTTGTAAACCACACACAGATACAGTAAGTCAGTATACTCTCAATAGAGCAGCGGTAGAAGGACATAAGCACCCTTTGATTGAGATGGTGCTTCCTAAGAGTCCTCAGAAAGTAGAGTCTGCTGTGCCTTCTTAACCAATACTGTGGTGTTGGTGCTCCAGGTTAGGTTCTCCTCTATGTGCACGCCCAAGAACCGGTGGAAGGTTAGAGATTATGTGAGTCCGCACCAGTTTCTCGAAGCACTTCATTATGATGGGAGTTAGTGCCACTGGACGGTATTCATTCAGGCTGCTGATCCTGGTCTTTTTTGGCAGTGGAATTATGGTAGAGGACTTCAGGCAAGGTGGGATGGTGGATTGGGACCGGTTGAAGATCTTGGTAAAGACCCCAGCCAGCTGGTCTGTACAGTCCTTCAGCACCCGTCCCACGATGGCATCGGGTCCTGCCGCTTTCCTCGGATTCACCGCCCTCAGTGTGCGCCTCACCTCCTGCTCCTCCACAGTGAGGATATGGCTGCTGTAGGCTGGTGGGAGTAATGTGGTTGCTTCCGGTTTCTCCACCTCTGAGCGGGCAAAGAAGTGGTTTAACTCCTCCGCCAGCGAAGCATCTCCGACGACTGCAACTGAGCAGTTTCCAGTTTTGTGGCTGGTGATGTGCTGGACCCCTTGCCACCCCTGCCTTGTGTTGTTAGTGTTGAAATAGTCCTCAACACTAACAACTAACAACACTAACAACAACACTAACTTAGTGGACGCAGATCTGGAAATAAACTTGTCAGGTGGAGTCAGTAGTAGAAGGTTCCTGGCTTGACAGCGGGTACACAGAGTGAAGCACAGTCGCCAGCCGGCAGACTCAGCACCACAGACAGCTATAGGAATAGCGAACACAGGCAACAGGAAGACTGGGCAGAGATCAGGTGTGACGTGCACAACAAGACAGATCTTGACTTAACTAGACTTAGCTGCACTGATAATAATAGATAAAAGATCACAGCTACTGGCACGAGCAGACCAACAATAATCGGGCAAAGAAGCTGAGAGAACAGCAGAGTTAAGTAGCAGAGAGAACTAGGTGTAGCAACAATGAGTTTGTTTGGGGGAAATTATTAACTCAGATGGGGAATATTATTCATAAGCTAATGAATATATATATTATCACGTATACAAATTAGATTATCCCAAAATAGGGAATGGGCTAAACCTCACGTATATGAATAATCAACACGATTGCTTGTAGTGATTATTAATATGGGTCAGTAAACCGGATCAATTATAAAGGTAAATTTTCATGTGATTCCAACTTAGTTTGTCATGCACTCTGTCCGTCCAGCGGACTGGAAACAAGACTTAACTATCACAATTTACCAGCCTGTAACCGACAAATAACTTCCCTGTGGCCACAAAGGAAAGGTATTTTCGTGTGAGGCACTTTAGATATCTCCAAAATTTAACTAGATAGAGCTTGGCAACTTTAGATCGACATTTACAGGGACTTCAAAGCATATGGGACAATGAGACAGATTCAGTTCAAAAGGTTATGAATTTAATAACACAACTAATGGTTACATAAACTACTTAAATCACGCAGGAGTAAATATGCATATCAAAACAAACAGTTAACAAAAGATTGCAATACGACGTATTTGGAGAGAGAAAGTTAGTGTGAGAGAGAGAGAGAGAAAGAGAGAAAGAGTGTGTGTGTGAGAGAGAGTGAGAGAGTGAGAGAGAGAGAACGAGAGAGAAAGAGAGTAATCAGTTCAAACAGTTCAAACAGTTCATCACAAGACCCAAAGGCTTTCTTAGTAACATCTAAACAACCTTAAAACAGCACTTAATTGAGATTTGTACGTTACTTGCTTTAACGGCCCCTTTTTGTGTAGCTGTGTTACAAAGGCAGCGTAGTTGGATGTTTGGAGCGTCTTCCGATAGGAGGCAGATGTTTGCTATCGCTTCAGCTGCAGCCCGTACGAGAAACGATAAATCTTAAACTCGTTTCGTTCGTGAATACACTGAACGAAGGAAAACTATCAAACTGAGGTAGATCAAATAAAAAGAAACTTAGATTAAAACAAAGTAGGCAAACGACAACGAAGAAGAAGAACTCCGGCTGGAGTTAGCAGGAAAATTTGGGAATCTCTCTCGGGCATAGAAAACTGCCCAGAAGAGAATGTGGCGGGGTGTTTTGAAGGAGCTCGAGACACGCCTTTCTTACGTGTCTGATCCAATCGTTTGGGAGGAGGCGTGTCGGCAAACCTTGTGGTTCGCGAAGTACAGGCCTTCCGGGTCATGTGCATAGCTGATAAAACTTGTTCAAAATACACTTCTAAACTGGTATTAATAAAAGCATGCATCATATTACATTTTGGGTTAATGATTCAATCTTCTTTTATTTCTCTGATTACAATCGTACCAAGCACGGCGCGATTGTGAGTTAGTGAGATTAAGATACATGATTCTTCGTGATTAGACGCATATCAAATTGATTACATATCATAAAACTTACAGTTATACAGATTTGGTCACAAGGGAATCATGAAACACCACCAGAAAACATTTTTATACATTTGAAACGTTACTTTTAACCACACGTGGTCATGAATGATTGTCTCTTTGTGTGTGTGTGTGTGTGTGTGTGCGTATGTGTATTCAGAGTTCAACCCGCGTTTGGTCACGCGGTGAACTTTTGATCGTCTTCAGTTCCGTGTATGTGTGTGCGTGTATGTGTATTGACAATGTTCGTCTGGATTACAGTGGCCAGTGGTCTAATTACACAAGGTTGTCTGTGTTTGTGAGGTGTCGTGCAGAGGGGGCACCACGGGATCTCCGGCCAGAGAGGCGCCCCTGTTGAGTCACATGTGATAACACAGAGGGTCCTGTGATTACTTATCAGAGAAAAATGCCGCGGGGGCACTTCTGGCATCGGTAATTTAATTAAGTCCAAGCACCATTTGCTTCGTGTGCAGTTCATGAAGAGAGAGAAGCTTTGTGTGTGAATCGGTAACTTAAAAAGTCCCATGACATCTGTTTTTGTCACAATCTGAAGAATGGAGGAATGTCTACTAATTAGAATCTAGTTGATTAAAATCACATGCTTGCACTGATCATCTGATTATTGCTACATAGGGTAAAGAAAGAACAGGTGCGATGTCAATCAGCTTGCAATAGCGAACAGCTGAGTCTAAGTAGCCATAATGAGGAGAAAATCAAACCCGGCTCATAACAAGTCTGTTCTCATGAGACTAGGAGCCATAGACATATAGTTAATGGTTTGGTCCTTTCTCTGGAGTCTCAGACTGATCTCATGAAATGGCGTATGTATGACACGCCAATTCGTATTTCCATTTTTGGCGTGCTATCAACACGCATAATCGCTTTTCAGCGTGTTTATCAACGCCTTTGACTTAACGTTATATTACTGTATTATGTACATATAAATATATGACCTACCCCAACCCCGTCCCTAAACCTACCCGTCACTGGGGTTAATACCATTTATGAGTCTTCTCCTACCATCCTAGGAAAAGAAATATCGCTCCACAGATGTAGAATATAGATTTTGCTTCGTTTCGCTCGGACATTTAACGGCGTACACATACACGCGGAATCACTCGGACGTTTAATGGCGTAGACATACACGCAAAAGATTTCGGCGTGGACATACACGCGGATAGCTCAAAATGCGTATAGATAACACGCCACTTGAATTGAAAGTGGCGTGTATGTTTACGCAAAGTCATGATGTCATGTTGGGAGTCTATAGGAATTGTTAAAAAACAAATTGGACCGTTTGTCCAGAGACTGTAGGAGTTGTAGAAAGAGTTGGGACTGAAAATAAAATGTAGGGGCTATACATAGTTTATGACTCCAAATTCTACTATTGATCACATGATTGAAAATTTTAATGAATATTTGGACAAAAGGCTGGGACTGAAGGATTGCCGTGATGACATCTGCCAAAAATATGGCACTCAGAGATTGGACTATAGGCCTTGCATGACATTAAAAGGGCTTATGGAAAGACGCAGTGCTTAAAGGGATACTCCACCCAAAAATGAAAATTCTGTCATCATTTACTCACCCTCAAGTTGTTGCAAACCTGTATGAGTTTCTGTATGAGTTTCAAGCATTCAAGAGGATGTGTCTGTAAGGGTATGAGCAAATGACTTATATAATTTGAATGACAAAGGAACAGAATTTATCATGGTAGATTACAGATCTCCAGTGGGAGGTTCTAACAGGTATCTATTGTTTGTAGTTCTTTTTTCTTCATGTATAAAGCTCTGTCCCACAGACAGAACTTTGGGTTTAGATTCTTTGAAGGCCGGCGCGTTAACATTGCTGCTGAAGAACTGTGTAACACAACTACCTTCAATAAATTCTTCTCCCCACAAGAACTCTGGTCAAGCTTACTTATTTTGTGTATTAGTGAAATCGAATACATCGACAAGCCACCCAAACGACTGCTTGGCCAAATACAGCAAAATCTAATACGTCACATTTATCAGTTTGACCTATTCTACTTACCAGTATTAAGTATTTTGTCACTATCATCTATGCTGTTGTTTTCTCCTCCTGTGCCATCTGCCAATAAATACTGCTTTGGGTCCAACTTAACCATCGTGTCTGAGTTCTCCATAACACTACCAAGAGCAGCACAAATTAGTGTAGAGTCGGAAACAAGCAGAGCCAATGATATCAGGTGTGGGTAATCTACTAACAACACAGGCGTAGCAAATTAAAAAATAACATGGCTTGGCAAACAATGTTAGAATAACATTTTCTTCTGGCATTCCAAATAAATTATCGTGAGTGGAGAAAATTCTCTCCCCTCTACCAAGCCCTCTCTGTTCTCTGCAGTTTCTATATATAGTTTCAACTATAGCAGCCATGTCAAGCGCAAAGTGGGTTAAGACATGCTTTTTTGAGGTGGTAAATAATGGCGCAAAAAACAGTAATTGACTAGCGCAAACCCACATTGCATGATTTATTTAAATACTCTCCTCCCATAAATTTTGCATCTGAAAGCGAAACTCCTACAAATGCATATGCAATAAGGTCAGCCGCAAAAAATAACTGTCCACACCTTTTCATCTCTAATTTCTCACTGCATGTCTTTTGTAAATCCTTATAGTAGTTTTTAACTCGATCGATTGCTCCTGTCTGCCTGCTGCTGAGTGGTTTACGTCTGTTAGCTCCGTATTGCTTTGTGTTTTGAATCTTTATTTACTATCATTTTGTGTAGTTTAGATAGCTAATTATATCTTACTTATCATCACACTTTAATCTGCCATCGCTAGCCTCTATCTAAATCGTTATAACTAGCACAACACGCTAGGGATGCGCGGTATACCGGTACTGCAAAAATACCGGTGTATATATTATATTTCAAACGGTACAATATCATAATTTTGTTCAATTCGGTATTTGATGCGCTGCTGTTTCGAAGTTCACCGCTAGGCGGCAGGGCGCTACCTAAACCGACGCGGGTCATGCGAAACCGGCAAACGGTGACAACGGAGGAACACGATGGATCAAACGACGCTCATTCGAATTTCTACACGCCCGAAGTTAATAAATAGAGAGAGCAGTATGAGTGAACTAAGGCATTACTTTGCCTACAAAAGTAATGAGAAAAGTAAAGAAACAGATCTCAATGCACCACTCTGCAAACGGGGAGGCAACACATCAAATCTGCCGAAGCACTTGTCAGTTGCTCATCTTGACTTGTTCAAGGAGTTAAGAGATCGACAGGTTAGTCCATCATTCAACTGATTTAATTTAGACTTTTATTGAACACTGAACAGCGCACATACATAAGAGCTTATCAATTATATATGATACGGTAAACAAAAAGCTCAAATCTGCTTGCATGACACGCTAGAACCAATTAAGTTTAGGTCTCATCATTTTTGCACTTTCAAACAAACATATATTAATTGAATTTGAATGAATAAAGAATACAAATTTGAATAATATTCATTTTAATATTAGTGATAGTAAAATGAATGGCATATTAGTGCCGCTCTGGCGCGAGAGAGAGAGGGGAATAGAGTAGTTGTTATGGGGCAGCTTATGTCAAAAATGATTTATGGCCCCCTTGATTGATGGTTTTGACAGCTGTCTATGACAGGATATGAGGATGGGGAGGGGTTTATGACACGATATGAGCATGGGGGATGGTTTATGACAACAGGTGGTTTGTGTGACCTTTTGGCCGTGCTTGGTTCCGGAGTGTTTATGATGCGTGTTTACGACGCCCCAATCTGCTTTGTGTGACTGTTAGGAATGTTTTCAGGGAAAGTTTTTATTATATCAGGATAATGTTCACAGAACGCTGAAATTTGCACATGAAGAGGTCTGACACGGATTTTCAGCCGGCACCGCATCATCCATATTGTCTGTTGGGGAGAATGAAACAAATGAGTTTAAAGAAATAGCATTGATGACAAATAAAGCTTATAAAATTAAATTAAATTTAGATGTTAAGTGTATTAAACATTTAAAACATGTGTTGAACTTAATGATGTGACTCTTATGCGTCTGACTAAAGTCACAGCCCCTTAAATCTTCCTGAACAGATGAAATGTCACAAATTAGGTTTTTAGTAAATGAAAAGCATTGCATATAAATAATCATATAAATATGGATTAAATTAAATAAGGTGTTAAAGTATAAGCATTTTAAAGCAAAGTTTTAACATGTCTTGAACTTAATGAGGTATTCATGCGTCTATCTGGTTAGTCACAGACTCTTAAACCTTTCTGATCAGATGAAATGTTATAAATTAGGTTTTTAGTAAATAAAAAGCAATGTGTTTGAATAAAACATAAATAGTGATTAAATTAAATAAGATGTTAAAGAATAAACATTTTAAAGCCAGTTTTAACATGTCTTGAACTTAATGAGGTGATGTTATGCGTCTGACTAAAGTCACAGTCGCTTAAAAAATTTTCTGATCAGATAAAAATTGTCACAAAATAGTTTTTCAGAAATAAAAAGCAATGTACTTGAATAAAACAATGAGATATTAAATTACCAAGTATAAGCATTTGAATCTAATACAGGTTCCTAGGTTCCAATAATCTATTGCATCTTTACTCCAACTGTCTTTTTGGCTCTGGTTAAAATCACAGATCCTTGAATTTCTGAGGTGTTTGCTCTCCGTTTTGCTAAATTGAAAATGAAGATCGCTTCCATCATGTCCGGGGCCCCTGGGTCCGCCCCTTCCTCTCTGTGTAGCTGCTATGTATTAGCATTAGCAGTTTGTTTCATAAAACATCAAGCAATTAAAAGATAGTGAGGCCACATGGTGTTTTACAATCAAAGACCATAAAATCTCCTGATCTGAAGCATTCCTGTCTGGCGGGGAGACCCCAAAATGGGGCCATTTTGACACTTCATACGGACCAGGCTGTAATTAGATGTTTATACCGGTGTCTTCAGGAAAAAGTAAAAAAAAAAATGGTCGCAAAGTTACATATTATATAGCCTACTCTTATCCATTGATTGTTATGATAAGATCAATTGTCCTTATTTCCTGAGAGTTGTCCCCCATCCTGTTTTTCTTGACACCTTAATGACTCCTTTTGAAGAGCAGATTTATTTTTCTAACATTTAAACTTACACATTAGAACACCCTCTGACTTTATGAATACACATAAATGACAGCTTAATGATTTTTTATATTTTGTGCATTTATTTAAAGTCTGCATGTGGGCCTACCATTCTGACACTAGTGATATCTTTGATAATATTAAAGGTTTTTATGAAATATTATTTCTAATTTTTTCATGCAATCATTACTATATATTATATATATACTACTATATATTCACACAGAAAACAGCTGATTTACACTGGAATAATATTTAATACTATAACCGATTTTTGTTGTATTTTTAATCAAATATGCGCAGCCATGGTTAGCAGAAGAGAATTCTTTTAAAAGTATTTAAAATCGTACCGACCCCAAACTTTTGAACGGTAGTGTATATATAATTAAAAAGCAATTTTAACCAGAAACCAGTCCTTTGTTGTGTATCTTTGGATTATGTTGTGTTGTAAATAAATCCAAACAATCTAAAAGCCATTCTTTTTTAAATCTCCTCATTCTTTGTGCAAGGCTCCTCATAAGGGCCTGATAGCACCTAATAGGGCCATTATGGGAGGGTCTTTGTCTTTCTCAGGTGTGAAATGCCATACATATTAATGAGAGATCACGCCTCCTCGCATAAAGCTTTCTCACACTAAACACGTCATACACATTATAAAAGACTTTATTGACTTATCTGAATGAGTAGTCAGGATGATTCTCACATAGTTTTGGAGCAAATATTCTAGGCTATGTGATACAATTTTCAAAAGTCTTGTGAAGAAATAATCAATATGTGTTTTGTGGCCTTATTTCAGAAACTTTTATTTTTAAGTTTTTCAATAACCATGCATAAATAATATTCTCTCAAAAATACAAACATGTACATACATGTTGCTCAAATATTATGGTAGCCCCGTTTGTGCTATATAGAGTGAATTTACACTGTTGCCATTAACATGTTTATAAATAACTGAAAAAAGCACAAATGTCAGTGCATGTCAAAACATCCCAAGGGCCTCAAAAAACCCTTGGTCCCCAGAGGGTTAAATCTTAACTTTGAGTGCAACAGAATTAAATGGATGTAAAATTATTATCATGTCACATGTGACATTAACACGACAGAAAAGACAGTAACACCAATGACACAACGAATCACCAATGCCCCACAAAAGACCATAATTAGATGAGACTAAATTGTTACATTTGGCATAAAATCTAAATGAATAGCTTTGAATAAAGTTTATCTTTAAATGGGGGTCACCGGGGTTATCCCATAAGAAAAGTGACATCAGTGACAATTTTCACGAAAATTTCATTTTACAAAATGGATGATACAAGATGTCAAACCACATCTTGTCAATCGTAGTAGGCTATAATAACCAAATTAAGTAGTTTAATCCATAACTATTCTAGTTTATTATTTTTTAAATATCATTTACATAATATATTTGATAGTTATGTATACATTATTGTATTTTAAATTTGGGATAAACTTGTCATAGGCATTAAATTAAAGGAGCTGTATGTAAGATTGTGGCCAAAACTGGTACTGCAATCACTTTCAAATTACTGTAGAGCGGTGTATCCCTTCCCCCTCCCCCCTGACTCGAGATTGCCAGATAGGCTGCAGGATCCAGCAGGAACGTAGGCTGCTACAAGGAGCTTTCAACTAGAGCAGAGCTGGCAACCCGGATGCCGAAACACTACTGACTTCGTGATTGGTAGATAGGTGGAGGGTGGGGCTTCAGGCCAAAACACAACATGACAACATCAACATCAGTTGAGGGCTGCAACTTCACTTTTTAAATGACAATATCGTGGCCGTACTACTGTTGTCAGTGATATAAGTATTTGAAATGAACATGATTTCTTAATGTCTAGAGACACATCAGGGCCATTTTATGATTAATTGAAATACATTTCTTACATACAGCTCCTTTAAAGCCTTTTCCCTCTGACTGTGGGACCGAGCACATCAAAGTTTTAATTTTAAAATGTAAAGAAATTGTAAGCCTAAAGTGTGATATGCCTGTAAAGATAGGGACAGAAAATGGACATTTCCATAGAATGACACAGAAATGATTTTGCATAAATTTTAACCTAAGGTAATATTTTACTTAACAGCATCTGCTCAAAAACTTTACAATTTTAATGCATAACTGTGCTTAGTCGTCTTAGATCTAATTTATACAAAGATATGTAAGCAGTATTTTGTCCATCGACACATAACAGCAAGCAGTATTCCTGTTACCGTAACTGTTTAGCCTTTTCCACTATCAAAACATTTCAAATGGATGCATTCGACAATATACGGCTTATTATGGTAATTTCAGGCTTTCCGCCAGCAAATGACGCCAGCTTTCTGGCAGAGCGGGGTCGCGGAAGGATTTGAATGTTGAACAGAGAGATACGGAGCGCAACAGGATAGGGTGTTTTGGACAGCGCAAATAATAAAAGATAAAACGAACAAAAACATCGCGATTCAAGCGGTAGACAACAGGTGAGGCGTTTGGGATGATTTTTGATGAAACTTGGGAGGTGGATGGACGAATACTCTTTCAAGTATCTTAGCATGTGGTGTAGGCTATGTAAAGTTATGTATGTAGGCTATTTGTATATGAGTGCGCCGCGTATGAAAAAAGTATCCTAAATGAAAACTATATGCAACTCCATGTCACACACACAAAAATACTTGTATATGTGCATTATAGTTAATTTTTCAACTTAAACGTGTTAGTTTTTATTTATTTATTAAGATTTTTTTCTCAATAAAATCTGTAATTTATTCAAGTTTCTATCATTTGTCTATTTAAATTAAACAATTTTAAACATTTACAAACACACCACACACACACACTAATGGCCAATAACAGTAATTTATTGAAAGTCATCTTTTTCTGAAAAGATAATTCCTAGCACTTGAAGATAGCACAATGGTTTATAATTTTACAGCCAAAACAAAATATGTGAAAATCATCCATTTTAGTTCTTCAGGTTCTAATGGGGTATGTTGTATCTTTTAGAAATTTGCACACATTTTCAGAGACAAGATGTGTCTCTGTGGTCCATGAGACATCATAGGTAAAGTTTGTCTTGAGTGAATATTTAATTGTACACGTCTTAAGGTCTTCAGAAGTCATAACTTCAGGGTCAATGGGGCTCCTGAGAATATTTAATGTCCCTTAAAACCAAAGAGTAAGCTAAAAGACACTAGTTTTCCAATGTTACCTACCAAAAATCAAATGCTGTATAGAATTTGTATTATGCTTTTTCAAAGGATAATCTTGCTTTAAATTTATAATAAAAATGTTTTCTAAATTAATTTCTTTATATTTGCAGTGTTCTGACACAATGTCATTCATTGATACTTTTTGCTTTTATAAAATTTACATTTCTTGTGTCTACAAAAGTTCAAAGTAAAAATATGATAAATATGAATCTATGTGTGGTCTCACCCACAAACGCAAAACATTGTGTTGGGTGATCCAGACATAGCTTTACTAAAAGAAAATATTATGGAAGTCATTTTCAAAACTATAATTATGCCATATTTATTAATATAATAGCTTCATGTTCATTTATAGTTTTTATTTGTTTGTTATTAACTAATACCTTTTTGTTTTTAACTAACACTTAAACATCCAGCACGCAATTAAAGAGATGTATGAGCTAAGGATGCTCTCTGACCCAAATAAACAGGTAATGGAGGGTTCACAATCTACAGTACAATATACAGTTAGATATTCTCCCACTAAAAACTACTGTATGTGTGTAAATAGTTGTGCTTGAAGCTTTGGTTGTATTTTTACACTTGCAAAGTACCACACAATTGTACCACACAATTAAGAATTTAAGCAATAGTCTTTCTGTTTGAGAATCTTTGACTAAATTGATACTTTGTTTAGTGCAACTTTCCATCTATCTGTGATGTGGAATCACACAAAGTATTAACACGAAAAGTAAGCGCATGCTTGTACTATACGGCACATCTGACTATTGCACTGAGAGATGTCATGGCCAATGCAGTTATGACTAATGCATGTTAATTTAAGTTTGAGACTGTTAAAGTTCCACACTCTGGTAAAAACTGCAGATACAATGGCTCAAAAGTAAATTCTAGAGGTCCACTTGCTAAAAAGTAAATACCACATGAACCATTTAAATGAATACAGAAAAGCCACTTGTGATCAGTTTGAATATTTGTAATTGACATTTTGTATACTACTCGATTACACTCTTGTTTGTTTTTGTTTTGTACAGTGTGCAAAAACTACAGTCTCCGAGGGTGTTCAAACATGTTCATATAGGAATTTATGAAAATCATTAACAAATATAGCATAAAGAGAATTAAATTACAGTCCTTCTATATGAGTGTGTTTAAGACTAAGCAAATCATATTTTCTTTTTTAAAATCATCGTCTTTCCGGCATGTCTTGATACTTTTTCTTTTATAAAATGTACTTTTTCTTATTTCTACAAAGGCTCAATCTCAATTCATTTCCTAGCAAACATAACGTAAAAAATAATACATATGTCTGATTTACAGTGTTTTTAAGAAATAGATGCCGCAATACTCCAAACAGTTCAACACACAAGCATGGTCAATTGGTGAAAACGCCACATATGTAAGGTAGTTTTCCAAATATCCCCTAAAAGCAAATACTGTATGTTTGTATTACACTTTTTAAAGGCTAATCTAGCTTTAAAGTTAGAATAAAAAGTTATATCCAAACATATATTCATACCTGTTGTGTTCTGATACAAGTCAAGTCAAGTCAAGTCACATTTATTTATATAGCGCTTTTCACAATACAGATTGCATCAAAGCAGCTTCACAGTGATAACATGAAAGTAGTACAACACAGTTCAATAATATTGTTGAATATTAAATATCCCCAACTAAGCAAGCCAAAAGCAAGGCGACAGTGGCAAGGAACCAAAACTCCATCAGATTGGATGGAGAAAAAAACCTTGGGAGAACCCAGGCTAGTCAGGGGCCAGTTCTCCTCTGGCTAACAATCATAGGGTTTCAAAGAAGCTTTACAGTAAGTGCATATCAGAAAGTACCTGGAAAAAATACATTTAGTTAATCATGTAATATTAAGGGGATAACATATCGCCGGCGTTGAGTCGTCTCTTCGCCGGCGTTGAGTCGTCTCTTCACAGGCGTTGGTCTTCTCATCACAGGCGTTGGGGCATCCGAAATCCCCGTGAGAGGCAGGATACAAAACTGGAGCCTACGAACGCCATTTTTCTCGGGACAAGCGTCCCGAGATAACAGCAGAAAGGCAGATGGGAAATAATTAGCATAGCTGATGTTCATAATGATTTCCATTACACGGGAGTAGGTGTTAGAAAACCATAATCTCACAACTCTCCGCAACCCAAACTCTCCGCAACCCAACCGCAACCATACGGACCGACCCGTTTGTCTATAAGGCTGTCGAGCCCCACTGGTGCGTTAAGCAGTTTCAGTGGCAAACGGTTCCGTATGGCATAGCAGAGGACTAAAAGGTAAGCATTATGTGAATGCTTGATTAAAGAGACACGTCTTTAGTCTAGTTTTAAAGTGTGTCAGCGAGTCAGAGCATCGGACCGTATCGGGAAGGCTATTCCAGAGTTTTGGAGCTAAATGCGAGAATGCCCTCCCTCCTTTCGTGGACTTCGATATCCTAGGAATGACCAGAAGCCTTGAATTTAGTGATCTTAGAGAACGCGGTGGATTGTAGGGCGAAAGAAGGTCCGTTAATAGATACAATGCTCTAACAATACTTTTTTGTTTTATAAATACAATTTTCTTATTTCTACAAATAGCAGTCTGATAAATTTGAGTTAATACACAATTAAGCAAGTGAATAATGCTACAAATACGTCTGACACGCTAAAATACAGTGTAAATACAGATCTAAAATACACCATCTAAAATACAGATAATTTTTCTTTTGACAAATCTACAATTCAAATGATCTCACCCGTGGTGTTTAACGTCCAAGAGTTGAAGAAGCAGTTCTTTATGCCAAAAAAAACAACAACAAAAAACACATCAATAATACAAATAGTTTAAGTTGACATAAACAAAACACCCCAGATCCTCCCATAAATTATAGTAAACATTTACAAAATGTAAATAGATTCTGACAGTTTTGTCAGAGTACCTGTACCACATTATTGTAATGCAAACACATTTGAGGAGTAACGTTACCAGTCCTTGTAAAGGTTATGGATCAAATTTAAGCATAATCTTTACGCAACAATCACGTTTCACGTTTTGTTTCACTCCATCCTAGCTATCCATTCTAAATGCATGCTATTCATCTATTGCAAACAATTCACCCAGGGCATATGTTTTGACCTTGTAATGTTTAATCAAAATTTTGTTGGACAATATATGGTGGATTAACAGGTTCTACGTAACTGGGTAATGTTGCATTTAATTAACATTGTTTATTTCAGTTAACTTAAGTTTATTACATAAGAGACATTCAATGCCATTTAGTTGAATCAGGTTAACATTCTTAATTTAGTCTAAAACTATTAAGTTCAATTATCCTAAATTATATCAAAACAAAATTAAAACAAATAATCCAATTGTTTCGTTTATTTAGTGATTGTTCAACAACCTTTACTAATATATCTAATAAGATAACCTTTTACAAATTCTTTACTTATTGTTAGGCATTTGCTGTGGTTTTGTCACATCCAATGCTTGCCCAAAGTAGCTGTTCTCTTACGAGAGATACTCTCGTACTGCGTAGTAAAACTACGCTTTGGGGAAAATCCTTTTCCACGAGAATACTGAAGCCTAAAATTATCCTTCATTTTGTATAGATGTAAAACGCGTTGCCGCAGCATACAGACCTAGGCGAGACAGCTCGCGCGCCGATTGGCTGCTGTGCTGGCAACTGCTTAAGCCTATCGAGCGAGACCATGAGTGACGTCACACCCAATGGGGGCGCTTCGCGCCCTTCTGCGTCACGTCCCGCCGAAACGGGCGTGGCTTGGGGCTATAAATTGCGCTCGCAGGCTTAACTCTGTGATTTTTAATCCTTCAGCGAAGTCTCCAACATCGCTGGATCCGAGGAGAAGCCGCGCCGTCGACAGAAGCAACTCAGCGGGACGATTCAGAAGCTGCTGGCCACGCCGCCTTCACCGCCTTCCCAGCTGCGCTATCCGGCGCCTATATCCTTTCTCTATCTCTGTGTGTGTGCTCGCCGGCGCGATCACACACCCCATCTTCTAAAAGAGCAAACGTCTTTTTAAAGATGGTTTCCTGTGGCTCGTGCGGAGCCTCACTCATCGACGGGGACCGCCATCTTCTCTGCGTTTCCTGTCTGGGTGAACAACACGCTACTCTTGCGCTCGCGGACGGCGGCTGCCCTCACTGCGAGCTGTTGCCTTTAGCGACTCTGCGGACTCGCTTGGCATCACTGCAAGAGCCTGTGTTCACCGCTGTTGTACCGCGCCGTAAAAAGCGCCGTGCTCAGCGGAACCCGGAACCCTCCCCCAGCCGCCATAGCTCGCCGGTGCGCCCGCGAGCTGCGTCACCGGCTTCATCCCTGTCCTTCTCCGCCGGACAACGGCCGCAGCCTGCCGCCGTTTCTGTCGCCGACGAGGATGAGGTCGACGCGATGCTGAGGGAAGGCGATTCCTGCTCGTCGGGCAGCGAGGATTGGGCGAGCTCTGTGGACCTCGCTCCTCCTGCACGCTCATCTACGGGAAAGAGAGCGAGCATCGAGGCGGAACTGATTCGCGTGCTCACTCTGGCCACGGCGAGCCTTGGCCTCGAGTGGGTGTCGTCCGAACAGCCCCCCCCCCAACCGACTGGACGGTTACTTCCTGCCCGGGGAGCGCTCATCTCCTGCTTCAAAGCCAGCGCCGTTTCTTCCTGAGCTTCACGAAGAACTCGCTAGAGCTTGGAACTCCCCGTTCTCGACCAGGACACGGTCCTCTGTTTCCCTGGCGTTCTCCGCTGTCGACGACGCTAAAAACAGAGGATACCTTTCCCTGCCGCCGGTCGAAGAGCCTATAGCAGCGCACTTATGCCCGCCCTCCGCTGGACGGCGTGTTAAGATGGCGCTGCCCTCTAAGGCTTGCCGCATGACGTCATCCCTGCTCCACCGCGCTTTCGCCGCTAATGGACAGGCTGCGTCAGCGTTGCACACGATGGCCACGCTACAGATCTTCCAGGCCGATCTCCTCCGCAAGCTGGACGAGAGAGGGGCTGACGCGATCTGTGTGGCGGACTTCGCTCGGACCTCGCTCTCCGCGCTTCAAAGTCTGCAGCACAAGCCATCGGACGGAGCATGGCGGCGCTCACTGTGTCTGAGAGGCACCTCTGGCTCACGCTTTCAGACATGCCGGACGCGGAGCGCACCGCCTTCCTCGACGCACCGCTTTCCCCTGCGGGCCTCTTCGGTACCTCGGTCAAAGACTTCACTGACAGGTACGCTGAGGTACAGAAAGCGACACAGGCTATGAGGCACTTCCTCCCAAAGCGCTCCAACTCTGCAGCAGGCCGTGCGAAACCGTCTGCTCAGAGCTCGCAGCCTAAGCCTCCGCCCAGCGCCTCTTCTCAACGCCGCCAGAACCAGAGCTCGAGACCGCGCTCTCGATCTTCCAGCCGCCGCCCCGCGACGCGTGGCCCGCGGCCGAAGATCGCGTTGAAACCCGAGGCCCCGAAGTCATCCTAGCACTCCTAGGAAAACGACGGTGTTCAGGTCCCGCTGCGGCCGGACCCCCACCGAAGTTTGCCGCTCGTCCAGTCCCAAGAGAAGTGACTGGTCCAGTGTATATAGCAGTCAACAAGCCGGTCTCATTGCCCGCTTGCCTGCACACAACAGCCGTTTTCACGGCTACCCAGATAAATCCTTTAAAGAGCGTATTTTCTGGTGTC
Source organism: Rhinichthys klamathensis goyatoka (assembly GCF_029890125.1). NCBI lineage: Eukaryota > Metazoa > Chordata > Actinopteri > Cypriniformes > Leuciscidae > Rhinichthys > Rhinichthys klamathensis. Next base: position 67,603 of record NW_026606637.1, read on the forward strand.
CCGGCCACGGCCGATGGTGTTTCATGTGTAGTAAGACTGCCCACTGTAATGTGCCCATCCCTGCACACAAACACAGCCCCACACACAGGGCTCGCGCACATAAAATCGACCCAGATCGATTGCGCAACAAGCGTAGCAAATGTGCCCACGACTCAGTGCCCACTTATGCTACCTCCTGCACGTTTCACAGTTTCTGTAAAAACGAAACTGGCGTGCAGGCGCTCTGCCCAGGCGAGCGATGCTATAAAGGTGGTAAATGTGCCCGCTCCCCTGCGCCCACACCCACACACAAGCATCACAATTCCTGTGGAACTCGTCCAGCCCTCTCCCTCCCAGTTAACCACTGTAGAGGGATCGAGCGCGGACATTCTGCCCGCTGTCGTCAGCGCGGCCCCCGCCTCAGATGTTTTGAGCACGGCGCTTACGTCACAGCTCACCGAAGCCGCTGTATCGAAAGCCGATCAGAGCGCGCTTCAGCCCCTATCAACCCGTGCTGTTGCATCGGCGAAGCTCCCCGGAGTCTCGAAATGGGTGCTAAACATCATAAAAGAAGGCTATTCGCTGCAGTTTCGCCGACGCCCTCGCCGCCATGCGGCGCGCGTCGAAACCACAGTGGGCTCGAATGTAGCACACCTACTTCGAGCCGAAATTCAGAAACTGCTGAGCAAAGGGGCTATAGAACCCTTATCTCAAGCTCAGAGCGAAGGGGGTTTTTACAGCAGATACTTCCTAGTACCCAAAAAAGACGGGGGTCTCAGACCCATACTAGATCTGCGGCAACTGAACAAAGTGCTTATCAAGCGCCAGTTCAAGATGCTCACAACCAGAAAAATCCTCGCACATGTTCGCCAAGGGGACTGGTTTGTGTCAATAGATCTGAAGGACGCGTATTTTCAGATACAGATTGCGTCACGTCACAGGCGATTTTTGAGATTCGCCTTCGAGGGTCAGGCTTATCAGTACACAGTCCTGCCGTTCGGCTTGTCCCTAGCACCCCGTACATTTACAAAGTGCATGGGCGCAGCGCTCACACCCCTCAAACTCAGGGGCGTTCGAGTGTTGAACTATTTGGACGACTGGCTCATTCTAGCCCAATCTCACTCAGAGATCATGGAGCACAAGGCCATGTTACTGAACCACCTCGACAGTCTCGGTTTAACAGTGAACTGGGAAAAGAGTTTGCTAGTGCCCAGTCAAACCATTTTGTTTCTGGGGATAGAAATGGACTCGCTGTCAATGACAGCGCGACTGTCACCTCAGCGCACACTGGATGTTCAGCGCAGTCAGCTCCTTCCGCTGCGGCGCTATAGTCCCTCTCAGGAGTTTTCAAAGGATGCTGGGTCTAATGGCCTCAGCATCTTCAGTCCTCCAGCTGGGCCTGCTGCGCATGCGCCCACTGCAGTTCTGGCTCAAAGAGAGAGTGCCTCACAGGGCGTGGGCAACCGGTCATCTTCGCCTCAAGGTCGATCAAGCGTGCATCACAGCTTTGAACCCCCGTGGCCAGTGCCTCTGAGAAGGGATCTCCTTTCTCAAGCCAATGGCTCGATTTGGCATCCCCACCCGGAACTATGGTCCCTTCACGTGTGGGCCATCAACGGGTATCCGCTGACCTCCCTCAGGGAGTGTTAAACACGATCACGCAGGCCAGAGCTCCGTCTACGCGACGTCTCTATGCCTTTAAGTGGTCGGTATTTTCTGGTTGGTGCACAGCTCGTGGTGTGTCACCCCCGGATTGCGGAGTGGCAGAGGTTCTCTCCTTCCTACAAGAGCTGCTGGATAAGGGCAGGTCCCCTTCCACGCTCAAAGTATATGTAGCGGCCACAGCGGCTTTTTCCGAAAAGACGCCTGGTCAGTTTATAGGAAGGAACGATTTAGTCATCCGGTTCCTTAGAGGAGCTAGGAGGCTGAATCCTCCCAGACCTCCCACAGTTCCCATATGGGACCTTTCTATGGTTCTGGAAACCATGAAAAGTCATCCATTCGAGCCTGTACAGGAGATTGGTTTAAAACACCTGTCGTTCAAGACGGTGTTTCTTCTGGCTCTCTCAGTGAAGCGCATTGGGGACTTACACGCGCTTTCCGTGAGCGCTGCGTGTTTAGAGTTTGGGCCTAACGACTCGAGGGTCATACTCAAACCTAAGCATGGTTATGTTCCAAAATCCCTTAATACTCTGTTTAGGGCACAGGTCATTTCCCTGTCTGCCCTACCGGTTGCTGGGGAAAACGTGGAAGAAAGTTATCTCTGCCCGGTCAGGGCATTGAGAGCATATGTGTCGCGCTCGTCTGTTTTCAGACAGACGGAGCAACTTTTTGTTTTGTTTAGTGGGCGTTCTAAGGGACTAGCCGCTTCGAAGCAGAGCCTATCCAGATGGATAGTGGACGCAATAGCTCTAGCATACACTACCAAGGGCGTGCAATGCCCGTTGGGTGTCAGAGCACATTCCAAGAGAAGCATGGCTTCATCGTGGGCCTGGTCAAGTGGGATTGCCTTGCAAGATATCTGTATGGCGGCAGGCTGGGCCTCCCCGTCTACATTTATAAGGTTTTATAACCTAGAGGTTCCTGCTCTTCAAGCCAGGTTACTATCGGTCTAATTAGGCCAAAAGGGGCTAGACTGAAGTTCAGTCTTGTTATATATGGCTATTATAATAGCAGGGCCGCTTAAGCCGCCTTTTTTCGGAAGATAGTGGCTAAACCCTCTTCTTCCAGGATTCCCTGTGAGTCCCTTGGTGATTATGCACTGTATGAACCCCGGCTGGTCGCCTTGGGTCTATGGTGTCGGATCCCAGCACGCACGACGTTTTACATCGAGTTCCCCAAAGCGTAGTTTTACTACGCAGTACGAGAGTATCTCTCGTAAGAGAACGTACTCGGTTACTAACGTAACCTCGGTTCTCTCTAGAGAGAGGAACGAGTACTGCGTATCATGTCGTGCGTGCACTCTGTTGTACTTCACTGTTAAAAATCACAGAGTTAAGCCTGCGAGCGCAATTTATAGCCCCAAGCCACGCCCGTTTCGGCGGGACGTGACGCAGAAGGGCGCGAAGCGCCCCCATTGGGTGTGACGTCACTCATGGTCTCGCTCGATAGGCTTAAGCAGTTGCCAGCACAGCAGCCAATCGGCGCGCGAGCTGTCTCGCCTAGGTCTGTATGCTGCGGCAACGCGTTTTACATCTATACAAAATTAAGGATAATTTTAGGCTTCAGTATTCTCGTGGAAAAGGATTTTCCCCAAAGCGTAGTTTTACTACGCAGTACTCGTTCCTCTCTCTAGAGAGAACCGAGGTTACGTCAGTAACCGAGTACGTTTTTATAATTATTGAAATCACTTTAATTATTGTTAGCACGTCTTCTTTCCAAACACATGGTCTACACTTTACCACAATGGTAAAACACTAACATATCAGAAACTCTTTTAAATATAAACATAAAAGGGCATTAACAAATCAATAATTTTTATCTTGCTGAAAACCCCATAAATAACGTTTTATTTCAAAATGTACACCCCCAGCATACATTTACACCCCTATCCCCTGTTCCTAGTTTTCTATATTACTATTTTAACACAACTAAACTAATTTATGTAATCACAACTCCAATGGATTAAGTAAAATGGTTGACTCCATTTACTTAAGTAAATTGATCAAGCATCAAATGTTATTTTTTGGTCTACTTACCTGAAACATGTTCTTTCAACATGAAAATATTGAGTTAAGCCAAACGCCACTGTTTCAAGTCAGTTTAACGTAATGCATTGTGTTTAATGAGAAAGCTAATACAACGGTGTTAAATTAAAATTATTTAAAAAAAAAACTGAACAGTATCGTAAAATCATTTTGACTGAATTTTCTCTGGCGTCATGCAGGACTTGTTGTTTATGCAAGACATAGTTATTTATGGCTTCCTCTCCGGACAACCAATCCGAAACCTCTTATCACTTAGCCGAACTCCATTATCCTTTAAGACGGCGTCTTTTAAAAGTTTTTTACCACCTAAAGACCAAGCGGCAACCTCCCCATCTCTCTCTTGAAACCAACACGGAAGTGAATTAAACTGCAATTCATCGACTGGCCGCTTGAGGCTGACAGCAAAAGGGAGTCAAATCTGTATCTCCCCCATGTTAAAATGCCCAACTTCACAGCAGAAAAAAATATGCTTAAATTTGATCCATAACCTTTACAAGGACTGGTAACGTTACTCCTCAAAGTTGTTTGCAATACAATAATGTGGTACAGGTACTCTGACAAAACTGTCAGAATCTATTTACATTTTGTAAATGTTTACTATAATTTATGGGAGGATCTGGGGTATTTTGTTTATGTCAACTTAAACTATTTGTATTATTGATGTGTTTTTTTTTTTGTTGGTTTTTTTGGCATAAAGAACTGCTTCTTCAACTCTTGGACGTTAAACACCACGGGTGAGATCATTTGAATTGTAGATTTGTCAAAAGAAAAATTATCTGTATTTTAGATGGTGTATTTTAGATCTGTATTTACACTGTATTTTAGCGTGTCAGACGTATTTGTAGCATTATTCACTTGCTTAATTGTGTATTAACTCAAATTTATCAGACTGCTATTTGTAGAAATAAGAAAATTATATGTTCTTATATATCAGACGTATTTGTAGCATTATTCACTTGCTTAATTGTGTATTAACTCAAATTTATCAGACTGCTATTTGTAGAAATAAGAAAATTGTATTTATAAAACAAAAAAGTATTGTTAGAGCATTGTATCAGAACACAACAGGTATGAATATATGTTTGGATATAACTTTTTATTCTAACTTTAAAGCTAGATTAGCCTTTAAAAAGTGTAATACAAACATACAGTATTTGCTTTTAGGGGATGTTTGGAAAACTACCTTACATATGTGGCATTTTCACCAATTGACCATGCTTGTGTGTTGAACTGTTTGGAGTATTGCGGCATCTATTTCTTAAAAACACTGTAAATCAGACATATGTATTATTTTTTACGTTATGTTTGCTAGGAAATGAATTGAGATTGAGCCTTTGTAGAAATAAGAAAAAGTACATTTTATAAAAGAAAAAGTATCAAGACATGCCGGAAAGACGATGATTTTAAAAAAGAAAATATGATTTGCTTAGTCTTAAACACACTCATATAGAAGGACTGTAATTTAATTCTCTTTATGCTATATTTGTTAATGATTTTCATAAATTCCTATATGAACATGTTTGAACACGCTCGGAGACTGTAGTTTTTGCACACTGTACAAAACAAAAACAAACAAGAGTGTAATCGAGTAGTATACAAAATGTCAATTATAAATTTTCAAACTGATCACAAGTTGCTTTTCTGTATTCATTTAAATGGTTCATGTGGTATTTACTTTTTAGCAAGTGGACCTCTAGAATTTACTTTTGAGCCATTGTATCTGGAGTTTTTACCAGAGTGTGGAACTTTAACAGTCTCAAACTTAAATTAACATGCATTAGTCATAACTGCATTGGGCATGACATCTCTCAGTGCAATAGTCAGATGTGCCGTATAGTTTAAAACAAGCATGCGCTTACTTTTCGTGTTAATACTTTGTGTGATTCCACATCACAGATAGATGGAAAGTAGCACTAAACAAAGAATCAATTTAGTCAAAGATTCTCAAACAGAAAGACTATCGCTTAAATTCTTAATTGTGTGGTACAATTGTGTGGTACTTTGCAAGTGTAAAAATACAACCAAAGCTTCAAGCACAACTATTTACACACATACAGTAGTTTTTAGTGGGAGAATATCTAACTGTATATTGTACTGTAGATTGTGAACCCTCCATTACCTGTTTATTTGGGTCAGAGAGCATCCTTAGCTCATACATCTCTTTAATTGCGTGCTGGATGTTTAAGTGTTAGTTAAAAACAAAAAGGTATTAGTTAATAACAAACAAATAAAAACTATAAATGAACATGAAGCTATTATATTAATAAATATGGCATAATTACAGTTTTGAAAATGACTTCCATAATATTTTCTTTTAGTAAAGCTATGTCTGGATCACCCAACACAATGTTTTGCGTTTGTGGGTGAGACCACACATAGATTCATATTTATCATATTTTTACTTTGATACTTTTTGCTTTTATAAAATTTACATTTCTTGTGTCTACAAAAGTTCAATGAATGACATTGTGTCAGAACACTGCAAATATAAAGAAATTAATTTAGAAAACATTTTTATTATAAATTGAAAGCAAGATTATCCTTTGAAAAAGCGTAATACAAATTCTATACAGTATTTGATTTTTGGTAGGTAACATTGGAAAACTAGTGTCTTTTAGCTTACTCTTTGGTTTTAAGGGACATTAAATATTCTCAGGAGCCCCATTGACCCTGAAGTTATGACTTCTGAAGACCTTAAGACGTGTACAATTAAATATTCACTCAAGACAAACTTTACCTATGATGTCTCATGGACCACAGAGACACATCTTGTCTCTGAAAATGTGTGCAAATTTCTAAAAGATACAACATACCCAATTAGAACCTGAAGAACTAAAATGGATGAGTTTCACATATTTTGTTTTGGCTGTAAAATTATAAACCATTGTGCTATCTTCAAGTGCTAGGAATTATCTTTTCAGAAAAAGATGACTTTCAATAAATTACTGTTATTGGCCATTAGTGTGTGTGTGTGGTGTGTTTGTAAATGTTTAAAATTGTTTAATTTAAATAGACAAATGATAGAAACTTGAATAAATTACAGATTTTATTGAGAAAAAAATCTTAATAAATAAATAAATAAAAACTAACACGTTTAAGTTGAAAAATTAACTATAATGCACATATACAAGTATTTTTGTGTGTGTGACATGGAGTTGCATATAGTTTTCATTTAGGATACTTTTTTCATACGCGGCGCACTCATATACAAATAGCCTACATACATAACTTTACATAGCCTACACCACATGCTAAGATACTTGAAAGAGTATTCGTCCATCCACCTCCCAAGTTTCATCAAAAATCATCCCAAACGCCTCACCTGTTGTCTACCGCTTGAATCGCAATGTTTTTGTTCGTTCTATCTTTTATTATTTGCGCTGTCCAAAACACCCTATCCTGTTGCGCTCCGTATCTCTCTGTTCAACATTCAAATCCTTCCGCGACCCCGCTCTGCCAGAAAGCTGGCGTCATTTGCTGGCGGAAAGCCTGAAATTACCATAATAAGCCGTATATTGTCGAATGCATCCATTTGAAATGTTTTGATAGTGGAAAAGGCTAAACAGTTACGGTAACAGGAATACTGCTTGCTGTTATGTGTCGATGGACAAAATACTGCTTACATATCTTTGTATAAATTAGATCTAAGACGACTAAGCACAGTTATGCATTAAAATTGTAAAGTTTTTGAGCAGATGCTGTTAAGTAAAATATTACCTTAGGTTAAAATTTATGCAAAATCATTTCTGTGTCATTCTATGGAAATGTCCATTTTCTGTCCCTATCTTTACAGGCATATCACACTTTAGGCTTACCATTTCTTTCCATTTTAAAATTAAAACTTTGATGTGCTCGGTCCCACAGTCAGAGGGAAAAGGCTTTAATTTAATGCCTATGACAAGTTTATCCCAAATTTAAAATACAATAATGTATACATAACTATCAAATATATTATGTAAATGATATTTAAAAAAAATAAACTAGAATAGTTATGGATTAAACTACTTAATTTGGTTATTATAGCCTACAACGATTGACAAGATGTGGTTTGACATCTTGTATCATCCGTTTTGTAAAATTAAATTTCGTGAAAATTGTCACTGATGTCACTTTTCTTATGGGATAACCCCGGTGACCCCCATTTAAAGATAAACTTTATTCAAAGCTATTCATTTAGATTTTATGCCAAATGTAACAATTTAGTCTCATCTAATTATGGTCTTTTGTGGGGCATTGGTGATTCGTTGTGTCATTGGTGTTACTGTCTTTTCTGTCGTGTTAATGTCGCATGTGACATGATAATAATTTTACATCCATTTAATTCTGTTGCACTCAAAGTTAAGATTTAAAGGATTGCATCATTACTTGATTTTAACAGGTTTTTAATATATATATATATATGTTCATTGTTATACCAAATACATGTCAGTGCAGATTAACTAACATCATTCAGGCATACTTTTAACAAATCTGATTAAAATAAATAAAACATAATCTCCTTATTTGTTGCACTATTATTATTTTCTGTGACTCTGACTACATGTGCTGAAAAAATTAGAAATAATATTTCATAAAAACCTTTAATATTATCAAAGATATCACTAGTGTCAGAATGGTAGGCCCACATGCAGACTTTAAATAAATGCACAAAATATAAAAAATCATTAAGCTGTCATTTATGTGTATTCATAAAGTCAGAGGGTGTTCTAATGTGTAAGTTTAAATGTTAGAAAAATAAATCTGCTCTTCGAAAGGAGTCATTGAGGTGTCAAGAAAAACAGGATGGGGGACAACTCTCAGGAAATAAGGACAATTGATCTTATCATAACAATCAATGGATAAGAGTAGGCTATATAATATGTAACTTTGCGACCATTTTTTTTTTTACTTTTTCCTGAAGACACCGGTATAAACATCTAATTACAGCCTGGTCCGTATGAAGTGTCAAAATGGCCCCATTTTGGGGTCTCCCCGCCAGACAGGAATGCTTCAGATCAGGAGATTTTATGGTCTTTGATTGTAAAACACCATGTGGCCTCACTATCTTTTAATTGCTTGATGTTTTCTGAAACAAACTGCTAATGCTAATACATAGCAGCTACACAGAGAGGAAGGGGCGGACCCAGGGGCCCCGGACATGATGGAAGCGATCTTCATTTTCAATTTAGCAAACGGAGAGCAAACCCCTCAGAAATTCAAGGATCTGTGATTTTAACCAGAGCCAAAAAGACCTCCTAATTTCACCAATGGTAGGTACACTTCAACATACGTTTAAAACTAGTTTTAAATACTTAATAAAATGTCATCTTATTTCGTATAAACACTGTTTTATATGTTTATTTATCTGTGTAAGGCAGTATTCCGTGGTGTATTAGATGTATCTTGATAATTTAACATCTTATTTAAAATAATATGAACTATTATATACTAATTTATATGTTTTATTTATCTATGTAAGACAGTATATTGCAGTGTGAACCTATAACCGTGATGTATAATAAGTTGAATTTATATATAGCGCCTTTCCCAAGCTCAAGGATGCTTCACAATGACAGTAGATAACAAGCAGTTTACACATAGATGGACAATGGCATTTGCCCAGTCCAAGTAATGAGCGATTGCAGTTGCAAAACACATTACATTTACAATACAAACATAAAACAGGGCAACAACATTAATTACAGACAACATAGTGGACAGTTGGAGTAAAGATGCAATAGATTATTGGAACCTAGGAACCTGTATTAGATTCAAATGCTTATACTTGGTAATTTAATATCTCATTGTTTTATTCAAGTACATTGCTTTTTATTTCTGAAAAACTATTTTGTGACAATTTTTATCTGATCAGAAAAAATTTAAAGCGACTGTGACTTTAGTCAGACGCATAACATCACCTCATTAAGTTCAAGACATGTTAAAACTGGCTTTAAAATGTTTATTCTTTAACATCTTATTTAATTTAATCACTATTTATGTTTTATTCAAACACATTGCTTTTTATTTACTAAAAACCTAATTTATAACATTTCATCTGATCAGAAAGGTTTAAGAGTCTGTGACTAACCAGATAGACGCATAAATACCTCATTAAGTTCAAGACATGTTAAAACTTTGCTTTAAAATGCTTATACTTTAACACCTTATTTAATTTAATCCATATTTATATGATTATTTATATGCAATGCTTTTCATTTACTAAAAACCTAATTTGTGACATTTCATCTGTTCAGGAAGATTTAAGAGGCTGTGACTTTAGTCAGACGCATAAGAGTCACATCATTAAGTTCAACACATGTTTTAAATGTTTAATACACTTAACATCTAAATTTAATTTAATTTTATAAGCTTTATTTGTCATCAATGCTATTTCTTTAAACTCATTTGTTTCATTCTCCCCAACAGACAATATGGATGATGCGGTGCCGGCTGAAAATCCGTGTCAGACCTCTTCATGTGCAAATTTCAGCGTTCTGTGAACATTATCCTGATATAATAAAAACTTTCCCTGAAAACATTCCTAACAGTCACACAAAGCAGATTGGGGCGTCGTAAACACGCATCATAAACACTCCGGAACCAAGCACGGCCAAAAGGTCACACAAACCACCTGTTGTCATAAACCACCCCCCATGCTCATATCCTGTCATAAACCCCTCCCCATCCTCATATCCTGTCATAGACAGCTGTCAAAACCATCAATAAATCATTTTTGACATAAGCTGCCCCATAATAACTACTGAATAGTAATATGAATATTACTAATATTACAATTAAGCTACATTTGTCAACATTCATTAGGTAACCTGACCTAACAGTATTATAGCATTTATTAATCTATATCAATCAGTAATTAAATGACCTAGAAAATTAAATATACTAATACATGTTTAGCATGTTAACATTACTTTATGCAATGCATTAATATGAACCCAAACAGTAACCAAACCAAGATGAATAAATGCAATAAATGTTGATAATTCTCTGTTGATGCATGACAGCTAATGGTTTACATGTCATTTCATTATTCTTTTATTATTATTATTATTATATGTTAATCTATTATTATAGATATTAACCTACAACCCGAATTCCAGAAAAGTTGGGACGTTTTTTAAATTTTAATAAAATGAAAACTATAAGACTTTCAAATCACATGAGCCAATATTTTATTCACAATAGAACATAGATAACATAAAAAATGTTTAAACTGAGAAATTTTACACTTTTATCCAATAAATGAGCTCATTTCAAATTTGATGCCTGCTACAGGTCTCAAAATAGTTGGGACGGGGGCACGTTTACCATGGTGTAACATCTCCTCTTCTTTTCAAAACAGTTTGAAGATGTCTGGGCATTAAGCTTATGAGTGTCTGGAGTTTTGGTGTTGGAATTTGGTCCCATTCTTGCCTTATATAGGTTTCCAGCTGCTGAAGTGTTCGTGGTCGTCTTTGACGCATTTTTCGTTTAATGATGCGCCAAATGTTCTCTATAGGTGAAAGATCTGGACTGCAGGCAGGCCAATTCAACACCCGGACTCTTCTACGATGTAGCCATGCAGTTGTAATAGCTGCAGTATGTGGTTTTGCATTGTCCTGCTGAAATACACAAGGCCTTCCCTGAAATAGACGTCGTCTGGAGGGGAGCATATGTTGCTCTAAAACCTTTATATAGCTTTCAGCATTCATAGTGCCTTCCAAAACATGCAAGCTGCCCATACCGTATGCACTTATGCACCCCCATACCATCAGAGATGCTGGCTTTTGAACTGAATGCTGATAACACGATGGAAGGTCTCCCTCTTCTTTTGCCTGGAGGACATGGCGTCCGTGATTTCCAACAAGAATGTCAAATTTGGACTCGTCGGACCATAGAATACTTTTCCACTTTGAAATAGTCCATTTTAAATGAGCCTTGGCCCACAGGACACGACGGTGCTTCTGGACCATGTTCACATATGGCTTCCTTTTTGCATGATAGAGCTTTAGTTGGCATCTGGAGATGGCACGGCGGATTGTGTTTACCGACAGTGGTTTCTGGAAGTGTTCCTGGGCCCATTTAGTAATGTCATTCACACAATCATGCCGATGAGTGATGCAGTGTCGTCTGAGGGCCCGAAGACCACGGGCATCCAATAAAGGTCTTTGTCCTTGTCCCTTATGCACAGAGATTTCTCCAGGTTCTCTGAATCTGTTGATGATGTTGTGCACTGTAGATGATGAGATTTGCAAAGCCTTTGCAATTTGACGTTGAGGAACATTGTTTTTAAAGTGTTCCACAATCTTTTTACGCACTCTTTCACAGATTGGAGAGCCTCTGCCCATCTTTACTTCTGAGAGACTCTACCTCTCTAAGACATCCCTTTTATAGCTAATCATGTTACAGACCTGATATAAATTAACTTAATTAGTTGCTAGATGTTCTCCCACCTGAATCCTTTCTAAATTTCTTGCTTTTTCAACCATTTGTTGCCCCCGTCCCAACTATTTTGAGACCTGTAGCAGGCATCAAATTTGAAATGAGCTCATTTAGTGGATAAAAGTGTACAATTTCTTCGTTTAAACATTTGTTATGTTATCTATGTTCTATTGTGAATAAAATATTGGCTCATGTGATTTGAAAGTCTTATAGTTTTCATTTTATTCAAATTTAAAAAACGTCCCAACTTTCCCGGAATTCGGGTTGTATTTTAGTGTCAAGGTTTTTTTTTTTTCAAAATCAAAATTTAACCTACTGTATGTTCCCTGACTGAATTATTATTATTATTTTTTACATTTTGATACCTTTTCTTTGCACATTTGGTAGTGGAGAGTTTCAAGCAGTGTTTTTTAAGTGTCACTTAAATTTTGAGACCGTTTTTTTTTTAACCTGTGGTATCGATTTAGTATCGATACCGAGGTATTAGGTTCTGGTATCGTACCGAAGCCAAAATTGTGGTATCGAGCCATCCCTACAACACGCTAGTAATTTCACTAGCCTGCACAACACGCTAGTAACTCGCTAGCCTGTTAACACGCCATCCGTGCCTGTCGTCTTTATTTATTTATTTTTCTCGCGCGCGCTCGCGCCATCCGTGCCTGCCGTCTTTATTTGTTTATTTGTATTATTTTCTTCTCCCTCGCCATCCGTGCCTGCCGTCTTTATTTTTTTATTTATTTTTCTCTCGAACCATCCGTCTTTATTTATTTGTTTTTTCTCGCGCATTTTGCGAAACCATCAAATAACTGTGGTAAGTATAGGACCAGTCAACAAACATGGTGAGTGGTAAGTATAGGATCAGCCTACAAACACAGTGAGTAATGTCTTCTCCTGTTATTGCCACTTGCACTTCATGTCACATGTATAGTATAGCCTTCTCTCTCAGCAATATAGGATTTACATGTGATAAATGCAGGGAGACAGTCAGGCTGACGGAGAAGATTTCAGAACTAGAGACACGCATCCAAACGTTAATCGAGGATAGTAAGACTACAAGGGCTTTAGATACTGCTTTGGATGAGACTAGCTTAGTGAACACTGTACATTGTTCGGTTTCGGCTGTAGAGCAGCAGGGCAATTGGGTGACCGTGAGACGCTGTAGTCGTGGGACAAAACACCGCTCTTCCGTTCTGATTACAACATTAAACCGGTTCTCCCGAATCAGTGAAACACCCACTGAGAACCCTGTTGAATGTGCCCTAGTTATTGGCGATTCTATTACACGGAACGTGAAAATAGCGACACCAGCCACCATAGTCACATGTTTGCCGGGAGCCAGAGCGCCTGACATCAAAGCAAATTTAAAAGTGCTGGCTAATGCTAATCGTAAATTCTCTAAGATTATTATTCACGTCGGCACTAATGATGTTCGACTTCGCCAGTCGGAGATCACTAAAATTAACATTAAAGAGGTGTGTGAACTTGCAAGTACGATGTCAGGCACTGTAATTTGCTCTGGCCCCCTTCCTGTTCGCAGGAGTGATGAGATAGTTAGTAGACTGTCCTCACTCAATGCCTGGATGTCGAAGTGGTGTCCGCAAAATAATATAGAATTCATAGACAATTGGAAAAGTTTTTGGGGTAGACCTGACCTGTTGAAAAGAGATGGTATTCATCCCTCCTGGGTTGGTGCTGCTCTTCTTTATATTAATATGGCATATAGTCTTAGAGCCCAAACATGACAATCTGGGGCTCAGGTCAGGAAGCAGACAGACTGGCTAAACCGACCGTCTGCCAGATGTCTCACGTCACCGAGGTCAGATAAATCCCATCACATAGAGACTCTTTCGCCTAGATATTATCATACAGAGACTGTCTGTTCCCCGAACTAGGAAATACAAAAAACTCCCAAGCCCATTTAAGGGTAAAAATTTAATTGAGGTTCAACAAATAAAAAATGAATATAATGCAGATGAACAAATGATTAAGCTCGGGTTGCTGAATATTCGATCCCTTTCTTCAAAAGCCCTTTTTGTTAATGATATGATTACAGACCATAACCTAGATGTGCCTGTGTTTGACAGAAACTTGGGTAATTAATTACATTAAATGAGTCCACCCCCCAAGATTACTACTATAAACACAAGGCTCGTTTAAAAGGAAAAGGGGGAGGTATTGCTGTAATTTATAACAATATCATCAGTATTACTCAGAAATCTAATTTCAAATATAATTCATTTGAAGTGATGGTGCTTTCTTTAACGTTATGTAGAGTAAGTGATAAATCCCGTTTGACTTTTTGGATGGCTACTGTATACAGGCCACCAGGGCATAATTTAGATTTTATCAAAGAATTTGCTGATTTTCTATCAGAGTTAGTACTGGCTGCAGATAAAGTCCTAATTGTTGGTGATTTTAATATCCATGTAGATAATGAAAAAGATCCATTGGGATTGGCATTTGAAGACATTCTGAACTCTATTGGAGTTAGACAACACGTGTCAGGACCTACTCATTGTCGTAATCATACTTTAGATCTAATATTATCACATGGAATAAATATTGATGCCGTTGAAATTCTGCAACAGAGCGATGACATCTCAGATTATTATTTAATCTCATGTGTTCTTAATTTAGCCAAGGCTGTAAAGCCGACTTTTGAATGTGTAGCGTCTCCAGTATAACGAGCAGCAGGTGTGATCAATCATCTCTCTCTCTCTCTTCCCCACCTGGTAGAGCTGCAGAGTTACAGAGAGAGGGAAAAAAAGAGAGAGAAAACAAACACAAAACCCCAGCACTGCCATAACACAACCACGTAACGTAACACGTGTTACAAATATGGTAGAACTATCAGTTCTGCCACTAAAGATTGCTTAATAAATAATCTTCCTGGTCAGTTTCATCATCTCAGCATCCCAGATAGCTTAGAAGAACTCGATGTTGCAAAAGAAATGATTGACTCTCTCTTTTCCAGAACTTTAGACACAGTTGCTCCTTTGCGCCTAAAGAAGATTAAAGAAAATAGTCCAATGCCGTGGTACAACGAGCACACTCGGGCCCTTAAAAGAGCAGCCAGAAAAATGGAGCGTAGCTGGAAGAAAACAAAATTAGACGTTTTTCGCATTTCGTGGAGAGAGAGCACGATTACGTACAAAAAGGCCATAAAAGCTGCTCGATCTGCTTAGAAGAAAACAAACACAACCCTAGGTATTTATTTGAAACTGTAGCTAAATTAACGAAAAATAAAACTTCAACACCGGACGTTCTCAAACAGCACAGCAGTAATGACTTTATGAACTTCTTTACTTACAAGATTGATAATATTAGAGAGAAAATTATAACTATGCAACCGTCTACTACAGTATCACATCAGATAGTGCGTTGTAGTCTCCCAGAGGAAAAATTTCATTCATTCATTGCTATAGGAGAGGAAGAATTGTCTAAACTCGTTAAATCATCTAAACCACCAACATGTATGTTAGACCCTGTACCGACTAAGCTATTGAAAGAGATGCTTCCAGAGGTCATAGATCCTCTTCTTAATATCATTAATTCATCTTTGTCACTAGGATACCGAAAACTTTTGATCCTAGAGAATTAGTCAATTACAGGCTGATCTCGGATCTACCTTTTCTGTCAAAGATACTTGAAAAGGCAGTATCCTCACAACTATGTTCCTTTTTAGAAAAAAATTATATCTGCGAGGATTTCCAGTCAGGATTTAGACCGTACCATAGTACTGAGACCGCTCTCATTAGAGTCACAAATGATTTGCTCTTGTCATCCGATCGTGGCTGTATCTCTCTATTGGTGTTCACAAATTCACAAAATTAACGGAATGCATAGCTGATATAAAAATTTGGATGACTAATAATTTCCTACTACTAAATTCTGAAAAAACAGGGATTCTAATTATTGGCCAAAAAACTTCCTCACTTAATAACCTAGAATACTGTCTAACAATTGATGGCTGTTCTGTCAAGTCTTCGTCGTCGGTTAGGAACCTGGGTGTGCTCTTTGATACCAATCTTTCATTTGAAAGTCACGTTTCTAGCATCTGTAAAACCTCATTCTTCCATCTTAAAAATATATCTAACTACAGCTGGTCCAAAATGCAGCAGCTAGAGTTCTTACTAGAACCAGGCAATATGACCATTATTAGCCCGGTTCTATCAACACTGCATTGGCTCCCTATTAAACAGCGTATACATTTTAAAATATTGCTGTCTACTTACAAAGCACTAAATGGTTTAGCTCCCCAGTACTTAAGCGAGCTCTTAACGCATTATAGTCCTTCACGTCTATTGCGATCTCAAAATTCCGGCTAGTTGATAATACCTAGAATATCAAAATCGACTGCAGGCGGTAGATCCTTTTCCTATTTAGCACCTAAACTTTGGAACAGTCTCCCTAACATTGTCCTGGAAGCAGACACACTCTGTCAGTTCAAATCTAGACTAAAAACACATCTCTTTTACCTGGCATTCACATAGAACATTATACATTTCTATTATTCAAATCAGTTAAATGATTATTAGGCTGCATAGATTAGGTTAGCCGGAACCAGGGACACTTCCCAAAACACCCGATGTACTCGTTACATCTTAAGAAGAATGGCATCTACGCTAATGTCAGTCTTTCCATTTATTCCGAGGTTTACTAAAGTCAACCAGATCCAGATCCTAAAGTCAACCTGCGCCTGGACACGACCACAACGCATCACTGAAGTGCCAGCCTCATCAGCCCTGCGAAGGCCTCATGGACATCTCAACAAACTCGTCTCCATACCGACGTGATGACTCCGACCTCCAACCAGATGGAATTGTATAATGTTGTGAATGTTCTGATCCAATTTGACTTCTGACCTGTAATGTTGCCTGAATCATAATCATACACTGTTCGCTCGTTGGCCAGAGAACTGGCCCCTGACTGAGCCTGGGTTCTCCCAAGGTTTTTTTCTCCATTCTGTCACCTGATGGAGTTTTGGTTCCTTGCCACTGTTGCCTTGGCTTTTGGCTTGCTTAGTTGGGGACATTTAATTATTCAACAATATTTTTGATCTGCCTTACTTCAGGTGGATGATGAAGTAATTTTATTCTAGAAACAAACTTCTTGTATTTATTTTCATGTTATCACTGTGAAGCTGCTTTGATACAATCTGTATTGTAAAAAGCACTATATAAATAAAGATGACTTGACTTGAACACCAAAAAAGGGTTTGCGCTGACGTAGGCCATTTAAAATGTCCCCTTTCCTGTAATTACAGTATTTAATTTAACTTTTTTTGTTGTTAAATCAGGTGTTACACTTGATTCAGGAGAGAAGGAACATCTGCAAGCAGATCCATCTGCCAGCACAGAGTGGCAGCAGTCAGGTTCTTCATGCTATGAGACGTGGGTAAGAATTGTTTATGGGGCTGTGTATTGTCAGCTAAACTTATTACACATATCATAATAGAGACAATAGCTGGGCTGCTTGATTATGACAAAAGTCATTTATTTTGGTCAATATTGTAATTACTTGAATCACTTAACACAATTATGAGTGGGTGATATGATCAAAACCTTAAATGAGTAATTTATTTCACAATAGTGATATATAAAAAGTATATTTGGATGGAAATAGCCATTAAAATTCACAATTCTCTATACCACTGCAGAATTCTAGGCTAACTATTGTAAGTAGAAAAAAAGTTAATGAAGACAAATAAACATACAAATAAAAACAAAAATGCAAATTACAAACAATAACAAATTATTTATTAGTTTAAAAAGAGGGGTAACACTTTATTTTAGGGTCCAATTCTCTCTATTAACTAGTTGCACATTGTAACGCAGTTCAGATGTTATGGGAAGAAGGAGGCGGGAACCGGCGAACGTTCAACAATATTTAATAACATAAGGTATACTAAAAATAATACTAATAATAATTTAATACATAAATTGGAAATGCTAAATCATCTTGATATTGATAGCTGATGCTTGTTTTGACAATATCTCTGGATACGTGATATCGTATATAGGCGATATTTCACACGTATAGTGTGAGCAGTCAAGTCGCAGCTCGGTGATCGTACCGTATAGTGTGAGCACATAAATCCTGAGCTTAGGCTTTACATCGCAGGCGATTTACTCGTTCAGTGTGAGTAGGTACCATCGCACAGTGTATGCTCGCCTTAAGAAACCAGAAAATGGTGGCACAGAAACGTACTCGGTTACTAACGTAACCTCTGTTCTCTCTAGAGAGGGAACGAGTACTGCGTAATATCTTACGCTATGGGGAAAACCTCTTTTCCTCGAGATATTGAAGCCAAAAATTATCCTTAATTTTTAATCAATGCAAAACGCTTTGCGGCAGCAAGCAGACATAGGCGAGGCGGCTCGCGCGCCTATTGGCTGCTCTGCGGCAAAAGCAGCAGCCTATCGAGAGCGGCTCTGCGTGACGTCTTGACCAATGGGGGCACTTCGCGCCCATTTCGTCACGTCCTGCCAGAAAGAGCGTGGTCTCGCCCTATAAATATAGCTCGAAT
Source organism: Rhinichthys klamathensis goyatoka (assembly GCF_029890125.1). Lineage (NCBI taxonomy): Eukaryota > Metazoa > Chordata > Actinopteri > Cypriniformes > Leuciscidae > Rhinichthys > Rhinichthys klamathensis. The sequence continues at coordinate 86,236 of NW_026606637.1, forward strand.
AAGGCTGGTACACTGGTTTTCATCGCCGAAGTACTCGTTCCCTCTCTAGAGAGAACAGAGGTTACGTTAGTAACCGAGTACGTTCTCTTACGAGAGTATCTCTCGTACTGCGTAATATCTTACGCTATGGGGAACACAGTGTAACACGCCGTGCATACAGGGATCCAACACCAAAGTCCCAAGGGCAGAGGCCCGGGGCGCATGTAGTGCATAATCACCATAGACTCACAAAGAGTGAAGGAAGAGGGGCTAGAAGCGTCATTCCCTATAAAATAGCATCCAGAGGAGCTAATCATATAGATATTATACCACGTAGTCAGGGTGAAAACACTTTCAGCCTAAACTGGGTGGCCATACATGTGTTGACACTCGTGGAGCTGCTGTATCAGTCAGTGAGCGATACGTAACCAAACTCAGCATCTGGGCCGACACAGCGGGGCAGATCGCACTGAATTCTAGACCGCCAAAAGCTTAGCTTGTAAGGCGGGGACCTCCAGGTTATAGTATTTTATAAATGTAGACGGCGAGGCCCAGCCCGCAGCCGTACAAATATCTTGCAGGGTAATCCCGCTAGACCATGCCCACGAAGAGGCCACGACTCTCGTGGAGTGCGCTCTGACACCCAAGGGACACTGCAGGCCCTTAGAGGTGTAAGCCAGCGCTATGGCATCAACTATCCATCTGGATAGGCTCTGTTTTGATGCGGCAAGTCCCTTAGAACGTCTGCCAAACAAAACGAAAAGCTGCTCAGTCTGTCTAAAACCAGACGAGCGGGACACATAAGCTCTTAGTGCCCTGATGGGGCAAAGGAGACTCGCGTCCTTCTCCTCATTGAGAACCGGAAGGGCGGACAGGGAAATCACCTGGGCCCTGAACGGTGTGTTGAGGGATTTCGGCACGTACCCGTGCCTAGGTTTGAGTATGACCTTTGAGTCATTAGGCCCAAACTCCATACATGACGCGCTTACCGAAAGCGCTTGTAAGTCCCCTACGCGCTTCACTGAAGCGAGAGCCATGAGAAACACCGTTTTGAAAGACAGATGTTTCATGTCTGACAAATGGATTGGCTCGAATGGGGCACCTTTCATGGCTTCCAACACCGTGGAAAGGTCCCACATCGGGACTGAAGGAGGCCTGGGAGGGTTCAATCTCCGAGCTCCCCTGAGGAAACGCACGACTAGATCGTTCTTCCCCAGTGGCTGGCCAGACGCCGGTTTTGCAAATGTTGCTATGGCCACCACGTATACTTTGAGCGTGGATGGGGTTCTGCCCTTATCCAGCAGCGATTGAAGGAAGGAAAGCACTTCCGTAACCCCGCAGTCTACGGGTGAAAAGCCCTGAGCTTGACACCAAGCAGAGAACACAGACCATTTCGAGGAATAGAGCCGTCGAGTAGACGGAGCTCTAGCCTGCGTGATCGTGTTTAACACTCCCTCCGGGAGGTTAGCGGGTACCCGTTGATGGCCCATGCTTGCAGGGACCACAGATCCGGGCGAGGATGCCAAATCGAGCCCCCTGCCTGAGAGAGGAGGTCTCTCCTCAGTGGTACAGGCCACGGGGCAGTGCTGGCCAGCTGCATCAGGACTGGGAACCAGGTCTGGTTTGTCCAGAGCGGGGCCACGAGCAGCACTGGGCATCCGTTTTCCCTGATTCGTTCCAACACTTCAGGCAGGAGCGAGACAGGGGGAAAAGCATAAAGGGGAACGCGGGGCCAGACATGGGCCAGCGCATCCCTGCTCTTCAAGCAGAAGTTCGTACACTGAGCGTTTTCGTGGGACGCGAACAGGTCCACCTGCGCTCTGCCGAACGTTTCCCACAGCAGTTGGATCGTCTGCGGGTGTAGCGACCATTCCCCTGCTGGGACATTGTTTCTGGACAGTCTGTTTGGTCCCACATTCAGGTGACCAGGCACATGCGCTGCTCTCAGCGAGAGCAGGTTGTGCTGAGCCCAGACCAGAAGGCGTTCCGTCAACCTGTAAAGGTTTCGGGACCTGACGCCGCCCTGGCGATTTATGTGTGCCACCACTGACATGTTGTCCGACCGGACCAGGACGTGGTGACCTTTTATCTGGGGACAGAAGCACCGTAGCGCTTTGTCGACTGCTATCATTTCCAAGCAGTTTATGTGAAGGAGCTTTTCCCGTTCTGACCACAGGCCAGCGAACGGTCTGCCCTTGAGCAGCGCTCCCCAACCCGAGGTGGAGGCGTCCGTAGACACCACCTGCACACTCGAGGCGGTCCCCAGACTCACACCTGACTGATACCAGTCGGTTACTTTCCAAGGTTTCAGAGCTGAAACGCACTTTAGATCGACCCTGAGGCGAAACAGACCAGCGGTCCGTGCCCGGGGCGGAACTCGTGCTTTCAGCCACATCTGCAGTGGGCGCATGCGAAGCAGGCCCAGCTGGAGTACAGAGGCTACTGAGGCCATCAGGCCCAGTATTTTCTGAAACCTTTTGAGCGGGACTATAGAGCCGTGGCGGAAGGAGTTCGCGACGCGCTGAATGTCTAGTCCGCGCTCCGGTGACAGGCGTGCTGTCATGGATAGCGAGTCCAGCACTGTTCCCAGAAAAGAAATTTTCTGACTGGGAGACAGCGAGCTTTTCGCCCAATTGACTGTGAGGCCCAGATTCTCGAGGTGTTCGAGTAATGTGGCCCTGTGTTCTATGAGCTCTGAGTGTGATCGAGCTAGAATCAGCCAATCGTCCAAGTAGTTCAAAACTCGCATGCCCCGAAGTCTCAGGGGTGCGAGAGCCGCGTCCATGCACTTCGTGAATGTATGGGGTGCTAAGAACAGGCCGAACGGCAGGACTGTGTATTGATATGCCTGGTTCTCGAAGGCGAATCTCAAGAATCGCCTGTGATGGGACGCTATTTGTATTCGGAAATAGGCGTCTTTCAGATCTATTGACTTAAACCAGTCCTCTTGGCGAACTTGCGCGAGGATTTTCCTGGTTGTAAGCATGTTGAACGGGCGCTTCACAAGTGCTCTGTTCAGCTGTCGCAGATCTAAAATGGGTCTGAGACCTCCATCTTTTTTCGGTACCAGAAAATATCTGCTGTATAGGCCCCCTTCGCTCTGAGCCTGAGATAAAGGTTCTATAGCACCTTTGCTCAGTAGTTTCGCTATCTCAGCTCGAAGCTAACTCGCTATCTCGGCTCGGCAAGGGAGCTCCGGCGTGCTGTAACGCAGACACTGTGTTTACAGTGTTCAGCACCCATTCTGATACCCCAGGAAGCTGTGCCCACACTTTCGCGTGAATAGCTAGGGGTAGAATGAGATCTGGGCTCTGGCCGTGACATAGTGACGGCAAGGGAGCTCCGGCGTGCTGTAGCGCAGACACTGTGTTTACAGTTTGTGAGGCGGGGGGCGCGCCGATCGCGGCGGACAGCCTGGCCGCGCTCAAATCCCTTATAGCAGTTTGCTGAGGGAGAGAGAGCGGGGCGAGTCCCGTGGGGCTCAACATGTCTGTGAGTGAATGTGGGCGTGGGACAGCGGGCACATTTACTGCACTGAAAACACCGTCGGCCTGAGCTGACTGAATGTGTGTTGGTTTCGTTTTTACAGAACCCGTGGGACATGTGGTGTGTAGTGTTTGTGGGCACTGAGACGTGGGCACATTCACTACGTTTAGTGCACAATCGACATGAGGCGATTTTGTTTGTGCGAGCCCTGCATTTTTGCGGGCTGTGTTTGTGTGTAGAAATGAGCACTGGGTTGTGGGCATTTTTATTACACTCATAACACCATCGGCTGTGGCCGGAACACCAGAAAATACACTGCTTATGTGATTTATCTGGGTCGCCGTGGAAACAGCATTTGTGTGCAGGCAAGCGGGCCGTGGCACTGGCTTGCTTACTGCAAAATACACTGGAACAGTCGCATTTTCTGGAACTGAACGAGCGAAAAAATTTCGGTGGAAGTCTGGCCGCGGCGAGACTGAAACACCGTCGATTTCCTAGGAGGCTAGGAAGACTTGTGTTGGTTTCGTTTTACAGAAACCGTGGTAGTGTTTGTGGGCACTGGGTTGTGGGCACATTCACTACATTTAATGCACAATTGACATGCGTCGATTTCATTTGTGCGAGCCCTGTACCGTGGCGGGCTGTGTTTGTGTGTAGAAATGAACCCTGGGCTGTGGGCATTTTATTACACTCATAACACCATCGGCTGTGGCCGGAAAACCAGAAAATACAATGCTTATATGATTTTTCTGGGTCGCCGTGGAAACGGCATTTATGTGCAGGCAAGCGGGCCATGGAACCGGCTTGTTTACTGCAAAATACACTGGAACAGTCGCATTTTCTGGAACTGAACGAGCGAAAAGTTTCGGTGGAAGTCTAGCCGCGGCGAGACTAAATTTCTATCTGCTGCGAGAGCCGGGATCGAACACGGGTCTCTCGCGCGAAGGCTTCGGGTTCCGCCACTGAGCCACAGGGTAGAACTACATTAGCACAAGCAGATAAGAGAGTGTCATCACAGTTTTGTGTGTGTCGGCGTTTGTTTGCAGGTGTGCGTGTTATACAACAGGCTCATTGCTGCAATATTGACATTTTCAGCCGCTCAAACTAGGAGCTGAGAAATGTTTGAGAAATGGAGATTAGTCCGGCCTCGGCGGGACTAAAACACTCTCTTTTCTCATTTTGCCGGTGACGCACGCCCATGGGGGGCGGGGTAGATTTCTTATAATGTAAAGAAAGCTAGCCGCGGTTTTAGGGCTCGCGGTCTTGATGCTGGCCCGTTTCCCTGACGACTCGCGGACAGAAGGGGGGAGGTCCACAGAGCTCGCCCAGTCCTCACTGTCCGACGCCAGGATAGAGCAGCAGGTCTCCTCTACAGATGCAGCTATCTCGTCGTCATTAAAGGGTCACTCCACTCATTTCAACATTAATCTTTATTGAAAGTGGGTTATATATGTAGTCGAAATGTAAAAGAAATTTTGAATTTGGTGCCCTCTTGACTGAGAAAAGACAGAAAATAACTTTAGGGCGCATTTGTATGTAAGACAACAACTCCCACAATGCACCACGTTGCACAGCTCCGCAAGCCACTCCCACTAATCCAGAACAGCGCAAACAGAGAAATCACTCTCTGTTTGAAAATCCGAAACTAGAAATCCGTCTACAAGGCTAGCTGCCAAAAGAGTTTTTAAATTCATTTCACACAAAATGTCTAGTTAGTTGGCTGTGGCGAGCAGGACGAGGGCGAGGGACGTGAGAGGACGACACGAGTGATAATGAATGACACCTGTGAGACGCAGCGGTCTCATATCTCTCACGGAGGAGCGGAAGCACAAAAGGAACAGGCCTGATTTTATGTTTTGTTTCTGTTGTGTGTGGCCAGCTGGCTTATACTTTTGTTTTGTATTTGTTTATTTTACTATTAAAATGTTTAAATGTGCGCCGGTTCCCGCCTCCTTCTTCCCACAACAACGAACCCCGTTACATTGGCAAACTCATTAGCGAATTACTCCTCGTTTGTATTTCTTTCTATATGGTGAATTATTGCATGATACCTGGATGTTCCGTCAGAACATATGCGTTGCGACACTAGGATGGTTCACATCACAACACAAACATCCGTGTGCTCGTCTGATTCAGAGATTTCGTCCAGGAGAAATTGCTATCGTTGAAATTCTCTGCAGCAGACAGACTCTATCTGTGTCCGTAGCGCACAGCGAGAGCACAGGCACCAGCAGTCCGCCCAGCTCGAGTCAGTCCGGGCTCCTCGTCCGCGACAGGCAGCCGCCTCCTGTTCCTCCATCAGGCTCAGCTGCTCTTCACTATATTGCGGCTCGTAAAGATAGCCACGAACAGCGGATTCGAGCAGCAAAATTTCAAAATCCTCTACTTCCATATCATGTTTAGTTTCTTCCGTCATTGTCGTTGCTTCCTATCTCCACAGCGCTTGTTAGCTTAGCTTATAAACAAGATGGCTGATATTGATTTCAGTATCTACAAGTGAAGTCCCACCCACTGATCTGTGATAGGTCTGTTAGCGCATTAGGTCCATCCCCCAATGGGCGGGTTGGAAAGGGTGGGAACTAGTGCTTGTAGTCTTTACAGAAATACCCCATTCTTACACTTCCTCCTACAATGACGCAAATTGACGATTTTTGCGTCATTGTAGGCGGAAGTGAAAAAGGTAAATAGTGGATTTCTCTCGTCTCAGGGGACAATGAAAGATTTTTTCAGGACCATTCAATAGTATTACTGGGTTTCTAACAATGGAAAGCTTAATGCAAATGGGTGGAGTGACCCTTTAATGGCGGAAGCGGCGGCGCGCGGCGGCCGTTATCCGTCAGTGAGCGACTCGAGTGAAGCTGGTGAAGCTGGCGGGCGAACCGGGTGCGCTTTCACGGGCTGGAGAAGGCTCGGGGACCCGCTGAGTACGGCGCTTTTTTACGGCGCGGCAGTGTAGCGGGTGGAAGTGCAGTCTCGCTGAAGGATGCCAGGCGAGTCCTCAGAGTCACCGTAGGCAATAGCTCGCAGTGAGGGCAGCCGCCGTCGGCGAGCGCGAGAGCTGCATGATCCTCTCACAGGCAGGAAACGCATCACATGGCGGTCCCCGTCGCTGAGTGTGGCTCGGCACGAGCCACAGGAGGATGGCATCTTTAAAAAGACGCGGCTCTTTTAGATGATAGACGTGTGAGTCGCTTGGCGAGCACACACATACACACAGAGCAGAGTAAAGGATATATAGTACGCCGGAAAGCGCAGCAGGTACGGCGGCTGAAGGCGGCGAGGTGAAGGCCAGCGACTTCAGGCTCGAGGGCTCGTCCCGCTGAAGGCTTGCGTCGACGGCGCGGCTTCTCACTCCGGATCCAGCGATGCGTGAGGCTTCGCTGAAGAGATGAAAATCAGTGTACCAGCCTTATCGGGCTATATTTATAGGGCGAGACCACGCCCTTTCTGGCGGGACGTGACGAAATGGGCGCGAAGTGCCCCCATTGGTCAAGACGTCACGCAGAGCCGCTCTCGATAGGCTGCTGCTTTTGCCGCAGAGCAGCCAATAGGTGCGCGAGCCGCCTCGCCTATGTCTGCTTGCTGCCGCAAAGCGTTTTGCATTGATAAAAAATTAAGGATAATTTTTGGCTTCAATATCTCGATGAAAAGAGGTTTTCCCCATAGCGTAAGATATTACGCAGTACGAGAGATACTCTCGTAAGAGAACTCCCAAGCTTTTTTTTTTAACATTTATTTTTTTATTGTTTTATATGGTTTTTAGGGGTATAACATACAATTATGTTGTTCATAAACTGTTAATGTCAAATCAGGGGTTACTTTCCCAATAGTCTCAGAGGAGTGAGAAAGAACTTTTCCTTTTCTTTTTTCCCCCTCTCTTCCTTCCTTTATAATAATATCAGGAGAATAATTGTAATTGTCCTTTCAAGTCAGTAAAAGGTTCAAGGTCCCATCATACAACATACAATTCCAGAATGTTTTCATTGGATAAGTATTTTACATACTGAAAAAACAAAAAGAGGGGGAGAGGTTCTCAATATAGTATTACCAATAAAATGTGAATGATTTGTGTGAATGATATTAATGTGAATGATATTAATAAAAATAATAATAATTTGCATTACACTCACAATATCTCCTTATGTTCACTCCCTGCTTCTATACATTAGCCATTTTGACCAGTACTTGTAAAATTTATCCATGTTTAATCGTAAAGAGAAGGTCAGTTTTTCCATATCATATAAATGACTTACAATCACTATCCACTCATCTTTTGTTGGTGGACTCTCGTGCAGCCATTTCTTAGTTATTGTTTTTTTACTCGCAACTAATAATTCATTAAGTAGGTATTTGTCTTGAGTATTAAGATTAGTTGGTATATTTCCTAAATACTGTATATAGTACTGAAACTGTACTCCGTCTCGAATCCCAGTATAAATTTTATTTCAGTGATTATCTCTAACCAAAAAGGCTGAATCATTGGACATTTCCAGAATATGTGAAAGTAATCTGCCATATAGGTATTACATTGTCTCCAACAGAATGCAGAATCTGGTTTACCATTCTGTAAATATTTTCTTTTGGGAGTAATAAAGAATCTTATGATATTCTTCCATGAGAATTCTCTCCATTGACCTGAACTGGTGGTAGTATACTGTGTTTTGCAAATGTTTAACCACTCTTCATCAGATAAAGTTATGTTCGCTTCCTTCTCCCATTTATCTTTCACATATACTGTAGAGTGATTTTTAGAAGATTGTATACTTGAATATATTCTTGATATCAGTTTCTTGTGAGTTCCACTCTTATACGCATCAATAAAAATATTGATCATATTCATTTCAATTTTATCGTTATTTTTAATATTTTTATTATAATGGTTCCTAAGTTGTAAATATCTAAAGAAATCTTGTTTTTCTAAAATATAGGTGTCAGTAAGATGTTGGAAGCTCTTTAAACCTGTGTTGGCTGAGATTGTACAATATGATGTCTGTAAGGAATCTGGGTCATAAGCTCTTTAGTCAGTTTTGATTTTGGGGATAGATATTCAACAGTTATTAATCTCTGATCAACAAATTATCGAATATAGTTTGAGCCGAGTCCTTGCATAGATAAATCACCCAACGAGGGGTCGTACAGCATACACGTCTGTTCAGGGCATATATACACAATTCACACCACGAATTATGAGGAATTGTGAATATACATCCCACACAGAGGGCTATAGCTGATCTTTAAGATTACCACAGCGATTGATACCTTGTTAAGCCAGCACGTCCGCCGCGCTATTTCGCTAGAGGTTACCAATGGCTGGTGGTCTTATTTTAGCTTAAATTTACTGACAATGTTTTGTGCACTTAACAATTATCAGATTGTAGCTAGGATCTTTATATTAAAGAGGCTTTGTTATGTGATCAACAACAAACACAGAGGCAATAAAGTAAAAATGAGGTTTAATGAACTACACTACATGTAAAACAAAGATATATATGAAACCAAAATGAACTTAAACAATAAGAAAAGAAGGTAGAAACACCGGGAAAAACACAATTGCTAGCACAGTTAGGTCCTCAGAGACAGCCTAAGAATACACACTTCAGAGCGTCTAAATTTAGATGGAACAGTTTGCATTCAGACCTGGTTAGAGCGGTGTGGGAGCAAGCTCGTGGCGTCCTGGGAATAGGAGGCGGGCTTCTTTGATTCCTCCAAGCGTGGTTGTCGCGGGAGATTTAAAAGTTCTAACGCAGTTCTGTATGCGTGAAGATAGTCCTTTCGCTGGGATGCTGGAAGACTAACGAAACGCACGTGGGTATCTCGAGGACCGCACTAAGGACAGACTGGCTATACGCAAAAATAAAACGAAGACAAAATAAAACAGGAACAAAATAAAACACGAGGATTACATCAGGATACAGGAACAGAGAACAGAGAGTAGAGAACAGAGAGAGAATGTCTCTGAGTTTGGGGTTTTAAAGATAAACAGAACACGCCTTGGATAGGTGTGTCGGCCAATGATAATGGCCCATCTTGAAGAGAGCCTACGCCCCCGAGTGGGTCATTCGGAATCAATTTGCATCTTTATGACTAGAAGGACCTTAAGCTTACTTTGGAAATGGCATATATAGGTAGTTATATATATTTCACGCTATCGATATACAGCTTAATGAATAGATCAGATTTTTAGGATTACAAACATATCAAACATCACACGTCACAGACATAATATTGCAGAGTTACCTCTTAATGCACACTTTCAGGCATTTATAAGTGTCTTACATTCATGAAAACATTCGTAGGACATGTTTGCACATTTATAGTTCTGTTACAGGTATTTTAAGACACCAACTCTTGTTTTAGTACCGATTTATAGATAGAAACCTAGGGTTCATAGGTATGTGTGTGTGAACATAGGTGTGTGCGTATCTTCATTTGAACATCTGGCATCCCCCTTCTCGCCGGGGAGGGGTGTTAGAGATAACGGTCTTCTTTGATCGTGCCTCGCGAATGAATCGGGCTGGCACCAGGAGGTCTGGGGAGACTCGGTTACGCTGTAAAGGTGTCATAAATTAATTTAAACTTCAGACTCGTTGCGTTGGCGCTAGTTGATTTAGATTGGGTGAGTCATAGGTTGTGGGCATTTAGAAACCGTTCGCAGGAATGTGTGCATGGCGTTCGGAATTAGTGAATTCATGATTCTCCATTCATACTCTACAGTCCCCCTTTTCGTCAGATGGCGTCCCTGTGGAGACATCATCGGACGACAATCATCACAATGGCGGATGCAGGTGAATCATGAGGGTCTTGTAGCAGGTGGTTATTGGGGCTGAAGGCTTAACTCAATGAGGTTGCCGGCGGCTTCTTGCGTGTTATCCTCCTTCCGGGGGTTTCGTCGAAAGCCTCCGGACACGGCTTTGGTGAGCCTGATGGTAGCTGCTCGGTTCTCGTTGAGTCTCCTGTACAGGATGAAAGCCAAGCCCAGTGTTAGAATGTGACTAACTACCATAGAGAGGCACAGCGCCGTGTCGGCTGCGGTCCAGGCTCGGACAACAGGTGAGGTAGTCAAGAGGGGCTGTCGAGACAAAGCTTGTAGGGCAGAGTCGAGGGGAGCAATGTCGATCAGCTGTGACCCCCCTGTCTCAATTTCCAGTTCCAGTTCTGGACCCAGGGTGAAGTTATGGTCCTTGAAGAAGGAGGGGATTTCCAGTTCTGTTTCGTACTCGTGGCTCGGGAGATGATATAATGCCAGGTCATCTACGTGGAGGATGGCACCTTTAGGTACTTGAATCCACATGCTCTGGTTGAGCAGGCTGACACGGGTGGCGGTGTCATGCTGGTCATAGGTAAGAGTAGCCATGAGTACTGGAGTGTTGACGAGCCACCGGTCACCGATGATCTCTGCTCGGGTTTCTTCCACTTGCATGCGAGGCTTGGCTTCGGCCGGGCAGCGGTTGTCGCTGGACATGGTTTGCAGCCCACAGATTCCATCAGTGTTATCTCTGAGGAAGGGTTTGCTAGGGCAGAGATAGTGAATATCTTTCGTTAATGTGCACATGTGCAGGTTTGGGGCCAGGTACAGCTGTGGATCGCTGTCGTGGTAGGCCACCACGTCTGGGGTGCGGATTTTGATGTGTGTGTTACCCTTCCAAAACCCGACATTGACAATGTCTTTGAGTCTGTAGATTCGGCTTGACTCTATGATGGGTAAGTTCAGGAGGAAGCCCATTTCTCTTTGCTCTGGGTCGACATAGAGTGGGATGGCGCTGACGAGCGAGTAGGCCAGGTGTACTTGGAGCGGATCAGCTGGTGTGGTGATTGCGGAAGCCAGCACAGTCTGGACAAGGCTCAACGGTATGAGGTAGGGCGGGATCCTACCCATGGCTAGGCTGTCGATGGATGAGCTCACCTCCCGCAACATGTCTGACATCAGGGCGGTGACTAGCTGAGTTTGGGCAAAGTCATTTTGGAAAACAGTGAACAGCTGTTTCATGGACTTCACAGTCTGGTTCAGCAGGACACTGTGGGTATTGAGAATGACCACAGTTCCTCTCAAGGTCCTTCCAACGGTCTGCAGGGAAGCACTCTGCACGTTGAGCTGCTCTTTTAGCTGTGGGATCTCTGTTTGAATTTCAGCCACCTGTCGTCTCACGGTGGCTAGGTTGACGGCGTTGACACTTGACATACCAATGTTGAACAGAGTTCCCACCGCAGCTGCGGCTCCCAGCAGAGCTCCGAGGAACCGTTTGGGGCGGCGGCTGTGTCCGCCTAATTCTGCTTGGGTGACGGTCATCTTTTCGAGTTGGTTCAGCATGTGCCTGACGTCGGCCTCGGCGTGGTTGAGAGAGTCTTCGGTCCATCGGGCCCCGGCCCAGCTGTACTGGGCTGTTGCACTGGGGTAGTGTGCCCGGTACACGTTGCGGGGATCGAGTCGAACGTACACCTTCTGGGTGTGGGTCCGGCAGTTGGTGATCAAGAGACCTGGTTGCTCCCTCAGCACAATGCCTGACGCCGGGCCGGTTGAGATGACGTCAGGTGGCGGTTGCCCTCGGGTCGACTGGACAAGCAGGATGGCGAACCACATCAACATCCTATTAGAGGTGAAAGGGAAGATGTGGAGAGAGAGGGGGAGAGAGAGAGAGAGAGGGACAGTGTGTCAGCGAGAGTTGTCCTTGGTTTGGCAGGACAGTCTTTTCACTCCTAGGAGGGTAATCAGGTTAGTTTGCATTGGCCTCTCCCCGCCTTTCTCGGCCAACAGCCGAATGTCTTTTAATTTGGTTGCGGTGGACCCATTTGAGCACTGGGTCTTTCTGTCCCCGGCTCAATTGGATTCGGTACGCCACCGGAGAAAGTTTGTCAACAATTTCATGAGGTCCTGTCCAATGGGGTAGGAATTTCTTTGACAGCCGATGGGAGGCTGTGCGTGGTGGCTGCGCGAAGCTGTAATACCAGACCCTGTCACCCACGGCTAGTTCCTGGTGTGACGCTTTCCGGTCATAGTATGCTTTCTGGCCCTCGGCGCTCTTTTGAAGCTGTTGTTGGGCGAAAGCGAAGGTTGCTTTCAGGTGCCGGTGCAGCTCATCGAGGTACTGGTGAGTGGTGCAGGCTGTGATGAGACCGGAGTCTCCTGGCTGATACAGCAGGTGGAGTGGAAGTGTCATCTGTCGTCCAGTCATTAGTTCGAAGGGAGACACCTGAGTTGAGTCCTGTGGGGTGGCCCTGAGAGCCATTAACACCAGCGGGAGTTTCACGTCCCAGTCTTTCTGGTTGGCAGCCACATACTTTCTCAGCATGCTGACCACAGTCCGATTCGAACGTTCAACTTGACCAGATGCAATCGGGTGAAAACTCACGTGTAGTTGAACTTGGACCCCCAGGAGTTTCCAGATCTGCTGCATAATCTCAGCTGTAAAGTGAGTACCTCTGTCTGAGTTGACACTCATTGGCAATCCGAATCTGGAGAAGATGTGATTCATCAGGAGGTATGCCGTGGTCTGAGCGGTGTCGTTGGGTGCTGGAAGACACTCTACCCATTTTGTGAACTGGCACACGACTGTGAGGAAGTACTTGTTGCCCTTCGTTGACCTTGGCAGAGGCCCTACCCAGTCGATTTGGAGGTTTGACCATGGGAAGGTGACCCTTCTGCGTTGCAGCGGAGCTCTGTGGTTCGGATTTGCAGGTTGAAACTGACAGCAAATTAGGCATTCTTTGACATATTCCGCTACGTGCTCTTGCATGCGGGGCCAATATGCCACTTACTTCAGTGTCTTATAGGTGGCTCTGGTGCCGTGATGTCCAGCACATGGCGCGTCGTGGGCGTATATTAACATCACCCCCCTTAGACACTGAGGGACCACCAGCCGTGGCGTGGTGGTGTCATCAGGTGTATACCACAGAATGTCGTTAATCACACGCAGCATGTGCTTGATGTCATGCAGTCGTCTGAGGCACGGGTTGTCAGTGAGATCAGACTGTGTGAGTGGGTGGTTGGAGGGGTCAGAGAGGTGGTTTAGGAAAGTCTTTATGGACATGTCAGTGGCTTGCATGTCCGCTATGTCGTTGTTTGAGATCTGTGGGGTCAGAGTGAGAGGCTGAGAGACGGGCAGTGCGGCAGGAAAGGTACGTTTGCTGCGGGTTAGTGCTGCCACATCAAAAGCCGGTGGTTGGGCTGGAGGTGACCATGTGTTACCGTGCAGTGCGCCAGTCTTGGCAAGGGCATCGGTTTGGTCATTCAAGTCCTTATCGAGGCCTGGTTGCTTGGAGTGGCCTTTCACCTTTTTCCAGTAGACGATCATGTCGTGTTGTCTAGTTAGGTCATCGCATGCCTGAAACAAGTGTTGGTGTTTGACAGGCTTACCGTTTGAAGTCTTAAAGCCATTTTGTTTCCACCCTGGGAGGTGGCATGTGAAACTTAGTCTGGCATAGTTCGAGTCTGTGCAGATCAGGAGTTCTTTGATGTTGTGGGTCGCTGAGATTTGCATGATTATGAGAATGGCTGCCACCTCAGCATATTGTGATGACTGAGGCCCCAGCTTGAAGTGTTGAGGTGGGCAAGGCCGATCATTGACCCATAACACACCCGCGCCAGCTTGGCGGATGCCCTCTTGGTTGTAGGAACATCCATCGACGTAAGCTGTGGGCATACCTTGGCACGTGTTGTCTTCGAAGTATCTGTGACACGTCTGTGGTTGTGGTTCTTCCACATTAGCTGTCACAGGTGGTGCGTTATCAGAGCAGTTCTGGCAGGCAGCCAGGCCGTTGCCTAGCGCTGACTTGTGGTTCTGGGCATATCTTGCCTCAACATTGCGCCCTTGGAGGGCCATCAACCACGTGGCGATGCGGGAATTGGTGACCACGCCATCGCGGATGCGTTGGCTGTTGAGGAACATGACAGGCTGGTGACAAGTCTCAATGATAACTTTCTGAGCTCCAATATAGTTGGAGAACCGTTGTATGGCCCATACAGTGCAAAGCAGCGCTTTTTCACAGTCTGAGAATTTAGTCTCTGGTGGAAGGAGTGTCTTGCTGGCATATGCTACAACTCTTTTGTCTTGATCGTGTCGTTGGTACAGGCCAGCGCTGAGACAGTGGTTGGAGAATCCGGCTTCTAAGTAGAATTCTCTTTGTGGGTCAGGGTAAGCCAGACATGGAGCTGTGCACAGGTGACGTTTCAGCTCAGTCATGGCATTGTCCTGGACGGCTGTCCAGACAAACGGGCAGTCTTTTTTCAGCAGGGCAGTCAGAGGCTTTGCAATGTCTGAATAGCTTTCGATGAACTGCCGTGAGTAGTTGCACACCCCCAGGAAACTTCGCAGTTCTGAGAGGTTGGTGGGTGGTTTGATGTTTTGAACAGCTTGAATGCGGCTGGACTGTGGTTCGATGCCCTGTGACCCGATCAGTAGTCCCACGTAGTTGACCTTGGTTCGACACCATTGTCCTTTGTGGAGGGCAATCTTGGCTCCCGCAGCTGATAATTGGTTCAAAACATAGTCTATTTCTTTCAGGTGATCGGTTACTGTTGTGCTTTTCATCAGCACGTCGTCCACATAGATGAGGTTGCCTCTCATCCTTGCATCGGGGCATGCTTTGTTCAGGAAGATGTTAAATTCGGCGGGTGAGTTAGCATAGCCGAATGGGCACCTGGTGAAAGTGAATTGTCTGTTACCGAACGTGAAAGCAAGCTTGTGCTGATCATCTGGATGCACAGGTATGGTCCAAAACCCTGAGGCCACGTCAAGTGTGGAGAAGATTGTGGCTCCCCTGATTCTGGGTATTTCTTGCTCTAGCTGGGTCATGGGCCATCTTGACAGTGGCACCTGTTGATTCAGTTTTCGGTAGTCGATGGTGGGTCGCCACTTGCCGTTTGGTTTGATTACCGGCCAGATAGGAGCAGAATAGGTGCTATTGCATGGGCGAATTACACCTTTTTCAAGCATAGAGTCAATGATTTCTTGCACCGGTTCGTGTGATGCGATGGGGATCTTGTACTGCCTGACGAAGGTGGGAGGAGCCTCAGGGGGCGTTGGAATGCGCACGGTGTGAAGGTGGGTGAGACCACAATCTAGAGAGTCTTTGGCAAATGACGCTTTGAATTTGTAAAGGACTTGTCTAAGTCTTTGTAGATCTGCATCCTCTTTGATTGCATCGGCGTCTTTTAGAATTTGCTGAACTTGGGACTCAAAACCTGGATATGGCTCCTCTGTGGGTGAATCGCCTGTGGTGTTTGCAGGCGCAGGTGCAGGAGTTGCATCAGTCTCGCAGGTAAGGTGTTTGGAAACTGTGTAGACGGCAAGGTATTTGTCCTCCGTCAGTTCCGTTCTGCAGACTTGATCTTTGTCCATCGGCATGACAGAGGCGATGGAGATGATCTTGAAAGGTGCTGTGCGCAGTGTGTCGTCTGTGCACCCTTCGGGTATCATTGAAACTGGAATTGGCCCAATGACAGGTAAAGTAGGTTCAAAATCAGGAAAGTCATGGCTTACTAGCCATCCTAGCCGATAGGCTTTTGGAATTGTGATGTCCACTGCAATGCAGTTGTTGAAAAGGATGTAGATGGCCCGAGATGACACTTCAGTGAGGGGTGTGGCCTCAAGTGTGAGTCCAAGTTCCAGGCATTTGGGCGAAGGTTGAAAGAAACCCAGTGTGTGGTTTAGGATTTGGCCACACCGTATGTTCAATCGAACAGCGACCCCTTTGGTGTAAGCAGGTACTACAGTTGCCTGTTCGCTGATTAGGGTGCAAACCTCAGGGATGGTTTGGCCTGACAGAAGATTGTCAGTGTGTGTCGGAACAACAGCTGTTTGTAAAGTCAGTGGGGCCCACAGTACCTCGTTAATAAAATCCACATGAGCCTGGAGGCGAATCAGAATGTCTGCTCCAATGTAGACATCGTGGGGCGGATCCGTAATGATCAGGAAGTAATGAGTTAGGCGCCGATGGTTCCAGTTCAAGTTCAAAGCACAGATACCTTTTGCAGTCACCAGGTTTGAGGGGCATGAGTTCAAAGGGAAACGTGTGCGTTTGCTGGCAGAAGGAAGGTCTGGCGTGACTTTACTTAGCTCGTTGAAAAGTGACAAGCTGACAGAGGAATTGTCGGCCCATAGAGCGAGAACAATGTCTGTGGTGGTTATACCATTCAGCTGTAGTTCGGTGTTGACCTTGGGGCAGAAGGACTCAGAGTCTTTGGTGAGTTGAAAAGTGCAGAGTAACGAACTTGAATCTCGGTCAGGTGCTGAGTCTGTGTCTCCCTGGCTGGCGGCAAAAGTTCCCGTGACCTCTGTGACCTGACAGTCTGGCTCAGTTGACCTGGGTGGCTGACAGGGGAGGGGTTCTCGCACTTGAGCCCAGATTTTCAGTTGTCTGAAATCCAGCAGGGGCTCGAAGCGATCTAGTAGATCTTTGCCGATGAGGAGGGGGTACGTGTCCATTGGTGAAATGTACACAGGGTGTAATAAACCCATGGGACCAAGTGTTAAGTGAATTGGAGCTATTCGTTCAAGCCGAATGTCAGTTTGGCTGTAAGATCGCACATTCAGCTCACAATTCTGAGATTTTAGAGTTCTGTTCTGTCTGTTAGCTTCAAATCTGAGTCTTTCAAAGAGTTCGGCTGATATCAAAGTGAGGTCCGATCCGGTGTCGACCAGAGCTTCGAGCTTCACCACATTTTCCACTGTGATAGAAAGATAAAGTTTGCGTGCTAGTCCTTTTTCGACCAGGTTCCCCAGAAGTTTTAGTGTCGGGGCTTGTGTGGTGATAGACAAACAGTTAGGGTCGGTATCTTGGGCTTCGTTGCGGAGACACACAACCAAAACCGCACTTTCTGGTATCTCAGGGGTTTGCTCACTGGTGTGATGGGTTTGGTTGTCCGCATCTGGATGTGCGGTTGACAATAGCAGCGAGTGGGTGTCATTGTCCCTTGGTGTTGTGACAGCTGGTTCTGTGGTCTGTGTCAGGAGAACAGTGTTCGTGGTGCTTGGTTCAGTAGGAGGGCTATCAGGAAGGGTGTTACTCCTTACCCTTAGTCACGAGGAGTCTGGCTTGTCCCCTTTGTCGGTTTTCTTGTGAAGAAGCCCTTGTAGAATCTTCAGGATCTCTGCGGTCTCTGACGTGGACTCACTGTTTTCTTTTGCAGCAGGTTCGGATTTGGACTTGGACCTGCGTGAGGCCTGCCGAGAGGGAGTTCGGTGCGGGCTGTCTGGACTAGGCGTTCTTGTCGCTGGAGTTCGGCTCTGTCTGGGCCGTCGGCTGGTTTCCCACGTGGCCCCCCCCTTTTGATTGTGGGGGGGCCGTGGGGTGCCGTATGATCTTTCAGAGTGCCCGCTCTGGTGCTTAGGACGAGCACCCTCGCGGTTGCGTTGCCCTCTGCTGGATTGAAACGGTCTTGACTCGTTATTAGAAAGTCTGTTAGTGTGGTGTTGTTGGGTGCCCTCTAGTGCCAGCTCTGAGTGCTGATTAGTGATAGGGCAGATAGAGGGAGTTTTGACAGTCTTTTCAGAAGCAATTTTCTGCTTGATAAACGCTTTGTGGGCTAAATCTCGCAGTTGCTGGGTACTCATTGTGCGAGGGCAGGCCAGGACCCCTAAGTGATGGCTCACTGTGGGATGCAGGTTTCGGAGAAACAAAGTTCGGAAGTTAAAGTCCTCCTCCATCCCGGGATCATTCCTTGCCCCAAAGTAGGCCTGTCTGATGCGAGTGTAAAAGGCCTGCGGAGTTTCCAATCGTGCCTGCTTGAGGCTCATCGCGGTGATGAGTCCTTGATCAGTGTCTGGATCAGAGAATTCCCTGATGAATGCCTGTCGCAGTTGCTGATAGTCCGCCTTAACTGAATCTGGTTGGCGATCCAGAAAACTGCGTACGTCCCGACTAGACGTAATTCGAAGCAGGTATAATCTGTCCCACGGGGTGACGTGGGGAACAGTGCATAAGTGGAAGTCAATGTCTTTCAAGTAGGCATGCACATCATGGCCTCCGGCAGGGTTTGGGGTGAAGCTAGGAATGTTCCGGGCCAACTTGTCAAGTTCCTTAAAGGCCATGCCGTGATAAGTGGCAAGGGCTTTCTGGGGCGCCCCTCCTTTTCCTGAGGGCGAGGGCTCTTGTAGACTGTCCGTCGATATCTGGGACGGTGGCCGTTCGCTTCCCTTCACAGTTCTGTGTTCTTGGCTGAAGTGTGCAGACTGACCGGTCAGAGAAAACTTGGTAGTGTGTGTCTCTCTTTCCGGGTCACTTTGAAGTTTATAGGAGTGTTTTAACTCACGGTGGACAGCGTCGAGCTCATCTTTACAAAGTTCTTTTTGCTGGATAAGTTCATTTATTTCAGCTCTGGCCGCCTTCAAGTGTTTCTCACAGGCTTTGGCTTTGGCGTCTCTTTCTTTTAGTTCATTGTTTGCTCTCTCAAGGAGAGCTTCACCTTGTTGCAGTTTTTCGGTGAGTGTCTCTCTGGCTTTTCTTTCTTTTAGTTCCTTTTGGTCGGTGTCTAGACGAAGGTTTTCCAGAGCAGTTTGAAGTTCCTCTACTTCCTTTCGTGGCTCTGAGTCCGTTTCCTCCTCGTCCTGCTCCTCGTTCTCGAGTAGTAGCTGGTCTAGCCGACTTTGGGTCTTTACTTGGTCGCGCCGGGCCTCCTCCGCTTGGAGCCGCAGAGTTGCCGTCTCCTGTTCCAGGTTGATGGCGTGTCTTTCGTGGAGGCGGGCTTGTGCGACGAGCGTATGGGCCAGGTTTCCCATGATTCGGGCCCATTCTTTGTGGTTGTAGCTCTGAGTTGGGTCATGCCTCATCAGCAAGTCCAGGTCGGTGTCCAGCTGCGCCTGATCCCGGGGCTCGGAGTCGCCGGTATCCCTGGGCAGGACGGTGGCTGTCATGGCATTCAGCCATGTCTCGAGGCTGTCCCAGTGGGCTGCTGGGCTGGGAGACCGGGACATACTGGCCACTGCGGGCGAGAGGAGCACAACACACACACGCACACACAGACCAAATGCAAATTTGTTCTACAATTTATGCGCTTATACCCTTAATACGGGCGATGCCGTTTACGGTACTTTGACTAACTGTTGCAGACAGTTAGGTAGGGACAAATTGTTTAGGTCAGCGCAGGGCCTAAATAAAGATTTGACAGGGCCGGAGCCTAGTAGGTCACTGTTGGTGCTACCGGCTCGGCTGTCAGTCTGTTATTCAGCTCTCCTTGGGTGTCTCTGTAGGCTTCGTCTCTGGGTGACCTGGTAGGCACAGTTCACACAAGGCAGAGAGAACTAACAGAAGAATAGTAAGAGAAAAAAAAACTTAAAGGGAGATTAGATAATAGGAATTAATGGGTCTGTTAAAACAGAGTAAACAGTAGCACAGAAAGAGTTACGGGAACTAAGAGGGCTTGAGCCGACTATGTGTGGTTTTCTTTAGGAAAGGGGTGGACACTCTTACATGTCACGGGAGAATATATACTATTCTGGTGGCTTATACTAAGGGGATGACCTTTCTTTACCTTAATTTAGCTTGCTTGGGGTGACCTGAAATCACACTAGCTGGAGCCAGTGTCGGGGACAATCTTTCCGTCGCTCCAAGCACTTAACCGGGGTGTCCACGGCCTCAACTGTGCGTCAACCACGGTGCGCCCTCTCAAACAACCTAGACTTTAACACAACCAGCACTCCCGGGGAGGTCACCTGCTTACGACACTGCAAAGAGGACTTTTCCTCAGAACCCTCTTTCGAGCGGCTCGCTTTGAGTACTGGGTCCGAAATTGCCTTGTGTCTTATTGCGTGGTGGGTCTCCCCCTTTTGGGAGCGCCAAATTGCTGATGTCTTATTGCGTGCCGCACCAATGGAGAGCCAGGAAGTTCCGTGACTCACCCACAGCAAGCGTTGGTTACGCCGGCCAGACAGCCCCGCTCACTGGAAACCAACCAGGAATGACGGTCCGATCATACCAGCGCAAGGGAGTTCTACCTGTGGATACCAAATGTGGTAGAGAAAAGTGAGTCTAAAATTACTTAAAGCTTACTTTGTCTAACCCAAATGGAGTATCTGTGTGTGTAGGAAATACAAAACCTTGTTGCTTAATGCGAGTGAAGAAGGCAGAGAGGGATTTGTGACACTGCTGTCAGTTATCAGAATAACCTATGGAGCAGGGTTAGTGAGTAAGGCAGAATAAACACAGGAGTAAGTACGCTGTAGTGGCGGGTTTGAGCCACAAGAGGGGGTACTTTTCCAGTGGTTAGCCTGGTAGAACACAACTTAATTGAAATTGCAAGTCAACTGGTGTAAATTCAATTCAACTAAGCGTGTACGGAGATGTTAAATAACACCTAAAATAGCACGGGTGCAGTCGTGATAGAAATATCACTAAGAGACGGCAGGGGAGAGTAAATAAAAAAAAAATTGAGAAGAAACACAAAAAAAGTTTTTTTTTTTTTTTAGAAACGACAATTAATAAAAGTTATCAACTTATTACAACAAATTATCAAACTCATTAATTTATCGAGAAAGAGAAAAGGTAAAAATATTTAATAAGACATTGATTTATCTGAGGGACAATCAATGAACTTATCTGGACAGAAAACGAAATCGAGTAGAATTATTCGTAACCTAATTCATGGAGTGAAGTGAGAATTTAATTCAGTTTTTACCTTCAAAGTTTTTCTTTAGACCAAATCTGAATGAGACTATGACAATTAACGGATGGGATTACTTCTAATGCTAATCACGATCGCTGTAAGGTATCAATGACGGCTTTAGAACAAACCCCACTGAAAACAGACTGAAATTTCAAACAGAATGCAAGAATCTCAAGGAGCTGACTCAGCGTTGGAGGCCCTGAAGGGGGCGTCTTTTCGTGAGTCACTTCCTGTGAGGAATTAGAAATGACTTAGAAAAGAAAATTCAGGAAAGAGTGACCTTATGTGAGAGCGTCCATACGGTGGCGCTATTGCGCTCACGTTGATGAAGAGGGTGTGGCGGTAATTTGAGGCCGAGGCGCAAGGCTGCGCTCTAGTGTTCAGCAACAGAATCACAACCACACTGCTTCAATTGTACCTTTGTGGGGCGCGCCAAATCTTAACTGCACACAATTTAGATTCAGGCGGATTTTACGGTGCTATGTTTCACGGGTTCACGAGGCAGAATTATTTCACTGCATTTACGTGTAACTGGACCTACAGGAATTTACGTCTGTGGTTTAACTCCCAATACATTTATCATTTAGCACTTTAATGATTGAAATATTCTGGTTTAACATTTGGTTAGCTAAATCAAAAGTTGAAACCAGGAGTTTAATTCGTTTAATCTAACGATTAGAAAATCAGGCCTTGTTAGGTTGAATTACAGGAGCATCGCTATAATTCAGATCCTCTTCGACTCTGCTCAAAAGATTCTCGTTTTGCAAGCAGGCGGTTCCAAAAGCACATATATTAACATGTAAACGTCTTTACAGAGGTAATATCTGTTTTGTTATGAACTACAATTTATTTTAGCAATTACAATGACTAAAACGTTTAGACGAATTTAGCAGTTTGTAATGTGCTCGGCTGAAACTCGACTTTCAGCTTCCAACATGCGCGGCGCGCTCGCGTTTCTTAATCCAAAACACAACAAGGTATACCAAATTGACACTGCATTAATTGCTCACACAACAAAGCTTAAAATATTGCCTTTTTAATTCTCCACCAAAATATATGTAAGGAATCTGGGTCATAAGCTCTTTAGTCAGTTTTGATTTTGGGGATAGATATTCAACAGTTATTAATCTCTGATCAACAAATTATCGAATATAGTTTGAGCCGAGTCCTTGCATAGATAAATCACCCAACGAGGGGTCGTACAGCATACACGTCTGTTCAGGGCATATATACACAATTCACACCACAAATTATGAGGAATTGTGAATATACATCCCACACAGAGGGCTATAGCTGATCTTTAAGATTACCACAGCGATTGATACCTCGTTAAACCAGCACGTCCGCCGCGCTGTTTCGCTAGAGGTTACCAATGGCTGGTGGTCTTATTTTAGCTTAAATTTACTGACAATGTTTTGTGCACTTAACAATTATCAGATTGTAGCTAGGATCTTTATATTAAAGAGGCTTTGTTATGTGATCAACAACAAACACAGAGGCAATAAAGTATAAATGAGGTTTAATGAACTACACTACATGTAAAACAAAGATATATAATAATGAATATATAAAATGAACTTAAACAATAAGAAAAGAAGGTAGAAACACCGGGAAAAACACAATTGCTAGCACAGTTAGGTCCTCAGAGACAGCCTAAGAATACACACTTCAGAGCGTCTAAATTTAGATGGAACAGTTTGCATTCAGACCTGGTTAGAGCGGTGTGGGAGCAAGCTCGTGGCGTCCTGGGAATAGGAGGCGGGCTTCTTTGATTCCTCCAAGCGTGGTTGTCGCGGGAGATTTAAAAGTTCTAACGCAGTTCTGTATGCGTGAAGATAGTCCTTTCGCTGGGATGCTGGAAGACTAACGAAACGCACGTGGGTATCTCGAGGACCGCACTAAGGACAGACTGGCTATACGCAAAATAAAACGAAGACAAAATAAAACAGGAACAAAATAAAACACGAGGATTACATCAGGATACAGGAACAGAGAACAGAGAGTAGAGAACAGAGAGAGAATGTCTCTGAGTTTGGGGTTTTAAAGATAAACAGAACACGCCTTGGATAGGTGTGTCGGCCAATGATAATGGCCCATCTTGAAGAGAGCCTACGCCCCCGAGTGGGTCATTCGGAATCAATTTGCATCTTTATGACTAGAAGGACCTTAAGCTTACTTTGGAAATGGCATATATAGGTATTTATATATATTTCACGCTATCGATATACAGCTTAATGAATAGATCAGATTTTTAGGATTACAAACATATCAAACATCACACGTCACAGACATAATATTGCAGAGTTACCTCTTAATGCACACTTTCAGGCATTTATAAGTGTCTTACATTCATGAAAACATTCGTAGGACATGTTTGCACATTTATAGTTCTGTTACAGGTATTTTAATACACCAACTCTTGTTTTAGTACCGATTTATAGATAGAAACCTAGGGTTCATAGGTATGTGTGTGTGAACATAGGTGTGTGCGTATCTTCATTTGAACATCTGGCATCCCCCTTCTCGCCGGGGAGGGGTGTTAGAGATAACGGTCTTCTTTGATCGTGCCTCGCGAATGAATCGGGCTAGCACGAGGAGGTCTGGGGAGACTCGGTTACGCTGTAAAGGTGTCAGAAATCAATTTAAACTTCAGACTCGTTGCTGGCGCTAGTTGATTTAGATTGGGTGAGTCATAGGTTGTGGGCATTTAGAAACCGTTCGCAGGAATGTGTGCATGGCGTTCGGAATTAGTGAATTCATGATTCTCCATTCATACTCTACATGCCTTTCAACGTCCATTGATTAAACCTTGAATCTAACTGTGCAGGTTTAAAATCATTGTCATAAGCCACCCATCTTAACAACCGTGCTTGCTTCTCGAGCTTAAAATTTTTACATTCCTTGAACCAAATATTGAGAGGAATCATCGTCCAATGACTCAGTTCATTAGAGTATTTAATCTTAGTGGTTTTATCCCCCAATAAGGAGGGGAGGGGAATGCCCAGCTAGCTAAATTCAAATTCTTTCCATCTGGCTTCATACTAATTATTAAACCAACAAACTAGATATTTCAGCTGTGCCGCTTTGTAGTAATCTTCCAAACAGGAAAGAGACAGTCCTCCTCTCTCCTTTGATAATTGTAGTGTTTTAAGTCTGACCCTAGGTTTCTGATTTTTCCATATGAATCTAGAGATCATTCGGTTCCAGTCATTAAACTGTTTTTTCGGAATCTCTACAGGCAGCGATTGGAATAGAAACAGTAATCGTGGTAAAACGTTCATTCTTATACTTTCAATTCGATTATATAAACCAAGGGGTAAGGGCATCCATCTGTCCAAATCTGCTTTTAGTTCTTTAGTTATGGGTTCATAATTTATAGTGTACATTTTTGTCATATTCTTTGGTATGATAACTCCTAAGTATTTAATATTAGTTTTCCACTTAAAATTATATTTATTACGCATGTTCTCCTGTGGTGAATAATTAAAAGAGAGGGTTTGAGTTGTCTAAATTTAATCTATATCCTGAGTACCAACCAAACTGCTCATGGCATGACATAAGTTTAGGTAAACTGGAGTCGGGGTCAGAGATTGTCATAAGAATATCATCTGCATATAGACATATTTTGTGTACATTTCCTTTAAATTGGAATCCTGGTATTTCTACTTCTTCTCTAATTGCTTGAGCAAGTGGCTCTATGAATAGTGCAAAAAGTGTGGTACTTAAAGGGCATCCCTGGCGACATCCCCGTTCCAGTGTAATTGAACTAGAAATACTACCATTTATTTTAACCTGGGCCGTCAGTAAATTATATAGTGGTTTAAGACACCTTATAACCTTTTCATTGAAGCCAAAACGTTGCAGTACCAGGTACAAAAACTCCCATCGCACAAAATCAAAAGCCTTTTCGGCATCGAGGCTAATTACCAGAGATTTAGAGTTACTTTTGCTTATGCTATCAATCAGAAATAATGCCCGTCTCACATTATCTTGTGTCTGCCTGTTTTTCACAAATCCTGTTTGGTCGGTATCAATCAACTCAGGAATTATATTTTCTAGTCTTTTTGCAATTATCGAAGCATATAATCTATAATCTATATTCAAAACCGAAATAGGTCCTCGATTAGAGGTGAAGGTCACATGCGCGTTCCGTCTCTTCCAATGGCAAAGGGATTTTAATTAAATAATACATTTTATCTTATGTATTAACTCGTTTCATCTGACTCCATAAAATGAAAGTGTTTTTCAATGATATCTGTGCATCATTAAGTATACGTTAATGTTTGACTATTCCTTTTAACTCCAATGAAAATAAAGTCAAAGTCTGTTAGAATAATCAAATATAACAATTTATTATGTCAGGTAAATGTATTATAATAATTCCATAATCAATTGAAAGATAATCAATGCAAATCATCAAATGTTCTAGAACAAAGAGGAAAATCTTTTACCCGACATGAAATACATGAATGCTGAGTCTCGGCGACTCAGCATCCACGGGCTATCTGAGATACAGAAAAAGCCACGATCCCTTGCTGCCTTCCATTAAATAGCCAGACCTCATTTCATATGTAAACCTGTATTCACAGTGGAAATTTACTGTGTTCATCCCCCCAGACTTACTGGGGGCAGAAGTTGATTTACATGGTACCATTTGCTAACAGTGGAAATTAGCATTGAGTTCACACCTTCTGGGAGTAGGAGACCACATTCATTTGTGTGCCAGATATCCCTAAACTCTTAAAAACCTTATTTCCTTTGTTTTACTTATTTGGAAATGAGACATATGTACCAGCCACCCTGAGACCTTTAAAATGATACTAAACACAATACTCAATGATAATCATTCACATTAAACCATAGATATTCTTATGTGAGTTTTTATGTGTCGCTGTGAGAGTGGGGGATGTGGGGAAGAAGTGTGTGTGTGTGTGTGTGTGTGTGTGTGAGAGAGTTCAAATGTTAATTTGCCAAGGTCCTTTGTCTCAATAGACCATGTGGTCAGATATTTTCTCTTCAACAAGTTTTACAGTCTTACACTTGCTTCCAAGATATTGGCATCTCTCCCCCCTTAAGAACATGGTTAAAACATTTTAACAGCATAGGTTTTAATAATTCCTTAAATTTTTTGTACCCCTCTGCTGGGTAACACCCCCCCCCCCCCCCCACGGTACTTTATTTGTCTTTAAAGTTGATATGGCCTTATCAATTTCAGCTTCTGTAATTTCTTGAATTACCAGTTTGTTTTGTGTAAGTCCTACTGATGGTCTTCCAAAAAATGTTCAATAATGGAAGGGTCCGCTGCTTCTGGTTGAGAATATAATTTTTTATAGTAGATTTCAAACGAACTTAATATATCTTCTGTTTTATAGCACGTTACATTGGTTTCTGGATTTCTAATTTTGAAAACTGACCTTTCAGTTTGCTGTTTACGGAGTTTCCATGCTAACAGTTTTTTAGCTCTGGGTCCATTTTCATAGTACTGCTGTTTGACATATTTAAGTTTGATCTCTACTTGTTTATCAAGTATCTTGTTTATTTGTTGTTTTCTTACTTTTATTTCTTCTAGAATTTGAGTTCTCTTACGAGAGGTTCTCTCGTATAGCGTAAGTTTAGCTTACGCTACGGGAAAGATTCATCTTCTCGAGATATTGAAGCCAAAAAATTATCCTTAATTTTGTATTCATTGTCAACGCAGTGCAGCAGCTAGCAGACCTAGAGCAGGCCATCTCGCGTGCTCATTGGCTGCCCTGCGGCAACTGCTGCAGCCTACCAGTGAACCCGACGTGACGTCACGCCCAATGAAGGGCGCCCGCGCCTTCATAGCGTCACAGCCCGCCAGAATGGACGTGGCTTAGCGTATAAAAGTAGGGGCTGTAGGCTGACTTCCCTGATTTTTCGTCTCTTCAGCGAGCTCTTCGCATCGCTGGATCTGAGAGAAGCCACCGCCGCCGTCGAACAGCGAACAGCCAGCTTAGGACAGCGCTGAGGAAGCCGGCCGTCTTCGCCACCTTCAGCCATCCGTGCGGCGGCGACGTATCCTTTTTACCTTGCAAAACTATTCCTAAAAGAGCGCGAGTGTCTTTTTAAAGATGCCTCGCACTTCCTGCGGCTCGTGCAGGGCCCCGCTCAGCGTCGGAGACCGCCATGTGATCTGCGCTCTCTGCCTGGGCCTGGAACATGCAGAGCTCGCCCTCGCGTCCGGGGGCTGCGAGCTCTGTGAAGCGCTTCCGCTGTCGCCCCTGCGGGCTCGACTCGAAGCCTTCAACCCCGAAGCAGCCACTCCGCCCTCTGTGGGACCGCGCAGAAAGAAGCGCCGTTCCCTGAGACAGCCGGACCCCGTGGTCACAGCGACGCGCTCGCCGGAGAACCTCCCTCGAGCCTCGCTTTCGCCTTCCCCGCCTCCCCTCACCGACGCGCAGCTGCCGCTCACGAGCCTCACTGCCGTCGCATCTGAGGATGAGGCCGAGGGACACGCCACGAGAGACTGCTGCTCCATCCTGGCATCAGACAGCGAGGAATGGTCGCTTCACTCCGCCTCCTCGTCGATCCAGGAATCCAGCCGTTCCCGCGCTGGAGCTGACGCGGAACTGATGCGCCTGCTGATGCAGGCTGTCGACCGTCTCGGGCTCGAGTGGTCGCTGCCGAAGGAACCCGCGCCGAACAGGCTCGACGGCTGTTTCCTTCAGAGTCGCCGCCGTGCAGCTTCAGCGAGCAGGCCCGCTCCGTTCCTGCCGGAACTTCACACAGAGCTGACGAAGTCTTGGAATGCACCATTCTTCTCGAGACTTCAGTCCCAGGCCTCCGCGTCGCTCTCCCAAGTGGATGGCGCCGCCGAGAAAGGGTACACGGCTATTCCCCCTGTGGAAGAGGCGGTCGCAGCGCACCTTTGCCCGCCCTCCTCGAGATGGCGGTCACAGTCAGCCCTCCCGTCTAAAGCCTGCAGAGCCACGTCCGCCTTGGTCGGCCGCGCATTTGCCGCCTCTGGCCAGGCCGCGTCTGCTCTCCTCTCCATGGCTGTGCTACAGATCCTGCAAGCCGACCTCCTCCGTGAATGGGATGAGAAGGGCCGGGATCCAGCTGCGGTTACAGATCTGAGAAGCGCAACGGATCTCTCTCTCCGCGCCACCAAAACCGCAGCTCAAGCCATTGGACGAGCCATGGCCGCGTTGACTGTAACAGAGAGGCACCTCTGGTTGACGCTCGCGGATATGAGGGAAACTGAGCGAGCCACCTTCCTGAACGCGCCGCTCTCCCCCACTGGTCTCTTCGGCCCAGCGGTAAACGGGATCGTTGACCGTTTTTCTGAGGTACAGAAGACCACGCAGGCCATGAACCTCTTCCTACCGCGACGCTCGAGCTCCGCTACAGGCCGCTCTCGCGAGAAACAAAGCCAGCCTCCTGTGCGAGCTAGCGCCCAGCGTCCAGCACAGCCTCAGCCTTCGCAGCGACGTCAGGGGGCCGCCCTAGGTCGCGCTCAGACAGCCGTCACAGACCGCCGCCCCCCAGAGGGCCTCGGCAAAAGATCACGCTGAAGCCTGAGCACGCGAAGCCCTCCTAACAAAGAGAGAGAAAAGCGTGTCCCGCTGCGGCCGGACCGCCGTCAAAGCTTGTTTCCCTGTCAGTCCCCTTCAAACAGGCTACTGCAGTGGTTCATTTAGCAGCCAACGAGCCGGTTTGTTCACCCTCTCGCCTGCACACAAACGCCGTTTTCACGGCGACCCAGAGAAATCTCAAAAAGAGTATTATGTCTGGTCCGGCTCGTCTGTGTTTTAAGTGTAGTGAAAGTGCCCTACGCCCCAGTGTTCACCCCTACACACAAGCACTTCAAATCTCGTGTCACCCACAGAGCACACTCTCATAAAGCGCAGAAAAGCCGCTCGAGTGTTGAATGTAAGAAATGTGTCCACAGGTCTGTGCCCACTATCTGCCCGCTCTGTTACACGGTCAAGAAAGCAGGTTATGAATGTAAGTCTCGTGCCCGCCAGAGAGCGTTCACGCTTACTAACACAAACCTCCCCCCGGGCGCCGCCCGCGAGTTTAAATGTTATCACAAAACGCAGGGCATTAATAAGACGCTCCCCATCCATTATGATCGGGGCGTCAAATACACTTGTAAGTCTCTTGCCCGCGCACACGCGCTCACGCTTACAGGAAGCTTTTCCGCCCAGAGCGCTGCTCGACGTTCTTCTCGAAGGACGAGGACGCGCTGGCCCAAGTTTGGCCCAGCCTCCCGCTATATGCCTTCCCTCCGGTCTCTCTGTTGCCACAGGTGATCAAGAGAATCAGGGAAACGCGCCACTCGGTGCTCCTCATAGCCCCGCGTTGGGAGAATCAGATTTGGTTCCCGGAACTAGCACGGCTGTCACACACAGCTCCGTGGCCGATTCCGGTGAGGGCAGATCTCCTCTCTCAGGCTCGCGGCGCGATCTGGCATCCCCATCCAGAGCGCTGGTCTCTGCACGCATGGTTGATCAACGGGTACTTGTTGCCCTGCCAGACGGAGTGATGAACACGATCACGCAGTCTAGGGCTCCTTCCACGAGAAGGCTCTACTAAATGGTCCCTAAATGGTCGGTGTTCTCCGGATGGTGCACCGACAGAGGTCTGGACCCATGGACATGCGGGGTGGTGCATCTGCTCACTTTCCTACAAGAGCTGTTGGATAAGGGGAGGTCCCCATCCACGCTCAAAGTATACGTGGCGGCCGTGGCAGCGTTCGCAGAATCGACGCACGGCCAGTCACTGGGAAGACATTAGTTGGTCATCCGCTTCCTTAGAGGAGCTAGAAGGATGAACCCGCCGCGCCCCCCGTCGGTTCCTATGTGGGATCTTTCATTGGTCCTCGAGGCCCTGAAAGCCTTTCCATTTGAACCACTAGACTCCGTGGGGTTGAAATATCTATCACTGAAAACCGTCTTTCTGACTGCACTGTCATCAGTAAAACGTGTGGGGGACCTGCACGCGCTGTTTGTCAGCGCGTCGTGTCTTGAGTTCGGGCCGAATGACTCTAAAGTCATCCTCAGACCTAGACTTGGCTATGTTCCTAAAGTGATGGGCACTCCATTCAGAGCGCAAGTTATTTCGCTGTCAGCTCTTTTAGCATCTGACAGCGAAAGCGATGTGAATCTACTCTGCCCTGTCAGGGCGCTGAGATTTTACATTACGCGCTCCGCCTCCTTCAGGCATTCAGAACAGCTTTTTGTTTCGTTTGGTGGGCGCACCAAGGGTCTCGCCTCCTCGAAACAGAGCCTGTCCAGATGGATAGTGGACGCTATAGCAGCTGCTTACGCGTCAAAAGGTCTGCAATGCCCTCTAGGCATCAGGGCTCATGCCTCGAGAGGCGTGGCCTCGTCGTGGGCATGGTCCAGTGGGATTTCTATCCATGACATATGTGTAGCGGCGGGCTGGAGCTCCCCGTCTACCTTTGTCAGGTTTTATAACCTAGAAGTTCCTGCCTTGCAGGCTAAGCTTTTGTCAGTTTGAAGGAGATGTGTATTCTGCCCAGATATCCCTGCTCAGATCACTCTCGCGTGACTCAGCTCTCCTGGTTGAGCTGCACTAGTAGGGTACGTGCCATGTGCCTATACAGACCAGCGCGCTGCTCTGTATTCCCTATGTGTGCTTAGGTACAAGTGATGGCCCGCGTGGCTGGCCACCTTATTTTTCCACTTATAGTGTTCCCCTGAAAGTTCGGGGTCTCATGGTGGATGCTTGGCGCGCACGGCGTTGACAAAGTGTTCCCGTAGCGTAAGCTAAACTTACGCAATACGAGAGAACCTCTCGTAAGAGAACGATACTCGGTTACTAACGTAACCTCGGTTCTCTCTAGAGAGGGAACGAGTATTGCGTAACCGGCCGTGCTCACGCCACGAGCGACTTCGCTTCAGTCGACGAAAAACCAGGGAAGTCAGCCTACAGCCCCTACTTTTATACGCTAAGCCACGCCCATTCTGGCGGGCTGTGATGCTATGAAGGCGCGGGCACCCTTCATTGGGCGTGACGTCACGCCGGGCTCACTGGTAGGCTGCAGCAGTTGCCGCAGGGCAGCCAATGAGCACGCGAGATGGCCTGCTCTAGGTCTGCTAGCTGCTGCACTGCGTTGACAATGAATACAAAATTAAGGATAATTTTTTGGCTTCAATATCTCGAGAAGATGAATCTTTCCCGTAGCGTAAGCTAAACTTACGCAATACTCGTTCCCTCTCTAGAGAGAACCGAGGTTATGTTAGTAACCGAGTATCGGTTTATTTAATTCAATATGTTTTTGTTCCAGTGTTTTTAGTGAGTTTGATAAATCAGACAATATCTTCTGTTTTTCTTTTTTTTCCTTGAGGACCACTTTAACAGCTTTCCTCTTAACACTGCCTTAGCAGCGTCCCATAGAACACTTGATGACATATCCTCATTATTATTAAATTCTATGTACTCGTTAATTTCTTTTTTAATATACTCTATACATTGGGGATCATTTAAGAGGCTAGTGTTTAATCTCCAGACGGTGTTCTTGGATTGAACATCCAAATGGAGTCTCAAATAAACTCCTGCATGATCTGAAACATCTCTAATTCCTATATCACAACCTATAATTCTATGCCTGTCCGATTGGAGCATGAAAAAATAATCAACCCTTGAATAGACTACATGAGGGTGGGAGAAAAATGTAAATTGCCTCCCACTTGGGTGGAGTTCCCTCCATATGTCAATCATGCCAGCTTCCTTAAGCATTTTTTTTTACATAAAGAGATTCAGAATTTAGAGTCTAGGGTAGGATGCAGCTGTACATTCCAGTCCCCTCCACATATAAGTGTGCCTAATACTTCTGAAGTTATTAGCTCAAATATTTTCATAATTAGTAATTTATCTTTTCCTGGTGGTCTGTAAACATTAAGTAATGTTACTTCCTTTGAATCAATGATCCCTTTCACCAGAATATAACGTCCTTCTTTATCAGCTATTTGGCTGGAGACCTGGAAAGTCACCTTATTCGATATCAGTATTGCAACACCTCTTGCATGTCCTTTAGTGTACGATGAATAAAAAGTGTTTCTAAATCCTAACTTTTTCAGTTTTTCATGTTCTGTTTGTACTAGATGAGTCTCCTGCCAAAAAATAATATGTTGGTTCTCTCTTTTCATCTTAGCTATAAGTTTACTTCGTTTAATAGGATTTTGTAACCCATTAACGTTAAGTGTAATAATTCTATATTCTTGTTGTGACATTTATCTTCTGATGTACTATCATATTAAAAATCCCAAGTGACCTTAACATTGTAACACAAATAACACAGAACAAAAAAGTGAAAAAATAAAAGAGTGTACAATCAAAGGAAACAACAACTTCCATAATCAAAGTTCCTTTTAAAGAAACTTCTATTTGGAAAGGAAAAACTTCGATTAACGAAGGGCCTTCCCCGTGCAAATGATATTATAAATCAGAGCACTTCTTTTCCTCAGCTCCCAGACATAGACGTTGATTCATTTTTACAGGTCTTTCAAGCTATAGTGTAAACTCAACTAATAATAAAACACCAAAATCAAGGCTCTGAGCATGAACATGCACAGATATAACAGAATTCTTGTATAAAAATGAACATTACCCATGTTATATTAAACTGATGTTTTAGTTGATTTCGGACGTCACGGTTTTACTGATAATTTACCCTGAGTGAGAGTCAAACAGTTTTTCCTGTGTCCCGGCGGAAATCCTGGAGTCTTTTCCGTGCCCTCTCTTGATGGTCATCTCGGTTGTGTCAGTGGTTTCGCGCCTGATGTTTCCCAAGAAATTTTACTCAGCCTTTCTATTGAAGTTGATGCGGCAGTGTCTTCTTCTCTGATGTTGGCCGTGGTCAATCCTTTCTTTTTTAGGTCCTCCATCGCCTCCGTTGCGCTGTTATAAACAATGGGACCATCTTCCAAAAATACCCGAAGTTTAGCGGGGGGTGGTGTCTGGAAACGGAGACCCTTCTCTTTGAGTAATTTCCTGATAGGAGTGTATGCCTTCCTCTTCTTTTGAGTTTCAGCCGGGTAATCCTGGTCGAAGTACACTCGTCTCCCTTTCAGGTAAACTTCCCTCTTTTTTCATGCCGAACGAAGGACCAGCTCTTTAATCCTATATTCAAGAAAATACAAAACAACCGATCGGGGATTCGCATTTGGCGGTGGTTTAGGGCCGAGCGCTCTGTGAAACGCTGTATCCCAAGTTCAGTATCGGGGAGGGACAATTCTGTCTTGATGAAATTTTCAACAACCTCCTGTATGTTGTCTTCTCCGGCCTCTTCCGGTATCCCGTACAAGCGTATATTGTTTCGTCGTGATCTTGCTTCAAGATCTGCCAGTTTTATTTGCATTTTTTGTTGGATGTCGAGGGTTTGGCTTAGCACCTCTCTAGCCTCCGCGTTCCACTCTTCCAAATCCGCCACCCTGTGCTCGGCCTCCTCCACTCTATTCACCGTGTCTTTCAAATCTTTGGCATTTTCGTTCAATTTAAGGTTGATGTCTGTACTCAGGCTTTCCAGGTCTGCTTTCCAGTCTCTGGAGAGAGTCTCTTGAAAGTTGTTTAGTTCGGTGTTCACGTCAGATCGGAGTGCCTTAATTTCAGAAGATATAGTGCTGATGCAAGCTTGCATTGTATCCACGGCCTCGTTCTCGCCAGCGTTGTCATCGTCATCATTCTCCTTTGTTTGTCTCTCGTTTTTCTCAGGTCTTTGGGTTGATTTGCTTCTAGCTTTTCATTGTTTCTCCCCCTCCATATTTGTTCATCAATTAACGGTGTAAAGTTAAATTAAGCAGGGGAGTATAACCGACTTGTCTGGGAGCTCGCATTCTACACTGCCACTCGCCTCGACGCCATAACGGAAGCCCGAAACTCCCAAGCTTTATACAGGATCAAAACAAATGAACATGGTAGGCTGGGGTAAATCTACACTGATAACAAGCAGAATCCCTATGTTAGAAGTCTTTAGACAATTTTGGCATAGTCCAATAAGGACTCAACAATAAGGACTGCCTGATGGCCTGGGGCCAGCATAAAAGACAATCGGGACAGTTGACGAAATTAATAGATTTATATATATATTAAAAGTACCCCTATTATGCTTTTTCAAATATTACCTTTCATGTAGTGTGTAATATAGCTGTTTGTGAATGTAAAAGGTCTGCAATGTTTAAAGATCAAAGTGCATAACAAAAAAATTGATTGTCTCTCAAAAGAAAAAATCGATTCTGAACTGCTGAAACAAGTTGTCAATTGTCAAAATTTTGGTTTACAAACTGTAATGTTACATCAGTCATTCACATTAGTGCTCGGCTAACGTTATTGATACAGTTAATGATACAGTTCCAACATATGCACCTCTATAAATTAGAAATATACACATCGGTTTATTTATGAACATAAACTTGTTAATGCTAATGTAGAGGAATTACACAGTTACAACATATCATAATGAACAACAAACTGAGTAAAAACTTAGTTGAGGTTCGGGTTAATCAACTAGTCTTCCAATGTTTCATCATAAGACTTAAGATATGGTAAAATCAGCGCCATCGTTACACTGATCACACATACCTGATATCAAATCACACATACTCAGACACCCTATATAAGACACTCATATCTTCACGCTCTTTGTGAAGTACACACTCATTCCCTGTTGGTGTGACGTTACCAAGCTTTTTTGTATTTTTTGTGATCCGTGTTCTCCTGCTTTTTTTTACTTTGGACTTGGTCTCTGGATCATTGTTCTTTGCCTTTACTGAATTATATTGTTGAGTTAACTTTATTGTCCCCGAGGGGAAATTTTGCTTGGGCACAGTGCAGAGTTGTTTCATAAAACAAACATCATACAAAACATCACAAATTACAAAACACATCAACAAAAACAGAAGCAAATATAGACAGAAGAAAAAGGGACATAATTGACAGCACAATTCCATGGATTAAAGTGCAAGTGCTTAAGTGCTAGTATGGTTGTTGCAAATTACTCCATTATATAGAAGTTTATGTAAAGTGCATATGCTAAGGTGCTAGTATATATATTGCACATTGCCCTATTGCACTGAGATCGCAAGTAAAGTGCTGAAGTGCTCACACAGTTTTATTTCACATCGTTCAGCAACTTAATAGAGATTGGCACGAATGATCATTTTAAGCGATTAGTTTTGCATTTTGGTACACGGAGTCTTCTTCCCGATGGCAAGGTTTCATATTCAGGAAAGAGGGGATGTTGAGGGTCTGATTTAATTTTCATAGCCTGTTTTATAACTGCCTGATCATACAGGCTCTGTATAGGCTCATATTCTCTCCTCCCTATAATTTTCATGGCTATTTTGTGCATGTTAGCAAGCTTATTTTTCACCTTAACTGTTAGGTTGCCAAACCATGCAGTAATTCCATATCGGATGACACTCTCTAAGATGGCATGATAGAAGATCATCATGATACGACTGCTCACACCACACAACCTTAGGTGCCTTAAAAATATAGCCTCTGCTGCAGTTTGTTACACAGGTTATCAACATGTGTATTCCAACAAAGAAGACAGTCAATATGGACACCTAAATATTTGTATGAGGACACCTGAGTTACTTCCTGGTTTTTAATGACCACTGGCTTGTGGTCTGTAACTTGCCTCGGGTCGAAGACCATCTCCTTTGTTTTTTGGATGTTTAAAATTAGTTGGTTGGTGTCACACCATTTAACAAATGTGTCTATTTCGTCTTGATACATAGAGGAGTCCGTTTTCTTGTACAAAAGGCTTAGGATCGCGGTATCGTCAGCAAATTTCATTATATGGTTATTAGAGTGTACATTCCTGCAATCATTTGTGTACAATGTGAAGAGTATTGGTGAAACAACACAACCCTGAGGAACTCCTGTGTTACAGTATTTGATCTCTGATAGTGTCTCATTGACCTTCACTTGCTGTGCCCTGTCAGTTAAAAAAAATTAAAACCATTTAATTAAGATAGTATTGAGCACATGAGTTTGCACTGTATTAAAAGCTGAACTAAAATCGACAAACAAGATTCTAGCATAAGCTTCTATGTTTTCAAGGTGCTTAGAAATAAAGTGTGAGATACAAAGGATTGCGTCATCAGTACTGTGTCCTTGCTTATAGGCGAACTGGTACACATCCAATTTTGACTCAACATCTTTCATGAGTATCGACACAACAAATTTTTCAAAACATTTTATTACAATTGAGGTTAAAGCTATTGGACGAAAGTCATTATTCTCTGAAGCGCCTGATTTTTTAGGCAGTGGGATTATAGTTGATCTCTTTCACAGAGCTGGGACAGTATGAGTATTCAACGACTGTTGGAAAATAGGGCACCATGCCATGGTTAGTTCTTCTGGACAGCTTTTGAGCAAAAAGGCTGGGAGGCCATCAGGGCCTTTGGCCTTGCCCGTGTGCACTTTGGTGAAAAGTCGTTGGATGCTAAATGGATCCACTTCCAGATAACAGGTATCAGTGGCTGGCAGGGACTGCAAAACACTGTCACATTCTTGAGCGAAATTTTGAGAATCAAATCGCAGAAAGAAGTCATTCAACTCATTTGATTTATGTTGGTCATCCAGTGTGATAATTTGTTGTTTTGCAGGGTTCATGTTAGTCACTGATTTCATTGTGTCCCACAGTTTTTTTAGTATTTAGTGTTTGGATGTTTTGTTTCATCGTTTGCCTGTGTTTATCCCTCGCATTAGTGAGGAGTTGTTTGAGTTCTTTTTGAATCATTGACAATCCCACTCTGTCTTTACTTCTAAAAGCTTGCTTTTTCCTATTTATACAGTCTTTAATTTCTTTTGTAATATAAGATTTGTTGTTAGGGTACACTAGTATGTCCTTCTTGGCCACCACATTGTCAACACAAAATCCTATGTGTCTGTTAAAGTACTAGTAGCCTCATCAAGCTCTAGTGAATGGAAAATAGACCAATCTGTACACATGAAGCACCCCTAATCTTTGCTAATCGCCTGCTCTCTGCCTGTTATGGATTATGCCTGTTGGATTTTGGATTGTTTGGCTTGTGGTACTTTTAAAAAGCTGCCTTATCTCCAACTACATCTGTGTTGTAGCCCATATCTGACAGGTAGTATCATAAATATTTTAAAATATATCACACTAACAAACAAACAGTCACACTAACAGTTGGCTCCCATGCCTTTTCTTTTGCATTTAAATCTTTATACAAGAAATACTGCTGTCATACAGAACTTTATTTTTCCACCTCCATGAAGAGATGAGTGCCATCCATTATATCGCCTTGTTTTTTCAAATGTGATTTGTTTTCCTTGTTTTCCTTGTCAAGTCACATTTATTTATATAGTGCTATTTACAATACAGATTGTTTCAAAGCAGCTTTACAGTGATAACAGGAAAATAATGCAAAAAAGTTTGTTTCCAGAAGAAAATAGCGTCACAGTCCAGCTTATGTCCAGCAGCTTCAGTGATGTTTCATTTTTGTTTTTAAAAAAGTTATTAATTTAGTTCATTTATATATATATACACTCACCGGCCACTTTATTAGGTACCCCATGCTAGTAACGGGTTGGACCCCCTTTTGCCTTCAGAACTGCCTCAATTCTTCGTGGCATAGATTCAACAAGGTGCTGGAAGCATTCCTCAGGGAGTTTGGTCCATATTGACATGATGGCATCACACAGTTGCCGCAGATTTGTCGGCTGCACATCCATGATGCGAATCTCCCGTTCCACCACAAAACCCCCTAAGATGCTCTATTGGGTTGAGATCTGGTGACTGTGGAGGCCATTTTAGTACAGTGAACTCATTGTCATGTTCAAGAAACCAATTTGAAATGATTAGAGCTTTGTGACATGGTGGAAGTAGCCATCAGAGGATGGGTACATGGTGGCCATAAAGGGATGGACATGGTCAGAAACAATGCTCAGGTAGGCCGTGGCATTTAAACGATGCCCAATTGGCACTAAGGGGCCTAAAGTGTGCCAGGAAAACATCCCCCACACCATTACACCACCACCACCAGCCTGCACAGTGGTAACAAGGCATGATGGTTCCATGTTCTCATTCTGTTTACGCCAAATTCTGACTCTAACATCTGAATGTCTCAACAGAAATCGAGACTCATCAGACCAGGCAACATTTTTCCAGTCTTCAACTGTAAAATTTTGGTGAGCTCTTGCAAATTGTAGCCTCTTTTTCCTATTTGTAGTGGAGATGAGTGGTACCCGGTGGAGTCTTCTGCTGTTGAAGCCCATCCGCCTCAAGGTTGTGCGTGTTGTGGCTTCACAAATGCTTTGCTGCATACCTCGGTTGTAACGAGTGGTTATTTCAGTCACTGTTGCCCTTCTATCAGCTCGAACCAGTCTGGCCATTCTCCTCTGACCTCTGGCATCAACAAGGCATTTCCGCCCACAGAACTGCCGCTCACTGGATGTTTTTTCTTTTTCGGACCATTCTCTGTAAACCCTAGAGATGGTTGTGCGTGAAAATCCCAGTAGATTAGCAGTTTCTGAAATACTCAGACCAGCCCTTCTGGCACCAACAATCATGCCACGTTCAAAGTCACTCAAATCAACTTTCTTCCCCATACTGATGCTCGGTTTGAACTGCAGGAGATTGTCTTGACCATGTCTACATGCCTAAATGCACTGAGTTGCCGCCATGTGATTGGCTGCTTAGAAATTAAGTGTTAACGAGCAGTTGGACAGGTGTACCTAATAAAGTGGCCGGTGAGTGTATATATATATATATATAATAAAATATAGGCTTAATATAACCTAAACAATAGCCTTGTAAGATTCTTTATTTAGGCTTATAATAAATATAGGCCTAATATAATATAATGTAAAAAAACGAATTGAAGTATTTGAAGTGATATAATATATCAGTTTAAATGCTTCAATTTGTTTACATATTATATTATTATAATATGAAAACAAACTGAAGCATTTAAATAGATCTAATAGCTAAATATTTTCAAGAAAAGTGAATATGTGAACTCTTTTATAGTAATCTAACCATCCCTGAAACACCCCACACTCAAAAACATCTATTTAAACTGATGTATTTTGAATTTGCACGCGGGTGGGTGTGTAATTGATACAGCTTAAAGGGAACATTGCTCAAGAGGTCTGGATCGCTGATCGATTGCTCCTCGCTGCCTGCTGTGTGTTTGTTTGCTTCGAGGTTGTAAGCTCCGCCTGAGCCTCGTATTTCTTTCTGTTTTGAGCCATCATTTATCATTTACTATAATTTCTAGTTGTTTATACTACTAAATACAGCTTACCCAACATCTGAGATTAACCTTACATCTCTAGCTTCCGTTATTGTAAACACAGCACGCTAACTCGCTAACGTTAGCCTGTTAACGCGCACCCCGTGCGATTTATTTATTTATTTTCTCTCGCGCGCCCGCGCCTTTGAGTTCATAAGTCCAGGTAAGTAAGAATCAGTCAACAAACACGGTGAGTAATGTCTTGTCCTGTTATTGTCACCTGTGTCACATGTCATATGTTTAGTATAGCCTTCTCCGATGGCAATATAGGATTTATATGTGATAAATGCAAGGAGACAGTCAGGCTGACGGAGAAGATTTCAGAACTAGAGACACGCATCCAAACTTTAATTGAGGATGGTAAGAATGCTAGATCTTTAGATAGTGTTTTGGATGCGCCTAGCATAGTGAACTCTTTACATGATACGGTTCCGGCTGAAGTAGAACCCGTGCAGCAGGGCAGATGGGTGACTGTCAGAGATCGTTCTAGTCGCGGATCAAAGAACCACTCTTCCGTTCCGATTCCCATAACAAATCGATTTGCCCCACTCAGTGAAACACCCACTGAGAATTCTGTTGATTGTGCCCTGGTAATTGGTGATTCGATCACACGGAACGTGAAAATAGAGACACCAGCCACCATAGTCACATGTTTGCCGGGAGCCAGAGCGCCTGACATCAAAGCAAATTTAAAAGTGCTGGCTAATGCTAATCGTAAATTCTCTAAGATCATTATTCATGTCGGCACTAATGATGTTCGACTCCGCCAGTCGGAGATCACCAAAATTAATATTAAAGAGGTGTGTGAACTCGCAAGTATGATGTCAGGCACTGTAATTTGCTCTGGCCCTCTTCCTGTTCGCAGGAGTGATGAGATAGTTAGTAGATTGGCCTCACTGAATCGCTGGCTGTCTGAGTGGTGTCCGCAAAATAATGTAGAATTCATAGACAATTGGAAAAGTTTTTGGGGCAAGCCTGACCTGACCAGCCACCATAGTCACATGTTTGCCGGGAGCCAGAGCGCCTGACATCAAAGCAAATTTAAAAGTGCTGGCTAATGCTAATCGTAAATTCTCTAAGATCATTATTCATGTCGGCACTAATGATGTTCGACTCCGCCAGTCGGAGATCACCAAAATTAATATTAAAGAGGTGTGTGAACTCGCAAGTATGATGTCAGGCACTGTAATTTGCTCTGGCCCTCTTCCTGTTCGCAGGAGCCTGACCTGTTGAAAAGAGATGGTATTCATCCCTCCTGGGCTGGTGCTGCTCTTCTCTCTAGTAATTTGGCTCATAGTCTTAGAGCTAAAACATGATAATCTGGGGCTCAGGTCAGGAAGCAGACAGACTGGCTAAACCGACCGTCTGCTAGCGGCCTCACGTCACCAAGGTCAGATAAATCCCATCACATAGAGCCTCTTTCACCTAGATATCATCATATAGAGACTGTGTCTGTTCCCCGAATTTGGAAATCCAAAAAACGTCAGGTTAAAAATTTAATTGATGTTCAACAAATAAAAAACAGATATTATACAGATGAGCAAATCATAAAGCTTGGGTTGCTGAATATTCGATCCCTTACTCCAAAATCACTCATAGTTAATGATATGATTTCAGATTATAATCTAGATGTGCTGTGTTTGACAGAAACCTGGCTAAAACCAAACGATTATATTACTTTAAATGAGTCAACCCCACAAGATTACAGTTATAAACATGAACCTCGTCTGAAAGGCAAAGGGGGAGGTGTTGCTGTAATTTATAGTAATATTTTCAAAACCACTAAGAAATCTAGTTTTAAATATACTTCTTTTGAAGTGTTGGTTCTCAATGTAAAAATATATAGTGTAAACGATAAATCACATTTGAGAATTCTGCTGGCTACTGTGTACAGGCCACCAGGGCACCATAAAGATTTTATCAAAGAATTTGCGGACTTTCTATCAGAATTAGTATTGGCTGCAGATAAAGTACTAATTGTTGGTGATTTTAATATACATGTAGATAATGAAAAAGATGCATTGGGATTGGCATTTAAAGATATTGTAAACTCAATTGGAGTTAGACAACACGTGTCGGGACCTACTCATTGTCGTAATCATACTCTAGATCTAATACTATCACATGGAATAGATATTGATGCCGTTGAAATTCTGCAGCAGAGCGATGACATCTCAGATCATTATCTCGTCTCATGTAAATTACATTTAGCCAAGGCTGCAAAGCCGACTCCGTGTTATAAATACGTTAGACCTATAACTTCTGCCACTAAAGATTGCTTTATCAATAATCTTCCTAATCAGTTTCATCATCTCAGCATCCCAGATAGCTTAGAAGAACTCGATATTGCAACAGAAACTTTTAACTCTCTTTTTTCCAGCACTTTAGACGCAGTTGCTCCATTGCGCTTAAAGAAGATTAAAGAAAATAG
The DNA here is from genome assembly GCF_029890125.1 of Rhinichthys klamathensis goyatoka. Taxonomy (NCBI): domain Eukaryota; kingdom Metazoa; phylum Chordata; class Actinopteri; order Cypriniformes; family Leuciscidae; genus Rhinichthys; species Rhinichthys klamathensis. The sequence goes on from NW_026606637.1 coordinate 127,988, forward strand.
TCCAACACCGTGGTACAACGAGCACACCCAGGCCCTTAAGAGAGCAGCCAGAAAAATGGAGCGCAACTGGAAGAAAACTAAACTAGAGGTATTTCGGATTTCATGGAAAGAGAGCTCGACTGCTTACAGAGAGGCTTTAAGAGCTGCTAGATCTGCTTATTTTTCAACCCTATTAGAAGAAAATAAATATAATCCTAGGTATTTATTTGAAACAGTAGCTAAACTAACGAAAAAGAAAGCTTCAACCCCAGAAGTGTCCAAGCAACACAGCAGTAATGACTTTATGAACTTCTTTACTTATAAGATTGATAATATCAGGGACAAAATTATAACTATGCAACCGTCTACCACAGTATCGCATCAGGGAGTGCATTGTAGTGTCCCTGAGGAAAAATTTGATTCATTTATTGCCATAGGAGAGGACGAATTTTCTAAACTCGTTAAATCATCTAAATCGACAACATGTATGTTAGACCCTATACCGACTAAGCTACTGAAAGAGATGCTTCCAGAGGTCATAGATCCTCTTCTTACTATCATTAATTCGTCTTTGTCTCTAGGATACGTACCAAAAACCTTTAAGCTGGCTATGATAAAACCGCTTGTTAAAAAACCGGAACTTGATCATACAAAATTAGTCAATTACAGGCCAATCTCAAATCTGCCTTTTCTATCAAAGATATTAGAAAAAGCAGTATCCTCACAACTGTGCTCCTTTCTAGAAAGAAATGATATCTGCGAGGATTTTCAGTCAGGATTCAGACCGTACCATAGTACTGAGACAGCTCTCATCAGAGTCACAAATGATTTGCTCTTATCATCCGATCGTGGTTGTATCTCTCTATTAGTGTTACTTGATCTTAGTGCTGCATTTGATACTATTGACCACAGCATTCTTTTAAATAGACTCGAAAATTATGTTGGCATTAGTGGAGTTGCACTAGCATGGTTTAAATCATACTTATCTGACCGTTATCAGTTTGTAGCAATAAATGAAGATATGTCTTTTCGATCACAAGTTCAGTATGGCGTACCACAAGGCTCAGTACTAGGACCGTTGCTGTTCACTCTGTACATGCTACCATTAGGAGATATCATTAGGGAACATGGAATTAGTTTTCACTGTTATGCTGATGATACTCAGCTGTATATTTCTTCACGCCCCGACGAAACTTACCAATTCACAAAATTAACGGAATGCATAGCCGATATAAAAAATTGGATGACTAATAATTTCCTACAACTAAATTCTGAAAAAACAGAGATTCTAATTATTGGACAAAAAACTTCCACACGTAATAACCTAGAATACTGTCTAACACTTGATGGCTGCTCTGTTAAGTCTTCGTCGTCGGTTAGGAACCTGGGTGTGCTCTTTGATACCAATCTCTCATTTGAAAGTCACGTGTCTAGTATCTGTAAAACCGCATTTTTCCTGCTTAAAAACATATCTAAATTACGCCATATGCTCTCATTAACAAATGCAGAACAATTAGTTCATGCGTTCATGACATCAAGGCTAGATTATTGTAATGCTCTACTGGGTGGTTGCCCTGCACGCTTAATAAATAAACTACAGCTAGTTCAAAACGCAGCAGCTCGAGTTCTTACCAGAACCAGGAAATATGACCATATTAGCACGGTTCTGTCAACACTGCATTGGCTGCCTATTAAACATCGTATAAATTTTAAAATATTGTTGATTACTTACAAAGCACTAAATGGCTTAGCTCCGCAGTACTTGAGCGAGCTCTTAAAACATTATAGTCCTTCACGTCTATTGCGATCTCAAAATTCCGGCCAGTTGATAATACCTAGAATATCAAAATCGACTGCTGGCGGTAGATCCTTTTCTTATTTAGCCCCAAAACTTTGGAATAGTCTTCCTACCATTGTCCGGGAAGCAGACACACTCTGTCAGTTCAAAGCTAGACTAAAAACACATCTCTTTGACCTAGCATACACATAATACATTATAGACTTCGATAATTCAATGCTAGGCTGCATAGATTAAGTCAGCCGGAACTGGGAACACTTCCCTTAAATCCAGATGTACTCGTTACATCATAAGAAGAATGGCATCTACGCTAACTTTAGTGTCTTTGTTTATCCCGAGGTTTTCCTGCAGCCTGCCGGATCCAGGCCGTATCCAGATCTGACGAAGGAGATTCGCCTGGACCCGATGACAATGCAGTGCTGAAGTGTCAACTATCCTCTCCCTATGGAGGATCCCTTTCCCACTCTACAGATAAAGCGTTGTTGAAAATCCGGTTCGCGTACCTCGAAGTGATAAAATAAAATTCTGTATCAAATTTATAGGCAAGACAAGTAGTTTGTTTAGGCATGGTTTGTTGGGAAATTACAAACCTGCGCACACATTTTCAAACGAATTTAACTATAGAATCAATTTTTAATGCGCATGTGAACGCCATCAGGTCACAGGTTCGCGTTTAAGTCTGTTTAGAGAGAACGCCGTCGTCTTAGTGGCCCCTAATGTAATAACAAATGATCATTTTGCTGGAAGTGAACCATTAAAAACCAACTTTAGCTGGAAATAACATTATTCAAAAATCGCTATAAAGCCAAAACAATCTCTGTTACCGTAAATTGTATGTTTATCTCTGTAAAGCTGCTTTGAAACAATCTCCATTGTTAAAAGCGCTATATAAATTAAGATGACTTGACTTGACATGAGTGTCTTTAATCTGCCTAGATGTCCCCAAGGGGTTATCATGGAAGTACTCCAAGAACGACTTCAAGACTTTTGGGACCACAACTTGAAATTTATGCCCATCCTGTTTTAGAGGTACGCGTCGATACAGAATGCCTTGATGTTCCTCCATTTGTATCCTCCCTGGTTTCTGAGACACATCTTGCTTACTTTTCTTCAATGATGGAATATCAGGGTCACTAGCCTGGGCTTTCGCTATCTCAGACAGATTGTGTGGCAAGTCAGTAGTGAGTTTGGATCTTGTTATGACCATGCTGGGTATCAAATCCTGCGAGCTGGTCGGATATATTCTTGAAAGAGCATCTGGGTTGAGGCAACCCCGTCGATAGAAAACCTTGAAGCTAAAAGCTTGCAGTCGAAGAATCCACCTTGTCAACCTTGAAGATGTCTTCGGGCAATTAAAGGCCCAAGTCAAGGCTGCATGGTCTGTACTGTACAAACTCCACTCCTTCTAAGTAATGCCTCCACTTATCCACCGCCCAGACTACTGCCAAGCACTCTTTCTCAGATGTTGAATAATTAGTTTCAGCCCCCTTTAGCATTCTTGAAGCATAGGCAATCACCTTCTCACCTTCTTCAGTACATTGAGTAAGGACAGCACCTAGCCCCACGTCGCTAGCATCGGTATGTACCTGGAATGTGAGTGAAAAATTAGGCTGAGACAGCACAGGAGGATTTACGACTGCACGTTTCAATTGTTCAAAACTATCTTGACATTCCTGCGTCCAATTCCATCTCACTCCCTTCCGTTTCATACGATCCAAAGGCTCAGCAACTTCTGCAAAATGAGGTATAAACTTGTGATACCGTCCTACAAGTCCCAAAAACCTTTGTAGCGACAGGATATCACTGGATATTCGCTTATGGCTTGAGTTTTGTCAGGATCCACCTCCACACCATTGTCTGACACTATGTGTCCCAAGAACTTAAGCTGACGTTGGAAAAATGTACACTTATTCATGTTCAGACTTAATCCTGCTTTAGACAATCTTTCCATCACAGCTCTCAAATCGACTATATGTTGTTCTTTTGTTTTGGAATATATGATGATATCATCAATATACACGAAGATGCTTTTTCCAACGATATCCCTCAATACAGTCTGCATCAACCGTTGGAAAGTGGCTGATGAGTTCCGAGGTCCAAATGGCATGGTCTTAAATTGAAACAGACCTGCTGTAGTAACAAAGGCTGTTTTCTGCTTAGAATCCTCAGCCATCTCCACCTGCCAATACCCTGACTTCAGGTCTAAGGCGGAAAACCACGTTGCCCCGTCTAACGACTCCAAAATGTCGTGGATCATGGGCATAGGATAGGCATCTGAAATGGTCTTACTATTTATCTTCCGATAGTCAAAACTAAATCGGAATGTTCCATCAGGTTTTCCTACCAGGATCACGGGTGACGACCAAGGAGATAGAGAGGGTTCCATGATGTTTTCTTTCAACATCTTTTCCACTTCCTCAATTATCTTCTTTTTAAATGGTGAAACCCTATAAGCCCTGGATTTAACTGGAACTTCATCTGAGGTCTGAATTTGATGTTTTACCACAGATGTTTTTCCCAACTTTCCTGATGTCACATTCGGCCATTCCTGCATCAGCTGCTGTACCTCGGGAGGGAACAGATTTCCGTCAACCATTCCCCGCACATCCTTTCTGGCTCTTAAAAAGGAATACGATTGTTCCTCAGTTATAGGATAGTACAAGCTTAGGTTGCTCCGTGGATGCATTTGATTTCCAGACCTTTGGATAAACGATGGTTGTTGACTACAGATAAACGGATACCCAGATTCACCTTTTTTAGAGGGTAGTTTGTAACAGAGTTGGGAGAAATCAAAGGTGGCACCAACACGAGTTAAAAAATCTAATCCCAGAACAACGGGAAAGACCAGGTGGGAGTCTTCCATTATATACACCTCCACCTTCCCTCTTTCTTGGTGCCAGTCATACTTCAGCTCAACTTGTCCCTTCGATTGATGCATCTCTCCATCAGCCATCACAAAACTCTGCTTAACATTCTGAATTTCATCATGCATACCTGCAATCTCCTTCCATCGGCTCTCTTGCATTAAGGTAAAGGCACTTCCCGTATCCACCACAGCCTCAACCTGCCATCCATTCAGTATGATCGGGACCACCAGAAGGTATGGTGGATTACTTTGATTTCGATGGGAATGTCGCTGTATCACTGATAGACCTGCTGATACACTGAAAGCAACTGGTTTGTTAGAGCTTCTTCTATTTATCTTGTCTTTACCAGCTTGTTCGTTGACTTTTTGCCAGTAATCTTTTATCCTCATACAATCTTTTTCCACCAGGGAACCAATTTGAACTAATTGCTCAACCGAATGTACAGTGCCCCTCAAGGAACCTGCTATTTTGGGATTGACATTATTGAGGATTTTGTTCACCATCTCTTCCTCACTCAACTCAGGTTTCCATTTTATACACAAAGCTCTGTAATCATATGCAAAGTCTCTGAGCTTTTGTCCAGGTTGCTGCACCATCATTCTCAGCTTCTCCTCCACTTCACTCATATAGTCTGCCGGGAGAAAGGCTGCCATGAAAGCTTCTTTAAATGATTTCCAATCATGGACTGTACCCTTCGCAGCCCTCCACCAACTCGAGGCAGAACTTTTTTAAACTGTACTCAATGTCCCAAGCAACTCCGGCCATGACTGAGGCTTTCACATCGTTCTATGAAATGCAATACATCCGCAATTTCCATAGATAGCCCAAATTCAGGAAACTCTAGTCTAATCGGAGGATTTGCACAGACGGAGGATGCCCCAGCCAGACCAGTCAAGTTATGGGAATTAGTATGAGATACATTAATAAGCGGCTCAACATTGGTTTGTGAAGTCGTGTTTCTACTCGTAAGCAACCGAGGAGAATTAGGGGTACTACAGAACTTAACTTTCAACAGCTTCCTCTCCCATTTTTCATCTCGACGAAGCAAACAATTCACCACTTCCCTTTCCAACCTTTCCAAACCCTGATTATATTTTTCTTCTGATTTGGAGAGACTGATATCGATAATTTGCCTCAAACTGGTCTCTCTATTTAGAGAGCCAGAGGTTTTTTCCTAAAACGTTCGATTTTGACATCTTAATTTCAAAAGGCTATATCTTAAAAGTAATAAAAGATAGAGACTTTCTGTAAACTAGAGAAATATTAAGGATGACCCAAAGTTTATATAGGGATTACATTTTCCCATCTAATTTGCATATGACGTCATATGGTGGCGGCAATCATGGATTATAGAATTTTCATGAAAAGTCACATGTTTAAATGATAAAATGCAGCACTTCTTTCCCCCCAAAATGTCCATCACCTTCTGTATGCTATATTGCACAATACTGAATGCTCAGGTATATAGTAAGTAGTAAACAAACTGTGTAAATCATTACTAATAAATGGTAGAAACAAACCGAATGCATGTAGTGGTTGGCCTTTTGCTGTAGAGATTTTCCATTTACTAAATACAGTAGGCACTCTGATTCCATGTATGGGGCACATATATATTATTCATATGACATACAAACACAAGTAGACAAGACCTGTTTAGTTCAAAAGCTCACTCGCCACGGCAAGGCACAGATCATGAGTGAGATGATACGAGCAGCGCGGCCAGATCTGCTTCGCGCGCGCGCCGAGTGTGCACAGCTCGGACTACTGTCATTGTCATTGCGACTCCCCACCCTGCCTCCACGTTGCCCCCTAAAGGTGATGATACACAGGGCAACTTTTTGAGCAATATTGCTGGGCAATCTTGCCGAGCGATTGCTGCTTGGGCACTTTCCCATTGAAAATGGGCAATACATTTCTATCTGGATAATTTAGATCGGTCGTGAGCCCTGCGTCTCATCTGGTTCCCCATTGACGGCAACATTGCCCAGCAACATTGCTCAAAAAGTTGCCCTGTGTATCATCACCATAACTGTCCTATGAATACTTCGACCTCGTCTAACATACCCAGTGGTGCCCAGCTCGGACTACTGTCATTGTCATTGCGACTCCCTACCCTGCCTCCACGTTGCCCCCTAACTGTCCTATGAATACTTCGACCTCGTCTAACATACCCAGTGGTATTGTATTGGTATAGTGGTATTGGTTCCCCGTTGACGGCAACATTGCCCAGCATTATTGCTCAAAAAGTTGCCCTGTGTATCATCACCATAACTGTCATATGAATACTTCGACCTCGTCTAACATACCCAGTGGTGCACAGCTCGGACTACTGTCATTGTCATTGCGACTCCCCACCCTGCCTCCACGTTGCCCCCTAACTGTCCTATGAATACTTCGACCTCGTCTAACATACCCAGTGGTATCCTGAGCCTCGTATTTCTTTCTGTTTTGAGGCATCATTTATCATTTACTATAATTTCTAGTTGTTTATACTACTAAATACAGCTTACCCAACATCTGAGATTAACCTTACATCTCTAGCTTCCGTTATTGTTAACACAGCACGCTAACTCGCTAACGTTAGCCTGTTAACGCGCCACCCGTGCGATTTATTTATTTATTTTGTCTCGCGCGCCCGCGCCTTTGAGTTCATACGTCCAGGTAAGTAAGAATCAGTCAACAAACACGGTGAGTAATGTCTTGTCCTGTTATTGTCACCTGTGTCACGTGTCATATGTTTAGCATAGCCTTCTCCGATGGCAATATAGGATTTATATGTGATAAATGCAAGGAGACAGTCAGGCTGACGGAGAAGATTTCAGAACTAGAGACACGCATCCAAACTTTAATTGAGGATGGTAAGAATGCTAGATCTTTAGATAGTGTTTTGGATGTGCCTAGCATAGTGAACTCTTTACATCAGGAGTCACCAACCCGTCGATCGCGATCGACAAGTCGATCTTGGAAGCATTTTAAGTCGATCGCGAAGAGTTTTCAAAATCTGAGAAAAAACACCAATATTTGTATTCATTATATTTATTACTTAAAAATGCACCATGTGTGAGCCTACTGTGTGTAGTAAATGGTGTCTAGGGGATCCAGAGGCGCGCGCGCCGTTACAATGAAGTCATTTTGGGCTCATGCGGACGCGTCGAGTATAAACAAGGCTTCACGCTTTAACCAGCTCAGCCACTTCACACTACGCTCACATCAAGCTCTTCAAGCTAACGATACGCAAGCTAACGAAACGATGGCACAACGGTGAGGGAGTAGGCTATTGCTAGTTTGAAATCTGCAGGGGTTTTCCTGCATAGACAATTATGAGGCGGCCGCCTCCGTCAAATTTATAGTTAAGAAACAATATAACGTTATAGACTACACACGACCAGAGTGCTGTTTTCCTGAATGCAAGCACGATTGAAACCAAGATATTGATTTCATAACAGTTCAATAAACAAATAGCCTAGTTAAAATTAAGTTACTTACATTTTTAGACGCAATTACTATTTTTGTTCTGTTTCAGCAGCGAAAATAGTTCCAAACAACAGAACCAGCGCATCTCACAGCAACACTCATCCATTATTCATCAATCATCACTGAATGATTCAGCGTTTTGACCTAATCGCTCGAGTCAAAGATTCAATTAACGTTACCCATTATTAAACCGCCTCATTCTGAATCAATCAGCCGTTTGAACGAATCGTTTGAATGAATGACTCAATGACTCGCTCATTAAGACGGCCGCCTGCCACTTCTACTGGCGGTTTAGTTTCAAAGTATCATTCTTTTCAACATTCCTTATTTGTATATTCAAAAAATATTCAAAACAATCTCATAATCTCATTTAATACAGTTATAATTTTTCAATGTAAATTATTTAATTTGATTGGTAACATCCTTGTCTTATTATTTTAATTGAATGTATTGATAAAATGTAAGAATTTGAAATGAAATTTAAAGCATACCAGTACATTAAATAAAATTAGGGGGAAAATGCCCTTTATAAAGGTACAAAAAATTATTCCGATAAGAGTGTTTTCAAAAATGAAACATTGACAATTTAAGTTTAAAGGGAGTAGGCTAAAGCCTCTGTTTAGGCTATAAAGGAAATGTAATTTTGCCAAAAGAAGAACTTTTAATTTAAATAAATGTTCATTTTAAATCAGCCTACTTCAGTGTGATATGTTACCATATTATCATGCTTAATTGAATAATTGTAATGTGATGATCAGATGCAGATATCTAAATCAAAGAATATGGGTGGTTGGCAGGTGGATTATTTTTTATTTTTAACAACAGATTCGAGTGACTCAAAGTGCACCAGATTAATGAATTTATCTTTAAAATGTACACATTTTTCTCCCGGGGGGGCATGCCCCCGGTCCCCCCTAGTGTTACGATTTTACCAACTCCGCCTCATTTTGAGACAGGAAAAACCCTTTATTGGCTATTGTTAAAAGGAGATCTGTGTTTTATGTTGTTGGAAACGGGAAAGAGAATCAGTGCTGTAGTGTAGATGACTGTTTTAGGCCTCTAATTGATTGATTATTGAGGTACTGAATAGTAGTAGGTCTGTAATTTGTGTGAAAATATTTTTGAAGAATTGAAGGATGACTGTTGTCATAATATTTTGTATGCTAGTTGCACTTACCATTTTGATTTGAAATAGCCTATGTTTTAAAAGGGAAAATGAAACAGTACATTATTGGCTTAGGCCTGTAATTGACTGATTATTGTGTTTATATATGAGTAATAAGCCTGTGGATATATACTTAATGTTATATTACTGTTGAAAATGTTGAATTATAGTTGACAGTTTGTATAGTTATATATACTATTTGTATAGTTAAATAAATATGTTGCTAGTGACTAACAGGCAACAAAGAATGTCAAAGTAGAACTACATTGTGGCCTTGTTTTTTCATAATTTTCTGCAAGTGGTAGATCTTGGTTTACATTTGGACTTGGGATGTGATCTTAGGCTTGAAAAGGTTGGTGACCACTGCTTTACATGATTCGGTTCCAGCTGAAGTAGAGCCCGTGCAGCAGGGCAGATGGGTGACTGTGAGAGATCACCGCTCTAGTCGCGGATCAAAGAACCACTCTTCCGTTCCGATTCCCATAACAAATCGATTTGCCCCACTCAGTGAAACACCCACTGAGAATTCTGTTGATTGTGCCCTGGTAATTGGTGATTCGATCACACGGAACGTGAAAATAGAGACACCAGCCACCATAGTCACATGTTTGCCGGGAGCCAGAGCGCCTGACATCAAAGCAAATTTAAAAGTGCTGGCTAATGCTAATCGTAAATTCTCTAAGATCATTATTCATGTCGGCACTAATGATGTTCGACTCCGCCAGTCGGAGATCACCAAAATTAATATTAAAGAGGTGTGTGAACTCGCAAGTATGATGTCAGGCACTGTAATTTGCTCTGGCCCCCTTCCTGTTCGCAGGAGTGATGAGATAGTTAGTAGATTGGCCTCACTGAATCGCTGGCTGTCTGAGTGGTGTCCGCAAAATAATGTAGAATTCATAGACAATTGGAAAAGTTTTTGGGGCAAGCCTGACCTGTTGAAAAGAGATGGTATTCATCCCTCCTGGGATGGTGCTGCTCTTCTCTCTAGTAATTTGGCTCATAGTCTTAGAGCTAAAACATGACAATATGGGGCTCAAGTCAGGAAGCAGACAGACTGGCTAAACCGACCGTCTGCTAGCGGCCTCACGTCACCAAGGTCAGATAAATTCCATCACATAGAGCCTCTTTCACCTAGATATCATCATATAGAGACTGTGTCTGTTCCCCGAATTTGGAAATCCAAAAAACGTCAGGTTAAAAATTGAATTGATGTTCAACAAATAAAAAACAGATATAATACAGATGAGCAAATGATAAAGCTTGGGTTGCTGAATATTCGATCCCTTACTTCAAAATCTCTCATAGTTAATGATATGATTTCAGATTATAATCTAGATGTGCTGTGTTTGACAGAAACCTGGTTAAAACCAAATGATTATATTACTTTAAATGAGTCAACCCCACAAGATTACAGTTATAAACATGAACCTCGTCTGAAAGGCAAAGGGGGAGGTGTTGCTGTAATTTATAGTAATATTTTCAAAACCACTAAGAAATCTAGTTTTAAATATACTTCTTTTGAAGTGTTGGTTCTTAATGTAAAAATATATAGTGTAAACGATAAATCACATTTGAGAATTCTGCTGGCTACTGTATACAGGGCACCAGGGCACCATAAAGATTTTATCAAAGAATTTGCTGACTTTCTATCAGAATTAGTATTGGCTGCAGATAAAGTACTAATTGTTGGTGATTTTAATATACATGTAGATAATGAAAAAGATGCATTGGGATTGGCATTTAAAGACATTGTAAACTCAATTGGAGTTAGACAACACGTGTCAGGACCTACTCATTGTCGTAATCATACTCTAGATCTAATACTATCACATGGAATAGATATTGATGCCGTTGAAATTCTGCAGCAGAGCGATGACATCTCAGATCATTATCTAGTCTCATGTAAATTACATTTAGCCAAGGCTGCAAAGCCGACTCCGTGTTATAAATACGTTAGACCTATAACTTCTGCGACTAAAGATTGCTTTATCAATAATCTTCCTAATCAGTTTCATCATCTCAGCATCCCAGATAGCTTAGAAGAACTCGATATTGCAACAGAAACTTTTAACTCTCTCTTTTCCACCACTTTAGACGCAGTTGCTCCATTGCGCTTAAAGAAGATTAAAGAAAATAGTCCAACTCCGTGGTACAACGAGCACACCCAGGCCCTTAAGAGAGCAGCCAGAAAAATGGAGCGCAACTGGAAGAAAACTAAACTAGAGGTATTTCGGATTTCATGGAAAGAGAGCTCGACTGCTTACAGAGAGGCTTTAAGAGCTGCTAGATCTGCTTATTTTTCAACCCTATTAGAAGAAAATAAATATAATCCTAGGTATTTATTTGAAACAGTAGCTAAACTAACGAAAAAGAAAGCTTCAACCCCAGAAGTGTCCAAGCAACACAGCAGTAATGACTTTATGAACTTCTTTACTTATAAGATTGATAATATCAGGGACAAAATTATAACTATGCAACCGTCTACCACAGTATCGCATCAGACAGTGCATTGTAGTCTCCATGAGGAAAAATTTGATTCATTTGTTGCCATAGGAGAGGACGAATTTTCTAAACTTGTTAAATCATCTAAATCGACAACATGTATGTTAGACCCTATACCGACTAAGCTACTGAAAGAGATGCTTCCAGAGGTCATAGATCCTCTTCTTACTATCATTAATTCGTCTTTGTCTCTAGGATACGTACCAAAAACCTTTAAGCTGGCTATGATAAAACCGCTTGTTAAAAAAACGCAACTTGATCATACAAAATTAGTCAATTACAGGCCGATCTCGAATCTGCCTTTCTGCGGCTGCGGCTAGTCACTCACCACACATCTTCGAATGACCATTGCGGCGAAGCCAATAAACGGGCTTGGTGGTCGGAAACGACGAGATGATTTATGGACATACTTTCAGTTTCAGTATAATCCAGCGGTTCTCAAAGTGTGGGGCGCGCCCCACTGCCGTGACAGGTCTCCTCCAAAACGGGAGGAAATTTTCCGTTTTATGCCTTTTTATCTTTATTCGTTCATGGCGAGTCCGCATCGTCAAATTCATCTTTGCAGTGACACCGAAAACACCAGTTTATTAATAAACAATTAAATGTCTCCTTGCTATTTTTTTACACATTCATAATCACTACTTTTGCCGGTTCTTTGTGGCAAGCTTTATGCGTGCGGTCGTGCGCTTGAGTGCGGCTATAACGCTCAATATCCCGTATAGCCTATTTAAGTAATTAAATTAATATAAAGGGCCGATTTGTCCACTTATGGCTTAAATGAAGAACTACTAGTCGACTAGAATACAAACTTTAGTCGGAGGCAGCTCTTATTCCACATATTCTCGCACCAGCAGGCCATTCTGTGTTGAGCGCGCGACCCTGAGCTGAATGAGCGAGCGGGGCGGAATATTCATAAATGCGCTCTCCACTCACATGCTCTGATCGGAACAAAGGAATATTAAAGTAATTAATCAATTCTGGTTCATATCTTATACACTGCCCATACACTACCCATCATTTTAATCCCATATCAAACACAGTATGTTATGTCTATTTTATCTATTAAAATATATATATATATATATATATATATATATATATAGGCTATATATAGCCTATATATCACGTTTTTAAGTAGGCTAAAGGCAGAGAGCTGTGTGCTTTCTTCTTCCCTTTGCCACATCATATCTCTGTGAGATGGGCTTTTCAGCTGTTTCAGTTTCACTGAAAACAAAGTACAGATCTCAGCTGAACATTGAGCATGACTTTTGAGAAATTGTGCAATTCAAAACAGGCTCATTGCAGCCACTAATGCAGGGATAAATAGACCTGTCTTGCCAAATGGATTTCTATTATTTTCTTTTTTTAGCAGATTGCAAAGTGGCACTTTTATTTATTTTCTATTTTTGAACTTGATACCAATTTTGACACAGCTGCATTTTATTTTCTCTATTTTTTAAAGACTATTTATTTTTAATTTTTTACTAAAATTGACTAAAACTTGATTAAAACCTTTTTGCGTTTTCGGCGACTAAAACTTGACTAAAACCTTTTTTTGTTTTCGTCGACTAAAACTTGACTAAAACTATGAAGTTTTTAAGTGACTAAAATGTGACTAAAACTAAAAAGCATTTTCGTCCAAAAGACTAAGACTAACACTAAAACTAAAAGGGCTGCCAAAAACAACACTGCTTTGAAACAATCTCCATTGTTAAAAGCGCTATATAAATGAAGATGACTTGACTTGACTTGACTTGACTATTAGACAAAGTCTCCACCACAATACTGTCGCCGCGATTGCGGAGAGGCTCTGATAAAATGTCTCACTCGCACACTAGCTCCGCTTTTGATCGCACTGATTCAATGCACTCTAACTCGAACATTTTGTATAGAAGCATGACGTTTTTTTGAGTCGGGATGAAGTATGACATGTCTGCCATCCAGTGGAGGGGAGGTCGAACGAAATTTGACACCCAATTTGACAAAATTGGCCATTTTATTCAGTGCCGCATCTTGTCGAGTAAACTCGACCGTGGCGCCTAGAGGGTTAATGGCATCAGTTAGTTTAGTTTCTAAAATTAGTATTTGTTCTTTCAAATTCCCAATTTCAGTTTTCATTTGCTTCATTTCAGTTTGTGACAAAACATTTACAACACTTTTTGTCTCATCATCATCATGATCATTAGACTCACCTCTATCAGAGGTAACATATAATGAACTTAACATAGAGGATATTTCATTGGCATGATTTATTCTCGTTACAAAAGATTCAGCAGAAAAATCTGGTTCATTACCCCTTTGTTCTCTGTTCCTGTTCCTCTATGTTCTCCTCATTAACACTCTCCATCATCCCCAATCATCAACACATCACTTGCACATAAACAACTTCCCCGTACGGGCCACCAATCTGTAACACTCTCAATATTAGTGAGGATACATCAATAAAGATACAGAGAATTCAGTCATTTCCTGATGCACAAAGATGTGTATTATACAAACACCCAGAATAGATATATATCTTTCTTCACATGAGCAAAGTCCAACTTATCATAACTTAGAGCAGTTCCCATAGTCTTTGCACAAACAGATGAACCACACATCTCTTACCGCTCATTTACGAAACACTCCAAAAAGACACAAGTAAAGTTCCTTTTTTGAAATCTGAGGATTGATGGTGCGGGTGCATCCTTATGAGGCCAGTTAATTGCTGTGATTTTTTTTTTACTGGCTTCAGGCAATCGTAACACCTGGAGGGTGTTCCTATAGCGTCAGCTACTGACGCAGCATCTTGTTCCTTATTCAGGAAACCAAGGCGTTCAGTTCAAATTTCTCTCTTGCCTAATAGAAGCACCCTGAGAAACAGCGGTCGCAGATTATTTAAACAACCTGCTTTTTGATTATTGAACATGATGTGAATGCAATAATACATGAAAAAATAAATATTGATACAATAATCTAAAATGTCAATATAAAAAAAATATCACAATATATGATTTTATCAGCACAGCCCTATGCGATTATGAACTGCCAATTAGAGGATATTTTGTTGCCACTGTATAAACTTGATCTTTTTAAAGAATATGTACTTAGTTTAGCTTTAGTAAATTTGTATTGAAATCCAAGACTTTGTGGTTGTGCTTTATAATTTTATTTCCTTCAACCTGTCATTTGTTTTCTTTCTCAGTTACACCCGAGAGGCATATCTTGAGCTTGTGGAGAACATTCGTAAAATAATACCAGGTAGCTTGTCACTATGAAATATACCAATTGAATATACCAACTGATTCTCGAGTAGTGGGACAAAACTGCCTACAGAACTGATAAAATAGTTGTGTATGTACTACGGAATTATTTTGTATTAATCTGTCAAACATGTACAGCTGTATATCAAATCACATTTTAATTAAATTTACAATTATTTGTATAATGCTTTTCACAATACATATTGTTTCAAAGCAGCTTTACAGAAAATGTCTACATTACAATTTAAGTTACCTATTTTCAGAGGTGACTGTGTCCAAGTTATGTATTTCAGAAATGTACATATAAAAATCACACAGTTAGCTAACAATGTATTAATTTAAACAATGTATTAATTTAAGTCAGAAACAATGAGTAAAGTAAACATGTTGTTAACATATGAAATGGATATACTGTATAGAAAACAATAGCATTGGTGCATGTTGATTCCGAGTCCTCGCAGGAGTTGCAGTCATCTATTCAGAGGTGTTGGAGCATCTGAATATCATATGAAATAATTTGTCGAATAATTATAAATAATGACAAATCTATTTTCAAATCAACATTTGTATAAATTGACACTATAGGATTATTTCAAACAGACTTCATATAAGAACGTCTGACGAGGTTAAAAAAACCCAACACAAAATAAACTATACCTGTGTGACCTTTTTAAACTCATGGCATGTGAAATGTTAAAAGATGACCTTCAGGGTAAAACTGATTATAAAGATGACGTTTCTGTTAATATC
Source organism: Rhinichthys klamathensis goyatoka (assembly GCF_029890125.1). Classification (NCBI taxonomy): domain Eukaryota; kingdom Metazoa; phylum Chordata; class Actinopteri; order Cypriniformes; family Leuciscidae; genus Rhinichthys; species Rhinichthys klamathensis. The sequence continues at coordinate 143,768 of NW_026606637.1, forward strand.
CGACAAGTGTGAAGCCTAATAAAAGAGGTAGGACACCTTATATTAGGTGTTGTGGTAACACTTTATAATAAGTATGTTATAATAAAGTAGGCAAACTATTAGGTAATTCATGGTTAATATGTTGTAGTCTCTACATTGTTAATATATTAATAGGCTATATACACATAGTGAGTTCTTCATTCACTGTCAATGTAATTAACCAAATTATTATTGTTTAATTAGCTCATATGTAAAGAGTTAGATAATGTTTGTTATGCAACTGTAAAATAGTACTCTTTAGATTAGGTCATGGAAGTGCTTTAAACCAACCTTTATTAGACATTAATTGCATTAGTATTAAGTGTTCCTTTAAAAAAAACATATACAGTAGTCAACATTTGAAGTGAATCAAAAAAGTAAATCAAAGTTGTCCTAAGACAAGACCGTGTATTGTTAAAAATTCATGTATAACTTTGATGAAAGGTTTTGATCGACTTCAAATGTTGAACCAATGTGTTACATGTGAGCACTTTCACTCTTGAAACAAAATAGTAATTTGTAATTGTAGTTTTAAATTAATTTTTTTAATAAAAATTTTATCAAATGTAGCAGTAAGAATTCTACTCTTAATTTGTTGGATTCGATTTTTTTTTGTGGTATACTGCTATTGTTAGTTGTAGTTACATTTAAAGTAACTGAATGTAATTACACTGTTGACTGTTGCATCTAACCTTAAACTTAAACTTAGACATAATGCCTACCGTCTACACCTACCTCTAATCATACCTGTATCCTAAACTCAATAACAGCAAATAGCTATTGCAAATCTGACAATAGTTTTGCAGAACAGCATGTATGTACACAATAAACTATATTATCAAATGCTTAATTTTATAATGTAAGTGCATAGTATTTTAAAGACACCTAATATAAAGTGGGACCAAAGAGGTATTTTAAAGTGAACCTTCAGGGCATAATAGTAAATGCTATTTATAAATGTTATTTAGGATACATGTATATCCTTTTTATCTTTAGTTTAACTTCTATTAATCTATATAAAATATTGAGTTGTGTTTGAGCAGGTGACAGGTGAGAAATAGTGTCATTAGTTTTGATAAAAATACTAAAATACATGTCAAAGAATGATTTCAAATGTTTTGTCCCATGCCTCAATAATCAATGTAGTGTCAAGTTATGATGTGATGTAAATGAAGTGCTGTGGTTTATGATGTTCCTCTCTGTCCCTGATAAATCCTATTTCAGGAGTCAGTCTGAGCAGTGATTTCATCACAGGCTTCTGTGGAGAGACTGAAGACGATCATCAGCAGACCCTATCTCTCCTCAGGGAGGTGGGCTATAACATGGGCTTTCTCTTCGCCTACAGCATGAGGAAGGTCTGATCTACCTTTTGGTCTTCATATTAGATTCATGTATCTCTTGTATTCCTGTTCATAATGATATGGCAGTCATTATACTTCAAAAAGTAAGTTAACCTGTTCGTTATAGTCAATTTGACAAAATCTACAGGTAATAATGATCAAAACAGCATGCCTCTTTATAAAAAAATATGTTTTCAATTGTAGCTTAAGGCTGTCAATAGATTAAAATGATAATGGCATGTTTAGTAATTAACGTGATGTAAATTCGCTGACAATTGCCAGATTCTTTCAAATCATAGTCACCTTTATTTATATAACTCTTTTTACAATACAGATTGTTTCAAAGCAGCTTTACAACGTGTGACTATTTTTGTAATATTTGTGAATTTGATTATGTAGCCTACTTATCCATTTTCTTGTGATTGCCGTCAAGATTACTCTCTGGTGCTGTACACTTGCCGCGAGAGCCCGCCCACAACGCTGTTCTGATTGGCTGTGGGTTTTGATTGATTTTTACGCATCTCGCAGTCGCGTCTAGTGTGGACAGACAAATCATTTGTCGCTGGAATCTTATCGCATCGCGTCTGGTTAGGACACGGTGTTACAGTGATAACAGGAAAATAATGCAACAAAGTTTATTTCCGCTGTACAGCAGATCTATAAGAAAATAGTGTCATAGTCCAGCTTAAGTAAGTTCAGTGATGGTTAATTTCTGTTGTAAAAAAAGTTATTAATTTAGTTCATTTATCTATACAGCCGCTCTGGAGAAAACAGTGATGTCGTCCAGCTCAGTTTAGTTCTCACATAATGTCAATGCAGGCAGATCAATAATCAGGGCTCCAGACTGCGACCATTTTTCCTGCCCGTGCGACCAAAATTTCTTATAGGTCGCGCTGGCGCGACCACAACGTTGCCCAGAATCAAATGGCAAGCGAAATGAAAGCGGAACGAAACTGCGCTACTCATTTGTGCTTCAAGGACCGTTTATTGTTCAGACCAATAATAAACAGCGCAGCATCGAGAGCTACTCACCAGTCGCAGGCCGATCTCGATCACGCAACACCGTTACTACACAGCGCTGGGAGATCCAGTGAAAAAATCAATTAAATTCACCACAGAATTAATAACATCTCTGCGAGATCCAGTGAGAAACAGTCAGATTCGGCTCAAGAGTTCTCTGATTTAAACCACAGATATCAGATCAAACAGCGCTGAAATGGAAAACAGGATAAACATTGTGCCAAGTATAAACAAGTTATAGAAGGCTTTAAGTCCAAAAATCACCAACATTCACCATGGATTTAATGTAGTAACACTAACTGTAACTATGGTATTGTGACATAATTAGTCAAACACTTACAAGTACTACACATCTTTTTCCAGCACTTTAAAACTATAATATCATATTTAAATGTTTGTTTTAATGTGATGACCAAAACATTTTTTGTTCATCCTTCAAAGATGGTCCCCATTTATAAAACTCACACTTATTTAAAAATAAAAAAAAGATTAAATTACCATTGTAACCACCTACTGGTCCTGCAGAGGACGCTTATTAGCTATTTTCACTCCCTAATATCTATTTTTTCACTCATTTTGCTTTTGAATTAATATTAAGACATTATGAATGAAAAATAATTAAAGTTAAATATCTACACCTCTACTTAAGCTCAGTGCTTTATTGTCAGCCCCCACAGTGCTACTAAATACTTTCTGCAGAACTCAGTGGCTCCGGTGCTGCTGCCCTCAAATGTTAGTCTGAACTGGAGCCCTGTGAACTTAAAATAAAACTGCACATTGTAATTTCTGTACGTTAAGTCTATTTATTACCAAGGCATTTGTCAGTAATAGTCAAAATGCAGGAAATGTGAATAACTGAGTTGCAGGTTGATTTAAGGTGTGGCCCTAAATTTTCTGTCTGTGCTCCTAAATATTTGCAGTTAGGGGCTACAGTGCTCCTAGTAAAACCAGTTAGTCTGGAGCCCTGATAATATTGTTGAATATTAACCCTCTGGGGTCTGAGGTGTTTTCTGGGCCCTGGAGGTGTTCTGACATGCTCTGACATTTATGCTTTTTTCTGATACTTGTGACATTTTCATGGCTAGAGTCTGATTACACTGTATTCAGCACAAACTCTGCTACAATAATATGTCAGCAGCATGTATGTAAAAGTTTTTAGTTTTGAGATAATGACGTTTTGTGAAATTGGTTTGTGAAAAAACTAAAAAAAACATTGTCACTGAAATAAGGTCATGAAACCCATACTAATTATTTCTTCCCAAGACTTTTGAAAATTTTATCACATAGCCTAGAATATTTGCTTCAAAACTATGTGAAAATCATCCTGACTACTCATTCAGATAAGACAATGTATTGATTTAAAATTTGTAAGACATGTTTTGTGTAAGAAAGGCGTTAACCAGCCATTAATATTGATGGGTTTGACACCTGAGAAAGACAAAGACCCTCCCCTAATGGCCCTATAAGGTGATATCATTATGAGGAGCCTTGCACAAAGAATGAGGAGAGACTTAAAAAAGAATGGCTTTTAGATTGTTTGGATTTATTTACAACACAACATAATCCAAAGATATACAACAAATGACAAAAAAGCACATTAGTAAACACACTGATCTAAAGACAGAGACTTGGTCAGTCACACACCTTTGTGCCATTCCTAAAACATAGTAGGCTACATACCTGTCATCTCCAAGGTGTTTGATTTTTCACTTTACCATGTTCATGTACAGAGACTCATGTGAATGTTTAAGTCAGCAGGACTCATCAGTGGCATCTGGTCCCTTTAAAAATATTTTTTTAGAAAAAAAAAAAACACCTGTGAACATGCTGCTATCAAAAGAAACTATAGGGCTGCACGATTTTGGGAATACATTTTAGATTTTTCTGGTTAAAATTATGAAATTTACTAAATACATACACTATATATACTGTATATATATATATATATATATATATATATATATGAACACCAAGTTTGTTGTGCCTTGTAGGCATATATGTGTAGGGGGGGCTATATAAAATATTAACAATAGCCTAGATAGCAGGCAGCCTATAAATCGTTAAAAAGGAACACTTCAGTAACACTACACTAGAAAAAAAATATATGGATTATCATATGTTACTTCAAACGTTTCCATACGTTACGACGTTATGAAATGAGATTGAAGTAAAAACATGAAGCCTAATGTTTGGTGACAGCTCTGCAGTCCTCCGCATGGATCATTTGCATATGAACAGCTCGTGCGCGTGTGGGCGTGGTCATGGTGCGATTTGCCGGGGGGGATGCGTGGGATTTCCCACTTTCTGGTCAATGTATCCCTGCCTCTGCTTAATTATTTTGATCCCCCCCTCAAAGTGATCAGTGCTACTACACTAGTGGCGAGACGGATCACAAAACTTATCACGGGTCCGTGGTTTGATTAAAGTCAATTTTATTTTAAAATGCGCTACTTTGGCTGGCTCTACTATAGCTGCCACAGCCTCTCTGTAATCACCATTCAACTCAATGTCCCGTCCACGGCGCTATCTGATTAGTTACACCTCACGAGTAATAGCCTATCAACACTTGCGAGACGGTTGCAGGTCCGCTGGGCAGTGGAGCTGTGTGTCGAAAGGACGGCAGCATATTCAGCATATTACTGAAGCGGGGATATAAACATCACAATCTGATTATCTGTTTCTATGATGACAAGCAGAGTTAGTGTCCCAGTCACACCACTGGGAATGGCCGAAGTTACACATACGGTGTTACACTCAATTGAGGCTAAAGCAAAGGTTTTATGATTACTCGCTCTTGAGCGTCTGGCGCGAGTGATTTCAATGTTAAGTCAATGTGAAGACGCGTTTACGCGCGTCTAGATGTCCTGTGGCGCGATTGAGGCGTTTAGCGCGGTAGACGCGCGGATGAGGCGAATTGACTACCACAGATAATTATACTGTGATGGTTTAACTTTGCAATCAATCCGTGTTCAGCAGAGGCTGATATATTTCCTTCATTTATTAATAGCATGTTTTTTCGTTGTGCATGATCACAGTTCATATGTGTGGGGAAAGATAAGCTATTAGAGTAAAAATATTGCGTTAGGCTACTTCATGAGTTAATAAGAAAAAATATTTTACAATTCCTGCAAATGCAGTGATGAAGTTCATGTTCTCATGATTTATTTTTATGAATAAAAATGTTTCAAAACATCCCCCCCTCTGTTTTTTTCACAAATCGCACCCTGGGCGTGGTCACATTAGCGCTAATCAGCTCGGGCTGGAGAAACTGTACATGTCGTTGCTTTCATACGAATTACTTAAACAGAGAATATTTGTTTTTGATATGATTTACATCATTTAAAAATGGAGATTTTAAGCTTCGTAAAGACATGTTTCATGTCACAGTGACAAGCATTCACTGAGTTATAGGTCATTTTCTGTCGCGTTTCAGAATGAACTTCACATTGAGAGAGACGGGAGAACGCGCATCATGTTTATTTTCTTTATTTTACGAAAAACACAACATTTTGTTTTTATTATGAGTGTACACAAATAAAAGAAGACATTTAACAGTTTTGAATGATGTGTAACACTTATATGTAAGATCAAAATCAACAGAGTATTTTGAGTTTATTTTGCACTGATAAGAAAAAAAGCGAGCAGATCACTCCGGCGTGATTGCCGACCCCAGAGGGTTAAGTGTCCCCAACTAAGCAAGCCAAAAGCCAAAGGCGACCGTGGCAAGGAACCAAAACTCCATCAGGTGACAAAATGGAGAAAACCTTGGTAGAAACCATGCTCAGTCGGGGGGCCAGTTCTCCTCTGACTAACGAATGAACAGTGTATGATTATGATTCAGGCAGCATTACAGGTCAGAAGTCAGGGTGGATCGGAACATTCAGAATATTTATCCAGCTCCATCTGGTTGAAGAGTCATCACGCCGGTATGAAGAAGGGTTTGTTAAGGATCAGTGCCCACTGGCTGTCGTGTCGATGAGGCCTTTACAGAGGAGAGTCTAGTTGACACAATCTCTGCTGACACTTTAGGGATGCGTTGTGGTCTTGTCTAGGCGCAGATCCACCATCTGATCTGGATACGGCCCAGATCCGGCTGACTACATCATGCGTTGTGGTCGTGTCTAGGCGCAGGTTGACTACAGTAAACCTCGGGATAAACAGAGAGACTAATATTAGCATAGATGACTGAACCGGGCTAATATGGTCATACTTCCTAATTCTAGTACGAACTCTAGCTGCTGCATTTTGGACCAACTGGAGTTTGTTTATTAAGTGTGCAGGGCAACCACCCAGTAGAGCTTTACAATAATCTAGCTTTGAGGTCATGAACGCATGAACTAACTGTTCCGCATTTGTCATTGAGAGCATATGTCGTAATTTAGATTAGGGATGCACCGATACCATCTTTTTCAGAATCGATCCGATGCGATACCAAAAATTCTGAGTATCGACCGATACCGATACCAATCCGATACCGTAAAATACATTCATGAAAAACAAGATAACAAAAATCAAAAAGATAAATTATTTTAGATTTAGCCTAGGCTACTATAAAATTGAGACATGTTTTAAATGTATAGCACAGCTGTTTAATGAGGCAGCAACATATGATAGATAGGACAGAACAAGAAAGGCTATTAATAATCTTTTATTGCATCACGGCATTATGATATGAAAGGCTCCAATACATAGACTGTAAAAAAAGATGGACGACGCCCCTTTGCTCTCTTCCATTGGTCAGAAGTGAAACCGCCAGTATCCGGATATGGCGCTGACATCTTGGAACTTGAGTCTGCGCAGAAGCGATTTCAGGACCAGACCTGTGCAGTAGTGAGTAGGAAGTAAAGCCGCGAAATCAAGGCCCCGCCCTCACTCTCGCAGAATCAATCGCAAGAACATGCTCTTGCACTTTTTTTAAATTAATTATAGAAATTTAGATATTAAATTTAAAACTCCAATCTCCTCAGTCTTCCGAAGATCCCGAAAAAAAGTCTGTTGGTGCTTCAGTGACTACTTCGCTCAGAGAACCTGTCAATCACAGCTGTCAATCATGACGTCACCACCACCGCATCAAATAACTAACTAAAAACAAACTTATTTTAAAAACAAACACTTGAAATTACATCAGCGTGATAAAAACTACAGTAAATGACAGAAACCATATTTGGAAAAAGGATATTTGAAGTGTAATTTAATTGTTTAGGTGGTCTTCTCACGTGTCATTTACTGTAGTATGTTGAATAACATGGGGAGGCGGGGTTTATGACCTATATTAGGACCGGCCACCGGCGGGCGATCGAGACGTTTTGGCTTCACTTTTCAGGGCTTCTGCGGCACGCTTGCTCCAATACTGTGCGGCACAAAGCGCTTGTGTGCATCCCGAGTGCAGAATGATGCGTTTGAAGCAACATGGAGTCACAGGCAGCACGTCGAGTCCGCATTGAAAAGTTCAAAGTACAAAGGAAATACATATTGATGCGTAGTGTATTATACAGTATCTATCTATGCAATAGTTTATTGAGCCTTTTCTTTTAACAGTTTTAAATTTCAGTTACTGTGCGCGTGAAGAACAATTATAGTGCTCTGACTGTACTCTAGTGTTGTGATCTAACCGACACCCGGTAGAAAGTAACATGATTAAGTTACAGCAATAAAGTCCAGCAAGATAAAGTTGTTTTATGCGAAACCATACACCTTTATCTACAGATCAAGTATAATAATATTAACATTGAATCATCTTGAAGAGAGTTTCATCGTTGACTGTAACCGAACGCAACGCGCTGTTTGATGCTGAATGGAGAATGACTGACAGCCGCAGCGGAGGGAAAAGTTTACGTGATCTTGAATTTAATGACTTAAATATTCATTTCTATCTCACATAATGGCTTCAGAACACTTATAATAGAGTGCATGAAAACTTTATGGTACTTTAGAATGTTTTTGTGCCTTTTGTGGGGCTTAACAATAACACAGAATAGTATACGCACAATATCGGATTTGGATCGGCCTCGTCTGATCGATACCTGATCCGGCAAAAATGGCAGTATCGGATTGGTGCATCCCTAATTTAGATACATTTTTAAGATGGAAGAATGCGGTTTTACACATGCTAGAAACGTGGCTTTCAAATTAAAGGTTGGTATCAAAGAGCACTCCCAGGTTCCTAACTGACGACGAAGACTTGACAGAGCAGCCATCAAGTGTTAGACAATATTCTAGGTTAGTACGTGGAGAGGTATTTGGCCCAATAATTAGTTTTTTCTGTATTAAGTTGTAGGAAATTACTAGTCATCCAATTTTCGATATCAACTATGCATTCCGTTAATTTTGAGAATTGGTAAGTTTCGTCGGGGCGCTGAGAAATATAGAGCTGAGTATCATCAGCATAACAGTAAAAACTAATGCCATGCTTCCTAATGATATCTCCCAAGGGTAGTATGTACAGGATGAAAAGCAACGGTCCTAGTACTGAGCCTTGCGGTACTCCATACTGAACGTGATCGATATGATACCTCTTCATTTACTGCTAAAATCTGATAACTGTCAGATAAGTATGATTTAAACCATGCTAATGCAATTCCACTAATGCCAACGTAATTTTCGAGTCTATTCAAAAGAATGGTGTGGTCGATAGTATCAAATGCAGCACTAAGATCCAGTAACACTAATAGAGAGATACAACTCTCATTGATTTCAGGCTCTCTGGCTCCCGGCAAACATGACTATGGTGGCTGGTGGCTCTAATTTCACATTCCTTCTAATAGAATCGCCAATCACTAGGGCACTTTCAACAGGATTCTCAGTAGGTGCGTCACTGAGTGGAGAGAACCTGTTTGATGTTCTAATCGGAACGGAACAGCTGTGTTTTGTCCCGCAACTATGCCGTCTCACAGTCACCCAGTTGCCCTGCTGCATGGGCTCTACAGCCAGAACCGAACAGTGTACAGAGTTCTCTAAGGGGCTGTTTACACCTGGCCACTTCATGCGTTTTCTGTGATCGGATAGCTATCCGATCGTGAAAAGACCAGGTCTAAATGCCCTCCGAAACGCATTTAAGAAGGATTTGAATCCGATTGCTCAAACCACTTCAGGAGGTGGTCTGGGCCGCATTCCAGACGAAACTGGACAAGTGTAAATGCATCTGGTTGTTGAAACCACATATGTAAATTTTACTCCTCCCAAAAATCCTAAAAAATAAACGTGTGAGAGTGTGTTATAGGCTATATGTCATGTTATAGTCAGATATGACGACGCTGCGACACGCATCACCTCAGATGAGCAGCTGAGCGTCGATCTATTCATCAAGCCAACGCGTCGCAAACTATCGCAAATCAAAGTGAAAGTAAGTTGCAGACGCTTAACACACAATCATCTTCATTAAAAGTAAAGAGACGAAATGATCTTACCAGTTCTGTTAACGCTCTCTCTCATTGCTGTCTTTGATTTTGAAATTAGCTGATGATCAATAAAATGCAGCAATATCTGTTGCTTTCGGTGACGTGCACTCCATTAAATCTGCAGCGGGAATTGAAGATCGGATTTATATCCGTTTTGTAAAAACACATTTATGTGACCAGGTGTAAATGGAATCGTTTTCATAAATCAGATAGCTATCCGATCTGGGAAAACGCATTGAAGTGGCCAGGTGTAAACAGCCCCTAAGCTAGTCGCATCCAACGCAGTATCTGAAGCCCTTGCATTCTTACTATCCTCGATTTAAAGTTTTTTGATGCGTGTCTCTATTCTGAAATCATCTCCGTAAGCCTGACTATCTCCCTGCATGTATCACGTTTAACCCTCACAGCTGACAGAGAAGGCTATACTATACATGTGGCAGGCAGTGCAAATGACAAGGAGATTACATGACTCAAAAGACGGTAAGCACGGATGGCAGGTTAACAGGCTAGCAAAATGCTAGCAATTTAGATTAAAGTTAGCGATGTCAGATCAATGTGACAGACAATATTATATAATATCAGATTTATTGTTATGATTAAATTATATTAAGCAATATAAACGGCAGGAAAGATAGAAAATGGAGTTTAAAAATACAGAGCTACAAACGCAATTCAAGACAGGAAAACTGCTGTGCAACAGTGAAAATGGGCCATCCCTATCATAGTGCTTTAATGTCAAACATGTCACTCTTTCCAATGACTGAAAACAATATAAATCTGTTAATGATGTTTTGTTGTGTTTTATCGATGTTTCAGCATGATAACATCAGTCTGTTCACTGATGGTCATATTAGATACATTTGTTTACCGGTACTAATAAGTATAACCTGCAGTTAAATCCATTAGTTCAAAAGAATTGGTACCAAACATAAAGTTTAAGAATAAAATTGAAATCCCCAGCCATCTCTATAGAATGATTAAAAACAGGGATAGAAAAAAGTATTTTAATATTGAAAAAAATAAAACAACATTTATTACAATGACAATGGCTTTTTTATTGCTTATTTTTAGAAAACCCATGCGTATCATCGGCTGCAAGATGATGTTCCTGTGCCAGTGAAACAGCGTCGTCTGGAGGAACTCATCTCTGTTTTTAGAGAAGAGGCAACTAAAGTCAACATGGCTTTTATCGGCAGTGCACAGCTGGTGTTGGTAGAGGGAGTGAGTATAACATCATACTTCATGATGTTTTGCCTCATTTTCTCCACCGCTTGTAGGGTTGCTTGGGGATAGAAACTGTAAAAAGATATCTGGTACATATGTACATTTAAAGCAGCACTTAAAAATCCTCACTGACTTTCAGTGTATGGACAAAAACATTTAAAACGCTTTTAACAAATATAATCTTGTTTGTTCCACAGAGGAAAGTCAAACAGGTTTGGAACAACATGAGTATGAGAAATTATGAAAGTATGCTCTGGTATGTCATCGGAGTATTCCATGTATACTGAATATTTGCACACTTTGCACAGTTTGCATCCTATACAGCTCTGGAAAAAAATTAAGAGACCACTTTTTTTTTCAGAATTTGCTATTCATAGGAATCTTTTTCCAATATATATCATGTTCTATTGTATTTATTGTTGTACATTTAACAAACTTGTTGTAGAATTTATAATAGATTATATGTTAAGGCAGTGGTTCTCAACCTTTTTTTGCCCAGACCCCCTATCCATTTTCCAGGTCCAAAAAAGGGCTAAATGTCTTTACTGAATGTATGCTGATTATCATTCTGTTTTAATAATAATAATGTGTATTATTCACGTCCTTATTATTATCATTATTAGGGGCCAAGCACCGAAGGTGCGGAGGCACCTATTGTAATCGTTAGCGTTCTTATTATTCTTCTTCTTCCTTCTTCCGACTGGGCGTCTATGGCAGCCCATAGAACTGTTTGCGGGAAAGTTGTTTTGGTTTGACATTCTGATAGAGGACAGTCCCACCATTAAATATACCAATTTTGGTGTCTCTAACTCATTGCCTCTAGCGCCACCACCTGTCCAAAGTTTCACTCAAATTATGCTAATAACTTTTGAACCGTAAGGCCTATCAACAAAATTCTTTTTTCCTCTGATTCCTGAGCTCATGACGATTCGATCGCACCCTATGACGTCATTTTCCGTCATAAAAATATGTCCGCCATTTCAAATTATCCAAAAAACCTACTTTTGCAAACTCGTCCTAGACGGTTTGTCCGATTTTCACCAAAATTGCACCAGATCATCTCCAGGCAGTGCCGACAAAAAGTTATGGAATTCAAGTTGATTCGCTTAACCGTTTTTGATAAACGCACAAACTAATTTTACGTAGCGCTTGCGAAAACAAACATAAGGCTGTATCTCCGCAACGCTTAATCGTATTCAGACCAAACTTGGTACATGTCAACACAAGCATGACCTGAGGCTACATGCTGCGTTACGGCGCAGCACCACCTACTGGTCCGGAGATATGAAAAATGGCTATTTTTGCTCATAACTTCTGAACGGTTTGTCCAAAAATCATAAAAGTGGTCTCATTAGATTCAGGGCGTCATGCCGAGTTGATATCCAATTTTCCCAGATCGGCCATTTTGGCTGTCGGCCATTTTTAATTATGTGCTAAAATGCTGTATTTTTTTAACGCATGAACGAATTGTTACGAAACTCGGTATGGGTCATCAGTACGATGCCCTGAAGGAGCCTGAGAAGTTTCAAAACAGCGCCACCTAGTGGTAAAATTGTATTTTCAAATGCTTATAAATCTGGCTGTGGTTGACTTATTTTCACGGGAGTCATCTCCTTGGGTTCCTGAATCTTTGCCGAGTCCACAGATACCAAACATGCTAAGTTTCGTCTTACGGTTTGTGTAGCGTTGTGATTTAGCGCTTAAAAAACATTTGCCGATATCTTCGAAACCGTTAGTCCGATCGAGACAAAACCACCGTCAGAAGTTTGGAAACATAGGTCGCTGGCTATTTGCTAATGCCCAAATGCCAAAATATTGATAGTAAGGGGTAGTAAAATTCAATCAAAGTCACGTGTCAGTCATTTTTGACGTGTTTTTTCATATAAATGTCTATAACTCCGAAGCGAATTGAGATATTTTCACCAAATTTGGCACACACATGTATGGGCTCATTTTGAGGACATAATGAAAAAAAATTGTGGGATTTTGCCTCTTGTTGGCGCTATAATAGAAAAAAAACATGAAATTCCCATTGACTTCAATACAGTTTTGTGATGTAAAATGTTATACTTAACAAATGCATTGCTGTAACATTATGCAACTCAGAATTTGCCACCAGCACCATCCCCTGAAGGTACTCAAAAGATTTCGAGACCGCGCCACCTGTTGGTCAAAAGTAAAAATTAAATTTCCAAAAATGCTAATAACTTTTGAAAAAATATGCGTATTGTAATGACACTGGTCTTAATATATTCCTTGGGTCATGCCGAGAACATAGATACCAAGTTTGACATATTTGGACGATTTTCCTGTCCGCCATCTTGATTTTCATTGAAAACCTACTTTTTCAAACTCCTCCTAGGCCGTTTGTCCGATTTTCACCAAATTCGAATCGTATCATCTCCAGACCGTGCTGAATAAAAGTTATGGATTTCGTGTTGATAGACAAAACCGTTTTCTTATACTGCAGCAGCATATTTGAGGCATGTGGCCAAAAGGACTATTCAGGCTTTATGTCTGCAATGCCTCGACATATTGACTCCAAACTTTGTATGTGTCATTGTCACCTCACTCTGACCACACCACATCAATTTCGTAACTGCGCCAGCTACTGGTCGAAAGTGATAATCCATTAAATCATACTTTTAGTTAATGTATATGATTTTTCAGCCATTTTACCAAAATTCTCTTATGCTCCTTGCTGCAGTTGATCTGCCACTCCCACCCATGATGGCATATGTTGCCGCTTCTTGCGCTTGGCCCCGGTAATGGCTGCTTGCAGCTATATTTATTATTATTATTAAATCCGTAACTTTTTGTATTTAAAATGTACAACATTTATGTAATGAGCGAGTACATCATGAATACATTTTCCAAACCGTGTTTTTGTCTTTTCCTGAATCACTAAAGTACACCTATAATAAGTGTTTATATTGGGACTATTTTAAGGGTTTCTCCGCTTTCTCCTTGTTTCCACAAGCGCTTGCGCTCCCGTAGCGTCTGTCGTTGCTATGCAACCATGAACTTCGCTCTCCATGACATGATGACGAGGAAGTATCAGCAAAGGATTAATTGATTTCTAGCCCTTGCATTAGCTTTACTACTAGATATATTTATGGAGATGAGAAATAAAAACCCGCCCTGTACAGCTATGATCAGCTGTTCGGCCGAGCTTTCGATGTTGTTACGGAAAAGGCCGAAGCTGATCGGTTGGTTTTTGTCACATGACTTGCGGTGCGCTTGCGGCATTCTGAAAAGTTGAGGTGTTTTCAACCGACCGCGTCGCTTCTATTATGAGTGCGCTTGCAAATCTTTTTTTTTTAAATGCACTGTTTGTGGACTGTTATTTTGAACTGATAAGTGACTAAATGTCACAGAGGTTATTATGTATGGAAGACTAGGAATGCAGGATTTGTTGTGACACCTTATAAACCGAAAGAATAAGGAATAGCATAAATCAATTTAATTAAAGCATAAAAATTTAAATTTTAAAATGGACAAATGAGTAGACATTTAAAATTGTTGTGCAATTCTTGTTTTATGTTAAATGTTTGAATATTTATGTTAAATGTAAAAATGTTTAATAAAATAGAACAATAAATGAATAAATAGTAGGCCTATATTAAAAATAAATAGACATATGAGACTGTTTATTCACGTTTAAAACATAATTTAATAAAGCCAACATTTAAAAACATTTTGGCAGTTTTATTTTTCTTTATCCATTTAAAAATATTGTTAAAATATGCTACTATAAACTGGTAGGGGCAACAAATGAACTTCCGACTCTCTCCCATTCCACTCAAAGTAGATATAAGATGGGCTGTCATTGGACAGTAAAAACGACCGTAGGCTATACGGTCATTAAAGCGGTAATGCTTTGCACTTAGGTTTTATTACGCATTTAGGAGAGTATTGCAAGAAGCTGCTTACATTAACCTTAATTTCGGAAAAAAAAATACAATCATGATTTTTCATGAAAAATTATGTTAGAATTGTAGGCCTAAAATACCTTGGTATCAACTTGTTTTCATCAATGGTACAATTAATACAATTACAATTAATTTGGTTTGTCATGATTAATTTGTGTTCATAATCAGTAAAAGAAGAAAAATCTTCTAACAAGAATAAACAAATATGAACAATTAAATTATTATTGTACTATTAATTATTTTTAACTATCTTGAAACTATCCAAGCGGTGTTTTGCGCTCAGATGTGACGGCGGAATTAATACATTACCAAAATGTGATTACAGAATATATTTAAATTATCCATCAAATTGTAATTTTCTCCTTACAGTCTTGCGAGTTAACAATAATGCCTGACCAGTAAATTACTTAGTGAACAAAGAAAACATTTTGGCATTAGGCGGTTAATGCCTAAAAATGTAAAAGTTTTACCTTATAAATAGAATTTAGTTTTATTCATTTTAAAATTCGTCGCCGGAGTGAATGGGAACATGATTTATTGAAAATATTTGAAAATATATAAGTGGTTCTTAAGTCAATACTTTTTTAATGGCTTGTCAACTTTCCATTCCTCCGCTCTAAAAATAATAGAGTCGTTCCAAAAGAAACGATACATAGCTTACATGTCGCATTAAACTGGCAAATTTTAGAATGTTGTAGGCAATTATTTTGCAAGTAATTACATGTTTAATCTTGTCTTGCCTGGATCTTTGGTGTAAACTCGTGAACGACCCCCATGAACACCATGAATGCCCCCCTTTCAAAAATCTTGCTTCCAACACCCCGTTGTTCTCTGAACGCCCCCCGTTGAGAACCACTATGTTAAGGGAACAGATTTTTCACTAAGGATTCATATTACAACTATGGCATGTTGTAGATATAGTTTCTATGTGCAGGCTGCTATTTTTCATTACAAATGCTATAGATAAAAAAAGAAAGAAAAAAAGTTAACATTGGCCATCAATGGTCTTACCTGTAATTATATCCTTATAGTAACAAATGTTAGTTCTTGTAATTATATTTATAATTAAAACTATGTTACTTTTTCATAAGACCAAGTACAATTAGAATCAAGACGAGCTTTAAAGTCTGTACCTTCTTGAATTATTGACTAAACAATCCCCATGTGTAAAATGTGTTCTGCTAATAATGACATTAGGAAAAACCTGGCAGATGACAGTAAATTAATATTTTCATTATACGAACAATTTAAGTAAACTTCTGTCTAACTGATAAGGTTTTAGGTACTGAAATAATATAATATACATGCAGTTATGTTATTAACCAACTTTGCATGTGGATGATACCACAAAAGACAAATATTGCAAAAATAAATAGACAAACAAACAAATCTCATGATGGAGCATTCCCTGGGACCCCGCTAAACGGTTCACACTTCAACCCCCCCAATGTTCAAACCAAAACTATGCCCTTGCAAAGCTGAAAATTGGACTCATCAGAGAAGATGACCTTACTCCTGTCCTCTACAGTCCAATCCTTATGGTCTTTAGCAAACCTGAGCCTGGCTCTTCTTTGCTTTTCATTGATGAAGGGTTTTTTTCTAGCTTTGCCTGACGTCAGCCCTGCCCTTAGAAGCCTATTTTGAACCGTCTTCGCCGTGCACTTAACCCGAGCTGCTGTTTGGCATTTTTTTGTGAGTCACTTGACGTCATCTTACAGTTCTTCAGTGACATTCCAATGAGTTGATGGTCATCCTGGTCAGTGGACAGTAAAGCCAGAATTGAACCCTTCTTTTCTGCTCTCAAAACTTTTCTTTTTAACTGTTTTGGCATGGTCAATATTTATTTTTTAATTGCAATTACCTTCGATGTCATTCTAGCAGAGTTTTTACTATCCAGCTGGTCCTATTACAAGAGGATAGTGATGATCACGTCAGAGGTTTCCTTGATAAATATGATTTAGTTCAGGTGATCACCTAATCGTTAGCTCATTAAGTAGAATGAGCGTGCTTTTGTTGGAATTCAGTAGACACTGGAGAGGAATGGCTGCGGTACATGAAGAAATGCTGATTAAAGTCTCTTATTTTTTTTCCAAAGCTGTATACTTAATCAGTAGCCAGGTAGTATGTTATTCCAAATATAGCCTTATGGAACCATGAAACATTTCACCAAATATATTTATTTAGTTTTTTTCTTTTAAATTGCTTCTGATATCAATTTTATTTTATCAGTTTCATCTGATTACAGATTGCCTTCAGTGGGAAGGGGAAAATGTTATAGATTTACTCTTAGATACTATTGTAATACTCTTAGATGCTCTACCAATGTTTTGAATGCCTAAAAGATTCACATTTTTCAGAATTCATTTTTCAAAGATTCAGATTTTTTTTTTCCTTTCTTGATATTTTACAGGAGAGTAAAAGAACCTCTGACGAACTTTGTGGTCGAAATGATGGAAATGTTAAAGTAATTTTTCCTAAAACAGATTTGCGTGTTCAACCGGAGAAACTTCAGATGGTCCCCATTAAACCTGGAGATTATGTGTTAGTCAAGGTATGCTATGTGCTAATAGTTCTTTCTCTAATATTGGAGTAATCAATTTATTGTTAAAGACAAGTAAATTATATTAATTTATTCTTTTTACATTACACATTGTTTCAAAGCAGCTTTGAAAACGTTTGTAGCTATAATGTTTTTAATACCTTAAACCTTAATGCCTAATTATCCACATTTAGCAGTTTAGAGCAGGCCGGTAGAATAATTAACATAAGGCAACAATATGAACAATTTGCTATATGGTATGGGTTTATATGCAGGGCCGTCCTTAGGGCGGTCAACCGCACCGGGCCTCGCGGTGAACGGAAATGGGAAACTGCTCGATGTGAGGACTAAACTTGAACATGGCTTGGCAATAAACAAAGACTAAGACTCACCAAACAGCAGTTACACACCGGCATGGCTTGTTGAACGTAGCAATAGTAACTAAGAGGGGTGGGTCTTTGTGAAAGGTCAATTGCAATTTCAAATCATTTAAATTCTCTGGACTCGGCCGGACTCGACTTGGACTCGGATGTTAAGGACTCCGACTTAAGTCCAACTCGGACCCCTTTGGACTCAGACTTGATTGGTTTAGGACTTGGACTCAGACTTGATTGGTTTAGGACTTGGACTCGACTCGGACTTGACAAAGGTGGACTCGGACCCAACACTACCTAAGATGAAGTCTTGTGAATTATTAAAAGTATATGTATACTAAAATCCAAATGTAGGCCTACAATATATATATATATATATATATATACAGTATATATACACTCACCTAAAGAATTATTAGGAACACCATTCTAATACTGTGTTTGACCCCCTTTCGCCTTCAGAACTGCCTTAATTCTACGTGGCATTGATTCAACAAGGTGCTGAAAGCATTCTTTAGAAATGTTGGCCCATATTGATAGGATAGCATCTTGCAGTTGATGGAGATTTGTGGGATGCACATCCAGGGCACGAAGCTCCCGTTCCACCACATCCCAAAGATGCTCTATTGGGTTGAGATCTGGTGACTGTGGGGGCCATTCAAGAAACCAATTTGAAATGATTCGAGCTTTGTGACATGGTTCATTATCCTGCTGGAAGTAGCCATCAGAGGATGGGTACATGGTGGCCATAAAGGGATGGACATGGTCAGAAACGATGCTCAGGTAGGCCGTGGCATTTAAACGATGCCCAATTGGCACTAAGGGGCCTAAAGTGTGCCAAGAAAACATCCCCCACACCATTACACCACCACCACCAGCCTGCACAGTAGTAACAAGGCATGATGGATCCATGTTCTCATTCTGTTTACGCCAAATTCTGACTCTACCATCTGAATGTCTCAACAGAAATCGAGACTCATTAGACCAGGCAACATTTTTCCAGTCTTCAACTGTCCAATTTTGGTGAGCTCTTGCAAATTGTAGCCTCTTTTTCCTATTTGTAGTGGAGATGAGTGGTACCCGGTGGGGTCTTCTGCTGTTGTAGCCCATCCGCCTCAAGGTTGTGCGTGTTGTGGCTTCACAAATGCTTTGCTGCATACCTCGGTTGTAACGAGTGGTTATTTCAGTCAAAGTTGCTCTTCTATCAGCTTGAATCAGTCGGCCCATTCTCCTCTGACCTCTAGCATCAACAAGGCATTTTCGCCCACAGGACTGCCGCATACTGGATGTTTTTCCCTTTTCACACCATTCTTTGTAAACCCTAGAAATGGTTGTGTGTGAAAATCCCAGTAACTGAGCAGATTGTGAAATACTCAGACCGGCCCGTCTGGCACCAACAACCATGGCACGCTCAAAATTGCTTAAATCACCTTTCTTTCCCATTCTGACATTCAGTTTGGAGTTCAGGTGATTGTCTTGACCAGGACCACACCCCTAAACGCATTGAAGCAACTGCCATGTGATTGGTTGATTAGATAATTGCATTAATGACAAATTGAACAGGTGTTCCTAATAATCCTTTAGGTGAGTGTATATAGGTGGTCAAATGACACTTTCCATTTTCACACAGTAATTTTTCACCTATTAATGCGAGTGAATTACTTGCACTGTAGAGAACTGAAACAAAGCAACAGAAAAATGATGCAACTACTTTTTCTCTCTTGTAGTGAATTTTTTGTTTCACAGAATGTCACTGACTGTTAAATGTTCCAACAGATTACATCAGCTAACTCACAGAGTCTTAGAGGGCATGCCTTGATCCACTCCTCCCTGAACGACAGAAAATCATGGTCATCTAAGCATCTTCTGAGCGAACAGACAATTTCATGCTGACCCTAAGATATCATGTTGCCTTTCTCAGTACACTATATGCATGCTGTAAATTAATAGTAAAGAAATAAACAGTTATTGTTCATTGTATTGAAGCAAAATGTCTAAAAAACGCAGAGTAAATGCGTACAAAGAAATTCAAAAGATGTCATGTATTGTTTTGACAAATAAAGTTTCTCTCAAACCAAGGTGCAGTATATATGAAGTATCATATTGCTATATAAGCTATGTATACTTTTATATAATATACTTTTAACCAGTAGTTGGGTGTTTACAAGCTGCAGGAAGATGTTAACCATCTTCTAAACAAGCCAAGAGTGCAAGAGAATACAAATACTTGACATATGCATTCACAACCTTGTAACTATTTTATTGTACTTTAATCCTCTGGTGTCTAAGGTGTTTTTGGGGTCCTTGATATGTTTTGACATGCCCTGACATTTGTGCTATTTTCAGTTGCTTATACACATATTAATTTCAAAGGTGTCATTACACTCTATTTAGCACAAACAGTGCTACCATAATATGTGAGCAACATGTATGTACATGTTTGTATTTTTGAGAGAGTAATGTTTATGCATGGTTATTGAAAAAACTAAAAATTAAAGTTTCTGAAATAAGGCCACAAAACGCATACTAAATATGTGTCCACAAGACTTTTGACTAATGGATGTTGTCGCCTTGAGTTTTTGCTTCAAAAACTGGAATAAAGATCTGAAAATCATCCTGCCTAATCATTCACATAAAACAATACATTGATTTAAATTTTGTAAGACACTTTTTGTTTGGAAAGGCAATATCTGTGGGGGTGTGAATGATCATGAATAATGCTGTGTGGTTCACACCTGAATGACCCGCATAATGAGGTGCATAATGAGCCTTTCAGTCAGGTATGTCACTGAGAGGGAACCACAAGAAAGAATACGACGACAAAAGAAAAGAAAAGAAAAAATATATATATACAGTATATATATTATACAGAATTGGTTCAAAGTTAGAGTTGGAAACATCTTGAAAAAAATTGTCTTTTTCCACAAATTTTGTATTCATGCAAATTGTATAATATCCAAGGTAAACATTTCTAGTAATTGTGCAGTTAATTCTTACACTGTATTTTCAGAAAGTTTTGGAATATGTATCCTCTCCCCAAATTTGTCACTAATAAAACACAATAAAAATAATTTAATGAGCAGGCTTATATTGACTGATTTGGATTATTTTTTTTTTTTTCTATTTTATTAAAAAGGTTACAATTACAACAACAATGACAATTTTAACAATATTTCAAGTGTAATCTTTCTTTGAAATACGCATGATAAAATGTATACTTTTTACAAAGTTAAGGATTCATTAGTTTGAATACTGGAATAAACACTATAATAACATCTTAGTTGATAATTCAATATATACTTTATTTTTGATTAAACATCCCATACTACATATTTAACATATGAGCAGAAATTGGCGAACAAAAGCTTATTTGATGTGCCAGTAGTCTTTTTTACAGTAAAAACTTTATAATCTATCCAAAACTAATCAACGAAATCTTGTCTAAACATTCATATTTAGTCGGTAACATATCGTTTTTATGATATATTAGCATATAAATGTTTATTTGCAGTTTAATACGTTGCTTATACAAAGACATTTTATTTCAACATATTTCAGTCGATTTATACTCATCTCAGTATAGCAATATAGTTTGGTAAAAGCTAAACTAGTAGATGTGTTCATGTAAAAATAACATATTTACTTATTTAAGTGCCAG
The DNA here is from genome assembly GCF_029890125.1 of Rhinichthys klamathensis goyatoka. Classification (NCBI taxonomy): domain Eukaryota; kingdom Metazoa; phylum Chordata; class Actinopteri; order Cypriniformes; family Leuciscidae; genus Rhinichthys; species Rhinichthys klamathensis. Next base: position 165,270 of record NW_026606637.1, read on the forward strand.
TCTGTAGAAAACAACAGCGTGCATCTGTGCCATTCATTCACACAGACATGCGATTCATATTTGAACAGTATTTTTGCGGTTTACAGACACTATTCCATATCGCGATTAGAATAAAGCACTTAAGAATAAAGAACTTACCAATCCCGATTCATTTAAAGTAATGTAATCGTCTTGTTTTAGCCAGGTTTCTGTCAAACACAACACGTCTACTTTATAATCTGTAATTATATCATTAATAATAAGTGCTTTTGAAGTAAGGGATTGAATATTCAGCAACCGGAGCTTTATCATTTGTTCTTCTGTATTATATCACATTTTTATTTTGTGAACATCAATTACATTTTTTCCTTTAAATGGGTTTGGGAGTTTTTTGTATTTCCTAATTCGGGGAACAGACACAGTCTCTATGATGATATCTAGGTGAAAGAGTCTCTATGTATTGGGATTTATCTGACCTCAGTGACATGAGACAGCTAGCAGACGGTCGGTTTAGCCAGTCTGTCTGCTTCCTGACCTGAGCCCCAGATTGTCATGTTTGAGCTCTAAGACTATGTGCCATATTACTAGAGAGAAGAGCAGCACCATCCCAGGAGGGATGAATACCATCTCTTTTCAACAGGTCAGGTCTGCCCCAAAATTTCTTCCAATTGTCAATGAACCCTATATTACTCTGTGGACACCACTTAGACAGCCAGCCAGCCATTGAGTGAGGATAGTCTGCTAAGTTTCTCATCACTCCAGCGAACAGGAAGGGGGCCAGAGCAAATTACAGTGCTTGACATCGTACTTGCGAGTTCACACACCTCTTTAACATTAATTTTAGTGATCTCCGACTGGCGAAGTCGAACATCATTAGTGCCGACGTGAATAATAATCTTAGAGAATTTATGATTAGCATTAGCCAGCACTTTTAAATTTGCTTTGATGTCAGGTGCTCTGGCTCCCGGCAAACATGTGACTATGGTGGCTGGTGTCTCTTTTTTCACGTTCCGTGTAATAGAATCAGCAATAACAAGGGCATTTTCAACAGGATTCTCAGTGGGTGTTTCACTGAGTGGGGAGAATCTATTTGTTATGGTAATCGGAACGAAAGAGCAGTGTTTTGTCCCACGACTACAGCGTCTTACGGTCACCCAGTTGCCCTGCTGCACGGGCTCTACAGCTGGAACCGAGGAATGTACAGAGTTCACTAAGCTAATCGCATCCAAAGCAGTATCTAAAGCCCTTGCATTCTTAGTATCCTCAATTCAAGTTTGGATGCGTGTCTCTAGTTCTGAAATCTTCTCCGTCAGCCTGACTATCTCCCTGCATTTATCACATGTGAAGCCCTTGTCACTGACAGAGAAGGCTATACTATACATGTGACACAAAGTGCAAGTGACAATAACAGAAGACATTACTCACTGTGTTTGTTGACTGATCCTACTTACCACAGTTGTTTGATAGACTTGTAAAAAAAAAAGATGACAAGCACGGGTGGCAGGTTAACCCTCTGGGGTCGGCAAACGCGCCGGCGCGTTTTCCTCGATTTTTTTTCACATAGCAGCAAAATAGACTTAAAATACTCCGTCATTTTTGGTCATACAGACTTAAAAAATATGAAAAAATAAACAGTTGAATGTCTTCTTTTTTATGTGTCCACTTACAAGCGAAACAAAACATTGTGCTTTTGTAAAATAAAGAAAATAAACAAGGTGTGCTTTCTGGCTCTCCCTCACCGTGAACTTTTTTTTTGGAGCACGTCTCTAAACTTAAACAAAACTCAGCGAATACTATTCTCCCAGGTATGAGCTATATATCTTTATAATAGTGTTGTTTTTGGCGGCCTGTTTTAATTTTAGTTTTAGTCTAGTCTTTGTGTCAAGCTGTCATTTTAGTTTTTATTAGTTTTAGTCACGTTCATACTCTTTTTAGTCTAGTCTAGTTTTAGTCGACGAAAACTGATGACATTTTAGTCTAGTTTTAGTCGACGAAAGACATAGTCTAGTTTTAGTCAATGAAAATTGTATTTTAGTCTCTTTTTAGTAATCAATTCTATTTAACCCAGTCCATATAGTATAAGTAGCCTACCTAGTATAGACGAAACCAACATTTTCTTTTAGCCAAACCCATTTCAAACAATATTATCTTATTATAGTTATTATATTATTGTTACCTTATAGACTCAAGAATACATCCATTCCAGACACAGAAGACACTCTGATTTGAATTTACAACATATTTATTTTACTAACCAAACATGTTAGAAGTAGCATACACACATGATAAAATGAAAGTTTTTCTAAATGTCATTTCTTTTTCTCCCAAAGACGAATCCCTTTCTCTGTGTCAGACTTAACTTTGTTTGTTGTCGTTTATGCTAACGCCTGTTTCACACATACTCCGTTTGCAGTGCGTATGTGGTGCGTATTTTTCCCCGCATCCATGTTAATAGGTTAGAGCCTATGGTTAGAGCGCTCACACCGCACGCGGATGCGGTCCGGCAGTGCGCTCCAGGAGCGGTGCGTGCATAACAGCAGAGCAGAGATCTACACAGTACCTCAACAACGCGACATAATGGATGTAGGCTAAAAATATTGATTTGAAATAAAAAAATAGAGAATAAATATTGTGATTGTGGTACAGCCGTAGATCAGTTGCGCACTGCAAACGCAGCACATGTGAAAGCACAATTGCGCGTGCTGCTCCTGCATACACACCGCAACACGCACCACATACGCACTACACACGGAGTATGTGTGAAACAGCTGTAACTCAGGCAGCTGCATCTTCTAAATAATGCCGCGAGTGGGGCTTGAGGATGTGAAGTCGCCTGCGTCTGCGCAGTGCGATCTGATGCAGCCCCTGAAGTCACACAGGAAACAGAAATGCTGCATAATAATAATAATAATGCACGTAAACGAGACGAAATAACGTTAAATAATATTTCGTCTCATCTCGTTTTGGTCAATGAAAATGAAGAGACATTTTAGCATAGTTTTATTCTCTGTAAATAAATAACAAATATTCTCTGTTTATGTAATCTATATGAAAAGAGAGAGATGTCAGTCGTTCTCATTTCAGCTCATTATCTTTTAATTTAATTGGTGCGCTATTCAAACGCAAATGATCTGAGGCGATACATGCAAACGTGACAACGCCCCCACATCAACTCAATAAAACACAACAAGTTTTATCAGATTACAGTAGGCTACTTTACGTCGTCTTGCGAGGCTGTAAGGAATAATCCTGGGATACATCAGAAGTGCTGGTTTAAATTCATTTCGAGGAGCAACGGATCAAGCTGATGTAGTAAGTTTTTTATTATTAAGTGCTTTGTTGTAATCGCGATATGGAATAGCCTATGTAAACCGCAAAAAGACTGTTTAAATATGAATCGCTTTCTGTGTGTGAATGAATGAACAGCTTTTGCCAAACTATATTGCTATACTGAGTGTGAATTAATGAACAGCTTTTACCAAACTATATTGCTATACTGAGATGAGTAAAAATCAACTGAAATATGTTGAAATAAAATGTATTTGTATAAGCAACTTAAACTGCAAAGTAACATTTATATGCCTTAATATATCATAAATACAACACGATCTCATGAAAGTGCGTATCTATAGCACGAATTTAATTTCTCGTACCATCCTATGCCAAAAATAGTTTTTGCGTGCAAATGATACGCACTGTAAACCCCTTGGGTAGGATTAGGTGTGTGGAGTGCGTGTGTATTACACGCCATAAAGTGCTTAACATATGCACGCGTAAACTGCGTATCATATGCACGCAAAATCTATTTTTGGTATGAGAAATTAAATTTGTGCTATAGATACGCACTTTCATGAGATCACAACAATATGCCTATGTTACAGACGAATTATGAAAGACAACATTTCGTTGACTAGTTTTTGTTATAAACTTTTTACTGTAAAATAGACTACAGCCACATCAAATAAGCTTTTGTTTTTATAGTTAGTATAGTGTTTGTCAAAAATGTTTTGTCAAAAATAAGCTAATCAACTGTTATAGTACAATTTTCTTTTCAAGATGTTTCCAACTCTAAGTTTCTAACTTTGAACCAATTCTATAGAATGGCCCATAAAGCCTATTTGAAGAGGATTTGTTTCCAGGTATGACTAAAAATGTGCTTTTGACTTTCATTTATATTTTGATTATTTATATATACACTCACCTAAAGGATTATTAGGAACACCTGTTCAATTTGTCATTAATGCAATTATCTAATCAACCAATCACATGGCAGTTGCTTCAATGCATTTAGGGGTGTGGTCCTGGTCAAGACAATCTCCTGAACTCCAAACTGAATGTCAGAATGGGAAAGAAAGGTGATTTAAGCAATTTTGAGCATGGCATGGTTATTGGTGCAAGACGGGCCGGTCTGAGTATTTCACAATCTGCTCAGTTACTGGGATTTTCACGCACAACCATTTCCAGGGTTTACAAAGAATGGTGTGAAAAGGGAAAAACATCCAGTATGCGGCAGTCCTGTGGGCGAAAATGCCTTGTTGATGCTAGAGGTCAGAGGAGAATCAAGCTGATAGAAGAGCAACTTTGACTGAAACCACTCGTTACAACCGAGGTATGCAGCAAAGAATTTGTGAAGCCACAACACGCACAACCTTGAGGTGGATGAGCTACAACAGCAGAAGACCCCACCGGGTACCACTCATCTCCACTACAAATAGGAAAAAGAGGCTACAATTTGCAAGAGCTCACCAAAATTGGACAGTTGAAGACTGGAAAAATGTTGCCTGGTCTGATGAGTCTCGATTTCTGTTGAGACATTCAGATGGTAGAGTCAGAATTTGGCGTAAACAAAATGAGAACATGGATCCATCATGCCTTGTTACCGCTGTGCAGGCTGGTGGTGGTGGTGTAATGGTGTGGGGGATGTTTTCTTGGCACACTTTAGGCCCCTTAGTGCCAATTGGGCATCGTTTAAATGCCACGGCCTACCTGAGCATCGTTTCTGACCATGTCCATCCCTTTATGGCCACCATGTACCCATCCTCTGATGGCTACTTCCAGCAGTATAATGAACCATGTCACAAAGCTCGAATCATTTCAAATTGGTTTCTTGAACATGACAATGAGTTCACTGTACTAAAATGGCCCCCACAGTCACCAGATCTCAACCCAATAGAGCATCTTTGGGATGTGGTGGAACGGGAGCTTCGTGCCCTGGATGTGCATCCCACAAATCTCCATCAACTGCAAGATGCCGTCCTATCAATATGGGCCAACATTTCTAAAGAATGCTTTCAGCACCTTGTTGAATCAAAGCCACGTAGAATTAAGGCAGTTCTGAAGGCGAAAGGGGGTCAAACACAGTATTAGTATGGTGTTCCTAATAATCCTTTAGGTGAGTGTATATATATATATACACTCACCGGCCACTTTATTAGGTACCCCATGCTAGTAACGGGTTGGACCCCCTTTTGCCTTCAGAACTGCCTCAATTCTTCGTGGCATAGATTCAACAAGGTGCTGGAAGCATTCCTCAGGGAGTTTGGTCCATATTGACATGATGGCATCACACAGTTGCCGCAGATTTGTCGGCTGCACATCCATGATGCGAATCTCCCGTTCCACCACATCCCAAAGATGCTCTATTGGGTTGAGATCTGGTGACTGTGGAGGCCATTTTAGTACAGTGAACTCATTGTCATGTTCAAGAAACCAATTTGAAATGATTAGAGCTTTGTGACATGGTGGAAGTAGCCATCAGAGGATGGGTACATGGTGGCCATAAAGGGATGGACATGGTCAGAAACAATGCTCAGGTAGGCCGTGGCATTTAAAAGATGCCCAATTGGCACTAAGGGGCCTAAAGTGTGCCAGGAAAACATCCCCCACACCATTACACCACCACCACCAGCCAGAGATGGGGACTCGAGTTTGAGACTCGGACTCGAGTGCGACTTAAGTCCCACACACAGTGACTTCAGACTCGACTTGAGACTCGTCCTCGAAAGACTTCAGACTCGACTCGGACTCGAGCTGCGGGACTCGTGAACAATGTTTATTTTTAGGAAACGTCTGATGAGCTCGCTGTTATCCCCCTCCCTCCGTTACCTATAACCTGCCTACGTAACCACGTACTACGTGGCCTATTGCTGGCAGCGCGCGCGCGACCACACATGAGAGGATTAACAAACAAAAAGTTCGACTGCACCGGCCGCTGCTGTGCCATTCATCGTTAGCTTTGGGTTCAAAAACTTCAAACAAGACGCGCTCAAAAGAAGCGCTCAATGCAAATTATGCAGTATCACGATAAAAGATTCTGGCTCAACTACATCTAATTTTATCAGGCGTCTGAAAACGCACCCTGATAGGTGAGTAAACATGTTTAGCTCAGCATTGACCATCTACCGTTAGCTTGCTTATTGCTTTAGCTACCTAACGTTACGGGAGGTTAACTCCGATTGTCTTCCTTATGAAATATGAATGAGCGTTTGTTTAATTGCCAACCTTGTGGTGGTCGATTAACGTAATGTTAATCATTTACGTGCCGCTGGCTGCCCGTTGTCTACAAACAGGTTACAGGATTATTGTTGTTTATGTAACGTTACAGTTTCATTTAGTTATAACGTTACACTGGTTTGAGAGTCTGGGATGTGTTGACTTACAGTATATAAGCTATGATTAGTTGCATAGGCAGTGCAGCCAGAAGAAGCCAGAAATGTTTTGTGGCCCATACCTAGTGTGTTAAGAGAAGAGAAGGTTAACCAGTCTGATCTCACCCTTTGGATTTTATTTCTAAACATTTTGTTCTTAAGTTACATGCCATAAGTTGATCAGTTGCTTCACATTTACACTAAAGATTTTGAGCATTTGAATGTTTTGGAAGTGCACTGTAGTGTTAATTTCATTTGGACGCAATAGTTTATTTGCATTTAGCTACACTGATGTTTTGCACTAAATAGGAGTGTGTCAATTTTAGTATTGTGAGTTATATCATTTTCTATATTTGGTCTTATGTCTTGGTATGTTCAAGCTACAAGGCAAAATAAAGAAATTAACTAAAAGTAAAGCATTCTTGGTGTTTTTGTCATGTTGCAATAGCCTGTTTACACTGATTATATACCAAAATCAAAGCTGATACTGTATGCTAATAGATAAAGGAGTCATAATAACATATGGTACCACTTTATTTTGATAGTCCACTTTATACATTCGACTAACTATAAGTAACTTTGTAGCTGCATGTCAACTAACTCTCATTAGAGTATTAGTAGGCTTAATATCTGCTAATTATGTATTATAATATCTTATTTTGTTGGTTCCCCAACAGATATTCTACTGACTATAAGTAACTTGGCAACTACAAGTCAACTTGTTCTCCAAACCCGAACCCACATCATAACCTGGCAGTCTACTACAGTCTACTAATACTCTAATGAGAGTTAGTTGACATGTAGTTGAAAATGTACATGGTTAGTAGAATGTCTAAAGTGGACTATCGAAATAAAGTGTAACCTAACATATTACATGCTTCGAATTCCTTATATAAAGTTATGCAGTGTTCTAAGCAACCTGGATGGGTCGCTGTACGTGATGCAACACTTATAACCACAAGAGACTTGAGACTTGACTTGGACTCTAGCTCAGAGACTTGAGACTTGACTTGGACTCTAGCTCAGAGACTTGAGACTTGACTTGGACTCTAGCTCAGAGACTTGAGACTTGACTTGGACTCTAGCTCAGAGACTTGTGAGCATCTCTGCCACCAGCCTGCACAGGGGTAACAAGGCATGATGGTTCCATGTTCTCATTCTGTTTACGCCAAATTCTGACTCTAACATCTGAATGTCTCAACAGAAATCGAGACTCATCAGACCAGGCAACATTTTTCCAGTCTTCAACTGTTCAATTTTGGTGAGCTCTTGCAAATTGTAGCCTCTTTTTCCTATTTGTAGTGGAGATGAGTGGTACCCGGTGGAGTCTTCTGCTGTTGTAGCCCATCCGCCTCAAGGTTGTGCGTGTTGTGGCTTCACAAATGCTTTGCTGCATACCTCGGTTGTAACGAGTGGTTATTTCAGTCACTGTTGCCCTTCTATCAGCTCGAACCAGTCTGGCCATTCTCCTCTGACCTCTGGCATCAACAAGGCATTTCCGCCCACAGAACTGCCGCTCACTGGATGTTTTTTCTTTTTCGGACCATTTTCTGTAAACCCTAGAGATGGTTGTGCGTGAAAATCCCAGTAGATTAGCAGTTTCTGAAATACTCAGACCAGCCCTTCTGGCACCAACAATCATGCCACGTTCAAAGTCACTCAAATCAACTTTCTTCCCCATACTGATGCTCGGTTTGAACTGCAGGAGATTGTCTTGACCATGTCTACATGCCTAAATGCACTGAGTTGCCGCCATGTGATTGGCTGCTTAGAAATTAAGTGTTAACGAGCAGTTGGACAGGTGTACCTAATAAAGTGGCCGGTGAGTGTATGTGTGTGTGTATGTATTTATAAATATACATACATACACATATATATATATGTGTGTGTGTGTATGTATGTATATATATATATATATATATATATATATATATATTGTCCTTGCATTCTTTCTTGTGTGACACACCTGAATGAAAGGCTCATTATGCGGGTCTTTGTCTTCTCAGGTGAGAACCACCTAATTATACATGAGGGTAGGGTGACCAGATGAGATTGGCTGAAATTCGGGACAGGGGTGGGGGGGTTGGTTTTGGTTCAATATGTCAGGTTTTGTTTCAAAATATGTTTTGGTTCAAACCTGAACCAAACATATATTTTTATTCAAAGATCAACAGTCTGTCATTAATCTTTAGTCTGCCACAAACAAAATAAAATAAAAAAACATTAAAATCATGAACTCAAATGTCATTGTGAAAAAAAAAATGTGTTACTGTTACAGTGCACAGGCTAAATCAGACCTTTCAGGCTATAGCCTAACGCTAATAAGCCTTATGCCAAAATTATTATTACAACTAAATTGTCGGTCATTAAATAGGAAAACTAAATAATTGTGTAGATGATTTGCTTCAAGTGTAACCCGACATCAGACATTAAGGCCCGGCCGAAGTATTTTTTTGCACACAGTGACGCGACCAATCAATCACTCCTTTAATGCAGCGTTCACACCAGAGCCGTTGGTTCACACCAGACGCGAATAGCGCGTCAAATTCGCGCCTACCGCGTCTAGTTATACACTTTGAATCCAGCTTAGATTTCAATAGCAAAAGTTTAGACTGGCTGCCTGCACATTCACTGTCCTCGCGGCTGCGGCTGTTGCAACTTGACGGGGCTGGCTGCAGGACGACTCAACTTCCACGGACAGTTTTTAATGTTTTATATCAAGATTTTGCTTTAGTATAATTTTCGGGAAAATTAAGGCCGGTTTCGGGATTCGGGACAACAGCTTAGATTTCGGGACTTCTGGTCACCCTACATGAGGGGGTTGGGCCAAACAAAAAAATGTTTTTCACAATTTAAAACAATCTATTGTTTTATGTGAATGATTAGGCAGGATGATTTTCAGATCATTTTGAAGCAAAAACTTTAGGCGACAACATCCATTAGTCAAAAGTCTTGTGGACAGATATTTCGTATGTGTTTTGTGGCCTTATTTCAGAAACTTTAATTTTTTGTTTTTTCAATAACCATGAATAAACAATATTCTCTCAAAAACACAAACATGTACATACATGTTGCTAACATATTATGGTAGCCCTGTTTGTGCTAAATAGAGTGTACTTTCACCTGTGCAATTAATATGTTTATAAGCAACTGAAAAAAGCACAAATGTCAGGGCATGTCAAAACATATCAAGGACCCCAAACACACCTTAGACCCCAGAGGGTTAATGTCCATCTTTGCCTTCTTCAGCTTCCTCAGGAAATATTGGTGTTGATGGGCTTTTTTTTAGTGTGGTCTTTACTTTGAGTATTTAGTGATTTTTTTTCTCTTTAGTATTTTCTTTTTACCTCAATCACAAAACCAAAGAATAACATTAAAAAATAACAGAAAAATACAATAAAGTATATATATATATATATATATATATATATATATATATATATATATATATATATATACCCTGGGTGCACCCTCTTAATGACTTTTCATATATCAGTAATCACAATCACAATCAATGTATTCAAGTGAACACAAATGAAAGAAGAAAATAAAAATCACCAGTGGTATTACATATAACCCACTGAAATCAGTACTTCAAGTTCAAATGGAATATCAATTGGAATATTGATCAGTCTTAAACTTTCCCAATTGTGCTCTTGAGATGTTTCAGTCCCATAAAAACAAAAAAAATCAGTCTCTGGAAATGTGTTCTCTTATCTGAGGAGAAATAATAGAACGGAAAATTGTCCTTTCCTCTAAGTTCATGATCCTTTCTGAGTCGAAGTGGGAGGCTCACCATCAATTAGGGAAATCCAATTTGAAAGAACGTTCACACAGAAAAAAAACCTGGCCTGTCCATTACCTTTTTTCTCTCTCTTTTTTTTCCTCCAAAGGCACACGCAACCAAAATGACGTCAGCAGTTGAACACTTAATACAGCACAACCACACGAGTCAAAATGTAAACTCTGAAGTGCCTGATCGACACAATCACACTGGATCATCCAATATCTTGAAGTTACACTCTGATTTGTTCAGTTTTTGTGAACTTTGTTAAAACTGAAAAATATGGTTCTTAAACTGTTCAATCTCACGTTAGATCAGATATCTCAGTCGCTCTGCATCTGTTGTCTAATCTGCGCAACGCTATCCGTAGGCAAGGGGGCGGAGCCAACAACCAAACGCTCCGATTGGTGGATACTTATCTCTAATCTCAAGTCAGATATATGTCACCGGGTGAGACAAATAGGAACCTTAAAACCGGAAATTGTTGCACGGGGGAGCGACTTCCGGTGTAACACCGGGCCGGTTCCGGTGACATGTCATGACGCCAGCTGTGGACACTAATCAGGCCGTTATCGGGGAGCACATGCGGGAAGAGGCATATATAAGGAGAAGTTTGAAGACATAGGAGTGTGGGTTCTTGGTGCTTGTGTTTTCACGTTGGGTTCCCCTTGGCGTTCTTGTCAGTGGACAGCAGAAAGCAGCAACCGCAGCGAATACAAGTGTGGGGATGTTTACACATTGAAGACGGGTGAGTGACTGGCATATGGAACTGAGAGAACAGAGTGATTAAGGGCAGTGCTGAAGATCCATGCTGTTATCAAGGAGAGAAGTTAAGTACACTTTTCATCAACGTACTAAAGGGTGATGTTGTGAAGATTTACCAAGAACATTCTGAATACTGACTTGCGCTGGCTGGCAGTGTGTGTTGTTTCTCTCGTTGTGAGCCTCAGTAGACCAAGGAAGGAACTGGGCTTTATAGGATCACTCTTGAAACCTGATATCTCCGTGTGAAAAGCCATCTGTGGATTGTCCGACCCTGCAAAGATGGAGTGAAGGCCTGTTGTTCACGAGAGGTGATGTGGCATTGCAGTGTCTGAAAGTGTGAAGTGAGCACGTGTAAAGAGTTATAGCATTGATGCATGCACGAGTGTGGGAGACCCAATCCTTACCATCACTCTATAATCTTTGTTCGGGGAAGCCTAACCAGTGGGACATCAAGAATTTAATCTGATCTGTCGATTGTAAAGTTGTGTCCAGGTTCCCAGCCACCTGATGCTACATTGGAGAAAGGAGAAGCTCGGCCTGGTGTGCTGGTGAGAAGAGCCGTTATTGAGTTTATGGGATGTTACTTTGTGATCATTCATTCCAAAAGAACAGGAAAAGCCCAGCCACCTCACCTGGTCTGAGGATTCTTGTCCTGGAGACTGCCGCGCCCTCTCCGTCTGCCCTGAGAGAAGAAAGAGCCGGTTAGTAGCGGTTGGATTTCATACTCACGATTGTGTTCTGTGTGCATAGAGAGTCTGCTGACTGCTGCGTTCGATCTGCTGTCGTTCTGTGAACTGAGAGATCCTGCGAACCATTCTTCTGAAAGAGAGTCTGCTGAGTGCTGTGTTCCATCTGCTGTCGTTCTGTGAACTGAGAGATCCTGTGAACACCTCTTCTGAAGTGAGTCTGCTGACTGCTGTGTTCTATCTGCTGTCGTTCTGTGAATTGAGAGATCCTGTGAACCATTCTTCTGAAGTGAGTCTGCTGACTGCTGTGTTCAATCTGCTGCTGTTCTATGGACTGAAAGATCCTGTGAACCATTCTTCTGAAGTGAGTCTGCTGACTGCTGTGTTCCATCTGCTGTCGTTCTGTGAACTGAGAGAACCTGTGAACCATTTTTCTGAAGTGAGTCTGCTGACTGCTGTGTTCGATCTGCTGTCGTTCTGTGAATTGAGAGATCCTGTGAACCATTCTTCTGAAGTGAGTCTGCTGACTGCTGTGTTCAATCTGCTGTTGTTCTATAAACTGAAAGATCCTGGGAACCATCCTTCTGAAGGAGAATCTGCTGCTATTCTACGAGCTGGGACATTCTGGAGTGAAGTAAAGAAACCCGGAGTCCTTCCGTTGCTGTTTTAAGTGCTATTAACTAATAAATAAAAAGAAGAGTTTTTATATTACCTGTTGTCTCGCCGGATTGGTGTCTTTGGTGTCGGCTCCTCCGGAGTGTGGTTATTAACCCTTGGCCTTGGGTAACGGTGACATCAAGTGGCGTAGTCGGCAGGGTTACCACTCGGAGTTGAGCGGCCAAGGATCCATGATGGCGGATGAAGAGTTGCCAGTCGTCCGGCATCCGATGGTACCAATGTTTATGGGAGCTCCGTGGGCCCAGAAGTATGGTGGGCTTGGATCTGAATTGAACTTGATTGACTGGAGAGCACAAGTGGAATATTTGGCTGGACTACAGGGGTTAAGTGAGGCCCAGAAGGTACAGTTTGTTCTGAATTCCCTAGAGGGGGAGGCGAAGAGAGAAGTCCGAGCTGCACCTGAGGCTGTGCGAGCCACCACACGAGCCATCTTTGAATTCTTGACTGGGCAGTACGGTGATTCCACTCCGGTGGCGGTGCTACGGGCGCAATTCTTCAACTGCAAGCAGGGGCCTAGACAAACTCTGCGGGCGTTCGCCCTGCGTCTACGAGAGCAGTATTCTAGATTAAAGAACCGAGAAGACCACGGTCTGGGGGAAGAGATCAATTCTTGTTGGGGTTACGAGAAGGCCCTATACGGCAGAGTTTACGATTACAGCTCCGGCGAGATGCGGCCTTGACCTTCGAAGAGCTTCGCCAAGAGGTCTTAGCCCTGGAGCGGGATCACGCCGAAGCAGTGGATCCCCCTGTGTGCATGGCTGCGAGTGGAGTCAACATTCCTGTACCTCCTGAACCGTCGGATTGGAAACAAGCCTTGCGTACGGAGTTAATGAAGGATGTTCATGAACCAGAGCCTCCGACCTTGCCTTGAGAACGCTCCTATTCCGATGGAGGAAGAGATCCGGGAAGACGTGCCGGTCGACCAACTGGCCCCAAGTTCCAGTGGCACGGGCAGGGGCGCCCGCTCTGTAATAACTGTGGAGAACCTGGACACTATAGCCATCAGTGCGGCTCTCGTCGCAGCTCGCAAGGGGGTTTTTAGGACGACCGGCCACTGTGGGTCAAGTGGTCGGGACCCCCTGGATTGAACCCTCTGTAAATTCCCCCCCAAGAGACAGTCTGGTGGGCCATTGTCCGCTTGTAGAGATAAAGGTGAATGGTGTTAATGTCCGGTGCCTGGTAGACACCGGATCCCAGGGGCTAGGGGCGGTACTGGCCCAGCGGCAGAACGGAGTGGAGAAGGTTATTGCCTATGCCAGCCGGAGTCTCCACCCAGCGGAGCGGAAAGATGCAAATTATAGCTCCTTTAAGATCGAGCTGTTGGCCCTGAAGTGGGCCTTATGTGAGAAATTCAAGGACTACTTGTGGGGAGCTGAAGTATTGGTGGTCACTGACAACAGCCCGCTGGTTCACCTCCAGACGGCTAAACTGGGAGCGGTAGAGCAGAGGTGGGTGGCCCAACTCGCCAACTTCAACTACCAGCTGCAGTATCGGCCAGGCCGTGAGCACGTCAACACCGATGTCCTGTCCCGATTACCTGTGGCCAGAGCTGGAGAACATCTAGAGGTGGAACTGGATGAGGGGCTGATGGTGGGAGTGATAGAGGCGCCTGGAGCGCAGTCGGAAGAGGTCCCGGCTAGTTGGGGATGGGACCCGCAGCGCTGGAGGGAACGACAGGGGGAGGACGAAGGACTGGCCACCCTGCGAACTTACCTGGAGCAAGGTACATTACCTGGAGCGGCGGAGCGACAGGGCCAAATGTTGATGGTCAGGAAACTTCTGGGGCACTGGAGACGGCTGTGTCTGCGAGATGGAGTGGTCTGTCGATCTATCCAGGACCCAAGGACTCGTGAGGCTGTACATCAGGTGGTGGTGCCAGAAGCCCAAGTTCAATCCCTGCTCCAGGCATACCATGACCTGCTGGGGCATCAAGGGAGGGAGAGAACAGTGTCCTTGTTGCGTAGGCACTTCTATTGGGGCAAAATGGAAGAGTCTGTGGGGAGGTATGTGCAGGAATGCCCCCGCTGTACGTTGTTTAAAGCCAGGAGAGAAGTGAGGGCCCCCTTAGTTCCGGTACGACCCCGGGCCCCGTTGCATATGGTGGCTATGGACTTTCTGACCTTGAGTCGCCCGATGGATCGGTATCAAAATATCCTGGTGGTGACGGATCTGTTTACGAAGTATGCCTGGGCTACTCCGACTCTGGATCAGACGGCCACCACGACAGCGAATCCCCTTTGGAGAATACCATCCGCAGGGAAATGGTGGGTGCGAGCGCTTTAACCAGACGTTGTTGAGTTTGTTGGGGACCTTGGATACGGACCATCAGAATCAGTGGACGGATAGTCTCCCTGCCTTGGTACAGGCTTACAATAATAGCGTCCACAGCACCACGGGATATGCCCCCACTTACCTGATGTTTGGAAGGCACGTACGCTTGCCTACGGATCTGCTACTGGGAACTGCTGCAACCGGAGAGCCCGCCACCACTACGGAGTGGGTACACCGACACCATCGACAGCTTCACGCTTCTTACGAGAGGGTCTCTGAACATCTTGATACAGCTGCTAAGAAGAACAAACGCCTGTACGATCGAACCGCTCGAGAGGCCCCCTTGCTGCCTGGGGAGCGGGTGCTGGTGCGCGATAATCGGCGCCAAGGGAAGGGGAAGCTTAGCGACCGGTGGGAGACCTTACCATATGTGGTGGAGCGACGACAGAGCCCTGATCAGCCCGTTTATGCCGTTCGTCCTGAGGGAAGAGCCGGGCCTGTGAGGACCTTGCACCGTAACCTGCTTTGCCCGTGTCCCAACTACCCGAGACAAGTGGTCGAGGCCCCGCCAGCCCCAGTGGCCCCCGGACCACCTTGGATGGGTTGGGCTATGGTCCCTAGAGTCCCCGCTGCTGAGCCAAGGAGAGAGGAACCGGTTGTGCCGTTAAGACGTTCGCAACGAGGGACCCAGGGAGTGCCTCCTGCGAGGTACGGGGAATGGGAGTCGGGCCCCCGTTCTCGGGACTAGAACGGATTGGTGAGGGAGGGTGTCACCAAGTGAGACAAATAGGAACCTTAAAACCGGAAATTGTTGCACGGGGGAGCGACTTCCGGTGTAACACCGGGCCGGTTCCGGTGACATGTCATGGCCGCCGGCGTTGACGAGCGCCAGCTGTGGACACTAATCAGGCCGTTTTCGGGGAGCACATGCGGGAAGAGGCATATATAAGGAGAAGTTTGAAGACATAGGAGTGTGGGTTCTTGGTGCTTGTGTTTTCACGTTGGGTTCCCCTTGGCGTTCTTGTCAGTGGACAGCAGAAAGCAGCAACCGCAGCGAATACAAGTGTGGGGATGTTTACACATTGAAGACGGGTGAGTGACTGGCATATGGAACTGAGAGAACAGAGTGATTAAGGGCAGTGCTGAAGATCCATGCTGTTATCAAGGAGAGAAGTTAAGTACACTTTTCATCAACGTACTAAAGGGTGATGTTGTGAAGATTTACCAAGAACATTCTGAATACTGACTTGCGCTGGCAGTGTGTGTTGTTTCTCTCGTTGTGAGCCTCAGTAGACCAAGGAAGGAACTGGGCTTTATAGGATCACTCTTGAAACCTGATATCTCCGTGTGAAAAGCCATCTGTGGATTGTCCGACCCTGCAAAGATGGAGTGAAGGCCTGTTGTTTCACGAGAGGTGATGTGGCATTGCAGTGTCTGAAAGTGTGAAGTGAGCACGTGTAAAGAGTTATAGTATTGATGCATGCACGAATGTGTGGGAGACCCAATCCTTACCATCACTCTATAATCTTTGTTCGGGGAAGCCTAACCAGTGGGACATCAAGAATTTAATCTGATCTGTCGATTGTAAAGTTGTGTCCAGGTTCCCAACCACCTGATGCTACATTGGAGAAAGGAGAAGCTCGGCCTGGTGTGCTGATTAGAAGAGCCGTAATTGAGTTTATGGGATGTTACTTTGTGATCATTCATTCCAAAAGAACAGGAAAAGCCCAGATACCTCACCTGGTCTGAGGATTCTTGTCCTGGAGACTGCCGCGCCCTCTCCGTCTGCCCTGAGAGAAGAAAGAGCCGGTTAGTAGCGGTTGGATTTCATACTCACGATTGTGTTCTGTGTGCATAGAGGGTCTGCTGACTGCTGCGTTCGATCTGCTGTCGTTCTGATGAACTGAAAGATCCTGTGAACCATTCTTCTGAAAGAGAGTCTGCTGGGTTCTATCTGCTGTCGTTCGGTGAACTGAGAGATCTTGTGAATCATTCTTCTGAAGTGAGTCTGCTGACTGCTGTGTTCTATCTGCTGTCGTTCTATGAACTGAAAGATCTTGTGAACCATTCTTCTGAAGTGAGTCCGCTGACTGCTGTGTTCTATCTGCTGTCGTTCTGATGAACTGAAAGATCCTGTGAACCATTCTTCTGAAAGAGAGTCTGCTGACTGCTGTGTTCCATCTGCTGTCGTTCTGTGAACTGAGAGATCCTGTGAACCATTCTTCTGAAGTGAGTCTGCTGACTGCTGTGTTCTATCTGCTGTCGTTCTATGAACTGAAAGATCCTGTGAATCATTCTTCTGAAATCCTGTGAACCATTCTTCTGAAGTGAGTCTGCTGACTGCTGTGTTCAATCTGCTGCTGTTCTATGGACTGAAAGATCCTGTGAACCATTCTTCTGAAGTGAGTCTGCTGACTGCTGTGTTCGATCTGCTGTCGTTCTGTGAATTGAGAGATCCTGTGAACCATTCTTCTGAAGTGAGTCTGCTGACTGCTGTGTTCAATCTGCTGTTGTTCTATAAACTGAAAGATCCTGGGAACCATCCTTCTGAAGGAGAATCTGCTGCTATTCTACGAGCTGGGACATTCTGGAGTGAAGTAAAGAAACCCGGAGTCCTTCCGTTGCTGTTTTAAGTGCTATTAACTAATAAATAAAAAGAAGAGTTTTTATATTACCTGTTGTCTCGCCGGATTGGTGTCTTTGGTGTCGGCTCCTCCGGAGTGTGGTTATTAACCCTTGGCCTTGGGTAACGGTGACATATACATATATATTTATATATTTATTTATTTATTTTTCGTAGAATTTCACATGTATGAATAATCATAACATTCTATTCAAGTAAACATAAAAATTAATAATATCTATAAAACAATTCATTAACCAGGGTTACACATGCCTCAGAGAAAAACACTATTTTTGTCAAGTGGCTAACATAACATAATCAGATGCAGCTTTATTTTTAGTAACAGTAATGCAGCATTTTCTCCATCATACAATATGTTTTAAAATTAATTGCATGCCATTTAGCAACACAAGCCATCCAGCATTTATTAATATGATATTCTAATATCGATCTAGCTTACTGCAGTGCCAGTGTGCAACAAGTGTCTCATAATACAGAATTAGTATTGGCTGCAGATAAAGTACTAATTGTTGGTGATTTTAATATACATATAATGAAAAAGATGCAACGGGATTGGCATTTAAAGACATTGTAAACTCAATTGGAGTCAGACAACACGTGTCAGGACCTACTCCTTGTCGTAATCATACTCTAGATTCCACTATCATATGGAATAGATGTTGATACCGTTGAAATACTGCAGCAGAGCGATGACATCTGAGATCATTATCTAGTCTCATGTAAATTACATTTAGCCAAGGCTGCCAAGCCGACTCCGTGTTATAAATTTGTTAGACCTATCACTTCTGCCACTAAAGATTGCTTTATTAATAATCTTCCTGATCAGTTTCATCATCTCAGCATCCCGGATAGCTTAGAAGAACTCGATATTGCAACAGAAACTTTTAACTCTCTCTTTTCCAGAAATTTAGACACAGTTGCTCCTTTGCGCTTAAAGAAGATTAAAGAAAATAGTCCAACGCCATGGTACAACAAGCACACCCGGGCCCTAAAGAGAGCAGCCAGAAAAATGGAGCGCAACTGGAAGAAAACTAAACTAGAGGTATGTCGGATTTCATGGAAGGAGAGCTCGATTGCTTTCAGAGAGGCTTTAAAAGTTGCTAGATATGCTTATTTTTCAACCCTACTAGAAAAAAATAAACATAATCCTAGGTATTTATTTGAACAAGTGGCTAAACTAACGAAAAATAAAGCTTCTAGCCCAGAAGTTTCTAAGCAACACAGCAGTAATGACTTTATGAACTTCTTCACTTATAAGATCGATAATATCAGGGACAAAATTATAACTATGCAACCGTCTACTACAGTATCGCATCAGGGAGTGCATTGTGGTATCCCTGAGGAAAAATTTGATTCATTTGTTGCTATAGGAGAGGAAGAATTTTGCAAACTCGTTAAATCATCTAAATCGACAACTTGTATAGGTAGACCCTATACCAACTAAGCTACTGAAAGAGATGCTTCCAGATGTCATAGATCCTCTTCTTAATATCATTAATTCGTCTTTGTCTCTAGGATACGTACCAAAAACCTTTAAGCTGGCTATGATTAAACTGCTTGTTAAAAAAACGCAGCTTGATCATACAAAATTAGTCAACTACAGGCCGATCTCGAATCTGCCTTTTCTGTCAAAGATATTAGAAAAAGCAGTATCCTCACAGTTGGATTTAGACACAGTTGCTCCTTTGCTCCAAGAAAGGAATCGTGTTCCTTTCTTGAAAGAAATGATATCTGCGAGGATTTTCAGTCCGGATTTAGACCGTACCATAGTACTGAGACAGCTCTCATTAGAGTCACAAATGATTTGCTTTTATCATCCGATCGTGGTTGTATCTCGCTATTAGTGTTACTTGATCTTAGTGCTGCATTTGATACCATTGACCACAACATTCTTTTAAATAGAAAACTAGAAAACTATGTTGGCATTAGTGGAATTGCACACGCATGGTTTAAATCATACTTATCTATCCGTTATCAGTTTGTAGCAGTAAATGAAGAGATGTCTTATCGCTCTGTACATGCTACCATTAGGAGATATTATTAGGAGATATTATGCCGATGATACTCAGCTGTATATTTCTTCAAAACCTAACGAAACTTACCAATTCACAAAATTAACGGAATGCATAGCTGATATAAAAAATTGGATGACTAGTAATTACCTACTACTAAATTCTGATAAAACAGAGATTCAAATTATTGGACAAAAAACGTCCTCACGTAATAACCTAGAATCCTGTCTAACACTTGATGGCTGCTCTGTTAAGTCTTCGTCGTCAGTTAGGAACCTGGGTGTGCTCTTTGATACCAATCTTTCATTTGAAAGTCACGTGTCTAGTATCTGTAAAACAGCATTTTTCCATCTTAAAAATATATCTAAATTACGCCATATGCTCTCATTGACAAATGCGGAACAATTAGTTCATGTGTTCATGACCTCAAGGCTAGATTATTGTAATGTTCTACTGGGTGGTTGCCCTGCACGCTTAATAAACAAACTACAGCTAGTTCAAAACGCTGCAGCTCGAGTTCTTACCAGAACCAGGAAGTATGACCATATTAGCCCGGTTCTATCAACACTGCATTGGCTGTCTATTAAACATCGTATAAATTTCAAAATATTGCTGATTACTTACAAAGCACTAAATGGTTTAGCTCCGCAGTACTTGAGCGAGCTCTTAAGGCGAGACACTACAGGTGAATAGGGTAATTTTTTTAACTAGCAGATATCACCATGAATCTTTCCCAGTTGATTACCTACATTAAGATGAGAAAAAAAATTATTACACGTTTTCTGTAATTTAATGTTTAAATATGCAAATTAGGCATTATCTAATTAAATATGCGCTAATTTGCATATATTTTTAAAAAAAGAATCTGAGTATTGGATAAAGCCAGGTTCAAAATTATTTTTTAATTGTGTTCACATATTAGATGGGGAAAAAATTACAGAGGGATTTATGGATATCTACTTTTGTTATCCTATAAATCAGAATATACTGTCAATAGCCTTAAAAAAATTTCGCCATGTTTTTTAGAATAAAATGTTATATGAATCAGGCTAGGACTAATATATTTACAAATCCCTCTGTAAATGTCTTCATAATATAACTAGGTACAAGACTTGAAAGTTTGGTGTATATAGGTGCTACTGAAGTGGAGATTTCGGACTTGGAGTATGAGAGAAAAGTCATTTTGAGAAAACAGGCTTTAAAGATTTGGCATCAGCCAATGAGATTGTGCATTTAGAGTTAAATCCCCCCTTTTACTTTCACGATTGGTTGCTGATAAAAAGGAAATGACCATATTTGGATCCGACAGCATTGTACAGGAGAGAGAGAGCTTTCTAACGGCGTGTGTGATGACAGGGTGCAGACAGCGATCGCGGAGCAGCGGGATAATTTAGAATGCTAAATTTTGATGAATTTATGAGAAATCTACAGACGCAAACAGACAAAGTGTCATAAAATAAGACCTAAATGTGTATTTCGGACTTTTTTTCACCACAAGTCTGAAAGAAGACATGTTATTGAAGACAAATATCCCAAAATCTCAAAATTGACCAGTGAAAAAAAACAGATGTTTTTGCCTGCCGTGTCTCGCCTTAACGCATTATAGTCCTTCACGTCTATTGTGATCCCAAAGTTCCATTTCATAAAAAGGAAATGACCATATTTGGATCCGACAGCATTGTACAGGAGAGAGAGAGAGCTTTCTAACGGTGTGTGTGATGACAGGGTGCAGACAGCGATCGCGGAGCAGCGGGATGATTTAGAACGCTAAATTTTGATGAATTTATGAGAAATCTACAGACGCAAACAGACAAAGTGTCATAAAATAAGACCTAAATGTGTATTTCGGACTTTTTTTCACCACAAGTCTGAAAGAAGACATGTTATTGAAGACAAATATCCCAAAATCTCAAAATTGACCAGTGAAAAAAAATAGATGTTTTTGCCTGCCGTGTCTCGCCTTAACGCATTATAGTCCTTCACGTCTATTGTGATCTCAAAGTTCCGGCCAGTTGATAATACCTAGAATATAAAAATCGACTCCTGGCGGTAGATCCTTTTCCTATTTAGCACCAAAACTTTGGAACAGTCTTCCTACCATTGTCCGGGAAGCAGACACACTCTGTCAGTTCAAAG
Organism: Rhinichthys klamathensis goyatoka; assembly: GCF_029890125.1. Lineage (NCBI taxonomy): Eukaryota > Metazoa > Chordata > Actinopteri > Cypriniformes > Leuciscidae > Rhinichthys > Rhinichthys klamathensis. The sequence continues at coordinate 186,872 of NW_026606637.1, forward strand.
CTAGACTAAAAACACATCTCTTTGACCTAGCATTCACATAATACATTATCGACTTCTATAATTCAATGTTAGGCTGCATAGGTTAGGTCAGCCGGAACTGGGAACACTTCCCTTAAATCCTGATGTACTCGTTACATCATAAGAAGAATGGCATCTACACTAATTTTAGTGTCTTTGTTTATCCCAAGGTTTTCCTGCAGCCTGCCGGATCCAGGCCGTTTCCCGATCTGACGAAGGACCTTCGCCTGGACCGATGACAACGCAGTGCTGAAGTGCCAACTAGCCTCTCCCTATGGAGGATCCCTATTTCACTATACAGATAAAGCGTTGTGGAAACTAGGGTTCACGTACCAACCCAGAAGTGATAAAATAAAATAAAATTATGTATCAAAATGTATAGGCAAGACAAGTAGTTTGTTTAGGCATGGTTTGTAGGGAATTACAAACCTGTGCAAATATATTAAAACGCACATAACTATAGAATCGATTCTTAATGCGCATGTGAACGTCTCGGTTACGTATGTATCACTCGTTCCCTTTCAGTCGCTCACGTTCGACGTGTCGACTGATTGGGATCACGCTTAGGGAGCCTGTCATCTTCGAGTATTGTTAAAACGAGCCAATGCACATTGGCGTGCGAGATTTGCATCTCACACTCCGCCCCGCGCCGCGGGTATAAATACGGAAGTGGATGCATGCACCAGTTGTTTTTCGCTGAAGAGCCGAGCGGAGCCCGCAGTCAGTGGTGGTCCAGCAATAGTGGCGACGGGACTACGTCTCCATTCCCTCCTTCAGTGAACGAAGGTTACATACGTAACCGAGACGTTCCCTTTCAGTCACTCATGTTCGACGTAGTCGACGTGTCGACTGATTGGGATCCCAATTAAAACGCCACCTAGTGCTGCCACCTTCCAGTGCCTAGACAAAAAGCCTTCTGATCCCCCCGCATTATTGAGGCGGAGAAGGGATAGGGATTAGGCCAGGGAAGTCACTGCTGTTCCGCAAGACCCACTCAGTTAGACTTGGAACACTGGGAAAGCGTGCCCTATCGAAGGAAGGAGGGACGCTACGGAAGCCACATCCCACCCGAAGGGAGGTAACGTGGAAAATACTTATATAAACTGAGCGGATGACCGGGCAGTACAACATATGGAATGTCACTGGGGTGGCTCCAGCCTATAACAGGGGGGAGACTCAGCCGGACAGTGACGGCAGAAGAAGCTCTGCCAAGGGAAAGACACAGGCTCACCGCAGGGAGCCGTACCATGGAAGAATACACATATGGGATTGCCGTAGGGATCACAACATATGGACCCAGCCTAGCACAAGTTCCACCAGTGCATACGAGTGGTAGGCCTAGCATCGGACGCTCCGTGGTAGGCCTAGCATCGGACGCTCCGCCACGTCCAATGCCGCAGGGGTGTGGAGGAACTCAACAGGGTTCGGTAAGGGGAACTCAACTGGAGCAAGAATGGCGCACGTATCCAGTCCATAGGAGGGGAGTGGCGCAGCAAGCCGACACTTCGAGCAGGGCTTACGGTGTTGACTGGCTTCTATGTGAAGAGAGCACACGGGAAGCAACCGGCTCGACACGTGGGCTATAGAATCTAGCGAACGTGTCAGGTGTCGCCCAGCCCGCAGCTCTACAAACATCTGTCAGCGAGGCACCCTGCGCCAACGCCCAAGAAGCGGCTACACTCCGAGTAGAGTGAGCTTGCAGTCCGGGGGGACAAGGTTCACCTTGGGAGTCATGCGCCAAGATGATGGCATCCACTATACAGTGGGCCAACCTCTGCTTGGAGACAGCCTTTCCCTTCTGCTGGCCTCCGTAACAGACGAAGAGCTGGTCTGAGGTCCTGATGCTTTGCGTTCTGTCCACGTATAACCGCAAGGAGCGGACGGGACAGAGAAAAGCCAGGGCTGGGTCTGCCTCCTCCGGGGGCAGCGCTTGCAGGTTCACTACCTGGTCCCAGAAGGGAGTGGTAGGAACCTTGGGCACATATCCAGGCCAGGGTCTCAGAACAATGTGAGAGTTAGCCGGCCCGAATTCTAGGCACGATTCGTCGACCGAAAATGCATGCAGGTCCCCTACCCTCTTGATGGAGGCCAACGCAAGCAGGAGAACTGTTTTCAAAGACAGGATTTTTTACTCAGCTGCCTGCAGAGGCTCAAAGGGAGGTCTCTGCAGTGCGGTCAGCACCAGAGAAAGGTCCCAAGAGGGTATAGAGGGGGGGCGAGGCGGATTCAGTCTCCTCGCTCCCCTCAGGAACCTGACAATCAGGTCGTGCTTTCCCACGGATGTCCCATCCACTGCATCGTGATGTGCGGCAATAGAGGCAACAAACACTTTGAGGGTGGAGGGAGACAGCCCTCGCTCCAACTCATCTTGCAGGAAAGAAAGCACGGAACCGATCGAACACCTTCGGGGGTCTTCTCGGTGAGAAAAACACCACTCAACGAACAGGTTCCACTTCATGGCGTAAGTATGCCTCGTAGAGGGTGCTCTCGCAGAAGCGATGGTGTCTACGACAGATTGAGGTAGACCACCTAGAACCGTCCAGGGACCAGACATGGAGTTTCCAGAGGTCTGGACGCGGGTGCCATACGGTGCCCCATCCCTGAGAGAGAAGGTCCTCCCTCAGAGGAATGGGCCAGGGAGGGGCTGTCGAGAGGAGCAAAAGTTCGGAGAACCAGGTCCGGTTGGGCCAATAAGGGGCAACTAGCAAGACCTGCTCCTTTGCACAGTAGCTATCAGTAGGCTCACTGGGGGAAACGCATACTTGCAGAGGCCCCGGGGCCAGCTGTGTGCCAGTGCATCCGAGCCAAGGGTGCCCTCGGTCAGGGAGTAAAACAACTGGCAATGGGACGAGTCCGGAGAGGCAAACAGATCTACCTGTGCGGCCCCGAAGTAGTCCCAGATCAGCTGGACCGCCTGGGGATGGAGTCTCCACTCTCCCTGGGCCACAGGCTGCCGTGAGAGCTCGTCGGCGGCACGATTGAGCAGGCCAGGAATATAAGTGGCGCGAAGCGACCTCAGATGCTTCTGACTCCATAGGAGGAGGTGGTGGGCGAGTTGCGACATACGACGGGAGCGTAGACCACCTTGATGGTTGATGTACACAACGGTCGCAGTGTTGTCTGAACGGACCAGTACATGCATGCCAAGCAGCGGCATTTTGAGGGGTCTTAAAGCAAGGTGTACTGCAAACAACTCGAGGCAATTGATGTGCCAAGATCCCCGTCCAGATCCCCGCTACTGCATGCCCGTTGTACGTGGCCCCCCAGCTGGTGTTGGAGGCATCTGTGGAGACCACAGCATGCCTGGACACTTGTTCTAGGGGCACTCCGGCCCAGAGAAACAAAGGGTCTGACCACGGGCTGAGGTGATTGTCACATGAGACATGAAAGTACGCGTCCTTCAGATCGATCGCTGCAAACCAATCTCGGGGACGGATGCATTCGAAAATACGTCTCTGCGTTAGCATTTTGAACGGAAGCTTGTGAAGGGCCCGATTCAAAATTCGCAGGTCCAAGATTGGCCGTAACCCACCACCTTTCTTGGATACAATGAAGTACGGGCTGTAGAAGCCGGTCTTCAAATCGGCTAGAGGAACCGGCTCTATCGCGTCCTTCGCTAGTAGGACTGCGATCTCCGCGCGCATGACAGGGGCACGTTCGTTCAACACCGAAGTGTAACGAACTCCGATGAACTTGGGCGGACGCCGGGCGAACTGAATTGTGTAGCCGAGTCTGATGGTATGGAGGAGCCAGCTGGACTGGTTGGGAAGCAATTTCCAGGCTTCCACAAACCGGGCCAGGGGGACCAGGGGCACCACAGACGTACCCGGGGTGGGGCAGCGAGGTGGAAGACAGGGACCCGGCTCGGAAGGCCCGGGGGCGGCCCGAAGCCGGGTCTGAGTGAGTGGAGCAACACTTACCTGTCTCCACAAGGCAACAGGGGATGCGTGAGAAGGCGGATGACCAGGTCCTCGAACGCATCGTGCTGCCAGCTGGCGAACAAGAGGGGGCTGAGGGGTGCAAGGCTGATCTACAGGGTCGCACACCGCCAGCCTCACTCTCTTGGGACCCAGGGACGGAGGAATTTGCTCTTCTGACAATTTGGATACCAGTGGACTCCGGGGAGCCGGTGGCGGAACGGTAACCATCTGAAGAGCTCATCCCCCAATCCCTGGGTGGCCTGTCTTACTCTTGCCACCTGGTTTGGCAGCGCCTGAGACAGGCTGGGCGGCCTGCCTGCGGCCTGCTCCACGCTGAGGCCTGGGTGAAGGCTGCTGCGGGGCCTCAGCAGGAGCAGAAGCGGCGGCAGGGGGACGCCCTCGGCGACGAGCAGGCGGAGGAACTGCCACTGGCGACGGGGTGAAGGCAGCAGCTGGCCGCCGGGGCAGGATGTGCCGGATGGCCTCCGTCTGCGCTTGAGCAGCAGAGAACTGTTGGGCGCAGTTCTCCACCGCGTCGCCGAAAAGCCCAACCTGGGAAATTGGGGAGTCCAGGAACCGAACCTTGTCCGCATCCGCCATATCAAACAGGCTGAGCCAATGATGGCGCTCCTGGACCACCAGGGTGGACATCGCTAGACCGATCGCGGTGGAGGGTTCCACTCGAGCCCGACAGCCTCAGCGGCCCGTTTCAGCATAGCTGATAGCTGTGGATCTGGCTCGGGCAACGTTACACTCCCCGAAGCGGATAACGCAGCCGAGTCGTCATCTCCATAGATCAGCTCACCCTCCGATGCTGCAATCGACATCCTGTCCTCTGGAGAAACCCTGGATGAAACGTCTGGTCGATCCATTACAGATGGACCAGCGCGCTCAACAGAGCACTCCACCGGCTGCGGTGTAATGGAGGAGTGATCACCCATCCCACACGGTACCCGGGGGTGGGGCATGGTAATGGGGACTCGCGCTTCACGGACGAACATGAGCCATCCACAAAAGCTGCTTCAGCGTGCTGTAAGCCCAAACACGTTATGCAACAATTGTGACTGTCAGAGGGGGACAGGGAACGACCGCATCCAGAAACGCACGGGTGGAATGACATCTTGAAAAAGACGCAAACGCACCCGTGATGCTCTTTCAGGATTTGAAAACTCTCACCAGTGCTGGAGCACACAGGGGAATGATCGCGGCGACACTGACAGGGATGGTGCAGCCTGTACCAGTGAAGCACTCACTCTCTTTGCCCTCAACCGGCCGTCAGACAAACAAACACACAAACAGAAATTTGATGCTGTTAAAACAGCAGTTGAGAGCTCTGAGAGCTCAGAGAGCTCGTGACCACCGCTGTACTTGCGCTCTCCCACCAGCACCGGTGGGAGAGTAATAACATTATTCAAGAACCACTATAAAACCAAACCAATCTGTGTTACCTTAAATTATATTAAGTTTATCTCTGTAAAGCTGCTTTGAAACAATCTATATTGTTAAAAGCGCTATATAAATGAGGATGACCTGACCTGACATAGCAGCCGCCGAGCGAACACACAGAGTAACGTCATAACATAAATTTCAACAGACAAATGTAATTGATAAAACAGCGTTGCATTACCCCACATACACTTGACCGGAAGAAGTGGAAGCGGCGACTTCGGCATAATAAAAGCTCCACCGCTTATCTGGTGATTCTTGTTGGTACAAGCATGATCAAATCCTTGTTTTTAGCATTTATTTAAAAATGTAATTTTTGATATTTAATATTAATTAAAAAAAATGTATGTTTGGCCTTTTTTTACGATAGAAATGCTTACAGCCACTGTAATTACTTGAAGAAGAACATGTGGACATAAAAATTCAAAACATGCAAACTCAGAGCGAGGGTTTAAACTTTTATTTTGAAATTGCGATGAACAACAATTTGCATATTTAGAATTCTCCTGTGTAAGAGACGTTATAGCATTATGCTATGCTGTATTATGATTTTTAAATGGTTTATTAAATCGTGCTGCCGTAGAAAACTGTCTAATAATGCGGTTCATAGATTCTCATCCGTGGAATGCTCCACTTCTGGTACTGACAGCCAGATATCTTTACCATGGTTCAAAACGCAATGCATAGCACATTAAAATAATTGAACTTATGTGACTTAAGTAGTTATTATAGGTTAGCTTATGTCAAAAATGATTTATGGCCCCCTTGATTGATGGATTTGACAGCTGTTTCATGACCGTACATTGCTTTTTATTTACTAAAAACCTATTTTGTGACATTTCATCTGATCAGAAAAGTTTAAGAGTCTATGACTAACCAGATAGACGCATAACATCACCTCATTAAGTTCAACACATGTTAAAACTTTGCTTTAAAATGCTTAACATCTAAATTTAATTTATTTTATAAGCTTTTATTTGTCATCAATGCTATTTCTTTAAACTCATTTTGTTTCATTCTCCCCAACAGACAATATGGATGATGCAGTGCCGGCTGAAAATCACGGATCCTCTGTTCATAATTGCAGCGTTTTGTGAACATTATCCTGATATAATAAAACTTTCCCTGAAAACATTCCTAACAGTCACACAAAGCAGATTGCCGGGTCGTAAACACACATCATAAACACACCGGAACCAAGCACGGCCAAAAGGGCACACAAAACCACCTGTTGTCATAAAACCCTCCCCATGCTCATATCCTGTCATAAAACCCCTCCCCATCCTCATATCCGGTCATAAAACAGCTGTCAAATCCATCAATCAAGGGCCATAAATCATTTTTGACATAAGCTAACCTATAATAACTACTGACATAAATTGTATTAGTTTCAAATAAGGCAGATGAGTTGCTGGTGGTCAAATTATTAACGCGCCGTTGAACACATAATTATTCTTACCAATTAACTTCAATAAACAAAACTTTCACATGTTTGTGAACATACATATAAGCTACCTGAAAGTGATGCTCGGGATTCATCTTGGGCTTTTTTTTTGCTTCTCTTCTCAGCGCCAGACAGCTGTTGTCTTTTCCCAGGCATAGTTGACACAACTTGGCAGCCAGCCACAAACAATGAAGTGAGCTTACTGCATTCAACGTAAAATGCATTTTTTTATATTTATGTTTATATTTACAGTATGTTAATATTAATATAGAATGAAAGGGGACTCACAAACACACGTGCTCAGTGCACCATATTGGAGACCAAGCCCCACCCCATTCCCATAGAGTAAAAATTCAAATAAAAATTTTAAAGATGTAAATTATTTATTTTTAAAAATCACTTTTAAAAGCATAATAACTTCAGTAGTAAATCTTATTTATTTTGTTTTTATTTAAAATTATTCACCAATTCAGGTGAAATTTATCCCGTGAATTGAACATCTGTTCCAATCAACAAGTAGTTCTGTGCAAAAAAAAAAAAAAAAGCAAAGTAAATTAGTACTATATAATAATAATTATTCTACTTATTATTAATGTTAATGTTATTATTATTACAACATATTAGGGCAGTGTATAAAATTTTAGAACACTAATGCAAACCTTCAAAACCTGGAGTTGACTGTTTACAAGCTGCATCTTTCCAATGGCAGGAAGTGGATAACCTTCCTGTAAACGAGCTGAGAGGGAATTCCATGATTAAATAACATCTCTATAGCTTTTCACACTGCACTTAACCCTGGGTTGTTGTCGTTCAAAACCCCGCTTTTAACTCTGGGTAAAGGAACATTTCACAATTATTATTTAGAGGTGGGGTCAGCACCGTTTTTGACCCAGAGTTATAAAACCCTGCAGGGTGCTGTGTCAGAATGTTACGGATATTCTTAGCAACCGACAGCCAAATTATGAGAAATGTGAAACGTGAAGCAAGATAATTCAGGATTCCGTTCACTGGGGGTTTAGAATGACACAGGGTTAATTATTTCAAATCTGAAAAGCCCTATTGTTAAAAAGTGAACTGTAAGCACTTATAATAACAATAATAGGAAAAAAACATCTTACCATTAATCTTGGGAATCACAGCAATTTTCAAGACCATTGTGAAAATATTGTCAAGAGATGTCACCTGTTGATTAAAATTTTATGATGATATTCTGAATGATTGCAGAAAAAACTTTTCATAGTTTGCAGTTCTTCTTACCTGGAATGGTCCCACATAGCTTTTTGATAAGCTCATATAAATTCTGTTTTAAGAAAATGATGCCATTTGTATAAATCCTTTAAGAACTTGAGAACACATCCAGTTGTATATGGATAGACTGTGTATGACTCCAAAACTCACTTGTTAAGGGTTAAATTTCCTGCCAGTTTGAGCTCAGTCACATATATGTCGGCACTGACACTGCCCTCCTGTTGGTTGAAGGGAAGATTAATTGAAAACATTATAGTCATCTTATTTAACTCAGTTTGTGGTTATCCCTTCTCTTGGTGTATCTTACCAGATTGAGGACAAAGAGTGGAGATAGTGTGCGGTTGGGCTGAATAGCGTAAGCTGTCACTGTACTGATTGCCTGGACAGTCATATTGTTCGGTTCCAATATAATGATTGGTTCCTTAACTGTCTCAACCAATAGTTTCATCATCAGACCAGGATACATTTTCGCAATCTGAAATAAATCCCCTTAGACTTAGTGTTTTTTGTGTTTTGAATTTTATGACTGAACGTGGCTATTTATTTTCATACTTGAGGAATGAATGCTCCAAATGTCCTTGTGTTAAGACGAATTGGAGAACCAGAGGGAATCTGCAAAAAAAAAAAAACATATGGTCTCTTAAGTAGCTGCTCTTAGTTCCCTCTCTAATGAAGACAAGCAGATCATTCTTCATCTAGACCTGGCCATCTTGTTCTGTCATCATTGAATTCTATAGGGTGGTCACATCTGGGGGAAGACACAGGCACAGACCCTGTCCTGGCATCAGCAATGACAGGGGGTGGGTGATGACAGAAAGAATGTAAGAACCCCACTGGACGACATTGCTACAAGCATCAAAATGCCATGAGCCATGGCATCAGCCAGGAGCTGATCTCTTGTGGCTGCAAGAATGATTGTAGAAAGCCCTGGCCCACTCTTTCTGTCACAAACTTGGCAGAAGATATATTGGCTTTTTTATCTCTCTCTCTGTCAGGTTGAGTGAAGGGAGCGAGGACTCAATTGCAGGAGAAATAAGGGCTTTATTAATAAAAGTGAAAACACAAACAAAAACTACCCCATGGGAGAAAACAGGACAGAAAGACTTGACACAGCACGACTTGACTAGAGCAGGGAAATACTCAAGGTAACATTTAGTGACGATCCAGTACAGGACTGAAAACAAAAGGAGAATAAATAGGGAGAGCAAACAAAGCAGGTAATGAGGGAGGGGCAAATGAACCAATAATCAGGTAACAAGATGGGAGGGGCTAGACAATCGACAGGAGAGCACATGGCACAAGGAAACATACATGACAAGCCATGTGCTAACACCAAACATGACTTGAACACAAGCACATGGCCAGTAAAACGTACTCGGTTACTAACGTAACCTCGGTTCTCTCTAGAAGAGGGAACGAGTACTGCGTAATATCTTACGCTAGGGGAAAACCTCTTTTCCACGAGATATTGAAGCCAAAAATTATCCTTAATTTTGAATTAATGTAAAACGCGTTGCGGCAGCCTGCAGACATAGGCAAGACGGCTCGCGTGCCTATTGGCTGTCCTGCGGCAACTGCAGGACAGCCAATGTCCTGCAGTTGCCGAGAGGTCCTTGGTGACGTCAGATCCAATGGGGGTGCTTGAGAGAGGTCCTTGGTGACGTCAGATCCAATGGGGGTGCTTCGCGCCCACTATGTCACGTCCCGCCGAGACGGGCGTGGCCTGGGCCTATAAATACAGCTCGATGGGCTGATATAATCTGTTTTTTCATCGCCGAAGTGAATCAGAGCGTGTTGCAGGCACGGCAAAGATACGCAGTACTCAGTCCCTCTTCTAGAGAGAACCGAGGTTACGTTAGTAACCAAGTACGTTCTCTTACGAGAGGTTCTCTCGTACTGCGTAATATCTTACGCTAAGGGAACACAGTGTAAAACGCCGTGCATGCTGGGATCCAACACCAAAGTCCCAAGGGCAGGTGCCCGGGGCTCATATAGTGCATAAACACCAGGGACTCACAGAGAGTCTGAGAAGAGAGCTATAAGCGTCATTCCCAATAAGTAGCATCCTAAGGGAGCTAATCACATCAACAGTGTTCCACATAGTCAGGGTGAAAATGTTCGGCCTGAACTGGGTAACAGTGTGGGTCTTACTCATTGCCCATGGAGTTATTTTATCGATCAGCGAGCGGTGCTCAAGCGGTTTCAGTATTCTGAGCCGAAGCAACGGGGCAGACAGTACTGAACTTTAGACCGAAAGTAGTTTAGCCTGTAAGGTAGGAACCTCTAGGTTATAAAACCTTATAAATCTAGACGGGGAGTCTAAGGTAATCCCACTAGACCAAGCCCACGACAAGGCCACGCCTCTTGTGGAGTGCGCTCTGACACCCAAAGGACACTGCGAGCCTTTAGAAGTGTAGGCCAGTGCTATAGCATCAACTATCCATCTGGATAGGCTCTGTTTCGATGCGGCTAGTCCCTTAGAACGTCCGCTGAACGAAACGAAGAGCTGCTCAGTCTGTCTGAAAACAGACGAGCGAGACACATAAGCTCTTATTGCCCTGACTGGGCAAAGGAAGCTCGCGTCCTTTTCCTCGTTGTAAACCGGCAGGGCAGACAGGGAAATAACCTGAGCCCTGAACGGTGTGTTGAGGGATTTAGGCACGTACCCGTGTCTTGGTTTGAGTATGACTTTTGAGTCATTTGGCCCAAATTCCATACACGTCGCGCTTACTGAGAGCGCTTGTAAATCCCCTATGCGCTTCACTGAAGCAAGAGCCATAAGATACACTGTCTTGAACGAGTGTGCTCTAGCCTGCGTGATCGTGTTTAACACTCCCTCCGGGAGGTTAGCGGGTACCCGTTGATGGCCCATGCATGTAGGGGCCACAGCTCCGGGCGAGGATGCCAAATCGAGCCCTTGGCTTGAGAGAGGAGGTCTTTCCTCATCGGTATTGGCCATGGGGCAGTGCTTGTCAGCTGCATCAGAACTGGGAACCAAGCCTGTTTTTTCCAGAGCGGAGCCACAAGTAGCACTGAGCATCCGTTTTCCCTGATTCGTTCCAATACCTGAGGCAGGAGCGAGACAGGGGGAAAGGCATAGAGTGGGCAGCGGGGCCAGACGTGGGCCAGCGCATCCCTGCTCTTGGAGAAAAACTTCGGACAGTGAGCGTTTTCTTGGGACGCAAACAGGTCTACCTGCGCTCTGGCGAATGTCTCCGACAGCAGTAGGACTGTCTGCGGGTGCAGAGACCATTCTCCTGCTGGAACATTGTTTCTGGACAGTCTGTCTGGTCCCAAATTCAGGTGACCAGGCACATGTGCTGCTCTCAAGGAGCGCAGATTGTGCTGAGCCCAGACCAGGAGGCGTTCCGTCAGCCTGTAAAGGTTTCGGGACCTGACGCCACCCTGGTGATTTATATAGGCCACCACTGACATGTTGTCCGAGCGGACCAAGACGTGGTGATTTTTTATCTGGGGACAAAAACGCCTCAGCGCGTTGTCGACTGCCATCATTTCCAGACAGTTTATGTGTAGAAGCTTCTCCCGTTCTGACCACTGGCCAAAGAATGGTCTGCCCTCGAGCAGCGCTCCCCATCCTGAGGTGGAGGCGTCCGTGGACACCACCTTCACACTCGAGGAAGTCCTCAGGTTTACACCTGACTGGTACCGGTCGATTGCTCTCCAAGGTTTTAGAGCTGTAACGCATTTCTGATAGACCTTGAGGCGAAACAGACCAGAGGCCCATGCCTGAGGTGGTACTCGCGCTTTTAGCCATAACTGCAGCGGGCGCATGCGAAGCAGACCCAACTGGAGTACTGATGATGCTGAGGCCATGAGACCCAGCATTTTCTGAAACCTTTTGAGCGGGACTATAGTGCCGCAGCGGAAGGATTTTGTGATGCGCTGAATGTTCAGTCTGCGCTCTGGCGACAGTCGCGCTATCATAGACAGCGAGTCCAGTTCTGTGCCCAGAAAAGATATTCTCTCACTGGGAGACAGCGAACTTTTCGCCCAATTGACTTTGAGACCTAGATTCTCGAGATGTTCGAGTAATATGGTCCTGCGTTCTATGAGCTCTGAGTGTGATCGAGCTAGAATCAGCCAATCGGCCAAGTAGTTCAAAACTCGCATGCCCCGAAGTTTCAGGGGTGCGAGAGCCGCGTCCATGCACATTGTAAATGTACGGGGTGCTAGGGACAGGCCGAACGGTAGGACTGTGTATTGATATGCCTGGCCCTCGAAGGCGAATCTCAAGAATCACCAGTGACGTGACGCTATTTGTATTTGGAAATACGCGTCCTTCAGATCTATTGACATAAACCAGTCCTCTTGGCAAATCTGCGCGAGGATTTTCCTGGTTGTGAGCATTCTGAACTGGCATTTCACAAGCACTTTGTTCAGCTGTCTTAGATCTAGAATGGGTCTTTTTTCGGTACCAGAAAATATCTGCTGTATAGACCCCCTTCGCTCTGAGCTTGAGATAAAGGCTCTATGGCCCCTTTGCTCAATAGTTTCGCTATTTCGGCTCGAAGTAGATGAGCTACTTCGGTTTTTACCGTAGTTTCGACCCGCGCCGTGTAGCGGCGGGGACGTCGAGCGAACTGCAGCGAATAGCCTCTTTTTATAATGTTCAGCACCCATTCTGATACCCCGGGAAGCTTTGCCCATGCATTTGCATGAATAGCTAGGGGTAGAATGAGATCTGGGCTCTGGCCGCAACATAGTGGCGACCGGAGAGCTTCGGTGTGCTGTAACGTAAACGCTGTGCTTGCAGCGTTTGAGGTTGGGGGCGCGCCGATCACGGCGGGCAGCCTGGCCGCACTCGACTCCCTTATAGCAGTTTGCTGAGAGAGAGAGCTGACTCTATGTGTGTTGGTTTCGTTTTTACAGAAACCGTGGGACATGCAGTGTGTAGTGTTTGTGGGCACTGGGTTGTGGGCACATTCACTACATTTAATGCACAATGAGTCGATTTTATTTGTGCGAGCCCTGTACTGTGGTGGGCTGTGCTTGTGTGTAGGAATGAACACTGGATCGTGGGCATTTTTATTACACTCATAACACCATCGGCCGTGGCCGGAATACCAGAAATTACATTCTTTATGTGATTTATCTGGGTCGCCGTGAAAACGGCATTTGTGTGCAGGCAAGCGGGCCGTGGTACCGGCTTGTTTACTGCAGAATACACTGGAACAGTCGCATTTTCTGGAACTGAACGAGCGAAAAGTTTTGGTGGATGTCTGGCCACGGCGAGACTTAAACACTGTCGTTTTCCTAGGAGGGCTAGGAAGACTTTGAGGCCTCTGGCTTTTGCCGGGGCCCACGGAGAGGGGGGCGGCGGCCGGCAGAGCGAGAGCGTGGTCTCTGGTCCCGGGCTTGACGGCGCTGTGAAGCGGCGGCGGGCGGAGGCTGTGGCTGGGAGCTTCGAGCAGACGGCTGTTTTGGGCGACATGCTGCGAAGCTAGAGCGCTTTGGAAAGAAGTGCTTCATAGCCTGTGATGTCTTCTCAACCTCAGCGAATCTATCCGTGAAATATTTGACGGATGATCCAAAGAGGCCAGCTGGGAAGATGGGCGCGTCGAGGAACGCGGAGCGCTCCGAGTCCGGCATCTCAGATAACGTCGGCCATAGGTGTCTCTCAGCAACGGTAACAGAAGCCATGTTCCGCCCAATGGCCTGTGCAGCGGATTTCGCGGCGCGAAGAGCCAGGTCCGTAGCGCTCCTCAAATCCGGCACGCTGAAATCCGGCACACCATCGAGTGTAATGCCGATACAGCCTGCCCAGCGGCGGTATAAGCGCGGCTGTGCATAGCGGAAGTAGTGCGGCAAGCTTTAGAAGGTTGCACCGTCTTAGCTCGCCGTCCAGCAGAGGGCAGGCAAATATGGGCCGCTACAGCTTCTTCTACTGGAGGAAGAAAGTGGTATCCTCTGTCTTTAGCACCGTCCACCACGGAGAATGCTGCTGAGACAGAGGTACGCATTCTGGCTGAGAAGGGGGCGTTCCAAGACTTCGCGACTTCTTCATGAAGTTCAGGAAGAAAAGGCGCGGGCCTAGAAGGCGGTGGAGCGCGGTCCCTTTGCAGGAAACATCCATCCAGTCGGTTGTGCGCGGGCTGCGCAGGCGCCGCCCACTCAAGGCCGAGGCTCGCCACGGCCTGTGAGAGCAGACGCATCAGCTCGGATTCGATGCTGGCCCGTTTCCCTGACGACTCGCGGGCAGAGGGGGGGAGGTCCACAGAGCTTGCCCAATCCTCACTGTCCGACGCCAGGATAGAGCAGGATAGCTACAGATGCAGCTATCTCGTCGTCATCAATGGCGGAAGTGGCGGCGGAAGGCGGCCGTTGTCCGTCGGTGAGCAACTCGAGTGAAGCTGGTAAAGCTGGCGGGCGAACCGACGAGCTTTCGCGGACTGGAGAAGGCTGGGGACCCGCTGAGTACGGCGCTTTTTATGGCACGGCACTATAGCGGGAGAAAGTGCAGACTCTGAGAAAAAAGCCAGGTGAGTCCTCAGAGTCACCATAGGCAATAGCTCGCAATGATGGCAGCCGCCGTCAGCGAGCGCGAGAGCTGCATGATCCTCACCCAGGCAGGAAACGCAGATGACATGGCGGTCCCCGTCGCTGAGTGTGGCTCGGCACGAGCCACAGGAACGAGGCATCTTTAAAAAGACGCTGCTCTTTTAGATAGAGAGAGTATGAGTCGCAGTGGCGAACACACACTCGGCAGAGTAAAAGGATATAAACGCCGGAAAGCGTAGCAGGTGCGGCGAGATGAAGGCCAGCGTCTTCAGATGCAAAGGCTCGTCCCGCAGAAGGCTTTTTCTCAGACGGCGCGGCTTCTTCACTCCGGATCCAGCGATGCATGAGCTTCGCTGAAGAGATGAAAAATCAGATTATATCAGCCCATCGAGCTGTATTTATAGGCCCAGGCCATGCCCGTCTCGGCGGGACGTGACGTAGTTGGCGTGAAGCGCCCCCATTGGATCTGACGTAACCAAAGGCCTCTCTTGATAGGCTGCTGCAGTTGCCGCAGGACAGCCAATAGCCACGCGAGCCGTCTTGCCTATGTCTGCATGCTGCCGCAACGCGTTTTACATTAATTCAAAATTAAGGATAATTTTGGGCTTCAATATCTCGGGGAAAAGAGGTTTTCCCCTAACGTAAGATATTACGCAGTACGAGAGAACCTTTCGTAAGAGAACAAATCACAAGCCATGTGCTCACACAAAAACGAGACATGAACACACAGCCAATGAGAATACTCATAAGCCACGTGTTCACACAAAACATGACAACACGAAAGCACACAGCTAGTGTGCTATACAGTACGAGACAAAACATGACATGAAAGCACATGAAACAAGGCACACAGACAAGACAAAACAGGTGTGTCAGGGCTCTGTCACAAAACCAAGAAATAGACTAGACAGAAGTGAGTGTGAATCTGCCTTCGACCTCGTAGGTGAATGATCCACTACGAGAAGAGAGAACTGTCTGTCTTGCCTGCACTTTTTTCACTGCTCCACTCACTGCATCTGCCTACTCTCGCCTCAATTTCAGGTGAGGTGAGGCGCATCTCAAACGAGCCTATTGCTTGATAGACCAGCTTTAACTGTGCATTGCTTTCTTTTGAAAATAAATACAAAATTCAGCATTAACATTGGGTATGGAGGTAATTTCATGATCTGCGTCAAAGAATCCTTCAAATTTTACATAAGGTGGGTGCCTTTAATTTGGATTACTTTTGGACAATAAAGCCCCTCCAATATATAAAATATAAAAATATATATTTAGTTTAAAAACAGATGTTCTCATTTTGAACAGTGGTTACAGTGCTCAGGCCCATTCCAACATGATATGTGACATTTTAATGTGCTTGTCCATTAATTTAAGACTCAAACTGTAATCTTTGTGTGCCAAAATCACACCCATCACTTCTTGACAATCTTCCAATATTTAACTTGCAGATCTGAGTGACATTTAATTGGTATCTCACCATGTCATCGGTGATGTAGAGACGGAGGGCGCTAGCACTGTGGTACACAAAGCCTGCTGAGTTGATGGAGAAGGCAGATACTCCAATATACAGCATATTAGTGTCCTGATAAGGCAATGAGAAAGGTGTTGGGGAGAATGGGGGCTCCTTGTGTTGTCCAATGTTATAGAATTCACCCTATAAAGTGTGAAAACATCTAAATTTAGCAATAAAATCGTTTTTTTAGAGAGAATTTGACATGTTTTAGAGAAATATCACACATGGTAGAGCTTAAGATTACTTTTAAATCCAAGTCAATTGAAGTATTAGACATGACAGGAGACCCCACCATGGAGTAGTCAATTTCAGCATATTGGTCAACTTTGGCTAAAACTGGAGGGTCAACAAGAGGAAATTATTATTATTATTTGGTGTGTACTCGAGAATTGTATTGAATAATGCTGGTTTTCATACCAATGCTGAATTATTAATAAATATTAATTTTTCATATCACCATTTAATGTTTTCAGGTGGGGGTTCATTTCAGCAATGGAGTCAGCCACCAAAGGGCAGATCTGAAACAGCCGATAGATTGTTGTATGTGAAACTCTGGTATGCCCTTACATTGCATCTCAGTTCTTGTTTAATAGTACACATTTAGTGGGCATAATAGAGAGCATTCACACAGCCTAGATTCCTTACCTGTTTCTGTAGAGCATTGTGTAAAGCCTTATTAATGAAGGAACTGAAGAGGTTATACAACCAGCTGTCATAAATACAGGAAATAATAGAGCAGAAAATTAAAATGTTTGTTCTAACACATTCATTAGATGTAAACTCTTCAATTGTCATATGTTTTTTTGTCAAATAACATGAATTCCTGATTTTATATTATTATAATTATTAATATTCAACTATTACATAGTTAGTATTTAGATTGTTTAATCCAATTACTATAATTTATCAGTTTATCAAATGCCCACTTATAAGAAGTTAATATTGGCCTGTCCTGCCTCACTGAACCTTTCTAACTCTCTTGCATCAAACAGTTACAAATAACTGTTTCCTACATCATAACTGTTGCTGCATTACCCCCCCCCCCCCCCATTAAAAAATAAATGTTCCTTAAAATTGACCCAACTACAATCCTATGATGAAAGATACTGTAAGAAAAATTATATTTTTTTATTTCTTTACATAAAGGTTGTACAACTAAAAAATAACATGTCACCCAAAACCAAATCTAATCTTCCCCTTTTACTTAAATAATTTAGAAAACAGCCACAGATTGCACTTCCTCTAAAATATTCTTCTTTTTACATGTAAATGTAAATAATTAAATAATATAAAAAAGAACAGTTATTTTGTGGAATGGATCCTTCTTCATTAAACTTTTAATTAGTAAGAGCAACTGTAATGACATATTTTCCTTTCATCTGAATTTTGAAGCTGACATAATATGGTAATTTAATATTCATCTTTGACTTTGACTGCTGTGTTGTGTTACCTGGCCCCGCCATGAAATTTGACGTTGACACTTCCCACAGTTGCTGCACAGTTGGTCATGCTGACTGTTGGGCGGCCAGTGTCATCACTCATGACTGCAATAGTGGTGCTAATGGTCAGTTCACTCACAGCCAGATCAAATGATCCACTGTCTTTTCTTTGTGCGAAGAGATCAGATGTTTAGCATTTTACATTTTTTTCCCAGAATTTAATTAATTTAGCTTGTGAGAATAAGTAATGTGGACACTGTACTTACATGATCCTGAGGTATTTGACTCTCCAATTTCCATGCAGATTGATGTAGGCGTCGCCAATTGAAAGTATGACTCCAGTGTCAGGAACTAACCCCAATGTTGATTTGGGAAGTCCCAGGTTTAAAATCTGCATCCTATGATGTATACTTGTGCTATTACCAGCAATCTATCACCAGCAATCCATTAACTCCCCCAGCCCCATTTAATTTATAAAATGTATTTATAAATTAAATACATAAAAATGTATATACATTTATTGTGGGATCTCATTCAATGCTTTTCAGAATCTTTACTTTTTTAAATAATTTATTTTTAAAATGAAACGATTTTAATGCCATTTTAAATATTTTACATTTATAGAGAAAAATATATTAATCTATTTATCAAAATAAACAAAAAATAGTACAAACTTTGCTTAAGTGATTATTTTGAACAAGTATTAACTAATTTTTCAAAGCAAGGGCTAAAGGTACACCTTAAGAACAATGTGCTTTTCACTACTCCATAGTGTGTGATTACAGAAAAAATAAATATGTTTGTATTGAACATTAATGGAGCAAAAAAATTTGTGTGAAAATAAATCATAAGAGTTGTTTATTTTAAATCTTATAAATGTACGAGATGGCAAGGTGGGCCTTTTAGCCTGCCCACTGGTCCAACGACGGTTTCTAATAGAGTGGGTGAAAGTTTCCTGCGCATTCATCTTTTCAATGAGGCAAAGTAATTTAATTCCAATTAAACTTTTATCTGACTCCATTTTATCATGACCTCGAATTTAGGTTAAAATGCCAATTGATTTATCTAAACACTTGATTATTAATTAAACTTTTTTTAAATTGCACTCGTTCATTCGGATTCCTATAACACTTCGAGTCTCGCACCGGCTGGGTATACGAATCTCATAATAACAAACTTGTCAGTCTTGGCCATTAGACAGAGGCAATTGACTAATACCCTTAGTTGCCGCACCATGCTTGTTTATTTCTAAAAGTATGCTATTTAGTCTCCATAGATCTGTACACACTTAATAAAGGTAATTAAGTACACTACACTACATCTAATCAGAGATCCTGACCATTACCATAGAAATAAGCTGACCAACTTAACTTCCTCTAATGGTAACTTTATATAGAGTGGATCCAAGAGTGGATGTCTATTTATTGTAGCGGAAGCGCAACAAATTAATGCTTAACGAAAAACAAAGTGAAGATGATGAACTAACAAGGAAGCACAAAAAATGAACATACTTACACAAAAGTAAATACAAACAAGAGTTGGTTGTTAGCTCACGTGGAATCAAAGCAACCAAAGTCTGTTTTCAGGCCTTCCCGCGCTCAAAAGCGGAAAGTTTTTCTTATATTAACCCGGGTCCTAAAGCTCTTTCCTGATCATAACCCTTCATTTTCCAGTGATATTCTTATGAGCTTTTCTCTTTTGTAATGTCTCTCATCCATCTCTCTTTTTAAAGTCTTTCTTTAACCCTCTGGTTATCTTTGGGGTCTTTTTAACCCGCAAATGACTTTTGGTCAAATTAAAAAAAATGTTCTCTTTGTCCAAATGGTATGAAACTTTCTACAGCTCTTAACACTTCATAGATCTACAAAAGAAAAGAAAAATTGGAATGATATCTGTTATTATGTTGCCGTGAAAAAAATAGTCACACTTGTTGTCTTCGGGGTCCCTGGAGACCCCGCATAGTAAATATATAATATTCATCATCAAAATCAGAAACAACGCAGATCACATGGACAGAAATGAAATGGCACACTTCCAACAATGTAAAAAACATCCACAATGCAAAATTATCATGCTCGCCACACACACACACACACACAACCACACGTACACATACACACAGAAATACATTTGTAAGGCTATAAAAAAAGTCTTATAATTTGTCAAATAAAATGCAGAACCACCACAAATATAAATTGGTGACACTGACACAACGAAAATACACACACACACACACAGAATGTGTGTCTGCAGAAGTCATGCAACGTACTACGCATACTGCCTGCAGTGCACTGACTCGTGAACACCTCCAGTGCACCACCAATTGTTGTTCTTATTTGTTCAAAAAACAAAAATTTCCCAATCAGTTTTTTTAACAAAATAATTTTTATATTACAACCATTTTATTTTTTTACTGCTTTATTTGATCATTTGTTATTGCTGTTCAGTTCATTGCACTTTTGTTTTTTTTTCTTAATATGTAATATAACTGTTCATTTCTGTTATTTTTTGTTCTGTTACAGTTTGTAACTGAAACGTTGATTAAAAATGATAGAATTATATTAAAAACAGATAATTGAAATAAATGATAAAATCTAAAGACTCCAAGATTTTTTGTAACATCTTGTTCAGGTTTGATTCTAATCATAAAGTAACATTATTGAAGAACTTTTTTCAATACAAAATATGCTAAACTTAATACAAAATATGCTAAACTTTGACCAAAAGTATATAATTCTTTTTTATAATTTTGATTTTAAAATATTTATATATGAATCCAACTCAATCCAACTGAATCCAACTTGTGAAAAGATGTATTTTGGTTAATCAAACAGCAAATAGCATATAATGGAGCTCTATAGCAATATAGTGGTTAAAGTGAATTTTTTTATTTTAAAACTTCATTTTCCAAAAAAAGGGCAAAAATCTTACATTAAATCATGTACAATTATCCATGTTATCCCCATAAATGAAAGTTAGAAATCTGGGTCCTTTATAAAGTGAATTTTACATAAAATGCTGTTTTTTGTAAAAAAAACTATTTATTTAAATATTTATTTATTTATTTTTAGAAATTTAAAAAATATCAAAAATCCTCCAAAAACTGCACAAATGTTGAGTAAAAACATTAATAAACAGAGTAAAATTACATTTGTAAAAAAAATTTTATTATACTGTTACAAAATGCAATGTTATTGTCTGGGGTCCCTGGAGACCCCAAAGATAACAAGTGTAGACCCTAAATGAAGATAATCAGAGGGTTAAATCTCCCTCTTGCTGATAATGCTGATTGGCTACACGTTTGTTGTGCCTGGTTGTGTCGGTCCGACTAACTTTCAAACAGAGTTTTTTAAATATCGCTTACCCGCCCCTTTACTATGTGATATTTACCATCTGAATGTCATGTCAATAAATGGAAGAGTCAGCCAGTTGTTTTATTATTATGTTAATTATTGTGCCTTTAGCCACAACAGCAGGGGCGCCTTTTACCCCAAATATCATACTTTTACATATTCTTCTTTTATTGAAAAACTGTTACTTTACATTTGAACAAAATTAAATTAAAAAGACCTTTGTTTCAAAATATATTCAATAATTTTAGCTATTCTCATTTGCTAATTAAATCTACAACATTTTTAAAAAATATAAAATATTAGATCAAATTAGCACAGTATCAACTTTGCCCACGATCACGTCAAGGATCAGCCAAAATTCCATGTGCATCTTGAAAAGCGGATGTTTTGGAAGTGCTACAGCAAGTTTTTGTGCCATCTAGTGACTGAGAGGAAAATATACTCAAAGACGCCTTTTACCCTGGTGTGCCTTTTGCCCCGTTGTACCCCACTTGTATCAATACTTTTATAATGCCTTTTGCACCATGCTGATAAGCCTTTTACCCCTTATGTTGGGTAAATGGCCCACATTGCCACCTCATTTAATTCTAAGATTTATAAACAAAACAAACCACTTTTATGATTTATTTTCACACAACAGTTGTTGCTCCATCAATGTTCAATAACAACATATATATATATTTCAGTTTGTTGTTTAGATTCCCACCACTGTTTTCTATGGTTACTGTGATTAGTTAGTTTGATTCAGGTGTGTTCACCTCATTATATTTAGTATATAGGCTAAGTTCATGTGTGTTCCCTTTGAGTTTGTTCGGTCACGTTGACGGCTAATACTGTCTGTTGGGATCGCTACCCATTTGGATTATTATTAGTAAAGTTTGTGTTGGAATTTTATTAATCTGAGTCTCAATCTGTCTACCGTCACACGTTTGTTACACATACACTATGAGAGTAGTGAAAAGCACATTTTCTTAAAGGGATAGTTCACCCAAAAATGAAAATTCTGTCAGTAATTACCGTACAACGCAGCGCTTCTGTGTTGTATGTCACACGCATCACACACGACCAGCGTCGGCCAATAGTGAGCCTACGTGTGACGTACAACACAGAAATGCTGCGCAGTTACACTACGTGAACTAAGTCGAGGTCCACAGAGAAGGAAATTAATAGTTGAATAAAGTCGTTATTTTTGTTTGTTTTTTTGCGCACAAAAAGTATTCTCGTCGCTTGATAAACTTAAGATTGAGCCACTGTAGTCACTTGGACTATTTTAACGATGTCTTTAATAACTTTTCTGGACCGGCAAGTTTCAATCCCTTAGAACCCTATGGAGGAGTGAGACAGCTCTCAGATTTAATCAAAAATATCTTAATTTGTGTTCCGAACATGAACGACAGTCTTACGGGGTTGGAACAACATGAGGGTGAGTAATTACTGACAGAATTTTCATTTTTGGGTGAACTATCCCTTTAAGGTGTGCCTTTAGCTCTGTTGTCCCCTAATATTCAACAAATAATTCTGTGAAAACTGCATCATCTTTTCAGGAAGTTTGCCAGGCCAAGTAAATATATTTTATGACTATACCTTATTTAGGGGACAATTCTAAAAAAAATCATTTAAAATCATATGAAGTACAAATATAACCAAATGGGAGTGACATATTTCATAAAATTATTTTGATTTTGAAGTTGTCAACCAAGTATAACAAGTATAACTTTTACAACCACGTATAACTTTTACAATTACATAGTAGGAACTTATGACCATGAATTAGAAGGGACATTCATCTTACCCTGTAAAACTATATTGGACCTTGCCAATAGGATCCACCTTTTCTGTGCCACTTATATCTGGCACTTTAATACTTCTGAGCTTTTGCTGGATCGAGGCAATTCCAATCTGTCGACCTGTATTCAAAATAAAGATATTTAGAAACTTTACCTCAGAATTAGTGTCTTGAGATTTGGTTTAAATAGCTACCTTTAGCTCAAGCAAATTATTATTATCTCATGGGGATGGATTGTTATTCCTACATCCTTTACATCCTGTAAATTTCAGAGCTGAAAGCTTCCTTGTTAGTCCAAAAAATGCTTTTATTGAAAAACCAAGCTCCAAAATAGACTCTTTTTGGATTTTGTCACATTATGACATAATAGTGTGACGGGAAAACACCTCTGTAGAAGAAAATCAATGCCAACTTCTATATCATTGTACCACAAGACTGTAGGGTGTCCCATTTGTCATTTTAAATTTCAGAAGTGTGCTATGCGCCCTCAAGGCTAACTTTTGCTGAGCCCACACTGAAGCGAAGTTGGATAGAAGTCTGCTCCCGAAGGGAGTGCTCACGAGCAGTGTTGGGGAGTAACTAGTTACATGTAACAGCGTTACGTAATTTTATTACAATATAATTGTAACCCGTTACATTTACTGAGAAAAAATGTGTAATTAAATTACAGCTACTTGTGAAAATATTACCGATTACATTTGGGGTTACTTCTGAATATTTTATGTAAAAAGCTAGGATATGTTGAATAATATTAATTTGTTGCTTTGCCTGTTTTTGATGTGCACGATGCTTTCTGTCATCAGGCCGTTTAGTAAAGCGATGCTATTCTGATGCTCAGTACCGCCGCTCTCTAAACGCAGATTAGACAGTTTGCGTAGTGCACAAACTGTGTTGTGAACCATGGTAAAGATTGGCTGTCAATACCAGAAGTGGAGCATTCCACAGATGAGAATCCATCCAATTTTGACAGAATTGTTGGACAGCACTCAACAGCTAAAAAAGCAAGGCTGAGCAAGGGCTATAGAGCCCTATTTTAACAATCTAAGAGCATGGTCTAAAGAGCAAGGCGCAAGTGCACTTGGGGCGTGTCCGAATCCACTTTTGCTAGTTTAACGACGGGAAAAATGGGCGTCTAAAGTTTAGACCATGCGCTGGACTCGCCGCCCATTTTTCCCGTCGGGTTGTCCCTATTCTCTTTAGGTGTGTTTTGGCCACAACGTGCAATAAACCAATCAGAGTGTAATTTCCCATTCCCTTTAAAAGCCAGTTGCGCTTGTGCCATGGCAGGTTGCTACTGTATTTACATGGTGGAATTTGCAAGCGGAAAGACTAAACGCGTCTCCAGAGAGCAAACGGATCTGCTCATGCGCGAGGTTAAAGCATGCAAGCAGATCATCTACGGGACGAACCCAATATTCATCTTTTAAATTGTAATCCTTTTATTTTTAATATTTGGCTAGTTTGTGTGCTGCTGCGCGTCCCTGTGTGTGTAATAAGTGTACGCATGCTGTGGACCCGCCTATAGGCGCATATTACTAATGCACTTTTTTTAATAACAAAAAATATTGCGCCATTGACTTTAGACTTTAGGTTTCAGTTGGTCAATGGCGCAGTCTATTTCAGTTGCCTCAAAATAGCAACGCACCAGCAATGCGCCTGAACACACCTTGTTTTCAGACGAGCACCCATGGATGCACCCATGGGCGCAAATGCATTTGCTATTTAAACAACGTGGCGCAGGACGTGAAAATGATAACTGCGTCGGGCTGAAACTAGCAAAAAACACTTGTGTCAGGCGCCGCATTGCACCGAGTGTATGATAGGGTCTTATATGTGTGTGTGTACGTGTAATGTGGTCAAGACTAATAGTTTGTATTAATTTAGTTAGGTCCCCTTCCACACATACTAAAGGCATATCAAAAATAGAGCTGATCCCCTCACAGTTCAGTCCTGTACCTCGTGGCTGTCCACTTTCATACCAATGTCCCCCTTTAGCTACAGATGTTCCTGTTGTGCTTGGTTATCAGTTTGGCTGTATTTTCTTATTTGTGCTCACACACCATCAATCACTTCATCTGGAGTCTAAGGTTCATCTTTATAGTTCATCTTGTCAGATTGAAGAGGCCACAAGACAACAGTCAAAATGTACTGCTTGGGTTATGCTGTTATGGTGCTTTTCCACTACATGGTACCAGGGCTGGACTGGGACAAAAAATCGGCCCGGGCATTTTGGCCCAGACCGGCCCACTACAAAAGATCATAAACACAACCGAACTTTGCACGCCCTTGAATATGTATACCAACTCCTATTAAAACCAGTAATGCCATGTAATAACTGAATCAGGATTTAGTGAAATCTGTGGTGAGTGCACCTCTGTCCCTCTAGGGGGGTTCAGGGGCATGCTCCCCCGTAAGAAAATTTAGTGCTTTTTAATGTTAAATTCATCAATCTGGCACACTTTGAGAGTTCAAAATAAAGAGCTCCAACCCATATTCAGTGTGCAAATTGAACAAAGAAAAACTCAAAACTCTTTTAGTTGTGATATAGTGTCTGTATACATTACACTACTATATAGTTATAATATTAATCCTATGGCAGTAATAGCCATATGTTGTAAAACAAATGCACTGAAAAATAAAAGCAACTTTCATAATTAGTTTCGTACTAATTTCTATACTTGAAAGAGATAAACACATGATCTTTTATTTTGACGGAAACGGCATCAAGCTTTTATTTTGGTGAAAAACATGGTTTACAAACTCGTCTCATTACAATTCTAATAAAATGCGTAATCATCAAATATGCAGATGTGGAAATAATGCGTAACTGGGTAGTGGGTTCCAACATAGCCTAAGTGTTCTGAAAGTAGCCTAGTTCTGCTTACCACAGTTCTCTACACTCACTTATTTCTCTCCTTATCCTCCTTACTATCCTCATCAGCCACTTGAAGGGCCTTTGAAGTTTCTTTTTTTTTCACGCTATTTCACTGCACATTCCTTGCGTTTCTTCTCCATCGCTCTGACTATTTTGACAGATACACACTGACACTGCTCGCTCACTCACTCACTCGCTCACTCAAAGCTATTTAAAGATGTGAGTGGACCAGCCCAGTGTCAATCAAGAAAATAACCAATGGGCCGCTGATCTACGCGTTTCATCATGCGCCGGTCTGTGAGGGAAAAAAAAATACCTACGCTGACTTTACACCGGCACAAAGCCTCCCAGAGCCGCCAATTAAACAAAACTAAACGCAATGGGCCGCCGATGTACGAGTTTTATGGGCCGTTCAGACAAAAAAGAAATAATAATAATTAAAGTACGAGATGTATCGGCCCACAAAGCACGTCGGCCCACCGGGAAAATGCCCGGTATGCCCGATGGCCAGTCCAGCCCTGCATGGTACGGTTCAGTATGGCTCGGTAAGGCTCACTTCGGCTCGCTTTAAATGGTACCACCACTGTTGAGGTTCCAAGCGTGCCGTACCGATACTAAAATGTGACGTTAAAACACTACAGATCACCTATAGGTCAGAGAGAATCATCACTACCAGCGTCATTGGATTTGCAACACGAGACACCAAACCCGCTAGATTTAAATAGTCGGCAACAGCCACCGCAGTATTCACACAATCTTTTAAACAACTTGTTTGAAAAAAAAAAAAAACTTGAAAAAAGAAATGGCTGAATCGTGGTGACTGGTTGGTAGCCGAGGAGCGGATCCAGCGAGAGCTGGATGGGGTGACCAGGAATGAAAAAGTTTTTCAGCAACTATAACGATCAGTCTATAATCCCACCCAATTTGAAGTGCTACTAAACTGCAGTGGAAAAGCAAACCGAGCCAAAGCGAGCTGAGCCGAGTCGTACCACGCAGTGGAAAAGCAAAGTGTGCTGAGCCGAGCCGAGCCGCGCCGCCGAGCCGAGCCGCGCCGCCGAGCCGTACCATGCAGTGGAAAAGCGCCGTTAGTGTCCTACCATGTGGTTTTAATATCAACCCAGAAGCACCATGTAGCAAACTAGCTCTATGAAATATTAATAATCAATCATAACTTGTTATAATTGATTATGAATATTTGGATCAGTTAATCGGGTTAACTTGATGTAGCTACATTAACATTACAACCAATTACTCGGTTCATCCCGTGAACACTCAATATTGGTTATTAATTAATTAATAGAAATGTACATTTCCGGGGCATGGGAAATGTCTTTCTTACTAAGTACTACTAAGAGCAAGTAGTCAAGATCTATGATTAGTGACTCCAGACTCCAGAATATGAGCTTGAGACACAGACAAAGTTGTGATAAAGTCGTCATATCATGACGTGTGATATGAAAAAGACTTTATTAACTAGACTAAACATTTAAACTACTCTAAAATACACATACATACATGCATACAGTTTACCAAGGGAAAGAGAGCTGAAGCAGAATACAGGAAAGGAAGAAGTTATAGCATTGTTTGATGTTCAGCAGATCAACAGCCTGAGCAAACCATCAGTTTAGTTCTAACACGCCCTTCTTAAAAAGGGATAAGTATGGAATGATATTCCGGACATTATTCAAAAGGAATTGCAAATTGTATTTGCAATTGCGTTTTCAATTTGACTTCTAGTTCAGCATCATCTTCATGTTAGGACTTCTCAGGAAGGACCGAGAGAGTAAGAGAGCAAGAGGCCAAGAAGACCAGAGAGGACAAGCGAAGAGGACAAGAGAGAGCTGATCTTGATCAGTGATTTTTAAAGCGTGAAGACGTCACACCCTCTGGAGGTGCGTGAGCCAATGCGAAGCTGCCCCTTTGGAGGGAGTTTTTACAACCCTTTTACGACCCTTTGTTTTCTAGTAGGGTATTTGAATGTTTAATTTCATTGGGTGTTTACGAAAAGAATCTTCAAGATTCTTATAATACTAATGCGTCATAGAGAGTGTCACAATTCCCTGCCCATTCTTTTGGGTCGTAAAACTTCAGTCTTACTGAAACAGGTCCTTCAGTCTTGTCCTGTAACAGGACACCGAGTTCTGCCAGTGTGTTGGCTTGATTTGGGGGAAGTTTTACAGACCTTTGTTGGGATAGTGAGTTTGCTGGATTATTCATTAAATATAATGAATAATTTGTGTGTGTCTGATTGGTCCAGACGCTACAACCATATCTAGGAGCCAGTCCAGTTGGATGAGTGCCCAATCCATCTAAATCCTTCCAATTTGGACTAGTGGAGGTAAAAAATAGCCAAGAAATCTAGACTCCCCCTAGCAGCCAGTGTAGTCTAGCAACTCTCCGTTGACTTTCAAGCTGGAAAAACCAAACTCTAGTTAGGCAAATCACATTGTGTATAGAGTCGGCGGGTGGGCTTAACATAATGACGACAGAGATGCGACGGTTCACTGCTACTTGAAAACAAAGAATGGCTGCTGCTGCTGGTGAACAGCTGTCTTTGGATTCAGCTTTGGCCGCGACTCTGGATGATTTAAAGTTAAGCTTTTCTTTGAAACATGAACAAAGAACGGCACTTGAGTCATTTTAAAAAAAGGAAGATGTGTTCTGTGTGAAGATATGTGAGATCGCTCTGACTACGTCACCTTCTTCGTTGCTCTGGTTGGTTGTAGCACTATCCTATTGCGTGCAGAGGGAATTTGAAAGATAACCGTTTATCCCGCCCCTCGTATTGAGCCCTGTCAATGGTGAGTTCCCAGACCTAACATCCTGATGTAGGTCTGGCATGCCAGGCTAGGTAAAAAGCACATCTGCTGCCAATCCAAGTTAATAAACAATATAAGTTAAATATATTAAAAGCAGCGCTCTAGTACAGGATTTAAGTTTAATATAGCCAAACTATAAAGTTATGAAACTTAATTTTCCCCTTAACCCGATTGCCCGTTTGATATACCCCAAATTAATTATATCTCATGTTTCACGAGTTCACACTTACATCAATTAAACAGAGTAAAGATTATGCGTATTTGGCGTGCTGTCCGGGGGGAGGGCTCCGAGCTCGGAATTTTGCCCGAACCCAGAGTACTCCCCCCGTTGTTGTAAGAGTATTAGGACTATAAGTGAGGAGGAGATGGGGTGGTGGAGGGATGCTGTTAAACTGTCAATGAACGGAGGTAAGTTTGCTGTATATATACACAGCGCTTAACTCGTTGATTAAGCACCACTCGTGTCTAATTAGGTTTGATTATCTGAATGTGCTCCACGTGTGTTTAATTAGGTTTAATTATCTGAACGTGCTCCTGCCGAACTTTGTTAATAAAACATCATTTAACCATAATATCCAGTGGCAAATTCCCGCAGGACTGACCAAGATGAAGCTATTCTCTGCGGGTACATGAGTGCTGACCGGCTGCTGACAGCCTGGACCTCGCATCTGCGAAAGCGTCTAAACTAATTGTAAAATAGGCGCTATGTTGAATGAATGCGGCATTTATATAGCGCTTTCATATGTACAACTGTACACCCAAAGCGCTTTACAATCATATCAGGGAATCTCTCCTCCTCCACCACCAGTGTGCAGCATCCACTTGGATGATGCGACGGCAGCCACAGTACAACGGCGCCAGTGCGCTCACCACACACCAGCTATAGGTGGAGAGGAGAGAGAGTGATAGACCTCAAATATGTGAACATGAATTGAATGAATTTAACTGAATTGGCTCTAAGTAACTACATCCTTGCTTAAAAAACTCTTAAAACTACATTTCGTGACACGTATTATTTTTTAAAAATATGGCGGATTTGCTCGACCTCCATGTCGACCTCCGCAAGTAGAGTGATACAAACGATGAAACGGTTCGAGTGCTGATACTGTGGGAATATCACATGGCTGAAAAAGGCTCTCAGATCAGATTCGAGAACCAGAAAGAACTGTTGTATAATTGTTTATATTTAATTTTTAAAACAGCCCAAGCAGGCCTATAAAATGGTGCATAAAACAAATTCATAATGAAAAAACTGTAAATAATAAATCAGCTCCATAGCAGATTCCAAGTGAGCAAGGGCTTAGGGCGTTCCATTTAAACACATTTCAAGGGTTCTACCAGTAATGGGCACTCGTGCAATGTAAGCAACGACGTGCATACAAGTGAAATAGACAGAGAGGAAGGGCATAAAAAATTGGACTTAAACAGTGCTTTGCTCGAAATCACACCCTAAACCCTAATTTACTATTCCCTACATTACTCCACTAATATAGTCCACTTGAAGGAGTGAATGAAAGCAAGTGAGTGAATTCGGACACTGAGTGCGTTGGAAGGGCTGCCGCTTTAGCATATTTTGTGCTTGCTGTTTAATAATCATTTAAAACTTAGCAAACTGGCAGCTCCAGTAGTAAGATGAAAATATTTATCATGAACTCTGCCATGGAAACTAGCATGTATAACCCTTAATTAAACAATTTAATAATCAATCTAAAAATAATTTATACCTGCATGACTACGCTGTAGCCACATTGGACCAGCGTTTTGAAAAATGAATGGATGATTTAGCTGCGTGCGCCATCTTCTGGTCAGTCGTGGAAATTCATTCGACTCGCGACTGCTTGCTGCATTTTTTTTTTTTTTTTTTTTTTGAGAGAGAGACATCTTTATTCACATACATACTAATGCCAAGAACAAAGAAGATGATCAAGTATGTGAACTGGTCCCCAAAGAAGCTCTAAAGCTTATACTCGGGGGCCATAACAATCAAAGTAAAAAAAGTAAAAAACAAACAAGAACAAACAAAAAAAAAAAACGATCGCAGATGTGTGACCATACATAGAAAATATTTCATACAACATTCGTACAACAAATAATAGGGGATCCCATTTCACAAGTACAGTTTTTCTTCACAGTGTACCATGAGATTATAAAATTAATACTGACATACATACAAAGTAAGAGATAATACATACTTCAAGAAAATGAATACAGACTCAATAATTGTTTCTTGAGCTTTTGTTTAAAATAAAGAAAAGAACTTGAATTTTTTAAGTTTTCATCCAGGTCGTTCCAAATCCGCGGTCCCCGGCACACCACACTCATACCAGTGCTTTTTAATCTCCGTTTTTTTCCAGTAATAATGTGCTTATTTCTAGTGCATCCCAATTCAGAGAATGCATTCTTCGAAGGGCACATTCGAAGGCCGATTGGCGCGACAAAGGCTGTCCCAATTCAAAGGCTCCTTCAAATGCGGCCTCCAAATGCATCGTTTGTTTTCCGTGAAATGAAGGATAGAACAGATGGATCCTTTGCGTCCTTGCGACCCCAGAATTCATTGGATGTCAGTGACGAAAGGATTTTTTTTTTTAGATAAATTGCTGAATTGTACTTTTAAACGTATTGGGTTTCAACTTACTCAAATATCTAATTATGCAAATGTAAAAAATTAAGAAAAAAACCTTGTTAAAATGTTGACATATCTTACTATATTACTATTATATATAGTTTATACTCTTTATTAGGCTATATACAGAAATTGACCATGGTAACATATTTAGACAGTTTGTGAACCCTGTTTTATTTAATATAACTTTAGTACAAACATTACTGTCACTCATCAACCCAGCTGTCACAGTTGCTAGGCGACAAGAAGCCTTTGAGTTGGGACACAGCCGATTACGAGACAACACCAACATCATTAAACGATAACTGTGACTATATCAACATGGGATCACTGACGAAAAAGACGAGACTAAAATGTAGTAAAATTATTTTTAAATTTGACCAAAACCTCTCTTTGTTTTTGTCGAATAAAAAGATAAGACAAAACGTTACATTCTGTTTTTAAAAAGCTTCTATGAGCTTTCATGCTTGCAGTTGCCAGGTGTCAAGATTGTAAACCCCCCAATCAGAGCTTTTCTGTTACATACATCAGGATACATTTTCTGTCCGGTGCTTTACTTAAACGTACAGTATGTAATTTTCCATTTAATTTTTGGCCACCAGGGGTCGCTACTCTCTTACAATAACAAAGGCGTATATCGATGATGCAAAGCATAAAGCGGAATTATGGATCTTGTCGTCAAGCTGATGGATCTTTTATGGATGAGTGAATACAGTGATGTTTTTAACATGACTGTGGTATGAAGCAGGGCGCGATTGCTAATGAGAGACGTATACTAGCGCCACATGCAACGCGAGTACCGCGGATATAAAGGAATAAGGACATTTCATTCTACCGAACTACACGCAAGTGCTGAATTAATAAGTTACTCACAGGTCAGTTTATTAGACGAATTAAACTTGAGGTAACGCAGCGCTGTTTCACTTGCTCTAACAGTTACACTATCACACTAAACGGCATTTGAATGTGTTGAATGTTATTAGTTAGGTTGTTTGTTGGCTGTATGAGACTAGCAGTAAGCTAGATCAACATTAGAATAACATACAGATCATATTCTAAAATTTCATCATATTGAACTAAATAACATTGATTAGTTGTATGTACATTTGCTCACGTGTCTAATAAAGTACATGGAACACTCACGTCTCTGTCAAGTCGAAGTTAGTCGCGGACGTGGAGCTCTCGGCATCTCGAAAGATTTTGATCTTCGTTCTAGTCCTCTTTTTGTCTCAAAGTCTGCTTGCCATGGTCTAAAATGTTTGAACAAAACAACAACAGCGTGAGCATCCTGGTGAGCATAACCCAGTTGTCCACGTCTGTCGCCATGGTTACTATAGCAGTATGAGTGGAAACCGAGGATAACGCGGATATGACGCCATTGACTGGCGACTCCTCACCCCTGCTGACACGTCCTGTTTCCTTGGTTAAAATTGCAATTTTCTCACGATTTACAAATAGTTGGAAAAATTGGGGATATTGTAAGTAATCAACTAAACAAAATATATAACATTGGCCTAGTGGTGTTTGGATATTTCAAAAATCCTACATATTGCACCTTTAATATACTCACACGCTCCCTCTACACTACAGAAATGATGATCTGAAAACACAGACAAGTAAGCTGGAGTTTAGCGATCTCCATTTGAGATATCTGCTTTAATGAAAGTGTCATTTAGTCAGTCTGTGTTCTGTTACTATCAGCTTTTTTCTGCTTGCTGCGACTAAATCCTAAATCCTTCTCAGTGATGAAGTGTAATAAATCCAAACATGGATCTTGGCTATATTTGCGATTGTGGTTGCTGAATAAATGTACTTTATTTTTGTTTTTGCTGGGGGGGTTTTATTAGAAAAACAATGTAATTTGAAATGATTAGGAATTTACTATTAGGAATTTCACCATTTTAATTTTTGAGAGAAGTTTCTTGTTTTACTAGTTTTCTTAATGTGGAGAGTTGTTAATATATTTGATTAATAGTCCTATAAATCAGGAAACTGGATTAGGTAAAATATACCTTGTGTATGAGTTGTCATTCTCTTGATTTGTGCTTGGGTGAAAGTGCAATTCTGATTAAATGTAAAAAAAAAAAAAAATTCTCAAATGACAACAATCGTTGATTGCAATTTTGAGTAAAATCATTTTGATTATCATTTTATGCAGCATAACAAAAATATGCTGCATAAAGTTTTCATTGACTAAAACTAGACTAAAATTCCCACACATTTACCCACGGTTTTACAGACAAGGCTAAGTCTAGTCCTAGACCAAAATGCATATTTGACCTGTTTTAACTGTGTGGCGAGGGCAGCGAGTCTGTGATGGGAGATGAGCGGTGAGTAAGTGGATCAAGTGCAAAATGACTAACACCTATTTGAATGAAAAACAGCCTTCACTACGTCGTTTGGATTACACTAATTTGTTATGCTTCCTTTTGGGCCTCCACAAAATTTTACCTGCACAATGCAGTCAGGCAGGTTCTCCTGGTATCCATCAGATAGATACCCATCAGACTGCCAAACAGAGGAGCATGATTCATCACACCATAACATGTTTCCACTGTTCCAGAGTCCATTGTACTTGAAGTTGTTTGATGAACAAAAATGTAAATTTTTATTCACGCTTATTATATTTTAATCCGTGATTTGTTTGCTATTCTGATCATTTTGCATTCTTTTTTTTTCAGTTTGTGCAATATATCTTTACCTGTATTTTTACATTTTTGATTCAAGCTTTTTATTTTGTGATCCATGGCCACAATACATGTGGTGGCATATTGATCCCATACATCATACCTATATGCTTTTTTTCTTTTTCTTTTTTTTTTCAAAGAGTTACAAGCAGTCTTGTTTTGATCACTTACCATACTCAAGCATCTTCTGAGTTAGTCTGACTTTAACTCCTGCATTGTTGCTTGTAGACACTGAGACCAGGTTCACAAGAACCAAAACACCCCAAAGGAACATCATTTTCAATCTAGCCTATGAGAGACACACATCATGGGCATAAGATTAGTTGTTTTTAACTGTCAGGTGACCGATTTAATCAGCTCCTGGCTAATCCAATTGTTTCTATTTTAAACACAGTGACATTTAGTACTAATTACATCAGCTCCTGTCCTGTGTAGCCAATCCAGCACTTCAAAAAGCAACAATCAGCTTTTGGTTTTGTGCCTACATTTTTTTATTGTGACATCTCCTTAATAAATAAACTTAACATTATAAAATATATAGAAAATTTTATTTTTAAAATAATTTACTACACAATGTGATCTGTCTTTATCAATGTCTTTATATACAGTTTTTTTAAGAACTAATCTACATTATGGCATGCTTGTTGGTCTGACCAGTTTAACTGACTTTTCCCAAGTGAAAATAAACATCCTCTATCTTTTTAACACAGCTTCCCAAAACTCGCTTTAATCAGTTCTCTAATCTCACTTAGTTCTCAAATGCACAATGTTCTGCATGACGAATGACACTCAAAGTAAACATTTAGCACACGCTTGACTGAAATGTTTCTCTTAAGCCTTATGCGTAAAATAACTAGTTGTGTCCAAACTGTTTCACTGGTAGTGTACATGCATACACATAATTAACCTTTAAGTATTTACAATGTACAAAAAAAACAAAAACAAAACAAAAAAGGCACTCTGCTTTTGCTGGAGAATGAGGAAATGGTTGAGACAAGCAAGGTTTTGATTTGATATGTTGCCCTAAAAGAGACCTTTGTCTTGCAGTCAGATGAATTAAGCCACATGACTGTGAACAAGTTGATGTTATGCTTATATTGAATTAAGGCGAGCTATAATTAAATGCAGATAAGAGGAGTCACTTTGCTGGAATGTGCCATGTGGTTTATTTACTGCTGTAGAATTTTTTTTTACTGATCTTTTACTAAATTTAAAATTTTACAACTTTATTTTTATATCCAACTGTACAATATGAGAAAAACAATATACAATATATTCACTAAATGAATATTTCTAACATAGTTACAAACTCTGTAACTATGTTACAAATCATGGACTGTTGATATCAACAAATATCTACGCATGAACTGCGTAGATATCACAACCATCTCTTGTGTAGAACCATAAACACAAGCAAATTAATTTTAAATATAAATAACAATCCGTAGAATACACTTAGCATTATCATTAAATGTATACATATAGTACAGATTAGATCTGAACAGATCAGGGAAAAAACACATTTCACACATAAATTGAAAATATGTTGGCTGGTGTTGTTCAGATATTGATATGTATGTGCACTATACCTTGAACTGTTGTGATGTGCTAAATGGCTGGTCTCTTCCTGTCCGGATGCATGAACTGTCTGCTCCCTGGCTAGCAGCAGCACTGAGTGGAACTGAAAGAGAAACATTACACCACTAATTCAAAGCAACAGGAAGACTGTCAAGTTCACTTAAACAGCAGCATGCTGTAGCATCCATATCTGAGCAGACAAACTATTCAACCATGAGAGGTTTTATTTAGAGATTGAGGGTTGTGAACTTTGGATTCTCTTATTTTCCCCAATGAATATTCATTTTCCCAATGAGTAAAAATGATAACGGTATCATTAAAGAAGGGTAATTCTAAGTAAAAGGCTTTACTTTAGAATGTTGATGCCCATATTGTACAGAGCAAGATACTGCACTGGATGGTGTTTTGTTGTTGATGTCAAAAGCTGTGTGTCCAACCAAATTATTATATTTTGACCAAAAAATAAAATAAATCTGTGACTAATATTTCTAATACACGTGACACACACACACACACTTTACCAAATAATTGTTACATTGACACTTTTTTCATTTTATTTACTCATGTATGGAAAATTCTTAAATGGGTAGTGTTTCAGAGCTCCGTACGTTAATGGAGCGTTTCATAGTGTTTTAACTTGGACTCAAATATAAAGAAATGCGGTCAGTGCTTAACTCAAGCAGTTAAGTGAAGTTGGCAATACACATAGGCTATTCGAACTTCCCGGATCAATATTCTTGAGCTAAACGTTGTTAAAACACAAACGACACCTATTTACAATCACAGTAACCTAGACAACGAGCTACAACCCAATTCTCCTCAAAACAATGGTGATTGATGAACTTTTTAGTTAATCATCACTGTGTATTTAAGTTCCGCCCTTTGTGCTGTTCATTCCTAATAAATCTTATGTTATTTCATTTTCATCTTTGTCTTCATTGGATCCAGCGTTACAATATGTTAAAAACGAGAAATAACAAAGCGAAAAAACTGTAAATTATTGTAAAGCTTTAAATCTATCATTTGAATGATTTATGATGCATACAATTTATATTGCTTGATTATAGACATGCATTTTTTTCTTTTTATTATTATTTATTATATTATATTATTATATTATATTTACTAATATTTTATTATTGCCTATGTACTGCGGTATGTTCAAGAGAGGCCTAGGATAACTCTCTGGGTGCTTCTCAATACTTGATGCTTCCTCGTTTCTTCACTCCTCTGTCCTCCAGCCCGTGACCCGGAAACCGATCGAATTCAGTCATATTGAAGGACATCTCAATTCTCTAAATGCACCACGAGGAGGCGAGGAACGAGGAGCGAGGACGCTTCCAGAGGAGCTATGAGCGAGGATGCACAGGTGTATATGCAAAAGTCTTTCTTGTCGAGAAACCTGACGCACGTATAAATTATTCTCCCCCTTCACATCTGTCACAATCATTTTAATTTACGCTTTACCTTTGCAGTTTAAATAAATCACATATCACACATATATTAACAGGGAATCTTGCTTCATCTTTATTATTTATTTATTTCTTAGATAACCCAACTTTAACTACATAAGGGCAGATCATTTGAGCGCAGCTGATGACGCTTTGAAGTGATACTCGAGTGATCAAGAATATTCCAATATACAAATGATTTCCTTCGATTCCTCCGTCCTCATTTTCTTTCCTAGCAGCCTTCCCTCGCATCCTACAGGGGGTGGAGCTGAGACGTGAGGAAAGGAAATGAGTATGCACAAATAAGAAATGAGAAGCACCCTCTGTGTCTTTTTTTGTGTTCTTACACTCCTATTGTGGATGACATTAAGGGTGCTTCTCATTTCTTATTTGTGCATCCTCGTTTCCTTTCCTCGCTTCCTTTCCTCGCGTCTCAGCTCCACCCCCTGTAGGACGCGAGGAAGGCTGCAAGGAAAAAAAATGAGGACGGAGGAATTGAATGAAAGCTTTTTTATACATTGGAATACTTGATCACTCGAACGTCACTTCACTGCGTCATCAGCAGCGCTCAAAGGATCTGCCCTTATGTTGTTAAAGTTTGTTTATTTAAGAAATTAATAATAAATAATAATAAAGCAAGATACCTTGTTGAAATATGTGAGTTGTGTGGTTTATGTAAACTACAAAAGTAAAGTATAAATTCAAATGATTGTGACAGATGTGATGGGGGAGGAGAATTGATACGTGCGTCATGTTTAGTCGATAAAACTCTTCCGCAAAGGGTACACCTGTGTATCCTCGCTCATGACTCCTCTGGAAGCCTCCTCACTCCTCGATCCTCGCCTCCTCGCGGTGCAATTAGAGAATTGAGATGTCCTTCAAGATGGCTGAGCTCGATCGGTTTCCGGGTCATAGGATGGAGGACGGAGGAGCTAGGAGACGAGGAGGGATATTGAGAAGCACCCTAAGAAAACAAGAGAAGGTGTTTTCTGAGGTCTACAGGGTAACTCTCTGTCTTGGATTTGTGTTCTTTCTGTTTCCGGTGAGACTGTGGATGTATATATGAGCCCGTTCTCATCCCAAGGCGTAATATACTGACTCTTTTGCCAAAGCGTCTAAATCCAACGCACATGGCTAGCCTGGCTAACGCCAGACCCAATCTCGTTGAGACTTGGGTCTGGGAACCACATGTTCATTTTCTCGTATTTGAGGCGTGGTTTACGAATGCCCAGAGCCGTTTATTGGGTGCTAAGAATGTCTATCAAATGCGCCTGTACTACAACAGTATTACATTTAACTTATATGCGAATGTTGTACACCTCCCCATTACAAACTTTCAAGACTATCAATGTTATAAAATGACCAACTTCTAAAAACAAATGTATAGTTGTTTTTGTAAAGAATTGCTCGCTTATATATAATGCCGAAGTCATTTTTCAATGTCTTTGGAAAACAAGAAAAAACACAAAATGACTTAAGCAATTATGCTATGAGGCTAACGATATGTAGCTTTGGAGCCGCTGCTGTGACACTGTCTACAAACGCTTCCAGTGTGAATACTCTCGCGCGTCTGCAGCTGCAGTGACGATGTTACGCTGACGCGCTGCTCAAATGCCGCTCACGCTTGCGGTGTGAAACCTATGTGTGAAACGGCCGTAATGGTGTGTTCACACCGAACGCGAATTTAATTATTTGGGCGAGTAGATTACATACAAAGTCAGTGCAAAGACGCGAATAGACGCATCATTCGCGCCGGGCGTTGCGAATGACGCGAATTGGGCGACGCGTTTGCCGCGAATGTCTTCCGCGCAAGTTGAAAAATTTGAACTCGAGCGAATGTTCAAGCGTCTAACTAAACGCGATAGACGCGTATTTGACGCTCTATTCGCGTTCGGTGTGAACACACCATAAGGCTGCATCGAAAGGTAACTTCGCGTCTACTGCCATGTTTGATCCATAGGTATAAACAAACTGCTTCGGTGTGTCGCATAGACGCGTCATCGTCTTGCTGCTCCCTCCCCGTTCTGTGATTGGTTCCCTAAATGAGGCGAAAAATCTGGCCATGGTATCCAGACTGCCTTTCAGCGTGAATTGAATCGCGCTGCGGTAAGGCAGTATGGGGAAACCCAGGCTAGCGCATGGCACCCTTTAGCGTCATATGAGACGCAGATATATGGCGCCTCCTAGTGGTCTAACCCTAACACTACCCCAGACCTAAACCTACCCAAAACCGAAGCGTGTTATATTGACGCTAAAGGGTGCCATATGCGTTGGATATAGACGCTTTGGCAAAAGAGTCAAAATATTACGCTTTGGGATGAGAATACGTTGTATATATATATATATATATATATATATATATATATATACACATCCACATGTATATATACTGTATATATATATATATATTGCATCCACAGTCTCTATTTACAGTCTCTAAATATACTATTTATGACTTTGATTTGATTGTTTTTTGTTCCTTGCAATTGAATTTCTTATTTTCTTTCCCTTTAAAAAAATAAAATGAAATTCGACCAACATTGCACCTTATCAGATATATAATATATTTATGTATGATAGCATAAACATTAAAACAAACTTTAACATTAGACATTAAGTTTATGTAATAATACCTTTGTTTTTACTTTTTGTCAGCTGTTTTCAAAACAATTTTATGTTGTTTTTATTCTGTTTTTTGCCATAATTGACACAAAACACGATATGCTCTCGTTGTGTCGTGGCGACATCATGTGGTCAACATGTGAACGTGAACTCTGATTGTCTGGAACTTACTGAAGTCTGAAGTGGGACATTTTAGCTCGGCCTCATTTCGAAGGCTGAGACCTCCGGAGGTCGCATTTGTCGGCCGCATACCCCTTATGAAAAAAAATCACTTCAGTATACTTTTATAAACTGTACTTATTACACAAATAATATACTTTAAAGCAACACACTTAAGTGTGAATTAAATTTAATTTATAAGTTTTCGACAAACTTAATACATATTATATGTAATTGATTTCAAATGTATCACAGATTAAGTTGATATTAAATACAATTAGTTGAACTTAAGAGTGATTTTTTTAAACCACTTAAATGGGACTTTAAAACAACTTTATATGTACTTTCATAATTGCTTCTAGTATCTTTAAAATATAGTTAAAGTGCACTGCTCAATTTACTGACAAGCAATTCATGTGAACTAAAATAACTTTATATAATATAAAATAATATATCTAAAATAATATTATATAATTAAATACATTTGTAATTTGTAATTATTTGTAATGAAGGCGCAATTTAGTATATTTCAAATTTTATTTTAAATATCTCTTAATTACCTAGTTACAATCAACACAAATGCAATTGAAACCTCAACATTTTTTGACAAAATCATTCAAACAAATACACAAAAACCTTTTTGTTGATGCACAAGAAAACCCCAAGAAACACTATACACAAGCACAAACAGTTACAACACTTTAACTCTCATTTAGAAAGAGTCTGGAGGACAATGAGGCTTATAAGCATCATTCACACACAATTCATACACAAACCCTCACATAAAGAGATATCTGAACCTAAACCTACCCATCACAAAAAACATTCTGCATTTTTACATTTTCAAAAAACATCATTTGAATGATTGTTTCTCTCATGGGGACCTAAAAAAAAGTTCCCATGCACACGCTCAAAATTTACTGGTATTACTATACTTGTGGGGTCACTTAAGTACCTTACACACAAACACGCACGCGCACGGGCACACAGACACACACACACATCCCATGAATTAATACAAACAAAATGTAAAGAAAAGTATCATTCCATGTCACCTTTATTTATATAGCGCTTTTTACAATACAGATTGTATCAAAGCAGCTTCACAGTGATAACATGAAAATAATACAACAAAGTTTGTTTCTAGAAGAAAATGTACAACACTAAGGTTCAAAACTTTGGATAACGCTTTACAATAAGGTTTTATCAGTTAACTACTTCAGTTAATATGAACTAAGAATCAATAATACTTTAAGCATTTATTAAATCTTAGTTGATGTTAATTTCAACATTTACTAATGCCTTATTAAAATCATTAGAAGACGGATAATATCCAACACGAAGGTTTATTCATAAGAAATCCAACAACAAGGCAAACAGAGAGCAACACACACTTAACATTGACGACACCAGACACTGAACTCAAACAGTTCCCTTTCAAAAGCTACAATCGATGCTGCACTGCTTAGCGCATTGGGAACGTCTTTAATCGTGACCCGCTGTGAATAGTGTGTAAACACGTCGATGGAATCGTCCGGAAGTAATATAGCCTCGGTCGGTGACGTCATCGGCGCGCACCCGCGATAATTAGATGAGCCGCAGGTGCATCGTCAGGTCTTTTGTCTTCAGAGACCTCTCTGTCATACCTGTCAACACTCCCGTTTTTCCCGGGTTTCTCCCGTTTTTTAGCCCTATCTCCCGGACCCCTCCCGGTTTGTTATTTCTCCCGGGAAACTCCCGTAATTTGCATGGCCCAAACTCCTTTATGATTAATCGGACCAATATGTTTGTCTAATGTTGACCAGTTGCCAGATTGTATTAAATGCATTATATTCACACAATCCACAGACCATTTACAATTTCAACCCGTTTGTCACCTCATCCTGGGAACCTATAACCCAGTTGCGCAGTCGCGGAAAGTTTAACCCGAAAGCGAGCCGATAGACATGATGGCAGTTGAAGGTGGTGTCCCCGCAATGAAACTGAAGTAGCACAGTTTGTAACGCGTTGCTTCAGGAAGATTAGGGATAGCTCACAACTGAAGTTATTGCATGCAGAGGCCAGACAGACACACGGAGGCGATTGGCATCTCACACTCGCACTTTATTCCCAAATCGAACTCGTGTAGCCTAACTGTCTGTCACACGTTCTACCGTCCACATCGTTACTTAATAAACAAAATAAGATCAAAATTAGCATAAAACAAAAATTACCCGCATACATGGGGTGTTCGCATAGACAATAAAAGGGGTGTTCGAGGCCCAGGCACATACAATACAATACAACAATACAATACTGCCGACAGTTCAACAGGGAGCGCACAGCTCTTAAAGGGGCCACACCTTATTTCCAGTCGTTACCAACCCCCCCCCCCCCCCCCACCCCCACCCCCCCCCCCCACCGCGGAGAAATCTCCCGGATTTTGAAAACCAAATGTTGACAGGTATGCTCTCTGTGTTTGGTGTGCAAGCATTTATCTCCTCTCTATCTACTACAGATCTTTGTTAGGAGTAGTGATGGGCAGATCGAGGCTTCGTGAAGCAATGAAACAGTCGAAGCAAATGTGCCATTTTGTTTCGAGGCTTCGAATCAATCCGAAACCCGTCTCCACGGTGACACCTAGTGGTCACTTGCAGGTGTTGATCTGAAACAACCTTTACAAAGAGCTAATAAAAAAATGTGTTGGTTTTTTTTTTTTTATTATTGTATTTTTGTAATATATGAAGCTTGTAACCTGTAGTCTCTTCACATTGCATAATGTGATTTTGGTCATGAAAAATGAATATTAATAAAAATAAATCAAGCCACAATGTCTCCCTTTCTTATAGATTTTTATTCAAAAATATTAATTTCTCTGCTGTTGAAGGACTCAGCCTACTTCTTTTTTTACAGATAATTTCTCCAGCCTTTGAAAAAATTCTCTCACAAGGGACACTTGTTGCTGGCATACAAAGATATTTTTTAGCTAGGACATACAAATGAGGAAAGATTACTGCTCTCTCTTTCCAGTAAGTTAGAGGATCATGAGTTCTGGGCAAAAACGCATCGCTGAGGTATTTTTTCACTTCCACTGTGGCATCAGCTGTAGGATTGTGTATCATCTGGGTCTCACGGATACGATTGTCAAAATGTTCCCATAAACTGACTTGTGTTTCAACTGGTGTTGATGATGATGGGCCTGATGTTGACATTTGTGGTTCTGAATTAAAAGAAAACGGCAATTAGTAACAAATCATAAACTGACAACACATATGAAGTATAAATTTCATGAATTACATTACATAAGATAACATAGACTGAAACTCACCAGGAGTTGTGTTTGAACGCATCAGTGAAGCACA
Organism: Rhinichthys klamathensis goyatoka; assembly: GCF_029890125.1. Classification (NCBI taxonomy): domain Eukaryota; kingdom Metazoa; phylum Chordata; class Actinopteri; order Cypriniformes; family Leuciscidae; genus Rhinichthys; species Rhinichthys klamathensis. Next base: position 229,713 of record NW_026606637.1, read on the forward strand.
CTCCAGTGTGATGTGCTTTTCAGCATCCAGGGCTTTGGCAGGATGTCAGTAGCAGGCCTTGGTACAGGGGGAACACTACCATCCTCTGCACCCTGCAGAATGGCAGGATGAATGCTCCTCAAATGGCGCATCATGGATGATGTATTGTTGCAGTAGGCTAGCTGCCGATCACAATACACACATCTCACTTTATTTGGGGTTTCCAAATGGAAATGCTCCCACACCACAGATGTACGGCATCTCTTCTGTGGAGCCTCCATTTCTATCTATCTATCTATCTATCTATCTATCTATCTATCTATCTATCTATCTATCTATCTATCTATCTATCTATCTATCTATCTATCTATCTATCTATTTTATATGTAGCCTATCTATCTAATAATCTATATGTATCTGTAATATATGTATCTATCTATTAATCTATATATATATATATATATATATATATTTCTATCAATGCATCTAATTAATGTGTCACTATATGTACTCTGTGTGTCTCTAAGTCAATGTGTAAATGTAAATTAAATCCTAAATATAACTAAACAAATCGCACTATAAATGTCACTATATCACCAAAAATCCGCTATCTCAAAACCAAACTCCTCTCACAAAAACCCACGATATGAAAATGCGTTGACAAAACTTTTATACTGTGTGATTGTGTGATTTGTTCCCGAACCGACCAATCAATGAAACCCTGATTCGGAGGAGCACTCCACCTGATGAAACACTTAGACGCTTCATTTAGCCGTTGTCACGTGACGTGGGTGTTTTGAATCACGCTTCGGATCAGTGTTTCGAATCATCTTTGCTTCGGGATCTCGCAAAGCTTCGGAACGTCTGTTTCGCGCCAGCCATCCTTAGTTAGGAGTTATTTCTCATCTCTCAACGATCTAAAAAGAGTTTAGAAAAAGTAAAAAATATAAAGAGAATGAGTCAACAGAGTAAGCGCTGTGTCCCTCCATGTTCTCATCCTTTGTCAAAACTGGATACACATGCTTACTGCTTTGTCTGTTTGGGGGAAGAGCATGCGGCTCATGCGTTGGAGCAGGGCGAGTGCGAGCATTGTGAATCATTTACTGTCAAAATGCTGCGTGCTCACCTTAGCTACTTCCAGACCGCACCCACATTACCATCGTGGGGCTCTTGCATGGATTTGGCTGACGAGCAAGAGACGGGTCCTTCCCTTTCGCTTGCTTTGTCACCAGATCCACGTGTTCCCTCGCGTGATCTCGAAGCGCGCCCCGGTGCTTCTTCGGTTCACGCGGGGGACGACAAAATATCTCTTGGGTCTGCGGACTATGAGCAGCCTGCCTCTGAGTGTTCCTCTCGTGAAGATAAATCTGTCAAGGAATTGCTCGAGGTGGTTATTCACGCGGTGGCCAGGTTACAGCTTGACTGGCCACGCGATCAAGAGATACCCAAGAGATACCTCTAAGCTAGAGAATAGGTTTCTGTCCGGTGGCAGGGAGGGACCAAAACACCAGTCTCTCCCCTTCTTCGAGGACCTCCATGATGAACTATCAAAGTCATGGAGTATACCATATACTTCTCGTGTCTTTGTGCCCTCGACGTCGACTTTTTCGACTATCATGGGTGCGAAGTCGCGGGGGTATTCGGAGATGCCACGGCTTGAAGAGACGCTTAATCTTCGATTAAGAGACCATCGGCCACCCAACCTCTCCCCGGTCCTTCAAGAGCTAGGGAGGTTAAGAAGCAGAGTGTGGCGAGTCGTGCTCCTCCTCGTAAGGATGGGGGACCGGCTCGCCGCACCCAGCAGCCTCCCAGACCAGACCCCAGGACTATCATCAATAAAAAGAGGAAGTCCTGATGGTCTGGCGCCCAGTCTGGTGGGGGTAGCCCCCCACAGGATGGGGCGCGTATTATATCTGACCGCCCTTTCTCGTTACCCCCACGAAACCTCTCTATCCCGCCACACGAAACCTCTCCATCCCCGCCACCTTTGGTGCTTCGGGGGGCAGCGGTTTCCAGCGAATTGTTAGATGTTCCGTTGCTTCCTGCTTTCATCCAGGACACGGAACATCTAATATCCCCTCAAAAGGAAGTGTTAAAGAAACGTCTGCCAGGCATTTCTGCTTGGGTATTAAGCACAGTACAAATAGGATACAGAATCCAATTTATTCGTTGTCCTCCTTCAATTGCGTGGTCTCTACTTCCGTGAGACCAGAGCTGATGCATGTACTGTCACAAGAGCTACAAACTCTTCTCAGCAAAGAGGCCATAGAACATGTTCCTCTTCCAGAGAGGGAGTCAGGCTATTACAGCAGATACTTCCTGGTCCCCAAGAAGGATGGGGGGTTTCGTCCAATCTTAGATCTTCGAGGCTTAAACCATACAGTCAAAGCACTCAAGTTCAAGATGTTAACCGCCAAGACGGTCGTGTCGCAAATTCAATATCACGATTGGTTCATCACGATCGATCTGAAGGACGCATATTTTCACATACAAATATTGCCACAACACAGGAAGTTCCTGAGGTTCGCTTTCGGGGGCGAAACATACCAGTTTTGGGTTCTTCCATTCAGCCTAGCCTTACCACCCCGCACATACACAAAATGCATGGATGCAGCACTGGCTCCATTACGACTCCAGGGCATTCACATTTTAAATTACATCGAAGATTGGTTAATACTAGCACAATCGCAAGAGATGGTGCTTCAACACAGGGACATCGTGTTAGCTCATCTAGTTTCTCTAGGGTTGAGACTCAACACCAAGAAAAGTGTTCTTTCTCCTGCCCAGAGAACGACTTATCTCAGGATCGTTTGGGATTCAATCACGATGCGGGCACAACTGTCTCCCGCTCGAATCGAGACCATTCGGCTAACCATGAGCAAAGTCAGGCTAGGCCAAGATTGCACTGTTCGTCAGTACCAAAAGATGTTAGGTTTCATGGCTTCAGCATCCACGGTGATTCCTTTAGGGCTGTTGCACATGAGACCATTTCAGTTGTGGCTAAAAGCCAGGGGATTTCATCCAAGGGCCAATCCTCAAAGGCAAATATAAGTGATGCGCCGAGGGCTTCATACACTATCTCTGTGGCTCAGACCCCGGTTCCTCGCCTTTGGTCCCACTCTAGGGGCGCCTTGTCGTCGCAGATTGTTAACGACAGACGCCTCCCTGATGGGCTGGGGAGCGGTCTTAAGTGGTCGTCCAGCTCAAGGGGAATGGGAGGGTCATCAGCTCGATTGGCACATCAACTGCCTCGAGTTGATGGCTGTATTTCTGGCCCTGAAATATTTTCTCCCCCAGTTGAGAGGTTGTCATGTCCTAGTGCGGGTGGACAACACAGCGGCAGTCTCTTATATAAAACACCAGGGAGGCCTGTGCTCACGCAATCTGAACAGAATAGCGAGGCAGATTTTTCTCTGGGCCCAGGGAAAGTTCCTGTCACTCAGGGCAGTTTACATTCCGGTGTATCTGAATGTGGGAGCAGATTTACTGTCCAGACAGAAATTACACAAGGGGGAATGGAAACTCCACCCAGATGTAGTAAAACAGATCTGGACCAGATTTTACGAAGCGGAGGTGGACGTCTTCGCCTCCCAGCACAATGTCCCCTCTACTTCTCTCTGAGTCACCCAGCCCCCCTGGGTCTGATTGCGATGGCGCACACATGGCCCAAAATGCGCCTGTATGCGTTTCCTCCTGTGGCTCTGCTCCCGGGAGTTCTAGCCAGAGTTCGCCAGCAAGGGTCTTGCCTCTTACTTATAGTGCCGCATTGGCCGAACAGAGTATGGTTCTCTGAGATAATATCTCTCCTTGACGGCTCGCCATAGGCGATTCCGAAGAGGAAAGACCTTCTGTCCCAGGCGGAGGGCACGATATTCCATCCCTGGCCCAACCTGTGGAACCTTCATGTTTGGCCCCTGATGGGTACCAACTGAGGGGCACTGGGCTTTGGATGCTTTGGTTGACGGGGTGGCACTCGGGAGACATCCTCTGCTCGCTCGCTTCATTCGTAGGGCCAGACGACTGAGGCCTTCCGTAAGAACCAAGATCCCTTCATGGGACTTAGCAATAGTTCTCGAGGGTCTGGTTGAGACCCCTTTGAACCTCTAGAGTCAGCGTCTGACAAACTTCTGACCCTAAAGATGTTTTTTCTTATGGCTATAACCTCTCTAAAAAGAATCGGGACATGCAGGATCTGTCAATATCGCCATCCTGCTTAGACTTTGCCCCAGGAATGATGAAAGTGATTTTGCATCCTCATCATGATTACCTGCCTAAGGTACCTTTCTCGGCTGTACATCCGGTCACTCTAGAAGCCTTCTGCCCTCCACCGTTCACAACGCCGGAGCAGGAGAGATCTCACAGACTATGTCCAGTTCGTGCTCTTCAGACCTACGTCCACCGCACTAGCCAGTGGCATAAGTCAATGCAACTATTCGTTTGTTATGGGGGCAGCAACAGAGGCACTGCCGCCACCAAACAGACATGTCACATTGGGTCAGGGATACTATTGCTCTTGCCTATGAGGAGCGCAGCCAAGCTTCACCAACGGGTCTAAGGGCTCACTCCACCAGAAGGTTCGCCTCCTCTGCTGCCTTGGCAAGAGGTGCCCCCTTGCAGTTTGTTTGTGATGCGGCAGGCTGGTCCTCTCCGCACACATTCACACCATTTTATAGTTTGGATGTTCATGCCACTCCGGGCTCTCACGTCCTTGAGTCGACATCACAAGCTTATGTCTAGGGCTTTCTTGCGTTCTTGTGAGCACACCTACACAACCGTAAGGAGTCCAGACACCTTCAAGCACGGCAGCGTGGGCCTTCTCGTTCCCAATGCGCTAAGCAGCGCAGCATCGATTGTAGCTTTTGAAAGGGAACGTTTCGGGTTACTTGACTGTAACCCTGTTCCCTGAAAAAGCGGAACGAGATGCTGCGCTGCATTGCTGTGCTGATGATGTCCCAGGACTGCTCTTCAGACAACATATCCTGACGATGCACCTGCGGCTCATCTAATTATAGCCTCGTGTCGCGGCTGCCCGCCGATGACATCACCGACCGAGCCTATATTACTTCCGGTCGATTCCATCGACGTGTTTACACACTATATTCACAGCGGGTCATGATTAAAGACGTTCCCAATGTGCTAAGCAGCGCAGCATCTCGTTCTACTTTTTCAGGGAACAGGGTTAGAGTCAAGTAACCCAAAACGAACTGAACATATAGGTGTTAATGATAGTGACTGATGAGTGCACAGCTAAACGTAATTAGTGTCCATGACAACAATTGAGTGAAGGCAGGTGATGACAAAACATAACGAATCCGTGTGGTGTGAGAGTGTGACAGCAATCATAGGGTGCTTCTCATTTCTTATTTATGCATCCTCGTTTCCTTTCCTCGTGTCTTAGCTCCACCTCTTCAAGATGCGAGGGATGGGAAGCAAGTGAAATGATATATCCTCGCTCCCTTTAGCGTCACTTCAAAGCGTCGTCAAGTAATGACTCTACACCGCTGGATTTAGCTTGCATGTCGGGATTCTTAAAAATTAGAGAAAATTATTTATATTGTGACCGTTTCAACCTCCACAAAATACCACATTCGTTCTTATTTTTTATATAATACCAGTTATTAACAATGAATTATTCCCAGTTATTAACTGCTTTTTATTTGTTGTAGGCTATAGTATTACAGTTTGTTTAATTTTAGTGCTTTGATATAATTCTGCAACTGTCCTAGTTGTACTGTCCGAGTTGTTGTGATTTCACATACATTTGTGTCTTGTACATGTAAACAATAATGATAATTAATAAACTGTGGCAAGAACACCATTCTTACTAAAGCAAAATGAAATAAAAGTTTGCAAAAGGTCTGGGTTATTTAACTATGAATTAATGCACAATACATAATGTACATTTGTTTTGTTTTTTTGCATATGCAAACATACAAGGATCAATTGTTTACAAAAACTACTTGTTAGCCTAATAGTATTATTGTTAATTCCATTACATCATCATTGGACTTTTATAAGAGTCAGGTGGGTATTCTGTATATAAACCAATTTGCATCACACATTTCCATCTACAATTACGATGAAAACGATAGTAGGTATATCATGTGCCCTATCATTACACCACATTCTTCACCAAATTGCACAACATGAACAGCGTCGCTCAAGTAGAGTGAAAGCACGATTGCGTCATTGTGTCCTACTCCTGTCTGAGGTATTGTTAAAAATACTATGTGCAGATATGTTGTGGGGTTAAAATTTGAAATCAGATTCACAACCTTCTTTGTTGTGTATCATTTCTTAATTTAAACTGAACAGTGCTATGTGCTTATACATAAAATAAACATTTACATGCTATTTTTCATTACAGGTTAAAAGAACAGCTACTTCGATTTATGATGAAATAAATGCCGCCGTACCACTTCTAAAATTATACTTCGATGGTAGGCAGAACCTCAAGCTGGACTTTCGACTGAGCAGGGACTCTATGGAAGCTTTGATAAGGATCCTGCCACAAGATGAAGCACATGGTTGGGGACACCACATAACCATACTAATAACTGTGTACTGGCTAGCACATGGTCTGTCATACAGTGTGGTGGCCCGGGCCTTTCAGGTGCCAGTATCCTCTGTTTGCAGGCTGGTTCACACAGGAACCATAAAGATTGCAGCCCTGCGCCAGCAGGTCATACAGTTGCCAGATGCACAAGACCTTGATGAGGTTGTCCTTGGTTTTGAATATTTGGCCAACAGCCCCATCTTCTCCAAGTGTGTGGGTGCTATAGATGGATGTCATGTCCGCATCAAGACCCCCGCTGGACCCACTGACCAGGACTACATCAATAGAAAACTCTTTCCATCCATTCAGATGCAGGCAGTATGTGATGGAAAGGGCCGGTCCCTTAATGTTTTTGTGGGATATCCTGGTTCTGTCCACGACACTAGATCTATAGCAAGATCTCAGCAAGATCTATAAAGATGGATTGTATCCTCCCCAAGGATACTTCCTTTTGGGGGATGGAGGCTACCCCTGCATCATCCATCCTGTCGCCATCATTACTCCGTACCGGGAGCCAGTGCAAGGGAGAGTGCAGGCCCGCTTCAATCACTACCACGCCAAGGCTCGCTCCATAATTGAGCGGGTCTTTGGTATGATGAAAACACGCTGAAGGTCCCTGCTTTTCAAGTCTCTTGAGGTGGACCACACCTTTGCCCCAACAGTTATCGTGGCGTGTGCAGTTCTGCATAACATTTGCCTGACAACAGGAGACATAATTGAAGCCCCTGAAGTTGTGGATGATGTCGGCTTACCTCCACGCTGTCCAGTGAGAGGGGTCTGTAGTGGGAATGCCTGGCGTGATAAACTGGCAGCAAAACTCTCAGCTCCTCAGGTGTATCCGGTGGAGTTAAATGAGCATGATTATTTGTAGATACATGAACACAAATGTTGGTCCACACAATGTTTAGATTATGTATGAATAAAAAAAAAAAATCCCCATGTCTCCAGCCTCATGCATTAAATTATTTGGAATATCCACATTATCAATAGATAAAATAGTTTCATGTAAATAAACATGTTTGCCAATTACGCCAATATTTTTGTTGGTTCCACTTTATTTTGATAGTCCACTTTAGACATTCTACTAACAGGACCGGCCCGAGGCATAAGCGAACTAAGCGGCTGCTTGGGGCCCCCTGGCCACCAGGGGGCCCCCCAGTCGAGTTTAAAAAAATAATCATTTTTGTGACATAAATTAATGAATATGACTGAATGAATGAATGAATAATTCAAGACAAGAAAATTCTGATTTCATGATCAAGTCATGCGCATAATCTAGACACCTCGCATTGTGCATAGACAATTCGTGCGCAACTGCGCATATAGTCACGGTATCGGTTTAAGTTGGAGAAAACAGCCACAGGGGAACTTAATCTTCTAGGTGTACGGGTAGCAGTTTGAATAAATAATAAACATAGCAGTTTGAACTCTTCTCCTCTTTATTATACCACACATCAGATCACTAACTCCAAAAACCCGCGACACTCCAGCACCAAGTGCGCACGATCCATTCCTATCTACGGCAAGCCCCGAGGGGAAAAATACATTGCACACACACATACAACGAGCGCCAATACATCATTACCGGTATTATAGTAACAGACTTTCTTGGATTGTTTGACAGAATCCACAAAAGTCTGTTACAATAATAATAATAATAAAAAGATTTTGAGGACAGTTACACTGTATTGAGACAGTTGAGAAATAATAATATTTTTACAGTTTTCAACAATAATTGTCATTGTTGAACCCTTGCTCTTATTATGTTTCTGATTTCTCAGTTTTGTCATTATTTTAGCAAATAGTCACAGTTTGTTTTAAGAAGTTTCAAAGAGTTAGTAAAAGAGTAAAGTAAAAGTTAAAACTTTATTTAAGTAGGCATCTATTTTTTATTAAGTATTTATTTTGTATTAATACATAACCTCACTGTATTCATTTATAATGTATCATTATTGCGTGACATTTGTGTCAATAATCGTCAAGCACAGGTGACTTCGCGTAGTGGGAGGGGGCCCCCAAATCAAATTCTGCTTAGGGCCCCCAAAAGGCTCGGACCGGCTCTGTCTACTAATATAAGTAACTTTGCAACTACATGTCAACTAACTCTCATTAGAGTATTAGTAGACTGTTAGTAGACTGTTAGGTTATGGTTAGGTGTTAGGGTTCGGGTTAGTAGAATAAGTTGACTTGCAGTTGCCAAGTTAAAAAATCTGTAGAAATTACAGTATTACTGGCAGCTGCTTGCCAGTAACTTACTGTAGTTTTAAATTGATGTTATTTACTGGCAACAGTTTGTTCAAAGTTAAATGAACATTAAACATTAACAAGTCTTTATCTTTACAGAATAAAACTAAAATAACAGCCTCATGCAAAGCATTCTGGGAACCAAAATCTGAAGGAAAAAAACAGAAAAAGGTTGATGAAGATTTCTGGTTCCCAGAATGCTTTGCATTAGATTGTTATTTTATAATTTTATTCTGTAAAGACAAAGACTTGTTAATGTTTAATGTTCATTTAACTTTGAACAAACTGTTGCCAGTAAATATACATCAATTTAAATCTACAGTAAGTTACTGGCAAACAGCTGCATAATTACAGCAATTTTTTACAGTGATACTTATAGTCTGTCAGGGGACCATCAGAATAAAGTGTTAACATATATTAAGCAAACAGTCTACTAACAGTCTACTAATACTCTAATGAGAGTTTGACGACGTAGTTGCAAAGTTACTTATAGTTAGTAGAATGTCTAAAGTGGACTATCGAAATAAAGTGTTACCTTTTTGTTTTGTACTCATCTGGCAACTGTTTACCATAAAACATCTATTAATGGCACACAAAAAAAATTCTCAAAGCAAAACCGACAAACAGAGATTGTGTTCAACTTTTTTTTTAATCAACTGTTAAAAGAGGTCAAGGAACCTATTTGAAGTAGATTGCATTAACTCGTGCGTGGCGTGACGTTCCTCCTCTTTTTCAGTTTCCTTCTCTAAAAAATCTAGCACTCTGTTGGAGGTGCGGGGTACCCGAAGTACAGGGTCTTTCCTCCTGCAAGTTGCCAGTGCCAGGCGGTGCAGAGGATGTTGTGTCGTCCTCCTCCCTTTCCTCCACAGATGCGGATGGTGGCAAGCCAGGGTCTTATGCGATGCAGAAGTCACTAGCTGTTCTGCTGTGTCCAGAGTCTATCAGGATGGGAGGCTCAATAGACGGCCTCCCCCTAATAGCCTTAGGCATGGCAGAAAACCACGGCCATGTGGCAGCTGTGGCCTCCCCACTATCTGTTCCAGTTCCCGTAGGAGGACAGCGAAGCTCCTAAAATAAATCTATTCTCTATTAAACTAGCAAGAAGAAAATTCACACCAAATGAAATAAATACATGCATTAATTTTGTACATACCTTATATTTTCTTTTTAAGATTGTCCAAGTCAAAAAAAAAAAAAAAAAATGGGTGTAACTTTTCCATCTAAACCAATCCTCTGAAGAACACAATAAAAATCAACAAATTATTTACTCAAACACAGACAAAGATAGTGTAACAATATTATTATAAATATGATCAAAACCTCACTGCATTTATCAAACAAAGTGAAGACAAAGCATATTTTTCCATGCATACTGGAACATAACTCACATCCAGGCTTTTTTGGCACTGTTCCTCTTCCCAGTGAAGTCGGAATCAAGCTCCATACGCAATTTAATTAAGTTTTCGGTCTCCTCATCAGTCCCTGTAAGAAAGAATTTTACACCACAGTGAAGCAGTTTGAAATGTTAATGTGTTGCATATTAACCCCTGCAGGCATAAACTACAAATATACTGTGAAATGAACACATCGAAACGAATTAACTACAGGCCTAAATTAAAATCATTCTCTATTCTCCATTTATCAACATAAGAGGCATTAATTAAAAAATTAAAAGCAATAAGCCAATAAAATCAAGAAACGTAATAAACAATTAACACTGTGCTGAAAAGTACACATTATACATCGAAATTAAAGGCACTGTCAAAAAATAACCCACATTTACAATAACTTCATGCTTAAAGAAGTGAAGCTAACACTTTAGAAAATGTATTTGTGAAATTTGTGAATCGATGCAGATCGGTAGATTCTGTAGGCCTATTCTATCTTCATAGGAATCGCGATTCATATATATGAATCAATTTTTTTCCCCACACTAAGTCTAAGTCGAAGCATGCAAAGAGATGAAGAGACTAAGGAGTCTCTTCATCTCTTTGCATGCTTCGACTTAGACTTCAACACACCCACACAATTATAGCTGCATAATTTATCCAAATGGCTATATTATATGCATAAGAAAAAAACAGGAATAAAGTGAATATTTGCTTTATAGGCCAAACCTGCATAAATGGCACTATCTGGTAAAAAAATTGTAAAAATCTAAATTTTCAGTTCAGTTCAGTTCAGTTTAGTTTATTTATCCCTTAGGAAATTAGTTTTGCACAGGTGCTACACGTCACAAAAAACACTCACATAGACTCTCACAAAACAAATTTTGAAGCCTTGCCAACAGAATGAAAGCCTATTAACAAGGATTGCATCATAAATTAAATGGCCCTGGGATTAAAAATTAATGTTTCAATGTTTCAATAAATATTTGTCCTTAAGGTCCTGAGTGGAACTATTTTGTGTATCAAGTGCAAATAGATTTTTTTAAAGGAAATGGGGGTGTAGTAAAATTCCAATAAAATACACACCTGTGCCAAAATGTATGCATTTGGCATTAACACATTAAAAAAAAGTTACACATAGGTCCATAGTGGACAAAAATGTCTGTGTCAAAAAACTGTCATAAAAATTTGAAGCTTGGGAGCACAGACTGGTCTCATTTTAAAGTAGACCCGTGGCAGATTTTTTATAAAGTTAAAAAAAAAAAGTTTAAAAGTTTAAAAAGTGAAACAAAAATAGAGTTTTTTAGAGTTATAGAGGTTTAAGTTTATGAAAATGATTTATGAACAAAAATCTATATAAAATATACCTTTTATGAAACATGTTGAACTCAAAAACAGTTAGACAATCAAAGCCATAATTTATGCCTTTGTGACTTAATAATTCCTTTGTGACATAATTCCTATGCCTTTGTGACTCATAATTTATGACTATAAACAAGTCGTGTTCCAAATTTGAGGTTGATATGTCAAAAAATTAGCTTGCAGTAAGATTTAGTTTGGACGCAGTACCAAATTTTCCCCATTAGATGCCAGCAAAACTCCACGGTGCACACAGTGATTAGATTTGTGATTTGCAGTAGAGTTTTTCTCTCTCAGATATTACAAGCACACAAACACACACACTTTTTTATTACACACAGAATGAAAGCTTAATAAACAAAGATTGCATAATTTTATAGTTAAATGCCCCTGGGATTAAAAATTGTTTTAATGGGTTTCAATGGGGACATTTTTGTGAGTGGAACTATTTTGTGTACCTAGTGCAAAATAGAGTTGTTTTAAAGGAAAAACGCATATATGTGCCAAAATGTATGCAGTTGGCATTAAAACAGGCAAAATGATCAAAAAAATAAACCTGAAAAGACAAAAATGTCCTTAAGTATTCAGGAGTTAAGAATAACACATTAAATATGCTCTGTTTCATTAGATTAAAAACAGCCAAACTTATTTTGTTGTGCATGTAAGACATTTGCATTGCAATGCAGTTGTATGCATTGAGATAGTTATGTTAACTATCTCATTCCGTTGTGTATTTAAGAATAACATGAAATATGCGTTTTCATCGCTTTGCTTTCAAAATCTAACTTGTTCTTTTTTGCTTTGCAAGGCATAAAATGCACATAACATTATATTGCAATGCGTTATTTATTGTAGGCTCACTGTATACAAGAACAAACTTTTTTCGTTGTGCATTAAAGAGATAATATAAAACAGTTCTTGTATGCAGAGCAATGCAAAAGCACCTGTCATTTTATTTCTTTTTGCATTTAAGAATAACAGAACACAGGAGCTGTTGCATTTAAGAGATAAAACAATGTTTACTGTAGCATTGCAATGCATACAATAACTAATTCGTTCCATGTGCATTGCATACACAAAATATCTTATTCAGTTGTGCAGTGAAGAATAAAACATAAAAATATGCTCTGTTTCATTAGAACTTGTTCCATTGTGCATTTAAGATATACCACTGCATTGCATATTCTGTCCTGGCAATGGTGTTTTGAACCGAGCGTTGACAGATAGCTAACAGAAATAAAGCTCCATCACACGTTCTTCTTTGTGCTTATGTGATGCACACTTTACTTTACTGTAAAACTAAAAGAAATACAAAAAAGTACAAATTACAAAGTGATCTACAAAAAGTTATGGATAGTGTTCACATGCAAACATCCACTTACACATTTAAACAACTAAATAAACAACCGATATGCCTTTAATATCTTAAAACACGTGCTTGAAGAAAATAAAGGGAAGAACAGCTTCATTTGTATATTAGCCGTTAGATCGCGCTAGCTTTCAGTATCAAACATCAATGTCTAAACATTTTAATAACGACTAGCTTTACTTAAACTAACACAACATTATTACAGTTGTTTTCAATATAAATTTATAACTTACGATCGTATCTACTCCAAGGATTAGACAGCAAACAATGACGTGCATCCAAAACACAGATCACAGAACGAGTCTCTTCTTCTATTGCTTTACGCACTTCCTGTTGCGCTTTGTTGGGCAGTGTAATACCATTTTTCCCCACTAGGTGTCACACACAATCTTCTTACAAAGAAAAACTACCACTGCACAGAACATTGCATGTATACTTGAGATATACATGGATTGACATAAATCTGTTGTGCATTTGAGAGAATAAATATGCGCTGTTTGCCATTGCATCCATGTTCTAAATGATTCCTTTGTGCGTTTGAAGAATATCTTATTACGTTCTGCATTGAAGAGATAAAACCTCATATATATGTGCTGTTGCTTTGCAATGCATACAAGAAATAACTTTTTCCGTTACGTATTTTAACAACACATAAAATAATGCTCTGTTTCACTAGATTTCATACAACCATATAGACATCAGCATTGCATTGCACAGCACTCATATTTTATTGTAGGCTAACTGTACAAGACTAACTTTTCGTTGTCCATTGAAGAGATATCATAAACAGGTGATTTTGCATTGCTCTGCATATTTGAACTACATATCATAATTCAGGCCCAAGATTCCCTGATGTTGACCTTGATGTTTCTATACATTCTCATTGACTCCTGATGTTAATTCAGCCGGACAGAACTTGGCCAAAGAGTCCTCAAAGTGTAACTTAATATACATACTCATGGAGATGGAGATCTGATGTATTTTCAACCAAAAATAGTACTCATATTTGACCTACTGAACGTATTCTGTGCAAAGAATCCTCGATCTTGACCTTTCAATACATAATCATCGAGTCCTTCTGATGTTTTACAGACATACAGTAGTCCATATGTGACATATTAAGCATATTTCATTCAAATAGTTCTCAGTTTTTAACTTTCTATACATAACCATTGACTCCTGATGGAGGAAAATCAGCCAGGATTTTTTGACAAAAAACATTTCCTGGTCGAGTCCTTTATCTTGAACTTTCTATACATAGGCCTACGCATTGACTTCTTTTGTTTTTACATCAGCCAGGAAGAAGTCCAAATTTGACCAATTTAACACATTACAGGCACAGGCTCTTGAACTTTCTATACATAATCATTGACTCCTCCTGCCGTTTTATCAGCCAGGAAGAAGTTCCCTCTGGCCATATTGTCAGGCCAAATTTCTTGACAATTCTATTTCTGGCCTTGCTCTTGAACTTTCTATATGTACTCATTGAAACCGTCTGATATTTCTTTAAGCATACAGGAGTCCATATTTGACACATTGAACATATTCAGGCCAAATAGTTCTCGGACAATGAACTTTCTACACATACTCATAGACTCATCAGTCAGGTTTTTCATCTTTTTCTGTTTTACACATCAACCATAGAGTAGTCTATACCATCTTAACATAATTTAGGCCAAATGGTAACTTTCAATACAAATAGACTCCATCTGATGTTAAATCAGCAAGACAGGTCAGTAAGAAAATCTTAGGAAAAGGTGTTTTCCTATATAGAAATGGCAACGAGTGGGGAGTGGCTATGACGCGGAGCTGAGAGGTCGCATTTTCGATCCCTCCGTAGGAATCGGCTAAATTTATTCATCCTGAGTTAAAAGCGAACGCAATCCTTCACCAAATTTAAGTTTAATGCATCTGTAATCTAAGACATGTCGACCAAACAATCTAAAACCAACTCGGGCCATCAAAAAAAAGCTCAGAACAGGGCCGACCGACACGAAGAAGCAGAGGAAGATGCTAGCACGCTAACCACTGATGTGCACTCTTCCGGAACAGCAGGGATTTTAGAGGCTATTGCAGCCCTGAAAAATGATTTCAGCTCCAAATTTGACGGAGTTTTGACCGCAATCAGCGAGATTAAGTCAGACTTTAAAGACTTTTCAGGGAGACTGGAACAAGCAGAGAACCGTATTGGTGACATGGAGGATGATATTGCTAATGAGAAAACCAGAATCACGATACTGGAAAAGCAGGTGTCTGAGCTCACCTCTAAGGTGGATGACCTGGAAAACAGGAGCCGTCGTTCAAATCTCAGACTGGTGAATCTCCCGGAGAAAGTTGAAAAAGGCGATGCAGCTGCTTTTCTGGAAAAATGGCTACCCGATGTCCTGGGACCCGAGACCTTTCCTGACCCGCTGATTATCGAAAGAGCTCATAGACTACCAGGCGCGCCACAATCCTCTGCTCCACGAGTCATGATACTGAAGTTTTTAAACTTCCGTGACAAGATCCGAGTCATGCAGGCAGCCAGAAAGAAGGGCAAGATCATGTATGAAGGCCACCATGTCATGCTTTTCCAAGACATCTCCACTGAACTACACAAGAAAAGAAAGCGATTCGATGATGTGAAACAACGACTACGCGACCTGAAGATAGACTACGGTATAATTTACCCTGCTAAACTCAAGCTGGTCCACGGAGGGAAACCTCGCGTGTTCGCTGATCCTGCAGATGTGGAGTCGTTTATTAAAGAGTTGGACACCTAACAAGTTGGCCACGGCTAACTAACGGTATTAAAGTTAAATGGTGAGGACATTTGTCAGTGACGGGACATATTACCGGCAACGGACGATATGATCATATAACCTGAACTTTGTTTTTTCCACCTACTGAGAAAAGGTACTGTAACGTTGCGTTGTCAGGCTGCACCTGATTTACACTATATGCTGACGTGGTTTTAATCCCACGAAGACAGATATGCATATCGTATATTTTGTTCGCTTATAGCATTAAGCCGATTGTGAATGTGTGGGGGGGAGGGTTAGTGTGTGATTCATCAGTTTATAACTGCTCCTCGTTATTAGTGGATCAGTTGAGCGTCTAGCTCGCTCCTAATGCTACCGGGGAATGTAAGCCGTCTCGTTTGGGGAGACAGTGCTGGGATTATGTTTAGGGGTTATAAATGTACATTTTATTTTGTAATTCGGGATAACGGCATACACTCCAATGGTTTTAAGAACGAGACTACAGTTTACATCATTCCTTTCTATTACATATATGGCCTGGTTGAAAATGTTTTACGCTTGATTTTATTTTATGTCTTCTAATCTAAATTTGAAGCTTACATCCTGGAATGTTAGAGGAATGGTGAAGTTGGCTAAAATGAAGCAAATCATCAGTAGGGTTAAACAACTCAAATCGTTAGTTGTATATCTCCAAGAAACCCACTTATTATCAGACGAAGTGATAAAGATAAAAAGGAGATGGCCAGGGCAAGTAATATCAGCCTCCTACTTATCACACACTCGAGGGGTGATGATCCTGATTCATAAATTGATACCCTTTAAAGTGGACAACGTCATCCGTGACATAGGGGGTAGATACCTGATTGTCCAAGGTACATTGATAAATGAGAAGATAAACATGATTAATGTATATGCCCCAAACGAAGACAATCCTAAATTCTTTGAAAATCTATTTTTATTAATTGCTTCTCTCCCAGGGAAAGCTCTAATAGCAGGTGATTTCAACTGCACTTTAGACCCTAAATTGGACCGATCAACTGGGATGGATTCCTCTCATATGCAAAGTAGGAAAAAACTGTTACAGTATATAAATGATCTGAATTTGTGCGACCCCTGGAGGAGTCTGAACCCAGATAAATTAGAATTCTCCTGTTATTCTCCCCGATTTAAGTCATACTCACGAATAGATTTTTTCCTGATTTCCAGCTCTATGCTTTCCTCTGTGATAGAATGTAACTATAATAGCATACTGCTGTCAGATCATTCCCCTACTTCACTGGTGTTTAGAGCCCAAGGGGTAGTTAAAGGGAGCCCTAGATGGAGATTTCATCCCAGATGGCTTTCTGACTCGAATTTCCTGCAATTTTTAGATGTTCAAATTGAGTCGTTCTTCACTACAAATACAGATGAGACCTCTGCTACTGTCAGATGGGAGGCCTTTAAGGCATACATCAGAGGCATGATTATATCTTACACCAGTTCAAAAACAAACAAACTCAAGTTGAAAATGAATGAGCTTGACCACAAAATTAGACAATTGGAAAGAGAGGCCTTTTTGGACGGCTCTACAAAAATAAAACAAGAATTAAAGTTACTTAAAACCCAATATGAGGAAATTTCCACATCAAAAGCAGAAAATAGTTTAATCCGGCTCAAACAGAGTTATTATGATCAAGGTGAAAAACCGGGGAGATTGCTAGCCTGGCGAATTAAAAAATTAGATGCGGACAGGGCAATTACCGCAATTCAAACTCAGAGTGGAGCAATAACAACAGACCCACAGGAAATTAATGACACTTTCTCCATCTACTATAAAATATTATATTCATCCGAATCCTCGGGGAGTCTGGAAACACAATCTGAGTTTCTGGATGATCTTTATATCCCTCCCATATCAGTTGATTTTAAAGATCAATTGGATAGGGAACTAGAAGCTTCAGAAATCGCTGACGCCATTACTAATATGAGAGGAGGTAAAGCCGCAGGCCCTGACGGCCTTCCGGTTGATATCTACAAGATATTTAAAGATAAATTAATTTCACCACTTTTAGATATGTATGAGGAAGCCTTTCAACAGGGTTGTCTTCCAGATTCCATGAGGAGTGCGTTGATAACACTTATTTTGAAACCCAATAAATCCCCTACCAATTGCACGTCGTATAGACCTATTTCACTGCTCAACACAGATGCTAAGATTATCGCTAAAGTAATGGCTAGAAGACTGGAACCGGTGCTCCCGACAGTGATCAATCTAGATCAGAATGGTTTTGTGAAAAACCGTCAAGCTTTTCATAATGTCAGAAGGGTGTTGAATTTGATACATGAGAAGGAGGGGACCTCTGACGCCGCTATTCTGTCCTTAGATGCTGAAAAAGCATTCGACAGAGTGGAGTGGAGCTATTTATTTGACGTGTTATCTCGTCTTGGCTTTGGTAACTACTTTCGAAAATGGATTGAGACACTCTATACTGACCCAATGGCAGAGGTCTCCACCAACTATATAATATCATCTCCTTTCAAACTCACAAGAGGTACTCGTCAGGGGTGCCCCCTCTCACCAATGCTATTTGTTTTAGCAATGGAACCGCTTGCATTGGCGGTGAGATCGCATCCCTCAATTTCAGGTATAAAAGTATCAGACACCGAACATCGCATTGTAATGTATGCTGACGACACCCTCTTACTTTTAACAGACCTAAGTAACTCAATTTGTAATCTGACCAATTTAATTGACACATTCGGAAAATTTTCAGGTTTTAAAGTAAACGAAACAAAATCCTCTATTATGTTTTTGAATAAGCAGGAGCGAATAAATCCGGTGATAAACCATCCTTTCAATAATGCGGTAAATGGATTTAAATATCTCGGTATCACCATTACCCCAACCATTAAAGACTTAGTACCCTGTAACTATGATCCTATGATATCTACAGTAACTGAATCTATGAATAACTGGTCATCAATGCCAATCTCCCTTTTAGGGCGTATAAATATAATCAAGATGAATATACTACCAAAGTTTTTATACCTATTTCAATCCATCCCTTTACCCCCGCCGCCACAGTTCTTCTCCAAAATGAAGCAACTATTTACTAAGTTTATTTGGAATAACAGGAGGCCAAGGCTAAGGCTATCACTTCTGTACCTGCCTTATGATAGAGGAGGGTTACAACTACCCAATTTACAATGGTACTTTTGGGCTGCTCAAATTAGAGCTGCAATGTACTGGTTCTCCCCTGAACCTTACTTACCATGGGTACAAATTGAAAATATTTGCACTAAAGGCCAGCGACTTGACACTTACTTATACTCTGCATCTGTCAAAAAACTGAGGCGGCTCACTGATAACCCCTTTGTGAGAAACACAATTAATGTCTGGCATAATGTGCAGTCAATTCTTGGTGAATCTACTTTTTTCTCAGGCTTTTCACCAATATGGGGGAATGATAACTTCTCTCCTGGGAAAAAAGACCAAGGTTTTAAAATGTGGGCAACAAAGGGCATCTGTAAAGTTTTGGATCTATATAAGGAAAGTAAACTAGCTTCTTTTGAGGATCTTAGTAATGAATATGATATACCTCGGACACATTTATTTAAATATTTACAGTTAAGGAGTTTTGTTTATGCGCAGACACATTCCTATACACAACCTCGCTTGTCCATGTTAGAAAACCTAGCAGTGAATAATTGTACTGGCAAGGGTCAGATATCATTTCTCTATAACATTCTGGTTAAGAACCATAAAGACTCTACTGAGCATAAGAAAACCCAATGGATAAATGACTTACAAATAGATATCTCAGAGGAGGACTGGAGAGAGATATGCTCTAGAGCACAACTCCTAACAATAAATACCCATCTCAAACTGATTCAGTATAACTGGATTATGAGGACTTATGTTACTCCGGAAAGACTGAATAAGATGAATCCAAATATTCCTGATATCTGTGTTAAATGTAATGTCGAAAAGGGCACCTTATTTCATTGTCTGTGGGACTGCCCTGAGATACGAAAGTTCTGGAATGAAGTTACAAAATGTATTTCTAAGATGACCTTAAATCTAGTGCCTGACGATCCTGCACTTTGCATTCTTAATTTGTACCCAAAGGACTGTATGTTAAACCGCAAAGAGAGGAAAATCACAGACTTATGCTTAGTACAAGCTAGACGCTTGATCTCTCTCTGTTGGAAAGATGTCAAGAGCCCTTCTATTGGTCGCTGGCTGAAAGAATTATCAGCATGCCTTATCCTTGAAAAGTTTACATACACAATGAAAAAGAAATCAGCCGAATTTAAAGAGATCTGGAATCCTTTCTTGCATTTTTGGAGAACTGTGAGGCCGAGGAAACTCTGGAAATTTGAAGGTGATATGTACCTAACTGTCTGTACTTCCTAAGCTATGTATGATTATATAATGTCGTTATCCAGTGTGTGTGTTTTTTTTTTTTTTTTTTTTGGGGTGGGGGGAGTGGATTCCTTTATAGTTTGATTGTTATACGCTTTGTTAAATGTATTAACATGTAACCTTGTTAATTGTTAAAATTCAATAAATACATGTTTATAAAAAAAAAGAAATGGCAACGAGTCTAGAGGCTTTAAAGGATTAGTTCACTTTTAAAAAAACTTTTCCTGATAATTTACTCACCCCCGTCATCCAAGATGTCCATGTCTTTCTTTCTTCAGTCGAAAAGAAATTAAGGTTTTTGATGAAAACATTCCAGGATTTTTCTCAATATAATGAACTTTACTGGGCAGCAAACGGTTCAAGGTCCAAAAGACAGTTTCAGTGCAAACTGCAAACTGTTCAAATGGTTTTAAATGACACCAGACAATGAATAAGGGTCTTATCAAGCGAAACGATCGCTCATTTAAAAAAAAATAACAACGTTTAAGTTTTATAAGCTCACATGCTCGCCTTTCTCTGTTCTGTGTAACTCTCCTGTTCGAACTCGTTCATCAAAATGAACAAATCTTTTTCCGAGTCAATTCGTTCATTTCGGTCGTTAAATGAATCAAATGACTCGAAAAAAGATTTGTTCATTTTGATGAACGAGTTCGAACAGGAGAGTTACACAGAACAGAGCAAGGCGGGCATTTGAGCTTATAAAACTTAAACTTTGTTATTTATTTTTTAAATGACCGATCGTTTCGCTTGATAAGACCCTTATTCATCGTCTGGTGTCGTTTAAAGCCCTTTGAACAGTTTGCAGTTTGCACTGAAACTGTCTTTTGGACCTTGGACCGTTTGGTGCCCAGTAAAGTGCATTATATGGAGAGAAATCCTGGAATGTTTTCATCAAAAACCTTAATTTCTTTTCGACTGAAGAAAGAAAGACATGGACAACTTGGATGACATGGGGGTGAGTAAATTATCAGCAAAAGTTTTTTTAAAAGTGAACTACTCCTTTAAGTTTGCTTGCACAAATGGAATACATTGGTTTAAGTGCATTTGTGTTTTTTGCATGATAGTAAAGATTAGTGCTTACGCAACTGAATGCAAAAGATTATGTCTCTCATGCAATGTCTTTTGACACTCCATTGCTTAAATGTTGTAATTTTGTGTGCAAAAAGTATTGCATCCTCTACCATTGCTTTAATGCTCCAAAGTGAAATGCAAAAGCAAATTCTTATTAGATATTCGAAATAAAGCATTGTTTAATGACATCTTATGCAATGCCAAACATGTTCTTAATTATTAACGTAATGCACACCTTTAATGCTTCCTTTTCGTTTTATATTGATCCACTACTGCTGTTGCACAACCCCTTGAACATTGCCTAAATTGTTTATTTCACTTGAAAGCAAAACATATTCCAGTTAATGCATCGTATGTATCATGGCATACATGAACTAAATGATTATTGAGTGTGCGGTAAAGAATAACACATGAGATATGTTCTATTTCATTGCACTGCATACAAGTCCTAACTTGTTCCGTTGTGCACAACATATGTGTTGATGCATACACGATCCGTCAATCCGGCGTGCATTGAAGAGCTAACACAACATATTGCAAGACCTAACTTGTGCATTGAAGAATAACACATAACCTAGGTTCAGATGCAAACAAGAACTAACTCATGCACTGTGCATTGAAAATATAATACGACGGATATGCTTGTTGCAATGCATTACACGATGTAACAATCGTCTTTTGCATTGAACAGATAACACATAACATATGTGCAGTAGCAATGCATTACACGATGTAACAATCGTCTTTTGACAACACATAACATATGTGCTTTCACATTGCATTGCATACAAGTTGCATCCAACACATTATATACATTGCATCTAAGATCTAATTCTTTCTGCATTGAAAGAACAATAAATTCAGTTCTACATTGAAAAGACATAACATACGTGCTGACATAACATATGTGCGTTTGCGTTGCAATGCATACAAAACTAACTTTTTCTGTTAATAACACATTATGTATGCAATACATGCTCTGTTTCATTAGATTTCATACAAGATTGCAACACTCCATCTATCTTGTAGGCTATGACGCATTGTATGTTTCTGTCATTCCGTTGTGCATTGAAGATATACATATGTATACATATACATATACATATGATATACATATGTTGTATTGTATTGCATTCAAGATCTAACTGATTCCGTTTGTGCATTGAAGAGACAACAAATATGTGCTGTTTCATTGTAATGCATACGAGAACTGACTTATGCCGTTGTGCATTTGAAAATAACATGAAATATGCGATATCATTGCAATGACTGATTTATTCCATTATACATTTAAGAATAACACATAACAAAGAATTTGTTTCATTTAAGAGATAAAAAACATATTTACTGTTGCATTGCAATGTGTGACACGCACAAAATAAGTTTTGTTGAGATTATTACTTTTTGTTTTCTTTCCTTCTAGTATATACAATAGTATTTTATTTTATTTTGATTTATGTAATTTAATATTAATGAGAGGGTACGGAAAAAGCACAATTACATGTATTTCCTAAAATGGACACAGGGTGGCAGTAATCGCGAGTAGCGTCACACGGGGACATTTAGAGATGCGCAGAGCAAGATAGGCTCATAATCCGAGTCAATGGAGAATGAGCAACTGTGTTCCTGCGTCACTGATTTCTCTGTAATATTTAATATATTTCCAGAGCACTCCTTGGAGAGGATTATATATATATCTGCCAGCGGAGACCTAGCCGGGACCCGCTACAGATTCTTGGGGGCTCGTCCGGGATACTTCGGCGCCATCTAGCGGAGCGGGAGCCGAATGATGACAACGCTGACCAGTGATTAACCCTGTCCAGCCGTGGAACTGCGAACGAGTGGAGTTCTTTGATCCGGAGCTGACTGCATCATCGCCGAATCGTGTTGCTAGCCGTGGGGAGACGAGAAGCCAAGAAGCCATCATGTCGCGTGGTGGGAGGAAAAGCCTAGTGTGGGACATTAGGAAAAGCTTACTCACCCTATCAGCTGGAGAGCTTCTTCAGGTCGCCAGAGCGGTGGAGCCGGTGTCGAGCGAGGACCAGTCAGAGCTTGTGGAGGGAGACGAGGAAGGATGTTACGATTACATCAACTCGTTTATGTACAGTAAGCAGTTACTTGACACGGAGGACGAGGGAATGGTTCAGTTGTTGATATTGAAAGACGCTATTGACGATGTGGTGAAATGTCGTGTTGATGATGTGTCGAGGTCAAATGTAAAAGGTGATTTTGAGTTACATACTGAGCAGGGTCGGGGTAAGCTTGATGACCGTGTTGATTTTATTGAAGGTTCAGCCATTACCCAAACAGCCCCTGAAAACACCACAGACACTCTCAAACAGAACCACCACACATTCAATGTAGCTAGGGCTGCGTCACCTAGTGATATTGCGGAACTAGATTCAGGCCCAATAGCACCAGCAATGTTAAATACACCTGACACAGCTAACACTGAGTTACTTAAAGTGCTAGCTAGCTATGAAGAAATTAGCAAGAAACTCATACAGTGCTTACCAACACATGCTGTACCGCCACAGACACCGTTAACTCAATCCTCATGCCTTCTTCAACAGCCAGACAGAAAACCACCGAGTGAACTTGTCTCTCAGTCGGCACGTGAGGGAATGGTGTCCTTAAAGTATCAACAGGTAGTTTTTTGCTCTCGGGCTCCCCCTACAGTTGGGAAACAGTATTGTCCTCTACTACTGTCGTAAACTCTGTCATCCTACATGCACGTGCAATTGTTGACAACCACGATAGCCCTGAACACTGTAGGAGGAGGAGGTCACATGGAGGTGTTCTGCTTGCGTCGCGTCTGAAATGTCTTCATCCCAGGTACAGTGGCATATATTTCAGCATGTCATATGAATATAATTTCATGGGTTTTATTTTTTTTCTAACGACAAATGATCGCGATGCTCACGTTTACAAGCCAGCGTCATTATAGTAGCCTAGTCTATTGGTTACCGTTTTACTGGATCTATATGATACTTCAATGCAATGTTTGAGTGGTTGATAATAACCATATATCGTCAATATTATAATATCAAGCAACCATAAATGAATCTGCAAATTTTACAAATCGATTTGCATTATAGCTTGAGGCAAGACAAATATACAAATATCACAGACATGTTAGGTATCCTAAAATATGATTTTATTAATAATCTTCCTCCTTTCTTTGTACATGTTGAGTAGACTACACTTTTTAGGTCAAACATTTGCTATTTGCATTTCATCGATTGCAAAGTTCAAATCAGAACGAGAATACTAGCGATAGCTAACCATCAAAAACTAGAATATCGTTTACTAGCTACCAGATTGATAATTCGCTACTACTCTAGCGAATTAGAGAGGTTAGACAGAGAGAGGCATTCTTTTTTCGATGGGGGGTTTGATGCTCCCTGCATACGCAAGGTCTCTCGCTCCCTTTCTCTCTCTGCCGTCCGCGCGCGTTGGAGCACAGTCTCTGTCTCGCGTGCGCGCTCGCTCTAGATTCCGGGAGATTTGAACTAATTTGCGGTATAACTTGTCGATCACGAGTGGCTCAACAGGTAGATCTATAGATAAACTCATCTTTCAGGGATTTGACCGACCGGGTTGACAATTTAGCGTGAGAAACCGGGGGTGTGGCGTACGTGTGAGCGTGTGCAACCAATCAAATGCGGGTGTCTCACGGCCAATGCGTGAGAGTTGGCAGCTCTGCAATGTTGATCCTCGTTCTGCCTTTAACGCGATCACTTTCTCTTTTTCTCTTTTTGCTTTGCTCCGATAAAACCTTTGCTTTCTTGTTTTTCTGTGCTGCTTCGGCCATGACTATAACATTTGGCTCGCACGTCCGATTTTAAGGAAGTGGTGGAAGTGACGTATATGCCGTAAAGCAGTCGAATTTTGTAGTTCTCTTTGTTCGCCGGTTACTACCCGAAACCCGAAGTTCAAAAGTACGATTAAAAACGCTACAGACCCCGTCAGGCTATGGCAGACGTGTCATTCAACTATTGTAAGTCGATGTACCATCACAAGAGACTTGGAAATATATTATGAAGGTTGAAAAGTTACCTGTTGTTACTTTAAGGGAACTCAGCTACCTGCCTCGGAGAGAGTTCAAAGTGCAAGGCGGACAGATCGGTGACCAATCTTCAGACATCAGCTACAATAATGTCTGTAGACAAATTGATGATGGAATCAAAGAAGGATTTCCCGATTCAGAGATTGTTCGTGGTGTGCTGAGAATCATGAAACCAGGCATATTCAAAGAAATGTTGATAAACAAAGACGACATGACAGTGACTGAACTTAAGGGGTTTCTTCAAACCCACCTAAGAGAAAAAAATAGCACAGAGTTATTTCAAGAGTTGATGTGCACGAAACAAGACGAGAACGAGACACCACAACAGTTTCTCTATCGTGTGATAGGGTTAAAACAACGCATCCTGTTGACATCAAGACTGGCTGACACTAACATTAAATACTCTACAGCTACAGTGCAAGATGTTTTCTTACATACAGTGTACCAAGGCTTTGGACACAAACACACTGACATACGCAGAGAGCTCAAACCTTTGTTGACAAACACTGATGAGATGATTCGGCGTCATGTGATGAAAATCACTAGTGAAGAAAACGAGAGAATGAAAAGACTTGGCTCATCCCGTCGACAGACTGTAACGAATGCACACAGCGCACAGCTTGAGTCGGATGTGGTAAAGACACCTAGCACGAAGCCAGAGAGTGTAGAGTCCAAATCAAAGCAAACAAAACCAGATCCTTTGAGAGAGCTCACGACCAAAGTAGAGGAGCTCACCAGACTGGTTGAGACTATGCAAAAACAAAACCAACAACAGCTAACTCACAATGTTCGTCAGTACAGTCAAAATAGGACACCATCAAAACGTGGAAAATCCAAGCTGCGTGGAACAAGACAGACAAGACTGTAAACACTGTTTCACATGCGGGGAGGAAGGACACCGCGCAGCAGGCTGTTTAAAACGACCAAAGAGACAGGGAAACTCCAATCGGGCACTGGAGAGGGACATCTAGTGGCCGAGTCTGGAGATAAGTCCCAACCAGAAAGTGAGGTCAACAATGACAAAACACACCCCTCCTCACCCTCAATCCCAGTAACGAGAAGCACATTAAGTCACTGTAACCAAGTAGCTCAGCTCCCTCCCCAGTCACCACGTGTAGCTAAAGCAAGAGCGGTTGCTAGCCTAATTGGGAAAAAGGCCCTAGTTCAGAGTTATCTAAATGGTTTAGCAGTCACTTCTTTGCTCGACTCTGGGTCACAAGTCAGTATAGTCAGCCGTGCCTGGAAAGAAGAATACCTACCTGACATCAGTATTCATTCAGTTTCAGAGATCTTAGGGGAGGAGGAATTAAAGGTTATTGCAGCAAATGGTAGTCTCATTCCCTATGAAGGGTGGGTAGCGATTACAGTGAACTTGCCAGGGAATTTGGACCCCAACCTGTCCATTAGTGTCCCATTCCTCATCAGCAGCTACCCCATGGATAAACCATTGATTGGCTTTAATGTTTTGGAAGTGCTAATATTTGGCAAACCAGAGAGACTAGTGCCAGTACTTGCTAGCCTTCTTAGCAATGCCATATCTGTTCCCAAAGAAACAGCTGAAGCTCTCGTCCACTTTATTCAAACAGCAAAGCCAGTTATGCAGAGGGGACGCTTAAGAACAGGGGCCAGGGATATCGTGCTCCCAGCTGGTCAAGTGTTGTGGGTGAGGTGTCGGGTTCCATCAAACATGGATGCCTCTACCCGATTAGTGTTGTTCGAGACGGATGAGGACAGCCTCCCGCCTGGACAGTGGGATGCAGGGCCAGGTTTGTTTGAAATCCAGAACCCAACAAAGCCTTATGTCACCATTCCAATTGGTAATAACACCAATCATGAGATCACAATACCACGTAAAACAGCTCTAGGGATCCTGCAGCGTGCTGAAAATGTTGTGGAGGCAGATATCCTGGACAAATCACAGCCGGCAGCGACCGTCAGTCAGGTCACCACCACTCAGGTCAGCAACTCAGATCCACCTCTGTGGGACCCACCTGTAAACCTCGACCATCTGGAGGAAGAACAGCAAGAGGCTGCTAGAAAGATGCTTCATGAGGAGTCAAACGCCTTTGCAAGGGATGGGGATGACCTTGGCTGTATTCCAGATCTGCAAATGGTGATCAATCTCAATGACAATATTCCTGTGCAGAGAGCGTACACATCCATTCCCAAAACCACTGTTTAAAGAAGTAAAAGATTACATTCAAGATCTTCTTGTAAAGGGTTGGATAGTGAAATCTAAGTCTTCTTATTCTGCCCCAGTTGTATGTGTGCGGAAGAAGGACGGCACTCTCCGTCTCTGTATAGACTATCGTCTCCTAAATCAAAAAACCGTACCCGACAGACATCCTCTGCCGCGAATACAGGATTTGATAGACACGCTAGGTGGGTACTCAATGTTCAGCATACTGGACCAAGGTAAAGCTTACCACCAGGGGTTTATGGCAGAAGGATCACGCCATCTCACTGCATTCATCACTCCCTGGGGGCTTTACGAATGGATACGAATCCCGTTTGGACTTTCCAATGCACCTGCAGCTTTTCAAAGGAGCATGGAGGAGATGTTAGGCTCTCTGAGAGACGAGTACTGCATCCCGTACCTGGATGACCTACTGTGCTACTCCAGATCTTTCAGTGACCATGTGGAGGTGATTTGCAAGGTCCTCCAAGCACTGCAGCATCATGGGGTGAAGCTACGGCCAGAAAAGTGCGAGATGTTTCGGAAGGAGGTTCGCTATGTTGGACGCTTGGTGTCGGCCGAGGGAGTTCGAATTGACCCCAAAGACCTAGAGGCAGTGATGGCTTTAAAAACCAAAACGCCCCAAACAGTTGGTGACCTCCGACAGGTTCTCGGCTTCCTGAGTTATTACCGCTCCTACATACAGGACTTTGCTAAAATAGCAAAGCCATTGTATGAGCTGCTCCAAGTTAAGTCCTCCATGCCCCAACCCATTCCACGTCACAGCAAGCCCAGGGGTCCACAACTTCCGTCCAAAACACCCATCATATGGACGGCTGATCACCAAACCACCTTGGAAAGGCTTGTCAGTATGCTGACCAACCCCCCAGTCCTCGCATACCCCAACTTCGAGGAGCCATTCGTCCTACACACGGATGCATCGGAGAAAGGGCTCGGCGCAATCCTCTATCAGCGACAGTGTGGAAAAATGCGAGTCATTGGATATGGATCACGAACTCTGACACCTGCGGAAAGAAACTACCGACTCCACAGTGGAAAACTCGAGTTCCTTGCTCTGAAGTGGGCAGTGTGTGAGAAATTTAGAGACTATCTCTTCTATGCTCCACATTTTACCATTTACACTGACAAAAATCCGCTTACTTATGTCATGAGCACTGCGAAACTCAATGCAGTTGGACATCGCTGGGTTGGAGAATTGTCAGAGTTCCACTTCAATATTAAATACAGACCTGGGAAAAACAATATAGATGCCGACACGCTCTCACGCATCCCACTCGATATTGACAACTATGTAGCTACATGCACGGAGGAGCTGTCTCAGGATGTGCTGCATGCGACTTGGGAAGGGGGTCGAGCAGCCCAAAAGAAAGATGTAGCATGGATAGCTGCACTTTACACCTCCTCTGCTAATGTGATGCCACAGCCTCATTCACTCTTGCCCAAAATAAGCCACGAAGAGCTGGCAAAAGCCCAACAAGAGGACCCTGGAATAGGGGAAATAATGAGATTGAAAGAGGCAAATAATGTTCTAACTGATGAGGTAAGAAGTTCAGTGAGTGGGCTCACTCGCAAGCTTCTTCATGAGTGGAATCAACTACATGTGGAGAATGGAGTCCTGTACCGCCAAACATCAGAGCGAAAACAGTTAGTCTTACCTACCAAGTATCGGTCGGTTGCCCTAAAGCATCTCCATGACAACATGGGACACGTTGGCACTGAACGTGTGCTTCATCTCGCCAGAGAACGGTTCTATTGGCCACACATGAAGAGGTGTATAGAGGAGTATGTCACCAGGAAATGCAGCTGCATAAAGCAAAAGAAACCCACCACACATGTGCGTGCGCCAATGGGTGGTCTGACTTCTACTTTCCCTCTTGATCTGGTTTGCATAGACTACCTACATCTGGAGAAAAGCAAAGGAGGCTATGAGTACATTCTGGTAGTAGACCATTTTACCAGATTTGCCCAGGCTTACCCCACTAAAAACAAATCAGGACAAACTGCAGCTGAACGGATATACAATGACTACATACCTCGTCTAGGTTATCCAAATCGTCTCCACCATGATCAAGGACGTGAGTTCGAGAACAATCTCTTTCGCACTCTTGGACGGCTGTCAGGGGTCGGACACTCACGAACATCTCCATACCACCCACAGTGTAACCCTGCTGAGAGGTTCAACCGTACACTGCTGCAAATGTTACGGACATTGACAGACAGGGAAAAGGAGAGATGGAAAGAACATTTGCCACAAATGATACATGCATATAACTGTACTCGCCACGAGTCCACCGGATACTCACCTCATTACCTGCTGTATGGGCAACACCCCCGTCTCCCCGTGGATCTCTTGTTTGGATTATTGGGAAACAACGAATCAGTGACACACAGTGGATATGTGGATAAATGGTCAAAAAGGATGACGGAAGCGTATAAGATTGCAAACAAATCCAGCCTGTCATCAAGTGCAAAGAACAAGTCCTACTATGATCAAAAGGTGAGGGGCGTGGTCCTCAAACCAGGAGATCGAGTACTGGTCCGAAACATGGGCGAGCGAGGTGGACCCGGCAAGCTACGCTCATACTGGGAGAAGAGGATCTATGTGGTGAAGGAGTCAATCTCAGACAATCCGGTATATGTCATCCATCCTGAGGGAGACCCAAATGCAAGGAACAGGACCATACACAGAAACTTGCTGCTGTTAGTGAATGACTTGCCTGTTGACAACCCAGCACAGCCAGCTGACTCTGTTGTAACCCCCCATCAGAGGCAAAAGCAGCCTCAACAGAGGGTAAACTCTGCTGACAAGGATGGGATATCGGACACTGATGAGGAGGATGAGTGGACAGGAGGTTATTGGCTGAGAACACCTGTAGTCGGGAAGGAAAATGATCAAGTTGGACATGACAGCTCAACGGCCTCTGAGAGAGAGCAGAGTATGGTGTCAAAGTCATCTCCTACAACAGTGCCTGGTCGGACTCCAAAGAAACCGACCATGACCCACAAAGAATGTCCAGATACATTACTGATGAGGGAAACCGAACCGATGGATGCATACTTACCAGATGGACGAGAGACACCTGTAAGAGACTACATACACACGGGTGAGACAAACCTACCTGAAGGAGAGCACGAACAAGAAAATCCTGAAAAAGAGGATAAACAAAGCTCAACGGATAGAGAAGTAGAAGTAGTGGGAGAGGAATCACAGACAAGTAAACAACTTGAGAATACTTACCTATCCCAGCCTGAAGATACATATGGACATGAGGAGCAAGTACAAGAGGAAAGACCAACTTCTTCCCCTACTATGACTTGGCCTGCAGAAGAGACACACAGAGAGGTTAGGAGGTCGGCCAGAGAGAGAAGGCCGAGGCCGATATTCACTTATGAGTCACTGGGCCAACCCTCATTACAAACCCATGTAGAGTCCATTTCCTCACAGTCTACCTCACCCCCCCTACCTTTCATGCCACATATCCATAGCCAGTTCATTTTACCTACTGCTTATACACCTCATATGTACATGCCTTATACATATTACATGCCCGTTACTACACACGTTTACTAGAAAACAAACAAGAGTAGAAGTTTTAGTTTTGTTTTTATGGGTAAATGTCGGGAGCCATTTTTGTTTGTCGGGGTGGATGTGACACACACAAAATAAGTTTTGTTGAGATTATTACTTTTTGTTTTCTTTCCTTCTATATACAATAGTATTTTATTTTATTTTGATTTATGTAATTTAATATTAATGAGAGGGTACGGAAAAAGCACAATTACATGTATTTCCTAAAATGGACACAGGGTGGCAGTAATCGCGAGTAGCGTCACAGGGGGACATTTAGCGATGCGCAGAGCAAGATAGGCTCATAATCCGAGTCAATGGAGAATGAGCAACTGTGTTCCTGCGTCACTGATTTCTCTGTAATATTTAATATATTTCCAGAGCACTCCTTGGAGAGGATTATATATATATCTGCCAGCGGAGACCTAGCCGGGACCCGCTACAAATGCATACAAGAACTATCTCATTCCGTTGTGCACTGAAGATGATCTTTATGTGCTGTTGCATTGCAATGCATACGAGAACTGACTTATTCCATAGTGCATTTAAGAATAACGTAACAACACAGAAGCTGTTGCATTTAAGATTTAAAACATGTTTATTGTTGCATTGTATACAAGAACTAACTCATTTTGTGTGCATGATATTCATTGCATTGCATTCAAGATCTAACTTATTCCTTTTTGCATTCAAGTAATAAAACACAACGTGTGCGTACATTCCTGCATTCAAGAGCTAACTTGTTCCCTTGTGAAGTGAAGAAAAAACATAACATGTGCTCTGTTTCTTGACAACTAACTATTCAGTTTGTACATTAAAGAAATAAAACATAAGATATGTGCTGTTTGCAAGATCTATATAGCTTTTTCCTTTCTGCACTTAAAGAATGTCTAATTCCGTTCTGCATTGAAGAGAACATATGTGACATTACGTTGCAATGCGTACAAGAACTAACCTTTTCCTGAGAATAACACATAATATGCTCTGTTTCATTAGATTACATACAAGATTGCAATATTTCATTAGATTGCATATTAATTTATTTCGTTTTGCATTAAAGCGATAGCACAATACAGGTGCTGTTGCGTTTGAGATAAAACAATATAAATAGTTATCTTATGGGAACTAACTTATGCCATGTTGCAATGCATACAATATCTATCATATTCTATTGTGCACTGAAGATATACATATGTGCCTTGTTGCATTGCATTGCATTCAAGATCTTATTCCGTTTGTGCATTGAAGAGACAACAAATAACAAAGTACTTTCAAATTGCATTGCATACTAGATCTATCATCTTCCGTTGTGCATTGGACCTATCACACAACATGATTGCTGTTGCATTGCATTGCTTGCAAGATCCAACTTATTTCGTTGTGCATTTAAGAGGATTACACAAACACAAAAGCAGTTGGATTTAACGGATAAAACAGCGTTTACTGTTGAATTGCAATGCCTTTCAGATGATGCAAAACTACTGCGAAAAAATATGAAAATGAAATGAAAATTTGATTTGAGGTATTAAAAAAAAGTTATTATAATAATCATAAATATAGCCGCAAGCAGCAATGTGGGGCCAAGCACCGAAGGCAGAGCAAGAATTGTAAGCACAATAAATGCAGCATGTACAGCATGCTGTTCTGATACAATAACTAACTTAAGTATGCTGTTTCATTAGATTTAATACATCCAAACTTATTTCTTTGTGCATTAAAGAGATGTAAGAGATAAAAAATAATAATTTGCTGTTACTTTGCATACGATGCACAACTAACTCATTCCGTGTGCATTGAAGATATAACATGATATATATGCAGTTTCTTTAGATTGCATAAAGGAATGTAATTATTCTGTTGTGCATTTAAGATATATAAAGTGTGCTGATTTCATTGAAATGCATAGAAAGTGACATTCCATTATGCATTTAAGAATAACCCATAGCAAAGAAGTTGTTGCATTTAAGAGATTAAAAAAAAACATTCTTACTGTTGCATTGCAATGCATACTAGAACTATCTCATTCCATATGTGCTTTCGCATTACATTCAAGATCTTATTTAGTCCACCGTGCATTTAGGGGATAACAACATGTGTGCTGTTACATTTGTACTGCATACTAAATCTTTAATAATTTGCACTGCATACATGTGTGCTGTTGCATTTGCACTGCATACTAAGTCATTCCGTTGTGCACTGAAGATGTAACATAAAGTATGTGCATTCAAGATTTAACTTATTCCGTTGTGCATTCCAATGATCAATCACAAACGTATTCAGTTGTGCATTTAAGAATAACACATGAAAATGTGCCTTCATTGCATTGCATGCAAGATCGGTCCGTGTACGTTTTGATAGTTTGTTTTCCAATTTGAAACGAAATAAGCAGAAACGAGAAAACGGCGCCTTATTCGTTTTTTCAAAAAAACGAAAAACGAGATTTCGGCTTGATTTTTAGTTTTTTAGTTCACAGGCAAAAACGAATAAATGACTTTAAAATTCGTTTTCTACATGTGGGCGGTCCTGAGACACCCCCTTCCGCCGATTGGTCAAGGAAATCTGAACATGTGACGTCATCGGTCGTCGCTCAGGTCTGTTCAACAAAATAATAGTCCTCTACTATGGCTACCGATTCTTAAACGGTACAGGGCAGGCCCTATTGGGCTTTCTTCTGTGCAACTTTACCGTTTCACAGAAATCTTTACATCAGAAATATTAAATATTAGTCTGCCACCAGCCCGTTTTATGTAGCTGTGCGGAGTTAAATCTGTTTGGTGAAGCTGCGCTTGACAGCGGCGAGCGGGAGAGGCTCTGACCAATGTTCAGTCAGCAGTCACAACTTTTCTTTTAGACAGTATACGCTCCGTTTTGACACGGGATTGTGAATACTGTAGGCTAATGCCAATCGGCTGAGGGTGGGTACCGATGATGGTGAAATACATTTTTACTGAAACTGTAATCATAGCCGCGACCCGCGAGAATGATTGACAGGACGATAGAGGCAATTAAAAGCAATAATGTCAGTTAAAAACACAATTAAAAAAGTGTTTAATATAAGTGACTTTGTCTGTTTTATTGTTTTTGTTGTTTTTAATCAAATAATTTTGAACCACAAACCAAGCCTTCCTTTTAAAGAGCGATTTCCAAATATTATTTATTTATTTGTTATAAAATGGGTATTTTATGTCACCCGTCTTAGTTTGATTATATTATACGCGAGTTGTTTTTTATTATTGTACTATTTTATTGTTGTTTTTTAATTAACAATATATCATAACAACTTTTACTTTTAGGTAGCAAAATATTTTTTCACTCATAACGTCACTCATAAATCATGAAATTTCAGACATCGACAATCTCTTGAGTTTTATTAAACATCTTTAACTTTTAGGTAGCAAAATATTTTTTAGTAATTCTGTCAATTACACTAAGGTTAGATTTCATTGAAGGTAAATTGGAGCGGCCACACTGAGCTGCGCGTAACGAGACAGAGGCTGTCCGGTACTGTCTGAAATGGTTAACTCTGTGGCGATGCATGTGCAAAACAGATTTAACTAATCATAAAGTCAATTAGGATACATAACACAGCCTACTATAGGCCTATACACTCTCACAATATAGTTCCCATGTCCCTGTACTCACAGATTTGTGGCCCCTCCCCCAGTCTGAGCCGCATGATTCAGGCCTTTAGGTGCGGGATGCATTGCATTGTGTTTAAACCTCATTTTTTAAAATGGATAATTTCTTGGATTTTCTAAAAAACTACATTTAGGCTACTTGTATCTTTAAAGTCCATTTTTTGGGGAGGAAAAAGCTCAGTATAATAGAATAAGCAAAAAAAAAAAAAAAAAAAAACACTTCACATATAAAAAAAGAAATATAACACAAACACAAGGTTAGGTTATAGGCCTATAAAAATAATACATTCATAAATTATTTTATGGTTAACATATTACTGTCTTAAGTGAACTCATTGATAGTTATAAACGCAAGTAATAATAATAATAATAATAATCATTATTATTATTACATTTAGGCTACATATTTAGATATACATATAAGACGCTTTTATCCAAAAAAGGAACAAAGCAATTCGTCAAATGTCAAGTCAAGTCAAGTCAAATATATTTATATAGCGCTTTTCACAATACAGATTGTATTAAAGCTGCTTCACAGTATCAATCAAAACAACTTAACAGTGTTTGTTTGTTTATTACTGGAAAAGACATCCGAGTTTGGCAGAGCTGATCAGTGGTATGATGGGTCATTTAATTTGAATATCCCCAACTGAGCAAGCCAAAGGCAACAGTGGCAAGGAACCGAAAAACTCCATCAAGTGACCCGATGGTGTCCTAAAACTCCATCAGATGACCCAATGGAGAAAAAAAACCTTGGGAGAACCCAGGCTCAGTCGGGGCCAGTTCTCCTCTGGCGTTTATGAAGTAGAGGCCGAATTTACAGTAACAGTAAGATTAAAAATTGTAGGCCTATATGAATGCCTGGCTAAATAGATGCGTCTTTAGTCTAGTTTTAAACTGGGAGAACGAGTCTGAGCAACGAACAATATCAGGAAGGCTATTCCAGAGCTTCGGAGCTAAATGTGAAAATGCTCTCCCTCCTTTGGTGGATCTGGATATCCTAGGAATGATCAGAAGCCTCGAATTTAGTGATCTTAAAGAGCGCGATGGATTATAGGGCGATAGAAGATCCGTTAAATAGACTGGAGCTAAACCATTCAGAGCTTTATAAGTCAAAAGCAAGACCTTGTAATTAATACGGAACTTTATAGGTAACCAATGAAGTGATGACAGAATCGGTGTTATATGATCATATTTTCTTGATCTAGTAAGAACTCTAGCGGCTGCATTTTGGACTAACTGTAGCTTGTTTATTGAGGATGCAGGACAACCAGCTAATAAAGCATTACAGTAATCTAGTCTCGAGGTCATGAATGCATGAACTAACTTTTCTGCATCAGAGACTAATAGCATATTACGTAGCTTAGCAATGTTTCTAATGTGGAAAATGCTGTTTTTGTAACATATGAAATATGCTTTTCACCTGTAAATGTCAGTAATAATACAGGTTAGACAATAATAATACATGGCTAAGATTATCACAAATAAACAAGATTTTGACGCATATCCAAGTGTTTGTGCGCAAAAAAATAAATAACATTGACGTATTTTCAGATTTTTGTTTATGACTTTTTGCCCCTTTATTAAACATTTAAAATATTCGCAAATTAATATGAGAAAAAAAATCGATTTTACTTTCTAAGATCAAATTAGAACCTGGAAATTATATTTTTCCCGCAGTGCTAAATGAGAAGAGACATGTCTCTGGAACCATACAGAGAGATGATTTATAGGTGATTTATGGGCTAATCATAATAAATGTGTCTGAAAAATAACAAGGGATTTTTATTGTTTAAATAAACTGTTTTCTAAATTAGTGTCACCTAAACATATATCCATCGCCGCTGTAAAGCGGATGCACCGAGAAATGCACCTTTCGGATTATATAATCAGACGGTATTTGCGTTCGTTTCGACTTTGTTCATTTAAAAGAACATTTCAAGCTTTAGATAGGCTTTTGTTTCAGTTCATTTATGAGACGCGCTCCGGAGATCATGAAAGCGCGCCTGATTGTTTTATTTTATTTTACAAAAGCACAACGTTTTCTTGTTATTGTGAGTTTACACACATAAAAGTAGTTGCGAATGATGTATTATTTTTTTCTGTATGAGCAGAAATGATAGATTATTTTAAGTTGTTTCCACTGTTGATAGGAAAATGCAAGTGTTTGCGCCCGCGCCATGCAGTGCGCACTCCGCACAAACACTTGGATATGCGTCAAAATCTTGTGTTTATTTGTGATAATCTTAGCCCTGTATTATTATTTTCTAACTTGTATTATGACTGACATCTGACGAATTGCTTTGTTCTTTTTTTTTTTGTAGCCTAAATGTAATAAAAATAATGATAATTAATATTATTTATTACTATAAATGAGTTCACTGAAGACAGTAATATGTTTATCATAAAATCATTTATGAATGTTTTATTTTTATATAACCCAACCTTTTACAGTTTTGGAAATGTGTTTGTGTACCTAATATTTCTTTTTTTATATGTGAAGTCTTTTTTTTGCTTATTCTATTATACTGAGCTTTTTCCTCACAAAAATGGACTTTAAAGATACAAGTAAAAAATGTAGTTTTTTAGAAAATCCACGAAATTATCCATTTTAAAAAATGAGGTTTAAACACAATGCAATGCATCCCTCACCTAAACAGGAGGCCTGGTTGAATCATGCGGCACAGACTGGGGGAGGGGCCACAAATCCGTGAGTACGGATTACAAACCCGTGAGTACGGATTACAAACCCGTGAGTACGGATTGCAAAAGCGTTTATGAATTTGTGGGTACAGATTGCAAAAACTGAAGGCACGGTTTACAAATCTGAGAGCACGGATTAGGAACTCGTGGGTACGGTTTATTAATCCGTGGGCACGAATTGTTAAACCGAGGGAACAGTTTAAGAATTCGTGAGGGGACGGATTGCCCCCCCCCCAACAGGTGACTTCCCGGGCTTCGTAATACGCAGATGTGTTTTGCCGCATACAATTTACGTGTGTTTGTTTTTATTTATGCTGTATTATAATTACACTGCACTGCGTCACCAACTAAGGACAGATTGAAATCACTGTAAATTAACACATCCTTCTTGACTCTTCAACCGAGTGTAATGGTATTTAAGAAGCCTTTAATATTATGTGCTCAACATTAAATCTGTAACATGTAGCCAACATTAAGAATAGGGTTGTGCCGGTGAGGAAATTTTCCCATTGATTAGTTAACTTATATGACAACACCAGTGTTATTTGTTAATCTCTTCTGTAGATTT
The DNA here is from genome assembly GCF_029890125.1 of Rhinichthys klamathensis goyatoka. Classification (NCBI taxonomy): domain Eukaryota; kingdom Metazoa; phylum Chordata; class Actinopteri; order Cypriniformes; family Leuciscidae; genus Rhinichthys; species Rhinichthys klamathensis. The sequence goes on from NW_026606637.1 coordinate 267,568, forward strand.
TGATCTTTATAAGTTGTTATAATATATTGTTAATTAAAAAACAACAATAAAATAGTACAATAATAAATAAAAAAACTCGCGTATAATCAAACTAATAAGACGGGTGACATAAAATACCCATATTAGCCTATAACAAATAAATAAAATATATTTGGAAATCGCCCTTTAAAACGAAGGCTCGGTTTGTCGTTCACAATTATTTGATTAAAAACAACAAAAACAATAAAACAAAGACAAAGTCACTTGTATTAAACACTTTTTTAATTGTGTTTTTAACTGACATTATATTGCGCTTTTAATTGCCTCAGCTATCGTCCTGTCAATCATTCTCGAGGGTCGCGGCAATGATTACAGTTTCAGTAAAAATGTATTTCACCATCATCGGTACCCACCCTCAGCCGATTGGCATTAGCCTACAGTATTCACAATCCCGTGTCAAAACGGAGCGTATACTGTCTAAAAGAAAAGTTGTGACTGCTGACTGAACATTGGTCAGAGCCTCTCCCGCTCGCCGCTGTCAAGCGCAGCTTCACCAAACAGATTTAACTCCGCACAGCTACATAAAACGGGCTGGTGGCAGACTAATATTTAATATTTCTGATGTAAAGATTTCTGTGAAACGGTAAAGTTGCACAGAAGAAAGCCCAATAGGGCCTGCCCTGTACCGTTTAAGAATCCGTAGCCATAGTAGAGGACTATTATTTTGTTGAACAGACCTCGAGCGACGACTGATGACGTCACAAGCTCAGATTTGCTTGACCAATCGGCGGAAGGGGGCGTCTCAGGACCGCCCACATGTAGAAAACGAATTTTAAAGTCATTTATTCGTTTTTGCCTGTGAACTAAAAAACGAAAAATCAAGCCGAAATCTCGTTTTTCGTTTTTTTGAAAAAACGAATAAGGCGCCGTTTTCTCGTTTCTGCTTATTTCGTTTCAAATTGGAAAACAAACTATCAAAACGTACACGGACCAAGATCTAACTTATTCCGTTGTGCATTTAGGCGATAAACAACGTGTGCTGTTGCATTTGCACTGCAGCCAGAACTAAATCATTCCATTGTGCACTGAAAATATACATATGTGCTGTTGCTTTGCAATGCATACGAGAACTGATTATTCCATAGTGCATTTAAGAATAACAACACAGAAGCTGTTGCATTTAAGATTTAAAAAATGTTTATTGTTAAATTGCAATGTATACAATAACTAACTCATTTTGTGTACTTAAAATTACATGTGCTGTTTCATTGCATTACATTCAATGTCCTTTTTGCATTAAGAAATAAAACACAACGTGTGCGTTACATTGCTGCTTTGAAGATCTAACTTATTCCCTTGTGAAGTGAAGAAAAATCATAACATGTGCTCTGTTTCTTTACAACAACTACTCCGTTTGTACATTAAAGAAATAAAACCTAAGATATATATGCTGATGCATTGTCAGCATATATATCTATATAACTTATTCCTTTCTGCACTGAAAGAATTCCGTTCTGCATTGAAGAGAACATATGTGACATTGCTGTACAAGAACTAAACTTTTCTGTTAAGAAAAACATAAGACACATAAGACACATTTCATTAGATTGCACCCACTAAACATGAGACGTCTATTGGACAGGCAGGCAGATCATGTCTATATTGCGTCAGTCGGTCCAATAGGTAATTTTCTGGATGTTATGTGGACGTCTAAGACAGGTGCAGGAAATCGACATGATCTAGGTTTGCAAAGTTACCTCCAAATGAGGTATTTTCTACGTCATGTTTGGAAGTCAGACTTTGGTCCCCTGAAGGTGCAGACTGTGACGCCATGTGGACGTCTAAGACAGGTGCAGACAATTGACATGATCTAGGTTTGCAAAGTTACCTCCAAATGAGGTATTTTCTACGTCATGTTTGGAAGTCAGACTTTGGTCCCCTGAAGGTGCAGACTGTGACGCCATGTGGACTTCTAAGACAGGTGCAGGAAATCGACATGATCTAGGTTTGCAAAGTTACCTCCAAATGAGGTATTTTCTACGTCATGTTTGGAAGTCAGACTTTGGTCCCCTGAAGGTGCAGACTGTGACGCCATGTGGACGTCTAAGACAGGTGCAGGAAATCGACATGATCTAGGTTTGCAAAGTTACCTCCAAATGAGGTATTTTCTACGTCATGTTTGGAAGTCAGACTTTGGTCCCCTGAAGGTGCAGACTGTGACGCCATGTGGACGTCTAAGACAGGTGCAGACAATTGACATGATCTAGGTTTGCAAAGTTACCTCCAAATGAGGTATTTTCTACGTCATGTTTGGAAGTCAGACTTTGGTCCCCTGAAGGTGCAGACTGTGACGCCATGTGGACGTCTAAGACAGGTGCAGACAATTGACATGATCTATGTTTGCAAAGTTACCTCCAAATGAGGTATTTTCTACGTCATGTTTGGAAGTCAGATTTTGGTTCCCTGAAGGTGCAGACTGTGACGCCATGTGGACGTCTAAGACAGGTGCAGACAATTGACATGATCTAGGTTTGCAAAGTTACCTCCAAATGAGGTATTTTCTACGTCATGTTTGGAAGTCAGATTTTGGTTCCCTGAAGGTGCAGACTGTGACGCCATGTGGACGTCTAAGACAGGTGCAGGAAATCGACATGATCTAGGTTTGCAAAGTTACCTCCAAATGAGGTATTTTCTACGTCATGTTTGGAAGTCAGACTTTGGTCCCCTGAAGGTGCAGACTGTGACGCCATGTGGACGTCTAAGACAGGTGCAGGAAATCGACATGATCTAGGTTTGCAAAGTTACCTCCAAATGAGGTATTTTCTACGTCATGTTTGGAAGTCAGACTTTGGTCCCCTGAAGGTGCAGACTGTGACGCCATGTGGACGTCTAAGACAGGTGCAGACAATTGACATGATCTAGGTTTGCAAAGTTACCTCCAAATGAGGTATTTTCTACGTCATGTTTGGAAGTCAGACTTTGGTCCCCTGAAGGTGCAGACTGTGACGCCATGTGGACGTCTAAGACAGGTGCAGACAATTGACATGATCTAGGTTTGCAAAGTTACCTCCAAATGAGGTATTTTCTACGTCATGTTTGGAAGACAGGTTTTGGTTCCCTGAAGGTGCAGACTGTGACGCCATGTGGAGGTCTAAGACAGGTGCAGACAATTGACATGATCTAGGTTTGCAAAGTTACCTCCAAATGAGGTATTTTCTACGTCATGTTTGGAAGTCAGATTTTGGTTCCCTGAAGGTGCAGACTGTGACGCCATGTGGACGTCTAAGACAGGTGCAGGAAATCGACATGATCTAGGTTTGCAAAGTTACCTCCAAATGAGGTATTTTCTACGTCATGTTTGGAAGTCAGACTTTGGTCCCCTGAAGGTGCAGACTGTGACGCCATGTGGACGTCTAAGACAGGTGCAGGAAATTGACATGAACAATGAATGTAGGGAAATGTTTGATTGACTGAGGCATTAATCATTGACATGCTTAGCTTTTTGAATGCATTTTTTAATGTTAAATAATAACATTGTTTTTCAACGTGATTCATTAGTAGCCTAGGTCTAAAGCAAAAGTAGTTTGCACGTCGTGATGACGTCCGGAATTGGTCCGCATATATATACATGAAACAGGAAGTCCCGCCTGCAGTATGGTAGTTCCACAGGAAACACCACAGGAAAAGTGAACGACAGCAACTTCAAGCAAGAGATAGGCCTAAATCTGAAAAATCCTTGTTTTCAAGGTAGGTTCGGTCAACTTAGTGAAGTTTATGTTAAATTATGCTTTACTAATTTTAGCTGTTTTAGCGTTATTGTCTTAAACTAGCCTACTTAAACCTGTTGTGGGGGAGGGAGTGAATCTCCACTAGCTAGCGTTAGCTAAACATTGGCCATAGTTAGCCTACTTTTGAAAACAACTTTTGCACGGCACCGAAGATTAACAAGTAGCAGCTAACATCATTCCGCTACATGTTTTGTACATTTGCTGGGGTTTTATTTTGGCCGTCGTTGGTTGCCCAATGATCTGGCCGTGATTGCACTTTAAAAATCCCACATTCCAAGGCCACTATGGCTTGGTTCTCTGTATGGCAATACTTTAAACTGACTAATGCCGTGTTTTTTGTGGTCTGCCACTGCCTTTGTCATAAAGAAAACTAAAATATGATAACATAACAATAACATAACAGAATGTTTGCAAACCCTTGCTTGCAACTGTTTTATGCCAGTGACCCACTAACATCACAAAACATAATGTTGGTCATAAAAATGCAAACTGTATAGGTAAAACTCAAGGCTAAAATAAACACTAGTCATGCAGCACTATTTAATGTTCTAACAATCAACCTAAAAGTAAACATGTGGGCAACGAGAACCACCTGTCAGTCACATGTTCCCATACAAGGGGTGATATAAGTTGTTTAACAGATCAAGATGTACTGTAAATACCAGGAATTGAAAGCTGGCATTCTGATCTTTAGTCTCAAATTCGTATTTTTTTTCTTAAACCCAAATGTCTTCAATGTACAACAAAAATAAAGAAATTTTCCTTGTTGTTCCCATAACTTTGGAGATGACTGATTGTGATCTTCATTTGTGTTTATTGATTTCAGTGTACCAGAAAAAAGTCCTAGACATACTCGCTGACATAAGAACTTGCTTAAAGCAAAGCCAACCTGCCAGTTCACCAGTAAACATCGAAAACTTTGAACTGGAAATGGATGGATTATGCTACATTGGAATGTGTTTCCAGTTATGTGGTGGAAAGGAAAGCAATCAAATGAAGCTACAGAAAAATGAACTGGAACAGTTAAAATGAGACAAAGGTTATGAACAGTGCAGTATAAAAGCACTGTCTGCACCTCCTGAGGTCCTCTGGACGTTAATACAGGACGTTTGTTAGACGACTAAATAAGACGTCGTTTGGCGTCACAGTCTTCACCTTTAAGGTATAAAAATGTGACGTCCACAATGACCACATTTGGAGTATAATTAGCCCTTATACAGAAATTATATGGACGTTAATACAGGACGTTTGTTGGACGACTAAATAAGACGTCGTTTGGCGTCACAGTCTGCACCTTTAAGGTATAAAAATGTGACGTCCACAATGACCACATTTGGAGTATAATTAGCCCTTATACAGAAATTCTATGGACGTTAATACAGGACGTTTGTTGGACGACTAAATAAGACGTCGTTTGGCATCACAGTCTTCACCTTTAAGGTATAAAAATGTGACGTCCACAATGACCACATTTGGAGTATAATTAGCCCTTATACAGAAATTCTATGGACGTTAATACAGGACGTTTGTTGGACGACTAAATAAGACGTCATTTGGCGTCACAGTCTGCACCTTTAAAGTATCAACATGGGACGTCCACAATGACCACATTTGGAGTACAATTAGCCCTTACACAGAGGTCCTCTGGTCGTTAATACAGGACGATCATTAGACGACAAAAAAAGACGTCGTCTGGCGTTACAGTCTGCACCCATAGGGGACCAAAATGAGACGTCCACAACGACCATATCTGGACTACATTTAGCCCTTAAACAGAAGTCCTGTGGAAGTCCATTCAGGAAGTTCGGTAGACGTCGGAAAAATACGTTGATTGGCGTCACAGTCTGCACCCTCCTGATACCGACATAGGACGGACAAGCACACCGTTGAAACTACGTCATGTGGAGGTAACTTTGCGCAGTGGGCATACAAGATTGCAAAATTTCATTAGATTGCATACTAACTTATTTCGTTTTGCATTAAAGAGGATAGCACAATACAGGTGCTGTTGCGTTTGAGATAGAACAATATAAATAGATATCTTATGTGAACTAACTCATGCCATGTGCATTGGAAATATAATTCGACGTATGTGCTTTGCAATGCATACAAGATCTGTCATATTCCGTTGTGCAACTGAAGATATACATGTGCATTGAAGCGACAACAAATAACAAAGTACTTTCGAATTGCATCGATCTAAGATCTATCATCTTCCGTTGTGCATTGGACTTCACACAAAACGTGTTTGATGTTGCATTGCATTGCTTGCAAGATCCAATTTATTTCTTTGTGCATTTAAGAGGATACACAAACACAAAAGCAGTTGGATTTAAGAGATAAAAAAAAACATGTTTACTGTTGCATTGCAATGTATACACGCACTAACTTAAAGGGACACAAGGCAACTCTGAGTGTTTTTCTCTACGAAGCTCCCCCTAGCGTCTGGGAGTAAATGCTTTCAAACACACTGTCGTAAAACGAACTGTTGTTCCTCCCCCTCGCCACGAGCAACCCAGCTGATCAGCTGTCAACCGGCTATTTCTAAAGCAATTATGTCTACCGAGGTAAGAAAAGCAATATTTTCTTTCCAACTGATGGCGACTTTTTATTGTTATTGTGTTGTCATGCATACTAGTATTTTTACCGGGACCGAACGATATGAACGATGTGAATTACTTTTCTTTTTTTTTGGGGGGGGGGGGGGCATGAGCATATCATAAATATGTATCGGAGGTTAATTTGTCTAACGTTATATTAGCAAGGTCTATAAATTAATCTGGTAGAATGACGGTTTACCTTTGTTTGTCTAAGAAAATATCAGAACGTTTTTTATAGCTCGATCATGATATGTGCAACATGTTTATTGCCTATTATCAGACGCGTTGACTTAGGCCATTGTAATTCAACTCATATCTGTAAAGTACGTCAACTGTTTTGTAATATTGCAGGAATCAACGTCAACCTCAGCCTCGTCTGAGTACACTGCTCAGGCCATTGGTGGTAGGCCTACAACTTCAAGGCTGGTCAGACAGAGAACCCCCAGAGGTTCTAGGGTGAGGGGTGCTAGACTGGATGCTGAAGAAGAAAGGAGACTGAAGGATCTTCAGGAAAGACGCATCAATGAAATTAAGGTTTGTCAAATAGTGTAACAATACCAGAGATGCCTTTTTATTTAGTTCAAAGACCTGTGTAATTATACAGATTATTTTGTGTTTTCGGATACACTTCATTCACTAGACACCTCACAGAAGGACCAGGTATTAGAAAGAGTGATATCCAGGTCCCCGGGTGTGATGTTTGACGTTCTGTCATTTCTGGAGGTGCCCCTGTGTCTTGACCCTGAACCTGCTGGACTCCACTGGTGTGTCTGTGGAAACTGCCGGGAGATGAACACAGACCTGGAAAGGAAATGCTGCCGGCAACATCCACAGAATTGTATAAGCAAGATGGCCTACATGGACTTTTATATTTTAGATGAGGGTGTGTTGCGTCTGGCCAGGGCAGCCTGGAATGACATATTTGCACTGGTTGATAATGCTGAACCTGGGATGGAACAGCGCCAGTTCAGACATACAGCCTATAGGCAGTTTGTGTTGTGGCAGCATGGCCGTCTGGGTGTGGGCAACCGAGTTGTAATACCCAGCTGCTGTGTTTGTAGGATAAGGGACACTTTCCCTGACCCCAGAGGGCAGTACACCGGCTTCAGGGTGAATCGCCTAGCGTAATTTTTTACAATATTTGATGCACCATTTGTTATCACACTGTAAATAGTTGTTGTTAACATACAGATTGTAAAAGTTATTCTTACCACTTATCTTCCCAGCTGTATGTATGCCTACATATCTTTTTTATAATATATTGTAAATAAAAAATATTTTGGAGAAAGTTTCAGAATCATTTAGTTTTATTTACATGTATATGTACACAACTTCGTGTGGATTGCCATATGACAACTGTTCAATTGTCCTTCAATTCTCTGGGACCACTGTCCCCTCGTGAGACATGAATCGCCACTAGTTCTGATGTGGGAGGTGGCTGTTGTGGAGCAAGTACACCCAGACGCCTTGGGTCATCATGCCTTAGTGTCTGTCTGTGGGGAAGTCCAGACCCACTTCCCAGTCTCCTGGCAAGAATGGCCCTCTGGATCTCTGGAATGTACGTGTACTGCTTCTTCACCTTCATTGTGTAAACGCTCCAGCTCTTTGATTTCTTGTTGTACTTCCGTCTGTAACTAGAGAGCACGAACCATTTGTGTTTGTCGTTAGTCATTCTACAAGATAAAATAAAAGATAAACATGTCGGATATATAAATAAAGATGATGTCACAAAAATACCTACATTTTCTGTCCATCTGGTTTGCGTGCAGGCTGGCGTTGATTGTGTTTATTATAATCAATGGCTGCCAGCAATGTCCGGGTTTTGTATACAAATGGAGTGTAGGCCATGCGCTTTGCTGCATACATCAAAATGTGATTTTGGAATGACTCCAAATCAGATGTGGTCCTGTGTGGGTGGGAGAGACAGATAATTACAACAACACTCGTGGTAATACATGTTGTTTTCTCTTATATTTTTAAATAATAAGAAATGATATCCACTTTACAGATTACATTGAAAAAACTATGCTGCTTTTAAAACATGACAAACACTTGAGTGAGGAATACTGGAATTTCAAAAAGAACCTGGGTGACCACAACCATGTCTTACAGATATTTACCTGAAGTTTAGGAATTTTTTCACCAGGGTCAGCCATCTTTTATCAAGGACAACAGCAGTAAGTGCCTTATGAGCAGCTGAACCTATAGTCATAACACGGTCAATAAAACATATGCATTCACATACAGTGTTTAATTCAGCACCAGTTTTGTTTGAAATTACCTTGTATGATCCAAGGCTTGTTCTGGCTGTCTTCGTCCAGTGGCTCATGTTCACAGCAACTGGTTGCCCAGGAGTGCTCATTGCACACATGGTGAAGTACACCAACCCACATCATCTGGATAAAAAAAACAGTTATAAAGTGCATGGAGCCACAAACATGCTCTGCTAGCATATCAACTAAACTGACTTAATCATCACATTTTTTTTCCCCTCAACCATACCTTGAACTGCTCCTCGGTGTCCGCATGCTTACTGCAGTACCAAAAGTGGTTGACTATGTCCTTGATCCATGGCAGAATCCCATTCTGACTTTTCATAGTCCCAGCCTGATCAAGATACACAAGGTACACAATAGCTAGCTTCTTTTCACAACACCAAGACAACATATAGAAACTGGTCACATGTCTTTAAATGTACTGATGCATACCCGTCGAAGCCTCTTGCTAAGGCTCTTGGCTGCATGCCAGATATCCAATGAGTGCTGAATACCCCACGCTTTATATTTGCCACGCTCCGTATCTATAACAAAGAGAGAACATGAAAACAATGTAAACAAAATTGATAGTTAAGTTTTTTATTTCTTTTTACATATTGTATGTTAAAAATTAGGCCCTGTGGGAACAGCGATCAAACTTGAACTTGGGACAGTCTATATGCTTTATGACTTAACTATAACCAAAAGTTCTCCTTACTCAGTAATGCGGTGATTTGTGGGTGGGCATCAGTGACCACTTCCTTTATAGAAAGCTCTGGAAGGAGCGCATCCATTGTGCGCACAAAGCACTCCTTCTCCATGATGACTGAGTTTTTATTTGTTTCGCGTTTATCAACAGAAACAATGTGGACCACATCTCTGGAGTCTTGTTCTATTGTGGTGTATGTGCAGAACTGTGCACAATGACCTGAGGCAAAAGCACAACTGTCAGCATATAACTTGTGTACATTATTACAGCGGCCGTCAGAATAACAGTCAATGAGGAAAGAGGCATTTATCTATCAATCATGCTCAGAATACAGCATCAGAAATAAATTACACATCTCAATCTGTAACCACAGGAAAAATCTAATTCAGATTATGTAATTCATAATCTGAGCTGTGAGAGACAGTGGACATTTTGCATGGACATATTTTTGGATTGTTAACCCTAAGGGTTGCACCCTCTATCAGGCCAAATGTTATGCTAAAAGAACAGTTTGACAGTCTCTGAGCAGCCATGATGCTATTTCAGTCTAAAAGCATCATCAACATAAAAAAAACAAAGAAATTAGAGGATAATGATAAAGCAGTACAACAGTACATGCATAAAAATTCTGTTTCTCAATTTTGACAGTATGTATACAGAACTTACCAGGAGAATCCATTCTGCCATCACCTATTGCGAACAGACATTATAAGCATTAGAATCACATTCCAGCTTCCAATCATACAGCCATAGCATATCATACAGACTTGTCTGTGTAAAAGTTGGCCAAATGTGTTAGACTGTTCCTCACCCAGGAGAACAACATGGTCCTTCTGACGTAAACGGTCTAGGACTTCTGCTCTAGTTTTATCCCAATACTCCTGCACCGGCTCTATGCAGTAAGCATCCTGGTTCTCTTACGAGAGTATCTCTCGTACTGCGTAATAGCTTACGCTAGGGGAAAAACTCTTTTCCGCGAGATATTGAAGCCAAAAATTATCCTTAATTTTTTATTAATGTAAAACGCTTTGCAGCAGCAAGCAGACATAGGCGAAACAGCTCGCGCGCCTATTGGTTGCTCTGCAGCAAATGCAGCAGCCTATCGAGAGAGACTCTGCGTGACGTAATGACCAATGGGGGCAATTCGCGCCCATATCGTCACGTCCCGCCAGAAGGGGCATGGTCTCATCCTATAAATATGCTCGTTAGGCTGATACAAGCTGATTTTTACCTCTTCAGCGAAGCACTCGCATCGCTGGATCCGGAGTGAGAAGCCGCGCCGTCGAAGCAAGCCTTTCAGCGGGACGAGCTCTGGAGTCGCTGGCCTCGCCGCCTTCAACTGCCGTACCTGCTGCGCTTTCCGGCGTTCTATATCCTTTCATACTCTGTGTGTATTTACTCTGTTGAGAGTGTTTGCTCGCTTACTTGACGCGACTCACACTTCTCTCACAAAAAGAGCTGCGTCTTTTTAAAGATGCCTTCCTGTGGCTCGTGCCGCGCCCCGCTCAGCGATGGAGACCGGCACGTCATCTGTGTTTCCTGCCTGGGTGAGGATCACGCGGCTCTCGCGCTCGCTGACGGCGGATGCCCTCATTGCGAGCTTTTGCCCATGGTGACTCTGAGGACTCGCCTGGCATCATTCTCCGAGCCTTCACCGCAGCCCGCCGTGGTGCCGCGCCGCAAGAAGCGCCCAGCGCGCTCCCGAGCTTTCTCCAGCCCGCCAAAGCTCGCCGGTTCGCCCGCCAGCTTCGCCGGCTTCGCTCGAGTCGCTCACTGACGGACAACGGCCGCCGCCTGCCGCCGCGTCCATCCACGAGTTTGACGAACCCACCGAGGCGTGTTCTCTTCTGGCATCCGATAGTGAGGATTGGGCGAGCTCCGTGGATCTCCCCTCCGCTAGCGTTTCCCGCCAGACCACTGGTAAGAGAGCCGGCATTGAGACTGAGCTGATGCGTCTGCTCTCTCAGGCCGTGGAAAGCATCGGCCTCGATTGGGAGGCGCCCGCGCAACAGGCGAGCTCTGTGGACCTCCGCCTTCTGTCCGCGAGTCGTCAAGGAAACGGGCCAGCATCAATACCGCGAGCCCTAAAAACCGCGGCTAGCTTTCTTTACGTTATAAGAAATCTACCCCGCCCCCCATGGGCGTGCGTCACCGGCAAATGAGAAAAGAGTGTGTTTTTAGTCCCCGTCGAGGCCGGACTAATCTCCATTTCTCAAACATTTCTCAGCTCCTAGTTTGAGCGGCTGAAAATGTCATTATTGCAGCAATGAGCCTGTTGTATAACACGCACACCTGCATACAAACGCCGACACACACAAAACTGTGATGACGCTCTCTTATCTGCTTGCAGTGTAGTTCTCCCTGTGGCCCAGTGGCGGAACCTGAAGCTTTCACGCGAGAGACCCGTGTTCGATCCCGGCTCTCGCAGCAGATAAAAATTTAGTCTCGCCGCGGCCAGACTTCCACCGAAACTTTTCGCTCGTTCAGTTCCAGAAAATGCGACTGTTCCTGTGTATTTTGCAGTAAACAAGCTGGTACCACGGCCCGCTTGCCTGCACATGAAGGCCGTTTCCATGGCGACCCAGAAAAATCATGTAAACATTGTATTTCTGGTTTTCCGGCCACAGCCGATGGTGTTATAAGTGTAATAAAATGCTCACAGCCCAGTGTTCATTTCTACACACAAACACAGCCCGCCACGGTACAGGGCTCGCACAAATGAAATCGACGCATGTCAATTGTGCATTAAATGTAGTGAATGTGCCCACAACCCAGTGCCCACAAACCCTACCACGGTTTCTGTAAAACGAAACCAACACAAGTCTTCCTAGCCTCCTAGGAAATCGACGGTGTTTCAGTCTCGCCGTGGCCAGACTTCCACTGAAATTTTCGCTCGTTCAGTTCCAGAAAATGTGACTGTTCCAGTGTATTTTGCAGTAAGCAAGCCAGTACCATGCCCGCTTGCCTGCACACAAATGCTGTTCCCACGGCGACCCAGATAAATCACATACATGGTGTATTTTCTGGTATTCCGGCCACAGCCGATGGTGTTATGAGTGTATTGAAAATGCCTACAACCCAGGGCTCATTTCTACACACAAACACAGCCCGCAAAAATGCAGGGCTCGCACAAACAATCCGGCCACGGCCGATGGTGTTATGAGTGTTGTCAGAATGCCCACCCAGTGCCCATTCCCACACCCAGACACAGCCCGCCACGGTGCAGGGCTAGCACAAATAAAATCGACTCAGGTCGATTGTGCAAACAATGTAGTAAACGCGCCCATGTCACCATGCCCGCTCACACTACATGCTGCGTGTCCCTTGGTTTCTGTAAAAACGAAACCAACACACATTCAGTCGGCCATGACCGACAATGTTTTCAGTGTAATAAATGTGCCCGCAGCCCCGCGCCCACATTTTCTCACAGACACGCCGATTCCTACGGGATCTCCCCCGCTCGCTTTTTCTGCACAATCTGCCATAAAAAAGCTGAGCGCGGCCAGGCCGCCCGCTGTGATCAGCGCGCCTCCCGCCTCGAACGCTGTAAACACGGTGTTGTGTTCCCAGTATGCCCGGGCTCTCGAGCTGCCGTTTTGTCGCGGCCGGAGCCCGGATTTCATTCTACCTCTAGCTATTCACGCAGATGCGTGGTCAAAGCTTCCCGGGGTATCAGAATGGGTGCTGAACACTATAAAGAGAGGCTATTCGCTACAATTCGCTCGACGCCCGCGCCGTTATACGGCGCGTGTCGAAACTACGGTGAAAAATGAAGTGTCTCATCTACTTCGTGCCGAGATAGCGAAACTACTGAGTAAAGGGGCTATAGAACCTTTATCTCAGGCTCAGAGCGAAGGGGGCCTATACAGCAGATATTTTCTGGTACCGAAAAAGGATGGGGGTCTCAGACCCATTTTAGATCTACGACAGCTGAACAGAGTGCTTGTGAAACGCCAGTTCAGAATTCTTACGACCAGGAAAATCCTCGCGCAAGTGCGCCACGGGGACTGGTTTATGTCGATAGATCTGAAAGACGCCTATTTCCAAATACAAATAGCGTCCCATCACAGGCGATTCTTGAGATTCGCCTTCGAGGGCCAGGCATATCAATACACAGTCCTGCCGTTCGTCCATGCACATTTACGAAGTGCATGGACGCGGCGCTCGCACCCCTGAGACTTCAGGGCATGCGAGTCCTGAACTACTTGGACGATTGGCTGATTCTAGCTCGATCACGATCGGAGCTCATAGAACACAGGGCCGCATTACTCGAGCACCTCGAGGAGCTGGGCCTCACAGTCAATTGGGCGAAGAGCTCACTGTCTCCCAGTCAAAAAATTTCCTTTCTGGGAACCGTGTTGGACTCGCTGTCCATGACAGCACGCCTGTCACCAGAGCGCGGGCTAAATATTCAGCGCGGCGCGAAATCCTTCCGCCACGGCGCGATAGTTCCGCTCAAAAGGTTTCAGAAAATGCTGGGGCTGATGGCCTCAGCAGCCTCTGTACTCCAGTTGGGCTTGCTCCGCATGCGCCCACTGCAGATGTGGCTGAAAGCGCGGGTTCCACCCAGGGCATGGACAGCGGGTCTGTTTCGCCTCAGGGTCGACCTTCAGTGTGTTTCAGCTCTGGAACCTTGGAAAATAACCGACTGGTATCAGTCAGGTGTGAGTCTGGGGACCACTTCGAGTGTGAAGGTGGTGTCTACGGACGCCTCCACCTCGGGGTGGGGAGCGCTGCTCGAGGGCACACCGCTAGCTGGCCTGTGGTCAGAACGGGAAAAGCTCCTTCACATAAACTGCTTGGAGATGATAGCAGTCGACAAAGCGCTACGGCGTTTTTGTCCCCAGGTAACAGGCCACCACGTCTTGGTCCGGTCGGACAACATGTCAGTGGTGGCATACATAAATCGCCAGGGCGGCGTCAGGTCACGAAACCTTCACAGGCTGACGGAACGCCTCCTGGTCTGGGCTCAGCACAACCTGCTCTCACTGAGAGCAGCGCACGTGCCTGGTCACCTTAATGTGGGACCAGACAGACTGTCCAGGAACAATGTTCCAGCAGGGGAATGGTCGCTGCACCCGCAGACGATCCAGCTGCTGTGGAAAACGTTCGGCAGAGCACAGATGGACCTATTCGCGTCCCACGAAAACGCTCATTGCCCGGAGTTTTTCTCGAAAAGCAAGGACGCGCTGGCTCATGTTTGGCCCCGCTGCCCCCTATATACTTTTCCTCCTGTCTCGCTCCTGCCTCAGGTGTTGGAACGAATCAGGGAGAACGGATGCCCAGTGCTGCTCGTAGCTCCGCTCTGGACAAACCAGACGTGGTTCCCTGCCCTGATGCAGCTGACCAGCACTGCCCCATGGCCTGTACCATTGAGGAGAGACCTCCTCTCTCAGGCGGAGGGCTCGATTTGGCACCCTCGCCCGGAGTTGTGGTCCCTGCACGCATGGGCCATCAACGGGTACCCGCTAGCCTCCCAGAAGGAGTGTTAAACACGATCGCGCAGGCTAGAGCTCCGTCTACCAGGCGGCTCTACTCCTCGAAATGGTCTGTTTTCTCTGCATGGTGTCAAGCCCAGAGCTTTTCACCTGTGGAATGCGGGGTTTCGGAAGTGCTTTCCTTCCTTCAAGAGCTACTGGATAAGGGCAGGACCCCATCCACGCTCAAAGTATATGTGGCGGCCATAGCAACGTTTGCAAAACCGGGTTCTGGCCAGTCGCTGGGGAAAAACGACTTTGTCGTGCGTTTCCTTAGGGGAGCTCGGAGGCTGAACCCTCCCAGGCCCCCTTCAGTCCCGACGTGGGACCTTTCCACGGTCCTGGAGGCCATGAAAGGCGCGCCGTTCGAGCCAATCCAGCTGGTGGACATGAAACACCTGTCGTTCAAAACAGTGTTTCCTCATGGCTCTCGCTTCAGTGAAGCGCATAGGGGACTTACAGGCGCTTTCAGTAAGCGCGTCGTGTATGGAGTTTGGGCCTAATGACTCGAAGGTCATTCTCAAACCAAAGCACGGGTATGTCCCGAAATCCCTCAATACACCGTTCAGGGCCCAGGTAATTTCCCTGTCCGCCCTTCCGGTTCTCAGTGAGGAGGAGGATGCGAGTCTCCTTTGCCCCGTTAGGGCATTGAGAGCCTATGTGTCACGCTCGTCTGTTTTCTGACAGACGGAGCAGCTTTTTGTTTTGTTTGGCGGGCGTTCCAAGGGACTCGCCGCCTCAAAACAGAGCCTATCCAGATGGATAGTGGATGCCATTGCGCTCGCTTACTCTGCGAAGGGCCTACAGTGCCCCTTGGGTGTCAGGGCGCACTCCACGAGAGGTGTGGCCTCTTCGTGGGCATGGTCGAGCGGGGTTTCCCTGCAAGATATCTGTACGGCCGCGGGCTGGGCCTCGCCGTCTACATTTATAAAATACTATAACCTGGAGGTACCCGCCTTACAAGCTAAGCTTTTGGCGGTCTAAAATTCAGTGCTATCTGCCCCGCTGTGCGGCCCAGATGCTGAGTTTACTGCAGCCCCATGAGTGTTGACACACGTATGGCCACCCAGATCAGGCTGAAAGCTTTCACCCTGGCTGCGCGTTTTATTGTCATATAATAGCCCCGCTGGGTGCTTTTTTATAGGGAATGATGCTTCCAGCCTCTCTTCCTCCACTCTATATGAGTTTATGGTGATTATGCACTACATGAGCCCTGGGCTTCGGCCCCCGGGACTTTGGTGTTGGATCCCTGTACGCACGGCGTGTTGCATTGTGTTCCCCTAGCGTAAGCTATTACGCAGTACGAGAGATACTCTCGTAAGAGAACGTACTCGGTTACTAACGTAACCTCGGTTCTCTCTAGAGAGGGAACGAGTACTGCGTATCTTGCCGTGCTTGGAATACGCTCTGGTTCGCTTCAGCGATAAAAACCAGCTTGTATCAGCCTAACGAGCATATTTATAGGGTGAGACCACGCCCCTTCTGGCGGGACGTGACGATATGGGCGCGAATTGCCCCCATTGGTCATTACGTCACGCAGAGTCTCTCTCGATAGGCTGCTGCATTTGCTGCAGAGCAACCAATAGGCGCGTGAGCTGTTTCGCCTATGTCTGCTTGCTGCTGCAAAGCGTTTTACATTAATAAAAAATTAAGGATAATTTTTGGCTTCAATATCTCGCGGAAAAGAGTTTTTCCCCTAGCGTAAGCTATTACGCAGTACTCGTTCCCTCTCTAGAGAGAACCGAGGTTACGTTAGTAACCGAGTACGATTCTGTAGAATGTGGATTCGGCAACCATTCCCATCGACATAAACTTGAATAGTAGGGCTACTTTTCTGTAGTTGTTCCCGGACAGAAGAATGTTGGCAGCAGGGGCTTCAGCCCCCCTAAACTTCTGCCTAGCCCCCCTAAAAATGTGCGATTAATGTAGGCTACACAAATTCGTGTTCGCTTCAGTCTTGTTATAATCAGATTCAGCGCGTTCTTCATCTTCAATCCGCAGCGGCGCCGACAGAGAGCACGTCAGAAACAGAGGACAGGGTGTGTGTGTGTGTGTGTGTGTGTGTGTTCATGTGTGTTCATCTGAGCCTCATTGGTCTGTCACTGCTCGTCAATGTCAGAATATTTGAGATGACCAATCAAATCAAAGTAGGCAGGCTTTATGTTCACAGACGCTGCTGAGCGCGAATTTTAACAGTGCGACTCGACGCGTACGGTCAAGTGCGAGATAAGATGTAAGTAGCTAAACTTAACATTTCATATTTTACTTTTTTTAGGTCATAAATGTTAAACGAATGACAAAAAATAATCAGGCAAACTAATATAGTTTTGTCTAATTTCGCCATTTTGAACTGAAAATAGGCTGTAACGTGACTCATGTAATGTAATAATTAGTTTACAAGAAACATTAACAAAGCCGTTTTCATCATGTTAGGCACAAGATTAATAATGAATGTGTACATATTGAGGATATAATACAAATTGTAGCCTTTAGTAAATTAAAAAACCTCAGCTTTAGGAGGGGAAGAGAAAGGGATGAAGAGACTGAGAAAAAAAGGAAGAGTGATGGAGATGAGAAGAGAGCAGGTATTGACAAATAATCTGCCCACTGACATGGTTTTAAAGCTATTTCTTATCCTTTTTTGGTCTTCAAACGTCTTGAAATGCACATATCAGAGAAATAAAAAATTTGAACCCCCTACCAACCTCAAATTTAGGACCTCTGTGACTAAAGCCCTGTCTACGGCCCTGTGTTAGGCATAAGATCAATAATAAATGTGTAGCCTACATATTGTGAATGCATTTAATAAACTTAATTCCCTTTAGTAGCTTTCAGTAAATAAACGCGTCTGAGAAAATGATTCATAGGCAAAATCAACCTATCAATTGACCCTGTGTTTACTTTCTTCACTGACAGACAAAAATGAAAAGCCTATATCAGTCAAAGCTCAGCTTTAGGAGGGGAAGAGACAGGGCAAGATAAAAACAAAGAGAAAAAGAGTGTGATGCTGATGAGGAGAGAAAAATAATCAGCTGCCCACTATCCAAGTTTTTTGGCCTTCAGAACATCTTAAAATGCACATATGTAGATCAGAGAAATCAAAATTTTCTCGGGGAGACCCCGAACCCCCTTATTTGCCCTACCTCACATTAGGGACCACAGTTATTATAAAACCGTGCCTTTGCATCGTAATGAAAATGGTTAATAGTGATCTTTAGATCCTAAACTAAAGTGTTACATTTTTTTATTTTTTTTAAAAAAATCATATTGGGGGCTTAGCCCCCCTAAAATGAAAATCCTAGTGACGCCCCTGGTTGGCAGACAGCATAAAGTCACCGCCCTGCATGCCGAACTTCAAGGTCGGCTGCGAATTCCATTTCCATATGGAGTGTCCGAAGGGGCATAACTAGTGTAAAGAAATGGCAATGTTATATGAGAAACAATACAAACATACATACAAAAGTGACAAACAATAACAACACCCTATAGAAAAGAAAATTCAAGACAACATTTGACTTTTTGACAATCTTCACACCTTACCCATTCTAAAACTACTCCTGTCCCCCGTGATCTCATGGCAACGTGAAAAGGTTGTGCACCAGAGCATGCTACGCCTAGCACGCTGTCTGCAAAGGTGCACTGTTGCACTGGTAGTGTCAAGTGCATAGCGAGATCAAGCAGATTTTCGTTGTATGTTATGCTGGCAGTTTTACCGACCAGATCATCCTCAGAGAGGACTCTTTGAGGATGTTCTGTGTACTCTGATTCGGGAGCAGGAGGGTCGGGCATGTCAAGGTCTAATACGGCCTCATCCACACTGATTTCAGCCAGGTCATTTGCCTTGTCTCCAACCATTCTGAAGAGTTGAATATGCATATTGATCATCTTTAAACAAAATACTTTACATGAAGAATCACATTAGTTCATATTATAAAGATAATGTTGTAGTACAGTTTAGAAAGAAAGGAACCGCACTTTACAACCGACAAATGTAGCTCAACTTCCACACAAAATTGATAAATAAAATGCAAACATACCGTAAATGAAGAGAAGGGACAAAATCCTCATCCGAACTGTCTCCTTCCTCCAAACCCAAGAGACTTGGATCAGCCCCAAAATCATCAAACTCAATGCTGTTCAGACAACACATACAGATATTTCAGATAGAGGAAAGAGATCAATGGAAGTAAATGAAAGACTAATGGAAAGCACTTACATGGTCTTCCTAAAATTATTAGCCCCTTCTTCATCTGAAGATTCCTGTTGGTGCTCTTCAATGCTCATAGAGTGCATGCTGCGAGCAGACAAATAGAGACTCCAAAACATAAACCAACAGCCACAAAAAAAAAAGCAGATCAAGAAAACCTCTCTGAAAACAATACACCATACTATCATATGGCGTTGAACTTCACCTCATTTCCAAATCGTCAACTTCTCCCTCTCTAGACAACGGCTGCACACCAAGCTCAGGAAGATTTACAGGAACATCCCTGAAACTTTAAACTGTGCAAAAGTAACTGGAATTACAAAATGACAGACAGGATAAATAAAGGCTGGGGAAGAAAACATACTGGTCTCGATCTGAGTCTTCTGTGATACTGGAAACAGGTGGTTTTGGGGGTCTGGAGTGGGTCTTGCTTGGTGTGGATGTAACCTGCCAGCGCTTGTAACTGGAAAAATAAGATGGCATTTTTGCAACATTTATAACAGTACATTGTGAAGTTTCATGCGTATAGGTAATTGTTGTGGAATGTTTTAAAATTAGGCTACATTTGTCTGTTGATTACACAGTTGGGGGCTGGGCAGAGCAGAGTGAAATCCATAGAATGTATTTTTGGATGCGGGGTGGACATCAGGCCAAGGGAAGGGGTGAGGGGATAAATTGTGTGTGTGTGTGTGTGTGTGATTTTGTGTGTGTGTCTGTGTGTTGTTTGGAGGGCGGGAGGGGGTTGGGGTGTCACTAAAAGTAACTTGATATGCCCATGTAACTTCTATATGTGCAAACGAAACGGTCAGGGAAAATATTTTGAGTCTGGGCTTCATTGTAGTTGACGAGGATTTGTTGCATATTATGGTCAATACAATACAGAATGCGATCGATGAGCCATCGGCTTCTACACTATGTAGCGCACTGTAAAAAAGCTACATCGGCGCCAAATAAAACCAAAGTAACACCTGGATGGAACGTGCAAACTAAATTAGACACATAGTAGTGTCTAATTTAGTTTGCACGTTGCATCCAGGTGTTACTTTGGTTTTATATGGCGCCGATGTAGCTTTTCCATCTAGCTAGATCAAGACGCGGGCAGGATACACCAGTGTCTTGATTTGAATAATTTGATATCTATTTATTGGCAAACTAAGTTACACAAATAAAAGAGACAGAGGAATGGCCAAACTACTACTGAAAATTTATGTGTTTGCTAATGACAATGCTAATATCAAAGTTATAGTATCTAACGTTAGCGTACTAGTAAGACCGTAACAGACAGCGATCATAATAAAAACTTTACATACAATAGCAATCATCCTGGGGTCACAATTACTTGAATTTTAAATATTAAACACAGATTTTTCCAAAGATACTTACAAGTGCAACAGCAAGAAGGCCAGGTCAGCATCCGTTTTGCAGGCTTCTGTTTCTCTCAGTTCTCGCCATTCGGAAAATGCCGGTCCGATGTTTACTCGGGTCTGACTTCTTGCTCGGTCAGTCTCCCGTTTCCTCTTTCTCTGGTCTTCCGTCAATAATTTTCTTGCTTTCTGCTTTTTTGCAGTCTCAGCCATAACGCAAACTATTGTTGCCCTTTGCTTATAGCTAGCCGGTGCTTGAATGGGGGCGTGTACGTGTGCAGTGCCGTAAAGCAATTCATTACATCGCGAGACCTGAAATCACGCGATACGTCCTGACGGCGAGTCCGGCGGCCCGGCGGCCCAAAGTTGCAAGTGGGATTTTTCCGCTCTTGGGCACCAGGGGGGTGCGAAACCACCACCATTCAACCCGAAATAAGTAATATAACCATTCCACTGACTCCGAAACTGTTCAGTTATGGTCAAAAAGTTACTTAGAGCACCTTTAAGTATGCTGTGTTTCATTAGATTTCATACATCCAAACTTATTTCTTTGTGAATTAAAGAGCAATGCAATTGCTCAAACTAACTCATTCCGTGTGCATTGAAGATATAACACATGATATATGCGCAGTTTGTTTAATTGAATTGAAGATCTGAATTTTTCTGTTGTGCATTTGAAAATAACCGATCTAATCTAAACCGATCTAAACCGATAATAATCGATTTCTTTCTATTGTATGCATACAAGATCTGATTTATTCCGTTTTGCATTTATGAGATAGCATAGGACAGAAGCTGTTGCATTTAAGAGATTAAAAAATGCTTAATGTTGCATTGCAATGTATACAAGAACCAACTCATTTTGTATGCATTATATGACATATGTGGTGTTTCATTTCATTGCATTCAAGATCTAACTTATTCCTTACGATTAACTTACGAAATAACTTATTCCCTTGTGATTTGAAGAGTTATCACATAAGATACGTGATTTTGCATTGCATTGCTTGTAAGATCCAACTGATTGCGTTGTGCATTTAAGACATAACAAAAAATGTTTGCTATACACACTCATTGAGTCCTTTTGATCTTTCATCAACATACTACTGTCTATATTTGACCTAATGAAAAATATATCTTGTGAGAAAGTACTCTGGAAATACCACATCTACATCTTTCTGATGTTACATCAGCCAGTCAGACAGAAGTCCATATTTGACCTACTGAACATATTTCAGGCCAAAGTGTCCTCGATCTTGAACATTCTATACATATTCATTGAATCCTTCTCACATTAAATCAGCAGAACAGTACTCAAAAAATACTCAAAATACTCAAATACTCAAAAAATGTACATGTTTCAGGCCTTGATGTTGACTTTTCTATACATGCATACTGTGTTTTATCCAGATACAGTAGTCCATATTTTTCAAGATACAGTAGAAAAGAAAAAAGCCTCCAAAAAAAGGTAACACGATACATAACATGGAATCCTACTCACGTTACATCAGCAAAACAGAAGTACATATTTGGCCTACTGAACATAATTCAGGCCAAAGTATCCTTGATGTTGACCTTCCGTTGACCTCAATGACTCCTGATGTTTTATAGCCAGGAAGTAGTCCACCTGTTGACCATATTTCAAGCCAAAGAGTTCTCGATCTTGAACTTTCCATTAATACTCATAGAATCCTTCTCACATTACATCAGCAGAACATTATAGTACATATTTGACCTACTCAAAAAATATAATATTTGACATATTGGACATGTTTCAGTCCAAAGCGTCCTTGATGTTGACTTTAATATACATACATACTGTGTTTTATCCAGATACAGTAGTCCATATTTGACCTTTTGAACATAATAACGGACAAAGAAAAAGGCCTCCTAAAACCCTACATACTCATAGACTCTTTCTGATTTCGCATCAGCCAGACAGTAGTCCATATATGACTAAACATAATTCAGGCCAAAGCATCCTTAATCTTGACCTTTCGTTGACCTCATTGATTCCTTCTGATGTTTTAATAGCAAGGAAGTAGTCCATATTTGACCTGTTGACCATGTTTCAGGCTAAAGAGTCCTTGATCTTGAACTTTCTATTAATACTCATAGAATCCTTCTCACATTACATCAGCAGAACAGTATAGTACATATTTGACCTACTCAAAAAATTTAATATCTGACATATTGAACATGTTTCAGGCCAAAGCGTCCTTGATGTTGACTTTTCTATACATACATACTGTGTTTTATCCAGATACAGTAGTCCATATTTGACCTATTGAACATATTAACAGACAAAGAAAAAGGCCTCCTAAAACCCTAACTTACTATACATACTTATGTATATACATACTATGTATATATACATACAAAGAGTCCTCGATCTTGAACATTCTATACATGCAGAATCCTCGATGTTGACCTATCTATACATAATCTTTGACTCCTTCTGATGTTTTCCCAACCAGAAAGGAGTCCATATTTGACCCTCTGAACATATCTCTGGCCAAAGAGTCCTCGATCTTGAACTTTCTATACATACTCATTGACTCCTTTTGATGTTTCATCAACATACAGTAGTCTATATTTGACCTATCGAACATATGACTTCTGAAAAAGTATTCTTGCATTATCTTTGTAAACCTGGTCACTTATATTGTCTGATGTCCATATTTGGCCTGCTGAACATAATTTAGGCCAAAGCATCCTTGATGTTGACCTTTCGTTGACCTCTTTGACTCCTTCTGATGTTTTAATAGACAGACAGAAGTCCATATTTGACCTAGTGAACATATTTCAGGCCAAAGAGTCCTCGATCTTGAACTTTCTATACATTCTCATAGAATCCTTCTCACATTAAATAAGCAGAACAATAGTACATATTTGACCTACTCAAAAAATTCACGTTTCAGGCCTTGATGTTGACTTTTTTATACATACATATTCTTTTATCCAGATACAGTAGTTCATATTTGACCTATTGAACATAATTCTGGCCAAAGTAAAAGGCCTCCTCAAAGAGGTAACTTACTATTATAGTCATAGAATCCTACTCACGTTGCATCAGCTGAACTATTTGGCCTACTGAACATAATTCAGGCCAAAGCGTCTTCGATGTTGACCTATCTATACATAATCTTTGACTCCTTCTGATGTTTTATCAGCCAGGAAGTTGTCCATATTTTAAGTATTCACCATATTTCAGGTGAAAGCATCCCGGATGTTGACCTTTCTATCGATACTCATTGACTCCTTCTGATGTTACCTCATCCAGACAGCCCATATTTGACCTACTGAACATAATTCTGGCAAAGAATTCTAGATGTTGAGCTATCTATACATACTCATTGACTCCTGATGTTTTCCCAACCAGACAGGAGTCCATATTTGACCTACTGAACATATTTCTGGCCAAAGAAAAAGGCCTCCTCAGAGGGTAACTTGTTACACATACTCAAATACTCTTTCTGATTTTACATCATTCAGACATATTTGACCAACTGAACATCTTTCAGGCAAAAGCTCCTTGATGTTGACCTTTTTGTACATACTCATTGACTCATATGTGACCTACTCAAAAAGTTTCAGGCCAAATGACTCATCGATTTTAAGGTTTTTTTTACATATTTATTTACTCCAGCAAATGTTTTACTAATGGAACATATTTCAGGCCATAGATCATCGTAGTGAATGACTCCTTTTGATGTTATATAATGTATTTCATATTTGAAAATGTAACATTTTTCAGACCAAAGAGTCCTCATTCTTGACCCCCTTCTATACATAGTCATTCACTCCTTCTAATATTAAGTCAGCCAGAATGTAGTCCATATTTGAACTACTTACCATAATTCAGGCCCCAGAGTCTTGATGTTGACCTTGATGTTTCTATACATTCTCATTGACAGAACTTGACCATGGACAGACTTGAACTACTGAACATATTTCTGGTCAAACTGTAACTTAATATACATACTCATAGACGCCATGTGATGTATTTTCAACAAAAAAAGAACTCATATTTGACCTATTGAACGTATCTTGTGCAAAGAATCCTCGATCTTGACTCAATACATAATCATCGAGTCCTTCTGATTCGTCATTTTTTCCATCAACAATTCAAAATATCTTGGTGGAAATGACAAATCTGGAAGGAAACCGTGTGTTTGGTGATGACTGGAGGGATGTGGACTGGACCGACATGGAAGCATATATTGGTCTGCTCCTTCTTGCAGGAGTGTATCGCTCCAACAATGAAGCCCTGTCCAATTTGTGGGAGGCTGAAACTGTACGGGCAATTTTTCGGGCTGTCATGTCGCTAAGGAGATTCAGAAGATTGAGTAAAGTCATTCGATTTGATGACAGGGCCACAAGACCTGCACGGCGCGAAAGTGACAAGCTGGCACCCATTCGTGATGTGTGGAATTTATAGGTTGAGCGTCTCCCACTAATGTGCAACCCTGGCCTGGACATTACAGTGGATGAGTGCCTCGTGCCATTCCGAGGTCGCTGCTCCTTCAAGCAGTACATGCCCAGCAAGCCGGCGAAATATGGGATCAAAATCTGGGCAGCATGTGACGCCAGGACAAGCTATGCATGGAACATGCAAGTTTACACCGGCAAGCCAGAAAGAAAGAAATTAGGGCATGCGTGTGGTCCTTGATTTGACCACTGGTCTCCAGGGACACACAGTAACATGTGATAACTTCTTCACAATTTATGCATATGCCCTTGGCCAGGAGCTCCTGAGAAGGAAGTTGACCATGGTTGGCACAGTTAGGAAAAACAAGCCTGAACTCCCACCTGCCCTTCTGACAACGAGGGACCGAGTTTGTTTTTCCTCTATCTTTGCCTTCACTGAGACACACAGTCTTGTGTCATACTGCCCCAAAAGGCGTAAAAATGTGCTGCTGATGAGCACATGCCACAAAGATGCCAAAGTGAGTGACAGGGAGGACAAGAAGCCAGAGGTTATCTTGGACTACAATCGCTGCAAAGGTGGAGTTGACAACCTTGACAAGGTATTTACAAATTTTATATTTTGATGCATTTTTTTGCAAATTTGTATTCAAAGTTGGTGACAGAGTGGCATTTCTTTTGCCAGCAGATAAACTAATTTGTGTGTGTGTGTTTGTTTGGAATATTGCAGATGGTTGCAAGCTACAGTTGCAAGCGAAAAACAAATCGTTGGCCAATGGTTGTCTTCTCTACCATCCTGGATGTATCTGCCATAAATGCATTTGTGGTTTGGAGGGAGGTAAATCCATCATGGGAGAGAGGGAAGAATTACAAAAGGAGGCTCTTTCTAGAAGAGCTGGGGAAAGCTCTGGTGTCCCTTCACATGGAGCGACGAAAAAGCCTGCCTCATGCACCAGCCTCTGCAGCAATGCTGAAGAGAAAACAAGATGCTTCCAATGCCCCTCCACTGAAACTCCATCATTCAAAAGAGAAAGGTGTCAGTTTGTCCACGGGCCAAGGATTCAAAAACGGATAAGCAGTGCGCAAACTGCAAAAGAGCCATTTGTGCTGCTCACACTTTCTACTTGTGCCAGATGTGCGTGGACTGATTTTTGTTCATGATACTTGTTCATTCACAACATTCTGGACTGTGCTTTTTTACCATGTGTATTATGTAATATATATATTTTTTGTAGCTTGTTATTGCTTGTATGTTCAGTGTTCAGAATGTGATTATCAAAAAATTGCATTGTTATTCAGTGTTCACTCTTCACGCATTTCTGCATATTGCTGCTATTTCTTTTTATATATTATTAAATTAATTTCTTCTTAATTCACATTTGGTTCATTAAAATAAATAATATGCAACTACAATCTGATTCTAAGTATTGTCCTTTAGGTGTTTCTTATGTGGCAATTTCTGTGGTATTTTGTAAAAACAGACATTTACTTTGCTTTAAAAGTACCAAGTAATGACCCATAAAGAATTAACGTACAATATATTTTATTTTAGAATCAACAGGAAAATAAATGTGTGCCTGAACTAGCAGCATACTTGTAGTAAATTAATAATATCAACGACCGGTACAGCCGAGTGTTTTTCCTCCTCTGGGTGGAAACGTGTCATATGGCTTCTCATATTTGTCATGTTTCCGAAATATTTTAGTTTTATTCTACAAAGCTTACAAATAGTGTGGCTCTTGTCCAGCTCCTTTCCCCCTTCAACTTCATAAGCCAAAATATTTCCACACTTCAGCTTTTAACGAGGAGGGTGTTTGGATTTCACGCTCAGCCATCGCGTCTCTGTTATGTGCACGCCACAGACTCTGCACTCCACAGGCACTGCACTTCCGCGCTTCAGAGTTCCGTCTTTTGCGTTCCGTCAATATTATGTTATTATAAATATATATATATATAATTTTTTTTTTTTTTTGAAAATCGATTTTTGATATTTGTGAATCGATTCAGAATCGTCCACGTCCGCATCGCGATGCATCTAATAATCGATTTTTCCCCCCACCCCTATGATGACGCTTTGCCGCATCCTGAGCTTCCTTTTCAATATTTACAGATCGATTTTACACACATGCCCCCATGTGGAAATCACAAATACTTGTTCGTGATTGTTGATCGATTTACTAAGTGGCCAGAAGCTTTTCCGTGTGGTAAAGAAAACGCTCAGACGGTTGTAAAGGTTCTTGCAAAAGAAATTATACCACGTTTCGGTATTCCAACCGTTATAGCGAGTGATAATGGAACTCCGTTTGCTTCAAAGGTCACACAATTATTAGCCAAAGAGCTTAACATTAATTGGCACTTCCATATTCCCTATTCGCCGCAATCATCAGGTAACGTAGAGAGGACAAATAAGACGATAAAAGAACGTCTCAATAAGGCATGTCTAGATACAGGCAGAAATTGGGTTGATTTGCTGCCTGCTGTATTGACGGAAATGAGAATGTCCCCATCAGCAACCACAAAAATGTCTCCATTTGAAATTCTGATGGGTAGACCTTTCCCGACCCTTTGGGTCAGAGGTCGCGCTGGCAATCTCTCCACAGGTGATACGGAGGTGATCATCGCGGATTACAGTTAGAACGTTAAATGGCATAAATGGTGATGTTTCTCTCTCTCTCCCTCTTCCTTCAGAAAAGCCGACTCATCCTTTCGTTCCAGGACAACAGGTGCTGATAAGGTGTCTGAAGCCCACAAAGCTCGGTGAGCCGAACTATCAGGGACCATCCACTGTCATCGCTGTGACGAGGACCGGTGTTCTGACTGACCTCCAGCCGCAGTGGATCCATGCGAGCCGAGTGAAAGCAGCTCCATCCCAGGGGAACGCAAAAAGCCTATGCGGAAGCGGTGATCGAAAGGAGAACGAGGAAGAGAAGTAGACGAAGAATGAGATTGCTGATTGAGATTAGCAATAAGTATCATTAAATCCATTAAGCCATGTCTGCAACGTCTGATCGTGCTGACAAGCATGCTCATATATACACAAGCACTTATTAGCAGTGGTCAAGTCAAGTCAAGTCAAAGTTTATTTATATAGCACTTTTTAAAAACAACAAGCGTTTAGCAAAGTGCTGTACACAACATACTTATGCAATCAAACCAACATGACCAAAATACAAAAAATAAAAAACAGTAGAACAATAAAACAATAAAAGAATAAAACAGAACTCTCACACGGCGTCAAATGCCAAGCTGTAATAATAAGTTTTAAGATTCGATTTAAAAATAGTAATGGTTTGAGACTGCCTAATGAACAGGGGCAAACTATTCCACAACTTCGGTCCAGCCACTGAAAATGCTCTTTCACCCCTGGTTTTCAGTTTCACACGCGGGACTACTAAAAGCAAATGGTCAGCGGACCTAAGCGCTCTTGACGGAGCGTACTGCCTAATCAGTTCCGTCATATACCTGGGAGCGAGGCCATGAAGTGATTTAAATACAAACATCAAAATTTTGAATTTAATTCTAAAAGATACTGGTAACCAGTGAAGAGAGGACAAAACAGGTTTAATATGTTCTCGCTTTCGTGTACCTGTCAGCAAGCGAGCTGCAGCATTCTGGACCCTCTGCAGCCTAGAGAGAGAGGCCTGACTAATGCCTATGTAAAGGCCATTACAATAATCTAGACGTGATGAAATGAAAATATGGAGGAGTTTTTGAAAGTCTCTGGAAGACAGAAATGATTTCACCTTGGTGAGCTGTCTCAACTGGAAAAAACTCGATTTAACTACCAAGTTAATCTGTTTGTCCAGTTTAAAATCACAATCCATAGTGAAACCTAAATTTTTGACATAGGACTTCACTAATGGATTCAACTCAACTAGATCAAAATTTTGCGATTCATAAGTACCTCCAGGGGTAAAGAGTATTACCTCTGTTTTGTTTTCATTAAAACATAAGAAATTTTTTGCCATCCAGGCCTTAATTTCCTCAAGACACTGCAGTAAAGGCGCTAACGTACAAGTGTCTTTTCTATTCAGAGGCAGGTAAATCTGGGTGTCATCAGCATAGATATGAAACGATATTCCAAATTTCCTAAAAATATGACCCAGGGGCAATAAATATAAGGCGAACAACATAGGCCCCAAAATGGAACCCTGGGGGACGCCAGATGTGAGAGAAGCCGTTGAGGAGACAAATTCTCCAATGCGAACTGAAAAAGTTCTTTCGGACAAATACGACTTAAACCAAGCCAACACATTACCCTCGATGCCAACACATTCTTCCAGACGTGAGACTAAAATCCCATGGTCTAAGGTATCAAATGCAGCTGAAAGATCCAGTAATAATAAAATCGCGCAATTTCCTGAGTCAGTAGTGAGTAATAGATCATTTGACACCCTCAGCAATGCAGTTTCTGTACTATGAAGAGACTTAAAACCAGACTGGAACACTTCATGGATCCCCTTTAAATTTAAAAATGCATTTAACTGTTCAAATACAACCTTTTCGAGTAATTTCGACAAAAACGAAAGTTTAGAGATCGGTCTAAAATTTGCAAGAAGTGATGGGTCCAGATTAGATTTCTTAATAACCGGTTCCACCACTGCATGCTTAAAAGATTTGGGTACAACTCCTGTAGCCAGACTACTGTTAATAATAGCAAGGACCGACGAGCTAATAGCTTCAAATGAATCCTTTAATAGTCGTGAAGGAACAATGTCTGTGCAACAAGTAGATAATTTCATTTTGTCAAAAAACTCCCTCAATGAAGTAAGAGACACCGGCGCAAACTGATTCAGGACAGCTACGTGCTCAACAACAATAGGTTGGAAAGTCAAAGAAGATACTATATTCGATCTAATTTCATCAATTTTATCAATAAAAAAGTTCAAAAATTGTTCACACAGTTCAGCAGAGGGTTCTAAGCATGCCGCTTGCGGGGTATTCAAAACACTATTAATGGTGCTAAACAGTACAGAAGGTTTATGGGAGTTACTACTGATTATGTTCGATAGGTATTTTGATTTCTCCAATCTCACACATTTTTGATATTTAGACAAATTGTAGCGAAGAATGTCAAGTGAGATCTGTAACTTATCCTTCTTCCAGCGTCGTTCTGCCTTTCTGCATTCGAGTCTTATAGCTCTAGTAGTAGTATTCAGCCATGGTTGACCTCTACATCTATCTCGAACTGTCCTGAAAGGGGCAACAGTATCCAAAATGCTTTGGCATGCTAAAAAGAACGATGAAGTTAATTCTTCAGTAGTTAGTCCCCGTGATGACATCAAGTAATCCAGCTCAATTGAGTTAAAAGCCTCAGAAAATAAATGTGAAGTTGTGGGTTTTATTATCCGACGAAGACGTTTTGGAGCAGTCACTTTATAGTCCCGAGAAGTACATATCTCAAATAGGACAGGCAAATGGTCGGAAAAAGTGGCATCACAAACGTTGATGTTACTAATAGGCAGGCCACAAGGTAATGAAACTTGGCTGATACAAGAAGACGAGCCACATGCGTTTGCCTCCAATATGTGGTGGAGGTTAGCCAACTTCACTGCTAAGTCTACAGGAAAAAAGGGTGACTGTTTTGTTTGCACAAAAATGCCACAAAGTGCTTCTGGACCTCATGTAACTGTTCAATCACCAACGACAGAAGAAGAACTGTTCTGTCCCTTATTTCTTAGTAATATTGGTGCGATTGCTCCACAAAATTCAACGGTAAATTGGACTTGTCCCGATGGAAGGACACTGACAGTTGCAGTACAAGTACATGCTAAAGTGGCAACTGTAGGTCCCATTCCAGACTCATTGTTTTGTATAGAAAGAAGAATAGGATCCTCAACACTGGGTTCAATTCCTGACAATAGATGTAACCAAATATATCGTCGTTGTGAAGTACGAAATATGCCCTGTTGTTTGAGTTGTTTGTCGGGAAAAGGTACATTTAATTTGGAAGAATGCTTAAAAAGATCTTCAATCCCCCTATCTACTATGAACGCTTATGCAACATCAACTCCCGAGGTTCAAGAGTTATGTGATGAGTATTGTGGACTTTATTCGGGTAAAAATTGTAACAGGTATGTTCCATCTGTAAAAGGAACAAGAGCTTTGAGAGATTGGTTCTGGTTATGTGGGCACATGGTTTATACTTCGTTACCTTTTAATTGGAGTGGACGATGTGCCCTCGTAACTTTAGAAGAATATTCTATGATCATTAGACAACCAAGAAATGATAAGGTGAATAACCAAAGCACACGCTCTCTCTCTGATCGTGGTTCTGTTAGTAGCTTGGGTCGAGATAATCCAGTACCAAAAGAACACCGACTATGGACTGGTACGGAAAAATTCTTTGAAGGAATATTTCCAACAATAGGAATTAGCAGTCTTCAAATTGAAGTAGAAGTTGCGAGATATGAATTGATTTCCTTTATTAAAACTACAAGGGACACCTTAGCTGGTGTCAAAGAAGAGCTGCGAGCACTTCGCTTAACTGCTTTACAAAATCGTTTAGTCTTGGACCAGCTAACAGCTGCCAGAGGAGGAGTTTTGTGTTATCGTTGGAATTTCGTGTTGTACATATATCCCTGACAATGATGCTGATGGTCATATTATAGCTGACGGAATCAATAATATGACAAGAATTGCTGACGAGTTACAGAGAAGAGAAGTGAGTGATAGAAGTAGTTTTGGAGATTGGATCACAAATTGGGAACAAATGCTTATATCTGCTTTAATTCCAATAGGAGTTATACTTTTGATCCTTGCATTTATTGTTTGTTGTATTATTCCATTTATCCGAATGTTGATTCATCATGCAATGAATACCTTTGTCTTCTCAATATGCGTTGATGAACAGAACTGTCAAGTATTAATGATCTTGAAGGAAAAGTTTGATTGAAGGATATTTCATGTATTATTGTACTAGAATGAGTATGCCAAGAATGATGTGATATGATAATTCTATTATATGATAATTATCGTATCAAAGTGGCCATTGTGAGAATTATTATTCTCCTTCAGCATACAATATAAAAGTCTAGGTACAATAGAGATTCTATGGTCCAGCAGAATAGCATGCACATTCTTTTGTATGGATGTAAGTTAAACATCTGGTATTCATTAATAGAGGAGTGAGTCTTTCACCCCTCCCTTCTATATTCTTTCTGTTCGTTTCCTATACAATATGTATTGAAAAGCCTTCCAGGAACCCCAGGGTTCGAAGGAGATTCTAGGCGGATACGGCCCAAATAAAGCTCTGTTACATAAAGTCCATACGATATCCAATGATCTAATGTATGGTTCTGTTGGTGAGATCTGAATTACTCCCCTTAAACTTTCAGTATATATTGTAATCTAGACATTAAGAGCTGAGCTTTCTGTCTCCCTCCAGCGCTGGTGTCGTTGACTTGTTTATTCATAATAAAGACCAAGATTTGGGGCACTTCTCGTTTGGACAATTGCATTTCGATTCTAACAAACCCGAATACACGGACGCACCGGATTACACGTCAGCAGCGTCTTACGTCATCAGCGTCACTGAAGCGGATTGACAACAGAACCGGAAGACAATACAATGCTGAATAAAGTCGTAGTTTTTGTTATTTTTGGACCAAAATGTATTTTCGATGCTTCAAAACATTCTAACTAACCCACTGATGTCACATGGACTACTTTGATGATGTCTGTATTTCCTTTCTGGACAAGGACAGTGTCATGATATGAGGCAACACACGGGTCGTGGTCTATATTAAAGAGGATTTCTATCGGCTAGTACAGAATAACATAAGCAATGCATTCGACTCTCGTGGTTAGCATACCCCGAACTACGGTAGCTTAACATGGACAAAAGACAATCTCACAACATCTCCCCCTTTTGGAAGTTAGCAATAACAAGATCCCAAACATCAGCATTTTGCAATATTAATTAAATCTTAAATTTCCTTAAACAATATAACAAAATAAATGCAACAACTATGTTAACTTTGTTATCAAATAACATCTTCCTTTTGTTTCCATTCTGCAAATAATCTCAGAACGGTGCAGGACGTCACAGAGGTAGACTGCCCTCAGTCCTGGAAGGGGTTATTCTGCCCTTTTTAACATCATCAGTCTCGCAGCCTAAGGAGGAGTAGATGGTGGAAGGGGAGGCCCTGAGGAAGGGCCTGCTGGTAGCTGGCTCACTGGTGATTCCGGCGGCGCCGTCACATCTGTCGGTGGGGAACCGCTGTCCTGCTGAGACGCTGTAGACTGAGCACATTGCTGTTCCGCAGGAAGTTCGGTCTCAGGAACAGTCTGGAGGTGACGCCTGTTCTGACGGGTCACATTCCCATTGGCCATCTCCACGAGGTAGGATCTCGGCTCCTTGGACTTACTTATGACCCTGGCAGGTGTGGCCCATCCCTTCTCCCCATCGAGCTTCACTCTAACAGTTTGACCAGGGTGAAGTTCAGGGAGCGCACGTGCCGAATGACTGCGGTTGTAGTAGAATCTGTATGAACTTTTCGCTGTAGCGTCCTTCATGTAGACTTGATCCGGGTTGAATGGACGTGGCAGCAATGACTTTTCTAGGACCGGAACCGTAGTACGGATTTGTCTACCAGTCATGAGCTGTGCTGGACTTTCACCTATTGCTGCGATTGGTGTAGAGCGATAACCCATAAGGGCCAAGCAGGGATCCGGCTGTTTGAGGATATACTTGGCAGTCTGAACAGCCCTTTCTGCAGCTCCGCTTGACTGTGGATAATGTGGGCTGGAGGTAATGTGAGTGAAACCATACCTCTGTTTGAAATCCTGGAACTCTGCTGACGTGAACTGTGTCCCGTTGTCACTGACCAGTTCTAGCGGGATGCCCCATCTCACAAAAATGTGCTTGAGCTTGTTAATAACCTGATTGCTGGTAATGGTGGTGAGGGAAGCAATCTCAATGTCTCTAGAGAAGTAATCGACAGCGACAAGAAAAGTCTTACCCTCCAACTCGAACAGGTCAACAGCAATCCTTTGCCATGGGCCACTGGGCAGGGGAGTGGTTACCAGTGGTTCACGTCTTTGTGTAGGTTTGTGCTCTCTGCAAAAGTCACATAATTTCACTTTGTTTGTGATCTGTGCCCCGATGTTTGGCCACCAAACTGTCAACTTGGCTCGCTCCCGACACTTGGTGAGGCCCTGGTGACCTCCGTGCAGTTGGTCCAGGACCTCAGCTCTGAGTACTGCTGGAACTACTATGCGGTCGTGGTATAGGACCAGACTGTCCGACTCTGATAAGTGATTCCTGGCTGCATAGTATCCACGCAGTGGTGAGCCCTCCGCCATTTTGCGAGGCCACCCTTTTCTGATGAATGTGATTACTTTTTGAAGTTCAGCATCGCTTTGCGTGACTCTGCGAATTTCCACGAGCTTGGGTGACTTGATTGGTTTGCTAGCCACCATAGTGTTCACATATGCCTTTACTTGCGTTTCCGTTTCAGGCACGTAACTGTCTTTCAGTGGATGTCTGGAGAGTGTATCTGCGACTACTAGCTGCTTACCGGGAACATGTTCAGCAGTGACGTTGAATCGCATGAGGCGCAAAAGCAGTCTCTGACATCGTAGTGGCGTTTTGTCCAGATCGTATGAGTTGATCAATGGCACCAGTGGCTTGTGGTCAGTTTGTAAACGGACCTGGCCCATACCTTGGATCTAGCGGGCGAAACGTTCACAAGCCCAAACAAATGCCAGACACTCCTTTTCGATCTGCGAATACCTCTTCTCCGCATCAGTGAGTGTGCGCGAGCAAAAGACAACGGGCCGCAACTCTCCATCGTGGTCTTGCAACAGGGCAGCACCAAGGCCATAACTGCTGGCGTCGGCACTGACCACTGTTGGTTTGTTGGCGTCGTAATAACAAAGGGCTGGTGCAGCCATGAGCATTGCTTTTGCTTGGTTAAATGCTTGCTCCTGAGGCTCACCCCAAACCCACGCAGTCTCTTTCTTGAGCAGGTTAGTGAGTGGATGCAACACTGTAGACAGGCCTGGCAGGAATTTTCCAACATAGTTAACCAGTCCGAGCACCTGCCGCAGCTGCTCCACGTTGGAGGGGCTGGACATCTGAGCGATAGCCTCCACTTTGCTCTCATCAGGCTTCACACCATTCGCGCTAATGATGTGTCCAAAGAACTGCAGTTCAGTCTTTCCAAAGTGACACTTGGCTCTGTTGAGCTTGAGACCGGACGCCTTAACCGTCCGCAACACCGCGTCGAGATGGCGGTCATGCTCCTCCTTTGTAGATCCGTAAACCAGGATATCGTCCATCACAACGACCGTCCCTTCTAGGCCTTTGAGCAGGTCGGTCATCAGCCGCTGGAAAATCTCAGGCGCTGATGTAATGCCAAATGGCAGACGTTTGAAGCAAAACCGGCCCATTGGGGTAATGAAGGTTGTCAACCTCTGGCAGCTGGGGTCCAATGGAATTTGCCAGAACCCGCTAGAGGCATCCAGAGTGGAGAAAACCTTGGCTCCTGCCAGCTTAGGTGTTATATCGTCCAGTGTGGGCAAAATGTAACGTTCGCGCTTCACTCCCTTGTTCAAGCGTTTCAAATCCACACACACTCTGACCTCGTCCTTGTTGCGTTTTGGAGCGGGCACCATTGGGGCACACCAGTCCGTCGGCTCTGTAACTTCCTCAATGATCTCGAGGCTCAGCATACGCTTTAGCTCTTTCTCCACCTTTGGAAGGAGCGGAAACGGAACTCTGCGTGGCGTGTTGACGCTGTATGGGACTGCTTCCTCAGTCAGCTCAATCTTAACAGGCTCACAGTTCAGTAGACCTATTTCCCCGAACACATCGCTTGTTAAGTCCTAGTGATAGCATTGACTCTTGCAACCAGCCCCATGCGCTTTGCCACCGCCTTGCCCAACAAGTTACTAACATACTGTCCTTTTATGACTGTAATACAGTATTGGTATTTCTGACCTTTGTATGTAGTGGTGGCAAGGAACTTACCCATGCATCGGACTTTCCCGCCTGGGCTGTACACTGTTGGCCTGGACTTGTTCAGTTTTGGTTTTTGACGTAGTTTGCTGAAAGTCGCTTCAGTCATAACGGTGGTATCAGCACCTGTGTCGATTTTAAAATCCACCGGACTGCCATTCACTAGTAACTCTACATCCCAGTCAGTATCCGGGTTTGACTCCTCAATGATATTTGGCTTTGACTTTGTGGTTGCTCTCAGGAATAGTTCTCCAATAAAAAATGAATCCTCGTCTGAATCCATAACAGCCTCTGCTCTGACTTCTTTCAGCATCTTGGATTTACACACAGCCTTCGAAATCTCCGATTTTATTGCACTTTCTGCACCTTTTGTTACGGGCTGGACAGCTTTCTTTTTTTTCATGCATCCTGTTGCATCTCTGACAGTTAAGTTTGTTCTCACTGTATTTCTGTCCTTGTCCCTGCCGTGGTTTATCATAGCTCCTCCTTGTGCTATTGTACTGATTCTGTTTCACCTCATTCACTGTAGTTTCCACACGCTCTGCACTTTGTTGTTTCACTTGTTCACTTTGCCGTGCAAGCTGGATGGCTCTCTCCAGAGTCAGGTCCGCCTCTAGCTGGAGTTTTTGCGAAACCTCTTTGTCCATTATTCCGATGACGATCCGGTCCCGGATCTGCTCGTCCTTCCCCGCACCGAACTCGCAGTGCTTCGCGAGCTCGTACAGGCTCCGCACGAAAGCTTCAACTGTCTCACCGGCCCTTTGGCTCCGCTTATGAAAACAGGCGCGATCGTGGATGACGTTTCTTTTCGGGACAAAGTGTTCATTAAACTTCTGCATCACTAGATTAAACTCATACTCTGGATGTGGCATGGCCTCGGTTGCCGCAGGAAACACAAACGAGCCGTAAATAGGTTCGGCATCTCTCCCCATCGAGTACAAGAGCGAGTTCACCTGCACTTCGCTGCTCTCTTTGTCAAGTTTCGATGCGACTCTGAACCGGGAGAATCTCTGCCGCCATGTAAGCCACTCCGCTGACTGCGAGAAATCAAACGGCTCGGGAGGTCCAAACTTTGCCATCTTGCTCTTAATGTCGGCGTGAAATCCTTAATTCTGACACCATGTCATGATATGAGGCAACACACGGGTCGTGGTCTATATTAAAGAGGGTTTTATTCGGCTAGTACAGAATAACATAAGCTATGCGTTCGACTCACGTGGTTAGCATACCCTGAACTATGGTAGCTTAACATGGACAAAAGACAATCTCACAACAGACAGTACCACATACATTTTCAAAGGAGGGACAGAAAGCTCTCGGACTAAATCTAAAATATCTTAAACTGTGTTCCGAAGATGAACGGAGGTCTTACGGGCTTGGGACGACATGAGGGTGAGTCATTAATGACATAAGTTTCATTTTTGGGTGAACTAACCCTTTAAAAAAGAAAATCTGACAAAATTCTAAAACCTTTGAAATATATCACTGAACATGTAACTATGTCAAAAGTAAATTTCTTACTGAATTTAATTGTTTATATGTTATTGTGTGTTTATTTCAAACAAGAGAAATGCAGTTATAGCGATGTAATTCACATTACCAAAGAAAAAATACTTTTTAATTACTAAAATGGCATTATTTAAATGACAAAATTACTAATGTCAAGTCAAGTCACATTTACTTATATAGTGCTTTTTACAATACAGATTGTTTCAAGCAGCATTACAGAGATAAAAGGAAAATAATGCAAAAAAGTTTGTTTCCAGAAGAAAATAGCGTCACAGTCCAGCTTAAGTAAGTTCAGTGATGTTTCAGTTTTGTTTAAAAAAAAAAAAAAAATTTGTTTTATTTATATATAAATATAGCCGCTCTGGAGTAAACCGTGATGTCATCGTCCAGCTCAGTTCAGTTCTTGTATAATAGTGTCAATGCAGGCAGATCAATATTATTGTTGAATATTAAATTAAATGTTAAATTTAATGTCCCTAACTAGCAAGCCAATTGCAACAAAGGTGGAACCAAAACTCCATTAGGTGGCAGAATGGGAAAAAAAAAACTTGGGAGAACCCAGGCTCAGTCGGGGGGCCAGTTCTCCTCTGGCCAATGAACGAACAGTGTATGATTATGATTGAGGCAGCATTAAAGGTCAGAAGTCAGATTGGTTTGGAACAATCAGAATATTATCCAGTTCCATCTGGTTGAAGATCGGAGTCACGATGGAGATGGGTTTGTTGAGGATCAGTGCCGATGGCTGTCGTGTCGATGAGGCCTTTAAAGGGGAGAGTCTAATTGACACAATCTCTGCTGACACTTCAGGGATGCGTTGTAGTCATGTCTAGGTGCAGGTCCTCTATCTGGTCTGGATACAGCCCGGATCCGGGTGACTACATCATGCGGTATGGTCGTGTCTGGGCGCAGGTCCACCATCTGATCTGGATACGGCCTGGATCCAGCTGATTACAGTAAACCTCGGAATAACCAGAAAGACTAACATTAGTGTAGATGCCATTCTTCTTATGATGTAACAAGTACATCGGGTGTTATAGGAAGTGTTCCTGGTTCCGGCTGACCTAATTTATGCAGCCTAATAATCATTTAACTGATTTGAATAATAGGAATGTATCATTTTCTATGTGTATGCCAGGTTAAAGAGATGTGTTTTTAGTATAGATTTAAACTGACAGAGTGTGTCTGCTTCCTCGACAATGTTAGGAAGATTGTTCCAAAGTTTTGGTGCTAAATAGGAAAAGGATCTACCGCCAGCAGTCGATTTTGATATTCTAGGTATTACCAACTGGCCAGAATTTTGAGATCACAATAGACGTGAAAGCCATCAGCTCCACCATCGCACACTCATTTGGTTGGTCTTCTCTCTTGGGCCAACAGCCATCAGCTCCACCATCGCACACTCAGGATTGGAACAGCAGGGTTGGTCTTCTCTTCCCCCGGGCCAACAGCAGGGTTGGTCTTCTGTTCCGTCGGGCCAACAGCCCAACCGCTTCCTCAGAACGTGGAAAGACTCTCTTTAGACTTTATTTTGTCTTTAATTTCTTACATAATTCAATCAGCTGTCTTTTTGTTTTTAATTAAGTGCATTAAGTGGAAGGAAAGCTCTTAAAATAGTTGTATTTTTGATATATATATTATAGTAAATTATAATATATATATATATTAAATAATTATTATTGTTTATAAAATGTTGTTATTATTCAACTGGGTAACACTTTACTTGAAGGGGTGTGCATTAGACTGACATGACACCTTCATAACCATGGCATGACATATGTCATGAATATGAAGTGGGGTTTATGCATGTTTATGACAACTGTCATTAAGTGTCTTTCGCTCAATAATGACATTTTGAATGCAAATATGACATTGTTTAAGATGTCTTTGTTATGACATCTTGACATAAACCATAACATCATAACCTGTCAGTGTCTTTGTCATGACAACTTGACATTAAATTAAGTTAAACTGTCATGTGGTTGGTTTTGACATTGGCTGTCATAAGGCCATTATAACTGTGTCATGAATATATTTCGTGACCTCAACTACAGTGGTACAAATTGAATTTGTCATTAAAAAGTTATAATGGCTTCATGACAGCCAATGTCAAAACCAACCACCTGACAGTTTAATGTAATGTTAACCAATAAAGCTAAGTGGTTTCTTAAGTTTGATAATTAATCTGCTAGGTCATGTTTATGACATGTTGAGTTGTCTTGGTAATGTCAAGTTGTCATGACAACGACACTGACAGGTTATGATGTATTTGCTTATGTCAAGGTGTCATAACAAAGACATTTCAAACAATGTCATATTTGCATTAAAAATGTCATAACTGAGCGAATGACACTTAATGACAATTGTCATAAACATGCATAC
This sequence comes from Rhinichthys klamathensis goyatoka, assembly GCF_029890125.1. NCBI lineage: Eukaryota > Metazoa > Chordata > Actinopteri > Cypriniformes > Leuciscidae > Rhinichthys > Rhinichthys klamathensis. The sequence continues at coordinate 307,226 of NW_026606637.1, forward strand.
AACTTCCTTCATATTCATAACATGTGTCATGTCATGATTATGAAGGTGTCATGTTAGTCTTATGCACACCCCTTCAAGTAAAGTGTTACCTTAAACTGTAATTGTGGAAGTTGTTGTTATTATTATATGTGGTTATTTATGTGTGTGTGTGTGTGTGTGTGTGTGTGATTTAAAAAATTGAAATCTTATTTTTTATTAATAAACTATTTGTGGAAGTTTATATTATTATTATTATTATTATGCATGTTATTATTTATTATTATTATTAAAATATTTGTGGTACAAATAATAATAATAATAAACTTTATTTTATATATGCCTTTAAAAGTAGCATCTCAAAGCACTTTACATAAAATTAATGAAATTAGAAGGATACACATAACAGTCTAGGGCTAGGCAGTAAAAACTAAACAAGCAATAAAAATAAAAAGCCAATATAATAACAAACACAGTAATCACACGAATCACATAAAAGCCACCCCCAAAAAGTAAGTTTTAAGAGACGATTTAAAAACTCAAAGGGATTCCGCATTCCTTATCTCAGAGGGCAGGGAATTCCACAATTTAGGAGCCAAAGAAGAAAAAGCCCGATCACCCATAGTTTTTAGCCGTGTTGGTTGGACAGTTAAAAGACCAGCTTCAGAAGATCGTAAAGCACGTGTAAGTGTAGGGGGTTAAGAGCTCACACAAATATTGAGGGGCCAAATTATTCAAGGCCTTATAAGTGAGCATGAGAATTTTAAAATCAATACGAAAACTAACAGGAAGCCAGTGCAATTTTTCCAGGATAGGTGTGATGTGCTCCCTTGCACTGGTCCTAGTCAGAACTCTAGCAGCTGAATTTTGTACCAACTGTAATTTACTTAGGGTAGCTTTAGAAACTCCAGCCAGCAAAGCATTACAATAATCAATACGTGAAAAAACAAAAGTGTTGATTAACTTTTCAGCCACAGAGAAAGTCAACATAGAGCGTAATTTGGCAATGTTTCTGAGATGAAATGATGTTTTGACTGTGTTATGAACATGATGGTCAAATGTTAAACAAAGTGTTTATTATTATATGTAAATTTTAATAGTTATATATTTTAATCATTATTATACTTTTTGGGGGAAATTAAGTGTTTATTATTATTATTATTATTATTATTACATGTAGCCTAGCAGCTATATAAATTTGTATTTTAAAATTATTCAGATTTTAGCTTTTTATTTGTGGAAGTGTATATTATTAGTATTATTATAATTAAACTGCATTTGTGGTATAATTTAAAATTGGATTTATATATTCCTTTATTAGCTATATACATTTTTTATTTTAGAATACACCATATTTATTTATATATTTGTTTTTTATATATTTATTTTTTATTATATATAATAAATATATAAAACTCAAATGTGACATATATGTCACATTTGAGCTTTTGGAATAAACTATTTGTGGAAGTAAGTGTTGTATGTTTTATTCTTTCAATTTTACAAAAATGTATATAAGGAATTGTTTTGTGATAAGGTAAAATAGGTCTAAAGGTCTAAAATAGGACTTTTCAGTAATTTGTTAGTTAAAATAAGGGAAAATGTGAAGAAAACTGGTATAAAAAAAAAGACAAAAAAAACAATAAATTTCCATTTATTTTTTTCTACACGTTCAATTTTTTCTCTTTTTTCCATTTCCCTTTAATTTTTTTCTCATTTTTCCTTTCCCCTTTTGTTGTTTCTTTTTTTCTTTCCCTCCACCCATAGCAGTCCCTTTAGCCGTGTTTTCTCGGATACGAATCCCGTTAAAGACGAGTCACAATAAAAGAGCTCAAAAACTAGAGTTCAAAAACAAGCTAAACGGCATGGTTACGATTGGGCTTTTATGCCACATTTGCTTTTGTTAACACTATCCAGTAGGTTTAGGGTTTAGTTTAGGTGTATGCATGGAGGTGTAGGCCTACGTTATTTTAAAATGGAGCATTGAGCTTTTAGCGCCACTCACCGGACATTGACAACTGCAGACCTGGAGCCGGTAGATATACGCCCCTGGCAGTTTACGCCCCTGTTGTTCCTGATGCGTCCAGTAGGGGGAGGATGTACAGCGACACGAATTAAGGTATCTCTTTTTTAATTAACATATTTATTTATTTTGTATTGTAAATGAAAGGATACAGAGATTAACAGCGAGAAGACAAAAAAAGGGGGGGACATCAAAAGAGATTGAATTAGGCTACACAAATCAATACAATATTACATTTTGTCAATATAAAAAATTAAAGGTTCTTTACAACAGACTCAAGGATATTATTTGTTTTAGAAACCTTTGAGTTTAAAGGTTTTGAAATTTTCTAAAAAGAAAAAAAGGGACTTTATATCAGAGGAGAATATTTGGATTACATTGAATAGTTCTGTCTTTATGAAGATGAAACTTGCCCAGAAGACAAAGTAATAATACTGTATAAAGAGTTGAACTGCACACTCACTGCATACCCAACGTCATACATGATAAAACCCACATTAAAAACTTTTCCCATATGGTTTGAATGTAGATTCTGGTTTGAGTTGTTTCTTATAAATGAGATGATCTAATTATCATCTTCATCTTAATATACATTTTTTCTTAAAATAGCTTACTGGTCTGGACTAAAATGTAGGGTATGTGCACTTAATGTGGGTTTTATCATACTCTCTCTTTACCAAGTTATCTTTAACTTGCATCTCATAAAGGTGTGTGTTTGCTTTAGCTACTTAAGGAAATGAATATCTCTCTCTCTCGAAACTTATAAACACCCATTTCTTTTTTTTACGACTTACAAAATAAACGACTTACAGAGACATACACATTTTTAATGTCATTTTCAATTTTCTCTGCACAGTCCATCAGCGGTGGCCAAAAGAAATCAAAGTGGCTTGACACTTTTTCCACTATTGTTCCACCAACAAGTGCCTGTGCTGTTGTACTTTGAAGATCAGGAGCAAATTTATGCAATCCACACTCACCTGACATCAATTCTGGGCATGCACACCCACACACACCCACAGTGACAAGATCAAATCTTTTTAATTTCTTTTAATGTTTAATTTTGGATAGATAAATATTATATTATAATTAAAAAAAAAATTGTGAACAACAATATTGTCTCTTTCTTCTAAATGGCCCTTGGAATATTAGAAAAGGGATAAATTGTGATTGTCTTCATAAAATGCTGTGTAGGACACTGTTTTGTATGACGACCAATAGCAGATAGCAGTACAGCCGATATTTCATAGAGGATCCATATGATTACATGGTACTGTATGTCTAATGGGCTAAATTTGGTTAATATTTGGTTTAGGTTCAGGTACATGATTGTGCATCATAAGCCACATTGTCCTCCAGTGAGAGTTAAAGTGTCTGTTTGTGTATAATGTTCCATGGGTTTTTCAAAATGACATTAAAACAGGCAAAATGATTAAAAAAAAACCTGAAAAGACAAAAATGTCCTTAAGTATTCAGGAGTTAAGAATAACACATTAAATATGCTCTGTTTACAAACAGCCAAACTTATTCTGTTGTGTATGTAAGACATTTGCATTGCAATGCAGTTGTATGCATTGAGATAGTTATGTTAACTATCTCATTCCGTTGTGCATTTAGGAATAACATGAAATATGCGTTTTCATCGCTTTGCTTTCAAAATCTAACTTATTCTTTTTTGCTTTGCAAGGTATAAAATGCACATAACATTATATTGCAATGCGTTATTTATTGTAGGCTCACTGTATACAAGAACTAACTTTTTTCGTTGTGCATTAAAGAGATAATATAAAACAGTTCTTGTATGCAGAGCAATGCAAAAGCACCTGTCATTTTATTTCTTTTTGCATTTAAGAATAACAGAACACAGGAGCTGTTGCATTTAAGAGATAAAACAATGTTTACTGTAGCATTGCAATGCATACAATAACTAATTCGTTCCATGTGCTGTTTCATGCATTGCATACACAAAATATCTTATTCAGTTGTGCAGTGAAGAATAAAACATAAAAATATGCTCTGTTTCATTAGAACTTGTTCCATTGTGCATTTAAGATATACCACTGCATTGCATGTATACTTGAGATATACATGGATTGACATAAATCTGTTGTGCATTTGAGAGAATAAATATGCGCTGTTTGCCATTGCTTCCATGTTCTAAATGATTCCTTTGTGCGTTTGAAGAATATCTTATTACGTGCATTGAAGAGATAAAACCTCATATATATGTGCTGTTGCTTTGCAATGCATAGAAATAACTTTTTCCGTTACGTATTTAAGCCACATTTTTTGTGTTGTTAAAACAACACATAAAATAATGCTCTGTTTTACTAGATTTCATACAACCGTATAGACATCAGAGAGAGAGGTATAAGGGCACAAGCCATCACTTTGAGTGATTTATGGCCCAATAAAATAGTTCCCACGCTCAAGCCACGCCCCCTTCTACCCCACCCACCCACTTCCGGTCTGAACACCTGGACCGTGGGAATTTTCCCACGGCCCCCCCTCCTCTTTCCACCTCCCTCACCCCCTCCGGCCACCCCTCCCCTTAGGGTTGTGAGGATTTGAAGTGTGTCAGTGAGAGTTTTATGATTTTAAAAATGTAAAACGTTAAAAAATGTTGAAAAACATTAAAACAATGTTGAAAAACATTAAAACAATGTGTTTTCAAATCTTTTTTTATTTTATTTTTTTATTTATTTTTAAGAAGGTTGACCGTAAGGTTGACGAGGTAAGTTCAGTGTTTTATCAAAGTCTGTTGTACATTCAAAACCAGTTTTAAAACAGTGTATAAATGTTAAAAGTATAAATTGTATTTCTTATAAGTGTTAGTGTTAAAATGTCATCAGACAAATAATCGTTTGTGCAAAACGTTGAAAGAGGAAGATAAGTTTAACCAGTTTTGTGTTTAAACATGTGTGAAAGAGCACAGAGTGTAATCTCCGGGATGCACGATAAAAAACACATCTGATCGTACAGGAGGTCTGACAGCAATGATGACAGCAAAGTCTGTACACCACCCCACACCCTGACTCCTCCCACGGCACACCCACACGTGACGTGTGTGGGAAAACACCGCACAGGGAGGACCCTAGCGTCATACACAAACCACACCCTCATGGTGTGATGTCACATGAGATTTAAAAACGAGCGCGAGCTCAGAGCGTAATACTTGTGATTTTTTTATTCAAGTAGAAAACTATGGCCACTGCAGCCCCCAAGACTCCTGAAAGAAGGATTGATGAGGTTATGGAGGATCTGACTTTGGCACCGCGGAAAAAACACGGTCCTTCATTAACGAGGTTTCTCCACGAGCCAGCGGAGCGTGTGTAATATGTATTCCACCTGTCAGGTGGCCGTGCGTGCATGTACAATTTTGATAAAAACAATCGAGAAGTTAGACTGAGCAACGTGGACGGTGATGAGAAATTTACAACGAATATGACGGAAGACCCCGATTTGATGTTCACGGAGCGAGATTGGATTTTATTTTATACAAAAGTCTGGAGAGACTTGAAAGACGGAGGAGACGAGCCTCTTTTCATTGCTGAGTGGAGCGGGTTAACAATGGGGACACGATACAGACTACTCGCTGATCATGTCCACAAATATGCAGAGGATTACATATACATACTCTGCAGTGATTTCGGAAAGGATGCATCCGTGTGTTCATGGCCCATTACCGAGAGTGAACATTTAGAATACTACGATTTAAAATGTGTGTTTCAATGGAAGGATTTACCCGTACTGGAAGACATTTTTTCTAAAATACATAAGCTTTTTCAATGGTCCGATGCTTATGAGAGGTACAAAAACATCAAAGTCAAACTGTTTCACCCTGAATGGTGCACGCCCAGCAGGAGGGGTGTTCATATAGCTCCTCCCACACTCTACAAACATTAAATACCTCCCCATACTGACAGTCTGGCTCACACTCACAACAATGTCTCAGGAAGATGTCACCTCATCATACTCACCTCTTGGAACTATTGATGGATACCCACCAATAGGATTATCACCGGTTTTGGGGGTGTCAGATGCATCGAATGGATGTACACAGAGAAACATCGACTGGCTGAATAAATTTTGTACAGATTTTGGATACCACAACCTTGCATTCCTCACAAGTCATGGTTCTGGTGCATCCTCTGCGGCTCCACCCCCAGCAGTCTACGAGAGCCCTGGCGTCACGACCGGTGACGAACCGGATGCGTGTATAGGGGATGCCGGTCATAGGATTATTAAGGCGGTTGTAGCCATCATATTGGAAATTTTAATAGACAAGCGGATGAAGCAAACATGCGACGGTTGCACTGTGGATCATCCGTCCCAGACAAGACATTCCTGTTTATTTGAGCCGTGTCCCTATTACTTCTATGGATGTTTTGACGAGATCAGACAGGAGGTCCTCAGCCATGGGTTAAAAAATATCCTGGCGCATGCTCTGACTCTGTATGGAACTACTCCGCACCTGCAAAGAATCCAGGGGTCTATCGAGACGATTTTGTTCGAACTCCGGGATGAGATGTACATCGTGGAACACCTAGGATCTATCAGACAGAAACTTGTGGATGAAAGTTGCGAGGAGATTATCTACTCTGCTGTCGATAAGTGGAAACTCGTCGCAGTCGAAAAACCTGAGTCTACCGCTGTGTGAAAATGTGGAATCTCTGCACATTCTGGATCACCAAGTATTTCTTTAAATCGCATGTTAAACACGGGGTATCAAGTCTGCTCTACAAGATTATCGATGATAATCATGCAACAAATACCCACGCGACTATGGATGATACAGGTCTAGCGAAGTTAATGAGTCATATGAACACTGCACGCGAGTCATCGAGCGACTGGAATAACATGGTGAACATATCCGTCAGCCATAACTCCGATCCGTACACGACTGTCAAAAACATCCTCGAACTAATGCCTGAATGTCAGAACTCTCTTAGAATAGGAAACATTGTATGTCTTTGTACGTATATGTAACTGATGTCTGCAGATTGTTAAGAAAGAGGGGGGCGGATGTCCCCCAAATTATTGACCTGTTACTTGAACACATTCTGGAGAGAAATTTTGAAATGTGTGTGAGGTTTATTTTACTGTTTGGATGATCGACATTTAATTCATTATGTATGCTTGTAAATCCTGAAAAAAAAAAAAAAAAGTGTGTTTTTGTAAAAAATTAATTGATATTCCTGAAATAAATAAATGTACACGGAAAAAATAAATGTACATGAAAAAAAAAAAAAAAAAAAAAAAAAAAAGCCTTTGTTGTTTGATGATATATACGTGTGATTGCAAAAAATAAAAATAAAATCTTGACAACTTTCGCCATCTGACTCATTATTCTCTGAAAACCCACAGTGACGACATGGCTAATCAGGACCTTATGAAAAAGATTTACTATGACCCTGCAAATTCCGGTGCTTTGGGGGGTAAAAACAGATTAAAACAGGCTGTTTTACAGGAATACGGTGTAAAATTATCTGATAAAGAGGTGACCGAATGGCTTTCAAGTCAGGACACATACACGCTCCATCGAACTGCACCAATAAAATATAAACGGAACCGTGTAGTGGTGTATGGGAAAAGCCAACAGTTTCAGATGGATTTAGTCGATATGTCTTCTTTTTCTAAACACAATCAGGGTATTAAATATATAATTACGGTTATAGATGTTTTCAGTAAATACGCTTGGACCAGACCTTTGAAAAATAAGACCGGACCGGAAGTGGTTAAAGCTTTTACGTCTATTTTGAGAGAGGGGCAGATACCTGTCAAGTTACAGACAGATAAGGGTACAGAATTTTTCAATAAACATTTTCAGCAATTGATGAAAAAATATAACATACATCATTTTGCAACAGCCAGCGATTTAAAAGCGAGTGTGGTCGAAAGATTTAATAGAACTTTAAAAGGACGAATGTGGCGTTATTTGACAGCTATAAATTCCAAACGCTACTGTGACATATTGCAAGACCTGACAGATGGGTATAATTCAAGCTACCACAAGTCAATTAAAATGAGACCAGTGGATGTGGATAAGGAAAATGAAAATGTGGTGTTTAATAATTTATATGGGGAAAAACGTAAAGAGACACCCAAGTTTAAATTCTCGATTGGAGACGTTGTACGAGTATCTAAAACCCGTAATATTTTCGCAAAGGGGTACGAACAGAATTATACTGAAGAATACTTCACCATAACGGCGTGTATACCCCGAAATCCGGTCGTGTATCGGATACAGGACTATGACGGGGACTTGATTGAAGGTTGTTTTTATGAACAAGAATTACAGAGGATTATAGTTAGTAATAATTCGGCTTTCAAAGTTGAAAAAATACTGGACAAGCAACGTCGTGGAAAAGTCATGTACGTTCTCGTCAAGTGGCTTGGCTGGCCTACAAAATTCAACAGCTGGGTCCCCGAAAAGCAGGTGATGGATCTACAAACCGTCTTAAAGCCGTAGTGAATTCGTGACAGGTGTCATTTATGTGAATTATGTCTGAGGAGGGGTTCTATGTCACGCTCCCGTGCAATGCCTCGAGTGGCATCTATCCTGAGAATTGTATATCCAATTACAGAACTAGACTGGCCAGAAGTATAATTTTAAAAGGCCTGTGGGAGGTGGCATTGGTCGAATTTGAATACCCGTTGACGTGGTATGCATTTAATGAGGATGACGCATTTTTTGTTATTGTTTGTGATCAATGTCTGCTGCAGGATAACCACGAGCTCCCTGTTAGGGGTGATGCGTTTCAGAAACCTCTAAAATTATCAACAAATCGGTATACGTTGAAATGTGGGTATTTTGAGGATGTACCCATCTTACTCAGGGATATAAACATCTCTCTCCCCCCGGCGGTACGACTCGTCTACGACCGTATAAAGAATAAGGTATTTCTGAAAGCACCTCACGGGACGTCGCTGACATTTTATGGCAAGCTGGCTATCATCCTGGGTTTAAAACCAGGGGTTTCTATAGAAACTGTAAACAGTTCGGATGAACATCGAGACACACACATCGCATATGCTCCGTTCCAGGCTGATATAAGTGGGGGTTTTTACACATTGTATGTATACACTGATATAATCGAGTGCCAGACAGTTGGAGATGTCCATGTACCTTTACTAGGCACAGTACACATCGAAGGTGAGACTAACAAAGTTGTCAGTGTCAGGTACGACAAGTCACACTACGTGCGCCTTAATAAAAACAGTATTAACGAGATTACTATAGAGATTAAAGACGACTTAAACAGAGACGTCCCATTCACCTACGGGAAGGTTGTATCTAAACTACACTTTAGACCCGTGAAGCAACACCTGTTTTAAAAAATGGCTTATCTAGCACCATACCAGCCGGATCCCGAGCGTTACGTCTCGTACTACCAAGCGCAAACCGGAAATGGTATCCCCGGATACACCGGCGGCGGTGTTATGTACGGTGGGGGTTTTTTATCAGGTATCGGTGGTTTGTTTAGAGGGTTGTATAGATTGGCTGTGCCGCTTATTAGGAGAGGGTTCAGTATAGCAAAACCACACATGAAAACCGCAGCAAAAAATATAGTGAGTGACGTCGTTAGCACAGCCCTAGCAAAGTCATATAACAACGATGACGGTCAGAGCGGGCATGGTCTGATGGTGATGGGGCGTAGACGATTAAAGCCACCTGGGGCCCGTATGAGAAAGGGGCGTGGTCATGGCATAAAGAAAAGCAGGAGCGTCACCAAAAAACGCTCAGTCGCAAAAATCAAAAGAAGAACTCGTGTGAAGCGTGTGAAAAGAACCACAAAATTAAAAAGACGAGTCAATACTATATTCTAAAAAATAAAAATAAAAAACATGTCTCTGCTACATTGCATGTCTGACGAATGTGTTAAATCCGAGCTGGATCTGTTTACCGTCCCTTTGACACAAACAGCTATTGAGAAGAACACCTACATCGAATACCCACCGATTTCGGCTATTTCTGATTTATCTCCGATTGAATTCTTCATAGCGGGGACGGGTGAAGATTACACAGATTTGAATAACACATTATTATTTACCCGTGTCAAAATAACTATGCCGGACGGGTCCGATTGTCCTGAGGGAGCTCCAGTGACGGTTCTCAATTACCCGGCGGCGACTATCTTCTCACAGGTTGATGTGTCTTTGGGGGATCGTCTAGTCTCACAACCGTCCAGCACTTATCCTTATAGATGTATTATCGAAACGCTCATTAATTATGGGAGAGACACGTTAGAAAGCAACTTTTCAGCAGGTCTTTTTTTTAAGGATACGGCCGGGAGTATGGATTCGACTATCCCTGGAGCCGGCAACGAAGGTTTGACAAAAAGAGCCGCGTTCACCAATGCCAGTAATGTGGTGGAGTTATTAGCACCGATACACTGTGATATGTTCTTTCAACCGAAACTATTATTGAACGGGGTTGATATCCGTATTCGCCTAACCAGAGCAAAAGACGCATTCTGCTTGATGAGTGGCGACGCCATCGATTACAAGCTAAAAATTCTCTCAGCTTCACTCTTTGTCAAGAGAGTGAGCGTGTCACCGGCTGTGCGTTTGGGGCACGCACAAGCGCTTCTCTCGGCGACAGCCAAATACCCCATAGACCGTGTCTGTGTGAAAAATTTCTCCATACCAGCAGGGGCGCGCGTCTCAAACCACGAGAATCTCTTCCTCGGCACTCTTCCAAAATCTATCATTTTAGCTATGACTGATAACTCGGCGTTCACAGGGGCTTATGACAAAAACCCTTTTGCTTTTAAGCACTTTAATTTAGAGTATCTCAATCTCACCGCAGATGGAGTCTCGAATCCTAATAGGCCTCTTCAACCCCAATATAATTTAGGTAACGCCGTTAGGGAATTTTACCAGCTGGTGTCTGCGACCGGTAGACATTTGAAGAATCAGCCGCTGGCCATAGACAGGGAGGATTTTCTAAATGGATACACACTCTACGCTTTCAATCTCACGCCCGATGACGAATGTGGGCAACACATGTCACTAATTAGATCGGGAAATATTAGATTAGAAGTGCGTTTTAGAGAGCCGCTTGAACACACCGTCAATCTTTTAATTTATGCAACCTACGATTCTCTTCTCGAAATATCAAACCGGAGACAGGTGCTCGCTGAACACCACTGACGTGGGGGCTTGAAATGAATACTGTGCAGTTGACGGAAATCATGGATAACTTCTGTGACATCAATTTTCTAGGTGTGTTTCCTAGCGATTACCTCCCCAAAGCACCATTGGTAGATACACCGGCCCTGTTAATCTCTAATACAGACGCATCGGGTGATCCGGGGCAACATTGGGTGGCGATGCACGTAGGTCGAAATGGTGTCGCGTGTTTCTTTGACAGCTTCGGCAACCCTCCGAATGCAGACTGTTTTCCTAGGTCTATTCAAGATTTTCTAAAAAATAATTCTACACAAGTTCATTATTCTACCAGACAAGTGCAAGATTATACTTCTGTTACCTGTGGACAGCATTGTGTTTTTTTTCTGTATCATATTTCTCGAGGTTTTGAGTATTAGAATATAATGAAATTTTACCATAATGATAATCTGTTAAAAAATGACTCTATGGTATCTCTTTTTGTAAAAAAATTGAAACCCCGTGTCTGTGATAGGAAATCATTCAAGTGTATACAGTGTGTACAGACTGGTAAAACATATCAGACGTATTAACTCATGGTGTATGTGCATATGTATCGAATAAAATGACACGTAAACGAATGATGTGTTTCTCCCCTTTTATTTGACATCACAAAAGCAACAACACAATATACATCTTTTCAAATAAAAAATATGAAATTCATAGACTTATGAAATAGGATAAGTCACACACATTGGGTAAAATAGATAAAATCATTTGTTAAAAATCCAACCATTGTTTACTGTCTAATTTAGAAGAATTAAATACAGCTGCATCAGGGGTGTGCGGTGGTGTTTTACGATGTCCTCGTTTTTTCAATGATTTCGACGGTACATCTCCAAAGCTATCATCTGTTGTTTTTCTTTTAAGCGATTCGATCATGTGCCTAACATGATGGTTGGCTACAGTCGAATAAGGTATGTGCAGATTGGCAAAAGCCTCCAGAAACGCATGCCACCCCACTGGGCGCCTGTTATCGCGTATCATCTGTGGTGACGTCACACTTTTCACCAGATCAAACACATGGGATCCGGGGATGATTGCCCCTTTATAAACAAATTCCCCGTTATCTGTCCATGAAGACAAGTGTTTGGCTTTGGACATTTTATCCATAATATATTTCACATTTTTTAAACTTCTCTGTGGTACATTGTTTAATACTTCAGATACGATTACATCATCAGGGGCTTCCTCAGATCTATCTGATGCATGAGCGATCTCACTGGTCTCGGTCTCAACGGGTGGGTGTGTGAAGGTCAGTGTGCTACTTTCCATATTGTTGTGTTTCACCACACTAAGATATCGCTGTAAAGCATTGGTGTAAAGTTTTGCCTTCTCGTACGTGTTCAAATCATGTTTCTGCAATATCTCTCTAATAGCTGAATCCAGATGGTCCTCCACAAAAGTGTGGATGTTTTCGCGAGGTGTTTGTGCAGACCTTAGTCTGTCCAATTGATGCTTTGGCACTAGATACATTTTATCAGTATGATCCATTCTCTTCAGATTTAGCTTCTAGTTATCAGACTAGATATGAAAGGCAGAGCTACTGATAATAAAGGCAAGATATACCCTCCTTTTTGATTAATCATGCGCCTCTTTCTGGTTATGTTGATCTTTTTATTAGCGACGTACTTTATTTCAGTCTTTCTCCTTTTTAAAGATCCGTGTTGTTTCGCTGTTAGAGGGATCTTACCATGAAGAATATTGAGTGCGACTTCGCAGAGAGCCAGTATAAGCTCGTCAGGTGCTGAATGGAGAATAGCGTTTCGTTGTCTGGGTGAGCTCTTGTATAATAACTTCAAAAGGTACAGATTTCTGGAAAGTCTCGAACTCATGTTAAACACCCTTTCTTGACGTAGACCGCCGGATAGTCTGACAGTAAATCTGTTCTGAGACGAAATCTTTCAGGTGTTTGCGGTTTATAATCTATCAGTAAATAGCTGTAAGGCCTCTCGGTTGCATCCTGGTACGCTTCGATGAAAAATTTTGTATTACCAGGAAACATCTGACGACCCAAAACACCTATCTGTTGCTTATCTCGGGGGTTTTTAAATATTATTAAATAATTTGCGTTAAGCCCTATAGTTCTGGTAGATTTACCCTGGAAAAAAAGATTCTGCACCAAAAATAAGCAACTAATCCCATTGTGATGGGTGTACTGTGTAAAAACCCTCTCGACTTCAGAACTGCATGCTGCTTGAGACATGACATCATCTAAAATTAAAAGGGATCTTTTATCGCGAGGAAATAAAGATTCATCATCCAGTTTCTTGGGGATATTTTCAATGAATTTAATATCAAAAGCATGCAACAGTTCGTCGTATAAAGGTTGCCAGGATGTATATATGTAAACAAAATTATCAAACTTCACAGAACACATTCTGTCTGAGTTATACATTAGAGTCTTCACAAAAAAAGTCTTCCCGCTATTGCTTGGACCGCTAACAACCCCGGAAAAAGGATGTCTGAGTCTATAGTCAAAAACATCTGTTTCACACATATTCACAGATATTGTTAAAACCCGTAAGGTAATGTTGTGTAGTCAGGTAGAAGGACACGCTTGTCATACACGATTCTGAACGTCTTCACAACTGTTTTATTATGCAGCGTGAAGCGCGACTTATTGCGTGTGATGGTGTCCGTGCTAGCGAGCAGGTGCGTACTGACACCTGTCTCAACATATGAGCGCACAAGACCTATCAGACTCTGCAGCGTGACTATTTGCGCGTTCTTAGCGTGAAGCGTTATCCCTTTAGCTTTGAGACACGTATGCCCATTTTTAGTGGCAAAACCATAAGATTTAGGCCCTGATGCTGAAAATAAAACCAGATAGTCTGACGGTTCTAATTCGCTCGTGAGCTGACCGAGATAAGGTCCTGTCTCAGGAATCCAATCTCCGTTTTTCGATACAAAGATAACAGAATCTGTATCGGCATAAAGGACTCTCTTATCTAATTTATCCAAAAGATTATAGAGCTCGAGTCGCGCGTATGCAGTGGTGAATGCCCCAATAAACACGTTAACATCACGAGTCGGAGAGGGGTCTTGTTGCGCGTAAGACCATTGGATTAAAGCCACGGAGTCAGATACAAAAGAGAAATGTTTTATCACATACGCATTGCTAAAAAGACGCTGTGTGAACTCTTCAGGTTCTGTCAGAAGCTCGGCGCTGGGGAGATGGCTGCGAAGAGAGAAGCGACCCCAAAGAGTATTCATGATTAGCTTCGTTATGGATCTTTTTGCCGGATTGTATGAAATATTAGAAATGTCCAGTTGAACCCCTTGGTTTTCAAGATAATCGTCGACATAAGACTGCTTATCTGCGTCTGTCACCACGTGTGAGGGAAAGCCAGAGGCTTCCTGCTTGAATTTTAGAAATGTATTTACATAATCACTGAACAAGCTGTCAGATGTTTGTTCAAAATGCCAGATTTCATCTATTTTCAACACCTCATATCCGTGTTGAATAGCTCGCTGTAATTCGATGGAAACCCACGAGCCTGTCATACACCTGTCCTCATCCGTGTGACAGCATTGAGGGGTCTGAATCCGGCTCTCAGCACAAGTCCTACACAAAGGAAATAATAGCTTACCACCGCTTCTGTAAGGCAGAACAGGGTGATAGAGCTTGCGAGGGGGGAGGACGGTGGCTTTGACAAGCCCAAAATAATTCTCTATAGGTTCGAAATCCTTAAAAAATATTTTAGGGTGGCCAATAGGATAAGTTTTACATGATTGTACGTACGGATACAAGGATGTAAAATCATAATAATCCACCCTCTCATCCTCGGCTGTTTCGTGGTATAGTTTATACGTATTTGTACGTCCTCCATAAAGTGCTTCACGAGGCGTCATTCTCTCGGGCGCTTCGTAAGATTTCATAAATTGTATCACTGTCGGATCTGTTTGTTTCGCAGCCTCCCACTCACACCCCCACATAGAAATAACGCGCAAGGAATACACTTTACGAAGGGCTTCTAGTTTATCATCCGATTGTCTCCTGAGTGCCCCGAAAGACACTCTTGATAAGGGATTAATTTCTTCATCCTTAAATCTGCAACAATGTCCGTGAAAAAAGCACCCTAAATACTCTAAAGCTGTCTTGACACCCTCTTCACTCACGTAATACCCGTCAACATGATAGGGTCCGAAGCTGGCTTCGCCGCTGTTCAATGCGTGTTGGACATCCACGTTCTGTTTCTTCGCGTAAAACTCCAGCCATTGTATAGACGCGTTTGAGAAAGCTTTATACTGATTAATGTATGCGTGACTGTGTGTGAGAGCCAGGGTGTCACGCGCAAGGAAATTAGTTTTGAACACCTTCATACACGTTCCAGCAAGTGTCACTGATTTAAACGGATCAATGTTTGTACATTCGATGAATTCTTCACGATATTTTATACACGCTAGGCGTAAAATAATCACGTCATTCCGACAGTAAAAAGTGAGCTCCTTTTTGAAGTCAAAGACCCCTGATACACCTGTGTACCATTGATCAAATCTAGAGCGCTCGGTTTGACTGAGAGTGTCATAACCGTAAAACTCTTTTGCTGGGTAGGGCCCCACGTAATTTGCATTCTCCAATCTATTGAAGTGGTGGGGGAAAAAACCCTTAACACACACACCCAGGTTTAACGCCGAGGGTATTTTTCCCAGAGACATTGGGATAAACTGAAAAGAATCGACAAAACGTTGTCTAAACACAGTATCGTACATGTATAATATACGACATCCTTGCATAATAATTTTTGGTGTTAACCCCTCCTTTGCAAGGTGTTCCGCCAGTATAAAATTGTCAAAGCCCGATGAATTATGTCCTATGAATGTAAAGCCTGCGTATTTCGTACGTCTAAAGTGTTTAACCAGAAGCTCTACACATTCTGTACCACCTGCTTCAAACGTCTCGCCGTCGTGTGTCATTGCACATACATAATTAGCTGTATGCCTGCCATTTTCAAACATAGTTTCAAAATCGTAATAAATGTATTTTTTGTCATGTGTTTCAGGCTTAAGAGGTTGAATATAGCACTCGTGGCTGCCATCATCTGGCAAGACCTCTTTGCAATGTACGCAACGCTTTGGAGAACAGGTGTGGGGTTTCAACTTATCGCCGTTTCTCACAACCCTATAAATAGAGTGACATTTCGGGCAGAAACGCAGGGTATCACACTGCGATCTTTCACCAGGTACTCGTGATTTTTTATGCGTATTGTAGCAGAAGGTATTGCTACAATATCTGAGGCAATCTGGACATTGTCTAGAGTTTGTAGCATGTGATCGGCATTCGGCCGTATTGCACACTTTACATACATATTTACATCTGTGTGTGCGTATATCGTTGTGCCCTCTGTTGCAGAATTGGCAGACATAGCTATTCCCTATAAAACCTTTCAAATTTTTTATTAGATGATAATGCCCCTCGTGATTATACAAATGCACAGTCTTTGGATGAATTTCATCCATGTTTTTGTACACTTGTAGCCTCCCTGAGCAGTCTCGATGAAATACCACAATTTTTAGATCATATTTTCTCTCGAAAACAGCCAAATTGTGATACCCTATTTTATCATGTGGTGTAAAGCCACAACTTGTATGGATTTCGTACGCCGGTCTTTGTAACTGCTGATCAGTAAGCGACGGGTTAAGGAAATAGGCTAGACAAAAACTCAAACACATATTATTTTCGAAATTTGTAGGGCTGAACAAATGCATTTTATTCCTCTCTACACTCTCGCTGATCGCATGACTTGTAATTCTTCTGCGACCCCCTCCAGGCCTGTCCATAGCTACTGAAATCTGTAACGATAGTGATGTATCAGTGCAAATCTCACTGTTGCTCTGTGTTGCTTGTTCAAGCTGTTCGATAAATAATGAGGGATCATGATTATTCTCGGGTGTTAAAACGGTGTTTATGGACGTGGGTAAACTTTCTCCAGACAACGCAATGTTGATATATCCCGTTTCACCGGCCATCAGTTGAGAAAAATCTACAATCTCATTTAAAATGTTATGCAGATGAATATTAAAAGCGGCTAAATCGTTCGTGTCTATTTCTCTGAGATTAAGCGTTCTATTAATTTCTACTCCGTTGAAACGCGGTCTTGGAATAATTGTGAAATCACCCACGCGACCACCCTCGGTAGCAAGACTGCGTATTTCTGCCTGGCTCAAACTCATCTCAGGGGGCTGGGGGTTCGTTCGATCAGGCACCCCCGCGCCTGTCTGTGTGCTTTCATTTTCGTCATGTACGGGTATTTCCCCCAAATTTTCTTGCTCTGCTATTATATTTCGCAATAGCTCGGTTGTGGTTAGACCATTTGTGTTTATCATTCGTAACTGCTCATTTATTAAAAGACGTAAACTGTTAGTGTGACGTCTAGATCTTTCGGCTTCTTCGGCTTCAGAGTCTGAGTCTGTGCGCGCTCTTTTAGAAAGCATTTTGATATGTTTTATTTAAATCGTGTAAAACAAAAGCATGTGTAGGACTACCACATAAACAATAATACCACATCAATAACTAGTCACTACTAGTTTTTTAAAACAGATACAAATAATAACCATCAAATTAAACAAAATAACACCACTCGTTTGAAATAAAAAATAAGGAAATGATCACCTTCTCATGAAGACCTCATGTAATTCCCGCAATAGTCTTTGAAGAATATTTAGTCTCTCTGAGAATAGCGACAATGCAATTGTCTGTAGCTGCAGGTCTTCCCGTGCCTGCGTAATTTCCCCGCGCACTGCCAAAACCTCACTACGTAATTGCCTGTTTTCGTTCAAAGTTTGCTCATGACAAACTCCAAAAAAATCAACAGCGCTCCTTAAATCAGTCGTATGGCGATTCTGCTGGTCTATCACTCTGTGTAGAAGTGTGACAACATCGCTTTGGGACTCGTACACAATGGCCTCGGTTTGTTGAAACGATAAAGGTTGGTTAGCAACTTCTAAAATCCGTAAAAAATTCCTGTTGGTGCTGCGAAGCATGTCATGGCTCAGGTTCTGGACATCACAACATCTGTATGGGGGCCTGAAACATCCTGCAGAGTCCTCAGAACTGCCGTCATCTGATGAATCCTGGTCAGAATCGAAGGCGTCCAACACCGCTTCCTGGGATTGTAAGAAAAACTCTAAACCCCTCTCGTCGTATTCATGTGCTAGATGAAACATAATAATAGGTTATTATATGAAATATTTGTTAGATGAAATATGTAAAAAAAAAAAAAAAAAAAAAAAAAAAAAAATGCAACTCACAATTGTCATTTGGAGAGTTCACAGCCGATTCGGTTCCGTGATATACCTCATCGTAAAATTGTGCTAGATGAAAACATAATAATAGGTTATTATACGAAATATTTGTTAGAAGAAAATATGTAAAAAAATTTGCAACTCACAATTGTCATTTGGAGAGTTCACAGCCGATTCGGTTCCGTGATATACCTCATCGTAAAATTGTGCTAGATGAAAACATAATAATAGGTTATTATATGAAATATTTGTTAGAAGAAAATATGTAAAAATTTGCAACTCACAATTGTCATTTGGAGAGTTCACAGCCGATTCGGTTCCGTGATATAAGTCTGAAAACCGTTTCCTACACGGTGTTGAAGTGGACGTGCATTGTGCCTCAAAGTTTTGCTCTGGAGAATAAAAATAAAAAAAACATTTCAATTATTATTTTAGAAATCTAGGAAAATATAAAATAATTCTAGGAAAATATAAAATATGATAAGGTAAAAAAAAAAAAAAAAAAAAAAAAACATCGTCGCTCACCTTCGCATGGATATTCTAACTCTTCCCCGTTGTCAGAATTATAGTCCCCATAAACCTCCCGAAGACGCTTAATCCCACGTCCGGAGCCTCTGAGACCGCCCGGAGCAATAGATTGTGTTGCCCCGTCGCTGGATGAAGGCTCCTGATGCGTATCCCCGTCCGAAGTCGTATCGCTTTCGTGGGATCTGTGTGACGACCCGTAGCTCGACGACCCTGGCGTCCCCCAAGGTGTGACGTTGTCGTACGACCTACTGGTCTCATCCAATGGATCGGTCGCTACACTCGCCAATACATCCCCTGAGCATCCTAGCACGTGACTGGGGGAGCGTGATAATATGTTTTCGAAGTTATTCACTTCTGACGAATTTTCATTATAAACATGTAAAAAATCATCAGGTGAAACACCGTCTGGAAAGGACTCCACATCTAAAATCAGACAGGTGTATATTAACAACAGTAATATTTTCAATGAAATGTATAACGTTTGGAAAATTTACTCACAAAGCTCGTTCAAAATTTCCATCAAATCTTCGTCAAAATATACACCCTCGGCTCCCTCTGCTGTTTCATGTTTAAAAATGAGAGAAGAAAATTAAACACTCATTTGTTATAATATTTTTGTAAAAAATAAGAAATAGACTACACCCTACCGTATTGATCTTCGGCCATGTTTTGTAGGATATCGAATCTGTAGACGATCTCGCTCAGTGTATATCGATCAAATGAGCTGGTCTCTTGTCTTCGTAAGACCCCCCCAAATTCAAAAAACACATTTTTCCTCTCAACCCCTAAGTAAAACGATCCTCCGTCGGAAAACACATCTTTCTCGAAGAATAGTTCTTTCAACTCCGCATGGGATCTGATAGCTGACTTTACAACTAGAAAAACATATGGTGAATCTCCCGATAGAACCGGGCCAAACATCGCTGATAAAAACCATGCAATAAAATAAAATAACCCATGCAATAAAATAAAATCACGCTTCACCAAAACTTCACAACTCCGCATGGGATCTGATAGTTGATTTTACAACTAGAAAAAGACACGTGGTGAATCTCACGATAGAACCGGCCAAACATCACTGATAAGCCATGCAATAAAATAAAACCACTCTTCACCAAAACTTCAAAAGAGAAAAAATAAAAACAGACCCCCTCATGTTTTCAAACACATCAAGGGGGGGGGGGGGGGGGGGGGGTCAGACATTACGGAGCCAATAGTATGTGATAGTGTGTGTGTGTGTGTGTGTGTGTGTGTGTGTGTGTGTGTGTGTGTGTGTCTAGCGGTGAGACTTAAATTCTTTGGTCTAAACATTTAATTATGCATTCATCTGTAGGGTAGTCATTGTTATGCTTAACAACTTATAGGCTCCTACAAGGAGTATCCATGTACGGAGTATCCAAAACCTATTTACATAGAGAGATATACAAATAATTATAGAATAAAAACCCCGTATTAAACAAATATAAAAGATTAATAAAAAAAAAAGTGTTTTCCCACACACGTCACGTGTGGGTGTGCCGTGGGAGGAGTCAGGGTGTGGGGTGGTGTACAGACTTTGCTGTCATCATTGCTGTCAGACCTCCTGTACGATCAGATGTGTTTTTTATCGTGCATCCCGGAGATTACACTCTGTGCTCTTTCACACATGTTTAAACACAAAACTGGTTAAACTTATCTTCCTCTTTCAACGTTTTGCACAAACGATTATTTGTCTGATGACATTTTAACACTAACACTTATAAGAAATACAATTTATACTTTTAACATTTATACACTGTTTTAAAACTGGTTTTGAATGTACAACAGACTTTGATAAAACACTGAACTTACCTCGTCAACCTTACGGTCAACCTTCTTAAAAATAAATAAAAAAATAAAATAAAAAAAGATTTGAAAACACATTGTTTTAATGTTTTTCAACATTGTTTTAATGTTTTTCAACATTTTTTAACGTTTTACATTTTTAAAATCATAAAACTCTCACTGACACACTTCAAATCCTCACAACCCTAAGGGGAGGGGTGGCCGGAGGGGGTGAGGGAGGTGGAAAGAGGAGGGGGGGCCGTGGGAAAATTCCCACGGTCCAGGTGTTCAGACCGGAAGTGGGTGGGTGGGGTAGAAGGGGGCGTGGCTTGAGCGTGGGAACCATTTTATTGGGCCATAAATCACTCAAAGTGATGGCTTGTGCCCTTATACCTCTCTCATCAGCATTGCATTGCACTGCACTTATATTTTATTGTAGGCTAACTGTACAAGAACTAACTTTTCGTTGTGCATTGAAGAGATATCACAAACAGGTGATTTTGCATTGCTCTGCATATTTGAACTACATATCATAATTCAGGCCCAAGATTCCCTGATGTTGACTTTGATGTTTCTATACATTCTCATTGACTCCTGATGTTAATTCAGCCGGACAGAACTCAGTTTTTAACTTTCTATACATAACCATTGACTCCTGATGGAGGAAATTCAGCGAGGATTTTTTGACAAAAAATATTTCCTGGTCGAGTCCTATATCTTGAACTTTCTATACATAGGCCTACGCATTGACTTCTTTTGTTTTTACATCAGCCAGGAAGAAGTCCAAATTTGACCAATTTAACATATTACAGGCACAGGCTCTTGAACTTTCTATACATAATCATTGACTCCTCCTGCCGTTTTATCAGCCATGAAAAAGTTCCCTCTGGCCATATTGTCAGGCCAAATTTCTTGACAATTCTATTTCTGGCCTTGCTCTTGAACTTTCTATATGTACTCATTGAAACCGTCTGATATTTCTTTAAGCATACAGGAGTCCATATTTGACACATTGAACATATTCAGGCCAAATAGTTCTCGGACAATGAGCTTTCTTCACATGCTCATCATCAGTCAGGTTTTTCATCTTTTTCTGCTTTACACATCAACCATAGAGTAGTCTATACCATCTTAACATAATTTAGGCCAAATGGTAACTTTCAATACAAATAGACTCCATCTGATGTTAAATCAGCAAGACAGGTCAGTAAGAAAATCTTAGGAAAAGGTGTTTTCCTATATAGAAATGGCAACGAGTCTAGAGGCTTTAAGTTTGCTTGCACAAATGGAATACATTGGTTTAAGTGCATTTGTGTTTTTTGCATGATAGTAAAGATCAGTGCTTACGCAACTGAATGCAAAAGATTATGTCTCTCATGCAATGTCTTTTGACACTCCATTGCTTAAATGTTGTAATTTTGTGTGCAAAAAGTATTGCATCCTCTACCATTGCTTTAATGCTCCAAAGTGAAATGCAAAAGCAAATTCTTATTAGATATTCGAAATAAAGCATTGTTTAATGACATCTTATGCAATGCCAAACATGTTCTTAATTATTAACGTAATGCGTTTTAATGCTTCCTTTTCGTTTTATATTGATCCACTACTGCTGTTGCACAACCCCTTGAACATTGCCTAAATTGTTTATTTCACTTGAAAGCAAAACATATTCCAGTTAATGCATCGTATGTATCATGGCATACATGAACTAAATGATTATTGAGTGTGCGGTAAAGAATAACACATGAGATATGTTCTATTTCATTGCACTGCATACAAGTCCTAACTTGTTCCGTTGTGCACAACATATGTGTTGATGCATACACGATCCGTCTATCCGGCGTGCATTGAAGAGCTAACACAACATCTTGCAAGACCTAACTTATTGACTTGTGCATTGAAGAATAACACATAACCTAGGTTCAGATGCAAACAAGAACTAACTCATGCACTGTGCATTGAAAATATCATGAAATATGCAATTTCATTGCAATGACTGATTTATTCCATTATACATTTAAGAATAACACAACAAAGAATTTGTTTCATTTAAGAGATAAAAAAAACATATTTACTGTTGCATTGCAATGCATACAAGAACTATCTCATTCCGTTGTGCACTGAAGATGATCTTTATGTGCTGTTGCATTGCAATGCATACGAGAACTGACTTATTCCATAGTGCATTTAAGAATAACGTAACAACACAGAAGCTGATGCATTTAAGATTTAAAACATGTTTATTGTTGCATTGTATACAAGAACTAACTCATTTTGTGTGCATGATATTCATTGCATTGCATTCAAGATCTAACTTATTCCTTTTTGCATTCAAGTAATAAAACACAACGTGTGCGTACATTCCTGCATTCAAGAGCTAACTTGTTCCCTTGTGAAGTGAAGAAAAAACATAACATGTGCTCTGTTTCTTGACAACTAACTATTCAGTTTGTACATTAAAGAAATAAAACATAAGATATGTGCTGTTTGCAAGATCTATATAGCTTTTTCCTTTCTGCACTTAAAGAATGTCTAATTCCGTTCTGCATTGAAGAGAACATATGTGACATTACGTTGCAATGCGTACAAGAACTAACCTTTTCCTGAGAATAACACATAATATGCTCTGTTTCATTAGATTACATACAAGATTGCAGTATTTCATTGATTGCATATTAATTTATTTCGTTTTGCATTAAAGCGATAGCACAATACAGGTGCTGTTGCGTTTGAGATAAAACAATATAAATAGTTATCTTATGGGAACTAACTCATGCCATGTTGCAATGCATACAATATCTATCATATTCCATTGTGCACTGAAGATATACATATGTGCCTTGCATTCAAGATTTTATTCCGTTTGTGCATTGAAGAGACAACAAATAACAAAGTACTTTCAAATTGCATTGCTATAGATCTATCATCTTCCGTTGTGCTTTGGACCTATCACACAACATGATTGCTGTTGCATTGCATTGCTTGCAAGATCCAACTTATTTCGTTGTGCATTTAAGAGTATTTTTAGAAAGTTCAAGTTCAAAGACTCTTTGGCCAAAAATATGTTAAGTGGGTCTAATATTGACCACTGTCTGGCTGATGAAACATCAGAAGGAGTCTATGAGTATGCATAGAAAGTTCAAGATTAAGGACTCTTTCAACCATGTTCTAATCTATGGTTGTCGTAACATCAAAAGGATGTGAGTATGCATAGTAAGTTAGCCCTTGATAAGAGTTTTGCCTGAAATATGTTAAGAAGGTAGCTTTCTTAAGAAGGTTAAGAAAATGGACCACTCTCCTGCTGATAAAATATCAGAAGGAGTCTGAGTATTTATAGAAAGTTCAAGATTAAGGACTACTTGTCCAGAAATGTGTTCATAAGGTCAAATATGGTCTAATCTATGGTTGTAGTAACATCAAAAGGAGTCAATGAGTATCCATAGTAAGTTAGCCTTTGATAAGACCTTGGCCAGAAATATGTTAAGTAGGTCACTGTCTGGCAGATGAAACATCAGAAGGAGTCTATGAGTATTTAAAGAAAGTTTAAGGACTCTCAGGACAAAATAGGTTCAAAATATCATATTTTAACTATTGGATGGCTGAAGAAACTGGTCTAATCTATGTATAGAAAGATCAAGTTCAAGGATTCTTTGGCCAGAAATATGTTCAAAATGTCATATTTGAACTTCTCGATGGCTGCATTCGTTCTTGTATAGATTTCGATGAAACAGTGAAATTGTCATGTGTTATCTTTTCAATGCACAATGGAATTAATTGCCATGAAAGATACCTTATTATTTGTCAATTCTTAAATCCACGTGTCAATTTAGCTAGATTGAGTATGCAGTGCAATGCAAGAGCACACATGGTGTGGTATCTATTCAATGAACATCGGAACAAGTTCGTAGTTGTCTGCATGTACTGCAATTTATGTTGTGCTATATCAAATTATTTAGATATTGTATGCGATGCAGTGCAAAATTACTGTATTGCGTTTTTATCTCTCCATTTCACAACGGAGTATGTTAGTTTTTGTATACAATACATACATTATTCATGAATGCACAACGGATTAAGTTAGTTCTTGTATACAGTGTATAATGCACAATGAATGAGTGTTGTTCTAGTATGCTTTGCAATGCTTTGCAGTTTGCACATATGGTTTATCTCCCTTTTGGGTTCCAATGCACACAACATCTAACTCATGCTAACTTGCAAGATCTAACACTCTGAAGAATGCACAATAGCAGAATGAAGATTGCACAACGGAAGTTTTTGTATACCGTGCAATAAAACGACTGCTTTCCTTTTATGTTATGTTTTCAATGCACACAAGAATGATTTAGTTGTTCTATGCAGTGTAATGCAAAAGCACGCATATTGTGTTATCCGAAGGCGAATTTTATGTATTTTATGCACAATGGAAGTTGCAGTGCAATGCAGCAAAGCATAAGTTGTATCTCTTCAGTGCACAATGAAATAAGTTAGCTTTTGCATGCAAATAAATGCACAACAGATTCATTTATATCGTGCATGCACTGCAATGAAACATCACTTATATCATGTGCTAATTCTTCAATGCACAGGGGAATGAGTTCTGTATATATGTTGCGATGCAACTCATATGCAATGCAGTATCTCTTAATTTCAAAATAAAACAAATTAGTTATTTTATGCAATACTATGAAAGATAGTATTGAATGTTTTTCACTTCACAACGAATTCAGTTAGATTGGGTATGTTCAAAGAAACAGTGCATGTGTTATATCTTCTATGCAAAACAGAATGAGTTTAGTTCTTTATGTATTGCTATACAAAAGCACACATATTGTGCTATCCGAAGTGGTAACTCAACATGCGTGAATAATGCACAACGGAATAAGTTAGTTATTGTATACAGTTTAGTGAAACAGGTCATATGTTATATGTTATATCTTTAATGCACAACTGAAAACGTTAGCTTTTGCATGCAAATAAATGCACAACGGATTAATTTATATCGTACATGCAATGCAATGCAATATCACATATGTCATGTGCTACTTCTTCAATGCACAAGGGAATTAATTACTTCTGTATGCGTTGCAATGCAACAGCTCATGTGGTATGCGATATCTCTTCATTGCACAGCGAAATAAGTTAGACAAAGTATAACTCTATTACGTCACATGTGCAAGAGCACATATTGTGTTATCTCTTCAATGAACAGCAAAATTAGTTAGTTGTTTTATGCATTGGAATGCAAAAGCATGCATTTTGTGTTACCCACTTTCGGATGTCACAACACGCGTGCTTTTGCATTCCAATGCATACAACATCTAACTCATTTTGCGGTTCATTGAAGAGAATACATGTGTGCTGTTGCATTGCATTACAAGATCTAACTTTGAAGAATACACAACCGAAGATTGAATAATTCACAATAGAATAAGTTAGTTATTGTATACAGTTCAATGAAAAAGACTATGTCACTACTGTGATTCCTCAATGCATAAAGTCAGTAAACTTAGGTCCTGGATGCAGCGCTATGCTACAAGCACATATGTTGTACTCTTCAATGCACAGAAATAAGTTAGATTTTGCATGCAAATAAATGCATAACGGATTCATTTATCTCGTGCATGGATTGCAATGAAACATCACATACCGGTATGGCATGTGCTACTTCTTCAATGCACATGGGAATAAATTAGTTCTGTATGCGTTGTGATGCAACCACTCATATGTAATGCAATATCTCTTCATTGCAAAACGAAACAAGTTAGTTTATGAATGCTATGAAAGATAACATATTTCGCATATATAGTATTATACTTTATAGCACGACGAATTCAGTAAGTTTTTAGATTAAGTTTTAGTTTTAAGTTTTAAGATTATGTTCAATGAAATCGTGCTTATGTTATCTCAATGCACAACCGAAAAAGTATAGTTCTTTGCTGTGCAAGCAGCACATATGGTTTATCTCCAATACACATAGTAAAATAGATATTACAATGCAATGCAACAAACACACATAATCTCTTCAATGAACAGCAAAATTAGTTAGTTGTTTTCTGCATTTATCCTTGAATATATTTCTGGCCAAAAGAGTCCTCTACCTTTAACTTTTTAAACATAAAGACATGTTCTGATGTTAATTCAGTAGTTCAAATTTGATCTTTTGTACATAAATCTGGCCAGAGAGTTCTTGAACTTGATCTTTCTACACATGCTATACATTAACTCCTTCTGATGTTTCATCAGCCATAGAGTGGTCCATATTAGACCCACTTAACATATTTCTGTCCAAAGAGTCTTTGAACTTGAACTTTCTAAACATAAAGACATGTTCTGATGTTAATTCAGTAGTTCAAATTTTTTTTTTGTACATAAATCTGTCCAGAGAGTTCTTGAACTTGACCTTTCTATACATGCTCACAGAGTGCTTCTGACGTTTCATAAGCCACACAGTGGTCCATATTTCTGGCCAAAGAGTCTTTGAACTTGAACTTGAACTTTCTATAAGTACTCATAGACTCCTGACGTTTCATCAGCCAGACAGTGGTCCATATTTGACCTACTTAACATATTTCTGGCCAAGGTCTTATAAAAGGCTAACTTACCATGCATATTCATAGACTTCTTTTGATGTTACTTCAACCATAGATTAGACCATATTTGACCTTATGAGCACATTTCTGGACAAAGAGTCCTTAATCTTGAACTTTCTATAAATACTCATAGACACCTTCTGATGTTTCATCAGCCAGACAGTGGTCCATATTTGACCTACTTAGCCTTTGAACAGACTTTGGCCAGAAATATGTTAACTTACTATGCATACTCATAGACTTCTTTTGATGTTACTTCAACCATAGATTGGACCATATTTGACCTTATGAACACATTTCTGGACAAAGAGTCTTTAATCTTGATCTTTCTATGCATAATAATAGACTCTTTCTGAAGTTTCATCAGTAGTTCAAATATGACTTTTTGTACATATATCTTGCCGGAGAATCCTTGTTCTTGATCTTTCTATACATACTGTACATTAACTCCTTCTGATGTTTCATCAGCCATAGAGTGGTCCATATTAGATCTACTTAACATATTTCTGTCCAAAGAGTCTTTGAACTTGAACTTGACCTTTCTATAAATACTCATAGACTCCTTCTGATGTTTCATCAGCCAGACAGTGGTTCATGCTTAACATATTTAACATTTAACAGTGGACCACCTACTTAACATATTTCTGGCCAAGGTCTTATCAAAGGCTAACTTACTATGCATACTCAGACTTCTTTTGATGTTACTTCAACCATAGATTAGACCATATTTGACCTTATGAACACATTTCTGGACAAAGAGTCTTTAATCTTGATCTTTCTATGCATTATAATAGACTCTTTCTGAAGTTTCATCAGTAGTTCAAATATGACTTTTTGTACATATATCTTGCCGGAGAATCCTTGTTCTTGATCTTTCTATACATACTATACATTAACTCCTTCTGATGTTTCATCAGCCATAGAGTGGTCCACTTAAGGACCCACTTAACATATTTCTGTCCAAAGAGTCTTTGAACTTGAACTTTCTATAAATACTCATAGACTCCTTCTGATGTTTCATGAGCCAGAGAGCGGTCCATATTTGACCTACTTAACATATTTCTGGCCAAGGTCTTATCAAAGGCTAACTTACCATGCATACTCATAGACTTCTTTTGATGTTACTTCAACCATAGATTGAACCACACCTTCTGATGTTTCATCAGCCAGAGAGTGGTCCATATTTGACCTACTTAGCCTTTGAACAGACTTTGGCCAGAAATATTTTAACTTACTATGCATACTCAAAGACTTCTTTTGATGTTACTTCAACCATAGATTAGACCATATTTGACCTTATGAACACATTTCTGGACAAAGAGTCTTTAATCTTGATCTTTCTATGCTTAATACTAGACTCTTTCTGAAGTTTCATCAGAAAATCAAATATGACTTTTTGTACATATATCTTGCTGGAGAATCCTTGTTCTTGATCTTTCTATACATACTGTACATTAACTCCTTCTGATGTTTCATCAGCCATAGAGTGGTCCATATTAGATCTACTTAACATATTTCTGTCCAAAGAGTCTTTGAACTTGAACTTTACCTTTCTATAAATACTCATAGACTCCTTCTGATGTTTCATCAGCCAGACAGTGGTTCATGCTTAACATATTTAACATTTAACAGTGGACCACCTACTTAACATATTTCTGGCCAAGGTCTTATCAAAGGCTAACTTACTATGCATACTCAGACTTCTTTTGATGTTACTTCAACCATAGTTTAGACCATATTTGACCTTATAAACACATTTCTGGACAAAGAGTCTTTGAACTTGAACTTGAACTTTCTATAAATACTCATAGACTCCTGACGTTTCATCAGCCAGACAGTGGTCCATATTTGACCTACTTAACATATTTCTGGCCAAGGTCTTATCAAAAGCTAACTTACTATGCATACTCATAGACTTCTTTTGATGTTACTTCAACCATAGATTAGACCATATTTGACCTTATGAGCACATTTCTGGACAAAGAGTCCTTAATCTTGAACTTTCTATAAATACTCATAGACACCTTCTGATGTTTCATCAGCCAGACAGTGGTCCATATTTGACCTACTTAGCCTTTGAACAGACTTTGGCCAGAAATATGTTAACTTACTATGCATAATCATAGACTTCTTTTGATGTTACTTCAACCATAGATTAGACCATATTTGACCTTATGAACACATTTCTGGACAAAGAGTCTTTAATCTTGATCTTTCTATGCATTATAATAGACTCTTTCTGAAGTTTCATCAGTAGTTCAAATATGAATTTTTGTACATATATCTTGCCGGAGAATCCTTGTTCTAGATCTTTCTATACATACTATACATTAACTCCTTCTGATGTTTCATCAGCCATAGAGTGGACCCACTTAACATATTTCTTAATATGTTAAGTGGGTCCACTTAAGGACCCACTTAACATATTTCTGTCCAAAGAGTCTTTGAACTTGAACTTTCTATAAATACTCATAGACTCCTTCTGATGTTTCATGAGCCAGAGAGCGGTCCATATTTGACCTACTTAACATATTTCTGGCCAAGGTCTTATCAAAGGCTAACTTACCATGCATACTCATAGACTTCTTTTGATGTTACTTCAACCATAGATTAGACCATATTTGTCCTTATGAGCACATTTCTGGACAAAGAGTCCTTAATCTTGAACTTTCTATAAATACTCATAAACACCTTCTGATGTTTCATCAGCCAGACAGTGGTCCATATTTGACCTACTTAGCCTTAGAACAGACTTTGGCCAGAAATATGTTAACTTACTATGCATACTCATTTCTGGACAAAGAGTCTTTAATCTTGATCTTTCTATGCATAATAATAGACTCTTTCTGAGGTTTCATCAGTAGTTCATAACTTTTTGTACATATATCTTGCCTGAGAATCCTTGGTCTTGATCTTTCTATACATACTATACATTAACTCCTTCTGATGTTTCATCAGCCATAGAGTGGTCCATATTAGATCTACTTAACATATTTCTGTCCAAAGAGTCTTTGAACTTGAACTTTCTATAAATGCTCATAGACTCCTTCTGATGTTTCATGAGCCAGAGAGTGGTCCATATTTGACCTACTTAACATATTTCTGGCCAAGGTCTTATCAAAGGCTAACTTACCATGCATACTCATAGACTTCTTTTGATGTTACTTCAACCATAGATTAGACCATATTTGACCATATGAGCACATTTCTGGACAAAGAGTCCTTAATCTTGAACTTTCTATAAATACTCATAGACACCTTCTGATGTTTCATCAGCCAGACAGTGGTCCATATTTGACCTACTTAGCCTTAGAACAGACTTTGGCCAGAAATATGTTAACTTACTATGCATACTCATAGACTTCTTTTGATGTTACTTCAACCATAGATTAGACCATATTTGACCTTATGAACACATTTCTGGACAAAGAGTCTTTAATCTTGATCTTTCTATGCATAATACTAGACTCTTTCTGAAGTTTCATCAGTAGTTCAAATATGACTTTTTGTACATATATCTTGCCGGAGAATCCTTGTTCTTGATCTTTCTATACATACTGTACATTAACTCCTTCTGATGTTTCATCAGCCATAGAGTGGTCCATATTAGATCCACTTAACATATTTCTGTCCAAAGAGTCTTTGAACTTGAACTTGACCTTTCTATAAATACTCATAGACTCCTTCTGATGTTTCATCAGCCAGACAGTGGTTTATGCTTAACATATTTAACATTTAACAGTGGACCACCTACTTAACATATTTCTGGCCAAGGTCTTATCAAAGGCTAACTTACTATGCATACTCAGACTTCTTTTGATGTTACTTCAACCATAGTTTAGACCATATTTGACCTTATAAACACATTTCTGGACAAAGAGTCTTTGAACTTGAACTTGAACTTTCTATAAAATTCATAGACTCCTGACGTTTCATCAGCCAGACAGTGGTCCATATTTGACCTACTTAACATATTTCTGGCCAAGGTCTTATCAAAGGCTAACTTACTATGCATACTCATAGACTTCTTTTGATGTTACTTCAACCATAGATTAGACCATATTTGACCTTATGAGCACATTTCTGGACAAAGAGTCTTTAATCTTGATCTTTCTATGCATAATACTAGACTCTTTCTGAAGTTTCATCAGTAGTTCAAATATGACTTTTTGTACATATATCTTGCCGGAGAATCCTTGTTCTTGATCTTTCTATACATACTGTACATTAACTCCTTCTGATGTTTCATCAGCCATAGAGTGGTCCATATTAGACCCACTTAACATATTTCTGTCCAAAGAGTCTTTGAACTTAAACTTTCTAAACATAAAGACATGTTCTGATGTTAATTCAGTAGTTCAAATTTTTTTTTGTACATAAATCTGTCCAGAGAGTTCTTGAACTTGATCTTATATACATGCTCACAGAGTGCTTCTGACGTTTCATAAGCCACACAGTGGTCCATATTTGACC
This sequence comes from Rhinichthys klamathensis goyatoka, assembly GCF_029890125.1. Taxonomy (NCBI): domain Eukaryota; kingdom Metazoa; phylum Chordata; class Actinopteri; order Cypriniformes; family Leuciscidae; genus Rhinichthys; species Rhinichthys klamathensis. The sequence goes on from NW_026606637.1 coordinate 339,038, forward strand.
TACTTAACATATTTCTGGCCAAAGAGTCTTTGAACTTGAACTTTGTATAAATACTCATAGACTCCTTCTGATGTTTCATGAGCCAGAGAGTGGTCCATATTTGACCTACTTAACATATTTCTGGCCAAGGTCTTATCAAAGGCTAACTTACTATGCATACTCATAAACTTCTTTTGATGTTACTTCAACCATAGATTAGACCATATTTGACCATATGAGCACATTTCTGGACAAAGAGTCCTTAATCTTGAACTTTCTATACATATTCAAAGACACCTTCTGATGTTTCATCAGCCAGAGAGTGGTCCATATTTGACCTACTTAGCCTTTGAACAGACTTTGGCCAGAAATATTTTAACTTACTATGCATACTCAAAGACTTCTTTTGATGTTACTTCAACCATAGATTAGACCATATTTGACCTTATGAACACATTTCTGGACAAAGAGTCTTTAATCTTGATCTTTCTATGCTTAATACTAGACTCTTTCTGAAGTTTCATCAGAAGATCAAATATGACTTTTTGTACATATATCTTGCTGGAGAATCCTTGTTCTTGATCTTTCTATACATACTGTACATTAACTCCTTCTGATGTTTCATCAGCCATAGAGTGGTCCATATTAGATCTACTTAACATATTTCTGTCCAAAGAGTCTTTGAACTTGAACTTGACCTTTCTATAAATACTCATAGACTCCTTCTGATGTTTCATCAGCCAGACAGTGGTTCATGCTTAACATATTTAACATTTAACAGTGGACCACCTACTTAACATATTTCTGGCCAAGGTCTTATCAAAGGCTAACTTACTACGCATACTCAGACTTCTTTTGATGTTACTTCAACCATAGATTAGACCATATTTGACCTTATGAACACATTTCTGGACAAAGAGTCTTTAATCTTGATCTTTCTATGCATTATAATAGACTCTTTCTGAAGTTTCATCAGTAGTTCAAATATGACTTTTTGTACATATATCTTGCCGGAGAATCCTTGTTCTTGATCTTTCTATACATACTATACATTAACTCCTTCTGATGTTTCATCAGCCATAGAGTGGTCCACTTAAGGACCCACTTAACATATTTCTGTCCAAAGAGTCTTTGAACTTGAACTTTCTATAAATACTCATAGACTCCTTCTGATGTTTCATGAGCCAGAGAGCGGTCCATATTTGACCTACTTAACATATTTCTGGCCAAGGTCTTATCAAAGGCTAACTTACCATGCATACTCATAGACTTCTTTTGATGTTACTTCAACCATAGATTGAACCACACCTTCTGATGTTTCATCAGCCAGAGAGTGGTCCATATTTGACCTACTTAGCCTTTGAACAGACTTTGGCCAGAAATATTTTAACTTACTATGCATACTCAAAGACTTCTTTTGATGTTACTTCAACCATAGATTAGACCATATTTGACCTTATGAACACATTTCTGGACAAAGAGTCTTTAATCTTGATCTTTCTATGCTTAATACTAGACTCTTTCTGAAGTTTCATCAGAAGATCAAATATGACTTTTTGTACATATATCTTGCTGGAGAATCCTTGTTCTTGATCTTTCTATACATACTGTACATTAACTCCTTCTGATGTTTCATCAGCCATAGAGTGGTCCATATTAGATCTACTTAACATATTTCTGTCCAAAGAGTCTTTGAACTTGAACTTGACCTTTCTATAAATACTCATAGACTCCTTCTGATGTTTCATCAGCCAGACAGTGGTTCATGCTTAACATATTTAACATTTAACAGTGGACCACCTACTTAACATATTTCTGGCCAAGGTCTTATCAAAGGCTAACTTACTATGCATACTCAGACTTCTTTTGATGTTACTTCAACCATAGTTTAGACCATATTTGACCTTATAAACACATTTCTGGACAAAGAGTCTTTGAACTTGAACTTGAACTTTCTATAAATACTCATAGACTCCTGACGTTTCATCAGCCAGACAGTGGTCCATATTTGACCTACTTAACATATTTCTGGCCAAGGTCTTATCAAAAGCTAACTTACTATGCATACTCATAGACTTCTTTTGATGTTACTTCAACCATAGATTAGACCATATTTGACCTTATGAGCACATTTCTGGACAAAGAGTCCTTAATCTTGAACTTTCTATAAATACTCATAGACACCTTCTGATGTTTCATCAGCCAGACAGTGGTCCATATTTGACCTACTTAGCCTTTGAACAGACTTTGGCCAGAAATATGTTAACTTACTATGCATAATCATAGACTTCTTTTGATGTTACTTCAACCATAGATTAGACCATATTTGACCTTATGAACACATTTCTGGACAAAGAGTCTTTAATCTTGATCTTTCTATGCATTATAATAGACTCTTTCTGAAGTTTCATCAGTAGTTCAAATATGAATTTTTGTACATATATCTTGCCGGAGAATCCTTGTTCTAGATCTTTCTATACATACTATACATTAACTCCTTCTGATGTTTCATCAGCCATAGAGTGGACCCACTTAACATATTTCTTAATATGTTAAGTGGGTCCACTTAAGGACCCACTTAACATATTTCTGTCCAAAGAGTCTTTGAACTTGAACTTTCTATAAATACTCATAGACTCCTTCTGATGTTTCATGAGCCAGAGAGCGGTCCATATTTGACCTACTTAACATATTTCTGGCCAAGGTCTTATCAAAGGCTAACTTACCATGCATACTCATAGACTTCTTTTGATGTTACTTCAACCATAGATTAGACCATATTTGACCTTATGAGCACATTTCTGGACAAAGAGTCCTTAATCTTGAACTTTCTATAAATACTCATAAACACCTTCTGATGTTTCATCAGCCAGACAGTGGTCCATATTTGACCTACTTAGCCTTAGAACAGACTTTGGCCAGAAATATGTTAACTTACTATGCATACTCATTTCTGGACAAAGAGTCTTTAATCTTGATCTTTCTATGCATAATAATAGACTCTTTCTGAGGTTTCATCAGTAGTTCATAACTTTTTGTACATATATCTTGCCTGAGAATCCTTGGTCTTGATCTTTCTATACATACTATACATTAACTCCTTCTGATGTTTCATCAGCCATAGAGTGGTCCATATTAGATCTACTTAACATATTTCTGTCCAAAGAGTCTTTGAACTTGAACTTTCTATAAATACTCATAGACTCCTTCTGATGTTTCATGAGCCAGAGAGTGGTCCATATTTGACCTACTTAACATATTTCTGGCCAAGGTCTTATCAAAGGCTAACTTACCATGCATACTCATAGACTTCTTTTGATGTTACTTCAACCATAGATTAGACCATATTTGACCATATGAGCACATTTCTGGACAAAGAGTCCTTAATCTTGAACTTTCTATAAATACTCATAGACACCTTCTGATGTTTCATCAGCCAGACAGTGGTCCATATTTGACCTACTTAGCCTTAGAACAGACTTTGGCCAGAAATATGTTAACTTACTATGCATACTCATAGACTTCTTTTGATGTTACTTCAACCATAGATTAGACCATATTTGACCTTATGAACACATTTCTGGACAAAGAGTCTTTAATCTTGATCTTTCTATGCATAATACTAGACTCTTTCTGAAGTTTCATCAGTAGTTCAAATATGACTTTTTGTACATATATCTTGCCGGAGAATCCTTGTTCTTGATCTTTCTATACATACTGTACATTAACTCCTTCTGATGTTTCATCAGCCATAGAGTGGTCCATATTAGATCCACTTAACATATTTCTGTCCAAAGAGTCTTTGAACTTGAACTTGACCTTTCTATAAATACTCATAGACTCCTTCTGATGTTTCATCAGCCAGACAGTGGTTTATGCTTAACATATTTAACATTTAACAGTGGACCACCTACTTAACATATTTCTGGCCAAGGTCTTATCAAAGGCTAACTTACTATGCATACTCAGACTTCTTTTGATGTTACTTCAACCATAGTTTAGACCATATTTGACCTTATAAACACATTTCTGGACAAAGAGTCTTTGAACTTGAACTTGAACTTTCTATAAATACTCATAGACTCCTGACGTTTCATCAGCCAGACAGTGGTCCATATTTGACCTACTTAACATATTTCTGGCCAAGGTCTTATCAAAGGCTAACTTACTATGCTTATTACTTTCTATAAATACTCATAGACACCTTCTGATGTTTCATCAGCCAGACAGTGGTCCATATTTGACCTACTTAGCCTTAGAACAGACTTTGGCCAGAAATATGTTAACTTACTATGCATACTCATAGACTTCTTTTGATGTTACTTCAACCATAGATTAGACCATATTTGACCTTATGAACACATTTCTGGACAAAGAGTCTTTAATCTTGATCTTTCTATGCATAATACTAGACTCTTTCTGAAGTTTCATCAGTAGTTCAAATATGACTTTTTGTACATATATCTTGCCGGAGAATCCTTGTTCTTGATCTTTCTATACATACTGTTCATTAACTCCTTCTGATGTTTCATCAGCCATAGAGTGGTCCACTTAAGGACCCACTTAACATATTTCTGTCCAAAGAGTCTTTGAACTTGAACTTTCTATAAATACTCATAGACTCCTTCTGATGTTTCATGAGCCAGAGAGTGGTCCATATTTGACCTACTTAACATATTTCTGGCCAAGGTCTTATCAAAGGCTAACTTACTATAAATACTCATAGACTTCTTTTGTTTTTACTTCAACCATAGATTAGACCATATTTGACTTTATGAACACATTTCTGGTCAAAGAATCCTTAATCTTGAACTTTCTATTAATACTCATAGACTCCTTCTGATGTTTTATCAGCAGGAGAGTGGTCCATTTTTGACTTACATAACAAATGAGCAAGATTTCTCAGATTTCTGGACAAAGAGTCCTTAATCTTGAACTTTCTAAACATAGAGACTTGTTCTGATGTTTCTTCAGCCAAATTTGACCTTTTGAACATATTTTTTGTCAGTGAATCATTGAACTTGATCTTTCTAAACATTTTCATAGACTTCTTCTAATGTTTCAGCAGCCAGACAGTAGTCCAAACTTGACCTACTGAACATATTTCTGGCAAGACAGTTACAGTAACATATTCCTGGCCAAAATTTTATCACAGTCTAACTTACTATGTGTTCTCATAGACTTCTTTTAATGCTAAATAAACCATATATTAGTCTACATTTGACCTATTGAACACATTTCTGGCCAAAGAGTCATCTACATTGAACTTTCTAAACATATAGACTTGTTCTGATGTTTCTTCAACCATCCTGTAGTTCAAATTTGACATTTAGAATATATTTAGAACTTTCTATTCATACACACACTCTTTTGAATGTTTCATCAGCCAGACAGTAGTCCATATTTGACCTACTGAACATATTTCTGACCAAATAGTCATCAAAATCTAACTTACCATGCAGACTCATTTGATGTTAAATTAACCATTATATTAGTCCTTATTTGACCTATTCCCCATAAATGGCCAAAGAGTCCTCGATTTTAAACTTTCTAAACATGCTCATAGGCTCCTTATGTTTCTTAACCTTTTGAACATGTTACTGGCCAAAGTGTCCTTGAACTTGAACTTTTTATACATATAGACTTATGATGTTTTATCAGCCAGACAGTAGTCCAAACTTGACCTACAGAACATATTTTTGGCAAAAGTATCATCAAGGGCTTACTTACTATCCATTTTTTATAGACTTCTTTTGATGTTACATCAACCATATATGAATCCATATTTGACATATTGAAAACATTTCTGGCCAATGAGTCCTAGATCTTGAACTTTCCAAAGAGTCCTTGAATTTTAACTTAACATACATACTGATGACCCCTTCAGATGTTACATCACCCAGACAAGTTTCCAAATTTGTCATAACGAACATATTTCGGAGTCTTTGATTTGGAACATTTTATATATGCTCAATTTCTATAGACTCCTTCTGATGTTTCAACAGTAGTTCAAATATGACTTACAGTAATATGACATATTTCTGGTCAAAGAGTCTTTAAACTTTACCTTTATATACGGTAAATATACTCGGAAATGTGTTCAATAGGTCAAATATGGACTAATATATGGTTGATACAATATCAAAAGAAGTCTATGAGAATGTATAGTAAGATAGCCTTTAATGATTCTTTGGCCAGAAATATGTTCAATAGGTCAAAATGGACTAATGTCTGGTTGATGAAATATCAGAATGAGTCTATGAGTATAGAAAGTTCAAGTTCATGTAGAGAAAGTTCAAGTTCAAGTCCAAAGACTCTTTGGCCAGAAAAATGTTCAATAGATCAAATGTGGACTAATATATGCTTGATGTAACATCAAAAGGAGTCTATGAGAACGCATAGAAAGGTAGCCTTTGATGATTTTGATGATCTGGCCTATTTTGCCAGAAATATATTCGTTAGTTAAAATATGGACTACTGTCTGACTAATGAAATATCAGAATGAGTCTATGAGTATGTATAGAAAGTTCAAGTTTAAGTCCAAAGACTCTATGGCCAGAAAAATGTTTAATAGGTCAAATATGGACTAAAATATGGATGATGTAACATCAAAAGAAGTCTATGAGAATGAATACTAAGTTAGCCTTTGATGAACTCTTTTGCCAGAAATATGTCCAGTAGGTCAAGTTTAGACTACTGTCTGGCTGATAAAACATCAAAAGGAGTCTATGAGTATGTATAGAAAGATCAAGTCCAAGGATTCTCTGGACATATTTGTACATATTTGTCATATATGTACAAAAAGTCATATTTGAACTACTGAATAAACATCAGAAGGAGTCTAGAGTATGAATAGAAAGTTCAAGATTAAGGACACTTTGTCCAGAAATGTGTTTATAAGGTCAAATATGGTCTAATCTATGGTTGAAGTAACATAAGAAGGAGACTATGAGTATTTATAGAAAGTTCAAGTTCAAGTTCAAAGACTCTTTGGCCAGAAATATGTTAAGTAGGTCAAATATGGACCACTGTCTGGCTGATGAAACATCAAAAGGAGTCTATGAGTATGTATAGAAAGTTCAAGATTAAGGACTCTTTGTCCCGAAATCTGCTCATAAGGTCAAATATGGTCTAATCTATGGTTGAAGTAACATCAAAAGAAGTCTATGAGTATGCATAGCAAGTTAGCATTTGATAAGACTTTGGCCAGAAATATGTTAAGTTGGTCAAAAATGGACCACTCTCCTGGTGATAAAACATCAGAAGGAGTCTATGAGTATTTATAGAAAGTTCAAGTTCAAGTTCAGACTCTTTGGACAGACATATGTTAAGGAAGTCAAATATGGACCACTGTCTGGCTGATGAAACATCAGAAGGAGTCTATGAGTATTTATAGAAAGTTCAATTTCAAGTTCAAAGACTCTTTGGACAGAAATATGTTAAGAAGGTCTAAAATGGACCACTGTCTGGCTGATGAAACATCAGAAGGAGTTAATGAGTATGTACAGAAAGATCAAGTTCAATGATTCTCCGGCAAGATATATGTACAAAAAGTCGTATTTGAACTACTGATGAAACTTCATAAAGATTCTAAGATTATGTAGAAAAGTTCAAGATTAAGGACTCTTTGTCCAGAAATGTGTTCATAAGGTCAAATATGCTCTAATCTATGGTTGAAGTAATATTAAAAGAAGTCTATGAGTATGCATAGTAAGTTAGACTTTGAAAAGAATTTGGCCAGAAATATGTTAAGTAAGGTCAATTATGGACCACTGTATGGCTGATGAAACATCAGAAGGAGTCAATGACTATGTATAGAAAGATCAAGATTAAGGATTCTCTGGCAAGATATATGTACAAAAAGTCATATTTGAATTACTGATGAAACTTCAGAAGGAGTCTATGAGTATAGAAAGTTCAAGATTAAAGACTCTTTGTCCAGAAATGTGTTCATAAGGTCAAATATGGTCTAATCTATGTTTGAAATAACATAAAAAGAAGTATATGAGTATGCATAGTAAGTTAGCCTTTGAAAAGACTTTGGCCAGAAATATGCTAAGTAGGTCAAATATGGACCACTCTCTGGCTGATGAAATATCAGAAGGAGTCTATGACTATTCATGGAAAGTTCAAGTTCAAAGACTCTTTGGCCTGAAATATGTTAAGTAGGTCAAATATGGACCACTTTCTGGCTGATGAAACATCAGAAGGAGTCTATGAGTGTTTAAAGAAAGTTCATGGACTCTCAGGCCAAAAATAGGTTCAAAATATCATATTTGAACTACTGATGAAACATCAGAAGGATTCTATGAGAATGTATAGCAAGATCAAAATCGAGGACTCTTTTGCCAGAAATGTGTTCAGTAGGTCAAATATGGACCACTGTCTTGCTGAAGAAACATCGGAAGGAGAATATGAGTATTTATAGAAGGTTCAAGTTCAAGTTCAAAGACTCTTTGGCCAGAAATATGTTAAGTAGGTAAAATATGGTCCACTCTTTGGCTGATGAAACATCAGAAGGAGTCTATTATTTATTGAAAGTTCAAGTTCAAAGACTCTTTGGCCAGAAATGTGTTTAGTGGGTCAAATATGGACCACTGTCTTGATGATGAAACATCAGAAGGAGTCTATAAGTATAGATAGAAAGTTCAAGATTAAGGACTCTTTGTCCAGAAATGTGTTCATAAGGTCAAACATGGTCTAATCAATGGTTGAAGTAACATCAAAAGAAGTCTATGAGTATGCATAGAAAGTTAGCCTTTGATAAGACTTTGGCAAGAAATATGTTGCGTATGTCAAATATGGACCACTGTCTGGCTGATGAAACATCAGAAGGAGTCTATTATTTATTGAAAGTTCAAGTTCAAAGACTCTTTGGCCTGAAATATGTTAAAAGGGTCAAATATGGACCACTCTCTTGCTGATGAAACATCAGGAGGAGTCTATGAGTATGTATAGTAAGATCAAGTTCAAGGATTCTCTGGCAAGAAAAATGTACATAAAGTTATATTTGAACTACTGATGAAACATCAAAAGGAGTCTGAGTATGTATACAAGTTCAAGATTAAGGACTCTGTCCAGAAATGTTTTCATAAGATCAAATATTTTCTAATATATGGTTGAAGTAACATCAAAAGAAGTCTATAAGTATGTATAGACTGAAGTATATTTAAGTAAGTTAGTCTGTAATAAGATTTTGGCCAGAAATATGTTAAGTAGGTAAAATATGGACCACTCTCTGGCTGATTGAACATCAAAAGGAGTCTATGAGTATTTTTAGAAATTCAAGTTCAAGTTCAAAGACTCTTTGGACAGAAATATGTTAAGGAAGTAAAATATGGACCACTGTGTGGCTGATGAAACATCAGGAGTCTATGAGTATTTTTAGAAAGTTCAAGTTCAAAGACTCTTTGGCCAAAAATATGTTAAGTGGGCTAATATTGACCACTGTCTGGCTGATGAAACATCAGAAGGAGTCTATGAGTATGCATAGAAAGTTCAAGATTAAGGACTCTTTCAACCATGTTCTAATCTATGGTTGTCGTAACATCAAAAGGATGTGTAAGTTAGCCCTTGATAAGAGTTTTGCCTGAAATATGTTAAGAAGGTCAAAAATGGACCACTCTCCTGCTGATAAAATATCAGAAGGAGTCTGAGTATTTATAGAAAGTTCAAGATTAAGGACTACTTGTCCAGAAATGTGTTCATAAGGTCAAATATGGTCTAATCTATGGTTGTAGTAACATCAAAAGGAGTCTATGAGTATCCATAGTAAGTTAGCCTTTGATAAGACCTTGGCCAGAAATATGTTAAGTAAGTCAAATATGAACCACTGTCTGGCAGATGAAACATCAGAAGGAGTCTATGAGTATTTAAAGAAAGTTTAAGGACTCTCAGGACAAAAATAGGTTCAAAATATCATATTTTAACTATTGGATGGCTGAAGAAACATCAGAACTTGTCTATATTTTTAGAAAGTTCAAGTTCAATGACTCTTTGGCCAGAAATATGTTAGGTGGGCCAAATATGTCTGGCTGATGAAACTTCAGAGTGACTCTATGAGTATGTATAGAAAATTCAAGAATAAGGACTCTGTCCAAAAATGTGTTCATAAGGAAAAATCTGGGCTAATCTAAGGTTGAAGTAACATCAAAAGAAGTTTAAGAGTATGCATAGTAAGTTAGCCTTTGATAAGACTTTGGCCAGAAATATGTATAGTTCAAATATGGACCACTGTCTGGCTGATGAAACATCAGGAGGAGTCTATGAGTATGTATAGAAATATCAAGTTCAAGGATTCTTTGGCCAGAAATATGTTCAAAATGTCATATTTGAACTACTCGATGGCTGCATTCATTCTTGTATAGATTTCGATGAAACAGTGAAATTGTCATGTGTTATCTTTTCAATGCACAATGGAATTAATTGCCATGAAAGATACCTTATTATTTGTCAATTCTTAAATCCACGTGTCAATTTAGCTAGATTGAGTATGCAGTGCAATGCAAGAGCACACATGGTGTGGTATCTATTCAATGAACATCGGAACAAATTCGTAGTTGTCTGCATGTACTGCAATTTATGTTGTGCTATATCAAATTATTTAGATATTGTATGAGATGCAGTGCAAAATTACTATATTGCGTTTTTATCTCTCCATTTCACAACGGAGTATGTTAGTTTTTGTATACAATACATACATTATTCATGAATGCACAACGGATTAAGTTAGTTCTTGTATACAGTGTATAATGCACAATGAATGAGTGTTGTTCTAGTTATGCTTTGCAATGCTTTGCAGTTTGCACATATGGTTTATCTCCCTTTTGGGTATCACAACTGTGTGCTTTTGAATTCCAATGCACACAACATCTAACTCATGCTAACTTGCAAGATCTAACACTCTGAAGAATGCACAATAGCAGAATGAAGATTGCACAACGGAAGTTTTTGTATACCGTGCATGTACCATATGTGCAAACTGCAAAGCATTGCAAAGCATAACTAGAACAACACTCATTCATTGTGCATTATACACTGTATACAAGAACTAACATGCAAACGACTGCTTTCCTTTTATGTTATGTTTTCAATGCACACAAGAATGATTTAGTTGTTCTATGCAGTGTAATGCAAAAGCACGCATATTGTGTTATCCGAAGGCGAATTTTATGTATTTTATGCACAATGGAAGTTGCAGTGCAATGCAGCAAAGCATAAGTTGTATCTCTTCAGTGCACAATGAAATAAGTTAGCTTTTGCATGCAAATAAATGCACAACAGATTAATTTATATCGTGCATGCACTGCAATGAAACATCACTTATATCATGTGCTAATTCTTCAATGCACAGGGGAATGAGTTCTGTATATATGTTGCGATGCAACTCATATGCAATGCAGTATCTCTTAATTTCAAAATAAAACAAATTAGTTATTTTATGCAATACTATGAAAGATAGTATTGAATGTTTTTCACTTCACAACGAATTCAGTTAGATTGGGTGTGTTCAAAGAAACAGTGCATGTGTTATATCTTCTATGCAAAACAGAATGAGTTTAGTTCTTTATGCATTGCTATACAAAAGCACACATATTGTGCTATCCGAAGTGGTAACTCAACATGCGTGAATAATGCACAACGGAATAAGTTAGTTATTGTATACAGTTTAGTGAAACAGGTCATATGTTATATGTTATATCTTTAATGCACAACTGAAAACGTTAGCTTTTGCATGCAAATAAATGCACAACGGATTAATTTATATCGTACATGCAATGCAATGCAATATCACATATGTCATGTGCTACTTCTTCAATGCACAAGGGAATTAATTACTTCTGTATGCGTTGCAATGCAACAGCTCATGTGGTATGCGATATCTCTTCATTGCACAGCGAAATAAGTTAGACAAAGTATAACTCTATTACGTCACATGTGCAAGAGCACATATTGTGTTATCTCTTCAATGAACAGCAAAATTAGTTAGTTGTTTTATGCATTGGAATGCAAAAGCATGCATGTTGTTAAGTTTTCGGATGTCAACACGGGTGCTTTTGCATTCCAATGCATACATCACCTTACTCATTTTGCTGTTTATTGGAGAGATTACATATTTGTCGTTGCATTGCATTGCAAGATCTAAATTACTCTGAAGAAGCACAACAGAAGATTGAATAATTCAGTTATTGTATATGAACGGAATAAGTTAGTTTATTGTATACAGTTCAATGAAACAGACCATATCAGTCAGTAAATTCAGGTCCTATATGCAGCGCTATGCAACAAGCACATATGTTGTATCTCTCCAATGCAAAATTAAAATGCACAACGGATTAATTTGTCTCGTGCATGGATTGCAATGAAACATCAAGTATGTCAGTGCTACTTCTTCAATGCACAGGGGAATTAATTAATTCTGTGTAAGTTGCGATGCAACTGCTCATATGTAATGTAATATCTCTTCCTTTCAAAACAAAACAAATTAGTTATTTTATGCAATACCATGAAAGATAGCATATTTCATGTATTTCACTTCACAACGAATTCAGTTAGATTGAGTATGTTCAATGAAACAGTCCAGATGTTATATCTTCAATGCACAACGGAATGAGTTTAGTTCTTTATGCATTGCTGTGCAAAATGCATAGCTTTGCAATGCAATACGTTGCAAAGCAACAGCTCATATGTTATGCGATATCTCTTAATTGCCCAGTGAAATAAGTTAGACTGAGTATGCAATGCACTAGAAGAGCAACAGTAAAATGCATCGGAATAAGTTCGTTCTTGTATGCATTGCAATGCAACAGCAAGATGATTTATCTCCAAGTAATATCTTGCAATGCATTGCAACAACACACATGTAATCTCTTCAATGAACAGCAAAATGAGTTAGTTGTTTTATGCATTGGAATGCAAAAGCATGCATTTTGTGTTACCCACTTTCGGATGTACAACACGCGTGCTTTTGCATTCCAATGCATACAACATCTAACTCATTTTGCGGTTCATTGAAGAGAATACATGTGTGCTGTTGCATTGCATTACAAGATCTAACTTTGAAGAATACACAACCGAAGATTGAATCATTCACAATAGAATAAGTTAGTTATTGTATACAGTTCAATGAAAAAGACCATGTCACTACTGTGATTCCTCAATGCATAAAGTCAGTAAACTTAGGTCCTGTATGCAGCGCTATGCTACAAGCACATATGTTGTACTCTTCAATGCACAGAAATAAGTTAGATTTTGCATGCAAATAAATGCATAACGGATTCCCAGCGAGCAAACAGTCGTCTATAATACGTCTAAAAGACGTAATTGTTAGACATCCAGAAGACGTCCTCACAGGAGCCAGAATGAAAGTTTTTTATACGTCTTTTCAGGACGTTGTTTAGACGTCAATTAAAGACGTGCTACAGACGTAATTTTTAAACATCCAGAAGACGTCCTCACAGGAGCCAGAATGAAAGTTTTTTATACGTCTTTTCTGGACGTTGTTTAGACGTAAATTAAAGACGTGCTACAGACGTAATTGTTAGACATCCAGAAGACGTCCTCACAGGAGCCAGAATGAAAGTTTTTTATACGTCTTTTCTGGACGTTGTTTAGACGTCAATTAAAGACGTGCTACAGACGTAATTTTTAAACATCCAGAAGACGTCCTCACAGGAGCCAGAATGAAAGTTTTTTATACGTCTTTTCTGGACATTGTATAGACGTAAATTAAAGACGTGCTACAGACGTAATTGTTAGACATCCAGAAGACGTCTTCACAGGAGCCAGAATGAAAGATTTTTATACGTCTTTTCTGGACGTTGTTTAGACGTAAATTAAAGACGTGCTACAGACGTAATTGTTAGACATCCAGAAGACGTCTTTACAGGAGCCAGAATGAAAGTTTTTTTATACGTCTTTTCTGGACATTGTATAGACGTAAATTAAAGACGTGCTACAGACGTAATTGTTAGACATCCAGAAGACGTCTTTACAGGAGCCAGAATGAAAGTTTTTTATACGTCTTTTCTGGACATTGTATAGACGTAAATTAAAGACGTGCTACAGACGTAATTGTTAGACATCCAGAAGACGTCTTCACAGGAGCCAGAATGAAAGGTTTTTATACGTCTTTTCTGGACGTTGTTTAGACGTAAATTAAAGACGTGCTACAGACGTAATTGTTAGACATCCAGAAGACGTCTTCACAGGAGCCAGAATGAACGTTTTTTATAAAAAAATTTTGGACATTGTTTAGACGTCAATTAAAGACATGCTACAGACGTAATTGTTAGACATCTAAAGGCAGCCAGAATAAAAGTTGTATTAGTCACGTTTTCTGTAGTATAAATGTCAAAGAAGACTGTTAAAGACCCATATTGAAACGGAAATCCCATTTGTGCATTTTGCAAGGATCCAACTTTAAAAAATCTTTACTTCAAAACAGTGGCAGTGAGTTAGTTCTCACTGAGAAAAACCCAGTTACTCATTGTTAATGGTTGTCGTGTCATGAAACTGCAGACACACAGACCATAGACCTAAATAAGATTTGAAAGAATTTTGATAATATTGAATACTCAATTGAATACGGGAACTGTGTAGTGTATATACAAGTCTTGCATTTGTATATCTTATCAATATAATTGTAATAAACTGCTTACCATTTGCCTGTAAACCAAACTGATCACTCCAAGAAATCAACTATTTAAATCTCAAAATATATATTTTATTACTATTTTGTTCTACTGGACCAAAACTTAAAAGCCAGAACAGTAAAGTTATAAATTAACACAATTTCCCTTTAAATAATCTATAAAATGTTGTTAAAACAGTATAACATATCAATTAACAAAATGTGGCTGCTATAAGCTTCACAAGCTTCATTTATAGCGGCAAGCCCCGACTCTCCCGGGGGCATGTTTCAGATGATCGGCTGCAGACTTTATTTGGGCCTCTGTTGCAGCTGGGTCCCATTTCATGACAGCAGCTACAATCAAAGCAAAAAAATACACATGTAAAATAAATAAATACAAACGCCACTGTTGTGGTTTAGCTTGCAGCAGAGATGCATAGAAAATTTTAGTACTCGAATCAATGAAATGAAACAGTTATTAAATCACAAATCAAGTAAAATTACATCAAGCCTGATATAAAGCATTCCACACACACATACATATATATATACACACACACATATACATATATATATTCGTATTCGTATTGAACCGTTCGGTACGAGGCTTTCGGTTCAGTGTGCATTACAAACCGAACGGTTTGTTGGACCATTTTTCCTGCTGACCAAAATTTCGTTATTTAAAATGTAGGGGCGTGGCAAGCGTGCTCATAATGTAAGAGATGCTGCCGCGACCACAACATTGCCCAACATCAAATAGCAAACGTAATGTAAGCGGAACGAAACTGCAGCTGCGCTACTCGTTATTGTGTGGTTGACGGATCGTTTATCAGTTTGGACCAATCCAGCGTCTTGATCAAGCGACACTGTTACTACACAGCACTAAGAGATCCAGTAAAGAAAGCAGTTGAATTTGCCACTGAAGTAATAATATCGCAGCGAGATCTAGTGAGAAACATTCACATTTCTCCGTTATTAACGGATCAAACAGCGCTGACGTGGAAAACAGGAATAAACATTGTGCCATGAATGAACTATCCAGTGCCCACAGATCAGCAACATTCACCATGGATTTACTGTAGTAACACTACTAACTGTAACCATGGAAGTTTGGCAGGAATAGTAGGCTATAATGCTTTCAAGTAACGTTACGTCGGTTTTATTTCGACATTATGAATAAAATTGCTGCCCTCAAATGTTAATCTGAAATAAAATAAACCTTTGTTTATAACTACTACAATATTACAATTAATTTTTTTCAAGGAGCAAGGAGCTGTTTTTGTTTTATATGCTCCTAAGAAGAGTCAAGTGTAGCTCCATCACTGCTCAAAGTAAAAAATTATCATACTTTGATGAAAAATTATTAAAAAAATTAAATCAAGGAAATTTCTCTGGCTTTTCTTTCTTTTTGCTGTATCAAAAACGTACCGAACCGTGAATTTTGTGAACCGTCACACCCCTAACATATATATTTATTTACATTTGAATAGTTATCGAAGACCTGTTTGTGAAAGGTTTTTTATTTTTATTATTGTTTATGTTAAAACTAGGGGTGTGACGGTTATTCTATAACCGTGAGACCGATGGTTATAGTTGAACACCGTCATTAGAACTTGTGGTGGCAATTTTAATGATATTCATTGATCTTTAGTTAAATATAGATGATTCAAAGAATGTCACATGTGTGTCTCTCACTTGTAGTGAGAGAGGATTCTGTTTATGTACCTGGGGAGGCAGAAGAGGGAGACACTCCAGAGAACAGACGAACAAGGACCTCTGACCTAGATGTCAGAAGGCCACTTAGTGCAGGGGAGCTTAGTGGGCCAACTAGTGACGTCTATGGAAAACTACTGGGAGGAAGGCTCTGGGGGGAAGAAGGCCTTGAAACTAAGATAAAAGCTAGTTCAGTCTGTCTGGGGGTGTGTCACTCTTCTGCACAGGGTAACAACTGTGTATTAGACTGCTCCTATTCTTGCAAGAATAAATACTTCTATTTTATATAATTTGACTCTGAGTGTCTCTTACGCAGTGATGTTTGTTTGAGATGAATTTTTGCCACAATAAACTCTATAACCGCCAAAACCGTGTTATTAAAATATATTGCAGATAAGGTTATACTAATATCAGTGTTGGGGAGTAACGGAATACATATACCAGCGTTACGTATTCAGAATACAAATTATGAGTAGGCCTAACTGTAGTCTCCACAGAACAAAAAAAAGTGTAAAAAAAAAAAAATTGGGTTTGCATTTATGAGGAAAAAACAATGTTACGGACATGAGCGCTCTGAACGCGGCACTAAAAGATGCTTTAAAAATTTCACAGACACACCAAACAGAAAGCACAAAACCTTTCTTTAAAGTGCATTTAGTTTTGTATTAATTGTATCTTAATTTTAATCAATGTTTCATCAACCAATTGCCTGGATTTAATAAATAAGAAGTAAATATAGCAGACGATAAACACGGAGGCGCCGGCGTGTGAACTGGAGCTCGTCTCATAAATGAACCGAAACTCAGCATATAAGGTAGCCTACTTGCCTCACAGACAGGTCTACTTTTAAACAGAACAATTCAAAACGTAAGAATACAGACTGCTCTCTGCTTATGTAATAAGCAGATAATCCGTATGAATTGTGTATTTCTCTCTGGCGCGTTGACTACTGCGAAGATCGTGAGTCAGCATCGTCAACTTCATCTTTGCAGCCGACACTGGCAAAGAAAACACTTGTTTATTAATAAACAATTAAAATATCTCATTGCTATATTTTACATATTCATAATCATTACTTTTGCCGGTTCTTTGTGACAGATTTTAGGTGCTTATTGGCAGCACCAGCCTTACATGTTACACCACCGCATCACCGCACCCACCAGAATAGGCCTGTTTGATTTTTTTTTGTTAAAGTCCCACTCCGATCATATTTTGAGCTATTTTTAAACATTCCCAGTGGTCTTTAAATTATGATTATGCCATTTTTAGCCAAAATCACAAAACCTGTGCCGTATTCTGGGACTTCGCTTCAGCAGAGCGGCAGTAGCTCATTAGCAAATCGCCTCTGCGTTGTGGGCGGTGCCGTTGGCACGGAGACGACCCTCCCCCTGCCCGTTGCTGAGAGCTCTGTCTCTCCCGCTAGCTTACACCCCCAATACCGGTGGGGCAACAGTATTATATACACGTTAATTATTATTATCCGAAGTTAATCAAAGTTATCACCGATCACCAATCATTATTTCACTCCAAGACATCGCGTGTGGAGACGCCCAGTGGAGTTACTACGTCACAACTCCAGTCTATTTTAGCCGGCATTTTAGCGTCTGCTACTGATTCACAGCCATTTGAATGTAGAAATACTCAGAAATACAAGCTTATTTTTCTCAAGATATGTCCTCTAACATCAGAAAAATGCCACAAGAACATGTTAACACCTAGAAAAACATTATTTTCATCGGAGTGGGTCTTTAAGGATTTGTTTACTGTGTGTGATTCATTTAATGGAAAGCTCAAGTCACTGCTAGTTGTCTGGCTGTTAATTCTAAATAAACGTAGAGCAAGTAGCAGTGTCTGCTCGTTTATTCAAACTAAGTTGTCCTATAACAGACGAACGTCGCAACGCTATGTTTTTTTTTGTTTTGAAAACCAAATCTTTTGTATGTGAAAGAGCCATGCGTTAAAAGTCAGATGGCACAAAATATGAACAAAATAAATAAAATAATTGAATATTGAATTGCATAGCATCATATTTTTCTCCATTGCATCGTATTACATTGAATCGCATCGCGTTGAGTTGAAATCAAATCGCACCGCATCGTAATAATAGTGAATCGCATTGCATTGCATCGGTAGCTGCTTATATGTAGCCTATCTTTAATGTATCGTATCGTTGGCTATGCATCGACATGCGTATCGCATCGGCCTCAGTTATGGAGATGCACATCCCTAATACCTACATAGGAAAAGTAACTACATTTACATACTGTGAATCGTTTTTTTTAAATCGAGAATCGTTTTTGCATCGAAAATCGCTATTGAATCGAATCTTGAGCCTAAAAATCGGAATCGTGACATTTTCTGAATCGTACACCCCTAATATAAACACACATAGCTGTTTGCTTGGAACACCCCTTTAATTGTAAATTTATTAAATCACATGTAAGGTTTATAAATAGTAGCTAAAGGAGAGTAAACTGATACCCCCTTTATTTTCTCTACCTTATGCCGTCCGAAAGGGTATGTGATTTTCTTTCTTCAGATGAACACATTTTAGAAAAAATAAACTAGACTTTTAGAAAAATTATCCATCTCTTGTGTTTGTGTTAAATACTGCAAGTGAATAGACACCAAAATGCGGAAGGTCGAAAAAGTCCAAGAGCATTGTAAAGCTCACATGATAAATGCAGAAAACATCTTGTGTGAACAACACAGCAGGCTGTACTGTATGAAGTTTCTGGTGCATGCACTTGCATTATATTGGCTTACAATAATGGATAATTTTTCAAAAAATCTTTGTGGAAAATATACATCTGGAATGGCACGGGAAAAAATAGATTTTTTTTTATTTTGGAGTGCACTGTGCCTTTAAAATTGACTACGGTTTTAGATACTGCAATGGATACTTACTAGTGATGGACTTGTTTCTCTGTTGGTGCCTGTTCTGCTCCGTAAACATTGTTCCAATGCTTGATCTAAAAAAAAAAAAAAGTTAAAAAGTGCGTTAATAAATTATTGATCTGGGTGACATAGGACCATTTTTAATGTGTTCCTTAAATAAATTATACAGGTTATGTGTTATATAAATCTGGAGAACCCTTACTAAAATTAACAATGTTTTGTGACACTAACCAAATGGTAATAAATTATTGTAATCAATCCACCATAAAAAAAACATGGTTTCTACACCTTTACTATAATAAAAACCATGGTTAATTTAGCAAATGTCCTTAAAAGAACAGCTCATCCAAAAAAAAAAGAAAAGTTCTCTCATTATTTAGCCTACTCACCCTCATGTTGAAACTGTATGAGTTTCTTATGTAGAACCATAATTAAGATATCTTGAGAAATGCCTTATTTGTTTTTGTTTTTCTCATACAGTTGTTTTATTCCCAACATTCTTGTGTTTCACAAAAGTAAGTTAGACATTTATTTTTGGGTCAGCTAGGCCTGTATAAACTCAAGAAGATAGAAGATAAAACATTGTCTGGAGGGTTTGAACCAGTGTGCCTTTGAGCAGAGTGTCCATGTTCTGCCTCTATTTCACGTGTATTTTATGACAATACTCACCATCTGAAGATCGTGTGGCTGGATAATATTTAACGTTACTCCCAAAATGCCTGGATCATGAAGGAAACACACACAGCAATATTAGCTATTTGTTTTTACTTAGGCTACTAACAGAGACATTTGCAAAAGCTTGCAAAATTGACTCACCAGCTCCAAGACAATAACGTTAGGCCTAACTTTAACGTTAAATCCCGCGATCAACAATTTAAAAGCCTAGTTTGCAGATTCTTCTAGACTCGAGTAAAGGAGTGTGGTTCGAGTTCTTCTGTCTAAAGAGACAATGTTCTCAGTTCACTCATTGTAAAGCTCCAATGCTGAGTTTTATTTTATTTTTTATCATAAACTAAGTTAGCTGACAATACACATGCTAGCTCAGCACATAATTAGCCTAATACATTGGAATACCGTACTAATATCAATATTTCTCTAATCGCGTTTAGATTCTCAATTTAATACACTATATTTTGATGTATTAGAATTTGTATAAAATAAAAAGTTATTTACGTTACCTTCCGTAGATTGCAATATGTCCATTGTTCGTTGTCCATATTCCTTGTTTGTTCTTCATTTACATCCCGCAACTCGCTCAAAATAAACATTTAGCAGTCCGATGTAAAATAATCCATGTTTTAAACAATGTAAAAGCCACAAAACCGAAGTAGGTCCCGAGCAGGAGCACAGACACCCACTCACTTCAACTGACGTATTCAAACTTGACTGGTAAAGGCGCGCATAGTTGTCATTGGCCAGATTCCTGGATGACAGTCAGAATAACCAATCATGCTCAAAACAACTCGGAGAGACAGCCAATAGTGTGAAAACATTGCAATAACAGGACAATATGAAATGTTTTAAAAGAAAGAATAGGAAAAAAATATACACGTGCTATTTAGTTGTATTTGTAGGCTGGCTGTTATATTTAATCAATTGTTTAAATGTGTTTTCATTGCAGTGCATGATTAAAAATGAAAGATAAAAAATGAAAGATAAAAAATGAAAGATTAAACAGTAACTTGTATACCATATATAATAACATTTATTTATCACTGTTCTGATAAACAGCAATTTATCAGAACAGTGCATAATGAGTGTCCTTACATGCAAGAAGCATTGAGAACTTTGTAAGTGTATAGACAGTTTAATAAGAAGATACTTTACACAGACAGTACAGTTAGCGCATACAGACAGGAGCCATCTTGGAAAACAGTCTCGACCAATCGAACCACGAGAGTGAGCGAACAGTACGTGTAGATATTGAAGATAAGATAAATTATATTTATTTTTTTATTTTCTCTGTTGCGTTAAGTGCTTCTCTTATGCGAGACTGTTTTCCAAGATGGCTGCTGTCTGTATGCGCTAACTGTACTGTCTGTGTAAAGTATCTTCTTATTAAACTGTCTATACACTTACAAAGTTCTCAATGCTTCGGTTTGCATGTAAGGACACTCATTATGCTGCCGTGTTAGTGTGGGGCTAATTTGAGCCTTGTTAATGGTATTAACTAGCGATCTCTTTTTGCTTACTCGATGCCCAATATACTAGCGTTATAAGCTAAACTGTTTTTAGAGATAAAACTCTTTACATTCGATTATCATGAAAACAAATCTCAGGGAACGATTTAGTCTGTACCAATGTGTTATTACACCCGAGGTTCATTTTGCGCCGGAGTTCTCCTTTAAGCCTGTAGTCCAGACTAAAATGCACGTTTGAGCTGTATTACCTGAAAGCAACTTGTAGGCTATACTGACATATCTTATGTCAGTGCCATTGTTTTGTCTCAAGATGCACACCAGTAATGTTTTTTTCTTCTAAGGTACATTTTTAAAAGCTATAATTGAATGCCCAAATTTAACTAAGGCCTAATCCTGGCTTTATATCTAAACCCTGTCTGTGAAACCGGGGGTTAGAAATTAAGGGGTTAACCCTAACCTTAACCCTTGTCTACAGACTTTTATTTAACAGCATGGATACTCCAAGGTGTTGACTGCAGTGGTTAGGTCTTTAGCATTGATAAAGGACAAAGATCTTCTCACTGTGACAGTCTGTAATGTATTTTAGCAATGATTGTTTGTAAGGATTGTCCCTAAAATAGAGCTATTGATGCATTCAAGACATGTCATAAAGATCGTATTTACGAATTGAACACACATGAACGCCACCACAATGATGAAAATAGGAAGTTATTTACTGTAAAATTAGGATTTTTTTTTACAGTGCAGTATGAACATCTGTTCTGAACTAGTTCTGGCTGTCAGTGGACGTTTAGATAATGGCCAGATTGGACATCTTTTATTTACGTAATTTATTGACTGTTTCTGGATGTCAACGGACGTCCAGATTATAGTCAGTATGAACGTCTTTTCTCAACTAGTTCTGGCTGTCAGTGGACGTTTAGATAATGGCCAGATTGGACATCTTTATTCACGTCATTTATGGACCATTTCTGGATGTCAACGGACGTCCAGATTATAGTCAGTATGAATGTCTTTTCTCAACTAGTTCTGGCTGTCAGTGGACGTTTAGATAATGGCCAGATTGGACATCTTTATTCACGTCATTTATGGACTATTTCTGGATGTCAACGGACGTCCAGATTATAGTCAGTATGAACGTCTTTTCTCAACTAGTTCTGGCTGTCAGTGGACGTTTAGATTGTGGCCAGATTGGACATCTTTATTCACGTCATTTATGGACCATTTCTGGATGTCAACGGACGTCCAGATTATAGTCAGTATGAACGTCTTTTCTCACCTAGTTCTGGCTGTCAGTGGACGTTTAGATAATGGCCAGATTGGACATCTTTATTCACGTCATTTATGGACCATTTCTGGATGTCAACGGACGTCCAGATTATAGTCAGTATGAATGTCTTTTCTCAACTAGTTCTGGCTGTCAGTGGACGTTTAGATAATGGCCAGATTGGACATCTTTATTCACGTCATTTATGGACCATTTCTGGATGTCAACGGACGTCCAGATTATAGTCAGTATGAATGTCTTTTCTCAACTAGTTCTGGCTGTCAGTGGACGTTTAGATAATGGCCAGATTGGACATCTTTATTCACGTCATTTCTGGACTATTTCTGGATGTCAACGGACGTCCAGATTATAGTCAGTATGAACGTCTTTTCTCAACTAGTTCTGGCTGTCAGTGGACGTTTAGATAATGGCCAGATTGGACATCTTTATTCACGTCATTTATGGACCATTTCTGGATGTCAACGGACGTCCAGATTATAGTCAGTATGAATGTCTTTTCTCAACTAGTTCTGGCTGTCAGTGGACGTTTAGATAATGGCCAGATTGGACATCTTTATTCACGTCATTTATGGACCATTTCTGGATGTCAACGGACGTCCAGATTATAGTCAGTATGAACGTCTTTTCTCAACTAGTTCTGGCTGTCAGTGGACATTAAGATAATGGCCAGATTGGATATCTTTATTCACGTCATTTATGGACTATTTCTGGATGTCAACGGACGTCCAGATTATAGTCAGTATGAACGTCTTTTCTCAACTAGTTCTGGCTGTCAGTGGACGTTTAGATTATGGCCAGATTGGACATATTTTTTTAAGTCATTCATCGACTAATTCTGGATGTCACCGGACGTTCAGATTATAGCCAGTATGAACGTCTTTTCTCAACTAGTTCTGGCTGTCAGTGGACGTTTAGATTATAGCCAGATTGGACATAATTTCTCATTGTCATTAATCAACTAATTCTGGATGTCAATGGACGTTCAGATTATGGCCTGGACGGACGGACGTGATATCAACCTGTTTTGTATGTCCACAGACGTCGCTTGCTCAGTGGGTTCATTTATTTCGTGCATGGATTGCAATGAAACATCACATACCGGTATGTCATGTGCTACTTCTTCAATGCACATGGGAATAAATTAGTTCTGTATGCGTTGCGATGCAACCACTCATATGTAATGCAATATCTCTTCATTGCAAAACGAAACAAGTTAGTTTATGAATGCTATGAAAGATAACATATTTAGCATATTTAATCTTGCTGGAGAATCCTTGTTCTTGATCTTTCTATACACACTATACATTAACTCCTTCTGATGTTTCATCAGCCATAGAGTGGTCCATATTAGACCCACTCAACATATTTCTGTCCAAAGAGTCTTTGAACTTGAACTATCTATAAATACTCATAGACTCCTTCTGATGTTTCATGAGCCAGAGAGTGGTCCATATTTGACCTACCTAACATATTTCTGGCCAAGGTCTTATCAAAGGCTAACTTACCATGCATACTCATAGACTTCTTTTGATGTTACTTCAACCATAGATTAGACCATATTTGACCTTATGAGCACATTTCTGGACAAAGAGTCCTTAATCTTGAACTTTCTATAAATACTCATAGACACCTTCTGATGTTTCATCAGCCAGACAGTGGTCCATATTTGACCTACTTAGCCTTAGAACAGACTTTGGCCAGAAATATGTTAACTTACTTTGCATACTCATAGACTTCTTTTGATGTTACTTCAACCATAGATTAGACCATATTTGACCTTATGAACACATTTCTGGACAAAGAGTCTTTAATCTTGATCTTTCTATGCATAATACTAGACTCTTTCTGAAGTTTCATCAGTAGTTCAAATATGACTTTTTGTACATATATCTTGCCGGAGAATCCTTGTTCTTGATCTTTCTATACATACTGTACATTAACTCCTTGTGATGTTTCATCAGCCATAGAGTGGTCCATATTAGATCTACTTAACATATTTCTGTCCAAAGAGTCTTTGAACTTGAACTTGACCTTTCTATAAATACTCATAGACTCCTTCTGATGTTTCATCAGCCAGACAGTGGTTCATGCTTAACATATTTAACATTTAACAGTGGACCACCTACTTAACATATTTCTGGCCAAGGTCTTATCAAAGGCTAACTTACTATGCATACTCAGACTTCTTTTGATGTTACTTCAACCATAGTTTAGACCATATTTGACCTTATAAACACATTTCTGGACAAAGAGTCTTTGAACTTGAACTTGAACTTTCTATAAATACTCATAGACTCCTGACGTTTCATCAGCCAGACAGTGGTCCATATTTGACCTACTTAACATATTTCTGGCCAAGGTCTTATCAAAGGCTAACTTACCATGCATACTCATAGACTTCTTTTGATGTTACTTCAACCATAGATTAGACCATATTTGACCATATGAGCACATTTCTGGACAAAGAGTCCTTAATCTTGAACTTTCTATAAATACTCATAGACACCTTCTGATGTTTCATCAGCCAGACAGTGGTCCATATTTGACCTACTTAGCCTTAGAACAGACTTTGGCCAGAAATATGTTAACTTACTATGCATACTCATAGACTTCTTTTGATGTTACTTCAACCATAGATTAGACCATATTTGACCTTATGAACACATTTCTGGACAAAGAGTCTTTAATCTTGATCTTTCTATGCATAATACTAGACTCTTTCTGAAGTTTCATCAGTAGTTCAAATATGACTTTTTGTACATATATCTTGCCGGAGAATCCTTGTTCTTGATCTTTCTATACATACTGTACATTAACTCCTTCTGATGTTTCATCAGCCATAGAGTGGTCCATATTAGATCCACTTAACATATTTCTGTCCAAAGAGTCTTTGAACTTGAACTTGACCTTTCTATAAATACTCATAGACTCCTTCTGATGTTTCATCAGCCAGACAGTGGTTTATGCTTAACATATTTAACATTTAACAGTGGACCACCTACTTAACATATTTCTGGCCAAGGTCTTATCAAAGGCTAACTTACTATGCATACTCAGACTTCTTTTGATGTTACTTCAACCATAGTTTAGACCATATTTGACCTTATAAACACATTTCTGGACAAAGAGTCTTTGAACTTGAACTTGAACTTTCTATAAATACTCATAGACTCCTGACGTTTCATCAGCCAGACAGTGGTCCATATTTGACCTACTTAACATATTTCTGGCCAAGGTCTTATCAAAGGCTAACTTACTATGCATACTCATAGACTTCTTTTGATGTTACTTCAACCATAGATTAGACCATATTTGACCTTATGAGCACATTTCTGGACAAAGAGTCTTTAATCTTGATCTTTCTATGCATAATACTAGACTCTTTCTGAAGTTTCATCAGTAGTTCAAATATGACTTTTTGTACATATATCTTGCCGGAGAATCCTTGTTCTTGATCTTTCTATACATACTGTACATTAACTCCTTCTGATGTTTCATCAGCCATAGAGTGGTCCATATTAGACCCACTTAACATATTTCTGTCCAAAGAGTCTTTGAACTTAAACTTTCTAAACATAAAGACATGTTCTGATGTTAATTCAGTAGTTCAAATTTTTTTTTGTACATAAATCTGTCCAGAGAGTTCTTGAACTTGATCTTATATACATGCTCACAGAGTGCTTCTGACGTTTCATAAGCCACACAGTGGTCCATATTTGACCTACTTAACATATTTCTGGCCAAAGAGTCTTTGAACTTGAACTTTGTATAAATACTCATAGACTCCTTCTGATGTTTCATGAGCCAGAGAGTGGTCCATATTTGACCTACTTAACATATTTCTGGCCAAGGTCTTATCAAAGGCTAACTTACTATGCATACTCATAAACTTCTTTTGATGTTACTTCAACCATAGATTAGACCATATTTGACCATATGAGCACATTTCTGGACAAAGAGTCCTTAATCTTGAACTTTCTATACATATTCAAAGACACCTTCTGATGTTTCATCAGCCAGAGAGTGGTCCATATTTGACCTACTTAGCCTTTGAACAGACTTTGGCCAGAAATATTTTAACTTACTATGCATACTCAAAGACTTCTTTTGATGTTACTTCAACCATAGATTAGACCATATTTGACCTTATGAACACATTTCTGGACAAAGAGTCTTTAATCTTGAACTTTCTATACATATTCAAAGACACCTTCTGATGTTTCATCAGCCATAGAGTGGTCCATATTAGATCTACTTAACATATTTCTGTCCAAAGAGTCTTTGAACTTGAACTTGACCTTTCTATAAATACTCATAGACTCCTTCTGATGTTTCATCAGCCAGACAGTGGTTCATGCTTAACATATTTAACATTTAACAGTGGACCACCTACTTAACATATTTCTGGCCAAGGTCTTATCAAAGGCTAACTTACTATGCATACTCAGACTTCTTTTGATGTTACTTCAACCATAGATTAGACCATATTTGACCTTATGAACACATTTCTGGACAAAGAGTCTTTAATCTTGATCTTTCTATGCATTATAATAGACTCTTTCTGAAGTTTCATCAGTAGTTCAAATATGACTTTTTGTACATATATCTTGCCGGAGAATCCTTGTTCTTGATCTTTCTATACATACTATACATTAACTCCTTCTGATGTTTCATCAGCCATAGAGTGGTCCACTTAAGGACCCACTTAACATATTTCTGTCCAAAGAGTCTTTGAACTTGAACTTTCTATAAATACTCATAGACTCCTTCTGATGTTTCATGAGCCAGAGAGCGGTCCATATTTGACCTACTTAACATATTTCTGGCCAAGGTCTTATCAAAGGCTAACTTACCATGCATACTCATAGACTTCTTTTGATGTTACTTCAACCATAGATTGAACCACACCTTCTGATGTTTCATCAGCCAGAGAGTGGTCCATATTTGACCTACTTAGCCTTTGAACAGACTTTGGCCAGAAATATTTTAACTTACTATGCATACTCAAAGACTTCTTTTGATGTTACTTCAACCATAGATTAGACCATATTTGACCTTATGAACACATTTCTGGACAAAGAGTCTTTAATCTTGATCTTTCTATGCTTAATACTAGACTCTTTCTGAAGTTTCATCAGAAGATCAAATATGACTTTTTGTACATATATCTTGCTGGAGAATCCTTGTTCTTGATCTTTCTATACATACTGTACATTAACTCCTTCTGATGTTTCATCAGCCATAGAGTGGTCCATATTAGATCTACTTAACATATTTCTGTCCAAAGAGTCTTTGAACTTGAACTTGACCTTTCTATAAATACTCATAGACTCCTTCTGATGTTTCATCAGCCAGACAGTGGTTCATGCTTAACATATTTAACATTTAACAGTGGACCACCTACTTAACATATTTCTGGCCAAGGTCTTATCAAAGGCTAACTTACTATGCATACTCAGACTTCTTTTGATGTTACTTCAACCATAGTTTAGACCATATTTGACCTTATAAACACATTTCTGGACAAAGAGTCTTTGAACTTGAACTTGAACTTTCTATAAATACTCATAGACTCCTGACGTTTCATCAGCCAGACAGTGGTCCATATTTGACCTACTTAACATATTTCTGGCCAAGGTCTTATCAAAAGCTAACTTACTATGCATACTCATAGACTTCTTTTGATGTTACTTCAACCATAGATTAGACCATATTTGACCTTATGAGCACATTTCTGGACAAAGAGTCCTTAATCTTGAACTTTCTATAAATACTCATAGACACCTTCTGATGTTTCATCAGCCAGACAGTGGTCCATATTTGACCTACTTAGCCTTTGAACAGACTTTGGCCAGAAATATGTTAACTTACTATGCATAATCATAGACTTCTTTTGATGTTACTTCAACCATAGATTAGACCATATTTGACCTTATGAACACATTTCTGGACAAAGAGTCTTTAATCTTGATCTTTCTATGCATTATAATAGACTCTTTCTGAAGTTTCATCAGTAGTTCAAATATGAATTTTTGTACATATATCTTGCCGGAGAATCCTTGTTCTAGATCTTTCTATACATACTATACATTAACTCCTTCTGATGTTTCATCAGCCATAGAGTGGACCCACTTAACATATTTCTTAATATGTTAAGTGGGTCCACTTAAGGACCCACTTAACATATTTCTGTCCAAAGAGTCTTTGAACTTGAACTTTCTATAAATACTCATAGACTCCTTCTGATGTTTCATGAGCCAGAGAGCGGTCCATATTTGACCTACTTAACATATTTCTGGCCAAGGTCTTATCAAAGGCTAACTTACCATGCATACTCATAGACTTCTTTTGATGTTACTTCAACCATAGATTAGACCATATTTGACCTTATGAGCACATTTCTGGACAAAGAGTCCTTAATCTTGAACTTTCTATAAATACTCATAAACACCTTCTGATGTTTCATCAGCCAGACAGTGGTCCATATTTGACCTACTTAGCCTTAGAACAGACTTTGGCCAGAAATATGTTAACTTACAATGCATACTCATTTCTGGACAAAGAGTCTTTAATCTTGATCTTTCTATGCATAATAATAGACTCTTTCTGAGGTTTCATCAGTAGTTCATAACTTTTTGTACATATATCTTGCCTGAGAATCCTTGGTCTTGATCTTTCTATACATACTATACATTAACTCCTTCTGATGTTTCATCAGCCATAGAGTGGTCCATATTAGATCTACTTAACATATTTCTGTCCAAAGAGTCTTTGAACTTGAACTTTCTATAAATACTCATAGACTCCTTCTGATGTTTCATGAGCCAGAGAGTGGTCCATATTTGACCTACTTAACATATTTCTGGCCAAGGTCTTATCAAAGGCTAACTTACCATGCATACTCATAGACTTCTTTTGATGTTACTTCAACCATAGATTAGACCATATTTGACCTTATGAGCACATTTCTGGACAAAGAGTCCTTAATCTTGAACTTTCTATAAATACTCATAGACACCTTCTGATGTTTCATCAGCCAGACAGTGGTCCATATTTGACCTACTTAGCCTTTGAACAGACTTTGGCCAGAAATATGTTAACTTACTATGCATACTCATAGACTTCTTTTGATGTTACTTCAACCATAGATTAGACCATATTTGACCTTATGAACACATTTCTGGACAAAGAGTCTTTAATCTTGATCTTTCTATGCATTATAATAGACTCTTTCTGAAGTTTCATCAGTAGTTCAAATATGACTTTTTGTACATATATCTTGCCGGAGAATCCTTGTTCTAGATCTTTCTATACATACTATACATTAACTCCTTCTGATGTTTCATCAGCCATAGAGTGGTCCACTTAAGGACCCACTTAACATATTTCTGTCCAAAGAGTCTTTGAACTTGAACTTTCTATAAATACTCATAGACTCCTTCTGATGTTTCATGAGCCAGAGAGCGGTCCATATTTGACCTACTTAACATATTTCTGGCCAAGGTCTTATCAAAGGCTAACTTACCATGCATACTCATAGACTTCTTTTGATGTTACTTCAACCATAGATTAGACCATATTTGTCCTTATGAGCACATTTCTGGACAAAGAGTCCTTAATCTTGAACTTTCTATAAATACTCATAAACACCTTCTGATGTTTCATCAGCCAGACAGTGGTCCATATTTGACCTACTTAGCCTTAGAACAGACTTTGGCCAGAAATATGTTAACTTACTATGCATACTCATTTCTGGACAAAGAGTCTTTAATCTTGATCTTTCTATGCATAATAATAGACTCTTTCTGAGGTTTCATCAGTAGTTCATAACTTTTTGTACATATATCTTGCCTGAGAATCCTTGGTCTTGATCTTTCTATACATACTATACATTAACTCCTTCTGATGTTTCATCAGCCATAGAGTGGTCCATATTAGATCTACTTAACATATTTCTGTCCAAAGAGTCTTTGAACTTGAACTTTCTATAAATACTCATAGACTCCTTCTGATGTTTCATGAGCCAGAGAGTGGTCCATATTTGACCTACTTAACATATTTCTGGCCAAGGTCTTATCAAAGGCTAACTTACCATGCATACTCATAGACTTCTTTTGATGTTACTTCAACCATAGATTAGACCATATTTGACCATATGAGCACATTTCTGGACAAAGAGTCCTTAATCTTGAACTTTCTATAAATACTCATAGACACCTTCTGATGTTTCATCAGCCAGACAGTGGTCCATATTTGACCTACTTAGCCTTAGAACAGACTTTGGCCAGAAATATGTTAACTTACTATGCATACTCATAGACTTCTTTTGATGTTACTTCAACCATAGATTAGACCATATTTGACCTTATGAACACATTTCTGGACAAAGAGTCTTTAATCTTGATCTTTCTATGCATAATACTAGACTCTTTCTGAAGTTTCATCAGTAGTTCAAATATGACTTTTTGTACATATATCTTGCCGGAGAATCCTTGTTCTTGATCTTTCTATACATACTGTACATTAACTCCTTCTGATGTTTCATCAGCCATAGAGTGGTCCATATTAGATCCACTTAACATATTTCTGTCCAAAGAGTCTTTGAACTTAAACTTGACCTTTCTATAAATACTCATAGACTCCTTCTGATGTTTCATCAGCCAGACAGTGGTTTATGCTTAACATATTTAACATTTAACAGTGGACCACCTACTTAACATATTTCTGGCCAAGGTCTTATCAAAGGCTAACTTACTATGCATACTCAGACTTCTTTTGATGTTACTTCAACCATAGTTTAGACCATATTTGACCTTATAAACACATTTCTGGACAAAGAGTCTTTGAACTTGAACTTGAACTTTCTATAAATACTCATAGACTCCTGACGTTTCATCAGCCAGACAGTGGTCCATATTTGACCTACTTAACATATTTCTGGCCAAGGTCTTATCAAAGGCTAACTTACTATGCATACTCATAGACTTCTTTTGATGTTACTTCAACCATAGATTAGACCATATTTGACCTTATGAGCACGTTTCTGGACAAAGAGTCTTTAATCTTGATCTTTCTATGCATAATACTAGACTCTTTCTGAAGTTTCATCAGTAGTTCAAATATGACTTTTTGTACATATATCTTGCCGGAGAATCCTTGTTCTTGATCTTTCTATACATACTGTACATTAACTCCTTCTGATGTTTCATCAGCCATAGAGTGGTCCATATTAGACCCACTTAACATATTTCTGTCCAAAGAGTCTTTGAACTTAAACTTTCTAAACATAAAGACATGTTCTGATGTTAATTCAGTAGTTCAAATTTTTTTTTGTACATAAATCTGTCCAGAGAGTTCTTGAACTTGATCTTATATACATGCTCACAGAGTGCTTCTGACGTTTCATAAGCCACACAGTGGTCCATATTTGACCTACTTAACATATTTCTGGCCAAAGAGTCTTTGAACTTGAACTTTGTATAAATACTCATAGACTCCTTCTGATGTTTCATGAGCCAGAGAGTGGTCCATATTTGACCTACTTAACATATTTCTGGCCAAGGTCTTATCAAAGGCTAACTTACTATGCATACTCATAAACTTCTTTTGATGTTACTTCAACCATAGATTAGACCATATTTGACCATATGAGCACATTTCTGGACAAAGAGTCCTTAATCTTGAACTTTCTATACATATTCAAAGACACCTTCTGATGTTTCATCAGCCAGAGAGTGGTCCATATTTGACCTACTTAGCCTTTGAACAGACTTTGGCCAGAAATATTTTAACTTACTATGCATACTCAAAGACTTCTTTTGATGTTACTTCAACCATAGATTAGACCATATTTGACCTTATGAACACATTTCTGGACAAAGAGTCTTTAATCTTGAACTTTCTATACATATTCAAAGACACCTTCTGATGTTTCATCAGCCATAGAGTGGTCCATATTAGATCTACTTAACATATTTCTGTCCAAAGAGTCTTTGAACTTGAACTTGACCTTTCTATAAATACTCATAGACTCCTTCTGATGTTTCATCAGCCAGACAGTGGTTCATGCTTAACATATTTAACATTTAACAGTGGACCACCTACTTAACATATTTCTGGCCAAGGTCTTATCAAAGGCTAACTTACTACGCATACTCAGACTTCTTTTGATGTTACTTCAACCATAGATTAGACCATATTTGACCTTATGAACACATTTCTGGACAAAGAGTCTTTAATCTTGATCTTTCTATGCATTATAATAGACTCTTTCTGAAGTTTCATCAGTAGTTCAAATATGACTTTTTGTACATATATCTTGCCGGAGAATCCTTGTTCTTGATCTTTCTATACATACTATACATTAACTCCTTCTGATGTTTCATCAGCCATAGAGTGGTCCACTTAAGGACCCACTTAACATATTTCTGTCCAAAGAGTCTTTGAACTTGAACTTTCTATAAATACTCATAGACTCCTTCTGATGTTTCATGAGCCAGAGAGCGGTCCATATTTGACCTACTTAACATATTTCTGGCCAAGGTCTTATCAAAGGCTAACTTACCATGCATACTCATAGACTTCTTTTGATGTTACTTCAACCATAGATTGAACCACACCTTCTGATGTTTCATCAGCCAGAGAGTGGTCCATATTTGACCTACTTAGCCTTTGAACAGACTTTGGCCAGAAATATTTTAACTTACTATGCATACTCAAAGACTTCTTTTGATGTTACTTCAACCATAGATTAGACCATATTTGACCTTATGAACACATTTCTGGACAAAGAGTCTTTAATCTTGATCTTTCTATGCTTAATACTAGACTCTTTCTGAAGTTTCATCAGAAGATCAAATATGACTTTTTGTACATATATCTTGCTGGAGAATCCTTGTTCTTGATCTTTCTATACATACTGTACATTAACTCCTTCTGATGTTTCATCAGCCATAGAGTGGTCCATATTAGATCTACTTAACATATTTCTGTCCAAAGAGTCTTTGAACTTGAACTTGACCTTTCTATAAATACTCATAGACTCCTTCTGATGTTTCATCAGCCAGACAGTGGTTCATGCTTAACATATTTAACATTTAACAGTGGACCACCTACTTAACATATTTCTGGCCAAGGTCTTATCAAAGGCTAACTTACTATGCATACTCAGACTTCTTTTGATGTTACTTCAACCATAGTTTAGACCATATTTGACCTTATAAACACATTTCTGGACAAAGAGTCTTTGAACTTGAACTTGAACTTTCTATAAATACTCATAGACTCCTGACGTTTCATCAGCCAGACAGTGGTCCATATTTGACCTACTTAACATATTTCTGGCCAAGGTCTTATCAAAAGCTAACTTACTATGCATACTCATAGACTTCTTTTGATGTTACTTCAACCATAGATTAGACCATATTTGACCTTATGAGCACATTTCTGGACAAAGAGTCCTTAATCTTGAACTTTCTATAAATACTCATAGACACCTTCTGATGTTTCATCAGCCAGACAGTGGTCCATATTTGACCTACTTAGCCTTTGAACAGACTTTGGCCAGAAATATGTTAACTTACTATGCATAATCATAGACTTCTTTTGATGTTACTTCAACCATAGATTAGACCATATTTGACCTTATGAACACATTTCTGGACAAAGAGTCTTTAATCTTGATCTTTCTATGCATTATAATAGACTCTTTCTGAAGTTTCATCAGTAGTTCAAATATGAATTTTTGTACATATATCTTGCCGGAGAATCCTTGTTCTAGATCTTTCTATACATACTATACATTAACTCCTTCTGATGTTTCATCAGCCATAGAGTGGACCCACTTAACATATTTCTTAATATGTTAAGTGGGTCCACTTAAGGACCCACTTAACATATTTCTGTCCAAAGAGTCTTTGAACTTGAACTTTCTATAAATACTCATAGACTCCTTCTGATGTTTCATGAGCCAGAGAGCGGTCCATATTTGACCTACTTAACATATTTCTGGCCAAGGTCTTATCAAAGGCTAACTTACCATGCATACTCATAGACTTCTTTTGATGTTACTTCAACCATAGATTAGACCATATTTGACCTTATGAGCACATTTCTGGACAAAGAGTCCTTAATCTTGAACTTTCTATAAATACTCATAAACACCTTCTGATGTTTCATCAGCCAGACAGTGGTCCATATTTGACCTACTTAGCCTTAGAACAGACTTTGGCCAGAAATATGTTAACTTACTATGCATACTCATTTCTGGACAAAGAGTCTTTAATCTTGATCTTTCTATGCATAATAATAGACTCTTTCTGAGGTTTCATCAGTAGTTCATAACTTTTTGTACATATATCTTGCCTGAGAATCCTTGGTCTTGATCTTTCTATACATACTATACATTAACTCCTTCTGATGTTTCATCAGCCATAGAGTGGTCCATATTAGATCTACTTAACATATTTCTGTCCAAAGAGTCTTTGAACTTGAACTTTCTATAAATACTCATAGACTCCTTCTGATGTTTCATGAGCCAGAGAGTGGTCCATATTTGACCTACTTAACATATTTCTGGCCAAGGTCTTATCAAAGGCTAACTTACCATGCATACTCATAGACTTCTTTTGATGTTACTTCAACCATAGATTAGACCATATTTGACCATATGAGCACATTTCTGGACAAAGAGTCCTTAATCTTGAACTTTCTATAAATACTCATAGACACCTTCTGATGTTTCATCAGCCAGACAGTGGTCCATATTTGACCTACTTAGCCTTAGAACAGACTTTGGCCAGAAATATGTTAACTTACTATGCATACTCATAGACTTCTTTTGATGTTACTTCAACCATAGATTAGACCATATTTGACCTTATGAACACATTTCTGGACAAAGAGTCTTTAATCTTGATCTTTCTATGCATAATACTAGACTCTTTCTGAAGTTTCATCAGTAGTTCAAATATGACTTTTTGTACATATATCTTGCCGGAGAATCCTTGTTCTTGATCTTTCTATACATACTGTACATTAACTCCTTCTGATGTTTCATCAGCCATAGTGTGGTCCATATTAGATCCACTTAACATATTTCTGTCCAAAGAGTCTTTGAACTTGAACTTGACCTTTCTATAAATACTCATAGACTCCTTCTGATGTTTCATCAGCCAGACAGTGGTTTATGCTTAACATATTTAACATTTAACAGTGGACCACCTACTTAACATATTTCTGGCCAAGGTCTTATCAAAGGCTAACTTACTATGCATACTCAGACTTCTTTTGATGTTACTTCAACCATAGTTTAGACCATATTTGACCTTATAAACACATTTCTGGACAAAGAGTCTTTGAACTTGAACTTGAACTTTCTATAAATACTCATAGACTCCTGACGTTTCATCAGCCAGACAGTGGTCCATATTTGACCTACTTAACATATTTCTGGCCAAGGTCTTATCAAAGGCTAACTTACTATGCTTATTACTTTCTATAAATACTCATAGACACCTTCTGATGTTTCATCAGCCAGACAGTGGTCCATATTTGACCTACTTAGCCTTAGAACAGACTTTGGCCAGAAATATGTTAACTTACTATGCATACTCATAGACTTCTTTTGATGTTACTTCAACCATAGATTAGACCATATTTGACCTTATGAACACATTTCTGGACAAAGAGTCTTTAATCTTGATCTTTCTATGCATAATACTAGACTCTTTCTGAAGTTTCATCAGTAGTTCAAATATGACTTTTTGTACATATATCTTGCCGGAGAATCCTTGTTCTTGATCTTTCTATACATACTGTTCATTAACTCCTTCTGATGTTTCATCAGCCATAGAGTGGTCCACTTAAGGACCCACTTAACATATTTCTGTCCAAAGAGTCTTTGAACTTGAACTTTCTATAAATACTCATAGACTCCTTCTGATGTTTCATGAGCCAGAGAGTGGTCCATATTTGACCTACTTAACATATTTCTGGCCAAGGTCTTATCAAAGGCTAACTTACTATAAATACTCATAGACTTCTTTTGTTTTTACTTCAACCATAGATTAGACCATATTTGACTTTATGAACACATTTCTGGTCAAAGAATCCTTAATCTTGAACTTTCTATTAATACTCATAGACTCCTTCTGATGTTTTATCAGCAGGAGAGTGGTCCATTTTTGACTTACATAACAAATGAGCAAGATTTCTCAGATTTCTGGACAAAGAGTCCTTAATCTTGAACTTTCTAAACATAGAGACTTGTTCTGATGTTTCTTCAGCCAAATTTGACCTTTTGAACATATTTTTTGTCAGTGAATCATTGAACTTGATCTTTCTAAACATTTTCATAGACTTCTTCTAATGTTTCAGCAGCCAGACAGTAGTCCAAACTTGACCTACTGAACATATTTCTGGCAAGACAGTTACAGTAACATATTCCTGGCCAAAATTTTATCACAGTCTAACTTACTATGTGTTCTCATAGACTTCTTTTAATGCTAAATAAACCATATATTAGTCTACATTTGACCTATTGAACACATTTCTGGCCAAAGAGTCATCTACATTGAACTTTCTAAACATATAGACTTGTTCTGATGTTTCTTCAACCATCCTGTAGTTCAAATTTGACATTTAGAATATATTTAGAACTTTCTATTCATACACACACTCTTTTGAATGTTTCATCAGCCAGACAGTAGTCCATATTTGACCTACTGAACATATTTCTGACCAAATAGTCATCAAAATCTAACTTACCATGCAGACTCATTTGATGTTAAATTAACCATTATATTAGTCCTTATTTGACCTATTCCCCATAAATGGCCAAAGAGTCCTCGATTTTAAACTTTCTAAACATGCTCATAGGCTCCTTATGTTTCTTAACCTTTTGAACATGTTACTGGCCAAAGTGTCCTTGAACTTGAACTTTTTATACATATAGACTTATGATGTTTTATCAGCCAGACAGTAGTCCAAACTTGACCTACAGAACATATTTTTGGCAAAAGTATCATCAAGGGCTTACTTACTATCCATTTTTTATAGACTTCTTTTGATGTTACATCAACCATATATGAATCCATATTTGACATATTGAAAACATTTCTGGCCAATGAGTCCTAGATCTTGAACTTTCCAAAGAGTCCTTGAATTTTAACTTAACATACATACTGATGACCCCTTCAGATGTTACATCACCCAGACAAGTTTCCAAATTTGTCATAACGAACATATTTCGGAGTCTTTGATTTGGAACATTTTATATATGCTCAATTTCTATAGACTCCTTCTGATGTTTCAACAGTAGTTCAAATATGACTTACAGTAATATGACATATTTCTGGTCAAAGAGTCTTTAAACTTTACCTTTATATACGGTAAATATACTCGGAAATGTGTTCAATAGGTCAAATATGGACTAATATATGGTTGATACAATATCAAAAGAAGTCTATGAGAATGTATAGTAAGATAGCCTTTAATGATTCTTTGGCCAGAAATATGTTCAATAGGTCAAAATGGACTAATGTCTGGTTGATGAAATATCAGAATGAGTCTATGAGTATAGAAAGTTCAAGTTCATGTAGAGAAAGTTCAAGTTCAAGTCCAAAGACTCTTTGGCCAGAAAAATGTTCAATAGATCAAATGTGGACTAATATATGCTTGATGTAACATCAAAAGGAGTCTATGAGAACGCATAGAAAGGTAGCCTTTGATGATTTTGATGATCTGGCCTATTTTGCCAGAAATATATTCGTTAGTTAAAATATGGACTACTGTCTGACTAATGAAATATCAGAATGAGTCTATGAGTATGTATAGAAAGTTCAAGTTTAAGTCCAAAGACTCTATGGCCAGAAAAATGTTTAATAGGTCAAATATGGACTAAAATATGGATGATGTAACATCAAAAGAAGTCTATGAGAATGAATACTAAGTTAGCCTTTGATGAACTCTTTTGCCAGAAATATGTCCAGTAGGTCAAGTTTAGACTACTGTCTGGCTGATAAAACATCAAAAGGAGTCTATGAGTATGTATAGAAAGATCAAGTCCAAGGATTCTCTGGACATATTTGTACATATTTGTCATATATGTACAAAAAGTCATATTTGAACTACTGAATAAACATCAGAAGGAGTCTAGAGTATGAATAGAAAGTTCAAGATTAAGGACACTTTGTCCAGAAATGTGTTTATAAGGTCAAATATGGTCTAATCTATGGTTGAAGTAACATAAGAAGGAGACTATGAGTATTTATAGAAAGTTCAAGTTCAAGTTCAAAGACTCTTTGGCCAGAAATATGTTAAGTAGGTCAAATATGGACCACTGTCTGGCTGATGAAACATCAAAAGGAGTCTATGAGTATGTATAGAAAGTTCAAGATTAAGGACTCTTTGTCCCGAAATCTGCTCATAAGGTCAAATATGGTCTAATCTATGGTTGAAGTAACATCAAAAGAAGTCTATGAGTATGCATAGCAAGTTAGCATTTGATAAGACTTTGGCCAGAAATATGTTAAGTTGGTCAAAAATGGACCACTCTCCTGGTGATAAAACATCAGAAGGAGTCTATGAGTATTTATAGAAAGTTCAAGTTCAAGTTCAGACTCTTTGGACAGACATATGTTAAGGAAGTCAAATATGGACCACTGTCTGGCTGATGAAACATCAGAAGGAGTCTATGAGTATTTATAGAAAGTTCAATTTCAAGTTCAAAGACTCTTTGGACAGAAATATGTTAAGAAGGTCTAAAATGGACCACTGTCTGGCTGATGAAACATCAGAAGGAGTTAATGAGTATGTACAGAAAGATCAAGTTCAATGATTCTCCGGCAAGATATATGTACAAAAAGTCGTATTTGAACTACTGATGAAACTTCATAAAGATTCTAAGATTATGTAGAAAAGTTCAAGATTAAGGACTCTTTGTCCAGAAATGTGTTCATAAGGTCAAATATGCTCTAATCTATGGTTGAAGTAATATTAAAAGAAGTCTATGAGTATGCATAGTAAGTTAGACTTTGAAAAGAATTTGGCCAGAAATATGTTAAGTAAGGTCAATTATGGACCACTGTATGGCTGATGAAACATCAGAAGGAGTCAATGACTATGTATAGAAAGATCAAGATTAAGGATTCTCTGGCAAGATATATGTACAAAAAGTCATATTTGAATTACTGATGAAACTTCAGAAGGAGTCTATGAGTATAGAAAGTTCAAGATTAAAGACTCTTTGTCCAGAAATGTGTTCATAAGGTCAAATATGGTCTAATCTATGTTTGAAATAACATAAAAAGAAGTATATGAGTATGCATAGTAAGTTAGCCTTTGAAAAGACTTTGGCCAGAAATATGCTAAGTAGGTCAAATATGGACCACTCTCTGGCTGATGAAATATCAGAAGGAGTCTATGACTATTCATGGAAAGTTCAAGTTCAAAGACTCTTTGGCCTGAAATATGTTAAGTAGGTCAAATATGGACCACTTTCTGGCTGATGAAACATCAGAAGGAGTCTATGAGTGTTTAAAGAAAGTTCATGGACTCTCAGGCCAAAAATAGGTTCAAAATATCATATTTGAACTACTGATGAAACATCAGAAGGATTCTATGAGAATGTATAGCAAGATCAAAATCGAGGACTCTTTTGCCAGAAATGTGTTCAGTAGGTCAAATATGGACCACTGTCTTGCTGAAGAAACATCGGAAGGAGAATATGAGTATTTATAGAAGGTTCAAGTTCAAGTTCAAAGACTCTTTGGCCAGAAATATGTTAAGTAGGTAAAATATGGTCCACTCTTTGGCTGATGAAACATCAGAAGGAGTCTATTATTTATTGAAAGTTCAAGTTCAAAGACTCTTTGGCCAGAAATGTGTTTAGTGGGTCAAATATGGACCACTGTCTTGATGATGAAACATCAGAAGGAGTCTATAAGTATAGATAGAAAGTTCAAGATTAAGGACTCTTTGTCCAGAAATGTGTTCATAAGGTCAAACATGGTCTAATCAATGGTTGAAGTAACATCAAAAGAAGTCTATGAGTATGCATAGAAAGTTAGCCTTTGATAAGACTTTGGCAAGAAATATGTTGCGTATGTCAAATATGGACCACTGTCTGGCTGATGAAACATCAGAAGGAGTCTATTATTTATTGAAAGTTCAAGTTCAAAGACTCTTTGGCCTGAAATATGTTAAAAGGGTCAAATATGGACCACTCTCTTGCTGATGAAACATCAGGAGGAGTCTATGAGTATGTATAGTAAGATCAAGTTCAAGGATTCTCTGGCAAGAAAAATGTACATAAAGTTATATTTGAACTACTGATGAAACATCAAAAGGAGTCTGAGTATGTATAAAAGTTCAAGATTAAGGACTCTGTCCAGAAATGTTTTCATAAGATCAAATATTTTCTAATATATGGTTGAAGTAACATCAAAAGAAGTCTATAAGTATGTATAGACTGAAGTATATTTAAGTAAGTTAGTCTGTAATAAGATTTTGGCCAGAAATATGTTAAGTAGGTAAAATATGGACCACTCTCTGGCTGATTGAACATCAAAAGGAGTCTATGAGTATTTTTAGAAATTCAAGTTCAAGTTCAAAGACTCTTTGGACAGAAATATGTTAAGGAAGTCAAATATGGACCACTGTGTGGCTGATGAAACATCAGGAGTCTATGAGTATTTTTAGAAAGTTCAAGTTCAAAGACTCTTTGGCCAAAAATATGTTAAGTGGGCTAATATTGACCACTGTCTGGCTGATGAAACATCAGAAGGAGTCTATGAGTATGCATAGAAAGTTCAAGATTAAGGACTCTTTCAACCATGTTCTAATCTATGGTTGTCGTAACATCAAAAGGATGTGTAAGTTAGCCCTTGATAAGAGTTTTGCCTGAAATATGTTAAGAAGGTCAAAAATGGACCACTCTCCTGCTGATAAAATATCAGAAGGAGTCTGAGTATTTATAGAAAGTTCAAGATTAAGGACTACTTGTCCAGAAATGTGTTCATAAGGTCAAATATGGTCTAATCTATGGTTGTAGTAACATCAAAAGGAGTCTATGAGTATCCATAGTAAGTTAGCCTTTGATAAGACCTTGGCCAGAAATATGTTAAGTAGGTCAAATATGAACCACTGTCTGGCAGATGAAACATCAGAAGGAGTCTATGAGTATTTAAAGAAAGTTTAAGGACTCTCAGGACAAAAATAGGTTCAAAATATCATATTTTAACTATTGGATGGCTGAAGAAACATCAGAACTTGTCTATATTTTTAGAAAGTTCAAGTTCAATGACTCTTTGGCCAGAAATATGTTAGGTGGGCCAAATATGTCTGGCTGAT
Source organism: Rhinichthys klamathensis goyatoka (assembly GCF_029890125.1). Classification (NCBI taxonomy): domain Eukaryota; kingdom Metazoa; phylum Chordata; class Actinopteri; order Cypriniformes; family Leuciscidae; genus Rhinichthys; species Rhinichthys klamathensis. Next base: position 381,039 of record NW_026606637.1, read on the forward strand.
GAAACTTCAGAGTGACTCTATGAGTATGTATAGAAAATTCAAGAATAAGGACTCTGTCCAAAAATGTGTTCATAAGGAAAAATCTGGGCTAATCTAAGGTTGAAGTAACATCAAAAGAAGTTTAAGAGTATGCATAGTAAGTTAGCCTTTGATAAGACTTTGGCCAGAAATATGTATAGTTCAAATATGGACCACTGTCTGGCTGATGAAACATCAGGAGGAGTCTATGAGTATGTATAGAAATATCAAGTTCAAGGATTCTTTGGCCAGAAATATGTTCAAAATGTCATATTTGAACTACTCGATGGCTGCATTCATTCTTGTATAGATTTCGATGAAACAGTGAAATTGTCATGTGTTATCTTTTCAATGCACAATGGAATTAATTGCCATGAAAGATACCTTATTATTTGTCAATTCTTAAATCCACGTGTCAATTTAGCTAGATTGAGTATGCAGTGCAATGCAAGAGCACACATGGTGTGGTATCTATTCAATGAACATCGGAACAAATTCGTAGTTGTCTGCATGTACTGCAATTTATGTTGTGCTATATCAAATTATTTAGATATTGTATGCGATGCAGTGCAAAATTACTATATTGCGTTTTTATCTCTCCATTTCACAACGGAGTATGTTAGTTTTTGTATACAATACATACATTATTCATGAATGCACAACGGATTAAGTTAGTTCTTGTATACAGTGTATAATGCACAATGAATGAGTGTTGTTCTAGTTATGCTTTGCAATGCTTTGCAGTTTGCACATATGGTTTATCTCCCTTTTGGGTATCACAACTGTGTGCTTTTGAATTCCAATGCACACAACATCTAACTCATGCTAACTTGCAAGATCTAACACTCTGAAGAATGCACAATAGCAGAATGAAGATTGCACAACGGAAGTTTTTGTATACCGTGCATGTACCATATGTGCAAACTGCAAAGCATTGCAAAGCATAACTAGAACAACACTCATTCATTGTGCATTATACACTGTATACAAGAACTAACATGCAAACGACTGCTTTCCTTTTATGTTATGTTTTCAATGCACACAAGAATGATTTAGTTGTCCTATGCAGTGTAATGCAAAAGCACGCATATTGTGTTATCCGAAGGCGAATTTTATGTATTTTATGCACAATGGAAGTTGCAGTGCAATGCAGCAAAGCATAAGTTGTATCTCTTCAGTGCACAATGAAATAAGTTAGCTTTTGCATGCAAATAAATGCACAACAGATTAATTTATATCGTGCATGCACTGCAATGAAACATCACTTATATCATGTGCTAATTCTTCAATGCACAGGGGAATGAGTTCTGTATATATGTTGCGATGCAACTCATATGCAATGCAGTATCTCTTAATTTCAAAATAAAACAAATTAGTTATTTTATGCAATACTATGAAAGATAGTATTGAATGTTTTTCACTTCACAACGAATTCAGTTAGATTGGGTGTGTTCAAAGAAACAGTGCATGTGTTATATCTTCTATGCAAAACAGAATGAGTTTAGTTCTTTATGCATTGCTATACAAAAGCACACATATTGTGCTATCCGAAGTGGTAACTCAACATGCGTGAATAATGCACAACGGAATAAGTTAGTTATTGTATACAGTTTAGTGAAACAGGTCATATGTTATATGTTATATCTTTAATGCACAACTGAAAACGTTAGCTTTTGCATGCAAATAAATGCACAACGGATTAATTTATATCGTACATGCAATGCAATGCAATATCACATATGTCATGTGCTACTTCTTCAATGCACAAGGGAATTAATTACTTCTGTATGCGTTGCAATGCAACAGCTCATGTGGTATGCGATATCTCTTCATTGAACAGCGAAATAAGTTAGACAAAGTATAACTCTATTACGTCACATGTGCAAGAGCACATATTGTGTTATCTCTTCAATGAACAGCAAAATTAGTTAGTTGTTTTATGCATTGGAATGCAAAAGCATGCATGTTGTTAAGTTTTCGGATGTCAACACGGGTGCTTTTGCATTCCAATGCATACATCACCTTACTCATTTTGCTGTTTATTGGAGAGATTACATATTTGTCGTTGCATTGCATTGCAAGATCTAAATTACTCTGAAGAAGCACAACAGAAGATTGAATAATTCAGTTATTGTATATGAACGGAATAAGTTAGTTTATTGTATACAGTTCAATGAAACAGACCATATCAGTCAGTAAATTCAGGTCCTATATGCAGCGCTATGCAACAAGCACATATGTTGTATCTCTCCAATGCAAAATTAAAATGCACAACGGATTAATTTGTCTCGTGCATGGATTGCAATGAAACATCAAGTATGTCAGTGCTACTTCTTCAATGCACAGGGGAATTAATTAATTCTGTGTAAGTTGCGATGCAACTGCTCATATGTAATGTAATATCTCTTCCTTTCAAAACAAAACAAATTAGTTATTTTATGCAATACCATGAAAGATAGCATATTTCATGTATTTCACTTCACAACGAATTCAGTTAGATTGAGTATGTTCAATGAAACAGTCCAGATGTTATATCTTCAATGCACAACGGAATGAGTTTAGTTCTTTATGCATTGCTGTGCAAAATGCATAGCTTTGCAATGCAATACGTTGCAAAGCAACAGCTCATATGTTATGCGATATCTCTTAATTGCCCAGTGAAATAAGTTAGACTGAGTATGCAATGCACTAGAAGAGCAACAGTAAAATGCATCGGAATAAGTTCGTTCTTGTATGCATTGCAATGCAACAGCAAGATGATTTATCTCCAAGTAATATCTTGCAATGCATTGCAACAACACACATGTAATCTCTTCAATGAACAGCAAAATGAGTTAGTTGTTTTATGCATTGGAATGCAAAAGCATGCATTTTGTGTTACCCACTTTCGGATGTACAACACGCGTGCTTTTGCATTCCAATGCATACAACATCTAACTCATTTTGCGGTTCATTGAAGAGAATACATGTGTGCTGTTGCATTGCATTACAAGATCTAACTTTGAAGAATACACAACCGAAGATTGAATCATTCACAATAGAATAAGTTAGTTATTGTATACAGTTCAATGAAAAAGACCATGTCACTACTGTGATTCCTCAATGCATAAAGTCAGTAAACTTAGGTCCTGTATGCAGCGCTATGCTACAAGCACATATGTTGTACTCTTCAATGCACAGAAATAAGTTAGATTTTGCATGCAAATAAATGCATAACGGATTCATTTATTTCGTGCATGGATTGCAATGAAACATCACATACCGGTATGTCATGTGCTACTTCTTCAATGCACATGGGAATAAATTAGTTCTGTATGCGTTGCGATGCAACCACTCATATGTAATGCAATATCTCTTCATTGCAAAACGAAACAAGTTAGTTTATGAATGCTATGAAAGATAACATATTTAGCATATTTAATCTTGCTGGAGAATCCTTGTTCTTGATCTTTCTATACACACTATACATTAACTCCTTCTGATGTTTCATCAGCCATAGAGTGGTCCATATTAGACCCACTCAACATATTTCTGTCCAAAGAGTCTTTGAACTTGAACTTTCTATAAATACTCATAGACTCCTTCTGATGTTTCATGAGCCAGAGAGTGGTCCATATTTGACCTACCTAACATATTTCTGGCCAAGGTCTTATCAAAGGCTAACTTACCATGCATACTCATAGACTTCTTTTGATGTTACTTCAACCATAGATTAGACCATATTTGACCTTATGAGCACATTTCTGGACAAAGAGTCCTTAATCTTGAACTTTCTATAAATACTCATAGACACCTTCTGATGTTTCATCAGCCAGACAGTGGTCCATATTTGACCTACTTAGCCTTAGAACAGACTTTGGCCAGAAATATGTTAACTTACTTTGCATACTCATAGACTTCTTTTGATGTTACTTCAACCATAGATTAGACCATATTTGACCTTATGAACACATTTCTGGACAAAGAGTCTTTAATCTTGATCTTTCTATGCATAATACTAGACTCTTTCTGAAGTTTCATCAGTAGTTCAAATATGACTTTTTGTACATATATCTTGCCGGAGAATCCTTGTTCTTGATCTTTCTATACATACTATACATTAACTCCTTCTGATGTTTCATCAGCCATAGAGTGGTCCATATTAGATCTACTTAACATATTTCTGTCCAAAGAGTCTTTGAACTTGAACTTGACCTTTCTATTAATTCTCATAGACTCCTTCTGATGTTTCATCAGCCAGACAGTGGTTCATGCTTAACATATTTAACATTAAACAGTGGACCACCTACTTAACATATTTCTGGCCAAAGTCTTATCAAAGGCTAACTTACTATGCATACTCAGACTTCTTTTGATGTTACTTCAACCATAGTTTAGACCATATTTGACCTTATAAACACATTTCTGGACAAAGAGTCTTTGAACTTGAACTTGAACTTTCTATAAAAACTCATAGACTCGTGACGTTTCATCAGCCAAACAGTGGTCCATATTTGACCTACTTAACATATTTCTGGCCAAGGTCTTATCAAAGGCTAACTTACCATGCATACTCATAGACTTCTTTTGATGTTACTTCAACCATAGATTAGACCATATTTGACCTTATGAGCACATTTCTGGACAAAGAGTCCTTAATCTTGAACTTTCTATAAATACTCATAGACACCTTCTGATGTTTCATCAGCCAGACAGTGGTCCATATTTGACCTACTTAGCCTTAGAACAGACTTTGGCCAGAAATATGTTAACTTACTTTGCATACTCATAGACTTCTTTTGATGTTACTTCAACCATAGATTAGACCATATTTGACCTTATGAACACATTTCTGGACAAAGAGTCTTTAATCTTGATCTTTCTATGCATTATAATAGACTCTTTCTGAAGTTTCATCAGTAGTTCAAATATGACTTTTTGTACATATATCTTGCCGGAGAATCCTTGTTCTTGATCTTTCTATACATACTATACATTAACTCCTTCTGATGTTTCATCAGCCATAGAGTGGTCCACTTAAGGACCCACTTAACATTTTTCTGTCCAAAGAGTCTTTGAACTTGAACTTTCTATAAATACTCATAGACTCCTTCTGATGTTTCATGAGCCAGAGAGTGGTCCATATTTGACCTACTTAACATATTTCTGGCCAAGGTCTTATCAAAGGCTAACTTACCATGCATACTCATAGACTTCTTTTGATGTTACTTCAACCATAGATTAGACCATATTTGACCTTATGAGCACATTTCTGGACAAAGAGTCCTTAATCTTGAACTTTCTATAAATACTCATAGACACCTTCTGATGTTTCATCAGCCAGACAGTGGTCCATATTTGACCTACTTAGCCTTAGAACAGACTTTGGCCAGAAATATGTTAACTTACTATGCATACTCATAGACTTCTTTTGATGTTACTTCAACCATAGATTAGACCATATTTGACCTTATGAACACATTTCTGGACAAAGAGTCTTTAATCTTGATCTTTCTATGCATAATACTAGACTCTTTCTGAAGTTTCATCAGTAGTTCAAATATGACTTTTTGTACATATATCTTGCCGGAGAATCCTTGTTCTTGATCTTTCTATACATACTGTACATTAACTCCTTCTGATGTTTCATCAGCCATAGAGTGGACCATATTAGATCTACTTATCATATTTCTGTCCAAAGAGTCTTTGAACTTGAACTTGACCTTTCTATAAATACTCATAGACTCCTTCTGATGTTTCATCAGCCAGACAGTGGTTCATGCTTAACATATTTAACATTTAACAGTGGACCACCTACTTAACATATTTCTGGCCAAGGTCTTATCAAAGGCTAACTTACTATGCATACTCAGACTTCTTTTGATGTTACTTCAACCATAGTTTAGACCATATTTGACCTTATAAACACATTTCTGGACAAAGAGTCTTTGAACTTGAACTTGAACTTTCTATAAAAACCCATAGACTCGTGACGTTTCATCAGCCAGACAGTGGTCCATATTTGACCTACTTAACATATTTCTGGCCAAGGTCTTATCAAAGGCTAACTTACTATGCATACTCATAGACTTCTTTTGATGTTACTTCAACCATAGATTAGACCATATTTGACCTTATGAGCACATTTCTGGACAAAGAGTCCTTAATCTTGAACTTTCTATAAATACTCATAGACACCTTCTGATGTTTCATCAGCCAGACAGTGGTCCATATTTGACCTACTTAGCCTTTGAACAGACTTTTGGCCAGAAATATGTTAACTTACTATGCATACTCATAGACTTCTTTTGATGTTACTTCAACCATAGATTAGACCATATTTGACCTTATGAACACATTTCTGGACAAAGAGTCTTTAATCTTGATCTTTCTATGCATAATAATAGACTCTTTCTGAAGTTTCATCAGTAGTTCAAATATGACTTTTTGTACATATATCTTGCCGGAGAATCCTTGTTCTTGATCTTTCTATACATACTATACATTAACTCCTTCTGATGTTTCATCAGCCATAGAGTGGTCCACTTAAGGACCCACTTAACATATTTCTGTCCAAAGAGTCTTTGAACTTGAACTTTCTATAAATAGTCATAGACTCCTTCTGATGTTTCATGAGCCAGAGAGTGGTCCATATTTGACCTACTTAACATATTTCTGGCCAAGGTCTTATCAAAGGCTAACTTACCATGCATACTCATAGACTTCTTTTGATGTTACTTCAACCATAGATTAGACCATATTTGACCTTATGAGCACATTTCTGGACAAAGAGTCCTTAATCTTGAACTTTCTATAAATACTCATAGACACCTTCTGATGTTTCATCAGCCAGACAGTGGTCCATATTTGACCTACTTAGCCTTAGAACAGACTTTGGCCAGAAATATGTTAACTTACTTTGCATACTCATAGACTTCTTTTGATGTTACTTCAACCATAGATTAGACCATATTTGACCTTATGAACACATTTCTGGACAAAGAGTCTTTAATCTTGATCTTTCTATGCATAATACTAGACTCTTTCTGAAGTTTCATCAGTAGTTCAAATATGACTTTTTGTACATATATCTTGCCGGAGAATCCTTGTTCTTGATCTTTCTATACATACTGTACATTAACTCCTTCTGATGTTTCATCAGCCATAGAGTGGTCCATATTAGATCTACTGAACATATTTCTGTCCAAAGAGTCTTTGAATTTGAACTTGACCTTTCTATAAATACTCATAGACTCCTTCTGATGTTTCATCAGCCAGACAGTGGTTCATGCTTAACATATTTAACATTTAACAGTGGACCACCTACTTAACATATTTCTGGCCAAGGTCTTATCAAAGGCTAACTTACTATGCATACTCAGACTTCTTTTGATGTTACTTCAACCATAGTTTAGACCATATTTGACCTTATAAACACATTTCTGGACAAAGAGTCTTTGAACTTGAACTTGAACTTTCTATAAATACTCATAGACTCCTGACGTTTCATCAGCCAGACAGTGGTCCATATTTGACCTACTTAACATATTTCTGGCCAAGGTCTTATCAAAGGCTAACTTACTATGCATACTCATAGACTTCTTTTGATGTTACTTCTACCATAGATTAGACCATATTTGACCTTATGAGCACATTTCTGGACAAAGAGTCCTTAATCTTGAACTTTCTATAAATACTCATAGACACCTTCTGATGTTTCATCAGCCAGACAGTGGTCCATATTTGACCTACTTAGCCTTTGAACAGACTTTGGCCAGAAATATGTTAACTTACTATGCATACTCATAGACTTCTTTTGATGTTACTTCAACCATAGATTAGACCATATTTGACCTTATGAACACATTTCTGGACAAAGAGTCTTTAATCTTGATCTTTCTATGCATTATAATAGACTCTTTCTGAAGTTTCATCAGTAGTTCAAATATGACTTTTTGTACATATATCTTGCCGGAGAATCCTTGTTCTAGATCTTTCTATACATACTATACATTAACTCCTTCTGATGTTTCATCAGCCATAGAGTGGTCCACTTAAGGACCCACTTAACATATTTCTGTCCAAAGAGTCTTTGAACTTGAACTTTCTATAAATACTCATAGACTCCTTCTGATGTTTCATGAGCCAGAGAGCGGTCCATATTTGACCTACTTAACATATTTCTGGCCAAGGTCTTATCAAAGGCTAACTTACCATGCATACTCATAGACTTCTTTTGATGTTACTTCAACCATAGATTAGACCATATTTGACCTTATGAGCACATTTCTGGACAAAGAGTCCTTAATCTTGAACTTTCTATAAATACTCATAGACACCTTCTGATGTTTCATCAGCCAGACAGTGGTCCATATTTGACCTACTTAGCCTTAGAACAGACTTTGGCCAGAAATATGTTAACTTACTATGCATACTCATAGACTTCTTTTGATGTTACTTCAACCATAGATTAGACCATATTTGACCTTATGAACACATTTCTGGACAAAGAGTCTTTAATCTTGATCTTTCTATGCATAATACTAGACTCTTTCTGAAGTTTCATCAGTAGTTCAAATATGACTTTTTGTACATATATCTTGCCGGAGAATCCTTGTTCTTGATCTTGCTATACATACTGTACATTAACTCCTTCTGATGTTTCATCAGCCATAGAGTGGACCATATTAGATCTACTTATCATATTTCTGTCCAAAGAGTCTTTGAACTTGAACTTGACCTTTCTATAAATACTCATAGACTCCTTTTGATGTTTCATCAGCCAGACAGTGGTTCATGCTTAACATATTTAACATTTAACAGTGGACCACCTACTTAACATATTTCTGGCCAAGGTCTTATCAAAGGCTAACTTACTATGCATACTCAGACTTCTTTTGATGTTACTTCAACCATAGTTTAGACCATATTTGACCTTATAAACACATTTCTGGACAAAGAGTCTTTGAACTTGAACTTGAACTTTCTATAAAAACTCATAGACTCGTGACGTTTCATCAGCCAGACAGTGGTCCATATTTGACCTACTTAACATATTTCTGGCCAAGGTCTTATCAAAGGCTAACTTACTATGCATACTCATAGACTTCTTTTGATGTTACTTCAACCATAGATTAGACCATATTTGACCTCATGAGCACATTTCTGGACAAAGAGTCCTTAATCTTGAACTTTCTATAAATACTCATAGACACCTTCTGATGTTTCATCAGCCAGACAGTGGTCCATATTTGACCTACTTAGCCTTTGAACAGACTTTGGCCAGAAATATGTTAACTTACTATGCATACTCATAGACTTCTTTTGATGTTACTTCAACCATAGATTAGACCATATTCGACCTTATGAACACATTTCTGGACAAAGAGTCTTTAATCTTGATCTTTCTATGAATAATAATAGACTCTTTCTGAGGTTTCATCAGTAGTTCATAACTTTTTGTACATATATCTTGCCTGAGAATCCTTGTTCTTGATCTTTCTATACATACTATACGTTAACTCCTTCTGATGTTTCATCAGCCATAGAGTGGTCCATATTAGATCTACTTAACATATTTCTGTCCAAAGAGTCTTTGAACTTGAACTTTCTATAAATACTCATAGACTCCTTCTGATGTTTCATGAGCCAGAGAGTGGTCCATATTTGACCTACCTAACATATTTCTGGCCAAGGTCTTATCAAAGGCTAACTTACCATGCATACTCATAGACTTCTTTTGATGTTACTTCAACCATAGATTAGACCATATTTGACCTTATGAGCACATTTCTGGACAAAGAGTCCTTAATCTTGAACTTTCTATAAATACTCATAGACACCTTCTGATGTTTCATCAGCCAGACAGTGGTCCATATTTGACCTACTTAGCCTTAGAACAGACTTTGGCCAGAAATATGTTAACTTACTTTGCATACTCATAGACTTCTTTTGATGTTACTTCAACCATAGATTAGACCATATTTGACCTTATGAACACATTTCTGGACAAAGAGTCTTTAATCTTGATCTTTCTATGCATAATACTAGACTCTTTCTGAAGTTTCATCAGTAGTTCAAATATGACTTTTTGTACATATATCTTGCCGGAGAATCCTTGTTCTTGATCTTTCTATACATACTGTACATTAACTCCTTCTGATGTTTCATCAGCCATAGAGTGGTCCATATTAGATCTACTTAACATATTTCTGTCCAAAGAGTCTTTGAACTTGAACTTGACCTTTCTATAAATACTCATAGACTCCTTCTGATGTTTCATCAGCCAGACAGTGGTTCATGCTTAACATATTTAACATTTAACAGTGGACCACCTACTTAACATATTTCTGGCCAAGGTCTTATCAAAGGCTAACTTACTATGCATACTCAGACTTCTTTTGATGTTACTTCAACCATAGTTTAGACCATATTTGACCTTATAAACACATTTCTGGACAAAGAGTCTTTGAACTTGAACTTGAACTTTCTATAAATACTCATAGACTCCTGACGTTTCATCAGCCAGACAGTGGTCCATATTTGACCTACTTAACATATTTCTGGCCAAGGTCTTATCAAAGGCTAACTTACTATGCGTACTCATAGACTTCTTTTGATGTTACTTCAACCATAGATTAGACCATATTTGACCTTATGAGCACATTTCTGGACAAAGAGTCCTTAATCTTGAACTTTCTATAAATACTCATAGACACCTTCTGATGTTTCATCAGCCAGACAGTGGTCCATATTTGACCTACTTAGCCTTTGAACAGACTTTGGCCAGAAATATGTTAACTTACTATGCATACTCATAGACTTCTTTTGATGTTACTTCAACCATAGATTAGACCATATTTGACCTTATGAACACATTTCTGGACAAAGAGTCTTTAATCTTGATCTTTCTATGCATTATAATAGACTCTTTCTGAAGTTTCATCAGTAGTTCAAATATGACTTTTTGTACATATATCTTGCCGGAGAATCCTTGTTCTTGATCTTTCTATACATACTATACATTAACTCCTTCTGATGTTTCATCAGCCATAGAGTGGTCCACTTAAGGACCCACTTAACATATTTCTGTCCAAAGAGTCTTTGAACTTGAACTTTCTATAAATAGTCATAGACTCCTTCTGATGTTTCATGAGCCAGAGAGTGGTCCATATTTGACCTACTTAACATATTTCTGGCCAAGGTCTTATCAAAGGCTAACTTACCATGCATACTCATAGACTTCTTTTGATGTTACTTCAACCATAGATTAGACCATATTTGACCTTATGAGCACATTTCTGGACAAAGAGTCCTTAATCTTGAACTTTCTATAAATACTCATAGACACCTTCTGATGTTTCATCAGCCAGACAGTGGTCCATATTTGACCTACTTAGCCTTAGAAGAGACTTTGGCCAGAAATATGTTAACTTACTTTGCATACTCATAGACTTCTTTTGATGTTACTTCAACCATAGATTAGACCATATTTGACCTTATGAACACATTTCTGGACAAAGAGTCTTTAATCTTGATCTTTCTATGCATAATACTAGACTCTTTCTGAAGTTTCATCAGTAGTTCAAATATGACTTTTTGTACATATATCTTGCCGGAGAATCCTTGTTCTTGATCTTTCTATACATACTATACATTAACTCCTTCTGATGTTTCATCAGCCATAGAGTGGTCCATATTAGATCTACTTAACATATTTCTGTCCAAAGAGTCTTTGAACTTGAACTTGACCTTTCTATAAATACTCATAGACTCCTTCTGATGTTTCATCAGCCAGACAGTGGTTCATGCTTAACATATTTAACATTTAACAGTGGACCACCTACTTAACATATTTCTGGCCAAGGTCTTATCAAAGGCTAACTTACTATGCATACTCAGACTTCTTTTGATGTTACTTCAACCATAGTTTAGACCATATTTGACCTTATAAACACATTTCTGGACAAAGAGTCTTTGAACTTGAACTTGAACTTTCTATAAATACTCATAGACTCCTGACGTTTCATCAGCCAGACAGTGGTCCATATTTGACCTACTTAACATATTTCTGGCCAAGGTCTTATCAAAGGCTAACTTACTATGCATACTCATAGACTTCTTTTGATGTTACTTCAACCATAGATTAGACCATATTTGACCTTATGAGCACATTTCTGGACAAAGAGTCCTTAATCTTGAACTTTCTATAAATACTCATAGACACCTTCTGATGTTTCATCAGCCAGACAGTGGTCCATATTTGACCTACTTAGCCTTTGAACAGACTTTGGCCAGAAATATGTTAACTTACTATGCATACTCATAGACTTCTTTTGATGTTACTTCAACCATAGATTAGACCATATTTGACCTTATGAACACATTTCTGGACAAAGAGTCTTTAATCTTGATCTTTCTATGCATTATAATAGACTCTTTCTGAAGTTTCATCAGTAGTTCAAATATGACTTTTTGTACATATATCTTGCCGGAGAATCCTTGTTCTTGATCTTTCTATACATACTATACATTAACTCCTTCTGATGTTTCATCAGCCATAGAGTGGTCCACTTAAGGACCCACTTAACATATTTCTGTCCAAAGAGTCTTTGAACTTGAACTTTCTATAAATAGTCATAGACTCCTTCTGATGTTTCATGAGCCAGAGAGTGGTCCATATTTGACCTACTTAACATATTTCTGGCCAAGGTCTTATCAAAGGCTAACTTACCATGCATACTCATAGACTTCTTTTGATGTTACTTCAACCATAGATTAGACCATATTTGACCTTATGAGCACATTTCTGGACAAAGAGTCCTTAATCTTGAACTTTCTATAAATACTCATAGACACCTTCTGATGTTTCATCAGCCAGACAGTGGTCCATATTTGACCTACTTAGCCTTAGAAGAGACTTTGGCCAGAAATATGTTAACTTACTTTGCATACTCATAGACTTCTTTTGATGTTACTTCAACCATAGATTAGACCATATTTGACCTTATGAACACATTTCTGGACAAAGAGTCTTTAATCTTGATCTTTCTATGCATAATACTAGACTCTTTCTGAAGTTTCATCAGTAGTTCAAATATGACTTTTTGTACATATATCTTGCCGGAGAATCCTTGTTCTTGATCTTTCTATACATACTATACATTAACTCCTTCTGATGTTTCATCAGCCATAGAGTGGTCCATATTAGATCTACTTAACATATTTCTGTCCAAAGAGTCTTTGAACTTGAACTTGACCTTTCTATTAATTCTCATAGACTCCTTCTGATGTTTCATCAGCCAGACAGTGGTTCATGCTTAACATATTTAACATTAAACAGTGGACCACCTACTTAACATATTTCTGGCCAAAGTCTTATCAAAGGCTAACTTACTATGCATACTCAGACTTCTTTTGATGTTACTTCAACCATAGTTTAGACCATATTTGACCTTATAAACACATTTCTGGACAAAGAGTCTTTGAACTTGAACTTGAACTTTCTATAAAAACTCATAGACTCGTGACGTTTCATCAGCCAAACAGTGGTCCATATTTGACCTACTTAACATATTTCTGGCCAAGGTCTTATCAAAGGCTAACTTACCATGCATACTCATAGACTTCTTTTGATGTTACTTCAACCATAGATTAGACCATATTTGACCTTATGAGCACATTTCTGGACAAAGAGTCCTTAATCTTGAACTTTCTATAAATACTCATAGACACCTTCTGATGTTTCATCAGCCAGACAGTGGTCCATATTTGACCTACTTAGCCTTTGAACAGACTTTGGCCAGAAATATGTTAACTTACTATGCATACTCATAGACTTATTTTGATGTTACTTCAACCATAGATTGGACCATATTTGACCTTATGAACACATTTCTGGACAAAGAGTCTTTAATCTTGATCTTTCTATGCATAATAATAGACTCTTTCTGAAGTTTCATCAGTAGTTCAAATATGACTTTTTGTACATATATCTTGCCGGAGAATCCTTGTTCTTGATCTTTCTATACATACTATACATTAACTCCTTCTGATGTTTCATCAGCCATAGAGTGGTTCACTTAAGGACCCACTTAACATATTTCTGTCCAAAGAGTCTTTGAACTTGAACTTTCTATAAATAGTCATAGACTCCTTCTGATGTTTCATGAGCCAGAGAGTGGTCCATATTTGACCTACTTAACATATTTCTGGCCAAGGTCTTATCAAAGGCTAACTTACCATGCATACTCATAGACTTCTTTTGATGTTACTTCAACCATAGATTAGACCATATTTGACCTTATGAGCACATTTCTGGACAAAGAGTCCTTAATCTTGAACTTTCTATAAATACTCATAGACACCTTCTGATGTTTCATCAGCCAGACAGTGGTCCATATTTGACCTACTTAGCCTTAGAAGAGACTTTGGCCAGAAATATGTTAACTTACTTTGCATACTCATAGACTTCTTTTGATGTTACTTCAACCATAGATTAGACCATATTTGACCTTATGAACACATTTCTGGACAAAGAGTCTTTAATCTTGATCTTTCTATGCATAATACTAGACTCTTTCTGAAGTTTCATCAGTAGTTCAAATATGACTTTTTGTACATATATCTTGCCGGAGAATCCTTGTTCTTGATCTTTCTATACATACTATACATTAACTCCTTCTGATGTTTCATCAGCCATAGAGTGGTCCATATTAGATCTACTTAACATATTTCTGTCCAAAGAGTCTTTGAACTTGAACTTGACCTTTCTATTAATTCTCATAGACTCCTTCTGATGTTTCATCAGCCAGACAGTGGTTCATGCTTAACATATTTAACATTAAACAGTGGACCACCTACTTAACATATTTCTGGCCAAAGTCTTATCAAAGGCTAACTTACTATGCATACTCAGACTTCTTTTGATGTTACTTCAACCATAGTTTAGACCATATTTGACCTTATAAACACATTTCTGGACAAAGAGTCTTTGAACTTGAACTTGAACTTTCTATAAAAACTCATAGACTCGTGACGTTTCATCAGCCAAACAGTGGTCCATATTTGACCTACTTAACATATTTCTGGCCAAGGTCTTATCAAAGGCTAACTTACCATGCATACTCATAGACTTCTTTTGATGTTACTTCAACCATAGATTAGACCATATTTGACCTTATGAGCACATTTCTGGACAAAGAGTCCTTAATCTTGAACTTTCTATAAATACTCATAGACACCTTCTGATGTTTCATCAGCCAGACAGTGGTCCATATTTGACCTACTTAGCCTTAGAACAGACTTTGGCCAGAAATATGTTAACTTACTATGCATACTCATAGACTTCTTTTGATGTTACTTCAACCATAGATTAGACCATATTTGACCTTATGAACACATTTCTGGACAAAGAGTCTTTAATCTTGATCTTTCTATGCATAATAATAGACTCTTTCTGAAGTTTCATCAGTAGTTCAAATATGACTTTTTGTACATATATCTTGCCGGAGAATCCTTGTTCTTGATCTTTCTATACATACTATACATTAACTCCTTCTGATGTTTCATCAGCCATAGAGTGGTCCACTTAAGGACCCACTTAACATTTTTCTGTCCAAAGAGTCTTTGAACTTGAACTTTCTATAAATACTCATAGACTCCTTCTGATGTTTCATGAGCCAGAGAGTGGTCCATATTTGACCTACTTAACATATTTCTGGCCAAGGTCTTATCAAAGGCTAACTTACCATGCATACTCATAGACTTCTTTTGATGTTACTTCAACCATAGATTAGACCATATTTGACCTTATGAGCACATTTCTGGACAAAGAGTCCTTAATCTTGAACTTTCTATAAATACTCATAGACACCTTCTGATGTTTCATCAGCCAGACAGTGGTCCATATTTGACCTACTTAGCCTTAGAACAGACTTTGGCCAGAAATATGTTAACTTACTATGCATACTCATAGACTTCTTTTGATGTTACTTCAACCATAGATTAGACCATATTTGACCTTATGAACACATTTCTGGACAAAGAGTCTTTAATCTTGATCTTTCTATGCATAATACTAGACTCTTTCTGAAGTTTCATCAGTAGTTCAAATATGACTTTTTGTACATATATCTTGCCGGAGAATCCTTGTTCTTGATCTTTCTATACATACTGTACATTAACTCCTTCTGATGTTTCATCAGCCATAGAGTGGACCATATTAGATCTACTTATCATATTTCTGTCCAAAGAGTCTTTGAACTTGAACTTGACCTTTCTATAAATACTCATAGACTCCTTCTGATGTTTCATCAGCCAGACAGTGGTTCATGCTTAACATATTTAACATTTAACAGTGGACCACCTACTTAACATATTTCTGGCCAAGGTCTTATCAAAGGCTAACTTACTATGCATACTCAGACTTCTTTTGATGTTACTTCAACCATAGTTTAGACCATATTTGACCTTATAAACACATTTCTGGACAAAGAGTCTTTGAACTTGAACTTGAACTTTCTATAAGTACTCATAGACCCCTGACGTTTCATCAGCCAGACAGTGGTCCATATTTGACCTACTTAACATATTTCTGGCCAAGGTCTTATCAAAGGCTAACTTACCATGCATACTCATAGACTTCTTTTGATGTTACTTCAACCATAGATTAGACCATAATTGACCTTCTGAGCACATTTCTGGACAAAGAGTCCTTAATCTTGAACTTTCTATAAATACTCATAGACACCTTCTGATGTTTCATCAGCCAGACAGTGGTCCATATTTGACCTACTTAGCCTTTGAACAGACTTTGGCCAGAAATATGTTAACTTACTATGCATACTCATAGACTTATTTTGGTTACATCAACCATAGATTGGACCATATTTGACCTTATGAACACGTTTCTGGACAAAGAGTCTTTAATCTTGATCTTTCTATGCATAATAATAGACTCTTTCTGAAGTTTCATCAGTAGTTCAAATATGACTTTTTGTACATATATCTTGCCGGAGAATCCTTGTTCTTGATCTTTCTATACATACTATACATTAATTCCTTCTGATGTTTCATCAGCCATAGATTGGTCCACTTAAGGACCCACTTAACATATTTCTGTCCAAAGAGTCTTTGAACTTGAACTTTCTATAAATAGTCATAGACTCCTTCTGATGTTTCATGAGCCAGAGAGTGGTCCATATTTGACCTACTTAACATATTTCTGGCCAAGGTCTTATCAAAGGCTAACTTACCATGCATACTCATAGACTTCTTTTGATGTTACTTCAACCATAGATTAGACCATATTTGACCTTATGAGCACATTTCTGGACAAAGAGTCCTTAATCTTGAACTTTCTATAAATACTCATAGACACCTTCTGATGTTTCATCAGCCAGACAGTGGTCCATATTTGACCTACTTAGCCTTAGAACAGACTTTGGCCAGAAATATGTTAACTTACTTTGCATACTCATAGACTTCTTTTGATGTTACTTCAACCATAGATTAGACCATATTTGACCTTATGAACACATTTCTGGACAAAGAGTCTTTAATCTTGATCTTTCTATGCATAATAATAGACTCTTTCTGAAGTTTCATCAGTAGTTCAAATATGACTTTTTGTACATATATCTTGCCGGAGAATCCTTGTTCTTGATCTTTCTATACATACTGTACATTAACTCCTTCTGATGTTTCATCAGCCATAGAGTGGTCCATATTAGATCTACTTAACATATTTAAGTCCAAAGAGTCTTTGAACTTGAACTTGACCTTTCTATAAATACTCATAGACTCCTTCTGATGTTTCATCAGCCAGACAGTGGTTCATGCTTAACATATTTAACATTTAACAGTGGACCAACTACTTAACATATTTCTGGCCAATGTCTTATCAAAGGCTAACTTACTATGCATACTCAGACTTCTTTTGATGTTACTTCAACCATAGTTTAGACCATATTTGACCTTATAAACACATTTCTGGACAAAGAGTCTTTGAACTTGAACTTGAACTTTCTATAAATACTCATAGACTCCTGACGTTTCATCAGCCAGACAGTGGTCCATATTTGACCTACTTAACATATTTCTGGCCAAGGTCTTATCAAAGGCTAACTTAATATGCATACTCATAGACTTCTTTTGATGTTACTTCAACCATAGATTAGACCATATTTGACCTTATGAGCACATTTCTGGACAAAGAGTCCTTAATCTTGAACTTTCTATAAATACTCATAGACACCTTCTGATGTTTCATCAGCCAGACAGTGGTCCATATTTGACCTACTTAGCCTTTGAACAGACTTTGGCCAGAAATATGTTAACTTACTATGCATACTAATAGACTTCTTTTGATGTTACTTCAACCATAGATTAGACCATATTTGACCTTATGAACACATTTCTGGACAAAGAGTCTTTAATCTTGATCTTTCTATGCATAATAATAGACTCTTTCTGAAGTTTCATCAGTAGTTCAAATATGACTTTTTGTACATATATCTTGCCGGAGAATCCTTGTTCTTGATCTTTCTATACATACTATACATTAACTCCTTCTGATGTTTCATCAGCCATAGAGTGGTCCACTTAAGGACCCACTTAACATATTTCTGTCCAAAGAGTCTTTGAACTTGAACTTTCTATAAATACTCATAGACTCCTTCTGATGTTTCATGAGCCAGAGAGTGGTCCATATTTGACCTACTTAACATATTTCTGGCCAAGGTCTTATCAAAGGCTAACTTACCATGCATACTCATAGACTTCTTTTGATGTTACTTCAACCATAGATTAGACCATATATGAGCTTATGAGCACATTTCTGGACAAAGAGTCCTTAATCTTGAACTTTCTATAAATACTCATAGACACCTTCTGATGTTTCATCAGCCAGACAGTGGTCCATATTTGACCTTATGAACACATTTCTGGACAAAGAGTCTTTAATCTTGATCTTTCTATGCATAATACTAGACTCTTTCTGAAGTTTCATCAGTAGTTCAAATATGACTTTTTGTACATATATCTTGCCGGAGAATCCTTGTTCTTGATCTTTCTATACATACTGTACATTAACTCCTTCTGATGTTTCATCAGCCATAGAGTGGTCCATATTAGATCTACTTAACATATTTCTGTCCAAAGAGTCTTTGAACTTGAACTTGACCTTTCTATAAATACTCATAGACTCCTTCTGATGTTTCATCAGCCAGACAGTGGTTCATGCTTAACATATTTAACATTTAACAGTGGACCACCTACTTAACATATTTCTGGCCAAGGTCTTATCAAAGGCTAACTTACTATGCATACTCAGACTTCTTTTGATGTTACTTCAACCATAGTTTAGACCATATTTGACCTTATAAACACATTTCTGGACAAAGAGTCTTTGAACTTGAACTTTCTATAAATACTCATAGACTCCTGACGTTTCATCAGCCAGACAGTGGTCCATATTTGACCTACTTAACATATTTCTGGCCAAGGTCTTATCAAAGGCTAACTTACTATGCATACTCATAGACTTCTTTTGATGTTACTTCAACCATAGATTAGACCATATTTGACCTTATGAGCACATTTCTGGACAAAGAGTCCTTAATCTTTAACTTTCTATAAATACTCATAGACACCTTCTGATGTTTCATCAGCCAGACAGTGGTCCATATTTGACCTACTTAGCCTTTGAACAGACTTTGGCCAGAAATATGTTAACTTACTATGCATACTCATAGACTTCTTTTGATGTTACTTCAACCATAGATTAGACCATATTTGACCTTATGAACACATTTCTGGACAAAGAGTCTTTAATCTTGATCTTTCTATGCATAATACTAGACTCTTTCTGAAGTTTCATCAGTAGTTCAAATATGACTTTTTGTACATATATCTTGCCGGAGAATCCTTGTTCTTGATCTTTCTATACATACTGTACATTAACTCCTTCTGATGTTTCATCAGCCATAGAGTGGACCATATTAGATCTACTTATCATATTTCTGTCCAAAGAGTCTTTGAACTTGAACTTGACCTTTCTATAAATACTCATAGACTCCTTCTGATGTTTCATCAGCCAGACAGTGGTTCATGCTTAACATATTTAACATTTAACAGTGGACCACCTACTTAACATATTTCTGGCCAAGGTCTTATCAAAGGCTAACTTACTATGCATACTCAGACTTCTTTTGATGTTACTTCAACCATAGTTTAGACCATATTTGACCTTATAAACACATTTCTGGACAAAGAGTCTTTAATCTTGATCTTTCTATGCATTATAATAGACTCTTTCTGAAGTTTCATCAGTAGTTCAAATATGACTTTTTGTACATATATCTTGCCGGAGAATCCTTGTTCTTGATCTTTCTATACATACTACACATTAACTCCTTCTGATGTTTCATCAGCCATAGAGTGGTCCACTTAAGGACCCACTTAACATATTTCTGTCCAAAGAGTCTTTGAACTTGAACTTTCTATAAATACTCATAGACTCCTTCTGATGTTTCATGAGCCAGAGAGCGGTCCATATTTGACCTACTTAACATATTTCTGGCCAAGGTCTTATCAAAGGCTAACTTACCATGCATACTCATAGACTTCTTTTGATGTTACTTCAACCATAGATTGAACCACACCTTCTGATGTTTCATCAGCCAGAGAGTGGTCCATATTTGACCTACTTAGCCTTTGAACAGACTTTGGCCAGAAATATTTTAACTTACTATGCATACTCAAAGACTTCTTTTGATGTTACTTCAACCATAGATTAGACCATATTTGACCTTATGAACACATTTCTGGACAAAGAGTCTTTAATCTTGATCTTTCTATGCTTAATACTAGACTCTTTCTGAAGTTTCATCAGAAGATCAAATATGACTTTTTGTACATATATCTTGCTGGAGAATCCTTGTTCTTGATCTTTCTATACATACTGTACATTAACTCCTTCTGATGTTTCATCAGCCATAGAGTGGTCCATATTAGATCTACTTAACATATTTCTGTCCAAAGAGTCTTTGAACTTGAACTTGACCTTTCTATAAATACTCATAGACTCCTTCTGATGTTTCATCAGCCAGACAGTGGTTCATGCTTAACATATTTAACATTTAACAGTGGACCACCTACTTAACATATTTCTGGCCAAGGTCTTATCAAAGGCTAACTTACTATGCATACTCAGACTTCTTTTGATGTTACTTCAACCATAGTTTAGACCATATTTGACCTTATAAACACATTTCTGGACAAAGAGTCTTTGAACTTGAACTTGAACTTTCTATAAATACTCATAGACTCCTGACGTTTCATCAGCCAGACAGTGGTCCATATTTGACCTACTTAACATATTTCTGGCCAAGGTCTTATCAAAAGCTAACTTACTATGCATACTCATAGACTTCTTTTGATGTTACTTCAACCATAGATTAGACCATATTTGACCTTATGAGCACATTTCTGGACAAAGAGTCCTTAATCTTGAACTTTCTATAAATACTCATAGACACCTTCTGATGTTTCATCAGCCAGACAGTGGTCCATATTTGACCTACTTAGCCTTTGAACAGACTTTGGCCAGAAATATGTTAACTTACTATGCATAATCATAGACTTCTTTTGATGTTACTTCAACCATAGATTAGACCATATTTGACCTTATGAACACATTTCTGGACAAAGAGTCTTTAATCTTGATCTTTCTATGCATTATAATAGACTCTTTCTGAAGTTTCATCAGTAGTTCAAATATGAATTTTTGTACATATATCTTGCCGGAGAATCCTTGTTCTAGATCTTTCTATACATACTATACATTAACTCCTTCTGATGTTTCATCAGCCATAGAGTGGACCCACTTAACATATTTCTTAATATGTTAAGTGGGTCCACTTAAGGACCCACTTAACATATTTCTGTCCAAAGAGTCTTTGAACTTGAACTTTCTATAAATACTCATAGACTCCTTCTGATGTTTCATGAGCCAGAGAGCGGTCCATATTTGACCTACTTAACATATTTCTGGCCAAGGTCTTATCAAAGGCTAACTTACCATGCATACTCATAGACTTCTTTTGATGTTACTTCAACCATAGATTAGACCATATTTGTCCTTATGAGCACATTTCTGGACAAAGAGTCCTTAATCTTGAACTTTCTATAAATACTCATAAACACCTTCTGATGTTTCATCAGCCAGACAGTGGTCCATATTTGACCTACTTAGCCTTAGAACAGACTTTGGCCAGAAATATGTTAACTTACTATGCATACTCATTTCTGGACAAAGAGTCTTTAATCTTGATCTTTCTATGCATAATAATAGACTCTTTCTGAGGTTTCATCAGTAGTTCATAACTTTTTGTACATATATCTTGCCTGAGAATCCTTGGTCTTGATCTTTCTATACATACTATACATTAACTCCTTCTGATGTTTCATCAGCCATAGAGTGGTCCATATTAGATCTACTTAACATATTTCTGTCCAAAGAGTCTTTGAACTTGAACTTTCTATAAATACTCATAGACTCCTTCTGATGTTTCATGAGCCAGAGAGTGGTCCATATTTGACCTACTTAACATATTTCTGGCCAAGGTCTTATCAAAGGCTAACTTACCATGCATACTCATAGACTTCTTTTGATGTTACTTCAACCATAGATTAGACCATATTTGACCATATGAGCACATTTCTGGACAAAGAGTCCTTAATCTTGAACTTTCTATAAATACTCATAGACACCTTCTGATGTTTCATCAGCCAGACAGTGGTCCATATTTGACCTACTTAGCCTTAGAACAGACTTTGGCCAGAAATATGTTAACTTACTATGCATACTCATAGACTTCTTTTGATGTTACTTCAACCATAGATTAGACCATATTTGACCTTATGAACACATTTCTGGACAAAGAGTCTTTAATCTTGATCTTTCTATGCATAATACTAGACTCTTTCTGAAGTTTCATCAGTAGTTCAAATATGACTTTTTGTACATATATCTTGCCGGAGAATCCTTGTTCTTGATCTTTCTATACATACTGTACATTAACTCCTTCTGATGTTTCATCAGCCATAGAGTGGTCCATATTAGATCCACTTAACATATTTCTGTCCAAAGAGTCTTTGAACTTGAACTTGACCTTTCTATAAATACTCATAGACTCCTTCTGATGTTTCATCAGCCAGACAGTGGTTTATGCTTAACATATTTAACATTTAACAGTGGACCACCTACTTAACATATTTCTGGCCAAGGTCTTATCAAAGGCTAACTTACTATGCATACTCAGACTTCTTTTGATGTTACTTCAACCATAGTTTAGACCATATTTGACCTTATAAACACATTTCTGGACAAAGAGTCTTTGAACTTGAACTTGAACTTTCTATAAATACTCATAGACTCCTGACGTTTCATCAGCCAGACAGTGGTCCATATTTGACCTACTTAACATATTTCTGGCCAAGGTCTTATCAAAGGCTAACTTACTATGCATACTCATAGACTTCTTTTGATGTTACTTCAACCATAGATTAGACCATATTTGACCTTATGAGCACATTTCTGGACAAAGAGTCTTTAATCTTGATCTTTCTATGCATAATACTAGACTCTTTCTGAAGTTTCATCAGTAGTTCAAATATGACTTTTTGTACATATATCTTGCCGGAGAATCCTTGTTCTTGATCTTTCTATACATACTGTACATTAACTCCTTCTGATGTTTCATCAGCCATAGAGTGGTCCATATTAGACCCACTTAACATATTTCTGTCCAAAGAGTCTTTGAACTTAAACTTTCTAAACATAAAGACATGTTCTGATGTTAATTCAGTAGTTCAAATTTTTTTTTGTACATAAATCTGTCCAGAGAGTTCTTGAACTTGATCTTATATACATGCTCACAGAGTGCTTCTGACGTTTCATAAGCCACACAGTGGTCCATATTTGACCTACTTAACATATTTCTGGCCAAAGAGTCTTTGAACTTGAACTTTGTATAAATACTCATAGACTCCTTCTGATGTTTCATGAGCCAGAGAGTGGTCCATATTTGACCTACTTAACATATTTCTGGCCAAGGTCTTATCAAAGGCTAACTTACTATGCATACTCATAAACTTCTTTTGATGTTACTTCAACCATAGATTAGACCATATTTGACCATATGAGCACATTTCTGGACAAAGAGTCCTTAATCTTGAACTTTCTATACATATTCAAAGACACCTTCTGATGTTTCATCAGCCAGAGAGTGGTCCATATTTGACCTACTTAGCCTTTGAACAGACTTTGGCCAGAAATATTTTAACTTACTATGCATACTCAAAGACTTCTTTTGATGTTACTTCAACCATAGATTAGACCATATTTGACCTTATGAACACATTTCTGGACAAAGAGTCTTTAATCTTGATCTTTCTATGCTTAATACTAGACTCTTTCTGAAGTTTCATCAGAAGATCAAATATGACTTTTTGTACATATATCTTGCTGGAGAATCCTTGTTCTTGATCTTTCTATACATACTGTACATTAACTCCTTCTGATGTTTCATCAGCCATAGAGTGGTCCATATTAGATCTACTTAACATATTTCTGTCCAAAGAGTCTTTGAACTTGAACTTGACCTTTCTATAAATACTCATAGACTCCTTCTGATGTTTCATCAGCCAGACAGTGGTTCATGCTTAACATATTTAACATTTAACAGTGGACCACCTACTTAACATATTTCTGGCCAAGGTCTTATCAAAGGCTAACTTACTATGCATACTCAGACTTCTTTTGATGTTACTTCAACCATAGATTAGACCATATTTGACCTTATGAACACATTTCTGGACAAAGAGTCTTTAATCTTGATCTTTCTATGCATTATAATAGACTCTTTCTGAAGTTTCATCAGTAGTTCAAATATGACTTTTTGTACATATATCTTGCCGGAGAATCCTTGTTCTTGATCTTTCTATACATACTATACATTAACTCCTTCTGATGTTTCATCAGCCATAGAGTGGTCCACTTAAGGACCCACTTAACATATTTCTGTCCAAAGAGTCTTTGAACTTGAACTTTCTATAAATACTCATAGACTCCTTCTGATGTTTCATGAGCCAGAGAGCGGTCCATATTTGACCTACTTAACATATTTCTGGCCAAGGTCTTATCAAAGGCTAACTTACCATGCATACTCATAGACTTCTTTTGATGTTACTTCAACCATAGATTGAACCACACCTTCTGATGTTTCATCAGCCAGAGAGTGGTCCATATTTGACCTACTTAGCCTTTGAACAGACTTTGGCCAGAAATATTTTAACTTACTATGCATACTCAAAGACTTCTTTTGATGTTACTTCAACCATAGATTAGACCATATTTGACCTTATGAACACATTTCTGGACAAAGAGTCTTTAATCTTGATCTTTCTATGCTTAATACTAGACTCTTTCTGAAGTTTCATCAGAAGATCAAATATGACTTTTTGTACATATATCTTGCTGGAGAATCCTTGTTCTTGATCTTTCTATACATACTGTACATTAACTCCTTCTGATGTTTCATCAGCCATAGAGTGGTCCATATTAGATCTACTTAACATATTTCTGTCCAAAGAGTCTTTGAACTTGAACTTGACCTTTCTATAAATACTCATAGACTCCTTCTGATGTTTCATCAGCCAGACAGTGGTTCATGCTTAACATATTTAACATTTAACAGTGGACCACCTACTTAACATATTTCTGGCCAAGGTCTTATCAAAGGCTAACTTACTATGCATACTCAGACTTCTTTTGATGTTACTTCAACCATAGTTTAGACCATATTTGACCTTATAAACACATTTCTGGACAAAGAGTCTTTGAACTTGAACTTGAACTTTCTATAAATACTCATAGACTCCTGACGTTTCATCAGCCAGACAGTGGTCCATATTTGACCTACTTAACATATTTCTGGCCAAGGTCTTATCAAAAGCTAACTTACTATGCATACTCATAGACTTCTTTTGATGTTACTTCAACCATAGATTAGACCATATTTGACCTTATGAGCACATTTCTGGACAAAGAGTCCTTAATCTTGAACTTTCTATAAATACTCATAGACACCTTCTGATGTTTCATCAGCCAGACAGTGGTCCATATTTGACCTACTTAGCCTTTGAACAGACTTTGGCCAGAAATATGTTAACTTACTATGCATAATCATAGACTTCTTTTGATGTTACTTCAACCATAGATTAGACCATATTTGACCTTATGAACACATTTCTGGACAAAGAGTCTTTAATCTTGATCTTTCTATGCATTATAATAGACTCTTTCTGAAGTTTCATCAGTAGTTCAAATATGAATTTTTGTACATATATCTTGCCGGAGAATCCTTGTTCTAGATCTTTCTATACATACTATACATTAACTCCTTCTGATGTTTCATCAGCCATAGAGTGGACCCACTTAACATATTTCTTAATATGTTAAGTGGGTCCACTTAAGGACCCACTTAACATATTTCTGTCCAAAGAGTCTTTGAACTTGAACTTTCTATAAATACTCATAGACTCCTTCTGATGTTTCATGAGCCAGAGAGCGGTCCATATTTGACCTACTTAACATATTTCTGGCCAAGGTCTTATCAAAGGCTAACTTACCATGCATACTCATAGACTTCTTTTGATGTTACTTCAACCATAGATTAGACCATATTTGACCTTATGAGCACATTTCTGGACAAAGAGTCCTTAATCTTGAACTTTCTATAAATACTCATAAACACCTTCTGATGTTTCATCAGCCAGACAGTGGTCCATATTTGACCTACTTAGCCTTAGAACAGACTTTGGCCAGAAATATGTTAACTTACTATGCATACTCATTTCTGGACAAAGAGTCTTTAATCTTGATCTTTCTATGCATAATAATAGACTCTTTCTGAGGTTTCATCAGTAGTTCATAACTTTTTGTACATATATCTTGCCTGAGAATCCTTGGTCTTGATCTTTCTATACATACTATACATTAACTCCTTCTGATGTTTCATCAGCCATAGAGTGGTCCATATTAGATCTACTTAACATATTTCTGTCCAAAGAGTCTTTGAACTTGAACTTTCTATAAATACTCATAGACTCCTTCTGATGTTTCATGAGCCAGAGAGTGGTCCATATTTGACCTACTTAACATATTTCTTGCCAAGGTCTTATCAAAGGCTAACTTACCATGCATACTCATAGACTTCTTTTGATGTTACTTCAACCATAGATTAGACCATATTTGACCATATGAGCACATTTCTGGAGAAAGAGTCCTTAATCTTGAACTTTCTATAAATACTCATAGACACCTTCTGATGTTTCATCAGCCAGACAGTGGTCCATATTTGACCTACTTAGCCTTAGAACAGACTTTGGCCAGAAATATGTTAACTTACTATGCATACTCATAGACTTCTTTTGATGTTACTTCAACCATAGATTAGACCATATTTGACCTTATGAACACATTTCTGGACAAAGAGTCTTTAATCTTGATCTTTCTATGCATAATACTAGACTCTTTCTGAAGTTTCATCAGTAGTTCAAATATGACTTTTTGTACATATATCTTGCCGGAGAATCCTTGTTCTTGATCTTTCTATACATACTGTACATTAACTCCTTCTGATGTTTCATCAGCCATAGAGTGGTCCATATTAGATCCACTTAACATATTTCTGTCCAAAGAGTCTTTGAACTTGAACTTGACCTTTCTATAAATACTCATAGATTCCTTCTGATGTTTCATCAGCCAGACAGTGGTTTATGCTTAACATATTTAACATTTAACAGTGGACCACCTACTTAACATATTTCTGGCCAAGGTCTTATCAAAGGCTAACTTACTATGCATACTCAGACTTCTTTTGATGTTACTTCAACCATAGTTTAGACCATATTTGACCTTATAAACACATTTCTGGACAAAGAGTCTTTGAACTTGAACTTGAACTTTCTATAAATACTCATAGACTCCTGACGTTTCATCAGCCAGACAGTGGTCCATATTTGACCTACTTAACATATTTCTGGCCAAGGTCTTATCAAAGGCTAACTTACTATGCTTATTACTTTCTATAAATACTCATAGACACCTTCTGATGTTTCATCAGCCAGACAGTGGTCCATATTTGACCTACTTAGCCTTAGAACAGACTTTGGCCAGAAATATGTTAACTTACTATGCATACTCATAGACTTCTTTTGATGTTACTTCAACCATAGATTAGACCATATTTGACCTTATGAACACATTTCTGGACAAAGAGTCTTTAATCTTGATCTTTCTATGCATAATACTAGACTCTTTCTGAAGTTTCATCAGTAGTTCAAATATGACTTTTTGTACATATATCTTGCCGGAGAATCCTTGTTCTTGATCTTTCTATACATACTGTTCATTAACTCCTTCTGATGTTTCATCAGCCATAGAGTGGTCCACTTAAGGACCCACTTAACATATTTCTGTCCAAAGAGTCTTTGAACTTGAACTTTCTATAAATACTCATAGACTCCTTCTGATGTTTCATGAGCCAGAGAGTGGTCCATATTTGACCTACTTAACATATTTCTGGCCAAGGTCTTATCAAAGGCTAACTTACTATAAATACTCATAGACTTCTTTTGTTTTTACTTCAACCATAGATTAGACCATATTTGACTTTATGAACACATTTCTGGTCAAAGAATCCTTAATCTTGAACTTTCTATTAATACTCATAGACTCCTTCTGATGTTTTATCAGCAGGAGAGTGGTCCATTTTTGACTTACATAACAAATGAGCAAGATTTCTCAGATTTCTGGACAAAGAGTCCTTAATCTTGAACTTTCTAAACATAGAGACTTGTTCTGATGTTTCTTCAGCCAAATTTGACCTTTTGAACATATTTTTTGTCAGTGAATCATTGAACTTGATCTTTCTAAACATTTTCATAGACTTCTTCTAATGTTTCAGCAGCCAGACAGTAGTCCAAACTTGACCTACTGAACATATTTCTGGCAAGACAGTTACAGTAACATATTCCTGGCCAAAATTGTATCACAGTCTAACTTACTATGTGTTCTCATAGACTTCTTTTAATGCTAAATAAACCATATATTAGTCTACATTTGACCTATTGAACACATTTCTGGCCAAAGAGTCATCTACATTGAACTTTCTAAACATATAGACTTGTTCTGATGTTTCTTCAACCATCCTGTAGTTCAAATTTGACATTTAGAATATATTTAGAACTTTCTATTCATACACACACTCTTTTGAATGTTTCATCAGCCAGACAGTAGTCCATATTTGACCTACTGAACATTTTTCTGACCAAATAGTCATCAAAATCTAACTTACCATGCAGACTCATTTGATGTTAAATTAACCATTATATTAGTCCTTATTTGACCTATTCCCCATAAATGGCCAAAGAGTCCTCGATTTTAAACTTTCTAAACATGCTCATAGGCTCCTTATGTTTCTTAACCTTTTGAACATGTTACTGGCCAAAGTGTCCTTGAACTTGAACTTTTTATACATATAGACTTATGATGTTTTATCAGCCAGACAGTAGTCCAAACTTGACCTACAGAACATATTTTTGGCAAAAGTATCATCAAGGGCTTACTTACTATCCATTTTTTATAGACTTCTTTTGATGTTACATCAACCATATATGAATCCATATTTGACATATTGAAAACATTTCTGGCCAATGAGTCCTAGATCTTGAACTTTCCAAAGAGTCCTTGAATTTTAACTTAACATACATACTGATGACCCCTTCAGATGTTACATCACCCAGACAAGTTTCCAAATTTGTCATAACGAACATATTTCGGAGTCTTTGATTTGGAACATTTTATATATGCTCAATTTCTATAGACTCCTTCTGATGTTTCAACAGTAGTTCAAATATGACTTACAGTAATATGACATATTTCTGGTCAAAGAGTCTTTAAACTTTACCTTTATATACGGTAAATATACTCGGAAATGTGTTCAATAGGTCAAATATGGACTAATATATGGTTGATACAATATCAAAAGAAGTCTATGAGAATGTATAGTAAGATAGCCTTTAATGATTCTTTGGCCAGAAATATGTTCAATAGGTCAAAATGGACTAATGTCTGGTTGATGAAATATCAGAATGAGTCTATGAGTATAGAAAGTTCAAGTTCATGTAGAGAAAGTTCAAGTTCAAGTCCAAAGACTCTTTGGCCAGAAAAATGTTCAATAGATCAAATGTGGACTAATATATGCTTGATGTAACATCAAAAGGAGTCTATGAGAACGCATAGAAAGGTAGCCTTTGATGATTTTGATGATCTGGCCTATTTTGCCAGAAATATATTCGTTAGTTAAAATATGGACTACTGTCTGACTAATGAAATATCAGAATGAGTCTATGAGTATGTATAGAAAGTTCAAGTTTAAGTCCAAAGACTCTATGGCCAGAAAAATTTTTAATAGGTCAAATATGGACTAAAATATGGATGATGTAACATCAAAAGAAGTCTATGAGAATGAATACTAAGTTAGCCTTTGATGAACTCTTTTGCCAGAAATATGTCCAGTAGGTCAAGTTTAGACTACTGTCTGGCTGATAAAACATCAAAAGGAGTCTATGAGTATGTATAGAAAGATCAAGTCCAAGGATTCTCTGGACATATTTGTACATATTTGTCATATATGTACAAAAAGTCATATTTGAACTACTGAAGAAACATCAGAAGGAGTCTAGAGTATGAATAGAAAGTTCAAGATTAAGGACACTTTGTCCAGAAATGTGTTTATAAGGTCAAATATGGTCTAATCTATGGTTGAAGTAACATAAGAAGGAGACTATGAGTATTTATAGAAAGTTCAAGTTCAAGTTCAAAGACTCTTTGGCCAGAAATATGTTAAGTAGGTCAAATATGGACCACTGTCTGGCTGATGAAACATCAAAAGGAGTCTATGAGTATGTATAGAAAGTTCAAGATTAAGGACTCTTTGTCCCGAAATCTGCTCATAAGGTCAAATATGGTCTAATCTATGGTTGAAGTAACATCAAAAGAAGTCTATGAGTATGCATAGCAAGTTAGCATTTGATAAGACTTTGGCCAGAAATATGTTAAGTTGGTCAAAAATGGACCACTCTCCTGGTGATAAAACATCAGAAGGAGTCTATGAGTATTTATAGAAAGTTCAAGTTCAAGTTCAGACTCTTTGGACAGACATATGTTAAGGAAGTCAAATATGGACCACTGTCTGGCTGATGAAACATCAGAAGGAGTCTATGAGTATTTATAGAAAGTTCAATTTCAAGTTCAAAGACTCTTTGGACAGAAATATGTTAAGAAGGTCTAAAATGGACCACTGTCTGGCTGATGAAACATCAGAAGGAGTTAATGAGTATGTACAGAAAGATCAAGTTCAATGATTCTCCGGCAAGATATATGTACAAAAAGTCGTATTTGAACTACTGATGAAACTTCATAAAGATTCTAAGATTATGTAGAAAAGTTCAAGATTAAGGACTCTTTGTCCAGAAATGTGTTCATAAGGTCAAATATGCTCTAATCTATGGTTGAAGTAATATTAAAAGAAGTCTATGAGTATGCATAGTAAGTTAGACTTTGAAAAGAATTTGGCCAGAAATATGTTAAGTAAGGTCAATTATGGACCACTGTATGGCTGATGAAACATCAGAAGGAGTCAATGACTATGTATAGAAAGATCAAGATTAAGGATTCTCTGGCAAGATATATGTACAAAAAGTCATATTTGAATTACTGATGAAACTTCAGAAGGAGTCTATGAGTATAGAAAGTTCAAGATTAAAGACTCTTTGTCCAGAAATGTGTTCATAAGGTCAAATATGGTCTAATCTATGTTTGAAATAACATAAAAAGAAGTATATGAGTATGCATAGTAAGTTAGCCTTTGAAAAGACTTTGGCCAGAAATATGCTAAGTAGGTCAAATATGGACCACTCTCTGGCTGATGAAATATCAGAAGGAGTCTATGACTATTCATGGAAAGTTCAAGTTCAAAGACTCTTTGGCCTGAAATATGTTAAGTAGGTCAAATATGGACCACTTTCTGGCTGATGAAACATCAGAAGGAGTCTATGAGTGTTTAAAGAAAGTTCATGGACTCTCAGGCCAAAAATAGGTTCAAAATATCATATTTGAACTACTGATGAAACATCAGAAGGATTCTATGAGAATGTATAGCAAGATCAAAATCGAGGACTCTTTTGCCAGAAATGTGTTCAGTAGGTCAAATATGGACCACTGTCTTGCTGAAGAAACATCGGAAGGAGAATATGAGTATTTATAGAAGGTTCAAGTTCAAGTTCAAAGACTCTTTGGCCAGAAATATGTTAAGTAGGTAAAATATGGTCCACTCTTTGGCTGATGAAACATCAGAAGGAGTCTATTATTTATTGAAAGTTCAAGTTCAAAGACTCTTTGGCCAGAAATGTGTTTAGTGGGTCAAATATGGACCACTGTCTTGATGATGAAACATCAGAAGGAGTCTATAAGTATAGATAGAAAGTTCAAGATTAAGGACTCTTTGTCCAGAAATGTGTTCATAAGGTCAAACATGGTCTAATCAATGGTTGAAGTAACATCAAAAGAAGTCTATGAGTATGCATAGAAAGTTAGCCTTTGATAAGACTTTGGCAAGAAATATGTTGCGTATGTCAAATATGGACCACTGTCTGGCTGATGAAACATCAGAAGGAGTCTATTATTTATTGAAAGTTCAAGTTCAAAGACTCTTTGGCCTGAAATATGTTAAAAGGGTCAAATATGGACCACTCTCTTGCTGATGAAACATCAGGAGGAGTCTATGAGTATGTATAGTAAGATCAAGTTCAAGGATTCTCTGGCAAGAAAAATGTACATAAAGTTATATTTGAACTACTGATGAAACATCAAAAGGAGTCTGAGTATGTATAAAAGTTCAAGATTAAGGACTCTGTCCAGAAATGTTTTCATAAGATCAAATATTTTCTAATATATGGTTGAAGTAACATCAAAAGAAGTCTATAAGTATGTATAGACTGAAGTATATTTAAGTAAGTTAGTCTGTAATAAGATTTTGGCCAGAAATATGTTAAGTAGGTAAAATATGGACCACTCTCTGGCTGATTGAACATCAAAAGGAGTCTATGAGTATTTTTAGAAATTCAAGTTCAAGTTCAAAGACTCTTTGGACAGAAATATGTTAAGGAAGTCAAATATGGACCACTGTGTGGCTGATGAAACATCAGGAGTCTATGAGTATTTTTAGAAAGTTCAAGTTCAAAGACTCTTTGGCCAAAAATATGTTAAGTGGGCTAATATTGACCACTGTCTGGCTGATGAAACATCAGAAGGAGTCTATGAGTATGCATAGAAAGTTCAAGATTAAGGACTCTTTCAACCATGTTCTAATCTATGGTTGTCGTAACATCAAAAGGATGTGTAAGTTAGCCCTTGATAAGAGTTTTGCCTGAAATATGTTAAGAAGGTCAAAAATGGACCACTCTCCTGCTGATAAAATATCAGAAGGAGTCTGAGTATTTATAGAAAGTTCAAGATTAAGGACTACTTGTCCAGAAATGTGTTCATAAGGTCAAATATGGTCTAATCTATGGTTGTAGTAACATCAAAAGGAGTCTATGAGTATCCATAGTAAGTTAGCCTTTGATAAGACCTTGGCCAGAAATATGTTAAGTAGGTCAAATATGAACCACTGTCTGGCAGATGAAACATCAGAAGGAGTCTATGAGTATTTAAAGAAAGTTTAAGGACTCTCAGGACAAAAATAGGTTCAAAATATCATATTTTAACTATTGGATGGCTGAAGAAACATCAGAACTTGTCTATATTTTTAGAAAGTTCAAGTTCAATGACTCTTTGGCCAGAAATATGTTAGGTGGGCCAAATATGTCTGGCTGATGAAACTTCAGAGTGACTCTATGAGTATGTATAGAAAATTCAAGAATAAGGACTCTGTCCAAAAATGTGTTCATAAGGAAAAATCTGGGCTAATCTAAGGTTGAAGTAACATCAAAAGAAGTTTAAGAGTATGCATAGTAAGTTAGCCTTTGATAAGACTTTGGCCAGAAATATGTATAGTTCAAATATGGACCACTGTCTGGCTGATGAAACATCAGGAGGAGTCTATGAGTATGTATAGAAATATCAAGTTCAAGGATTCTTTGGCCAGAAATATGTTCAAAATGTCATATTTGAACTACTCGATGGCTGCATTCATTCTTGTATAGATTTCGATGAAACAGTGAAATTGTCATGTGTTATCTTTTCAATGCACAATGGAATTAATTGCCATGAAAGATACCTTATTATTTGTCAATTCTTAAATCCACGTGTCAATTTAGCTAGATTGAGTATGCAGTGCAATGCAAGAGCACACATGGTGTGGTATCTATTCAATGAACATCGGAACAAATTCGTAGTTGTCTGCATGTACTGCAATTTATGTTGTGCTATATCAAATTATTTAGATATTGTATGCGATGCAGTGCAAAATTACTATATTGCGTTTTTATCTCTCCATTTCACAACGGAGTATGTTAGTTTTTGTATACAATACATACATTATTCATGAATGCACAACGGATTAAGTTAGTTCTTGTATACAGTGTATAATGCACAATGAATGAGTGTTGTTCTAGTTATGCTTTGCAATGCTTTGCAGTTTGCACATATGGTTTATCTCCCTTTTGGGTATCACAACTGTGTGCTTTTGAATTCCAATGCACACAACATCTAACTCATGCTAACTTGCAAGATCTAACACTCTGAAGAATGCACAATAGCAGAATGAAGATTGCACAACGGAAGTTTTTGTATACCGTGCATGTACCATATGTGCAAACTGCAAAGCATTGCAAAGCATAACTAGAACAACACTCATTCATTGTGCATTATACACTGTATACAAGAACTAACATGCAAACGACTGCTTTCCTTTTATGTTATGTTTTCAATGCACACAAGAATGATTTAGTTGTTCTATGCAGTGTAATGCAAAAGCACGCATATTGTGTTATCCGAAGGCGAATTTTATGTATTTTATGCACAATGGAAGTTGCAGTGCAATGCAGCAAAGCATAAGTTGTATCTCTTCAGTGCACAATGAAATAAGTTAGCTTTTGCATGCAAATAAATGCACAACAGATTAATTTATATCGTGCATGCACTGCAATGAAACATCACTTATATCATGTGCTAATTCTTCAATGCACAGGGGAATGAGTTCTGTATATATGTTGCGATGCAACTCATATGCAATGCAGTATCTCTTAATTTCAAAATAAAACAAATTAGTTATTTTATGCACTACTATGAAAGATAGTATTGAATGTTTTTCACTTCACAACGAATTCAGTTAGATTGGGTATGTTCAAAGAAACAGTGCATGTGTTATATCTTCTATGCAAAACAGAATGAGTTTAGTTCTTTATGCATTGCTATACAAAAGCACACATATTGTGCTATCCGAAGTGGTAACTCAACATGCGTGAATAATGCACAACGGAATAAGTTAGTTATTGTATACAGTTTAGTGAAACAGGTCATATGTTATATGTTATATCTTTAATGCACAACTGAAAACGTTAGCTTTTGCATGCAAATAAATGCACAACGGATTAATTTATATCGTACATGCAATGCAATGCAATATCACATATGTCATGTGCTACTTCTTCAATGCACAAGGGAATTAATTACTTCTGTATGCGTTGCAATGCAACAGCTCATGTGGTATGCGATATCTCTTCATTGCACAGCGAAATAAGTTAGACAAAGTATAACTCTATTACGTCACATGTGCAAGAGCACATATTGTGTTATCTCTTCAATGAACAGCAAAATTAGTTAGTTGTTTTATGCATTGGAATGCAAAAGCATGCATGTTGTTAAGTTTTCGGATGTCAACACGGGTGCTTTTGCATTCCAATGCATACATCACCTTACTCATTTTGCTGTTTATTGGAGAGATTACATATTTGTCGTTGCATTGCATTGCAAGATCTAAATTACTCTGAAGAAGCACAACAGAAGATTGAATAATTCAGTTATTGTATATGAACGGAATAAGTTAGTTTATTGTATACAGTTCAATGAAACAGACCATATCAGTCAGTAAATTCAGGTCCTATATGCAGCGCTATGCAACAAGCACATATGTTGTATCTCTCCAATGCAAAATTAAAATGCACAACGGATTAATTTGTCTCGTGCATGGATTGCAATGAAACATCAAGTATGTCAGTGCTACTTCTTCAATGCACAGGGGAATTAATTAATTCTGTGTAAGTTGCGATGCAACTGCTCATATGTAATGTAATATCTCTTCCTTTCAAAACAAAACAAATTAGTTATTTTATGCAATACCATGAAAGATAGCATATTTCATGTATTTCACTTCACAACGAATTCAGTTAGATTGAGTATGTTCAATGAAACAGTCCAGATGTTATATCTTCAATGCACAACGGAATGAGTTTAGTTCTTTATGCATTGCTGTGCAAAATGCATAGCTTTGCAATGCAATACGTTGCAAAGCAACAGCTCATATGTTATGCGATATCTCTTAATTGCCCAGTGAAATAAGTTAGACTGAGTATGCAATGCACTAGAAGAGCAACAGTAAAATGCATCGGAATAAGTTCGTTCTTGTATGCATTGCAATGCAACAGCAAGATGATTTATCTCCAAGTAATATCTTGCAATGCATTGCAACAACACACATGTAATCTCTTCAATGAACAGCAAAATGAGTTAGTTGTTTTATGCATTGGAATGCAAAAGCATGCATTTTGTGTTACCCACTTTCGGATGTACAACACGCGTGCTTTTGCATTCCAATGCATACAACATCTAACTCATTTTGCGGTTCATTGAAGAGAATACATGTGTGCTGTTGCATTGCATTACAAGATCTAACTTTGAAGAATACACAACCGAAGATTGAATCATTCACAATAGAATAAGTTAGTTATTGTATACAGTTCAATGAAAAAGACCATGTCACTACTGTGATTCCTCAATGCATAAAGTCAGTAAACTTAGGTCCTGTATGCAGCGCTATGCTACAAGCACATATGTTGTACTCTTCAATGCACAGAAATAAGTTAGATTTTGCATGCAAATAAATGCATAACGGATTCATTTATTTCGTGCATGGATTGCAATGAAACATCACATACCGGTATGTCATGTGCTACTTCTTCAATGCACATGGGAATAAATTAGTTCTGTATGCGTTGCGATGCAACCACTCATATGTAATGCAATATCTCTTCATTGCAAAACGAAACAAGTTAGTTTATGAATGCTATGAAAGATAACATATTTAGCATATTTAATCTTGCTGGAGAATCCTTGTTCTTGATCTTTCTATACACACTATACATTAACTCCTTCTGATGTTTCATCAGCCATAGAGTGGTCCATATTAGACCCACTCAACATATTTCTGTCCAAAGAGTCTTTGAACTTGAACTTTCTATAAATACTCATAGACTCCTTCTGATGTTTCATGAGCCAGAGAGTGGTCCATATTTGACCTACCTAACATATTTCTGGCCAAGGTCTTATCAAAGGCTAACTTACCATGCATACTCATAGACTTCTTTTGATGTTACTTCAACCATAGATTAGACCATATTTGACCTTATGAGCACATTTCTGGACAAAGAGTCCTTAATCTTGAACTTTCTATAAATACTCATAGACACCTTCTGATGTTTCATCAGCCAGACAGTGGTCCATATTTGACCTACTTAGCCTTAGAACAGACTTTGGCCAGAAATATGTTAACTTACTTTGCATACTCATAGACTTCTTTTGATGTTACTTCAACCATAGATTAGACCATATTTGACCTTATGAACACATTTCTGGACAAAGAGTCTTTAATCTTGATCTTTCTATGCATAATACTAGACTCTTTCTGAAGTTTCATCAGTAGTTCAAATATGACTTTTTGTACATATATCTTGCCGGAGAATCCTTGTTCTTGATCTTTCTATACATACTGTACATTAACTCCTTCTGATGTTTCATCAGCCATAGAGTGGTCCATATTAGATCTACTTAACATATTTCTGTCCAAAGAGTCTTTGAACTTGAACTTGACCTTTCTATAAATACTCATAGACTCCTTCTGATGTTTCATCAGCCAGACAGTGGTTCATGCTTAACATATTTAACATTTAACAGTGGACCACCTACTTAACATATTTCTGGCCAAGGTCTTATCAAAGGCTAACTTACTATGCATACTCAGACTTCTTTTGATGTTACTTCAACCATAGTTTAGACCATATTTGACCTTATAAACACATTTCTGGACAAAGAGTCTTTGAACTTGAACTTGAACTTTCTATAAATACTCATAGACTCCTGACGTTTCATCAGCCAGACAGTGGTCCATATTTGACCTACTTAACATATTTCTGGCCAAGGTCTTATCAAAGGCTAACTTACTATGCATACTCATAGACTTCTTTTGATGTTACTTCAACCATAGATTAGACCATATTTGACCTTATGAGCACATTTCTGGACAAAGAGTCCTTAATCTTGAACTTTCTATAAATACTCATAGACACCTTCTGATGTTTCATCAGCCAGACAGTGGTCCATATTTGACCTACTTAGCCTTTGAACAGACTTTGGCCAGAAATATGTTAACTTACTATGCATACTCATAGACTTCTTTTGATGTTACTTCAACCATAGATTAGACCATATTTGACCTTATGAACACATTTCTGGACAAAGAGTCTTTAATCTTGATCTTTCTATGCATTATAATAGACTCTTTCTGAAGTTTCATCAGTAGTTCAAATATGACTTTTTGTACATATATCTTGCCGGAGAATCCTTGTTCTAGATCTTTCTATACATACTATACATTAACTCCTTCTGATGTTTCATCAGCCATAGAGTGGTCCACTTAAGGACCCACTTAACATATTTCTGTCCAAAGAGTCTTTGAACTTGAACTTTCTATAAATACTCATAGACTCCTTCTGATGTTTCATGAGCCAGAGAGCGGTCCATATTTGACCTACTTAACATATTTCTGGCCAAGGTCTTATCAAAGGCTAACTTACCATGCATACTCATAGACTTCTTTTGATGTTACTTCAACCATAGATTAGACCATATTTGTCCTTATGAGCACATTTCTGGACAAAGAGTCCTTAATCTTGAACTTTCTATAAATACTCATAAACACCTTCTGATGTTTCATCAGCCAGACAGTGGTCCATATTTGACCTACTTAGCCTTAGAACAGACTTTGGCCAGAAATATGTTAACTTACTATGCATACTCATTTCTGGACAAAGAGTCTTTAATCTTGATCTTTCTATGCATAATAATAGACTCTTTCTGAGGTTTCATCAGTAGTTCATAACTTTTTGTACATATATCTTGCCTGAGAATCCTTGGTCTTGATCTTTCTATACATACTATACATTAACTCCTTCTGATGTTTCATCAGCCATAGAGTGGTCCATATTAGATCTACTTAACATATTTCTGTCCAAAGAGTCTTTGAACTTGAACTTTCTATAAATACTCATAGACTCCTTCTGATGTTTCATGAGCCAGAGAGTGGTCCATATTTGACCTACTTAACATATTTCTGGCCAAGGTCTTATCAAAGGCTAACTTACCATGCATACTCATAGACTTCTTTTGATGTTACTTCAACCATAGATTAGACCATATTTGACCATATGAGCACATTTCTGGACAAAGAGTCCTTAATCTTGAACTTTCTATAAATACTCATAGACACCTTCTGATGTTTCATCAGCCAGACAGTGGTCCATATTTGACCTACTTAGCCTTAGAACAGACTTTGGCCAGAAATATGTTAACTTACTATGCATACTCATAGACTTCTTTTGATGTTACTTCAACCATAGATTAGACCATATTTGACCTTATGAACACATTTCTGGACAAAGAGTCTTTAATCTTGATCTTTCTATGCATAATACTAGACTCTTTCTGAAGTTTCATCAGTAGTTCAAATATGACTTTTTGTACATATATCTTGCCGGAGAATCCTTGTTCTTGATCTTTCTATACATACTGTACATTAACTCCTTCTGATGTTTCATCAGCCATAGAGTGGTCCATATTAGATCCACTTAACATATTTCTGTCCAAAGAGTCTTTGAACTTGAACTTGACCTTTCTATAAATACTCATAGACTCCTTCTGATGTTTCATCAGCCAGACAGTGGTTTATGCTTAACATATTTAACATTTAACAGTGGACCACCTACTTAACATATTTCTGGCCAAGGTCTTATCAAAGGCTAACTTACTATGCATACTCAGACTTCTTTTGATGTTACTTCAACCATAGTTTAGACCATATTTGACCTTATAAACACATTTCTGGACAAAGAGTCTTTGAACTTGAACTTGAACTTTCTATAAATACTCATAGACTCCTGACGTTTCATCAGCCAGACAGTGGTCCATATTTGACCTACTTAACTTTCTGGCCAAGGTCTTATCAAAGGCTAACTTACTATGCATACTCATAGACTTCTTTTGATGTTACTTCAACCATAGATTAGACCATATTTGACCTTATGAGCACATTTCTGGACAAAGAGTCTTTAATCTTGATCTTTCTATGCATAATACTAGACTCTTTCTGAAGTTTCATCAGTAGTTCAAATATGACTTTTTGTACATATATCTTGCCGGAGAATCCTTGTTCTTGATCTTTCTATACATACTGTACATTAACTCCTTCTGATGTTTCATCAGCCATAGAGTGGTCCATATTAGACCCACTTAACATATTTCTGTCCAAAGAGTCTTTGAACTTAAACTTTCTAAACATAAAGACATGTTCTGATGTTAATTCAGTAGTTCAAATTTTTTTTTGTACATAAATCTGTCCAGAGAGTTCTTGAACTTGATCTTATATACATGCTCACAGAGTGCTTCTGACGTTTCATAAGCCACACAGTGGTCCATATTTGACCTACTTAACATATTTCTGGCCAAAGAGTCTTTGAACTTGAACTTTGTATAAATACTCATAGACTCCTTCTGATGTTTCATGAGCCAGAGAGTGGTCCATATTTGACCTACTTAACATATTTCTGGCCAAGGTCTTATCAAAGGCTAACTTACTATGCATACTCATAAACTTCTTTTGATGTTACTTCAACCATAGATTAGACCATATTTGACCATATGAGCACATTTCTGGACAAAGAGTCCTTAATCTTGAACTTTCTATACATATTCAAAGACACCTTCTGATGTTTCATCAGCCAGAGAGTGGTCCATATTTGACCTACTTAGCCTTTGAACAGACTTTGGCCAGAAATATTTTAACTTACTATGCATACTCAAAGACTTCTTTTGATGTTACTTCAACCATAGATTAGACCATATTTGACCTTATGAACACATTTCTGGACAAAGAGTCTTTAATCTTGATCTTTCTATGCTTAATACTAGACTCTTTCTGAAGTTTCATCAGAAGATCAAATATGACTTTTTGTACATATATCTTGCTGGAGAATCCTTGTTCTTGATCTTTCTATACATACTGTACATTAACTCCTTCTGATGTTTCATCAGCCATAGAGTGGTCCATATTAGATCTACTTAACATATTTCTGTCCAAAGAGTCTTTGAACTTGAACTTGACCTTTCTATAAATACTCATAGACTCCTTCTGATGTTTCATCAGCCAGACAGTGGTTCATGCTTAACATATTTAACATTTAACAGTGGACCACCTACTTAACATATTTCTGGCCAAGGTCTTATCAAAGGCTAACTTACTATGCATACTCAGACTTCTTTTGATGTTACTTCAACCATAGATTAGACCATATTTGACCTTATGAACACATTTCTGGACAAAGAGTCTTTAATCTTGATCTTTCTATGCATTATAATAGACTCTTTCTGAAGTTTCATCAGTAGTTCAAATATGACTTTTTGTACATATATCTTGCCGGAGAATCCTTGTTCTTGATCTTTCTATACATACTATACATTAACTCCTTCTGATGTTTCATCAGCCATAGAGTGGTCCACTTAAGGACCCACTTAACATATTTCTGTCCAAAGAGTCTTTGAACTTGAACTTTCTATAAATACTCATAGACTCCTTCTGATGTTTCATGAGCCAGAGAGCGGTCCATATTTGACCTACTTAACATATTTCTGGCCAAGGTCTTATCAAAGGCTAACTTACCATGCATACTCATAGACTTCTTTTGATGTTACTTCAACCATAGATTGAACCACACCTTCTGATGTTTCATCAGCCAGAGAGTGGTCCATATTTGACCTACTTAGCCTTTGAACAGACTTTGGCCAGAAATATTTTAACTTACTATGCATACTCAAAGACTTCTTTTGATGTTACTTCAACCATAGATTAGACCATATTTGACCTTATGAACACATTTCTGGACAAAGAGTCTTTAATCTTGATCTTTCTATGCTTAATACTAGACTCTTTCTGAAGTTTCATCAGAAGATCAAATATGACTTTTTGTACATATATCTTGCTGGAGAATCCTTGTTCTTGATCTTTCTATACATACTGTACATTAACTCCTTCTGATGTTTCATCAGCCATAGAGTGGTCCATATTAGATCTACTTAACATATTTCTGTCCAAAGAGTCTTTGAACTTGAACTTGACCTTTCTATAAATACTCATAGACTCCTTCTGATGTTTCATCAGCCAGACAGTGGTTCATGCTTAACATATTTAACATTTAACAGTGGACCACCTACTTAACATATTTCTGGCCAAGGTCTTATCAAAGGCTAACTTACTATGCATACTCAGACTTCTTTTGATGTTACTTCAACCATAGTTTAGACCATATTTGACCTTATAAACACATTTCTGGACAAAGAGTCTTTGAACTTGAACTTGAACTTTCTATAAATACTCATAGACTCCTGACGTTTCATCAGCCAGACAGTGGTCCATATTTGACCTACTTAACATATTTCTGGCCAAGGTCTTATCAAAAGCTAACTTACTATGCATACTCATAGACTTCTTTTGATGTTACTTCAACCATAGATTAGACCATATTTGACCTTATGAGCACATTTCTGGACAAAGAGTCCTTAATCTTGAACTTTCTATAAATACTCATAGACACCTTCTGATGTTTCATCAGCCAGACAGTGGTCCATATTTGACCTACTTAGCCTTTGAACAGACTTTGGCCAGAAATATGTTAACTTACTATGCATAATCATAGACTTCTTTTGATGTTACTTCAACCATAGATTAGACCATATTTGACCTTATGAACACATTTCTGGACAAAGAGTCTTTAATCTTGATCTTTCTATGCATTATAATAGACTCTTTCTGAAGTTTCATCAGTAGTTCAAATATGAATTTTTGTACATATATCTTGCCGGAGAATCCTTGTTCTAGATCTTTCTATACATACTATACATTAACTCCTTCTGATGTTTCATCAGCCATAGAGTGGACCCACTTAACATATTTCTTAATATGTTAAGTGGGTCCACTTAAGGACCCACTTAACATATTTCTGTCCAAAGAGTCTTTGAACTTGAACTTTCTATAAATACTCATAGACTCCTTCTGATGTTTCATGAGCCAGAGAGCGGTCCATATTTGACCTACTTAACATATTTCTGGCCAAGGTCTTATCAAAGGCTAACTTACCATGCATACTCATAGACTTCTTTTGATGTTACTTCAACCATAGATTAGACCATATTTGACCTTATGAGCACATTTCTGGACAAAGAGTCCTTAATCTTGAACTTTCTATAAATACTCATAAACACCTTCTGATGTTTCATCAGCCAGACAGTGGTCCATATTTGACCTACTTAGCCTTAGAACAGACTTTGGCCAGAAATATGTTA
Organism: Rhinichthys klamathensis goyatoka; assembly: GCF_029890125.1. NCBI lineage: Eukaryota > Metazoa > Chordata > Actinopteri > Cypriniformes > Leuciscidae > Rhinichthys > Rhinichthys klamathensis. The sequence continues at coordinate 425,053 of NW_026606637.1, forward strand.
ACTTACTATGCATACTCATTTCTGGACAAAGAGTCTTTAATCTTGATCTTTCTATGCATAATAATAGACTCTTTCTGAGGTTTCATCAGTAGTTCATAACTTTTTGTACATATATCTTGCCTGAGAATCCTTGGTCTTGATCTTTCTATACATACTATACATTAACTCCTTCTGATGTTTCATCAGCCATAGAGTGGTCCATATTAGATCTACTTAACATATTTCTGTCCAAAGAGTCTTTGAACTTGAACTTTCTATAAATACTCATAGACTCCTTCTGATGTTTCATGAGCCAGAGAGTGGTCCATATTTGACCTACTTAACATATTTCTTGCCAAGGTCTTATCAAAGGCTAACTTACCATGCATACTCATAGACTTCTTTTGATGTTACTTCAACCATAGATTAGACCATATTTGACCATATGAGCACATTTCTGGACAAAGAGTCCTTAATCTTGAACTTTCTATAAATACTCATAGACACCTTCTGATGTTTCATCAGCCAGACAGTGGTCCATATTTGACCTACTTAGCCTTAGAACAGACTTTGGCCAGAAATATGTTAACTTACTATGCATACTCATAGACTTCTTTTGATGTTACTTCAACCATAGATTAGACCATATTTGACCTTATGAACACATTTCTGGACAAAGAGTCTTTAATCTTGATCTTTCTATGCATAATACTAGACTCTTTCTGAAGTTTCATCAGTAGTTCAAATATGACTTTTTGTACATATATCTTGCCGGAGAATCCTTGTTCTTGATCTTTCTATACATACTGTACATTAACTCCTTCTGATGTTTCATCAGCCATAGAGTGGTCCATATTAGATCCACTTAACATATTTCTGTCCAAAGAGTCTTTGAACTTGAACTTGACCTTTCTATAAATACTCATAGATTCCTTCTGATGTTTCATCAGCCAGACAGTGGTTTATGCTTAACATATTTAACATTTAACAGTGGACCACCTACTTAACATATTTCTGGCCAAGGTCTTATCAAAGGCTAACTTACTATGCATACTCAGACTTCTTTTGATGTTACTTCAACCATAGTTTAGACCATATTTGACCTTATAAACACATTTCTGGACAAAGAGTCTTTGAACTTGAACTTGAACTTTCTATAAATACTCATAGACTCCTGACGTTTCATCAGCCAGACAGTGGTCCATATTTGACCTACTTAACATATTTCTGGCCAAGGTCTTATCAAAGGCTAACTTACTATGCTTATTACTTTCTATAAATACTCATAGACACCTTCTGATGTTTCATCAGCCAGACAGTGGTCCATATTTGACCTACTTAGCCTTAGAACAGACTTTGGCCAGAAATATGTTAACTTACTATGCATACTCATAGACTTCTTTTGATGTTACTTCAACCATAGATTAGACCATATTTGACCTTATGAACACATTTCTGGACAAAGAGTCTTTAATCTTGATCTTTCTATGCATAATACTAGACTCTTTCTGAAGTTTCATCAGTAGTTCAAATATGACTTTTTGTACATATATCTTGCCGGAGAATCCTTGTTCTTGATCTTTCTATACATACTGTTCATTAACTCCTTCTGATGTTTCATCAGCCATAGAGTGGTCCACTTAAGGACCCACTTAACATATTTCTGTCCAAAGAGTCTTTGAACTTGAACTTTCTATAAATACTCATAGACTCCTTCTGATGTTTCATGAGCCAGAGAGTGGTCCATATTTGACCTACTTAACATATTTCTGGCCAAGGTCTTATCAAAGGCTAACTTACTATAAATACTCATAGACTTCTTTTGTTTTTACTTCAACCATAGATTAGACCATATTTGACTTTATGAACACATTTCTGGTCAAAGAATCCTTAATCTTGAACTTTCTATTAATACTCATAGACTCCTTCTGATGTTTTATCAGCAGGAGAGTGGTCCATTTTTGACTTACATAACAAATGAGCAAGATTTCTCAGATTTCTGGACAAAGAGTCCTTAATCTTGAACTTTCTAAACATAGAGACTTGTTCTGATGTTTCTTCAGCCAAATTTGACCTTTTGAACATATTTTTTGTCAGTGAATCATTGAACTTGATCTTTCTAAACATTTTCATAGACTTCTTCTAATGTTTCAGCAGCCAGACAGTAGTCCAAACTTGACCTACTGAACATATTTCTGGCAAGACAGTTACAGTAACATATTCCTGGCCAAAATTTTATCACAGTCTAACTTACTATGTGTTCTCATAGACTTCTTTTAATGCTAAATAAACCATATATTAGTCTACATTTGACCTATTGAACACATTTCTGGCCAAAGAGTCATCTACATTGAACTTTCTAAACATATAGACTTGTTCTGATGTTTCTTCAACCATCCTGTAGTTCAAATTTGACATTTAGAATATATTTAGAACTTTCTATTCATACACACACTCTTTTGAATGTTTCATCAGCCAGACAGTAGTCCATATTTGACCTACTGAACATATTTCTGACCAAATAGTCATCAAAATCTAACTTACCATGCAGACTCATTTGATGTTAAATTAACCATTATATTAGTCCTTATTTGACCTATTCCCCATAAATGGCCAAAGAGTCCTCGATTTTAAACTTTCTAAACATGCTCATAGGCTCCTTATGTTTCTTAACCTTTTGAACATGTTACTGGCCAAAGTGTCCTTGAACTTGAACTTTTTATACATATAGACTTATGATGTTTTATCAGCCAGACAGTAGTCCAAACTTGACCTACAGAACATATTTTTGGCAAAAGTATCATCAAGGGCTTACTTACTATCCATTTTTTATAGACTTCTTTTGATGTTACATCAACCATATATGAATCCATATTTGACATATTGAAAACATTTCTGGCCAATGAGTCCTAGATCTTGAACTTTCCAAAGAGTCCTTGAATTTTAACTTAACATACATACTGATGACCCCTTCAGATGTTACATCACCCAGACAAGTTTCCAAATTTGTCATAACGAACATATTTCGGAGTCTTTGATTTGGAACATTTTATATATGCTCAATTTCTATAGACTCCTTCTGATGTTTCAACAGTAGTTCAAATATGACTTACAGTAATATGACATATTTCTGGTCAAAGAGTCTTTAAACTTTACCTTTATATACGGTAAATATACTCGGAAATGTGTTCAATAGGTCAAATATGGACTAATATATGGTTGATACAATATCAAAAGAAGTCTATGAGAATGTATAGTAAGATAGCCTTTAATGATTCTTTGGCCAGAAATATGTTCAATAGGTCAAAATGGACTAATGTCTGGTTGATGAAATATCAGAATGAGTCTATGAGTATAGAAAGTTCAAGTTCATGTAGAGAAAGTTCAAGTTCAAGTCCAAAGACTCTTTGGCCAGAAAAATGTTCAATAGATCAAATGTGGACTAATATATGCTTGATGTAACATCAAAAGGAGTCTATGAGAACGCATAGAAAGGTAGCCTTTGATGATTTTGATGATCTGGCCTATTTTGCCAGAAATATATTCGTTAGTTAAAATATGGACTACTGTCTGACTAATGAAATATCAGAATGAGTCTATGAGTATGTATAGAAAGTTCAAGTTTAAGTCCAAAGACTCTATGGCCAGAAAAATGTTTAATAGGTCAAATATGGACTAAAATATGGATGATGTAACATCAAAAGAAGTCTATGAGAATGAATACTAAGTTAGCCTTTGATGAACTCTTTTGCCAGAAATATGTCCAGTAGGTCAAGTTTAGACTACTGTCTGGCTGATAAAACATCAAAAGGAGTCTATGAGTATGTATAGAAAGATCAAGTCCAAGGATTCTCTGGACATATTTGTACATATTTGTCATATATGTACAAAAAGTCATATTTGAACTACTGAAGAAACATCAGAAGGAGTCTAGAGTATGAATAGAAAGTTCAAGATTAAGGACACTTTGTCCAGAAATGTGTTTATAAGGTCAAATATGGTCTAATCTATGGTTGAAGTAACATAAGAAGGAGACTATGAGTATTTATAGAAAGTTCAAGTTCAAGTTCAAAGACTCTTTGGCCAGAAATATGTTAAGTAGGTCAAATATGGACCACTGTCTGGCTGATGAAACATCAAAAGGAGTCTATGAGTATGTATAGAAAGTTCAAGATTAAGGACTCTTTGTCCCGAAATCTGCTCATAAGGTCAAATATGGTCTAATCTATGGTTGAAGTAACATCAAAAGAAGTCTATGAGTATGCATAGCAAGTTAGCATTTGATAAGACTTTGGCCAGAAATATGTTAAGTTGGTCAAAAATGGACCACTCTCCTGGTGATAAAACATCAGAAGGAGTCTATGAGTATTTATAGAAAGTTCAAGTTCAAGTTCAGACTCTTTGGACAGACATATGTTAAGGAAGTCAAATATGGACCACTGTCTGGCTGATGAAACATCAGAAGGAGTCTATGAGTATTTATAGAAAGTTCAATTTCAAGTTCAAAGACTCTTTGGACAGAAATATGTTAAGAAGGTCTAAAATGGACCACTGTCTGGCTGATGAAACATCAGAAGGAGTTAATGAGTATGTACAGAAAGATCAAGTTCAATGATTCTCCGGCAAGATATATGTACAAAAAGTCGTATTTGAACTACTGATGAAACTTCATAAAGATTCTAAGATTATGTAGAAAAGTTCAAGATTAAGGACTCTTTGTCCAGAAATGTGTTCATAAGGTCAAATATGCTCTAATCTATGGTTGAAGTAATATTAAAAGAAGTCTATGAGTATGCATAGTAAGTTAGACTTTGAAAAGAATTTGGCCAGAAATATGTTAAGTAAGGTCAATTATGGACCACTGTATGGCTGATGAAACATCAGAAGGAGTCAATGACTATGTATAGAAAGATCAAGATTAAGGATTCTCTGGCAAGATATATGTACAAAAAGTCATATTTGAATTACTGATGAAACTTCAGAAGGAGTCTATGAGTATAGAAAGTTCAAGATTAAAGACTCTTTGTCCAGAAATGTGTTCATAAGGTCAAATATGGTCTAATCTATGTTTGAAATAACATAAAAAGAAGTATATGAGTATGCATAGTAAGTTAGCCTTTGAAAAGACTTTGGCCAGAAATATGCTAAGTAGGTCAAATATGGACCACTCTCTGGCTGATGAAATATCAGAAGGAGTCTATGACTATTCATGGAAAGTTCAAGTTCAAAGACTCTTTGGCCTGAAATATGTTAAGTAGGTCAAATATGGACCACTTTCTGGCTGATGAAACATCAGAAGGATTCTATGAGAATGTATAGCAAGATCAAAATCGAGGACTCTTTTGCCAGAAATGTGTTCAGTAGGTCAAATATGGACCACTGTCTTGCTGAAGAAACATCGGAAGGAGAATATGAGTATTTATAGAAGGTTCAAGTTCAAGTTCAAAGACTCTTTGGCCAGAAATATGTTAAGTAGGTAAAATATGGTCCACTCTTTGGCTGATGAAACATCAGAAGGAGTCTATTATTTATTGAAAGTTCAAGTTCAAAGACTCTTTGGCCAGAAATGTGTTTAGTGGGTCAAATATGGACCACTGTCTTGATGATGAAACATCAGAAGGAGTCTATAAGTATAGATAGAAAGTTCAAGATTAAGGACTCTTTGTCCAGAAATGTGTTCATAAGGTCAAACATGGTCTAATCAATGGTTGAAGTAACATCAAAAGAAGTCTATGAGTATGCATAGAAAGTTAGCCTTTGATAAGACTTTGGCAAGAAATATGTTGCGTATGTCAAATATGGACCACTGTCTGGCTGATGAAACATCAGAAGGAGTCTATTATTTATTGAAAGTTCAAGTTCAAAGACTCTTTGGCCTGAAATATGTTAAAAGGGTCAAATATGGACCCACTCTCTTGCTGATGAAACATCAGGAGGAGTCTATGAGTATGTATAGTAAGATCAAGTTCAAGGATTCTCTGGCAAGAAAAATGTACATAAAGTTATATTTGAACTACTGATGAAACATCAAAAGGAGTCTGAGTATGTATAAAAGTTCAAGATTAAGGACTCTGTCCAGAAATGTTTTCATAAGATCAAATATTTTCTAATATATGGTTGAAGTAACATCAAAAGAAGTCTATAAGTATGTATAGACTGAAGTATATTTAAGTAAGTTAGTCTGTAATAAGATTTTGGCCAGAAATATGTTAAGTAGGTAAAATATGGACCACTCTCTGGCTGATTGAACATCAAAAGGAGTCTATGAGTATTTTTAGAAATTCAAGTTCAAGTTCAAAGACTCTTTGGACAGAAATATGTTAAGGAAGTCAAATATGGACCACTGTGTGGCTGATGAAACATCAGGAGTCTATGAGTATTTTTAGAAAGTTCAAGTTCAAAGACTCTTTGGCCAAAAATATGTTAAGTGGGCTAATATTGACCACTGTCTGGCTGATGAAACATCAGAAGGAGTCTATGAGTATGCATAGAAAGTTCAAGATTAAGGACTCTTTCAACCATGTTCTAATCTATGGTTGTCGTAACATCAAAAGGATGTGTAAGTTAGCCCTTGATAAGAGTTTTGCCTGAAATATGTTAAGAAGGTCAAAAATGGACCACTCTCCTGCTGATAAAATATCAGAAGGAGTCTGAGTATTTATAGAAAGTTCAAGATTAAGGACTACTTGTCCAGAAATGTGTTCATAAGGTCAAATATGGTCTAATCTATGGTTGTAGTAACATCAAAAGGAGTCTATGAGTATCCATAGTAAGTTAGCCTTTGATAAGACCTTGGCCAGAAATATGTTAAGTAGGTCAAATATGAACCACTGTCTGGCAGATGAAACATCAGAAGGAGTCTATGAGTATTTAAAGAAAGTTTAAGGACTCTCAGGACAAAAATAGGTTCAAAATATCATATTTTAACTATTGGATGGCTGAAGAAACATCAGAACTTGTCTATATTTTTAGAAAGTTCAAGTTCAATGACTCTTTGGCCAGAAATATGTTAGGTGGGCCAAATATGTCTGGCTGATGAAACTTCAGAGTGACTCTATGAGTATGTATAGAAAATTCAAGAATAAGGACTCTGTCCAAAAATGTGTTCATAAGGAAAAATCTGGGCTAATCTAAGGTTGAAGTAACATCAAAAGAAGTTTAAGAGTATGCATAGTAAGTTAGCCTTTGATAAGACTTTGGCCAGAAATATGTATAGTTCAAATATGGACCACTGTCTGGCTGATGAAACATCAGGAGGAGTCTATGAGTATGTATAGAAATATCAAGTTCAAGGATTCTTTGGCCAGAAATATGTTCAAAATGTCATATTTGAACTACTCGATGGCTGCATTCATTCTTGTATAGATTTCGATGAAACAGTGAAATTGTCATGTGTTATCTTTTCAATGCACAATGGAATTAATTGCCATGAAAGATACCTTATTATTTGTCAATTCTTAAATCCACGTGTCAATTTAGCTAGATTGAGTATGCAGTGCAATGCAAGAGCACACATGGTGTGGTATCTATTCAATGAACATCGGAACAAATTCGTAGTTGTCTGCATGTACTGCAATTTATGTTGTGCTATATCAAATTATTTAGATATTGTATGCGATGCAGTGCAAAATTACTATATTGCGTTTTTATCTCTCCATTTCACAACGGAGTATGTTAGTTTTTGTATACAATACATACATTATTCATGAATGCACAACGGATTAAGTTAGTTCTTGTATACAGTGTATAATGCACAATGAATGAGTGTTGTTCTAGTTATGCTTTGCAATGCTTTGCAGTTTGCACATATGGTTTATCTCCCTTTTGGGTATCACAACTGTGTGCTTTTGAATTCCAATGCACACAACATCTAACTCATGCTAACTTGCAAGATCTAACACTCTGAAGAATGCACAATAGCAGAATGAAGATTGCACAACGGAAGTTTTTGTATACCGTGCATGTACCATATGTGCAAACTGCAAAGCATTGCAAAGCATAACTAGAACAACACTCATTCATTGTGCATTATACACTGTATACAAGAACTAACATGCAAACGACTGCTTTCCTTTTATGTTATGTTTTCAATGCACACAAGAATGATTTAGTTGTTCTATGCAGTGTAATGCAAAAGCACGCATATTGTGTTATCCGAAGGCGAATTTTATGTATTTTATGCACAATGGAAGTTGCAGTGCAATGCAGCAAAGCATAAGTTGTATCTCTTCAGTGCACAATGAAATAAGTTAGCTTTTGCATGCAAATAAATGCACAACAGATTAATTTATATCGTGCATGCACTGCAATGAAACATCACTTATATCATGTGCTAATTCTTCAATGCACAGGGGAATGAGTTCTGTATATATGTTGCGATGCAACTCATATGCAATGCAGTATCTCTTAATTTCAAAATAAAACAAATTAGTTATTTTATGCAATACTATGAAAGATAGTATTGAATGTTTTTCACTTCACAACGAATTCAGTTAGATTGGGTGTGTTCAAAGAAACAGTGCATGTGTTATATCTTCTATGCAAAACAGAATGAGTTTAGTTCTTTATGCATTGCTATACAAAAGCACACATATTGTGCTATCCGAAGTGGTAACTCAACATGCGTGAATAATGCACAACGGAATAAGTTAGTTATTGTATACAGTTTAGTGAAACAGGTCATATGTTATATGTTATATCTTTAATGCACAACTGAAAACGTTAGCTTTTGCATGCAAATAAATGCACAACGGATTAATTTATATCGTACATGCAATGCAATGCAATATCACATATGTCATGTGCTACTTCTTCAATGCACAAGGGAATTAATTACTTCTGTATGCGTTGCAATGCAACAGCTCATGTGGTATGCGATATCTCTTCATTGCACAGCGAAATAAGTTAGACAAAGTATAACTCTATTACGTCACATGTGCAAGAGCACATATTGTGTTATCTCTTCAATGAACAGCAAAATTAGTTAGTTGTTTTATGCATTGGAATGCAAAAGCATGCATGTTGTTAAGTTTTCGGATGTCAACACGGGTGCTTTTGCATTCCAATGCATACATCACCTTACTCATTTTGCTGTTTATTGGAGAGATTACATATTTGTCGTTGCATTGCATTGCAAGATCTAAATTACTCTGAAGAAGCACAACAGAAGATTGAATAATTCAGTTATTGTATATGAACGGAATAAGTTAGTTTATTGTATACAGTTCAATGAAACAGACCATATCAGTCAGTAAATTCAGGTCCTATATGCAGCGCTATGCAACAAGCACATATGTTGTATCTCTCCAATGCAAAATTAAAATGCACAACGGATTAATTTGTCTCGTGCATGGATTGCAATGAAACATCAAGTATGTCAGTGCTACTTCTTCAATGCACAGGGGAATTAATTAATTCTGTGTAAGTTGCGATGCAACTGCTCATATGTAATGTAATATCTCTTCCTTTCAAAACAAAACAAATTAGTTATTTTATGCAATACCATGAAAGATAGCATATTTCATGTATTTCACTTCACAACGAATTCAGTTAGATTGAGTATGTTCAATGAAACAGTCCAGATGTTATATCTTCAATGCACAACGGAATGAGTTTAGTTCTTTATGCATTGCTGTGCAAAATGCATAGCTTTGCAATGCAATACGTTGCAAAGCAACAGCTCATATGTTATGCGATATCTCTTAATTGCCCAGTGAAATAAGTTAGACTGAGTATGCAATGCACTAGAAGAGCAACAGTAAAATGCATCGGAATAAGTTCGTTCTTGTATGCATTGCAATGCAACAGCAAGATGATTTATCTCCAAGTAATATCTTGCAATGCATTGCAACAACACACATGTAATCTCTTCAATGAACAGCAAAATGAGTTAGTTGTTTTATGCATTGGAATGCAAAAGCATGCATTTTGTGTTACCCACTTTCGGATGTACAACACGCGTGCTTTTGCATTCCAATGCATACAACATCTAACTCATTTTGCGGTTCATTGAAGAGAATACATGTGTGCTGTTGCATTGCATTACAAGATCTAACTTTGAAGAATACACAACCGAAGATTGAATCATTCACAATAGAATAAGTTAGTTATTGTATACAGTTCAATGAAAAAGACCATGTCACTACTGTGATTCCTCAATGCATAAAGTCAGTAAACTTAGGTCCTGTATGCAGCGCTATGCTACAAGCACATATGTTGTACTCTTCAATGCACAGAAATAAGTTAGATTTTGCATGCAAATAAATGCATAACGGATTCATTTATTTCGTGCATGGATTGCAATGAAACATCACATACCGGTATGTCATGTGCTACTTCTTCAATGCACATGGGAATAAATTAGTTCTGTATGCGTTGCGATGCAACCACTCATATGTAATGCAATATCTCTTCATTGCAAAACGAAACAAGTTAGTTTATGAATGCTATGAAAGATAACATATTTAGCATATTTAATCTTGCTGGAGAATCCTTGTTCTTGATCTTTCTATACACACTATACATTAACTCCTTCTGATGTTTCATCAGCCATAGAGTGGTCCATATTAGACCCACTCAACATATTTCTGTCCAAAGAGTCTTTGAACTTGAACTTTCTATAAATACTCATAGACTCCTTCTGATGTTTCATGAGCCAGAGAGTGGTCCATATTTGACCTACCTAACATATTTCTGGCCAAGGTCTTATCAAAGGCTAACTTACCATGCATACTCATAGACTTCTTTTGATGTTACTTCAACCATAGATTAGACCATATTTGACCTTATGAGCACATTTCTGGACAAAGAGTCCTTAATCTTGAACTTTCTATAAATACTCATAGACACCTTCTGATGTTTCATCAGCCAGACAGTGGTCCATATTTGACCTACTTAGCCTTAGAACAGACTTTGGCCAGAAATATGTTAACTTACTTTGCATACTCATAGACTTCTTTTGATGTTACTTCAACCATAGATTAGACCATATTTGACCTTATGAACACATTTCTGGACAAAGAGTCTTTAATCTTGATCTTTCTATGCATAATACTAGACTCTTTCTGAAGTTTCATCAGTAGTTCAAATATGACTTTTTGTACATATATCTTGCCGGAGAATCCTTGTTCTTGATCTTTCTATACATACTATACATTAACTCCTTCTGATGTTTCATCAGCCATAGAGTGGTCCATATTAGATCTACTTAACATATTTCTGTCCAAAGAGTCTTTGAACTTGAACTTGACCTTTCTATTAATTCTCATAGACTCCTTCTGATGTTTCATCAGCCAGACAGTGGTTCATGCTTAACATATTTAACATTAAACAGTGGACCACCTACTTAACATATTTCTGGCCAAAGTCTTATCAAAGGCTAACTTACTATGCATACTCAGACTTCTTTTGATGTTACTTCAACCATAGTTTAGACCATATTTGACCTTATAAACACATTTCTGGACAAAGAGTCTTTGAACTTGAACTTGAACTTTCTATAAAAACCCATAGACTCGTGACGTTTCATCAGCCAGACAGTGGTCCATATTTGACCTACTTAACATATTTCTGGCCAAGGTCTTATCAAAGGCTAACTTACTATGCATACTCATAGACTTCTTTTGATGTTACTTCAACCATAGATTAGACCATATTTGACCTTATGAGCACATTTCTGGACAAAGAGTCCTTAATCTTGAACTTTCTATAAATACTCATAGACACCTTCTGATGTTTCATCAGCCAGACAGTGGTCCATATTTGACCTACTTAGCCTTTGAACAGACTTTTGGCCAGAAATATGTTAACTTACTATGCATACAAATAGACTTCTTTTGATGTTACTTCAACCATAGATTAGACCATATTTGACCTTATGAACACATTTCTGGACAAAGAGTCTTTAATCTTGATCTTTCTATGCATAATAATAGACTCTTTCTGAAGTTTCATCAGTAGTTCAAATATGACTTTTTGTACATATATCTTGCCGGAGAATCCTTGTTCTTGATCTTTCTATACATACTATACATTAACTCCTTCTGATGTTTCATCAGCCATAGAGTGGTCCACTTAAGGACCCACTTAACATATTTCTGTCCAAAGAGTCTTTGAACTTGAACTTTCTATAAATAGTCATAGACTCCTTCTGATGTTTCATGAGCCAGAGAGTGGTCCATATTTGACCTACTTAACATATTTCTGGCCAAGGTCTTATCAAAGGCTAACTTACCATGCATACTCATAGACTTCTTTTGATGTTACTTCAACCATAGATTAGACCATATTTGACCTTATGAGCACATTTCTGGACAAAGAGTCCTTAATCTTGAACTTTCTATAAATACTCATAGACACCTTCTGATGTTTCATCAGCCAGACAGTGGTCCATATTTGACCTACTTAGCCTTAGAACAGACTTTGGCCAGAAATATGTTAACTTACTTTGCATACTCATAGACTTCTTTTGATGTTACTTCAACCATAGATTAGACCATATTTGACCTTATGAACACATTTCTGGACAAAGAGTCTTTAATCTTGATCTTTCTATGCATAATAATAGACTCTTTCTGAAGTTTCATCAGTAGTTCAAATATGACTTTTTGTACATATATCTTGCCGGAGAATCCTTGTTCTTGATCTTTCTATACATACTGTACATTAACTCCTTCTGATGTTTCATCAGCCATAGAGTGGTCCATATTAGATCTACTTAACATATTTAAGTCCAAAGAGTCTTTGAACTTGAACTTGACCTTTCTATAAATACTCATAGACTCCTTCTGATGTTTCATCAGCCAGACAGTGGTTCATGCTTAACATATTTAACATTTAACAGTGGACCAACTACTTAACATATTTCTGGCCAATGTCTTATCAAAGGCTAACTTACTATGCATACTCAGACTTCTTTTGATGTTACTTCAACCATAGTTTAGACCATATTTGACCTTATAAACACATTTCTGGACAAAGAGTCTTTGAACTTGAACTTGAACTTTCTATAAATACTCATAGACTCCTGACGTTTCATCAGCCAGACAGTGGTCCATATTTGACCTACTTAACATATTTCTGGCCAAGGTCTTATCAAAGGCTAACTTAATATGCATACTCATAGACTTCTTTTGATGTTACTTCAACCATAGATTAGACCATATTTGACCTTATGAGCACATTTCTGGACAAAGAGTCCTTAATCTTGAACTTTCTATAAATACTCATAGACACCTTCTGATGTTTCATCAGCCAGACAGTGGTCCATATTTGACCTACTTAGCCTTTGAACAGACTTTGGCCAGAAATATGTTAACTTACTATGCATACTAATAGACTTCTTTTGATGTTACTTCAACCATAGATTAGACCATATTTGACCTTATGAACACATTTCTGGACAAAGAGTCTTTAATCTTGATCTTTCTATGCATAATAATAGACTCTTTCTGAAGTTTCATCAGTAGTTCAAATATGACTTTTTGTACATATATCTTGCCGGAGAATCCTTGTTCTTGATCTTTCTATACATACTATACATTAACTCCTTCTGATGTTTCATCAGCCATAGAGTGGTCCACTTAAGGACCCACTTAACATATTTCTGTCCAAAGAGTCTTTGAACTTGAACTTTCTATAAATACTCATAGACTCCTTCTGATGTTTCATGAGCCAGAGAGTGGTCCATATTTGACCTACTTAACATATTTCTGGCCAAGGTCTTATCAAAGGCTAACTTACCATGCATACTCATAGACTTCTTTTGATGTTACTTCAACCATAGATTAGACCATATATGAGCTTATGAGCACATTTCTGGACAAAGAGTCCTTAATCTTGAACTTTCTATAAATACTCATAGACACCTTCTGATGTTTCATCAGCCAGACAGTGGTCCATATTTGACCTTATGAACACATTTCTGGACAAAGAGTCTTTAATCTTGATCTTTCTATGCATAATACTAGACTCTTTCTGAAGTTTCATCAGTAGTTCAAATATGACTTTTTGTACATATATCTTGCCGGAGAATCCTTGTTCTTGATCTTTCTATACATACTGTACATTAACTCCTTCTGATGTTTCATCAGCCATAGAGTGGTCCATATTAGATCTACTTAACATATTTCTGTCCAAAGAGTCTTTGAACTTGAACTTGACCTTTCTATAAATACTCATAGACTCCTTCTGATGTTTCATCAGCCAGACAGTGGTTCATGCTTAACATATTTAACATTTAACAGTGGACCACCTACTTAACATATTTCTGGCCAAGGTCTTATCAAAGGCTAACTTACTATGCATACTCAGACTTCTTTTGATGTTACTTCAACCATAGTTTAGACCATATTTGACCTTATAAACACATTTCTGGACAAAGAGTCTTTGAACTTGAACTTTCTATAAATACTCATAGACTCCTGACGTTTCATCAGCCAGACAGTGGTCCATATTTGACCTACTTAACATATTTCTGGCCAAGGTCTTATCAAAGGCTAACTTACTATGCATACTCATAGACTTCTTTTGATGTTACTTCAACCATAGATTAGACCATATTTGACCTTATGAGCACATTTCTGGACAAAGAGTCCTTAATCTTTAACTTTCTATAAATACTCATAGACACCTTCTGATGTTTCATCAGCCAGACAGTGGTCCATATTTGACCTACTTAGCCTTTGAACAGACTTTGGCCAGAAATATGTTAACTTACTATGCATACTCATAGACTTCTTTTGATGTTACTTCAACCATAGATTAGACCATATTTGACCTTATGAACACATTTCTGGACAAAGAGTCTTTAATCTTGATCTTTCTATGCATAATACTAGACTCTTTCTGAAGTTTCATCAGTAGTTCAAATATGACTTTTTGTACATATATCTTGCCGGAGAATCCTTGTTCTTGATCTTTCTATACATACTGTACATTAACTCCTTCTGATGTTTCATCAGCCATAGAGTGGACCATATTAGATCTACTTATCATATTTCTGTCCAAAGAGTCTTTGAACTTGAACTTGACCTTTCTATAAATACTCATAGACTCCTTCTGATGTTTCATCAGCCAGACAGTGGTTCATGCTTAACATATTTAACATTTAACAGTGGACCACCTACTTAACATATTTCTGGCCAAGGTCTTATCAAAGGCTAACTTACTATGCATACTCAGACTTCTTTTGATGTTACTTCAACCATAGTTTAGACCATATTTGACCTTATAAACACATTTCTGGACAAAGAGTCTTTAATCTTGATCTTTCTATGCATTATAATAGACTCTTTCTGAAGTTTCATCAGTAGTTCAAATATGACTTTTTGTACATATATCTTGCCGGAGAATCCTTGTTCTTGATCTTTCTATACATACTACACATTAACTCCTTCTGATGTTTCATCAGCCATAGAGTGGTCCACTTAAGGACCCACTTAACATATTTCTGTCCAAAGAGTCTTTGAACTTGAACTTTCTATAAATACTCATAGACTCCTTCTGATGTTTCATGAGCCAGAGAGCGGTCCATATTTGACCTACTTAACATATTTCTGGCCAAGGTCTTATCAAAGGCTAACTTACCATGCATACTCATAGACTTCTTTTGATGTTACTTCAACCATAGATTGAACCACACCTTCTGATGTTTCATCAGCCAGAGAGTGGTCCATATTTGACCTACTTAGCCTTTGAACAGACTTTGGCCAGAAATATTTTAACTTACTATGCATACTCAAAGACTTCTTTTGATGTTACTTCAACCATAGATTAGACCATATTTGACCTTATGAACACATTTCTGGACAAAGAGTCTTTAATCTTGATCTTTCTATGCTTAATACTAGACTCTTTCTGAAGTTTCATCAGAAGATCAAATATGACTTTTTGTACATATATCTTGCTGGAGAATCCTTGTTCTTGATCTTTCTATACATACTGTACATTAACTCCTTCTGATGTTTCATCAGCCATAGAGTGGTCCATATTAGATCTACTTAACATATTTCTGTCCAAAGAGTCTTTGAACTTGAACTTGACCTTTCTATAAATACTCATAGACTCCTTCTGATGTTTCATCAGCCAGACAGTGGTTCATGCTTAACATATTTAACATTTAACAGTGGACCACCTACTTAACATATTTCTGGCCAAGGTCTTATCAAAGGCTAACTTACTATGCATACTCAGACTTCTTTTGATGTTACTTCAACCATAGTTTAGACCATATTTGACCTTATAAACACATTTCTGGACAAAGAGTCTTTGAACTTGAACTTGAACTTTCTATAAATACTCATAGACTCCTGACGTTTCATCAGCCAGACAGTGGTCCATATTTGACCTACTTAACATATTTCTGGCCAAGGTCTTATCAAAAGCTAACTTACTATGCATACTCATAGACTTCTTTTGATGTTACTTCAACCATAGATTAGACCATATTTGACCTTATGAGCACATTTCTGGACAAAGAGTCCTTAATCTTGAACTTTCTATAAATACTCATAGACACCTTCTGATGTTTCATCAGCCAGACAGTGGTCCATATTTGACCTACTTAGCCTTTGAACAGACTTTGGCCAGAAATATGTTAACTTACTATGCATAATCATAGACTTCTTTTGATGTTACTTCAACCATAGATTAGACCATATTTGACCTTATGAACACATTTCTGGACAAAGAGTCTTTAATCTTGATCTTTCTATGCATTATAATAGACTCTTTCTGAAGTTTCATCAGTAGTTCAAATATGAATTTTTGTACATATATCTTGCCGGAGAATCCTTGTTCTAGATCTTTCTATACATACTATACATTAACTCCTTCTGATGTTTCATCAGCCATAGAGTGGACCCACTTAACATATTTCTTAATATGTTAAGTGGGTCCACTTAAGGACCCACTTAACATATTTCTGTCCAAAGAGTCTTTGAACTTGAACTTTCTATAAATACTCATAGACTCCTTCTGATGTTTCATGAGCCAGAGAGCGGTCCATATTTGACCTACTTAACATATTTCTGGCCAAGGTCTTATCAAAGGCTAACTTACCATGCATACTCATAGACTTCTTTTGATGTTACTTCAACCATAGATTAGACCATATTTGTCCTTATGAGCACATTTCTGGACAAAGAGTCCTTAATCTTGAACTTTCTATAAATACTCATAAACACCTTCTGATGTTTCATCAGCCAGACAGTGGTCCATATTTGACCTACTTAGCCTTAGAACAGACTTTGGCCAGAAATATGTTAACTTACTATGCATACTCATTTCTGGACAAAGAGTCTTTAATCTTGATCTTTCTATGCATAATAATAGACTCTTTCTGAGGTTTCATCAGTAGTTCATAACTTTTTGTACATATATCTTGCCTGAGAATCCTTGGTCTTGATCTTTCTATACATACTATACATTAACTCCTTCTGATGTTTCATCAGCCATAGAGTGGTCCATATTAGATCTACTTAACATATTTCTGTCCAAAGAGTCTTTGAACTTGAACTTTCTATAAATACTCATAGACTCCTTCTGATGTTTCATGAGCCAGAGAGTGGTCCATATTTGACCTACTTAACATATTTCTGGCCAAGGTCTTATCAAAGGCTAACTTACCATGCATACTCATAGACTTCTTTTGATGTTACTTCAACCATAGATTAGACCATATTTGACCATATGAGCACATTTCTGGACAAAGAGTCCTTAATCTTGAACTTTCTATAAATACTCATAGACACCTTCTGATGTTTCATCAGCCAGACAGTGGTCCATATTTGACCTACTTAGCCTTAGAACAGACTTTGGCCAGAAATATGTTAACTTACTATGCATACTCATAGACTTCTTTTGATGTTACTTCAACCATAGATTAGACCATATTTGACCTTATGAACACATTTCTGGACAAAGAGTCTTTAATCTTGATCTTTCTATGCATAATACTAGACTCTTTCTGAAGTTTCATCAGTAGTTCAAATATGACTTTTTGTACATATATCTTGCCGGAGAATCCTTGTTCTTGATCTTTCTATACATACTGTACATTAACTCCTTCTGATGTTTCATCAGCCATAGAGTGGTCCATATTAGATCCACTTAACATATTTCTGTCCAAAGAGTCTTTGAACTTGAACTTGACCTTTCTATAAATACTCATAGACTCCTTCTGATGTTTCATCAGCCAGACAGTGGTTTATGCTTAACATATTTAACATTTAACAGTGGACCACCTACTTAACATATTTCTGGCCAAGGTCTTATCAAAGGCTAACTTACTATGCATACTCAGACTTCTTTTGATGTTACTTCAACCATAGTTTAGACCATATTTGACCTTATAAACACATTTCTGGACAAAGAGTCTTTGAACTTGAACTTGAACTTTCTATAAATACTCATAGACTCCTGACGTTTCATCAGCCAGACAGTGGTCCATATTTGACCTACTTAACATATTTCTGGCCAAGGTCTTATCAAAGGCTAACTTACTATGCATACTCATAGACTTCTTTTGATGTTACTTCAACCATAGATTAGACCATATTTGACCTTATGAGCACATTTCTGGACAAAGAGTCTTTAATCTTGATCTTTCTATGCATAATACTAGACTCTTTCTGAAGTTTCATCAGTAGTTCAAATATGACTTTTTGTACATATATCTTGCCGGAGAATCCTTGTTCTTGATCTTTCTATACATACTGTACATTAACTCCTTCTGATGTTTCATCAGCCATAGAGTGGTCCATATTAGACCCACTTAACATATTTCTGTCCAAAGAGTCTTTGAACTTAAACTTTCTAAACATAAAGACATGTTCTGATGTTAATTCAGTAGTTCAAATTTTTTTTTGTACATAAATCTGTCCAGAGAGTTCTTGAACTTGATCTTATATACATGCTCACAGAGTGCTTCTGACGTTTCATAAGCCACACAGTGGTCCATATTTGACCTACTTAACATATTTCTGGCCAAAGAGTCTTTGAACTTGAACTTTGTATAAATACTCATAGACTCCTTCTGATGTTTCATGAGCCAGAGAGTGGTCCATATTTGACCTACTTAACATATTTCTGGCCAAGGTCTTATCAAAGGCTAACTTACTATGCATACTCATAAACTTCTTTTGATGTTACTTCAACCATAGATTAGACCATATTTGACCATATGAGCACATTTCTGGACAAAGAGTCCTTAATCTTGAACTTTCTATACATATTCAAAGACACCTTCTGATGTTTCATCAGCCAGAGAGTGGTCCATATTTGACCTACTTAGCCTTTGAACAGACTTTGGCCAGAAATATTTTAACTTACTATGCATACTCAAAGACTTCTTTTGATGTTACTTCAACCATAGATTAGACCATATTTGACCTTATGAACACATTTCTGGACAAAGAGTCTTTAATCTTGATCTTTCTATGCTTAATACTAGACTCTTTCTGAAGTTTCATCAGAAGATCAAATATGACTTTTTGTACATATATCTTGCTGGAGAATCCTTGTTCTTGATCTTTCTATACATACTGTACATTAACTCCTTCTGATGTTTCATCAGCCATAGAGTGGTCCATATTAGATCTACTTAACATATTTCTGTCCAAAGAGTCTTTGAACTTGAACTTGACCTTTCTATAAATACTCATAGACTCCTTCTGATGTTTCATCAGCCAGACAGTGGTTCATGCTTAACATATTTAACATTTAACAGTGGACCACCTACTTAACATATTTCTGGCCAAGGTCTTATCAAAGGCTAACTTACTATGCATACTCAGACTTCTTTTGATGTTACTTCAACCATAGATTAGACCATATTTGACCTTATGAACACATTTCTGGACAAAGAGTCTTTAATCTTGATCTTTCTATGCATTATAATAGACTCTTTCTGAAGTTTCATCAGTAGTTCAAATATGACTTTTTGTACATATATCTTGCCGGAGAATCCTTGTTCTTGATCTTTCTATACATACTATACATTAACTCCTTCTGATGTTTCATCAGCCATAGAGTGGTCCACTTAAGGACCCACTTAACATATTTCTGTCCAAAGAGTCTTTGAACTTGAACTTTCTATAAATACTCATAGACTCCTTCTGATGTTTCATGAGCCAGAGAGCGGTCCATATTTGACCTACTTAACATATTTCTGGCCAAGGTCTTATCAAAGGCTAACTTACCATGCATACTCATAGACTTCTTTTGATGTTACTTCAACCATAGATTGAACCACACCTTCTGATGTTTCATCAGCCAGAGAGTGGTCCATATTTGACCTACTTAGCCTTTGAACAGACTTTGGCCAGAAATATTTTAACTTACTATGCATACTCAAAGACTTCTTTTGATGTTACTTCAACCATAGATTAGACCATATTTGACCTTATGAACACATTTCTGGACAAAGAGTCTTTAATCTTGATCTTTCTATGCTTAATACTAGACTCTTTCTGAAGTTTCATCAGAAGATCAAATATGACTTTTTGTACATATATCTTGCTGGAGAATCCTTGTTCTTGATCTTTCTATACATACTGTACATTAACTCCTTCTGATGTTTCATCAGCCATAGAGTGGTCCATATTAGATCTACTTAACATATTTCTGTCCAAAGAGTCTTTGAACTTGAACTTGACCTTTCTATAAATACTCATAGACTCCTTCTGATGTTTCATCAGCCAGACAGTGGTTCATGCTTAACATATTTAACATTTAACAGTGGACCACCTACTTAACATATTTCTGGCCAAGGTCTTATCAAAGGCTAACTTACTATGCATACTCAGACTTCTTTTGATGTTACTTCAACCATAGTTTAGACCATATTTGACCTTATAAACACATTTCTGGACAAAGAGTCTTTGAACTTGAACTTGAACTTTCTATAAATACTCATAGACTCCTGACGTTTCATCAGCCAGACAGTGGTCCATATTTGACCTACTTAACATATTTCTGGCCAAGGTCTTATCAAAAGCTAACTTACTATGCATACTCATAGACTTCTTTTGATGTTACTTCAACCATAGATTAGACCATATTTGACCTTATGAGCACATTTCTGGACAAAGAGTCCTTAATCTTGAACTTTCTATAAATACTCATAGACACCTTCTGATGTTTCATCAGCCAGACAGTGGTCCATATTTGACCTACTTAGCCTTTGAACAGACTTTGGCCAGAAATATGTTAACTTACTATGCATAATCATAGACTTCTTTTGATGTTACTTCAACCATAGATTAGACCATATTTGACCTTATGAACACATTTCTGGACAAAGAGTCTTTAATCTTGATCTTTCTATGCATTATAATAGACTCTTTCTGAAGTTTCATCAGTAGTTCAAATATGAATTTTTGTACATATATCTTGCCGGAGAATCCTTGTTCTAGATCTTTCTATACATACTATACATTAACTCCTTCTGATGTTTCATCAGCCATAGAGTGGACCCACTTAACATATTTCTTAATATGTTAAGTGGGTCCACTTAAGGACCCACTTAACATATTTCTGTCCAAAGAGTCTTTGAACTTGAACTTTCTATAAATACTCATAGACTCCTTCTGATGTTTCATGAGCCAGAGAGCGGTCCATATTTGACCTACTTAACATATTTCTGGCCAAGGTCTTATCAAAGGCTAACTTACCATGCATACTCATAGACTTCTTTTGATGTTACTTCAACCATAGATTAGACCATATTTGACCTTATGAGCACATTTCTGGACAAAGAGTCCTTAATCTTGAACTTTCTATAAATACTCATAAACACCTTCTGATGTTTCATCAGCCAGACAGTGGTCCATATTTGACCTACTTAGCCTTAGAACAGACTTTGGCCAGAAATATGTTAACTTACTATGCATACTCATTTCTGGACAAAGAGTCTTTAATCTTGATCTTTCTATGCATAATAATAGACTCTTTCTGAGGTTTCATCAGTAGTTCATAACTTTTTGTACATATATCTTGCCTGAGAATCCTTGGTCTTGATCTTTCTATACATACTATACATTAACTCCTTCTGATGTTTCATCAGCCATAGAGTGGTCCATATTAGATCTACTTAACATATTTCTGTCCAAAGAGTCTTTGAACTTGAACTTTCTATAAATACTCATAGACTCCTTCTGATGTTTCATGAGCCAGAGAGTGGTCCATATTTGACCTACTTAACATATTTCTTGCCAAGGTCTTATCAAAGGCTAACTTACCATGCATACTCATAGACTTCTTTTGATGTTACTTCAACCATAGATTAGACCATATTTGACCATATGAGCACATTTCTGGACAAAGAGTCCTTAATCTTGAACTTTCTATAAATACTCATAGACACCTTCTGATGTTTCATCAGCCAGACAGTGGTCCATATTTGACCTACTTAGCCTTAGAACAGACTTTGGCCAGAAATATGTTAACTTACTATGCATACTCATAGACTTCTTTTGATGTTACTTCAACCATAGATTAGACCATATTTGACCTTATGAACACATTTCTGGACAAAGAGTCTTTAATCTTGATCTTTCTATGCATAATACTAGACTCTTTCTGAAGTTTCATCAGTAGTTCAAATATGACTTTTTGTACATATATCTTGCCGGAGAATCCTTGTTCTTGATCTTTCTATACATACTGTACATTAACTCCTTCTGATGTTTCATCAGCCATAGAGTGGTCCATATTAGATCCACTTAACATATTTCTGTCCAAAGAGTCTTTGAACTTGAACTTGACCTTTCTATAAATACTCATAGATTCCTTCTGATGTTTCATCAGCCAGACAGTGGTTTATGCTTAACATATTTAACATTTAACAGTGGACCACCTACTTAACATATTTCTGGCCAAGGTCTTATCAAAGGCTAACTTACTATGCATACTCAGACTTCTTTTGATGTTACTTCAACCATAGTTTAGACCATATTTGACCTTATAAACACATTTCTGGACAAAGAGTCTTTGAACTTGAACTTGAACTTTCTATAAATACTCATAGACTCCTGACGTTTCATCAGCCAGACAGTGGTCCATATTTGACCTACTTAACATATTTCTGGCCAAGGTCTTATCAAAGGCTAACTTACTATGCTTATTACTTTCTATAAATACTCATAGACACCTTCTGATGTTTCATCAGCCAGACAGTGGTCCATATTTGACCTACTTAGCCTTAGAACAGACTTTGGCCAGAAATATGTTAACTTACTATGCATACTCATAGACTTCTTTTGATGTTACTTCAACCATAGATTAGACCATATTTGACCTTATGAACACATTTCTGGACAAAGAGTCTTTAATCTTGATCTTTCTATGCATAATACTAGACTCTTTCTGAAGTTTCATCAGTAGTTCAAATATGACTTTTTGTACATATATCTTGCCGGAGAATCCTTGTTCTTGATCTTTCTATACATACTGTTCATTAACTCCTTCTGATGTTTCATCAGCCATAGAGTGGTCCACTTAAGGACCCACTTAACATATTTCTGTCCAAAGAGTCTTTGAACTTGAACTTTCTATAAATACTCATAGACTCCTTCTGATGTTTCATGAGCCAGAGAGTGGTCCATATTTGACCTACTTAACATATTTCTGGCCAAGGTCTTATCAAAGGCTAACTTACTATAAATACTCATAGACTTCTTTTGTTTTTACTTCAACCATAGATTAGACCATATTTGACTTTATGAACACATTTCTGGTCAAAGAATCCTTAATCTTGAACTTTCTATTAATACTCATAGACTCCTTCTGATGTTTTATCAGCAGGAGAGTGGTCCATTTTTGACTTACATAACAAATGAGCAAGATTTCTCAGATTTCTGGACAAAGAGTCCTTAATCTTGAACTTTCTAAACATAGAGACTTGTTCTGATGTTTCTTCAGCCAAATTTGACCTTTTGAACATATTTTTTGTCAGTGAATCATTGAACTTGATCTTTCTAAACATTTTCATAGACTTCTTCTAATGTTTCAGCAGCCAGACAGTAGTCCAAACTTGACCTACTGAACATATTTCTGGCAAGACAGTTACAGTAACATATTCCTGGCCAAAATTGTATCACAGTCTAACTTACTATGTGTTCTCATAGACTTCTTTTAATGCTAAATAAACCATATATTAGTCTACATTTGACCTATTGAACACATTTCTGGCCAAAGAGTCATCTACATTGAACTTTCTAAACATATAGACTTGTTCTGATGTTTCTTCAACCATCCTGTAGTTCAAATTTGACATTTAGAATATATTTAGAACTTTCTATTCATACACACACTCTTTTGAATGTTTCATCAGCCAGACAGTAGTCCATATTTGACCTACTGAACATTTTTCTGACCAAATAGTCATCAAAATCTAACTTACCATGCAGACTCATTTGATGTTAAATTAACCATTATATTAGTCCTTATTTGACCTATTCCCCATAAATGGCCAAAGAGTCCTCGATTTTAAACTTTCTAAACATGCTCATAGGCTCCTTATGTTTCTTAACCTTTTGAACATGTTACTGGCCAAAGTGTCCTTGAACTTGAACTTTTTATACATATAGACTTATGATGTTTTATCAGCCAGACAGTAGTCCAAACTTGACCTACAGAACATATTTTTGGCAAAAGTATCATCAAGGGCTTACTTACTATCCATTTTTTATAGACTTCTTTTGATGTTACATCAACCATATATGAATCCATATTTGACATATTGAAAACATTTCTGGCCAATGAGTCCTAGATCTTGAACTTTCCAAAGAGTCCTTGAATTTTAACTTAACATACATACTGATGACCCCTTCAGATGTTACATCACCCAGACAAGTTTCCAAATTTGTCATAACGAACATATTTCGGAGTCTTTGATTTGGAACATTTTATATATGCTCAATTTCTATAGACTCCTTCTGATGTTTCAACAGTAGTTCAAATATGACTTACAGTAATATGACATATTTCTGGTCAAAGAGTCTTTAAACTTTACCTTTATATACGGTAAATATACTCGGAAATGTGTTCAATAGGTCAAATATGGACTAATATATGGTTGATACAATATCAAAAGAAGTCTATGAGAATGTATAGTAAGATAGCCTTTAATGATTCTTTGGCCAGAAATATGTTCAATAGGTCAAAATGGACTAATGTCTGGTTGATGAAATATCAGAATGAGTCTATGAGTATAGAAAGTTCAAGTTCATGTAGAGAAAGTTCAAGTTCAAGTCCAAAGACTCTTTGGCCAGAAAAATGTTCAATAGATCAAATGTGGACTAATATATGCTTGATGTAACATCAAAAGGAGTCTATGAGAACGCATAGAAAGGTAGCCTTTGATGATTTTGATGATCTGGCCTATTTTGCCAGAAATATATTCGTTAGTTAAAATATGGACTACTGTCTGACTAATGAAATATCAGAATGAGTCTATGAGTATGTATAGAAAGTTCAAGTTTAAGTCCAAAGACTCTATGGCCAGAAAAATTTTTAATAGGTCAAATATGGACTAAAATATGGATGATGTAACATCAAAAGAAGTCTATGAGAATGAATACTAAGTTAGCCTTTGATGAACTCTTTTGCCAGAAATATGTCCAGTAGGTCAAGTTTAGACTACTGTCTGGCTGATAAAACATCAAAAGGAGTCTATGAGTATGTATAGAAAGATCAAGTCCAAGGATTCTCTGGACATATTTGTACATATTTGTCATATATGTACAAAAAGTCATATTTGAACTACTGAAGAAACATCAGAAGGAGTCTAGAGTATGAATAGAAAGTTCAAGATTAAGGACACTTTGTCCAGAAATGTGTTTATAAGGTCAAATATGGTCTAATCTATGGTTGAAGTAACATAAGAAGGAGACTATGAGTATTTATAGAAAGTTCAAGTTCAAGTTCAAAGACTCTTTGGCCAGAAATATGTTAAGTAGGTCAAATATGGACCACTGTCTGGCTGATGAAACATCAAAAGGAGTCTATGAGTATGTATAGAAAGTTCAAGATTAAGGACTCTTTGTCCCGAAATCTGCTCATAAGGTCAAATATGGTCTAATCTATGGTTGAAGTAACATCAAAAGAAGTCTATGAGTATGCATAGCAAGTTAGCATTTGATAAGACTTTGGCCAGAAATATGTTAAGTTGGTCAAAAATGGACCACTCTCCTGGTGATAAAACATCAGAAGGAGTCTATGAGTATTTATAGAAAGTTCAAGTTCAAGTTCAGACTCTTTGGACAGACATATGTTAAGGAAGTCAAATATGGACCACTGTCTGGCTGATGAAACATCAGAAGGAGTCTATGAGTATTTATAGAAAGTTCAATTTCAAGTTCAAAGACTCTTTGGACAGAAATATGTCAAGAAGGTCTAAAATGGACCACTGTCTGGCTGATGAAACATCAGAAGGAGTTAATGAGTATGTACAGAAAGATCAAGTTCAATGATTCTCCGGCAAGATATATGTACAAAAAGTCGTATTTGAACTACTGATGAAACTTCATAAAGATTCTAAGATTATGTAGAAAAGTTCAAGATTAAGGACTCTTTGTCCAGAAATGTGTTCATAAGGTCAAATATGCTCTAATCTATGGTTGAAGTAATATTAAAAGAAGTCTATGAGTATGCATAGTAAGTTAGACTTTGAAAAGAATTTGGCCAGAAATATGTTAAGTAAGGTCAATTATGGACCACTGTATGGCTGATGAAACATCAGAAGGAGTCAATGACTATGTATAGAAAGATCAAGATTAAGGATTCTCTGGCAAGATATATGTACAAAAAGTCATATTTGAATTACTGATGAAACTTCAGAAGGAGTCTATGAGTATAGAAAGTTCAAGATTAAAGACTCTTTGTCCAGAAATGTGTTCATAAGGTCAAATATGGTCTAATCTATGTTTGAAATAACATAAAAAGAAGTATATGAGTATGCATAGTAAGTTAGCCTTTGAAAAGACTTTGGCCAGAAATATGCTAAGTAGGTCAAATATGGACCACTCTCTGGCTGATGAAATATCAGAAGGAGTCTATGACTATTCATGGAAAGTTCAAGTTCAAAGACTCTTTGGCCTGAAATATGTTAAGTAGGTCAAATATGGACCACTTTCTGGCTGATGAAACATCAGAAGGAGTCTATGAGTGTTTAAAGAAAGTTCATGGACTCTCAGGCCAAAAATAGGTTCAAAATATCATATTTGAACTACTGATGAAACATCAGAAGGATTCTATGAGAATGTATAGCAAGATCAAAATCGAGGACTCTTTTGCCAGAAATGTGTTCAGTAGGTCAAATATGGACCACTGTCTTGCTGAAGAAACATCGGAAGGAGAATATGAGTATTTATAGAAGGTTCAAGTTCAAGTTCAAAGACTCTTTGGCCAGAAATATGTTAAGTAGGTAAAATATGGTCCACTCTTTGGCTGATGAAACATCAGAAGGAGTCTATTATTTATTGAAAGTTCAAGTTCAAAGACTCTTTGGCCAGAAATGTGTTTAGTGGGTCAAATATGGACCACTGTCTTGATGATGAAACATCAGAAGGAGTCTATAAGTATAGATAGAAAGTTCAAGATTAAGGACTCTTTGTCCAGAAATGTGTTCATAAGGTCAAACATGGTCTAATCAATGGTTGAAGTAACATCAAAAGAAGTCTATGAGTATGCATAGAAAGTTAGCCTTTGATAAGACTTTGGCAAGAAATATGTTGCGTATGTCAAATATGGACCACTGTCTGGCTGATGAAACATCAGAAGGAGTCTATTATTTATTGAAAGTTCAAGTTCAAAGACTCTTTGGCCTGAAATATGTTAAAAGGGTCAAATATGGACCACTCTCTTGCTGATGAAACATCAGGAGGAGTCTATGAGTATGTATAGTAAGATCAAGTTCAAGGATTCTCTGGCAAGAAAAATGTACATAAAGTTATATTTGAACTACTGATGAAACATCAAAAGGAGTCTGAGTATGTATAAAAGTTCAAGATTAAGGACTCTGTCCAGAAATGTTTTCATAAGATCAAATATTTTCTAATATATGGTTGAAGTAACATCAAAAGAAGTCTATAAGTATGTATAGACTGAAGTATATTTAAGTAAGTTAGTCTGTAATAAGATTTTGGCCAGAAATATGTTAAGTAGGTAAAATATGGACCACTCTCTGGCTGATTGAACATCAAAAGGAGTCTATGAGTATTTTTAGAAATTCAAGTTCAAGTTCAAAGACTCTTTGGACAGAAATATGTTAAGGAAGTCAAATATGGACCACTGTGTGGCTGATGAAACATCAGGAGTCTATGAGTATTTTTAGAAAGTTCAAGTTCAAAGACTCTTTGGCCAAAAATATGTTAAGTGGGCTAATATTGACCACTGTCTGGCTGATGAAACATCAGAAGGAGTCTATGAGTATGCATAGAAAGTTCAAGATTAAGGACTCTTTCAACCATGTTCTAATCTATGGTTGTCGTAACATCAAAAGGATGTGTAAGTTAGCCCTTGATAAGAGTTTTGCCTGAAATATGTTAAGAAGGTCAAAAATGGACCACTCTCCTGCTGATAAAATATCAGAAGGAGTCTGAGTATTTATAGAAAGTTCAAGATTAAGGACTACTTGTCCAGAAATGTGTTCATAAGGTCAAATATGGTCTAATCTATGGTTGTAGTAACATCAAAAGGAGTCTATGAGTATCCATAGTAAGTTAGCCTTTGATAAGACCTTGGCCAGAAATATGTTAAGTAGGTCAAATATGAACCACTGTCTGGCAGATGAAACATCAGAAGGAGTCTATGAGTATTTAAAGAAAGTTTAAGGACTCTCAGGACAAAAATAGGTTCAAAATATCATATTTTAACTATTGGATGGCTGAAGAAACATCAGAACTTGTCTATATTTTTAGAAAGTTCAAGTTCAATGACTCTTTGGCCAGAAATATGTTAGGTGGGCCAAATATGTCTGGCTGATGAAACTTCAGAGTGACTCTATGAGTATGTATAGAAAATTCAAGAATAAGGACTCTGTCCAAAAATGTGTTCATAAGGAAAAATCTGGGCTAATCTAAGGTTGAAGTAACATCAAAAGAAGTTTAAGAGTATGCATAGTAAGTTAGCCTTTGATAAGACTTTGGCCAGAAATATGTATAGTTCAAATATGGACCACTGTCTGGCTGATGAAACATCAGGAGGAGTCTATGAGTATGTATAGAAATATCAAGTTCAAGGATTCTTTGGCCAGAAATATGTTCAAAATGTCATATTTGAACTACTCGATGGCTGCATTCATTCTTGTATAGATTTCGATGAAACAGTGAAATTGTCATGTGTTATCTTTTCAATGCACAATGGAATTAATTGCCATGAAAGATACCTTATTATTTGTCAATTCTTAAATCCACGTGTCAATTTAGCTAGATTGAGTATGCAGTGCAATGCAAGAGCACACATGGTGTGGTATCTATTCAATGAACATCGGAACAAATTCGTAGTTGTCTGCATGTACTGCAATTTATGTTGTGCTATATCAAATTATTTAGATATTGTATGCGATGCAGTGCAAAATTACTATATTGCGTTTTTATCTCTCCATTTCACAACGGAGTATGTTAGTTTTTGTATACAATACATACATTATTCATGAATGCACAACGGATTAAGTTAGTTCTTGTATACAGTGTATAATGCACAATGAATGAGTGTTGTTCTAGTTATGCTTTGCAATGCTTTGCAGTTTGCACATATGGTTTATCTCCCTTTTGGGTATCACAACTGTGTGCTTTTGAATTCCAATGCACACAACATCTAACTCATGCTAACTTGCAAGATCTAACACTCTGAAGAATGCACAATAGCAGAATGAAGATTGCACAACGGAAGTTTTTGTATACCGTGCATGTACCATATGTGCAAACTGCAAAGCATTGCAAAGCATAACTAGAACAACACTCATTCATTGTGCATTATACACTGTATACAAGAACTAACATGCAAACGACTGCTTTCCTTTTATGTTATGTTTTCAATGCACACAAGAATGATTTAGTTGTTCTATGCAGTGTAATGCAAAAGCACGCATATTGTGTTATCCGAAGGCGAATTTTATGTATTTTATGCACAATGGAAGTTGCAGTGCAATGCAGCAAAGCATAAGTTGTATCTCTTCAGTGCACAATGAAATAAGTTAGCTTTTGCATGCAAATAAATGCACAACAGATTAATTTATATCGTGCATGCACTGCAATGAAACATCACTTATATCATGTGCTAATTCTTCAATGCACAGGGGAATGAGTTCTGTATATATGTTGCGATGCAACTCATATGCAATGCAGTATCTCTTAATTTCAAAATAAAACAAATTAGTTATTTTATGCACTACTATGAAAGATAGTATTGAATGTTTTTCACTTCACAACGAATTCAGTTAGATTGGGTGTGTTCAAAGAAACAGTGCATGTGTTATATCTTCTATGCAAAACAGAATGAGTTTAGTTCTTTATGCATTGCTATACAAAAGCACACATATTGTGCTATCCGAAGTGGTAACTCAACATGCGTGAATAATGCACAACGGAATAAGTTAGTTATTGTATACAGTTTAGTGAAACAGGTCATATGTTATATGTTATATCTTTAATGCACAACTGAAAACGTTAGCTTTTGCATGCAAATAAATGCACAACGGATTAATTTATATCGTACATGCAATGCAATGCAATATCACATATGTCATGTGCTACTTCTTCAATGCACAAGGGAATTAATTACTTCTGTATGCGTTGCAATGCAACAGCTCATGTGGTATGCGATATCTCTTCATTGCACAGCGAAATAAGTTAGACAAAGTATAACTCTATTACGTCACATGTGCAAGAGCACATATTGTGTTATCTCTTCAATGAACAGCAAAATTAGTTAGTTGTTTTATGCATTGGAATGCAAAAGCATGCATGTTGTTAAGTTTTCGGATGTCAACACGGGTGCTTTTGCATTCCAATGCATACATCACCTTACTCATTTTGCTGTTTATTGGAGAGATTACATATTTGTCGTTGCATTGCATTGCAAGATCTAAATTACTCTGAAGAAGCACAACAGAAGATTGAATAATTCAGTTATTGTATATGAACGGAATAAGTTAGTTTATTGTATACAGTTCAATGAAACAGACCATATCAGTCAGTAAATTCAGGTCCTATATGCAGCGCTATGCAACAAGCACATATGTTGTATCTCTCCAATGCAAAATTAAAATGCACAACGGATTAATTTGTCTCGTGCATGGATTGCAATGAAACATCAAGTATGTCAGTGCTACTTCTTCAATGCACAGGGGAATTAATTAATTCTGTGTAAGTTGCGATGCAACTGCTCATATGTAATGTAATATCTCTTCCTTTCAAAACAAAACAAATTAGTTATTTTATGCAATACCATGAAAGATAGCATATTTCATGTATTTCACTTCACAACGAATTCAGTTAGATTGAGTATGTTCAATGAAACAGTCCAGATGTTATATCTTCAATGCACAACGGAATGAGTTTAGTTCTTTATGCATTGCTGTGCAAAATGCATAGCTTTGCAATGCAATACGTTGCAAAGCAACAGCTCATATGTTATGCGATATCTCTTAATTGCCCAGTGAAATAAGTTAGACTGAGTATGCAATGCACTAGAAGAGCAACAGTAAAATGCATCGGAATAAGTTCGTTCTTGTATGCATTGCAATGCAACAGCAAGATGATTTATCTCCAAGTAATATCTTGCAATGCATTGCAACAACACACATGTAATCTCTTCAATGAACAGCAAAATGAGTTAGTTGTTTTATGCATTGGAATGCAAAAGCATGCATTTTGTGTTACCCACTTTCGGATGTACAACACGCGTGCTTTTGCATTCCAATGCATACAACATCTAACTCATTTTGCGGTTCATTGAAGAGAATACATGTGTGCTGTTGCATTGCATTACAAGATCTAACTTTGAAGAATACACAACCGAAGATTGAATCATTCACAATAGAATAAGTTAGTTATTGTATACAGTTCAATGAAAAAGACCATGTCACTACTGTGATTCCTCAATGCATAAAGTCAGTAAACTTAGGTCCTGTATGCAGCGCTATGCTACAAGCACATATGTTGTACTCTTCAATGCACAGAAATAAGTTAGATTTTGCATGCAAATAAATGCATAACGGATTCATTTATTTCGTGCATGGATTGCAATGAAACATCACATACCGGTATGTCATGTGCTACTTCTTCAATGCACATGGGAATAAATTAGTTCTGTATGCGTTGCGATGCAACCACTCATATGTAATGCAATATCTCTTCATTGCAAAACGAAACAAGTTAGTTTATGAATGCTATGAAAGATAACATATTTAGCATATTTAATCTTGCTGGAGAATCCTTGTTCTTGATCTTTCTATACACACTATACATTAACTCCTTCTGATGTTTCATCAGCCATAGAGTGGTCCATATTAGACCCACTCAACATATTTCTGTCCAAAGAGTCTTTGAACTTGAACTTTCTATAAATACTCATAGACTCCTTCTGATGTTTCATGAGCCAGAGAGTGGTCCATATTTGACCTACCTAACATATTTCTGGCCAAGGTCTTATCAAAGGCTAACTTACCATGCATACTCATAGACTTCTTTTGATGTTACTTCAACCATAGATTAGACCATATTTGACCTTATGAGCACATTTCTGGACAAAGAGTCCTTAATCTTGAACTTTCTATAAATACTCATAGACACCTTCTGATGTTTCATCAGCCAGACAGTGGTCCATATTTGACCTACTTAGCCTTAGAACAGACTTTGGCCAGAAATATGTTAACTTACTTTGCATACTCATAGACTTCTTTTGATGTTACTTCAACCATAGATTAGACCATATTTGACCTTATGAACACATTTCTGGACAAAGAGTCTTTAATCTTGATCTTTCTATGCATAATACTAGACTCTTTCTGAAGTTTCATCAGTAGTTCAAATATGACTTTTTGTACATATATCTTGCCGGAGAATCCTTGTTCTTGATCTTTCTATACATACTGTACATTAACTCCTTCTGATGTTTCATCAGCCATAGAGTGGTCCATATTAGATCTACTTAACATATTTCTGTCCAAAGAGTCTTTGAACTTGAACTTGACCTTTCTATAAATACTCATAGACTCCTTCTGATGTTTCATCAGCCAGACAGTGGTTCATGCTTAACATATTTAACATTTAACAGTGGACCACCTACTTAACATATTTCTGGCCAAGGTCTTATCAAAGGCTAACTTACTATGCATACTCAGACTTCTTTTGATGTTACTTCAACCATAGTTTAGACCATATTTGACCTTATAAACACATTTCTGGACAAAGAGTCTTTGAACTTGAACTTGAACTTTCTATAAATACTCATAGACTCCTGACGTTTCATCAGCCAGACAGTGGTCCATATTTGACCTACTTAACATATTTCTGGCCAAGGTCTTATCAAAGGCTAACTTACTATGCATACTCATAGACTTCTTTTGATGTTACTTCAACCATAGATTAGACCATATTTGACCTTATGAGCACATTTCTGGACAAAGAGTCCTTAATCTTGAACTTTCTATAAATACTCATAGACACCTTCTGATGTTTCATCAGCCAGACAGTGGTCCATATTTGACCTACTTAGCCTTTGAACAGACTTTGGCCAGAAATATGTTAACTTACTATGCATACTCATAGACTTCTTTTGATGTTACTTCAACCATAGATTAGACCATATTTGACCTTATGAACACATTTCTGGACAAAGAGTCTTTAATCTTGATCTTTCTATGCATTATAATAGACTCTTTCTGAAGTTTCATCAGTAGTTCAAATATGACTTTTTGTACATATATCTTGCCGGAGAATCCTTGTTCTAGATCTTTCTATACATACTATACATTAACTCCTTCTGATGTTTCATCAGCCATAGAGTGGTCCACTTAAGGACCCACTTAACATATTTCTGTCCAAAGAGTCTTTGAACTTGAACTTTCTATAAATACTCATAGACTCCTTCTGATGTTTCATGAGCCAGAGAGCGGTCCATATTTGACCTACTTAACATATTTCTGGCCAAGGTCTTATCAAAGGCTAACTTACCATGCATACTCATAGACTTCTTTTGATGTTACTTCAACCATAGATTAGACCATATTTGTCCTTATGAGCACATTTCTGGACAAAGAGTCCTTAATCTTGAACTTTCTATAAATACTCATAAACACCTTCTGATGTTTCATCAGCCAGACAGTGGTCCATATTTGACCTACTTAGCCTTAGAACAGACTTTGGCCAGAAATATGTTAACTTACTATGCATACTCATTTCTGGACAAAGAGTCTTTAATCTTGATCTTTCTATGCATAATAATAGACTCTTTCTGAGGTTTCATCAGTAGTTCATAACTTTTTGTACATATATCTTGCCTGAGAATCCTTGGTCTTGATCTTTCTATACATACTATACATTAACTCCTTCTGATGTTTCATCAGCCATAGAGTGGTCCATATTAGATCTACTTAACATATTTCTGTCCAAAGAGTCTTTGAACTTGAACTTTCTATAAATACTCATAGACTCCTTCTGATGTTTCATGAGCCAGAGAGTGGTCCATATTTGACCTACTTAACATATTTCTGGCCAAGGTCTTATCAAAGGCTAACTTACCATGCATACTCATAGACTTCTTTTGATGTTACTTCAACCATAGATTAGACCATATTTGACCATATGAGCACATTTCTGGACAAAGAGTCCTTAATCTTGAACTTTCTATAAATACTCATAGACACCTTCTGATGTTTCATCAGCCAGACAGTGGTCCATATTTGACCTACTTAGCCTTAGAACAGACTTTGGCCAGAAATATGTTAACTTACTATGCATACTCATAGACTTCTTTTGATGTTACTTCAACCATAGATTAGACCATATTTGACCTTATGAACACATTTCTGGACAAAGAGTCTTTAATCTTGATCTTTCTATGCATAATACTAGACTCTTTCTGAAGTTTCATCAGTAGTTCAAATATGACTTTTTGTACATATATCTTGCCGGAGAATCCTTGTTCTTGATCTTTCTATACATACTGTACATTAACTCCTTCTGATGTTTCATCAGCCATAGAGTGGTCCATATTAGATCCACTTAACATATTTCTGTCCAAAGAGTCTTTGAACTTGAACTTGACCTTTCTATAAATACTCATAGACTCCTTCTGATGTTTCATCAGCCAGACAGTGGTTTATGCTTAACATATTTAACATTTAACAGTGGACCACCTACTTAACATATTTCTGGCCAAGGTCTTATCAAAGGCTAACTTACTATGCATACTCAGACTTCTTTTGATGTTACTTCAACCATAGTTTAGACCATATTTGACCTTATAAACACATTTCTGGACAAAGAGTCTTTGAACTTGAACTTGAACTTTCTATAAATACTCATAGACTCCTGACGTTTCATCAGCCAGACAGTGGTCCATATTTGACCTACTTAACTTTCTGGCCAAGGTCTTATCAAAGGCTAACTTACTATGCATACTCATAGACTTCTTTTGATGTTACTTCAACCATAGATTAGACCATATTTGACCTTATGAGCACATTTCTGGACAAAGAGTCTTTAATCTTGATCTTTCTATGCATAATACTAGACTCTTTCTGAAGTTTCATCAGTAGTTCAAATATGACTTTTTGTACATATATCTTGCCGGAGAATCCTTGTTCTTGATCTTTCTATACATACTGTACATTAACTCCTTCTGATGTTTCATCAGCCATAGAGTGGTCCATATTAGACCCACTTAACATATTTCTGTCCAAAGAGTCTTTGAACTTAAACTTTCTAAACATAAAGACATGTTCTGATGTTAATTCAGTAGTTCAAATTTTTTTTTGTACATAAATCTGTCCAGAGAGTTCTTGAACTTGATCTTATATACATGCTCACAGAGTGCTTCTGACGTTTCATAAGCCACACAGTGGTCCATATTTGACCTACTTAACATATTTCTGGCCAAAGAGTCTTTGAACTTGAACTTTGTATAAATACTCATAGACTCCTTCTGATGTTTCATGAGCCAGAGAGTGGTCCATATTTGACCTACTTAACATATTTCTGGCCAAGGTCTTATCAAAGGCTAACTTACTATGCATACTCATAAACTTCTTTTGATGTTACTTCAACCATAGATTAGACCATATTTGACCATATGAGCACATTTCTGGACAAAGAGTCCTTAATCTTGAACTTTCTATACATATTCAAAGACACCTTCTGATGTTTCATCAGCCAGAGAGTGGTCCATATTTGACCTACTTAGCCTTTGAACAGACTTTGGCCAGAAATATTTTAACTTACTATGCATACTCAAAGACTTCTTTTGATGTTACTTCAACCATAGATTAGACCATATTTGACCTTATGAACACATTTCTGGACAAAGAGTCTTTAATCTTGATCTTTCTATGCTTAATACTAGACTCTTTCTGAAGTTTCATCAGAAGATCAAATATGACTTTTTGTACATATATCTTGCTGGAGAATCCTTGTTCTTGATCTTTCTATACATACTGTACATTAACTCCTTCTGATGTTTCATCAGCCATAGAGTGGTCCATATTAGATCTACTTAACATATTTCTGTCCAAAGAGTCTTTGAACTTGAACTTGACCTTTCTATAAATACTCATAGACTCCTTCTGATGTTTCATCAGCCAGACAGTGGTTCATGCTTAACATATTTAACATTTAACAGTGGACCACCTACTTAACATATTTCTGGCCAAGGTCTTATCAAAGGCTAACTTACTATGCATACTCAGACTTCTTTTGATGTTACTTCAACCATAGATTAGACCATATTTGACCTTATGAACACATTTCTGGACAAAGAGTCTTTAATCTTGATCTTTCTATGCATTATAATAGACTCTTTCTGAAGTTTCATCAGTAGTTCAAATATGACTTTTTGTACATATATCTTGCCGGAGAATCCTTGTTCTTGATCTTTCTATACATACTATACATTAACTCCTTCTGATGTTTCATCAGCCATAGAGTGGTCCACTTAAGGACCCACTTAACATATTTCTGTCCAAAGAGTCTTTGAACTTGAACTTTCTATAAATACTCATAGACTCCTTCTGATGTTTCATGAGCCAGAGAGCGGTCCATATTTGACCTACTTAACATATTTCTGGCCAAGGTCTTATCAAAGGCTAACTTACCATGCATACTCATAGACTTCTTTTGATGTTACTTCAACCATAGATCGAACCACACCTTCTGATGTTTCATCAGCCAGAGAGTGGTCCATATTTGACCTACTTAGCCTTTGAACAGACTTTGGCCAGAAATATTTTAACTTACTATGCATACTCAAAGACTTCTTTTGATGTTACTTCAACCATAGATTAGACCATATTTGACCTTATGAACACATTTCTGGACAAAGAGTCTTTAATCTTGATCTTTCTATGCTTAATACTAGACTCTTTCTGAAGTTTCATCAGAAGATCAAATATGACTTTTTGTACATATATCTTGCTGGAGAATCCTTGTTCTTGATCTTTCTATACATACTGTACATTAACTCCTTCTGATGTTTCATCAGCCATAGAGTGGTCCATATTAGATCTACTTAACATATTTCTGTCCAAAGAGTCTTTGAACTTGAACTTGACCTTTCTATAAATACTCATAGACTCCTTCTGATGTTTCATCAGCCAGACAGTGGTTCATGCTTAACATATTTAACATTTAACAGTGGACCACCTACTTAACATATTTCTGGCCAAGGTCTTATCAAAGGCTAACTTACTATGCATACTCAGACTTCTTTTGATGTTACTTCAACCATAGTTTAGACCATATTTGACCTTATAAACACATTTCTGGACAAAGAGTCTTTGAACTTGAACTTGAACTTTCTATAAATACTCATAGACTCCTGACGTTTCATCAGCCAGACAGTGGTCCATATTTGACCTACTTAACATATTTCTGGCCAAGGTCTTATCAAAAGCTAACTTACTATGCATACTCATAGACTTCTTTTGATGTTACTTCAACCATAGATTAGACCATATTTGACCTTATGAGCACATTTCTGGACAAAGAGTCCTTAATCTTGAACTTTCTATAAATACTCATAGACACCTTCTGATGTTTCATCAGCCAGACAGTGGTCCATATTTGACCTACTTAGCCTTTGAACAGACTTTGGCCAGAAATATGTTAACTTACTATGCATAATCATAGACTTCTTTTGATGTTACTTCAACCATAGATTAGACCATATTTGACCTTATGAACACATTTCTGGACAAAGAGTCTTTAATCTTGATCTTTCTATGCATTATAATAGACTCTTTCTGAAGTTTCATCAGTAGTTCAAATATGAATTTTTGTACATATATCTTGCCGGAGAATCCTTGTTCTAGATCTTTCTATACATACTATACATTAACTCCTTCTGATGTTTCATCAGCCATAGAGTGGACCCACTTAACATATTTCTTAATATGTTAAGTGGGTCCACTTAAGGACCCACTTAACATATTTCTGTCCAAAGAGTCTTTGAACTTGAACTTTCTATAAATACTCATAGACTCCTTCTGATGTTTCATGAGCCAGAGAGCGGTCCATATTTGACCTACTTAACATATTTCTGGCCAAGGTCTTATCAAAGGCTAACTTACCATGCATACTCATAGACTTCTTTTGATGTTACTTCAACCATAGATTAGACCATATTTGACCTTATGAGCACATTTCTGGACAAAGAGTCCTTAATCTTGAACTTTCTATAAATACTCATAAACACCTTCTGATGTTTCATCAGCCAGACAGTGGTCCATATTTGACCTACTTAGCCTTAGAACAGACTTTGGCCAGAAATATGTTAACTTACTATGCATACTCATTTCTGGACAAAGAGTCTTTAATCTTGATCTTTCTATGCATAATAATAGACTCTTTCTGAGGTTTCATCAGTAGTTCATAACTTTTTGTACATATATCTTGCCTGAGAATCCTTGGTCTTGATCTTTCTATACATACTATACATTAACTCCTTCTGATGTTTCATCAGCCATAGAGTGGTCCATATTAGATCTACTTAACATATTTCTGTCCAAAGAGTCTTTGAACTTGAACTTTCTATAAATACTCATAGACTCCTTCTGATGTTTCATGAGCCAGAGAGTGGTCCATATTTGACCTACTTAACATATTTCTTGCCAAGGTCTTATCAAAGGCTAACTTACCATGCATACTCATAGACTTCTTTTGATGTTACTTCAACCATAGATTAGACCATATTTGACCATATGAGCACATTTCTGGACAAAGAGTCCTTAATCTTGAACTTTCTATAAATACTCATAGACACCTTCTGATGTTTCATCAGCCAGACAGTGGTCCATATTTGACCTACTTAGCCTTAGAACAGACTTTGGCCAGAAATATGTTAACTTACTATGCATACTCATAGACTTCTTTTGATGTTACTTCAACCATAGATTAGACCATATTTGACCTTATGAACACATTTCTGGACAAAGAGTCTTTAATCTTGATCTTTCTATGCATAATACTAGACTCTTTCTGAAGTTTCATCAGTAGTTCAAATATGACTTTTTGTACATATATCTTGCCGGAGAATCCTTGTTCTTGATCTTTCTATACATACTGTACATTAACTCCTTCTGATGTTTCATCAGCCATAGAGTGGACCCACTTAACATATTTCTTAATATGTTAAGTGGGTCCACTTAAGGACCCACTTAACATATTTCTGTCCAAAGAGTCTTTGAACTTGAACTTTCTATAAATACTCATAGACTCCTTCTGATGTTTCATGAGCCAGAGAGCGGTCCATATTTGACCTACTTAACATATTTCTGGCCAAGGTCTTATCAAAGGCTAACTTACCATGCATACTCATAGACTTCTTTTGATGTTACTTCAACCATAGATTAGACCATATTTGACCTTATGAGCACATTTCTGGACAAAGAGTCCTTAATCTTGAACTTTCTATAAATACTCATAAACACCTTCTGATGTTTCATCAGCCAGACAGTGGTCCATATTTGACCTACTTAGCCTTAGAACAGACTTTGGCCAGAAATATGTTAACT
The DNA here is from genome assembly GCF_029890125.1 of Rhinichthys klamathensis goyatoka. Taxonomy (NCBI): domain Eukaryota; kingdom Metazoa; phylum Chordata; class Actinopteri; order Cypriniformes; family Leuciscidae; genus Rhinichthys; species Rhinichthys klamathensis. The sequence goes on from NW_026606637.1 coordinate 465,263, forward strand.
TACTATGCATACTCATTTCTGGACAAAGAGTCTTTAATCTTGATCTTTCTATGCATAATAATAGACTCTTTCTGAGGTTTCATCAGTAGTTCATAACTTTTTGTACATATATCTTGCCTGAGAATCCTTGGTCTTGATCTTTCTATACATACTATACATTAACTCCTTCTGATGTTTCATCAGCCATAGAGTGGTCCATATTAGATCTACTTAACATATTTCTGTCCAAAGAGTCTTTGAACTTGAACTTTCTATAAATACTCATAGACTCCTTCTGATGTTTCATGAGCCAGAGAGTGGTCCATATTTGACCTACTTAACATATTTCTTGCCAAGGTCTTATCAAAGGCTAACTTACCATGCATACTCATAGACTTCTTTTGATGTTACTTCAACCATAGATTAGACCATATTTGACCATATGAGCACATTTCTGGACAAAGAGTCCTTAATCTTGAACTTTCTATAAATACTCATAGACACCTTCTGATGTTTCATCAGCCAGACAGTGGTCCATATTTGACCTACTTAGCCTTAGAACAGACTTTGGCCAGAAATATGTTAACTTACTATGCATACTCATAGACTTCTTTTGATGTTACTTCAACCATAGATTAGACCATATTTGACCTTATGAACACATTTCTGGACAAAGAGTCTTTAATCTTGATCTTTCTATGCATAATACTAGACTCTTTCTGAAGTTTCATCAGTAGTTCAAATATGACTTTTTGTACATATATCTTGCCGGAGAATCCTTGTTCTTGATCTTTCTATACATACTGTACATTAACTCCTTCTGATGTTTCATCAGCCATAGAGTGGTCCATATTAGATCCACTTAACATATTTCTGTCCAAAGAGTCTTTGAACTTGAACTTGACCTTTCTATAAATACTCATAGATTCCTTCTGATGTTTCATCAGCCAGACAGTGGTTTATGCTTAACATATTTAACATTTAACAGTGGACCACCTACTTAACATATTTCTGGCCAAGGTCTTATCAAAGGCTAACTTACTATGCATACTCAGACTTCTTTTGATGTTACTTCAACCATAGTTTAGACCATATTTGACCTTATAAACACATTTCTGGACAAAGAGTCTTTGAACTTGAACTTGAACTTTCTATAAATACTCATAGACTCCTGACGTTTCATCAGCCAGACAGTGGTCCATATTTGACCTACTTAACATATTTCTGGCCAAGGTCTTATCAAAGGCTAACTTACTATGCTTATTACTTTCTATAAATACTCATAGACACCTTCTGATGTTTCATCAGCCAGACAGTGGTCCATATTTGACCTACTTAGCCTTAGAACAGACTTTGGCCAGAAATATGTTAACTTACTATGCATACTCATAGACTTCTTTTGATGTTACTTCAACCATAGATTAGACCATATTTGACCTTATGAACACATTTCTGGACAAAGAGTCTTTAATCTTGATCTTTCTATGCATAATACTAGACTCTTTCTGAAGTTTCATCAGTAGTTCAAATATGACTTTTTGTACATATATCTTGCCGGAGAATCCTTGTTCTTGATCTTTCTATACATACTGTTCATTAACTCCTTCTGATGTTTCATCAGCCATAGAGTGGTCCACTTAAGGACCCACTTAACATATTTCTGTCCAAAGAGTCTTTGAACTTGAACTTTCTATAAATACTCATAGACTCCTTCTGATGTTTCATGAGCCAGAGAGTGGTCCATATTTGACCTACTTAACATATTTCTGGCCAAGGTCTTATCAAAGGCTAACTTACTATAAATACTCATAGACTTCTTTTGTTTTTACTTCAACCATAGATTAGACCATATTTGACTTTATGAACACATTTCTGGTCAAAGAATCCTTAATCTTGAACTTTCTATTAATACTCATAGACTCCTTCTGATGTTTTATCAGCAGGAGAGTGGTCCATTTTTGACTTACATAACAAATGAGCAAGATTTCTCAGATTTCTGGACAAAGAGTCCTTAATCTTGAACTTTCTAAACATAGAGACTTGTTCTGATGTTTCTTCAGCCAAATTTGACCTTTTGAACATATTTTTTGTCAGTGAATCATTGAACTTGATCTTTCTAAACATTTTCATAGACTTCTTCTAATGTTTCAGCAGCCAGACAGTAGTCCAAACTTGACCTACTGAACATATTTCTGGCAAGACAGTTACAGTAACATATTCCTGGCCAAAATTTTATCACAGTCTAACTTACTATGTGTTCTCATAGACTTCTTTTAATGCTAAATAAACCATATATTAGTCTACATTTGACCTATTGAACACATTTCTGGCCAAAGAGTCATCTACATTGAACTTTCTAAACATATAGACTTGTTCTGATGTTTCTTCAACCATCCTGTAGTTCAAATTTGACATTTAGAATATATTTAGAACTTTCTATTCATACACACACTCTTTTGAATGTTTCATCAGCCAGACAGTAGTCCATATTTGACCTACTGAACATATTTCTGACCAAATAGTCATCAAAATCTAACTTACCATGCAGACTCATTTGATGTTAAATTAACCATTATATTAGTCCTTATTTGACCTATTCCCCATAAATGGCCAAAGAGTCCTCGATTTTAAACTTTCTAAACATGCTCATAGGCTCCTTATGTTTCTTAACCTTTTGAACATGTTACTGGCCAAAGTGTCCTTGAACTTGAACTTTTTATACATATAGACTTATGATGTTTTATCAGCCAGACAGTAGTCCAAACTTGACCTACAGAACATATTTTTGGCAAAAGTATCATCAAGGGCTTACTTACTATCCATTTTTTATAGACTTCTTTTGATGTTACATCAACCATATATGAATCCATATTTGACATATTGAAAACATTTCTGGCCAATGAGTCCTAGATCTTGAACTTTCCAAAGAGTCCTTGAATTTTAACTTAACATACATACTGATGACCCCTTCAGATGTTACATCACCCAGACAAGTTTCCAAATTTGTCATAACGAACATATTTCGGAGTCTTTGATTTGGAACATTTTATATATGCTCAATTTCTATAGACTCCTTCTGATGTTTCAACAGTAGTTCAAATATGACTTACAGTAATATGACATATTTCTGGTCAAAGAGTCTTTAAACTTTACCTTTATATACGGTAAATATACTCGGAAATGTGTTCAATAGGTCAAATATGGACTAATATATGGTTGATACAATATCAAAAGAAGTCTATGAGAATGTATAGTAAGATAGCCTTTAATGATTCTTTGGCCAGAAATATGTTCAATAGGTCAAAATGGACTAATGTCTGGTTGATGAAATATCAGAATGAGTCTATGAGTATAGAAAGTTCAAGTTCATGTAGAGAAAGTTCAAGTTCAAGTCCAAAGACTCTTTGGCCAGAAAAATGTTCAATAGATCAAATGTGGACTAATATATGCTTGATGTAACATCAAAAGGAGTCTATGAGAACGCATAGAAAGGTAGCCTTTGATGATTTTGATGATCTGGCCTATTTTGCCAGAAATATATTCGTTAGTTAAAATATGGACTACTGTCTGACTAATGAAATATCAGAATGAGTCTATGAGTATGTATAGAAAGTTCAAGTTTAAGTCCAAAGACTCTATGGCCAGAAAAATGTTTAATAGGTCAAATATGGACTAAAATATGGATGATGTAACATCAAAAGAAGTCTATGAGAATGAATACTAAGTTAGCCTTTGATGAACTCTTTTGCCAGAAATATGTCCAGTAGGTCAAGTTTAGACTACTGTCTGGCTGATAAAACATCAAAAGGAGTCTATGAGTATGTATAGAAAGATCAAGTCCAAGGATTCTCTGGACATATTTGTACATATTTGTCATATATGTACAAAAAGTCATATTTGAACTACTGAAGAAACATCAGAAGGAGTCTAGAGTATGAATAGAAAGTTCAAGATTAAGGACACTTTGTCCAGAAATGTGTTTATAAGGTCAAATATGGTCTAATCTATGGTTGAAGTAACATAAGAAGGAGACTATGAGTATTTATAGAAAGTTCAAGTTCAAGTTCAAAGACTCTTTGGCCAGAAATATGTTAAGTAGGTCAAATATGGACCACTGTCTGGCTGATGAAACATCAAAAGGAGTCTATGAGTATGTATAGAAAGTTCAAGATTAAGGACTCTTTGTCCCGAAATCTGCTCATAAGGTCAAATATGGTCTAATCTATGGTTGAAGTAACATCAAAAGAAGTCTATGAGTATGCATAGCAAGCTAGCATTTGATAAGACTTTGGCCAGAAATATGTTAAGTTGGTCAAAAATGGACCACTCTCCTGGTGATAAAACATCAGAAGGAGTCTATGAGTATTTATAGAAAGTTCAAGTTCAAGTTCAGACTCTTTGGACAGACATATGTTAAGGAAGTCAAATATGGACCACTGTCTGGCTGATGAAACATCAGAAGGAGTCTATGAGTATTTATAGAAAGTTCAATTTCAAGTTCAAAGACTCTTTGGACAGAAATATGTTAAGAAGGTCTAAAATGGACCACTGTCTGGCTGATGAAACATCAGAAGGAGTTAATGAGTATGTACAGAAAGATCAAGTTCAATGATTCTCCGGCAAGATATATGTACAAAAAGTCGTATTTGAACTACTGATGAAACTTCATAAAGATTCTAAGATTATGTAGAAAAGTTCAAGATTAAGGACTCTTTGTCCAGAAATGTGTTCATAAGGTCAAATATGCTCTAATCTATGGTTGAAGTAATATTAAAAGAAGTCTATGAGTATGCATAGTAAGTTAGACTTTGAAAAGAATTTGGCCAGAAATATGTTAAGTAAGGTCAATTATGGACCACTGTATGGCTGATGAAACATCAGAAGGAGTCAATGACTATGTATAGAAAGATCAAGATTAAGGATTCTCTGGCAAGATATATGTACAAAAAGTCATATTTGAATTACTGATGAAACTTCAGAAGGAGTCTATGAGTATAGAAAGTTCAAGATTAAAGACTCTTTGTCCAGAAATGTGTTCATAAGGTCAAATATGGTCTAATCTATGTTTGAAATAACATAAAAAGAAGTATATGAGTATGCATAGTAAGTTAGCCTTTGAAAAGACTTTGGCCAGAAATATGCTAAGTAGGTCAAATATGGACCACTCTCTGGCTGATGAAATATCAGAAGGAGTCTATGACTATTCATGGAAAGTTCAAGTTCAAAGACTCTTTGGCCTGAAATATGTTAAGTAGGTCAAATATGGACCACTTTCTGGCTGATGAAACATCAGAAGGATTCTATGAGAATGTATAGCAAGATCAAAATCGAGGACTCTTTTGCCAGAAATGTGTTCAGTAGGTCAAATATGGACCACTGTCTTGCTGAAGAAACATCGGAAGGAGAATATGAGTATTTATAGAAGGTTCAAGTTCAAGTTCAAAGACTCTTTGGCCAGAAATATGTTAAGTAGGTAAAATATGGTCCACTCTTTGGCTGATGAAACATCAGAAGGAGTCTATTATTTATTGAAAGTTCAAGTTCAAAGACTCTTTGGCCAGAAATGTGTTTAGTGGGTCAAATATGGACCACTGTCTTGATGATGAAACATCAGAAGGAGTCTATAAGTATAGATAGAAAGTTCAAGATTAAGGACTCTTTGTCCAGAAATGTGTTCATAAGGTCAAACATGGTCTAATCAATGGTTGAAGTAACATCAAAAGAAGTCTATGAGTATGCATAGAAAGTTAGCCTTTGATAAGACTTTGGCAAGAAATATGTTGCGTATGTCAAATATGGACCACTGTCTGGCTGATGAAACATCAGAAGGAGTCTATTATTTATTGAAAGTTCAAGTTCAAAGACTCTTTGGCCTGAAATATGTTAAAAGGGTCAAATATGGACCCACTCTCTTGCTGATGAAACATCAGGAGGAGTCTATGAGTATGTATAGTAAGATCAAGTTCAAGGATTCTCTGGCAAGAAAAATGTACATAAAGTTATATTTGAACTACTGATGAAACATCAAAAGGAGTCTGAGTATGTATAAAAGTTCAAGATTAAGGACTCTGTCCAGAAATGTTTTCATAAGATCAAATATTTTCTAATATATGGTTGAAGTAACATCAAAAGAAGTCTATAAGTATGTATAGACTGAAGTATATTTAAGTAAGTTAGTCTGTAATAAGATTTTGGCCAGAAATATGTTAAGTAGGTAAAATATGGACCACTCTCTGGCTGATTGAACATCAAAAGGAGTCTATGAGTATTTTTAGAAATTCAAGTTCAAGTTCAAAGACTCTTTGGACAGAAATATGTTAAGGAAGTCAAATATGGACCACTGTGTGGCTGATGAAACATCAGGAGTCTATGAGTATTTTTAGAAAGTTCAAGTTCAAAGACTCTTTGGCCAAAAATATGTTAAGTGGGCTAATATTGACCACTGTCTGGCTGATGAAACATCAGAAGGAGTCTATGAGTATGCATAGAAAGTTCAAGATTAAGGACTCTTTCAACCATGTTCTAATCTATGGTTGTCGTAACATCAAAAGGATGTGTAAGTTAGCCCTTGATAAGAGTTTTGCCTGAAATATGTTAAGAAGGTCAAAAATGGACCACTCTCCTGCTGATAAAATATCAGAAGGAGTCTGAGTATTTATAGAAAGTTCAAGATTAAGGACTACTTGTCCAGAAATGTGTTCATAAGGTCAAATATGGTCTAATCTATGGTTGTAGTAACATCAAAAGGAGTCTATGAGTATCCATAGTAAGTTAGCCTTTGATAAGACCTTGGCCAGAAATATGTTAAGTAGGTCAAATATGAACCACTGTCTGGCAGATGAAACATCAGAAGGAGTCTATGAGTATTTAAAGAAAGTTTAAGGACTCTCAGGACAAAAATAGGTTCAAAATATCATATTTTAACTATTGGATGGCTGAAGAAACATCAGAACTTGTCTATATTTTTAGAAAGTTCAAGTTCAATGACTCTTTGGCCAGAAATATGTTAGGTGGGCCAAATATGTCTGGCTGATGAAACTTCAGAGTGACTCTATGAGTATGTATAGAAAATTCAAGAATAAGGACTCTGTCCAAAAATGTGTTCATAAGGAAAAATCTGGGCTAATCTAAGGTTGAAGTAACATCAAAAGAAGTTTAAGAGTATGCATAGTAAGTTAGCCTTTGATAAGACTTTGGCCAGAAATATGTATAGTTCAAATATGGACCACTGTCTGGCTGATGAAACATCAGGAGGAGTCTATGAGTATGTATAGAAATATCAAGTTCAAGGATTCTTTGGCCAGAAATATGTTCAAAATGTCATATTTGAACTACTCGATGGCTGCATTCATTCTTGTATAGATTTCGATGAAACAGTGAAATTGTCATGTGTTATCTTTTCAATGCACAATGGAATTAATTGCCATGAAAGATACCTTATTATTTGTCAATTCTTAAATCCACGTGTCAATTTAGCTAGATTGAGTATGCAGTGCAATGCAAGAGCACACATGGTGTGGTATCTATTCAATGAACATCGGAACAAATTCGTAGTTGTCTGCATGTACTGCAATTTATGTTGTGCTATATCAAATTATTTAGATATTGTATGCGATGCAGTGCAAAATTACTATATTGCGTTTTTATCTCTCCATTTCACAACGGAGTATGTTAGTTTTTGTATACAATACATACATTATTCATGAATGCACAACGGATTAAGTTAGTTCTTGTATACAGTGTATAATGCACAATGAATGAGTGTTGTTCTAGTTATGCTTTGCAATGCTTTGCAGTTTGCACATATGGTTTATCTCCCTTTTGGGTATCACAACTGTGTGCTTTTGAATTCCAATGCACACAACATCTAACTCATGCTAACTTGCAAGATCTAACACTCTGAAGAATGCACAATAGCAGAATGAAGATTGCACAACGGAAGTTTTTGTATACCGTGCATGTACCATATGTGCAAACTGCAAAGCATTGCAAAGCATAACTAGAACAACACTCATTCATTGTGCATTATACACTGTATACAAGAACTAACATGCAAACGACTGCTTTCCTTTTATGTTATGTTTTCAATGCACACAAGAATGATTTAGTTGTTCTATGCAGTGTAATGCAAAAGCACGCATATTGTGTTATCCGAAGGCGAATTTTATGTATTTTATGCACAATGGAAGTTGCAGTGCAATGCAGCAAAGCATAAGTTGTATCTCTTCAGTGCACAATGAAATAAGTTAGCTTTTGCATGCAAATAAATGCACAACAGATTAATTTATATCGTGCATGCACTGCAATGAAACATCACTTATATCATGTGCTAATTCTTCAATGCACAGGGGAATGAGTTCTGTATATATGTTGCGATGCAACTCATATGCAATGCAGTATCTCTTAATTTCAAAATAAAACAAATTAGTTATTTTATGCAATACTATGAAAGATAGTATTGAATGTTTTTCACTTCACAACGAATTCAGTTAGATTGGGTGTGTTCAAAGAAACAGTGCATGTGTTATATCTTCTATGCAAAACAGAATGAGTTTAGTTCTTTATGCATTGCTATACAAAAGCACACATATTGTGCTATCCGAAGTGGTAACTCAACATGCGTGAATAATGCACAACGGAATAAGTTAGTTATTGTATACAGTTTAGTGAAACAGGTCATATGTTATATGTTATATCTTTAATGCACAACTGAAAACGTTAGCTTTTGCATGCAAATAAATGCACAACGGATTAATTTATATCGTACATGCAATGCAATGCAATATCACATATGTCATGTGCTACTTCTTCAATGCACAAGGGAATTAATTACTTCTGTATGCGTTGCAATGCAACAGCTCATGTGGTATGCGATATCTCTTCATTGCACAGCGAAATAAGTTAGACAAAGTATAACTCTATTACGTCACATGTGCAAGAGCACATATTGTGTTATCTCTTCAATGAACAGCAAAATTAGTTAGTTGTTTTATGCATTGGAATGCAAAAGCATGCATGTTGTTAAGTTTTCGGATGTCAACACGGGTGCTTTTGCATTCCAATGCATACATCACCTTACTCATTTTGCTGTTTATTGGAGAGATTACATATTTGTCGTTGCATTGCATTGCAAGATCTAAATTACTCTGAAGAAGCACAACAGAAGATTGAATAATTCAGTTATTGTATATGAACGGAATAAGTTAGTTTATTGTATACAGTTCAATGAAACAGACCATATCAGTCAGTAAATTCAGGTCCTATATGCAGCGCTATGCAACAAGCACATATGTTGTATCTCTCCAATGCAAAATTAAAATGCACAACGGATTAATTTGTCTCGTGCATGGATTGCAATGAAACATCAAGTATGTCAGTGCTACTTCTTCAATGCACAGGGGAATTAATTAATTCTGTGTAAGTTGCGATGCAACTGCTCATATGTAATGTAATATCTCTTCCTTTCAAAACAAAACAAATTAGTTATTTTATGCAATACCATGAAAGATAGCATATTTCATGTATTTCACTTCACAACGAATTCAGTTAGATTGAGTATGTTCAATGAAACAGTCCAGATGTTATATCTTCAATGCACAACGGAATGAGTTTAGTTCTTTATGCATTGCTGTGCAAAATGCATAGCTTTGCAATGCAATACGTTGCAAAGCAACAGCTCATATGTTATGCGATATCTCTTAATTGCCCAGTGAAATAAGTTAGACTGAGTATGCAATGCACTAGAAGAGCAACAGTAAAATGCATCGGAATAAGTTCGTTCTTGTATGCATTGCAATGCAACAGCAAGATGATTTATCTCCAAGTAATATCTTGCAATGCATTGCAACAACACACATGTAATCTCTTCAATGAACAGCAAAATGAGTTAGTTGTTTTATGCATTGGAATGCAAAAGCATGCATTTTGTGTTACCCACTTTCGGATGTACAACACGCGTGCTTTTGCATTCCAATGCATACAACATCTAACTCATTTTGCGGTTCATTGAAGAGAATACATGTGTGCTGTTGCATTGCATTACAAGATCTAACTTTGAAGAATACACAACCGAAGATTGAATCATTCACAATAGAATAAGTTAGTTATTGTATACAGTTCAATGAAAAAGACCATGTCACTACTGTGATTCCTCAATGCATAAAGTCAGTAAACTTAGGTCCTGTATGCAGCGCTATGCTACAAGCACATATGTTGTACTCTTCAATGCACAGAAATAAGTTAGATTTTGCATGCAAATAAATGCATAACGGATTCATTTATTTCGTGCATGGATTGCAATGAAACATCACATACCGGTATGTCATGTGCTACTTCTTCAATGCACATGGGAATAAATTAGTTCTGTATGCGTTGCGATGCAACCACTCATATGTAATGCAATATCTCTTCATTGCAAAACGAAACAAGTTAGTTTATGAATGCTATGAAAGATAACATATTTAGCATATTTAATCTTGCTGGAGAATCCTTGTTCTTGATCTTTCTATAAACACTATACATTAACTCCTTCTGATGTTTCATCAGCCATAGAGTGGTCCATATTAGACCCACTCAACATATTTCTGTCCAAAGAGTCTTTGAACTTGAACTTTCTATAAATACTCATAGACTCCTTCTGATGTTTCATGAGCCAGAGAGTGGTCCATATTTGACCTACCTAACATATTTCTGGCCAAGGTCTTATCAAAGGCTAACTTACCATGCATACTCATAGACTTCTTTTGATGTTACTTCAACCATAGATTAGACCATATTTGACCTTATGAGCACATTTCTGGACAAAGAGTCCTTAATCTTGAACTTTCTATAAATACTCATAGACACCTTCTGATGTTTCATCAGCCAGACAGTGGTCCATATTTGACCTACTTAGCCTTAGAACAGACTTTGGCCAGAAATATGTTAACTTACTTTGCATACTCATAGACTTCTTTTGATGTTACTTCAACCATAGATTAGACCATATTTGACCTTATGAACACATTTCTGGACAAAGAGTCTTTAATCTTGATCTTTCTATGCATAATACTAGACTCTTTCTGAAGTTTCATCAGTAGTTCAAATATGACTTTTTGTACATATATCTTGCCGGAGAATCCTTGTTCTTGATCTTTCTATACATACTATACATTAACTCCTTCTGATGTTTCATCAGCCATAGAGTGGTCCATATTAGATCTACTTAACATATTTCTGTCCAAAGAGTCTTTGAACTTGAACTTGACCTTTCTATTAATTCTCATAGACTCCTTCTGATGTTTCATCAGCCAGACAGTGGTTCATGCTTAACATATTTAACATTAAACAGTGGACCACCTACTTAACATATTTCTGGCCAAAGTCTTATCAAAGGCTAACTTACTATGCATACTCAGACTTCTTTTGATGTTACTTCAACCATAGTTTAGACCATATTTGACCTTATAAACACATTTCTGGACAAAGAGTCTTTGAACTTGAACTTGAACTTTCTATAAAAACTCATAGACTCGTGACGTTTCATCAGCCAAACAGTGGTCCATATTTGACCTACTTAACATATTTCTGGCCAAGGTCTTATCAAAGGCTAACTTACCATGCATACTCATAGACTTCTTTTGATGTTACTTCAACCATAGATTAGACCATATTTGACCTTATGAGCACATTTCTGGACAAAGAGTCCTTAATCTTGAACTTTCTATAAATACTCATAGACACCTTCTGATGTTTCATCAGCCAGACAGTGGTCCATATTTGACCTACTTAGCCTTAGAACAGACTTTGGCCAGAAATATGTTAACTTACTTTGCATACTCATAGACTTCTTTTGATGTTACTTCAACCATAGATTAGACCATATTTGACCTTATGAACACATTTCTGGACAAAGAGTCTTTAATCTTGATCTTTCTATGCATTATAATAGACTCTTTCTGAAGTTTCATCAGTAGTTCAAATATGACTTTTTGTACATATATCTTGCCGGAGAATCCTTGTTCTTGATCTTTCTATACATACTATACATTAACTCCTTCTGATGTTTCATCAGCCATAGAGTGGTCCACTTAAGGACCCACTTAACATTTTTCTGTCCAAAGAGTCTTTGAACTTGAACTTTCTATAAATACTCATAGACTCCTTCTGATGTTTCATGAGCCAGAGAGTGGTCCATATTTGACCTACTTAACATATTTCTGGCCAAGGTCTTATCAAAGGCTAACTTACCATGCATACTCATAGACTTCTTTTGATGTTACTTCAACCATAGATTAGACCATATTTGACCTTATGAGCACATTTCTGGACAAAGAGTCCTTAATCTTGAACTTTCTATAAATACTCATAGACACCTTCTGATGTTTCATCAGCCAGACAGTGGTCCATATTTGACCTACTTAGCCTTAGAACAGACTTTGGCCAGAAATATGTTAACTTACTATGCATACTCATAGACTTCTTTTGATGTTACTTCAACCATAGATTAGACCATATTTGACCTTATGAACACATTTCTGGACAAAGAGTCTTTAATCTTGATCTTTCTATGCATAATACTAGACTCTTTCTGAAGTTTCATCAGTAGTTCAAATATGACTTTTTGTACATATATCTTGCCGGAGAATCCTTGTTCTTGATCTTTCTATACATACTGTACATTAACTCCTTCTGATGTTTCATCAGCCATAGAGTGGACCATATTAGATCTACTTATCATATTTCTGTCCAAAGAGTCTTTGAACTTGAACTTGACCTTTCTATAAATACTCATAGTCTCCTTCTGATGTTTCATCAGCCAGACAGTGGTTCATGCTTAACATATTTAACATTTAACAGTGGACCACCTACTTAACATATTTCTGGCCAAGGTCTTATCAAAGGCTAACTTACTATGCATACTCAGACTTCTTTTGATGTTACTTCAACCATAGTTTAGACCATATTTGACCTTATAAACACATTTCTGGACAAAGAGTCTTTGAACTTGAACTTGAACTTTCTATAAAAACCCATAGACTCGTGACGTTTCATCAGCCAGACAGTGGTCCATATTTGACCTACTTAACATATTTCTGGCCAAGGTCTTATCAAAGGCTAACTTACTATGCATACTCATAGACTTCTTTTGATGTTACTTCAACCATAGATTAGACCATATTTGACCTTATGAGCACATTTCTGGACAAAGAGTCCTTAATCTTGAACTTTCTATAAATACTCATAGACACCTTCTGATGTTTCATCAGCCAGACAGTGGTCCATATTTGACCTACTTAGCCTTTGAACAGACTTTTGGCCAGAAATATGTTAGCTTACTATGCATACTCATAGACTTCTTTTGATGTTACTTCAACCATAGATTAGACCATATTTGACCTTATGAACACATTTCTGGACAAAGAGTCTTTAATCTTGATCTTTCTATGCATAATAATAGACTCTTTCTGAAGTTTCATCAGTAGTTCAAATATGACTTTTTGTACAATATATCTTGCCGGAGAATCCTTGTTCTTGATCTTTCTATACATACTATACATTAACTCCTTCTGATGTTTCATCAGCCATAGAGTGGTCCACTTAAGGACCCACTTAACATATTTCTGTCCAAAGAGTCTTTGAACTTGAACTTTCTATAAATAGTCATAGACTCCTTCTGATGTTTCATGAGCCAGAGAGTGGTCCATATTTGACCTACTTAACATATTTCTGGCCAAGGTCTTATCAAAGGCTAACTTACCATGCATACTCATAGACTTCTTTTGATGTTACTTCAACCATAGATTAGACCATATTTGACCTTATGAGCACATTTCTGGACAAAGAGTCCTTAATCTTGAACTTTCTATAAATACTCATAGACACCTTCTGATGTTTCATCAGCCAGACAGTGGTCCATATTTGACCTACTTAGCCTTAGAACAGACTTTGGCCAGAAATATGTTAACTTACTTTGCATACTCATAGACTTCTTTTGATGTTACTTCAACCATAGATTAGACCATATTTGACCTTATGAACATATTTCTGTCCAAAGAGTCTTTGAATTTGAACTTGACCTTTCTATAAATACTCATAGACTCCTTCTGATGTTTCATCAGCCAGACAGTGGTTCATGCTTAACATATTTAACATTAAACAGTGGACCACCTACTTAACATATTTCTGGCCAAAGTCTTATCAAAGGCTAACTTACTATGCATACTCAGACTTCTTTTGATGTTACTTCAACCATAGTTTAGACCATATTTGACCTTATAAACACATTTCTGGACAAAGAGTCTTTGAACTTGAACTTGAACTTTCTATAAAAACTCATAGACTCGTGACGTTTCATCAGCCAAACAGTGGTCCATATTTGACCTACTTAACATATTTCTGGCCAAGGTCTTATCAAAGGCTAACTTACCATGCATACTCATAGACTTCTTTTGATGTTACTTCAACCATAGATTAGACCATATTTGACCTTATGAGCACATTTCTGGACAAAGAGTCCTTAATCTTGAACTTTCTATAAATACTCATAGACACCTTCTGATGTTTCATCAGCCAGACAGTGGTCCATATTTGACCTACTTAGCCTTTGAACAGACTTTGGCCAGAAATATGTTAACTTACTATGCATACTCATAGACTTATTTTGATGTTACTTCAACCATAGATTGGACCATATTTGACCTTATGAACACATTTCTGGACAAAGAGTCTTTAATCTTGATCTTTCTATGCATAATAATAGACTCTTTCTGAAGTTTCATCAGTAGTTCAAATATGACTTTTTGTACATATATCTTGCCGGAGAATCCTTGTTCTTGATCTTTCTATACATACTATACATTAACTCCTTCTGATGTTTCATCAGCCATAGAGTGGTTCACTTAAGGACCCACTTAACATATTTCTGTCCAAAGAGTCTTTGAACTTGAACTTTCTATAAATAGTCATAGACTCCTTCTGATGTTTCATGAGCCAGAGAGTGGTCCATATTTGACCTACTTAACATATTTCTGGCCAAGGTCTTATCAAAGGCTAACTTACCATGCATACTCATAGACTTCTTTTGATGTTACTTCAACCATAGATTAGACCATATTTGACCTTATGAGCACATTTCTGGACAAAGAGTCCTTAATCTTGAACTTTCTATAAATACTCATAGACACCTTCTGATGTTTCATCAGCCAGACAGTGGTCCATATTTGACCTACTTAGCCTTAGAAGAGACTTTGGCCAGAAATATGTTAACTTACTTTGCATACTCATAGACTTCTTTTGATGTTACTTCAACCATAGATTAGACCATATTTGACCTTATGAACACATTTCTGGACAAAGAGTCTTTAATCTTGATCTTTCTATGCATAATACTAGACTCTTTCTGAAGTTTCATTAGTAGTTCAAATATGACTTTTTGTACATATATCTTGCCGGAGAATCCTTGTTCTTGATCTTTCTATACATACTATACATTAACTCCTTCTGATGTTTCATCAGCCATAGAGTGGTCCATATTAGATCTACTTAACATATTTCTGTCCAAAGAGTCTTTGAACTTGAACTTGACCTTTCTATTAATTCTCATAGACTCCTTCTGATGTTTCATCAGCCAGACAGTGGTTCATGCTTAACATATTTAACATTAAACAGTGGACCACCTACTTAACATATTTCTGGCCAAAGTCTTATCAAAGGCTAACTTACTATGCATACTCAGACTTCTTTTGATGTTACTTCAACCATAGTTTAGACCATATTTGACCTTATAAACACATTTCTGGACAAAGAGTCTTTGAACTTGAACTTGAACTTTCTATAAAAACTCATAGACTCGTGACGTTTCATCAGCCAAACAGTGGTCCATATTTGACCTACTTAACATATTTCTGGCCAAGGTCTTATCAAAGGCTAACTTACCATGCATACTCATAGACTTCTTTTGATGTTACTTCAACCATAGATTAGACCATATTTGACCTTATGAGCACATTTCTGGACAAAGAGTCCTTAATCTTGAACTTTCTATAAATACTCATAGACACCTTCTGATGTTTCATCAGCCAGACAGTGGTCCATATTTGACCTACTTAGCCTTAGAACAGACTTTGGCCAGAAATATGTTAACTTACTTTGCATACTCATAGACTTCTTTTGATGTTACTTCAACCATAGATTAGACCATATTTGACCTTATGAACACATTTCTGGACAAAGAGTCTTTAATCTTGATCTTTCTATGCATTATAATAGACTCTTTCTGAAGTTTCATCAGTAGTTCAAATATGACTTTTTGTACATATATCTTGCCGGAGAATCCTTGTTCTTGATCTTTCTATACATACTATACATTAACTCCTTCTGATGTTTCATCAGCCATAGAGTGGTCCACTTAAGGACCCACTTAACATTTTTCTGTCCAAAGAGTCTTTGAACTTGAACTTTCTATAAATACTCATAGACTCCTTCTGATGTTTCATGAGCCAGAGAGTGGTCCATATTTGACCTACTTAACATATTTCTGGCCAAGGTCTTATCAAAGGCTAACTTACCATGCATACTCATAGACTTCTTTTGATGTTACTTCAACCATAGATTAGACCATATTTGACCTTATGAACACATTTCTGGACAAAGAGTCTTTAATCTTCATCTTTCTATGCATAATACTAGACTCTTTCTGAAGTTTCATCAGTAGTTCAAATATGACTTTTTGTACATATATCTTGCCGGAGAATCCTTGTTCTTGATCTTTCTATACATACTGTACATTAACTCCTTCTGATGTTTCATCAGCCATAGAGTGGACCATATTAGATCTACTTATCATATTTCTGTCCAAAGAGTCTTTGAACTTGAACTTGACCTTTCTATAAATACTCATAGACTCCTTCTGATGTTTCATCAGCCAGACAGTGGTTCATGCTTAACATATTTAACATTTAACAGTGGACCACCTACTTAACATATTTCTGGCCAAGGTCTTATCAAAGGCTAACTTACTATGCATACTCAGACTTCTTTTGATGTTACTTCAACCATAGTTTAGACCATATTTGACCTTATAAACACATTTCTGGACAAAGAGTCTTTGAACTTGAACTTGAACTTTCTATAAAAACCCATAGACTCGTGACGTTTCATCAGCCAGACAGTGGTCCATATTTGACCTACTTAACATATTTCTGGCCAAGGTCTTATCAAAGGCTAACTTACTATGCATACTCATAGACTTCTTTTGATGTTACTTCAACCATAGATTAGACCATATTTGACCTTATGAGCACATTTCTGGACAAAGAGTCCTTAATCTTGAACTTTCTATAAATACTCATAGACACCTTCTGATGTTTCATCAGCCAGACAGTGGTCCATATTTGACCTACTTAGCCTTTGAACAGACTTTTGGCCAGAAATATGTTAACTTACTATGCATACTCATAGACTTCTTTTGATGTTACTTCAACCATAGATTAGACCATATTTGACCTTATGAACACATTTCTGGACAAAGAGTCTTTAATCTTGATCTTTCTATGCATAATAATAGACTCTTTCTGAAGTTTCATCAGTAGTTCAAATATGACTTTTTGTACATATATCTTGCCGGAGAATCCTTGTTCTTGATCTTTCTATACATACTATACATTAACTCCTTCTGATGTTTCATCAGCCATAGAGTGGTCCACTTAAGGACCCACTTAACATATTTCTGTCCAAAGAGTCTTTGAACTTGAACTTTCTATAAATAGTCATAGACTCCTTCTGATGTTTCATGAGCCAGAGAGTGGTCCATATTTGACCTACTTAACATATTTCTGGCCAAGGTCTTATCAAAGGCTAACTTACCATGCATACTCATAGACTTCTTTTGATGTTACTTCAACCATAGATTAGACCATATTTGACCTTATGAGCACATTTCTGGACAAAGAGTCCTTAATCTTGAACTTTCTATAAATACTCATAGACACCTTCTGATGTTTCATCAGCCAGACAGTGGTCCATATTTGACCTACTTAGCCTTTGAACAGACTTTGGCCAGAAATATGTTAACTTACTATGCATACTCATAGACTTCTTTTGATGTTACTTCAACCATAGATTAGACCATATTTGACCTTATGAACACATTTCTGGACAAAAAGTCTTTAATCTTGATCTTTCTATGCATTATAATAGACTCTTTCTGAAGTTTCATCAGTAGTTCAAATATGACTTTTTGTACATATATCTTGCCGGAGAATCCTTGTTCTAGATCTTTCTATACATACTATACATTAACTCCTTCTGATGTTTCATCAGCCATAGAGTGGTCCACTTAAGGACCCACTTAACATATTTCTGTCCAAAGAGTCTTTGAACTTGAACTTTCTATAAATACTCATAGACTCCTTCTGATGTTTCATGAGCCAGAGAGCGGTCCATATTTGACCTACTTAACATATTTCTGGCCAAGGTCTTATCAAAGGCTAACTTACCATGCATACTCATAGACTTCTTTTGATGTTACTTCAACCATAGATTAGACCATATTTGACCTTATGAGCACATTTCTGGACAAAGAGTCCTTAATCTTGAACTTTCTATAAATACTCATAGACACCTTCTGATGTTTCATCAGCCAGACAGTGGTCCATATTTGACCTACTTAGCCTTAGAACAGACTTTGGCCAGAAATATGTTAACTTACTATGCATACTCATAGACTTCTTTTGATGTTACTTCAACCATAGATTAGACCATATTTGACCTTATGAACACATTTCTGGACAAAGAGTCTTTAATCTTGATCTTTCTATGCATAATAATAGACTCTTTCTGAAGTTTCATCAGTAGTTCAAATATGACTTTTTGTACATATATCTTGCCGGAGAATCCTTGTTCTTGATCTTTCTATACATACTGTACATTAACTCCTTCTGATGTTTCATCAGCCATAGAGTGGACCATATTAGATCTACTTATCATATTTCTGTCCAAAGAGTCTTTGAACTTGAACTTGACCTTTCTATAAATACTCATAGACTCCTTTTGATGTTTCATCAGCCAGACAGTGGTTCATGCTTAACATATTTAACATTTAACAGTGGACCACCTACTTAACATATTTCTGGCCAAGGTCTTATCAAAGGCTAACTTACTATGCATACTCAGACTTCTTTTGATGTTACTTCAACCATAGTTTAGACCATATTTGACCTTATAAACACATTTCTGGACAAAGAGTCTTTGAACTTGAACTTGAACTTTCTATAAAAACTCATAGACTCGTGACGTTTCATCAGCCAGACAGTGGTCCATATTTGACCTACTTAACATATTTCTGGCCAAGGTCTTATCAAAGGCTAACTTACTATGCATACTCATAGACTTCTTTTGATGTTACTTCAACCATAGATTAGACCATATTTGACCTCATGAGCACATTTCTGGACAAAGAGTCCTTAATCTTGAACTTTCTATAAATACTCATAGACACCTTCTGATGTTTCATCAGCCAGACAGTGGTCCATATTTGACCTACTTAGCCTTTGAACAGACTTTGGCCAGAAATATGTTAACTTACTATGCATACTCATAGACTTCTTTTGATGTTACTTCAACCATAGATTAGACCATATTCGACCTTATGAACACATTTCTGGACAAAGAGTCTTTAATCTTGATCTTTCTATGCATAATAATAGACTCTTTCTGAGGTTTCATCAGTAGTTCATAACTTTTTGTACATATATCTTGCCTGAGAATCCTTGTTCTTGATCTTTCTATACATACTATACGTTAACTCCTTCTGATGTTTCATCAGCCATAGAGTGGTCCATATTAGATCTACTTAACATATTTCTGTCCAAAGAGTCTTTGAACTTGAACTTTCTATAAATACTCATAGACTCCTTCTGATGTTTCATGACCCAGAGAGTGGTCCATATTTGACCTACCTAACATATTTCTGGCCAAGGTCTTATCAAAGGCTAACTTACCATGCATACTCATAGACTTCTTTTGATGTTACTTCAACCATAGATTAGACCATATTTGACCTTATGAGCACATTTCTGGACAAAGAGTCCTTAATCTTGAACTTTCTATAAATACTCATAGACACCTTCTGATGTTTCATCAGCCAGACAGTGGTCCATATTTGACCTACTTAGCCTTAGAACAGACTTTGGCCAGAAATATGTTAACTTACTTTGCATACTCATAGACTTCTTTTGATGTTACTTCAACCATAGATTAGACCATATTTGACCTTATGAACACATTTCTGGACAAAGAGTCTTTAATCTTGATCTTTCTATGCATAATACTAGACTCTTTCTGAAGTTTCATCAGTAGTTCAAATATGACTTTTTGTACATATATCTTGCCGGAGAATCCTTGTTCTTGATCTTTCTATACATACTGTACATTAACTCCTTCTGATGTTTCATCAGCCATAGAGTGGTCCATATTAGATCTACTTAACATATTTCTGTCCAAAGAGTCTTTGAACTTGAACTTGACCTTTCTATAAATACTCATAGACTCCTTCTGATGTTTCATCAGCCAGACAGTGGTTCATGCTTAACATATTTAACATTTAACAGTGGACCACCTACTTAACATATTTCTGGCCAAGGTCTTATCAAAGGCTAACTTACTATGCATACTCAGACTTCTTTTGATGTTACTTCAACCATAGTTTAGACCATATTTGACCTTATAAACACATTTCTGGACAAAGAGTCTTTGAACTTGAACTTGAACTTTCTATAAATACTCATAGACTCCTGACGTTTCATCAGCCAGACAGTGGTCCATATTTGACCTACTTAACATATTTCTGGCCAAGGTCTTATCAAAGGCTAACTTACTATGCATACTCATAGACTTCTTTTGATGTTACTTCAACCATAGATTAGACCATATTTGACCTTATGAGCACATTTCTGGACAAAGAGTCCTTAATCTTGAACTTTCTATAAATACTCATAGACACCTTCTGATGTTTCATCAGCCAGACAGTGGTCCATATTTGACCTACTTAGCCTTTGAACAGACTTTGGCCAGAAATATGTTAACTTACTATGCATACTCATAGACTTCTTTTGATGTTACTTCAACCATAGATTAGACCATATTTGACCTTATGAACACATTTCTGGACAAAGAGTCTTTAATCTTGATCTTTCTATGCATTATAATAGACTCTTTCTGAAGTTTCATCAGTAGTTCAAATATGACTTTTTGTACATATATCTTGCCGGAGAATCCTTGTTCTTGATCTTTCTATACACACTATACATTAACTCCTTCTGATGTTTCATCAGCCATAGAGTGGTCCACTTAAGGACCCACTTAACATATTTCTGTCCAAAGAGTCTTTGAACTTGAACTTTCTATAAATAGTCATAGACTCCTTCTGATGTTTCATGAGCCAGAGAGTGGTCCATATTTGACCTACTTAACATATTTCTGGCCAAGGTCTTATCAAAGGCTAACTTACCATGCATACTCATAGACTTCTTTTGATGTTACTTAAACCATAGATTAGACCATATTTGACCTTATGAGCACATTTCTGGACAAAGAGTCCTTAATCTTGAACTTTCTATAAATACTCATAGACACCTTCTGATGTTTCATCAGCCAGACAGTGGTCCATATTTGACCTACTTAGCCTTAGAAGAGACTTTGGCCAGAAATATGTTAACTTACTTTGCATACTCATAGACTTCTTTTGATGTTACTTCAACCATAGATTAGACCATATTTGACCTTATGAACACATTTCTGGACAAAGAGTCTTTAATCTTGATCTTTCTATGCATAATACTAGACTCTTTCTGAAGTTTCATCAGTAGTTCAAATATGACTTTTTGTACATATATCTTGCCGGAGAATCCTTGTTCTTGATCTTTCTATACATACTATACATTAACTCCTTCTGATGTTTCATCAGCCATAGAGTGGTCCATATTAGATCTACTTAACATATTTCTGTCCAAAGAGTCTTTGAACTTGAACTTGACCTTTCTATTAATTCTCATAGACTCCTTCTGATGTTTCATCAGCCAGACAGTGGTTCATGCTTAACATATTTAACATTAAACAGTGGACCACCTACTTAACATATTTCTGGCCAAAGTCTTATCAAAGGCTAACTTACTATGCATACTCAGACTTCTTTTGATGTTACTTCAACCATAGTTTAGACCATATTTGACCTTATAAACACATTTCTGGACAAAGAGTCTTTGAACTTGAACTTGAACTTTCTATAAAAACTCATAGACTCGTGACGTTTCATCAGCCAAACAGTGGTCCATATTTGACCTACTTAACATATTTCTGGCCAAGGTCTTATCAAAGGCTAACTTACCATGCATACTCATAGACTTCTTTTGATGTTACTTCAACCATAGATTAGACCATATTTGACCTTATGAGCACATTTCTGGACAAAGAGTCCTTAATCTTGAACTTTCTATAAATACTCATAGACACCTTCTGATGTTTCATCAGCCAGACAGTGGTCCATATTTGACCTACTTAGCCTTTGAACAGACTTTGGCCAGAAATATGTTAACTTACTATGCATACTCATAGACTTATTTTGATGTTACTTCAACCATAGATTGGACCATATTTGACCTTATGAACACATTTCTGGACAAAGAGTCTTTAATCTTGATCTTTCTATGCATAATAATAGACTCTTTCTGAAGTTTCATCAGTAGTTCAAATATGACTTTTTGTACATATATCTTGCCGGAGAATCCTTGTTCTTGATCTTTCTATACATACTATACATTAACTCCTTCTGATGTTTCATCAGCCATAGAGTGGTTCACTTAAGGACCCACTTAACATATTTCTGTCCAAAGAGTCTTTGAACTTGAACTTTCTATAAATAGTCATAGACTCCTTCTGATGTTTCATGAGCCAGAGAGTGGTCCATATTTGACCTACTTAACATATTTCTGGCCAAGGTCTTATCAAAGGCTAACTTACCATGCATACTCATAGACTTCTTTTGATGTTACTTCAACCATAGATTAGACCATATTTGACCTTATGAGCACATTTCTGGACAAAGAGTCCTTAATCTTGAACTTTCTATAAATACTCATAGACACCTTCTGATGTTTCATCAGCCAGACAGTGGTCCATATTTGACCTACTTAGCCTTAGAAGAGACTTTGGCCAGAAATATGTTAACTTACTTTGCATACTCATAGACTTCTTTTGATGTTACTTCAACCATAGATTAGACCATATTTGACCTTATGAACACATTTCTGGACAAAGAGTCTTTAATCTTGATCTTTCTATGCATAATACTAGACTCTTTCTGAAGTTTCATCAGTAGTTCAAATATGACTTTTTGTACATATATCTTGCCGGAGAATCCTTGTTCTTGATCTTTCTATACATACTATACATTAACTCCTTCTGATGTTTCATCAGCCATAGAGTGGTCCATATTAGATCTACTTAACATATTTCTGTCCAAAGAGTCTTTGAACTTGAACTTGACCTTTCTATTAATTCTCATAGACTCCTTCTGATGTTTCATCAGCCAGACAGTGGTTCATGCTTAACATATTTAACATTAAACAGTGGACCACCTACTTAACATATTTCTGGCCAAAGTCTTATCAAAGGCTAACTTACTATGCATACACAGACTTCTTTTGATGTTACTTCAACCATAGTTTAGACCATATTTGACCTTATAAACACATTTCTGGACAAAGAGTCTTTGAACTTGAACTTTCTATAAAAACTCATAGACTCGTGACGTTTCATCAGCCAATCAGTGGTCCATATTTGACCTACTTAACATATTTCTGGCCAAGGTCTTTTCAAAGGCTAACTTACCATGCATACTCATAGACTTCTTTTGATGTTACTTCAACCATAGATTAGACCATATTTGACCTTATGAGCACATTTCTGGACAAAGAGTCCTTAATCTTGAACTTTCTATAAATACTCATAGACACCTTCTGATGTTTCATCAGCCAGACAGTGGTCCATATTTGACCTACTTAGCCTTAGAACAGACTTTGGCCAGAAATATGTTAACTTACTATGCATACTCATAGACTTCTTTTGATGTTACTTCAACCATAGATTAGACCATATTTGACCTTATGAACACATTTCTGGACAAAGAGTCTTTAATCTTGATCTTTCTATGCATAATAATAGACTCTTTCTGAAGTTTCATCAGTAGTTCAAATATGACTTTTTGTACATATATCTTGCCGGAGAATCCTTGTTCTTGATCTTTCTATACATACTATACATTAACTCCTTCTGATGTTTCATCAGCCATAGAGTGGTCCACTTAAGGACCCACTTAACATTTTTCTGTCCAAAGAGTCTTTGAACTTGAACTTTCTATAAATACTCATAGACTCCTTCTGATGTTTCATGAGCCAGAGAGTGGTCCATATTTGACCTACTTAACATATTTCTGGCCAAGGTCTTATCAAAGGCTAACTTACCATGCATACTCATAGACTTCTTTTGATGTTACTTCAACCATAGATTAGACCATATTTGACCTTATGAGCACATTTCTGGACAAAGAGTCCTTAATCTTGAACTTTCTATAAATACTCATAGACACCTTCTGATGTTTCATCAGCCAGACAGTGGTCCATATTTGACCTACTTAGCCTTAGAACAGACTTTGGCCAGAAATATGTTAACTTACTATGCATACTCATAGACTTCTTTTGATGTTACTTCAACCATAGATTAGACCATATTTGACCTTATGAACACATTTCTGGACAAAGAGTCTTTAATCTTGATCTTTCTATGCATAATACTAGACTCTTTCTGAAGTTTCATCAGTAGTTCAAATATGACTTTTTGTACATATATCTTGCCGGAGAATCCTTGTTCTTGATCTTTCTATACATACTGTACATTAACTCCTTCTGATGTTTCATCAGCCATAGAGTGGACCATATTAGATCTACTTATCATATTTCTGTCCAAAGAGTCTTTGAACTTGAACTTGACCTTTCTATAAATACTCATAGACTCCTTCTGATGTTTCATCAGCCAGACAGTGGTTCATGCTTAACATATTTAACATTTAACAGTGGACCACCTACTTAACATATTTCTGGCCAAGGTCTTATCAAAGGCTAACTTACTATGCATACTCAGACTTCTTTTGATGTTACTTCAACCATAGTTTAGACCATATTTGACCTTATAAACACATTTCTGGACAAAGAGTCTTTGAACTTGAACTTGAACTTTCTATAAGTACTCATAGACCCCTGACGTTTCATCAGCCAGACAGTGGTCCATATTTGACCTACTTAACATATTTCTGGCCAAGGTCTTATCAAAGGCTAACTTACCATGCATACTCATAGACTTCTTTTGATGTTACTTCAACCATAGATTAGACCATAATTGACCTTCTGAGCACATTTCTGGACAAAGAGTCCTTAATCTTGAACTTTCTATAAATACTCATAGACACCTTCTGATGTTTCATCAGCCAGACAGTGGTCCATATTTGACCTACTTAGCCTTTGAACAGACTTTGGCCAGAAATATGTTAACTTACTATGCATACTCATAGACTTATTTTGGTTACATCAACCATAGATTGGACCATATTTGACCTTATGAACACGTTTCTGGACAAAGAGTCTTTAATCTTGATCTTTCTATGCATAATAATAGACTCTTTCTGAAGTTTCATCAGTAGTTCAAATATGACTTTTTGTACATATATCTTGCTTGAGAATCCTTGTTCTTGATCTTTCTATACATACTATACATTAATTCCTTCTGATGTTTCATCAGCCATAGATTGGTCCACTTAAGGACCCACTTAACATATTTCTGTCCAAAGAGTCTTTGAACTTGAACTTTCTATAAATAGTCATAGACTCCTTCTGATGTTTCATGAGCCAGAGAGTGGTCCATATTTGACCTACTTAACATATTTCTGGCCAAGGTCTTATCAAAGGCTAACTTACCATGCATACTCATAGACTTCTTTTGATGTTACTTCAACCATAGATTAGACCATATTTGACCTTATGAGCACATTTCTGGACAAAGAGTCCTTAATCTTGAACTTTCTATAAATACTCATAGACACCTTCTGATGTTTCATCAGCCAGACAGTGGTCCATATTTGACCTACTTAGCCTTAGAACAGACTTTGGCCAGAAATATGTTAACTTACTTTGCATACTCATAGACTTCTTTTGATGTTACTTCAACCATAGATTAGACCATATTTGACCTTATGAACACATTTCTGGACAAAGAGTCTTTAATCTTGATCTTTCTATGCATAATAATAGACTCTTTCTGAAGTTTCATCAGTAGTTCAAATATGACTTTTTGTACATATATCTTGCCGGAGAATCCTTGTTCTTGATCTTTCTATACATACTGTACATTAACTCCTTCTGATGTTTCATCAGCCATAGAGTGGTCCATATTAGATCTACTTAACATATTTAAGTCCAAAGAGTCTTTGAACTTGAACTTGACCTTTCTATAAATACTCATAGACTCCTTCTGATGTTTCATCAGCCAGACAGTGGTTCATGCTTAACATATTTAACATTTAACAGTGGACCAACTACTTAACATATTTCTGGCCAATGTCTTATCAAAGGCTAACTTACTATGCATACTCAGACTTCTTTTGATGTTACTTCAACCATAGTTTAGACCATATTTGACCTTATAAACACATTTCTGGACAAAGAGTCTTTGAACTTGAACTTGAACTTTCTATAAATACTCATAGACTCCTGACGTTTCATCAGCCAGACAGTGGTCCATATTTGACCTACTTAACATATTTCTGGCCAAGGTCTTATCAAAGGCTAACTTAATATGCATACTCATAGACTTCTTTTGATGTTACTTCAACCATAGATTAGACCATATTTGACCTTATGAGCACATTTCTGGACAAAGAGTCCTTAATCTTGAACTTTCTATAAATACTCATAGACACCTTCTGATGTTTCATCAGCCAGACAGTGGTCCATATTTGACCTACTTAGCCTTTGAACAGACTTTGGCCAGAAATATGTTAACTTACTATGCATACTAATAGACTTCTTTTGATGTTACTTCAACCATAGATTAGACCATATTTGACCTTATGAACACATTTCTGGACAAAGAGTCTTTAATCTTGATCTTTCTATGCATAATAATAGACTCTTTCTGAAGTTTCATCAGTAGTTCAAATATGACTTTTTGTACATATATCTTGCCGGAGAATCCTTGTTCTTGATCTTTCTATACATACTATACATTAACTCCTTCTGATGTTTCATCAGCCATAGAGTGGTCCACTTAAGGACCCACTTAACATATTTCTGTCCAAAGAGTCTTTGAACTTGAACTTTCTATAAATACTCATAGACTCCTTCTGATGTTTCATGAGCCAGAGAGTGGTCCATATTTGACCTACTTAACATATTTCTGGCCAAGGTCTTATCAAAGGCTAACTTACCATGCATACTCATAGACTTCTTTTGATGTTACTTCAACCATAGATTAGACCATATATGAGCTTATGAGCACATTTCTGGACAAAGAGTCCTTAATCTTGAACTTTCTATAAATACTCATAGACACCTTCTGATGTTTCATCAGCCAGACAGTGGTCCATATTTGACCTTATGAACACATTTCTGGACAAAGAGTCTTTAATCTTGATCTTTCTATGCATAATACTAGACTCTTTCTGAAGTTTCATCAGTAGTTCAAATATGACTTTTTGTACATATATCTTGCCGGAGAATCCTTGTTCTTGATCTTTCTATACATACTGTACATTAACTCCTTCTGATGTTTCATCAGCCATAGAGTGGTCCATATTAGATCTACTTAACATATTTCTGTCCAAAGAGTCTTTGAACTTGAACTTGACCTTTCTATAAATACTCATAGACTCCTTCTGATGTTTCATCAGCCAGACAGTGGTTCATGCTTAACATATTTAACATTTAACAGTGGACCACCTACTTAACATATTTCTGGCCAAGGTCTTATCAAAGGCTAACTTACTATGCATACTCAGACTTCTTTTGATGTTACTTCAACCATAGTTTAGACCATATTTGACCTTATAAACACATTTCTGGACAAAGAGTCTTTGAACTTGAACTTTCTATAAATACTCATAGACTCCTGACGTTTCATCAGCCAGACAGTGGTCCATATTTGACCTACTTAACATATTTCTGGCCAAGGTCTTATCAAAGGCTAACTTACTATGCATACTCATAGACTTCTTTTGATGTTACTTCAACCATAGATTAGACCATATTTGACCTTATGAGCACATTTCTGGACAAAGAGTCCTTAATCTTTAACTTTCTATAAATACTCATAGACACCTTCTGATGTTTCATCAGCCAGACAGTGGTCCATATTTGACCTACTTAGCCTTTGAACAGACTTTGGCCAGAAATATGTTAACTTACTATGCATACTCATAGACTTCTTTTGATGTTACTTCAACCATAGATTAGACCATATTTGACCTTATGAACACATTTCTGGACAAAGAGTCTTTAATCTTGATCTTTCTATGCATAATACTAGACTCTTTCTGAAGTTTCATCAGTAGTTCAAATATGACTTTTTGTACATATATCTTGCCGGAGAATCCTTGTTCTTGATCTTTCTATACATACTGTACATTAACTCCTTCTGATGTTTCATCAGCCATAGAGTGGACCATATTAGATCTACTTATCATATTTCTGTCCAAAGAGTCTTTGAACTTGAACTTGACCTTTCTATAAATACTCATAGACTCCTTCTGATGTTTCATCAGCCAGACAGTGGTTCATGCTTAACATATTTAACATTTAACAGTGGACCACCTACTTAACATATTTCTGGCCAAGGTCTTATCAAAGGCTAACTTACTATGCATACTCAGACTTCTTTTGATGTTACTTCAACCATAGTTTAGACCATATTTGACCTTATAAACACATTTCTGGACAAAGAGTCTTTGAACTTGAACTTGAACTTTCTATAAAAACTCATAGACTTGTGACGTTTCATCAGCCAGACAGTGGTCCATATTTGACCTACTTAACATATTTCTGGCCAAGGTCTTATCAAAGGCTAACTTACTATGCATACTCATAGACTTCTTTTGATGTTACTTCAACCATAGATTAGACCATATTTTACCTTATGAGCACATTTCTGGACAAAGAGTCCTTAATCTTGAACTTTCTATAAATACTCATAGACACCTTCTGATGTTTCATCAGCCAGACAGTGGTCCATATTTGACCTACTTAGCCTTTGAACAGACTTTGGCCAGAAATATGTTAAAGAGCATATTGTAGGTAAAAAAAAAAATCTAAATTAATATATAACCTTGTATGAAAATACCATATGAAAAGGTAATGCAGGATTTAAAATGTTTTAAAACGACATAAGGGCACTAATTTAGTAGATAAAGTGAGCGTTTCTTGGACTGCTCGTAAAAACGGCTTTTTTTTCAACATCGCGTCATTTTACGTCACGCTAGGGAGCCTCAGCCTCGGCTCAGTGCAGAGTAGGCTGGCATTCAGTGAGAGCGGCCGTGAGTCAGTGTGTTTTCGGTAGTTTTTGTATTTCAATCTATCATCGTCATGGTAAATTATTGTGTTTGTGGAGGTTGCAAAAACTCCGGCCTGTCAGGACATCGAGTCCACAGGTTTCCCACACAAGAAAAACGGTACTGCTGTATATCTTTCGTGCCTGGTGCGGTTTGTGCAGGTGAAGAGACGGGATTTCTCTTCCGCATCGGCTTCGAGAAACGCGGTCGTGTGTAGCTTTCACTTCAGATCGTGTGTAGCGTTCACTTCAGATCGGAGGATTATCATCCCGGCGATATGATGGAGTTTAACATGGGATGCCGAAGCAAGAATATTGATCGTCGTATACTGTACCAATGGCATCAAATAGTGTGATATAGGTAGTCATGCCCTAAATAGAGGCAACTTGTAATTGAAAAACAAAATTACTAGGTTGATTAAATATTCAAATCTTTAATTTTATGTTTATGTTATAACCCAGATGAAAAATATGTTTTAAAAATGTACTTGAGTATGTTTTTAGTAACTTACAATAGAAATATACTCAAGTATAGTTTTTATACATTTAATAGTATACATCTACCCTAAACATACTAATGTCTGCTGGCCTGATATACGATGGTAATAATCTGTACAATATTGTGAGCACAGTGTATCGTTTAGCGAACGTGTATCTATAAGCACGTCTCTCACCAAGACACCTGTCCTGTTCTCCACTGGTTCTCCTCACACCACAACTCAATGTGTCTCTGACCGTTCTGTCTGACATTAATCCTGGCCTGTCCCTACTCTCTTGGCAGCATAGCAGGCTCATAATTGTATGGCTGTAGTCCATAATTGTAAGTAAGTATTTCCTCAGCGTCCGAAATGTCATTGCGATCCATTGTTTTCCTGTTGTTTGAATCGACCGCTCTCCCGCCCGTTACGTCACGCCCACCACACCCATTTTCAGACGCGGAAGTAACATTTTCTCACAAAAACGACTCCAGAAGCTTATGTAGCGTATTTATAAGAATATTTTAAAGAAAATCTAGTTCCTACATTATTTTTCTATACATTGACTCGTTGGGTCCTCTAACCTGCAATATGCCCTTTAACTTACTATGCATACTCATAGACTTCTTTTGATGTTACTTCAACCATAGATTAGACCATATTTGACCTTATGAACACATTTCTGGACAAAGAGTCTTTAATCTTGATCTTTCTATGCATAATACTAGACTCTTTCTGAAGTTTCATCAGTAGTTCAAATATGACTTTTTGTACATATATCTTGCCGGAGAATCCTTGTTCTTGATCTTTCTATACATACTATACATTAACTCCTTCTGATGTTTCATCAGCCATAGAGTGGTCCACTTAAGGACCCACTTAACATATTTCTGTCCAAAGAGTCTTTGAACTTGAACTTTCTATAAATACTCATAGACTCCTTCTGATGTTTCATGAGCCAGAGAGTGGTCCATATTTGACCTACTTAACATATTTCTGGCCAAGGTCTTATCAAAGGCTAACTTACCATGCATACTCATAGACTTCTTTTGATGTTACTTCAACCATAGATTAGACCATATTTGACCTTATGAGCACATTTCTGGACAAAGAGTCCTTAATCTTGAACTTTCTATAAATACTCATAGACACCTTCTGATGTTTCATCAGCCAGACAGTGGTCCATATTTGACCTACTTAGCCTTAGAACAGACTTTGGCCAGAAATATGTTAACTTACTTTGCATACTCATAGACTTCTTTTGATGTTACTTCAACCATAGATTAGACCATATTTGACCTTATGAACACATTTCTGGACAAAGAGTCTTTAATCTTGATCTTTCTATGCATAATACTAGACTCTTTCTGAAGTTTCATCAGTAGTTCAAATATGACTTTTTGTACATATATCTTGCCGGAGAATCCTTGTTCTTGATCTTTCTATACATACTGTACATTAACTCCTTCTGATGTTTCATCAGCAATAGAGTGGACCATATTAGATCTACTTATCATATTTCTGTCCAAAGAGTCTTTGAACTTGAACTTGACCTTTCTATAAATACTCATAGACTCCTTCTGATGTTTCATCAGCCAGACAGTGGTTCATGCTTAACATATTTAACATTTAACAGTGGACCACCTACTTAACATATTTCTGGCCAAGGTCTTATCAAAGGCTAACTTACTATGCATACTCAGACTTCTTTTGATGTTATTTCAACCATAGTTTAGACCATATTTGACCTTATAAACACATTTCTGGACAAAGAGTCTTTGAACTTGAACTTGAACTTTCTATAAATACTCATAGACTCCTGACGTTTCATCAGCCAGACAGTGGTCCATATTTGACCTACTTAACATATTTCTGGCCAAGGTCTTATCAAAGGCTAACTTACTATGCATACTCATAGACTTCTTTTGATGTTACTTCAACCATAGATTAGACCATATTTGACCTTATGAGCACATTTCTGGACAAAGAGTCCTTAATCTTGAACTTTCTATAAATACTCATAGACACCTTCTGATGTTTCATCAGCCAGACAGTGGTCCATATTTGACCTACTTAGCCCTTGAACAGACTTTGGCCAGAAATATGTTAACTTACTATGCATACTCATAGACTTATTTTGATGTTACGTCAACCATAGATTGGACCATATTTGACCTTATGAACACATTTCTGGACAAAGAGTCTTTAATCTTGATCTTTCTATGCATAATAATAGACTCTTTCTGAAGTTTCATCAGTAGTTCAAATATGACTTTTTGTACATATATCTTGCCGGAGAATCCTTGTTCTTGATCTTTCTATACATACTATACATTAACTCCTTCTGATGTTTCTTCAGCCATAGAGTGGTCCACTTAAGGACCCACTTAACATATTTCTGTCCAAAGAGTCTTTGAACTTGAACTTTCTATAAATACTCATAGACTCCTTCTGATGTTTCATGAGCCAGAGAGTGGTCCATATTTGACCTACTTAACATATTTCTGGCCAAGGTCTTATCAAAGGCTAACTTACCATGCATACTCATAGACTTCTTTTGATGTTACTTCAACCATAGATTAGACCATATTTGACCTTATGAGCACATTTCTGGACAAAGAGTCCTTAATCTTGGACTTTCTATAAATACTCATAGACACCTTCTGATGTTTCATCAGCCATAGAGTGGTCCATATTAGATCTACTTAACATATTTCTGTCCAAAGAGTCTTTGAACTTGAACTTGACCTTTCTATAAATACTCATAGACTCCTGATGTTTCATCAGCCAGACAGTGGTTCATGCTTAACATATTTAACATTTAACATTTAACAGTGGACCACCTACTTAACATATTTCTGGTCAAGGTCTTATCAAAGGCTAACTTACTATGCATACTCAGACTTCTTTTGATGTTACTTCAACCATAGTTTAGACCATATTTGACCTTATAAACACATTTCTGGACAAAGAGTCTTTGAACTTGAACTTGAACTTTCTATAAAAACTCATAGACTCGTGACGTTTCATCAGCCAGACAGTGGTCCATATTTGACCTACTTAACATATTTCTGGCCAAGGTCTTATCAAAGGCTAACTTACTATGCATACTCATAGACTTCTTTTGATGTTACTTCAACCATAGATTAGACCATATTTGACCTTATGAGCACATTTCTGGACAAAGAGTCCTTAATCTTGAACTTTCTATAAATACTCATAGACACCTTCTGATGTTTCATCAGCCAGACAGTGGTCCATATTTGACCTACTTAGCCTTTGAACAGACTTTGGCCAGAAATATGTTAACTTACTATGCATACTCATAGACTTCTTTTGATGTTACTTCAACCATAGATTAGACCATATTTGACCTTATGAACACATTTCTGGACAAAGAGTCTTTAATCTAGATCTTTCTATGCATAATAATAGACTCTTTCTGAAGTTTCATCAGTAGTTCAAATATGACTTTTTGTACATATATCTTGCCGGAGAATCCTTGTTCTTGATCTTTCTATACATACTATACATTAACTCCTTCTGATGTTTCATCAGCCATAGAGTGGTCCATATTTGACCTTATAAACACATTTCTGGACAAAGAGTCTTTGAACTTGAACTTGAACTTTCTATAAATACTCATAGACTCCTGACATTTCATCAGCCAGACAGTGGTCCATATTTGACCTACTTAACATATTTCTGGCCAAGGTCTTATCAAAGGCTAACTTACTATAAATACTCATAGACTTCTTTTGTTTTTACTTCAACCATAGATTAGACCATATTTGACTTTATGAACACATTTCTGGTCAAAGAATCCTTAATCTTGAACTTTCTATTAATACTCATAGACTCCTTCTGATGTTTTATCAGCAGGAGAGTGGTCCATTTTTGACTTACATAACAAATGAGCAGAATTCTCAGATTTCTGGACAAAGAGTCCTTAATCTTGAACTTTCTAAACATAGAGACTTGTTCTGATGCTTCTTCAGCCAAATTTGACCTTTTGAACATATTTTTTGTCAGTGAATCATTGAACTTGATCTTTCTAAACATTTTCATAGACTTCTTCTAATGTTTCAGCAGCCAGACAGTAGTCCAAACTTGACCTACTGAACATATTTCTGGCAAGACAGTTACAGTAACATATTTCTGGCCAAAATTTTATCACAGTCTAACTTACTATGTGTTCTCATAGACTTCTTTAATGCTAAATAAACCATATATTAGTCTACATTTGACCTATTGAACACATTTCTGGCCAAAGAGTCATCTACATTGAACTTTCTAAACATATAGACTTGCTCTGATGTTTCTTCAACCATCCTGTAGTTCAAATTTGACATTTAGAATATATTTAGAACTTTCTATTCATACACACACTCTTTTGAATGTTTCATCAGGCAGACAGTAGTCCATATTTGACCTACTGAACATATTTCTGACCAAATAGTCATCAAAATCTAACTTACCATGCAGACTCATTTGATGTTAAATTAACCATTATATTAGTCCTTATTTGACCTATTCCCCATAAATGGCCAAAGAGTCCTCGATTTTAAACTTTCTAAACATGCTCATAGGCTCCTTATGTTTCTTAACCTTTTGAACATGTTACTGGCCAAAGTGTCCTTGAACTTGAACTTTTTATACATATAGACTTATGATGTTTTATCAGCCAGACAGTAGTCCAAACTTGACCTACAGAACATATTTTTGGCAAAAGTATCATCAAGGGCTTACTTACTATCCATTTTCATAGACTTCTTTTGATGTTACATCAACCATATATGAATCCATATTTGATATATTGAAAACATTTCTGGCCAATGAGTCCTAGATCTTGAACTTTCCAAAGAGTCCTTGAATTTTAACTTAACATACATACTGATGACCCCTTCAGATGTTACATCACCCAGACAAGTTTCCAAATTTGTCATAACGAACATATTTCGGAGTCTTTGATTTGGAACATTTTATATATGCTCAATTTCTATAGACTCCTTCTGATGTTTCAACAGTAGTTCAAATATGACTTACAGTAATATGACATATTTCTGGTCAAAGAGTCTTTAAACTTTACCTTTATATACGGTAAATATACTCGGAAATGTGTTCAATAGGTCAAATATGGACTAATATATGGTTGATACAATATCAAAAGAAGTCTATGAGAATGTATAGTAAGATAGCCTTTAATGATTCTTTGGCCAGAAATATGTTCAATAGGTCAAAATGGACTAATGTCTGGTTGATGAAATATCAGAATGAGTCTATGAGTATAGAAAGTTCAAGTTCATGTAGAGAAAGTTCAAGTTCAAGTCCAAAGACTCTTTGGCCAGAAAAATGTTCAATAGTTCAAATGTGGACTAATATATGCTTGATGTAACATCAAAAGGAGTCTATGAGAACGCATAGAAAGGTAGCCTTTGATGATTTTGATGATCTGGCCTATTTTGCCAGAAATATATTCGTTAGTTAAAATATGGACTACTGTCTGACTAATGAAATATCAGAATGAGTCTATGAGTATGTATAGAAAGTTCAAGTTTAAGTCCAAAGACTCTATGGCCAGAAAAATGTTTAATAGGTCAAATATGGACTAAAATATGGATGATGTAACATCAAAAGAAGTCTATGAGAATGAATACTAAGTTAGCCTTTGATGAACTCTTTTGCCAGAAATATGTCCAGTAGGTCAAGTTTAGACTACTGTCTGGCTGATAAAACATCAAAAGGAGTCTATGAGTATGTATAGAAAGATCAAGTCCAAGGATTCTCTGGCAAGATATATGTACAAAAAGTCATATTTGAACTACTGAAGAAACATCAGAAGGAGTCTAGAGTATGAATAGAAAGTTCAAGATTAAGGACACTTTGTCCAGAAATGTGTTTATAAGGTCAAATATGGTCTAATCTATGGTTGAAGTAACATCAGAAGGAGACTATGAGTATTTATAGAAAGTTCAAGTTCAAGTTCAAAGACTCTTTGGCCAGAAATATGTTAAGTAGGTAAAATATGGACCACTGTCTGGCTGATGAAACATCAAAAGGAGTCTATGAGTATGTATAGAAAGTTCAAGATTAA
Source organism: Rhinichthys klamathensis goyatoka (assembly GCF_029890125.1). Lineage (NCBI taxonomy): Eukaryota > Metazoa > Chordata > Actinopteri > Cypriniformes > Leuciscidae > Rhinichthys > Rhinichthys klamathensis. The sequence goes on from NW_026606637.1 coordinate 501,437, forward strand.
GGACTCTTTGTCCCGAAATCTGCTCATAAGGTCAAATATGGTCTAATCTATGGTTGAAGTAACATCAAAAGAAGTCTATGAGTATGCATAGCAAGTTAGCATTTGATAAGACTTTGGCCAGAAATATGTTAAGTTGGTCAAAAATGGACCACTCTCCTGGTGATAAAACATCAGAAGGAGTCTATGAGTATTTATAGAAAGTTCAAGTTCAAGTTCAGACTCTTTGGACAGACATATGTTAAGGAAGTCAAATATGGACCACTGTCTGGCTGATGAAACATCAGAAGGAGTCTATGAGTATCTATAGAAAGTTCAATTTCAAGTTCAAAGACTCTTTGGACAGAAATATGTTAAGTAGGTCTAAAATGGACCACTGTCTGGCTGATGAAACATCAGAAGGAGTTAATGAGTATGTACAGAAAGATCAAATTCAATGATTCTCCGGCAAGATATATGTACAAAAAGTCGTATTTGAACTACTGATGAAACTTCATAAAGATTCAAAGATTATGTAGAAAAGTTCAAGATTAAGGACTCTTTGTCCAGAAATGTGTTCATAAGGTCAAATATGCTCTAATCTATGGTTGAAGTAATATTAAAAGAAGTCTATGAGTATGCATAGTAAGTTAGACTTTGAAAAGAATTTGGCCAGAAATGTGTTAAGTAGGTCAATTATGGACCACTGTATGGCTGATGAAACATCAGAAGGAGTCAATGACTATGTATAGAAAGATCAAGATTAAGGATTCTCTGGCAAGATATATGTACAAAAAGTCATATTTGAATTACTGATGAAACTTCAGATGGAGTCTATGAGTATAGAAAGTTCAAGATAAAGGACTCTTTGTCCAGAAATGTGTTAATAAGGTCAAATATGGTCTAATCTATGGTTGAAATAACATAAAAAGAAGTATATGAGTATGCATAGTAAGTTAGCCTTTGAAAAGACTTTGGCCAGAAATATGCTAAGTAGGTCAAATATGGACCACTCTCTGGCTGATGAAATATCAGAAGGAGTCTATGAGTGTTCATGGAAAGTTCAAGTTCAAAGACTCTTTGGCCTGAAATATGTTAAGTAGGTCAAATATGGACCACTGTCTGGCTGATGAAACATCAGAAGGAGTCTATGAGTGTTTAAAGAAAGTTCATGGACTCTCAGGCCAAAAATAGGTTCAAAATATCATATTTGAACTACTGATGAAACATCAGAAGGAGTCTATGAGAATGTATAGCAAGATCAAAATCGAGGACTCTTTTGCCAGAAATGTGTTCAGTAGGTCAAATATGGACCACTGTCTTGCTGAAAAAACATCGGAAGGAGAATATGAGTATTTATAGAAGGTTCAAGTTCAAGTTCAAAGACTCTTTGGCCAGAAATATGTTAAGTAGGTAAAATATGGTCCACTCTTTGGCTGATGAAACATCAGAAGGAGTCTATTATTTATTGAAAGTTCAAGTTCAAAGACTCTTTGGCCAGAAATGTGTTTAGTGGGTCAAATATGGACCACTGTCTTGATGATGAAACATCAGAAGGAGTCTATAAGTATAGATAGAAAGTTCAAGATTAAGGACTCTTTGTCCAGAAATGTGTTCATAAGGTCAAATATGGTCTAATCAATGGTTGAAGTAACATCAAAAGAAGTCTATGAGTATGCATAGAAAGTTAGCCTTTGATAAGACTTTGGCAAGAAATATGTTGCGTATGTCAAATATGGACCACTGTCTGGCTGATGAAACATCAGAAGGAGTCTATTATTTATTGAAAGTTCAAGTTCAAAGACTCTTTGGCCTGAAATATGTTAAAAGGGTCAAATATGGACCCACTCTCTTGCTGATGAAACATCAGGAGTAGTCTATGAGTATGTATAGAAAGATCAAGTTCAAGGATTCTCTGGCAAGAAAAATGTACATAAAGTCATATTTGAACTACCGATGAAACATCAAAAGGAGTCTGAGTATGTATAAAAGTTCAAGATTAAGGACTCTGTCCAGAAATGTTTTCATAAGATCAAATAATTTCTAATATATGGTTGAAGTAACATCAAAAGAAGTCTATAAGTATAAATAGTAAGTTAGTCTGTAATAAGATTTTGGCCAGAAATATGTTAAGTAGGTAAAATATGGACTACTCTCTGGCTGATGGAACATCAAAAGGAGTCTTTGAGTATTTTTAGAAAGTTCAAGTTCAAAGACTCTTTGGACAGAAATATTTTAAGGAAGTCAAATATGGACCACTGTGTGGCTGATGAAACATCAGGAGTCTATGAGTATTTTTAGAAAGTTCAAGTTCAAAGACTCTTTGGCCAAAAATATGTTAAGTGGGCTAATACTGACCACTGTCTGGCTGATGAAACATCAGAAGGAGTCTATGAGTATGCATAGAAAGTTCAAGATTAAGGACTCTTTCAACCATGTTCTAATCTATGGTTGTCGTAACATCAAAAGGATGTGAGTATGCATAGTAAGTTAGCCCTTGATAAGAGTTTTGCCTGAAATATGTTAAGAAGGTCAAAAATGGACCACTCTCCTGCTGATAAAATATCAGGAGTCTGAGTATTTATAGAAAGTTCAAGATTAAGGACTACTTGTCCAGAAATGTGTTCATAAGGTCAAATATGGTCTAATCTATGGTTGTAGTAACATCAAAAGGAGTCTATGAGTATCCATAGTAAGTTAGCCTTTGATAAGACCTTGGCCAGAAATATGTTAAGTAGGTCAAATATGAACCACTGTCTGGCAGATGAAACATCAGAAGGAGTCTATGAGTATTTAAAGAAAGTTTAAGGACTCTCAGGACAAAAATAGGTTCAAAATATCATATTTTAACTATTGGATGGCTGAAGAAACATCAGAACGAGTCTATATTTTTTAGAAAGTTCAAGTTCAATGACTCTTTGGCCAGAAATATGTTAGGTGGGCCAAATATGTCTGGCTGATGAAACTTCAGAGTGACTCTATGAGTATGTATAGAAAATTCAAGAATAAGGACTCTGTCCAAAAATGTGTTCATAAGGAAAAATCTGGTCTAATCTAAGGTTGAAGTAACATCAAAAGAAGTTTAAGAGTATGCATAGTAAGTTAGCCTTTGATAAGACTTTGGCCAGAAATATGTTTAGTTCAAATATGGACCACTTTCTGGCTGATGGAACATCAGGAGGAGTCTATGAGTATGTATAGAAAGATCAAGTTCAAGGATTCTTTGGCCAGAAATATGTTCAAAATGTCATATTTGAACTACTCGATGGCTGCATTCGTTCTTGTATAGATTTCGATGAAACAGTGAAATTGTCATGTGTTATCTTTTCAATGCACAATGGAATTAATTGCCATGAAAGATACCTTATTATTTGTCAATTCTTAAATCCACGTGTCAATTTAGCTAGATTGAGTATGCAGTGCAATGCAAGAGCACACATGGTGTGGTATCTATTCAATGAACATCGGAACAAGTTCGTAGTTGTCTGCATGTACTGCAATTTATGTTGTGCTATATCAAATTATTTAGATATTGTATGCGATGCAGTGCAACATTACTATATTGCGTTTTTATCTCTCCATTTCACAACGGAGTATGTTAGTTTTTGTATACAATACATACATTATTCATGAATGCACAACGGATTAAGTTAGTTCTTGTATACAGTGTATAATGCACAATGAATGAGTGTTGTTCTAGTATGCTTTGCAATGCTTTGCAGTTTGCACATATGGTTTATCTCCCTTTTGGGTATCATAACTGTGTGCTTTTGAATTCCAATGCACACAACATCTAACTCATGCTAACTTGCAAGATCTAACACTCTGAAGAATGCACAATAGCAGAATGAAGATTGCACAACGGAAGTTTTTGTATACCGTGCAATAAAACGACTGCTTTCCTTTTATGTTATGTTTTCAATGCACACAAGAATGATTTAGTTGTTCTATGCAGTGTAATGCAAAAGCACGCATATTGTGTTATCCGAAGGCGAATTTTATGTATTTTATGCGCAATGGAAGTTGCAGTGCAATGCAGCAAAGCATAAGTTGTATCTCTTCAGTGCACAATGAAATAAGTTAGCTTTTGCATGCAAATAAATGCACAACAGATTCATTTATGTCATGCATGCACTGCAATGAAACATCACTTATATCATGTGCTAATTCTTCAATGCACAGGGGACTGAGTTCTGTATATATGTTGCGATGCAACTCATATGCAATGCAGTATCTCTTAATTTCAAAATAAAACAAATTAGTTATTTTATGCAATACTATGAAAGATAGTATTGAATGTTTTTCACTTCACAACGAATTCAGTTAGATTGGGTATGTTCAAAGAAACAGTGCATGTGTTATATCTTCTATGCAAAACAGAATGAGTTTAGTTCTTTATGCATTGCTATACAAAAGCACACATATTGTGCTATCCGAAGTGGTAACTCAACATGCGTGAATAATGCACAACGGAATAAGTTAGTTATTGTATACAGTTTAGTGAAACAGGTCATATGTTATATCTTTAATGCACAACTGAAAACGTTAGCTTTTGCATGCAAATAAATGCACAACGGATTCATTTATATCGTACATGCAATGCAATGCAATATCACATATGTCATGTGCTACTTCTTCAATGCACAAGGGAATTAATTACTTCTGTATGCGTTGCAATGCAACAGCTCATGTGGTATGCGATATCTCTTCATTGCACAGCGAAATAAGTTAGACTAAGTATAACTCTATTACGTCACATGTGCAAGAGCACATATTGTGTTATCTCTTCAATGAACAGCAAAATTAGTTAGTTGTTTTATGCATTGGAATGCAAAAGCATGCATGTTGTTAAGTTTTCGGATGTCAACACGGGTGCTTTTGCATTCCAATGCATACATCACCTTACTCATTTTGCTGTTTATTGGAGAGATTACATATTTGTCGTTGCATTGCATTGCAAGATCTAAATTACTCTGAAGAAGCACAACAGAAGATTGAATAATTCAGTTATTGTATATGAACGGAATAAGTTAGTTTATTGTATACAGTTCAATGAAACAGACCATGTCAGTCAGTAAATTCAGGTCCCATATGCAGCGCTATGCAACAAGCACATATGTTGTATCTCTCCAATGCACAATGAAAACGTTAGCTTTTGCATGCAAATAAATGCACAACGGATTAATTTATATCGTACATGCAATGCAATATCCCATATGTCATGTGCTACTTCTTCAATGCACAAGGGAATTAATTACTTCTGTATGCGTTGCGATGCAACAGCTCATGTGGTATGCGATATCTCTTCATTGCACAGCGAAATAAGTTAGACTAAGTATAACTATAACTTCATATGTGCAAGAGCACATATTGTGTGTTATCTCTTCAATGAACAGCAAAATTAGTTAGTTGTTTTATGCATTGGAATGCAAAAGCATGCATGTTGTTTAGCCTTCGGATGTCAACACACGTGCTTTTGCATTCCAATGCATACATCACCTTACTCATTTTGCTGTTTATTGGAGAGATTACATATTTGTCGTTGCATTGCATTGCAAGATCTAAATTACTCTGAAGAAGCACAACAGAAGATTGAATAATTCAGTTATTGTATATGAACGGAATAAGTTAGTTTATTGTATACAGTTCAATGAAACAGACCATATCAGTCAGTAAATTCAGGTCCTATATGCAGCGCTATGCAACAAGCACATATGTTGTATCTCTCCAATGCAAAATTAAAATGCACAACGGATTAATTTGTCTCGTGCATGGATTGCAATGAAACATCAAGTATGTCAGTGCTACTTCTTCAATGCACAGGGGAATTAATTAATGTGTAAGTTGCGATGCAACTGCTCATATGTAATGTAATATCTCTTCCTTTCAAAACAAAACAAATTAGTTATTTTATGCAATACCATGAAAGATAGCATATTTCATGTATTTCACTTCACAACGAATTCAGTTAGATTGAGTATGTTCAATGAAACAGTCCAGATGTTATATCTTCAATGCACAACGGAATGAGTTTAGTTCTTTATGCATTGCTGTGCAAAATGCATAGCTTTGCAATGCAATACGTTGCAAAGCAACAGCTCATATGTTATGCGATATCTCTTAATTGCCCAGTGAAATAAGTTAGACTGAGTATGCAATGCACTAGAAGAGCAACAGTAAAATGCATCGGAATAAGTTCGTTCTTGTATGCAACAGCAAGATGATTTATCTCCAAGTAATATCTTGCAATGCATTGCAACAACACACATGTAATCTCTTCAATGAACAGCAAAATGAGTTAGTTGTTTTATGCATTGGAATGCAAAAGCATGCATTTTGTGTTACCCACTTTCGGATGTCACAACACGCGTGCTTTTGCATTCCAATGCATACAACATCTAACTCATTTTGCGGTTCATTGAAGAGAATACATGTGTGCTGTTGCATTGCATTACAAGATCTAACTTAGAAGAATACACAATCGAAGATTGAATAATTCACAATAGAATAAGTTAGTTATTGTATACAGTTCAATGAAAAAGACCATGTCACTACTGTGATTCCTAATGCATAAAGTCAGTAAACTTAGGTCCTGGATGCAGCGCTATGCTACAAGCAAATATGTTGTACTCTTCAATGCACAGAAATAAGTTAGATTTTGCATGCAAATAAATGCATAACGGATTCATTTATCTCGTGCATGGATTGCAATGAAACATCACATACCGGTATGTCTTGTGCTACTTCTTCAATGCACATGGGAATAAATTAGTTCTGTATTCGTTGCGATGCAACCACTCATATGTAATGCAATATCTCTTCATTGCAAAACGAAACAAGTTAGTTTATGAATGCTATGAAAGATAACATATTTAGCATATATAGTATTATACTTTATAGCACGACGAATTCAGTAAGTTTTTAGATTAAGTTTTAGTTTTAAGTTTTAAGATTATGTTCAATGAAATCGTGCTTATGTTATCTCAATGCACAACCGAAAAAGTATAGTTCTTTGCTGTGCAAGCAGCACAGATGGTTTATCTCCAATACACATAGTAAAATAGATATTACAATGCAATGCAACAAATACACGTAATCTCTTCAATGAACAGCAAAATTAGTTAGTTGTTTTCTGCATTTATCCTTGAATATATTTCTGGCCAAAAGAGTCCTCTACCTTTAACTTTCTAAACATAAAGACATGTTCTGATGTAAATTCAGTAGTTCAAATTTGATCTTTTGTACATAAATCTGGCCAGAGAGTTCTTGAACTTGATCTTTCTACACATGCTATACATTAACTCCTTCTGATGTTTCATGAGCCAGAGAGTGGTCCATATTTGACCAACTTAACATATTTCTGGCCAAGGTCTTATCAAAGGCTTACTTACTATGCATACTCATAGACTTCTTTTGATGTTACTTCAACCATAGATTAGACCATATTTGACCTTATGAGCACATTTCTGGACAAAGAGTCCTTAATCTTGAACTTTCTAAAAAATACTCATAGACACCTTCTGATGTTTCATCAGCCAGACAGTGATCCATATTTGACCTACTTAGCCTTTGAACAGACTTTGGCCATAATATTTTAACTTACTATGCATACTCAAAGACTTCTTTTGATGTTACTTCAACCATAGATTAGACCATATTTGACCTTATGAACACATTTCTGGACAAAGAGTCTTTAATCTTGATCTTTCTATGCATAATAATAGACTCTTTCTGAAGTTTCATCAGTAGTTCAAATATGACTTTTTGTTCATATATCTTGCCGGAGAATCCTTGTTCTTGATCTTTCTATACATACTATACATTAACTCCTTCTGATATTTCATCAGCCATAGAGTGGTCCACTTAAGGACCCACTTAACATATTTCTGTCCAAAGAGTCTTTGAACTTGAACTTTCTATAAATACTCATAGACTCCTTCTGATGTTTCATGAGCCAGAGAGTGGTCCATATTTGACCTACTTAACATATTTCTGGCCAAGGTCTTATCATAGGCTAACTTACCATGCATACTCATAGACTTCTTTTGATGTTACTTCAACCATAGATTAGACCATATTTGACCTTATGAGCACATTTCTGGACAAAGAGTCCTTAATCTTGAACTTTCTAAAAAATACTCATAGACACCTTCTGATGTTTCATCAGCCAGACAGTGGTCCATATTTGACCTACTTAGCCTTAGAAAAGACTTTGGCCAGAAATATTTTAACTTACTATGCATACTCATAGACTTCTTTTGATGTTACTTCAACCATAGATTAGAACATATTTGACCTTATGAACACATTTCTGGACAAAGAGTCTTTAATCTTGATCTTTCTATGCATAATAATAGAGTCTTTCTGAAGTTTCATCAGTAGTTCAAATATGACTTTTTGTACATATATCTTGCCGGAGAATCCTTGTTCTTGATCTTTCTATACATACTATACATTAACTCCTTCTGATGTTTCATCAGCCATAGAGTGGTCCATATTAGATCTACTTAACATATTTCTGTCCAAAGAGTCTTTGAACTTGAACTTGACCTTTCTATAAATACTCATAGACTCCTTCTGATGTTTCATCAGCCAGACAGTGGTTCATGCTTAACATATTTAACATTTAACAGTGGACCACCTACTTAACATATTTCTGGCCAAGGTCTTATCAAAGGCTAACTTACAATGCATACTCAGACTTCTTTTGATGTTACATCAACCATAGTTTAGACCATATTTGACCTTATAAACACATTTATGGACAAAGAGTCTTTGAACTTGAACTTGAACTTTCTATAAAAACTCATAGACTCGTGACGTTTCATCAGCCAGACAGTGGTCCATATTTGACCTACTTAACATATTTCTGGCCAAGGTCTTATCAAAGGCTAACTTACTATGCATACTCATAGACTTCTTTTGATGTTACTTCAACCATAGATTAGACCATATTTGACCTTATGAGCACATTTCTGGACAAAGAGTCCTTAATCTTTAACTTTCTATAAATACTCATAGACACCTTCTGATGTTTCATCAGCCAGTGAGTGGTCCATATTTGACCTACTTAGCCTTTGAACAGACTTTGGCCAGAAATATGTTAACTTACTATGCATACTCATAGACTTCTTTTGATGTTACTTCAACCATAGATTAGACCATATTTGACCTTATGAACACATTTCTGGACAAAGAGTCTTTAATCTTGATCTTTCTATGCATAATAATAGACTCTTTCTGAAGTTTCATCAGTAGTTCAAATATGACTTTTTGTACATATATCTTGCCGGAGAATCCTTGTTCTTGATCTTTCTATACATACTATGCATTAACTCCTTCTGATGTTTCATCAGCCATAGAGTGGTCCATATTAGATCTACTTAACATATTTCTGTCCAAAGAGTCTTTGAACTTGAACTTGACCTTTCTATTAATACTCATAGACTCCTTCTGATGTTTCATCAGCCAGACAGTGGTTCATGCTTAACATATTTAACATTTAACAGTGGACCACCTACTTGACATATTTCTGGCCAAGGTCTTATCAAAGGCTAACTTACTGTGCATACTCAGACTTCTTTTGATGTTACTTCAACCATAGTTTAGACCATATTTAACCCTAATAAACACATTTCTGGACAAAGAGTCTTTGAACTTGAACTTGAACTTTCTATAAATACTTATAGACTCCTGACGTTTCATCAGCCAGACAGTGGTCCATATTAGACCCACTTAACATATTTCTGTCCAAAGAGTCTTTGAACTTGAACTTTCTATAAATACTCATAGACTCCTTCTGATGTTTCATGAGCCAGAGAGTGGTCCATATTTGACCTACTTAACATATTTCTGGCCAAGGTCTTATCAAAGGCTAACTTACCATGCATACTCATAGACTTCTTTTGATGTTACTTCAACCATAGATTAGACCATATTTGACCTTATGAGCACATTTCTGGACAAAGAGTCCTTAATCTTGAACTTTCTATAAATACTCATAGACACCTTCTGATGTTTCATCAGCCAGACAGTGGTCCATATTTGACCTACTTAGCCTTAGAACAGACTTTGGCCAGAAATATTTTAACTTACTATGCATACTCATAGACTTCTTTTGATGTTACTTCAACCATAGATTAGAACATATTTGACCTTATGAACACATTTCTGGACAAAGAGTCTTTAATCTTGATCTTTCTATGCATAATAATAGAGTCTTTCTGAAGTTTCATCAGTAGTTCAAATATGACTTTTTGTACATATATCATGCTGGAGAATCCTTGTTCTTGATCTTTCTATACATACTATACATTAACTCCTTCTGATGTTTCATCAGCCATAGAGTGGTCCATATTAGATCTACTTAACATATTTCTGTCCAAAGAGTCTTTGAACTTGAACTTGACCTTTCTATAAATACTCATAGACTCCTTCTGATGTTTCATCAGCCAGACAGTGGTTCATGCTTAACATATTTAACATTTAACAGTGGACCACCTACTTAACATATTTCTGGCCAAGGTCTTATCAAAGGCTAACTTACTATGCATACTCAGACTTCTTTTGATGTTACTTCAACCATAGTTTAGACCATATTTGACCTTATAAACACATTTCTGGACAAAGAGTCTTTGAACTTGAACTTGAACTTTCTATAAAAACTCATAGACTCGTGACGTTTCATCAGCCAGACAGTGGTCCATATTTGACCTACTTAACATATTTCTGGCCAAGGTCTTATCAAAGGCTAACTTACTATGCATACTCATAGACTTCTTTCGATGTTACTTCAACCATAGATTAGACCATATTTGACCTTATGAGCACATTTCTGGACAAAGAGTCCTTAATCTTGAACTTTCTATAAATACTCATAGACACCTTCTGATGTTTCATCAGCCAGACAGTGGTCCATATTTGACCTACTTAGCCTTTGAACAGACTTTGGCCAGAAATATGTTAACTTACTATGCATACTCATAGACTTCTTTTGATGTTACTTCAACCATAGATTAGACCATATTTGACCTTATGAACACATTTCTGGACAAAGAGTCTTTAATCTTGATCTTTCTATGCATAATAATAGACTCTTTCTGAAGTTTCATCAGTAGTTCATGACTTTTTGTACATATATCTTGCCTGAGAATCCTTGTTCTTGATCTTTCTATACATACTATACATTAACTCCTTCTGATGTTTCATCAGCCATAGAGTGGTCCATATTAGATCTACTTAACATAATTCTGTCCAAAGAGTCTTTGAACTTGAACTTTCTATAAATACTCATAGACTCCTTCTGATGTTTCATGAGCCAGAGAGTGGTCCATATTTGACCTACTTAACATATTTCTGGCCAAGGTCTTATCAAAGGCTAACTTACTATGCATACTCATAGACTTCTTTTGATGTTACTTCAACCATAGATTAGACCATAATTGACCTTATGAGCACATTTCTGGACAAAGAGTCCTTAATCTTGAACTTTCTAAAAAATACTCATAGACACCTTCTGATGTTTCATCAGCCAGACAGTGATCCATATTTGACCTACTTAGCCTTTGAACAGACTTTGGCCATAATATTTTAACTTACTTTGCATACTCAAAGACTTCTTTTGATGTTACTTCAACCATAGATTAGACCATATTTGACCTTATGAACACATTTCTGGACAAAGAGTCTTTAATCTTGATCTTTCTATGCATAATAATAGACTCTTTCTGAAGTTTCATCAGTAGTTCAAATATGACTTTTTGTACATATATCTTGCCGGAGAATCCTTGTTCTTGATCTTTCTATACATACTATGCAGTAACTCCTTCTGCTGTTTCATCAGCCATAGAGTGGTCCATATTAGATCTACTTAACATATTTCTGTCCAAAGAGTCTTTGAACTTGAACTTGACCTTTCTATTAATACTCATAGACTCCTTCTGATGTTTCATCAGCCAGACAGTGGTTCATGCTTAACATATTTAACATTTAACAGTGGACCACCTACTTGACATATTTCTGGCCAAGGTCTTATCAAAGGCTAACTTACTGTGCATACTCAGACTTCTTTTGATGTTACTTCAACCATAGTTTAGACCATATTTAACCTTATAAACACATTTCTGGACAAAGAGTCTTTGAACTTGAACTTGAACTTTCTATAAATACTTATAGACTCCTGACGTTTCATCAGCCAGACAGTGGTCCATATTAGACCCACTTAACATATTTCTGTCCATAGAGTCTTTGAACTTGAACTTTCTATAAATACTCATATACTCCTTCTGATGTTTCATGAGCCAGAGAGTGGTCCATATTTGACCTACTTAATATATTTCTGGCCAAGGTCTTATCAAAGGCTAACTTACCATGCATACTCATAGACTTCTTTTGATGTTACTTCAACCATAGATTAGACCATATTTGACCTTATGAGCACATTTCTGGACAAAGAGTCCTTAATCTTGAACTTTCTATAAATACTCATAGACACCTTCTGATGTTTCATCAGCCAGAGAGTGGTCCATATTTGACCTACTTAGCCTTAGAACAGACTTTGGCCAGAAATATTTTAACTTACTATGCATACTCATAGACTTCTTTTGATGTTACTTCAACCATAGATTAGAACATATTTGACCTTATGAACACATTTCTGGACAAAGAGTCTTTAATCTTGATCTTTCTATGCATAATAATAGAGTCTTTCTGAAGTTTCATCAGTAGTTCAAATATGACTTTTTGTACATATATCTTGCCGGAGAATCCTTGTTCTTGATCTTTCTATACATACTATACATTAACTCCTTCTGATGTTTCATCAGCCATAGAGTGGTCCATATTAGATCTACTTAACATATTTCTGTCCAAAGAGTCTTTGAACTTGAACTTGACCTTTCTATAAATACTCATAGACTCCTTCTGATGTTTCATCAGCCAGACAGTGGTTCATGCTTAACATATTTAACATTTAACAGTGGACCACCTACTTAACATATTTCTGGCCAAGGTCTTATCAAAGGCTAACTTACTATGCATACTCAGACTTCTTTTGATGTTACTTCAATCATAGTTTAGACCATATTTGACCTTATAAACACATTTCTGGACAAAGAGTCTTTGAACTTGAACTTGAACTTTCTATAAAAACTCATAGACTCGTGACGTTTCATCAGCCAGACAGTGGTCCATATTTGACCTACTTAACATATTTCTGGCCAAGGTCTTATCAAAGGCTAACTTACTATGCATACTCATAGACTTCTTTTGATGTTACTTCAACCATAGATTAGACCATATTTGACCTTATGAGCACATTTCTGGACAAAGAGTCCTTAATCTTGAACTTTCTATAAATACTCATAGACACCTTCTGATGTTTCATCAGCCAGACAGTGGTCCATATTTGACCTACTTAGCCTTTGAACAGACTTTGGCCAGAAATATGTTAACTTACTATGCATACTCATAGACTTCTTTTGATGTTACTTCAACCATAGATTAGACCATATTTGACCTTATGAACACATTTCTGGACAAAGAGTCTTTAATCTTGATCTTTCTATGCATAATAATAGACTCTTTCTGAAGTTTCATCAGTAGTTCAAATATGACTTTTTGTACATATATCTTGCCGGAGAATCCTTGTTCTTGATCTTTCTATACATACTATACATTAACTCCTTCTGATGTTTCATCAGCCATAGAGTGGTCCACTTAAGGACCCACTTAACATATTTCTGTCCAAAGAGTCTTTGAACTTGAACTTTCTATAAATACTCATAGACTCCTTCTGATGTTTCATGAGCCAGAGAGTGGTCCATATTTGACCTACTTAACATATTTCTGGCCAAGGTCTTATCAAAGGCTAACTTACCATGCATACTCATAGACTTCTTTTGATGTTACTTCAACCATAGATTAGACCATATTTGACCTTATGAACACATTTCTGGACAAAGAGTTTTTAATCTTGATCTTTCTATGCATAGACTCTTTCTGAAGTTTCATCAGTAGTTCAAATATGACTTTTTGTACATATATCTTGCCGGAGAATCCTTGTTCTTGATCTTTCTATACATACTGTACATTAACTCCTTCTGATGTTTCATCAGCCATAGAGTGGACCATATTAGATCTACTTATCATATTTCTGTCCAAAGAGTCTTTGAACTTGAACTTGACCTTTCTATAAATACTCATAGACTCCTTCTGATGTTTCATCAGCCAGACAGTGGTTCATGCTTAACATATTTAACATTTAACAGTGGACCACCTACTTAACATATTTCTGGCCAAGGTCTTATCAAAGGCTAACTTACTATGCATACTCAGACTTCTTTTGATGTTACTTCAACCATAGTTTAGACCATATTTGACCTTATAAACACATTTCTGGACAAAGAGTCTTTGAACTTGAACTTGAACTTTCTATAAAAACTCATAGACTCGTGACGTTTCATCAGCCAGACAGTGGTCCATATTTGACCTACTTAACATATTTCTGGCCAAGGTCTTATCAAAGGCTAACTTACTATGCATACTCATAGACTTCTTTTGATGTTACTTCAACCATAGATTAGACCATATTTGACCTTATGAGCACATTTCTGGACGAAGAGTCCTTAATCTTGAACTTTCTATAAATACTCATAGACACCTTCTGATGTTTCATCAGCCAGACAGTGGTCCATATTTGACCTACTTAGCCTTTGAACAGACTTTGGCCAGAAATATGTTAACTTACTATGCATACTCATAGACTTCTTTTGATGTTACTTCAACCATAGATTAGACCATATTTGACCTTATGAACACATTTCTGGACAAAGAGTCTTTAATCTTGATCTTTCTATGCATAATAATAGACTCTTTCTGAAGTTTCATCAGTAGTTCAAATATGACTTTTTGTACATATATCTTGCCGGAGAATCCTTGTTCTTGATCTTTCTATACATACTATACATTAACTCCTTCTGATGTTTCATCAGCCATAGAGTGGTCCACTTAAGGACCCACTTAACATATTTCTGTCCAAAGAGTCTTTGAACTTGAACTTTCTATAAATACTCATAGACTCCTTCTGATGTTTCATGAGCCAGAGAGTGGTCCATATTTGACCAACTTAACATATTTCTGGCCAAGGTCTTATCAAAGGCTAACTTACCATGCATACTCATAGACTTCTTTTGATGTTACTTCAACCATAGATTAGACCATATTTGACCTTATGAGCACATTTCTGGACAAAGAGTCCTTAATCTTGAACTTTCTATAAATACTCATAGACACCTTCTGATGTTTCATCAGCCAGACAGTGGTCCATATTTGACCTACTTAGCCTTAGAACAGACTTTGGCCAGAAATATGTTAACTTACTTTGCATACTCATAGACTTCTTTTGATGTTACTTCAACCATAGATTAGACCATATTTGACCTTATGAACACATTTCTGGACAAAGAGTCTTTAATCTTGATCTTTCTATGCATAATACTAGACTCTTTCTGAAGTTTCATCAGTAGTTCAAATATGACTTTTTGCACATATATCTTGCCGGAGAATCCTTGTTCTTGATCTTTCTATACATACTGTACATTAACTCCTTCTGATGTTTCATCAGCCATAGAGTGGTCCATATTAGATCTACTTAACATGTTTCTGTCCAAAGAGTCTTTGAACTTGAACTTGACCTTTCTATAAATACTCATAGACTCCTGATGTTTCATCAGCCAGACAGTGGTTCATGCTTAACATATTTAACATTTAACAGTGGACCACCTACTTAACATATTTCTGGCCAAGGTCTTATCAAAGGCTAACTTACTATGCATACTCAGACTTCTTTTGATGTTACTTCAACCATAGTTTAGACCATATTTGACCTTATAAACACATTTCTGGACAAATAGTCTTTGAACTTGAACTTGAACTTTCTATAAAAACTCATAGACTCGTGACGTTTCATCAGCCAGACAGTGGTCCATATTTGACCTACTTAACATATTTCTGGCCAAGGTCTTATCAAAGGCTAACTTACTATGCATACTCATAGACTTCTTTTGATGTTACTTCAACCATAGATTAGACCATATTTGACCTTATGAGCACATTTCTGGACAAAGAGTCCTTAATCTTGAACTTTCTATAAATACTCATAGACACCTTCTGATGTTTCATCAGCCAGACAGTGGTCCATATTTGACCTACTTAGCCTTTGAACAGACTTTGGCCAGAAATATATTAACTTACTATGCATACTCATAGACTTCTTTTGATGTTACTTCAACCATAGATTAGACCATATTTTACCTTATGAACACATTTCTGGACAAAGAGTCTTTAATCTTGATCTTTCTATGCATAATAATAGAGTCTTTCTGAAGTTTCATAAGTAGTTCAAATATGACTTTTTGTACATATATCTTGCCGGAGAATCCTTGTTCTTGATCTTTCTATACATACTATACATTAACTCCTTCTGATGTTTCATCAGCCATAGAGTGGTCCACTTAAGGACCCACTTAACATATTTCTGTCCAAAGAGTCTTTGAACTTGAACTTTCTATAAATACTCATAGACTCCTTCTGATGTTTCATGAGCCAGAGAGTGGTCCATATTTGACCTACTTAACATATTTCTGGCCAAGGTCTTATCAAAGGCTAACTTACCATGCATACTCATAGACTTCTTTTGATGTTACTTCAACCATAGATTAGACCATATTTGACCTTATGAGCACATTTCTGGACAAAGAGTCCTTAATCTTGAACTTTCTATAAATACTCATAGACACCTTCTGATGTTTCATCAGCCAGACAGTGGTCCATATTTGACCTACTTAGCCTTAGAACAGACTTTGGCCAGAAATATGTTAACTTACTTTGCATACTCATAGACTTCTTTTGATGTTACCTCAACCATAGATTAGACCATATTTGACCTTATGAACACATTTCTGGACAAAGAGTCTTTCATCTTGATCTTTCTATGCATAATACTAGACTCTTTCTGAAGTTTCATCAGTAGTTAAAATATGACTTTTTGTACATATATCTTGCCGGAAAATCCTTGTTCTTGATCTTTCTATACATACTGTACATTAACTCCTTCTGATGTTTCATCAGCCATAGAGTGGTCCATATTAGATCTACTTAACATATTTCTGTCCGAAGAGTCTTTGAACTTGAACTTGACCTTTCTATAAATACTCATAGACTCCTTCTGATGTTTCATCAGCCAGACAGTGGTTCATGCTTAACATATTTAACATTTAACAGTGGACCACCTACTTAACATATTTCTGGCCAAGGTCTTATCAAAGGCTAACTTACTGTGCATACTCAGACTTCTTTTGATGTTACTTCAACCATAGTTTAGACCATATTTGACCTTATAAACACATTTCTGGACAAAGAGTCTTTGAACTTGAACTTGAACTTTCTATAAATACTCATAGACTCCTGACGTTTCATCAGCCAGACAGTGGTCCATATTTGACCTACTTAACATATTTCTGGCCATGGTCTTATCAAAGGCTAACTTACTATGCATACTCATAGACTTCTTTTGATGTTACTTCAACCATAGATTAGACCATATTTGACCTTATGAGCACATTTCTGGACAAAGAGTCCTTAATCTTGAACTTTCTATAAACACTCATAGACACCTTCTGATGTTTCATCAGCCAGACAGTGGTCCATATTTGACCCTACTTAGCCTTTGAACAGACTTTGGCCAGAAATATGTTAACTTACTATGCATACTTATAGACTTCTTTTGATGTTACTTCAACCATAGATTAGACCATATTTGACCTTATGAACACATTTCTGGACAAAGAGTCTTTAATCTTGATCTTTCTATGCATAATAATAGACTCTTTCTGAAGTTTCATCAGTAGTTCAAATATGACTTTTTGTACATATATCTTGCCGGAGAATCCTTGTTCTTGATCTTTCTATACATACTATACATTAACTCCTTCTGATGTTTCATCAGCCATAGAGTGGTCCACTTAAGGACCCACTTAACATATTTCTGTCCAAAGAGTCTTTGAACTTGAACTTTCTATAAATACTCATAGACTCCTTCTGATGTTTCATGAGCCAGAGAGTGGTCCATATTTGACCTACTTAACATATTTCTGGCCAAGGTCTTATCAAAGGCTAACTTACCATGCATACTCATAGACTTCTTTTGATGTTACTTCAACCATAGATTAGACCATATTTGACCTTATGAGCACATTTCTGGACAAAGAGTCCTTAATCTTGAACTTTCTATAAATACTCATAGACACCTTCTGATGTTTCATCAGCCAGACAGTGGTCCATATTTGACCTACTTAGCCTTAGAACAGACTTTGGCCAGAAATATGTTAACTTACTTTGCATACTCATAGACTTCTTTTGATGTTACTTCAACCATAGATTAGACCATATTTGACCTTATGAACACATTTCTGGACAAAGAGTCTTTAATCTTGATCTTTCTATGCATAATACTAGACTCTTTCTGAAGTTTCATCAGTAGTTCAAATATGACTTTTTGTACATATATCTTGCCGGAGAATCCTTGTTCTTGATCTTTCTATACATACTGTACATTAACTCCTTCTGATGTTTCATCAGCCATAGAGTGGACCATATTAGATCTACTTATCATATTTCTGTCCAAAGAGTCTTTGAACTTGAACTTGACCTTTCTATAAATACTCATAGACTCCTTCTGATGTTTCATCAGCCAGACAGTGGTTCATGCTTAACATATTTAACATTTAACAGTGGACCACCTACTTAACATATTTCTGGCCAAGGTCTTATCAAAGGCTAACTTACTATGCATACTCAGACTTCTTTTGATGTTACTTCAACCATAGTTTAGACCATATTTGACCTTATAAACACATTTCTGGACAAAGAGTCTTTGAACTTGAACTTGAACTTTCTATAAAAACTCATAGACTTGTGACGTTTCATCAGCCAGACAGTGGTCCATATTTGACCTACTTAACATATTTCTGGCCAAGGTCTTATCAAAGGCTAACTTACTATGCATACTCATAGACTTCTTTTGATGTTACTTCAACCATAGATTAGACCATATTTGACCTTATGAGCACATTTCTGGACAAAGAGTCCTTAATCTTGAACTTTCTATAAATACTCATAGACACCTTCTGATGTTTCATCAGCCAGACAGTGGTCCATATTTGACCTACTTAGCCTTTGAACAGACTTTGGCCAGAAATATGTTAAAGAGCATATTGTAGGTAAAAAAAAAAATCTAAATTAATATATAACCTTGTATGAAAATACCATATGAAAAGGTAATGCAGGATTTAAAATGTTTTAAAACGACATAAGGGCACTAATTTAGTAGATAAAGTGAGCGTTTCTTGGACTGCTTGTAAAAACGGCTTTTTTTTCAACATCGCGTCATTTTACGTCACGCTAGGGAGCCTCAGCCTCGGCTCAGTGCAGAGTAGGCTGGCATTCAGTGAGAGCGGCCGTGAGTCAGTGTGTTTTCGGTAGTTTTTGTATTTCAATCTATCATCGTCATGGTAAATTATTGTGTTTGTGGAGGTTGCAAAAACTCCGGCCTGTCAGGACATCGAGTCCACAGGTTTCCCACACAAGAAAAACGGTACTGCTGTATATCTTTCGTGCCTGGTGCGGTTTGTGCAGGTGAAGAGACGGGATTTCTCTTCCGCATCGGCTTCGAGAAACGCGGTCGTGTGTAGCTTTCACTTCAGATCGTGTGTAGCGTTCACTTCAGATCGGAGGATTATCATCCCGGCGATATGATGGAGTTTAACATGGGATGCCGAAGCAAGAATATTGATCGTCGTATACTGTACCAATGGCATCAAATAGTGTGATATAGGTAGTCATGCCCTAAATAGAGGCAACTTGTAATTGAAAAACAAAATTACTAGGTTGATTAAATATTCAAATCTTTAATTTTATGTTTATGTTATAACCCAGATGAAAAATATGTTTTAAAAATGTACTTGAGTATGTTTTTAGTAACTTACAATAGAAATATACTCAAGTATAGTTTTTATACATTTAATAGTATACATCTACCCTAAACATACTAATGTCTGCTGGCCTGATATACGATGGTAATAATCTGTACAATATTGTGAGCACAGTGTATCGTTTAGCGAACGTGTATCTATAAGCACGTCTCTCACCAAGACACCTGTCCTGTTCTCCACTGGTTCTCCTCACACCACAACTCAATGTGTCTCTGACCGTTCTGTCTGACATTAATCCTGGCCTGTCCCTACTCTCTTGGCAGCATAGCAGGCTCATAATTGTATGGCTGTAGTCCATAATTGTAAGTAAGTATTTCCTCAGCGTCCGAAATGTCATTGCGATCCATTGTTTTCCTGTTGTTTGAATCGACCGCTCTCCCGCCCGTTACGTCACGCCCACCACACCCATTTTCAGACGCGGAAGTAACATTTTCTCACAAAAACGACTCCAGAAGCTTATGTAGCGTATTTATAAGAATATTTTAAAGAAAATCTAGTTCCTACATTATTTTTCTATACATTGACTCGTTGGGTCCTCTAACCTGCAATATGCCCTTTAACTTACTATGCATACTCATAGACTTCTTTTGATGTTACTTCAACCATAGATTAGACCATATTTGACCTTATGAACACATTTCTGGACAAAGAGTCTTTAATCTTGATCTTTCTATGCATAATACTAGACTCTTTCTGAAGTTTCATCAGTAGTTCAAATATGACTTTTTGTACATATATCTTGCCGGAGAATCCTTGTTCTTGATCTTTCTATACATACTATACATTAACTCCTTCTGATGTTTCATCAGCCATAGAGTGGTCCACTTAAGGACCCACTTAACATATTTCTGTCCAAAGAGTCTTTGAACTTGAACTTTCTATAAATACTCATAGACTCCTTCTGATGTTTCATGAGCCAGAGAGTGGTCCATATTTGACCTACTTAACATATTTCTGGCCAAGGTCTTATCAAAGGCTAACTTACCATGCATACTCATAGACTTCTTTTGATGTTACTTCAACCATAGATTAGACCATATTTGACCTTATGAGCACATTTCTGGACAAAGAGTCCTTAATCTTGAACTTTCTATAAATACTCATAGACACCTTCTGATGTTTCATCAGCCAGACAGTGGTCCATATTTGACCTACTTAGCCTTAGAACAGACTTTGGCCAGAAATATGTTAACTTACTTTGCATACTCATAGACTTCTTTTGATGTTACTTCAACCATAGATTAGACCATATTTGACCTTATGAACACATTTCTGGACAAAGAGTCTTTAATCTTGATCTTTCTATGCATAATACTAGACTCTTTCTGAAGTTTCATCAGTAGTTCAAATATGACTTTTTGTACATATATCTTGCCGGAGAATCCTTGTTCTTGATCTTTCTATACATACTGTACATTAACTCCTTCTGATGTTTCATCAGCCATAGAGTGGACCATATTAGATCTACTTATCATATTTCTGTCCAAAGAGTCTTTGAACTTGAACTTGACCTTTCTATAAATACTCATAGACTCCTTCTGATGTTTCATCAGCCAGACAGTGGTTCATGCTTAACATATTTAACATTTAACAGTGGACCACCTACTTAACATATTTCTGGCCAAGGTCTTATCAAAGGCTAACTTACTATGCATACTCAGACTTCTTTTGATGTTACTTCAACCATAGTTTAGACCATATTTGACCTTATAAACACATTTCTGGACAAAGAGTCTTTGAACTTGAACTTGAACTTTCTATAAATACTCATAGACTCCTGACGTTTCATCAGCCAGACAGTGGTCCATATTTGACCTACTTAACATATTTCTGGCCAAGGTCTTATCAAAGGCTAACTTACTATGCATACTCATAGACTTCTTTTGATGTTACTTCAACCATAGATTAGACCATATTTGACCTTATGAGCACATTTCTGGACAAAGAGTCCTTAATCTTGAACTTTCTATAAATACTCATAGACACCTTCTGATGTTTCATCAGCCAGACAGTGGTCCATATTTGACCTACTTAGCCTTTGAACAGACTTTGGCCAGAAATATGTTAACTTACTATGCATACTCATAGACTTATTTTGATGTTACGTCAACCATAGATTGGACCATATTTGACCTTATGAACACATTTCTGGACAAAGAGTCTTTAATCTTGATCTTTCTATGCATAATAATAGACTCTTTCTGAAGTTTCATCAGTAGTTCAAATATGACTTTTTGTACATATATCTTGCCGGAGAATCCTTGTTCTTGATCTTTCTATACATACTATACATTAACTCCTTCTGATGTTTCTTCAGCCATAGAGTGGTCCACTTAAGGACCCACTTAACATATTTCTGTCCAAAGAGTCTTTGAACTTGAACTTTCTATAAATACTCATAGACTCCTTCTGATGTTTCATGAGCCAGAGAGTGGTCCATATTTGACCTACTTAACATATTTCTGGCCAAGGTCTTATCAAAGGCTAACTTACCATGCATACTCATAGACTTCTTTTGATGTTACTTCAACCATAGATTAGACCATATTTGACCTTATGAGCACATTTCTGGACAAAGAGTCCTTAATCTTGGACTTTCTATAAATACTCATAGACACCTTCTGATGTTTCATCAGCCATAGAGTGGTCCATATTAGATCTACTTAACATATTTCTGTCCAAAGAGTCTTTGAACTTGAACTTGACCTTTCTATAAATACTCATAGACTCCTGATGTTTCATCAGCCAGACAGTGGTTCATGCTTAACATATTTAACATTTAACATTTAACAGTGGACCACCTACTTAACATATTTCTGGTCAAGGTCTTATCAAAGGCTAACTTACTATGCATACTCAGACTTCTTTTGATGTTACTTCAACCATAGTTTAGACCATATTTGACCTTATAAACACATTTCTGGACAAAGAGTCTTTGAACTTGAACTTGAACTTTCTATAAAAACTCATAGACTCGTGACGTTTCATCAGCCAGACAGTGGTCCATATTTGACCTACTTAACATATTTCTGGCCAAGGTCTTATCAAAGGCTAACTTACTATGCATACTCATAGACTTCTTTTGATGTTACTTCAACCATAGATTAGACCATATTTGACCTTATGAGCACATTTCTGGACAAAGAGTCCTTAATCTTGAACTTTCTATAAATACTCATAGACACCTTCTGATGTTTCATCAGCCAGACAGTGGTCCATATTTGACCTACTTAGCCTTTGAACAGACTTTGGCCAGAAATATGTTAACTTACTATGCATACTCATAGACTTCTTTTGATGTTACTTCAACCATAGATTAGACCATATTTGACCTTATGAACACATTTCTGGACAAAGAGTCTTTAATCTAGATCTTTCTATGCATAATAATAGACTCTTTCTGAAGTTTCATCAGTAGTTCAAATATGACTTTTTGTACATATATCTTGCCGGAGAATCCTTGTTCTTGATCTTTCTATACATACTATACATTAACTCCTTCTGATGTTTCATCAGCCATAGAGTGGTCCATATTTGACCTTATAAACACATTTCTGGACAAAGAGTCTTTGAACTTGAACTTGAACTTTCTATAAATACTCATAGACTCCTGACATTTCATCAGCCAGACAGTGGTCCATATTTGACCTACTTAACATATTTCTGGCCAAGGTCTTATCAAAGGCTAACTTACTATAAATACTCATAGACTTCTTTTGTTTTTACTTCAACCATAGATTAGACCATATTTGACTTTATGAACACATTTCTGGTCAAAGAATCCTTAATCTTGAACTTTCTATTAATACTCATAGACTCCTTCTGATGTTTTATCAGCAGGAGAGTGGTCCATTTTTGACTTACATAACAAATGAGCAGAATTCTCAGATTTCTGGACAAAGAGTCCTTAATCTTGAACTTTCTAAACATAGAGACTTGTTCTGATGCTTCTTCAGCCAAATTTGACCTTTTGAACATATTTTTTGTCAGTGAATCATTGAACTTGATCTTTCTAAACATTTTCATAGACTTCTTCTAATATTTCAGCAGCCAGACAGTAGTCCAAACTTGACCTACTGAACATATTTCTGGCAAGACAGTTACAGTAACATATTTCTGGCCAAAATTTTATCACAGTCTAACTTACTATGTGTTCTCATAGACTTCTTTAATGCTAAATAAACCATATATTAGTCTACATTTGACCTATTGAACACATTTCTGGCCAAAGAGTCATCTACATTGAACTTTCTAAACATATAGACTTGTTCTGATGTTTCTTCAACCATCCTGTAGTTCAAATTTGACATTTAGAATATATTTAGAACTTTCTATTCATACACACACTCTTTTGAATGTTTCATCAGGCAGACAGTAGTCCATATTTGACCTACTGAACATATTTCTGACCAAATAGTCATCAAAATCTAACTTACCATGCAGACTCATTTGATGTTAAATTAACCATTATATTAGTCCTTATTTGACCTATTCCCCATAAATGGCCAAAGAGTCCTCGATTTTAAACTTTCTAAACATGCTCATAGGCTCCTTATGTTTCTTAACCTTTTGAACATGTTACTGGCCAAAGTGTCCTTGAACTTGAACTTTTTATACATATAGACTTATGATGTTTTATCAGCCAGACAGTAGTCCAAACTTGACCTACAGAACATATTTTTGGCAAAAGTATCATCAAGGGCTTACTTACTATCCATGTTCATAGACTTCTTTTGATGTTACATCAACCATATATGAATCCATATTTGATATATTGAAAACATTTCTGGCCAATGAGTCCTAGATCTTGAACTTTCCAAAGAGTCCTTGAATTTTAACTTAACATACATACTGATGACCCCTTCAGATGTTACATCACCCAGACAAGTTTCCAAATTTGTCATAACGAACATATTTCGGAGTCTTTGATTTGGAACATTTTATATATGCTCAATTTCTATAGACTCCTTCTGATGTTTCAACAGTAGTTCAAATATGACTTACAGTAATATGACATATTTCTGGTCAAAGAGTCTTTAAACTTTACCTTTATATACGGTAAATATACTCGGAAATGTGTTCAATAGGTCAAATATGGACTAATATATGGTTGATACAATATCAAAAGAAGTCTATGAGAATGTATAGTAAGATAGCCTTTAATGATTCTTTGGCCAGAAATATGTTCAATAGGTCAAAATGGACTAATGTCTGGTTGATGAAATATCAGAATGAGTCTATGAGTATAGAAAGTTCAAGTTCATGTAGAGAAAGTTCAAGTTCAAGTCCAAAGACTCTTTGGCCAGAAAAATGTTCAATAGTTCAAATGTGGACTAATATATGCTTGATGTAACATCAAAAGGAGTCTATGAGAACGCATAGAAAGGTAGCCTTTGATGATTTTGATGATCTAAGGAAATATATTTTGATGCCAGAAATATATTCGTTAGTTAAAATATGGACTACTGTCTGACTAATGAAATATCAGAATGAGTCTATGAGTATGTATAGAAAGTTCAAGTTTAAGTCCAAAGACTCTATGGCCAGAAAATTGTTTAATAGGTCAAATATGGACTAAAATATGGATGATGTAACATCAAAAGAAGTCTATGAGAATGAATACTAAGTTAGCCTTTGATGAACTCTTTTGCCAGAAATATGTCCAGTAGGTCAAGTTTAGACTACTGTCTGGCTGATAAAACATCAAAAGGAGTCTATGAGTATGTAGAAAGATCAAGTCCAAGGATTCTCTGGCAAGATATATGTACAAAAAGTCATATTTGAACTACTGAAGAAACATCAGAAGGAGTCTAGAGTATGAATAGAAAGTTCAAGATTAAGGACACTTTGTCCAGAAATGTGTTTATAAGGTCAAATATGGTCTAATCTATGGTTGAAGTAACATCAGAAGGAGACTATGAGTATTTATAGAAAGTTCAAGTTCAAGTTCAAAGACTCTTTGGCCAGAAATATGTTAAGTAGGTCAAATATGGACCACTGTCTGGCTGATGAAACATCAAAAGGAGTCTATGAGTATGTATAGAATATTCAAGATTAAGGACTCTTTGTCCCGAAATCTGCTCATAAGGTCAAATATGGTCTAATCTATGGTTGAAGTAACATCAAAAGAAGTCTATGAGTATGCATAGCAAGTTAGCATTTGATAAGACTTTGGCCAGAAATATGTTAAGTAGGTCAAAAATGGACCACTCTCCTGATGATAAAACATCAGAAGGAGTCTATGAGTATTTATAGAAAGTTCAAGTTCAAGTTCAGACTCTTTGGACAGACATATGTTAAGGAAGTCAAATATGGACCACTGTCTGGCTGATGAAACATCAGAAGGAGTCTATGAGTATTTATAGAAAGTTCAATTTCAAGTTCAAAGACTCTTTGGACAGAAATATGTTAAGTAGGTCTAAAATGGACCACTGTCTGGCTGATGATACATCAGAAGGAGTTAATGAGTATGTACAGAAAGATCAAGTTCAATGATTCTCCGGCAAGATATATGTGCAAAAAGTCGTATTTGAACTACTGATGAAACTTCATAAAGATTCTAAGATTATGTAGAAAAGTTCAAGATTAAGGACTCTTTGTCCAGAAATGTGTTCATAAGGTCAAATATGCTCTAATCTATGGTTGAAGTAATATTAAAAGAAGTCTATGAGTATGCATAGTAAGTTAGACTTTGAAAAGAATTTGGCCAGAAATGTGTTAAGTAGGTCAATTATGGACCACTGTATGGCTGATGAAACATCAGAAGGAGTCAATGACTATGTAGAGAAAGATCAAGATTAAGGATTCTCTGGCAAGATATATGTACAAAAAGTCATATTTGAATTACTGATGAAACTTCAGAAGGAGTCTATGAGTATAGAAAGTTCAAGATTAAGGACTCTTTGTCCAGAAATGTGTTCATAAGGTCAAATATGGTCTAATCTATGGTTGAAATAACATAAAAAGAAGTATATGAGTATGCATAGTAAGTTAGCCTTTGAAAAGACTTTGGCCAGAAATATGCTAAGTAGGTCAAATATGGACCACTCTCTGGCTGATGAAATATCAGAAGGAGTCTATGAGTATTCATGGAAAGTTCAAGTTCAAAGACTCTTTGGCCTGAAATATGTTAAGTAGGTCAAATATGGACCACTGTCTGGCTGATGAAACATCAGAAGGAGTCTATGAGTGTTTAAAGAAAGTTCATGGACTCTCAGGCCAAAAATAGGTTCAAAATATCATATTTGAACTACTGATGAAACATCAGAAGGAGTCTATGAGAATGTATAGCAAGATCAAAATCGAGGACTCTTTTGCCAGAAATGTGTTCAGTAGGTCAAATATGGACCACTGTCTTGCTGAAGAAACATCGGAAGGAGAATATGAGTATTTATAGAAGGTTCAAGTTCAAGTTCAAAGACTCTTTGGCCAGAAATATGTTAAGTAGGTAAAATATGGTCCACTCTTTGGCTGATGAAACATCAGAAGGAGTCTATTATTTATTGAAAGTTCAAGTTCAAAGACTCTTTGGCCAGAAATGTGTTTAGTGGGTCAAATATGGACCACTGTCTTGATGATGAAACATCAGAAGGAGTCTATAAGTATAGATAGAAAGTTCAAGATTAAGGACTCTTTGTCCAGAAATGTGTTCATAAGGTCAAATATGGTCTAATCAATGGTTGAAGTAACATCAAAAGAAGTCTATGAGTATGCATAGAAAGTTAGCCTTTGATAAGACTTTGGCAAGAAATATGTTGCGTATGTCAAATATGGACCACTGTCTGGCTGATGAAACATCAGAAGGAGTCTATTATTTATTGAAAGTTCAAGTTCAAAGACTCTTTGGCCTAAAATATATGTTAAAAGGGTCAAATATGGACCCACTCTCTTGCTGATGAAACATCAGGAGTAGTCTATGAGTATGTATAGAAAGATCAAGTTCAAGGATTCTCTGGCAAGAAAAATGTACATAAAGTCATGTTTGAACTACTGATGAAACATCAAAAGGAGTCTGAGTATGTATAAAAGTTCAAGATTAAGGACTCTGTCCAGAAATGTTTTCATAAGATCAAATATTTTCTAATATATGGTTGAAGTAACATCAAAAGAAGTCTATAAGTATAAATAGTAAGTTAGTGTGTAATAAGATTTTGGCCAGAAATATGTTAAGTAGGTAAAATATGGACTACTCTCTGGCTGATGGAACATCAAAAGGAGTCTTTGAGTATTTTTAGAAAGTTCAAGTTCAAAGACTCTTTGGACAGAAATATGTTAAGAAACTGTTGTGGCAATAATTCATCTCAAACAAACATCACTGCGTAAGAGACACTCAGAATCAAATTATATAAAATAGAAGTATTTATTCTTGCAAGAATAGGAGCAGTCTAATACACAGTTGTTACCCTGTGCAGAAGAGTGACACACCCCCAGACAGACTGAACTAGCTTTTATCTTAGTTTCAAGGCCTTCTTCCCCCCAGAGCCTTCCTCCCAGTAGTTTTCCATAGACGTCACTAGTTGGCCCACTAAGCTCCCCTGCACCAAATGGCCTTCTGACATCTAGGTCAGAGGTCCTTGTTCGTCTGTTCTCTGGAGTGTCTCCCCCTTCTGCCTCCCCAGGTACATAAACAGAATCTTCTCTCACTCCAAGTGAGAGACACACATGTGACATTCTTTGAATCATCTATATTTTACTAAAGATCAATGAATATCATTAAAATTGCCACCACAACTCCTCACTTTTTATCATTCTGATTACCCATAATCACAATAATAAACAATAAAACAAATTTTAAGTCATATCATCACACTTATACTCTTCATCTCTGATTTTTGCATAAATGATCACTCTCCTTGAACCTGTGAAGAAAAGTTTAGAATGAAGAAGCATAAGGCTGTTTTTTGGGGGAAAGGCCCCGTAATATTTTAGCAAGCAAGTAAACATTTTTACTGGGCCGGGCTAAACGAGAAATCCCTGTTCCTGCGCTCCTGTAAACAGACCCTCAGTCACACCAGTAAGGAGTAAATAGTTATAACACAATAAGGAAACCAACAGAAAAAGTATAATAAAAAATCCCTCAGTTTCAACCCCTGTCCTTGTACGCCATCTCGTAACACGGATGACCGCTGCTTGTAACCTTCTTTAAATCTTTTGCCCTTAATCTTTCTCAGAAAATAAACAAATAGAAGAAAAACAAACAGAACATACATTTAACACATATCTCACTGTAGCTCCCGCTAACTGTATCGTCACATAATTTTGTTCATCCTTGGGATAGACTGTCATTTTCACCAATTGAACAGACAGCATGTTTCACCTGTCACTGTAATCATATTCACCCATGAATAACAAAATTATTAGAATAACAATCCTAACTCCTATCATTAGGCTTTTTCCATTAATCTACGCCTATCTCCATATTTCACCTCGGTTTTCCTAACCATATTTTGTTCACTTCTAATTCAATTTAGTAAGCTCTATTTAATGCCATATTTAACAAAATCTAACCAGAGAAGTCTTATAATTTTATCCATTCTTCTAACCAATGCAGTTGTTCAATATTAACTCTAATATTTCCATTACGGACACAATCAATATATTTTCTACATTTACAATCAAATCAATACCTAGTTTGATTCAATCAAACAAAATCATCACAAAAACAGATTCTTCTGTTAAACTTAAACCATCAGTTGTGTTGATCATCTCGTTCGCCCCACGGACGTTCCGTGTTCTTTTACCTTTAACTTTTAATTCAAACATGCTGTGGTTCTACTTAATAAGCTTCAACAATTATCCCTATAATTTACATTAATTAATAGATCTTCTCTTCCCAAAGACATTTTCCTTAAATATTTCCTAATGAATAAGTAACCAATCAAATCTTTTGATCTACTGTATATCAATACTAAGCCCTATTTTGATTTAATCAAATAAAATCCTCAAAATAATCACAAAACCACATTCTTAAACCATTAGTTGGTTCACATCCTCCTCCAGGCGTGTTGATCATCTCGTTCGCCCCATGGACTATGGGATGGTTGTGGCCTGTTGGTGTAGGTGAGAGGCTTGGACCCAGGTGTCACACTCTCCAACCATTTTCTGATCCTTATAAGGTTTTCCCTTATATCACGACCGCACCCCCACTGGAGTGAACTGTCACCTGTGAATGGAGACCTTAAGTATTTTGTTAGTGACCGCTTGACAGCCGCTCGTCCCCTTTGGTGTGACCTGTGGAATCAACAACCTGAAACATTATCTCCGGATAATTTCTTGCTCACTTAATAGCACTCGGGGTCCTTTTACCCTGAAAAACACTCAACCCCTGTCCTCATGTCCACACAATATTTATACATTTGGAACAGAATTAGTTCTGTTTGATCCAATCCATCCTGACATTCTGTAAAAGGAAAATTTTAAGTTATGCGCTGCGCAGGTGTAGCACCTTTCTGCCACAATAATAACCCAGGCCAGGATAGTTAGCCAAATTCATCCATAGCCATCATTTTATTGGGCACATTTTGCCCTGTCTCCCAATCCTGCATGCTCTCTGTAAAGAGAAACAAATTTCGAGATTATTGTCAGATAGTAAAGTATGTAGTTTCTTTTGTCTACTGTTCTCCCGTGGCCTTCGATGCCCTGGCGTTTCCTGTTGAAACAATCTTTGTTATTGGTGTGTGTGGCACACTCACAGACATCCATTTTGTTAGGCAGAAAAATGGCTTATTTCAGGGCTTTTATCCAATTACCCCTAGTGTTCTCCCAACATTCATTCAGCAAATGTGAACCCCTTAATAAACCATATTTGGCAATTGTTATACCATCTCCCTCTTGATGCACGACACAACTCGAGCATCAATTTATCATAACATTTAACATAGTGTTTTTTATAAAGTTTGCCATCAACACTAACCCAAACGTTGTCCTTCAGACAAATTTCCTCCAGACATCTTTCTCTGCCTCTGAAACAAAAATATTACATTCTTCACTTAAAGCCACAATCTCATCTTCTTATCGAAGTATTTGAAAGGCAACGGCCCTCAGTCTCACAGCGTATCCTGCTTTTCAGGCCTGTTGTTCGGTCTCTCAAGTCAGTCATCTACAAACATTTCCAAAGTCATCAATTTTCCCTATCAGGTCAGGTCGTGCTGTGCAGACTTGGTCAATGTCAGTCAATCATTTCTCCCCCTTTGTTCACAATAATCATAAATGTGGGGGGCTCTCTTGATAATTTCATGTTGACTTAGCCAATATGTCACTTTGTTGTTTCCCTCAAATCTACAACATTTTCATTTATCTCAGCCCATGCCAGATGGTGATCTACAACTACACAATTCCAATTTACTTAAACTGATCTTCAAATCTACATTATGTATGACAAAAGTATTACTACCAGACAGAGCTTGATGGCCAATCAACTTAAAGCTTGTCCCATGTTCTGTATTGTCTTTTCATCAGAATTATCAGCTTCTTTAAAATTTGTCATTTGCCTTAACCCATCTGTAATGATAAACTCATTCCAGAGGTTAATGACGCAATATACACACCATTCAGGCGGAATATTAGTGCCCCAAACTAATACATACAAGACATAAAGTGATGTCACCATCACACACACTCATACTAGACACACATATGTTAACTGCTCATTCTCAATGTTCACTTTTCTTTATATTATTGCTTAAAGATTTAAATTTTAAATAAGCTTTTAACCTTTCCATTTTCCTGTAGCTTCTACCTAATTTTACATGGTATCTTAACCACTTTCAAAGCACATCTGTTCATTATTCATTTGATTTTTAGACAAGTCAGCTGGGTTGTTTTGTTTCATTATCATTATTTTGCTTCAGCTTGCTCTAGCAGGCAGATAACAGAAAGACAGACACAGTTACCATCCCTTCCTCCAACTCAGGCAGTCTCTCTCACTATAAACAAATAATTTTTCCACCAGCCTCCTAAGGCTGTAACATAGACAAAATTTGTATTCATTACAATAACCTTTGACCATTCACCTTTGTCATCCAGACTTTCCTTAAATCAAAAGCTGTCTTCATCTTTAGCCACCACCATGTCTAACGACCTTCAAGAGTTAAAACTATGTCATAGACCTATTAGTTCAAAATCAACACTATGATTTTCCTTGCCCATAAGGCAACCAGTACATAAAAAGTTTTGCTACTGTCTCCACAACAACTAATGGGAATCACTCAATGGCCTCAGCTGGCTCCTGCTCGCCCACTCCTGTTAGCCCTTTATCTATAATCTCCATCAGGGTGTTTTCCCCTGGCATATTTGCAGACGCTTGTCACAATAAAAAAAACAAGCCATACAACTAATGCGGTTTCTTCTGGCGAGTGGTAAATAGAGGAGCTTTGCTTTATTGGGGAGACATGCCGTGACTCGTCACCGCGTCATCTCCCCTTAACGGCATAAGGACGCTGCTGGCCTCACAGCTCCTGCTCAACCCTCATACCTGTCTCACATAACACACCTCCATTCAGGAGATGCCCAATGACTTTACGTGATCCACTCTGGCTTAGGTTGCCCCCTGTCTGGCCAAAGAAGGTCTTACCCGTCATAGAGATGGTCACTCGTGCCCACTGGTGACCGCTCTTTCCCATCACACAATCAGTTCTCTTCAACAGAACTCAGCTGTTTTCTGGAGCTTAGGAAAGGCACGTTCAAGAGTCACCAGGGCCATTCGGATTGCCTAATAGTGTTCACACAGGGAGACAGGTCAATAACAACAGTATTTAATCACTTAAATCCATTAACTATCTTAAAAGCAGCAACCTAGCTACTTGGATTATACTCAGTGAATTTAGATCACAACCGTACATTCAGTGTACTTCATCTGTAGCCGGAGCCATCGGTCCTGAATGGTGGAGACTAAATGAGACAAAGAAGTTACTGGTCCTAAAATAAGCTAATCAAAATGTCATCTCTATCTGTATTATTATTTTAAATACTTCTTTACAGTCATTCAGTTTTATTTTTAAAACAAATTGCTCTCTAAATGGTTTCTTTTAACATCTCTGTGTCTATGATCCTTCAACTGAAACACTGTGCTTTACATATTATCACAGATACCAGCTTTTAGCTGACTCATTGAATGAGAGAGACTCTGAGACTCTATTGGATGGTACACTGCTCTCTCATATACTTCTAACATCAAACTTTTATCTACCATCTTTTAACTCTATCCCAGCTTAAGGCATCTTTGCCAGAAATTACATACGGTTTCAAATAAACATATTATTTATATTTGTCTTTTGCCCACCTCAGGGAATTTAGACATTACAAATTTCCACTCAGATTGAGTCTCTGTCGCACTGGCAGTTTCAGGCACAGCACACATCAAATTTTAGATAAGCGAACTGTTTCATTACAGCCCATAACAAACTTATCTGTTGAAAGCAAAACATCAGCTTCTAGTTCTTTCATGGTCAACTTTTCAAGCTGTTTGTTTAATCAGATGCCTTTCAACACATTTTACATTTAGCAACTGTTAATTCAGTAGCCTACTGCTTCTGCTTATTTGTTCTTACATAATGGTAATTATTCTAGTTCTCAATAACAAGTTCTCAATTACCATAATTTAATCTCTGACTTCAAAGTTTTCTCTTCTAGGAGTTTATCAGTCTCCAATCAGGATTCACACTAACTTTGACAAGGGTACTCTGCATCTTTTGCAGTTATTATAAATCATCTTTGAGATCTGTCTCTCTATATTACCTTTACGGCTCCAACTAACTGCACACCCTTGAAGCAGCCCAGCAAACACGTGTATGTGGGGCCCACATGGGTTACACATGGGCTACGTGGGTACAGAGTGGGCATGGGCTCAAAATGGGCATCTTATCTGGGGCCCACTTGGGTCAACTAAGTAGGTCCAACATGGGCAAACCCAGGTGGGCTCCCCATATGGGACCTAGTTGGTTCACTAATGGGAAATTGAGTACATGGGTTGAAAATGGGCTACAAGGGGACTAATTCAGTTTACCAAGACAAGTGCAAAAAGTCAATCCCAAAGATTGATTACACTGCACCTTTGAAAAAGAAAGTATTGTTATTTTGTCACTTTAACATGTGACTTTAATCTATTAAAAATCTATAAATGCCAACACAATTGCAATTGTACCCAATTTTTGCAAATTAAAAGGACCAAGAAACTTCGGATACAGAGAAAAAAAAAAAAAAAAAAAAAAGACTTGAAAGTGTACAAATCTTTGGCAGGATGGATCTCGCGAGATTTCATTCAGCAATTCCCATCCCCCACTCCACGCCCTGAATCGCGCGGGCGCCATAGCACTCTCACTCATTCTGCTGTAATTTTCGGGAGGAGATTCTTGCTGTATTCAAGGTAAGAACTACAATCTTTTAAAAACTGAAATGTTAATTAAAATACATTGTTTTCAAAACATAATGTTAACCAAAAGCTTATTGTCACGTTAGAATTTCAGTTAGAATTTCGAGTTCCCTCAGATCGCGCCATTTTCCCTTATTTCTGGCGCTCTGCACGCTATTATAGCAAGTAATATTCTTAGTTTCTTATAATTGTTAAAGGTCAACTCTCCCAAAAAATGCAACCTAGGGCCTTTTTGTGAATCTACCCGAGGCAAACCTTTGTTTAAAAGCATAATTATGATGGAAACGCCAGTATTAAGATAGACCGTATTTTAGCTGTTGTTGTTTCCGGCCGCCGGTTTCTTGTCAGTCAAAAATAGTCGAAAAAATACTATTTGAACTGTGTATTATAACAAGTTGATTGGAGTTGAGACTCCAGCATAAAAATTGTACCACTGTTTTACAATATAAATCCCACAATGGCAGCAGTTTCTTAATTTTTATAAGATGTGCACATTAAACACCCAAAATGAAAGCAGGACATATTAATATTTCGAATTTAATTAACGTTACCCGACAAGCCTGTTTAATCTGTCTGCTACCGTCTATATTGTGATCACAGAACAGCGTCATACAGCGACCATTTTAGCTTTTATTCTAAAAGTGTGCACATTCAATAAAATATTTAGGCTACATTCTTGATGTTTAATTTTAAATAAATCTTTAATAAATGTCTATTTTGTCACAGAACAACTAGTTTTCACTGAATTATGATACCTGAGAAGCTTTAACACCATCTCGGCAACCCTTTGGATTCCTGTGCTATTTTTTCCTTTCTTTATTTAGTGCTAATTCAAAAACAACTGCACAAAAGATACCCAATATAGTTACACTTTAGAATACTGTTTCAAATAATTAGTAATTCCTTTTGATGGATTTGGTAACACACATGTACAGTATTTTAAACGTTTACAGGGGTAAGTCGTGATTTTATTGCCTTCTGAATCCATAATGTCAGTGTATTGTATTGTATGTATTGTGTATCTATCTAGTGTATGACTCGATACACAATACACACAATAGATTACTACTTCTGATGTAAAATAGCCATCGATTAACCTATGGCTGCACGATTTGGGAGGAAATGTAATTGTGATTATTCAGGTTAATTTTTTTGTGTTGTCTCCCCCATAATGATAATCTTGTTTTTCCTTAGGTTGGCATGGTGGACTCACTCTCGCTGTTATCCAAGGTAAATTATCAACACTATCACCCCTTAAATGTGTTTTATTTAACTAAATACATCATAATCAGCTAAAAAGCATGCGCAGGTCACTTTACTTCCTGAACAAGTGCGTAGCCGAGTCCGTGTTGCTTTCACATTCACGCGAACCGCAGCACGGATCAAGTGCAACCGAACTCAGAGCACCTCCTCCAGGCAGTCTCGGGTTCGGTACCCCAGTGCGCACCCGGGTCCGCATGACAGCGTTCACATTAGCGATTTTTCATGCAAACAGTGCTCCGTTCCGAACTAAACTGCCAGTGTGAAAGCACCCTAGACTTTTCAAGTAAGCCAACTGAAGGAGCCTACTGTACACGTTAGCGCCTATTTGTTTACGCTAGGAATTCGCAGGCTAAGTGACTGAGGGTGCTTTCACACTGGCAGTTTAGTTCGATAACTAACTAACGTTAGCCCAGTGCATAACAACAATAGTTGATTGCTGAACAGAAATCGTGTCAGATGTGGAGTGAAAAATGTCAAGGTGGAGATAACTGCTTTGCTGCAAGGGCTCAAATATGGAATTTAATCTCACTCTAATGCTCTTTTATGTATTTTTCAGGAGGCTTGAAAAAAAATGCCCTTACAAACCAAATTGCCAGAAGAGACGCAGAAAAGGCAGTGTCAAAGTGGCTAATCGGTGCCAGGGACAGGGGAAGAAAGCATACTGCGAGGGCACACGGTGGAGAGCCAGATGGGTAAAAGTCTTAAGATATGCTTGTTTTTATATGGAAATACAAACTTTAAAAAGACAAGAATGATTGTAGCCAAAATATTTTGAATCAGGGGTTTTCAAACTTGTCCTGGGAACCCTCAGCACTGCACACCCACTTCAGATCTAGCAGTTTCTACTAATGAGCTAATGTGATGAATCAGGTGTATTAGATGTGGGAGACATACAAAGTCTGCATCCGAAAACTTAGGCAGCTGACTCATTGCCTTGCTGCCTTATCAGGCAATGTCTTAGCAGGCAGCGTTTACACACTAAGGTGCCTCACAAAACTGATTTTAGACAGACTTATGAGGCAGCATAATGGTTTAACAACAAAGTGAACATTTAATGACTTGAATATTGAAATTACTTCAAAAGAGGTAAAAATGGGTCAAAATGTACATTTTGTGCATTCAATATGTGCAGATGGTGTTCCAGGACAGGTTTGCAAACCCCCTTATCTTGATAAACTTGATGTGGGGCACCAAAAGGCTAACCTGACACATCTGTTTGAACTGTGAAAAGGAATTAAAAAAAGTGGCATAATGGTTGATTCATTCATTTATTTTCTCTTTTCAAAGGACCGTTGGGAGAGCGACGACAGAGGAGTGAGAAGCTGTTTTGGAAATTGTCAGGAGCTTTAACTTTTTTTATAGTTAACATTTTGATACTTGTGTTTTATAAAGTTGTAAATGTGCAATGTTCTAATAGTCATGTTAAAATTGTTATTATAACTTGCTTAATAAAGTAAAGCATGAACTACTGCTTCTGTTCATTGAATACCTTTAACATTTTAGTGTAGTTTAGTGGATTACATGTAATGTTTGTATTTAGGGGTTTACTGTAAAATAAGGTAACCCAAACAAACAAATATAGTCGCCCATATATATACCTGTTGTGGCCCATAAGAGCCCTAGATAAGACCTATCTGGGTCCCATCATCAACCCATGTGGGCAGACTCCTGTAGGCCCTAAATGGGAGCTACCTAGGTTACCCATATGGGCCCGATATGGAGCCCATCAAGATCCCATCATCAACCCATCTGGGCTAACCCATGTGGGGCCTCCATGGAAACTGAGGACAAAATTACCTGGGTCCCAGTTGGGTAGCCCAGGTGGGCCCCAGATATCAGCCCAAGTACAACCCCTTTGGGCCCCACATGGGTGTGTTGGCTGGGAGTGTGTGTCCCATTCAGGAATGTAAACAGACCCACTGATAAGCAGTTCTCTGTATTCCTTTGACCATCCACCAATGGCGGATTCAATCACAATAGCCAAATCATACTCTTCATCATTATTATTGGCAGAACATAATTTCATGAGCAGCACAGAAAATGCTCAAAATATTCGAATTTGTTTTCTGTCTTTACCTTACTAATTTGGTATTATCATCAACAACACTAATTACAAGTACTGTTGCTGTTATCCCAGCTTATCTTTTACAAAACATCATCTGCAAATCTCTTCAAAGTGAGATCTTCAGAGCAAAGCTGTTTACAGCATTTGCTCTCTTCTGTCTCACTATTTATTTATTTATTTATTTTCCCGGACTGTTCCGTTACTCTTCATAAAGTGTAACAATTTGTACATCATTATTTTCATTACAACTGGTTTGAAGCCTTTTTTCTTCCATCACATGGTTAGTCTGCAGATTCAACTTAATATTATCATTATTGTCTCAGTCTTATCTCTACTGTTTCTCCAAAACAGATTATATTACTCAGTCCGTAAATTACACAGACAACCATTATAGCTACTTGCTTCAATACCCTTATTTTCTTAACATTAATAAAATAAAGCAGATATATCATCTTTTCAATCATTATTTTATCAAAATCTAGAATTGTTCCCCATTCTGCTTAAAACATTCTTCATATCATGTTAATCCCTGTCAATCATACAATGCCTTATTTTATTCTAAAACTTTTCATATAATTTAAACAGTTAATTTGACTTCCATAAATTCTGTCAGACCATGTCTATTTTTATCACATATAGTTTTCTACTATATTTCTCCTTTCTTTTCCCTACATGCCAGTTCCTTCATTATCTAACCAGTACATGATTGTTTGCACAATCCCCACACACACATGTTGAACGCAGCCACAACAACCTTTTGTCCCGCTGCCCTGTTCCACTGATTCTCGCACACTCTTAGTCTATTTGTGCTCAGTGTTCCCTCCCTGGGGAAATCATGGTATTTTCTCAGTTTTTTCAATATCTAAAACATACATTTTCCCCCATACTTTCCTAGTTCTACAGAAAACCGGTGTATCAAATTTCGCAAGCTTGCTTTTGAGACATCCCCATACCGGCTGTTTTCTGTTCTCTGTGGATTTCTCTTCAACGCGCGTTTTCTTTAATCTGTTAGGCGTCCCTAACAAATCCGACTCTTTTCTTTTAACCCAAATCGGTCGGGTTGCACTATTAGTGCCCTCCTAATTATGGTTTACCAAAAAAATTCTGGTTCCCCCTAATTAGTCTCAGCACCTAAAAACAATTCGCTCCGTGGTGGAGCAACTCGTTTCCAGGTTACCTATCTGTTTGAAATCTCTTGATCTGTTACAGTTCTCACTTAATCCCAGATTATTTATCTGCTTGAAATTTCTTGTTCTGTTACAGACCTCAATTAATCTCAGATCATTTTCCCTCGTATCTGTTTGAAATTTCTTGATCTATATAGATCTCAATTAATCTCAGATTACGTACCACAGAAACAGCCTTCAGCCAATATGGTTCAATTTCACTCTTCCCCCAATTAAACCGAATTTAAATGACCCTTACCATGAAACGTTGTTTCATGCCACTTGCGGGTTCTTTAGATTCCAGTGGTCGATTCTCCCGGCCCTGATATCGGTCGGCCCCTCTCTCTCAAGTTTACGAGGTAGAGCTGGAACTTACTTAGTCCAGGTGGCCAAACACCGTCCGATCTCAGGTCCAGGAGGCACGTCCAAGGAATCCCACTTCTGACACCAAAACTGTTGTGGCAATAATTCATCTCAAACAAACATCACTGCGTAAGAGACACTCAGAATCAAATTATATAAAATAGAAGTATTTATTCTTGCAAGAATAGGAGCAGTCTTCTATTCAACACAGTTGTTACCCTGTGCAGAAGAGTGACACACCCCCAGACAGACTGAACTAGCTTTTATCTTAGTTTCAAGGCCTTCTTCCCCCCAGAGCCTTCCTCCCAGTAGTTTTCCATAGACGTCACTAGTTGGCCCACTAAGCTCCCCTGCACCAAATGGCCTTCTGACATCTAGGTCAGAGGTCCTTGTTCGTCTGTTCTCTGGAGTGTCTCCTCCTTCTGCCTCCCCAGGTACAAAAACAGAATCTTCTCTCACTCCAAGTGAGAGACACACATGTGACATTCTTTGAATCATCTATATTTTACTAAAGATCAATGAATATCATTAAAATTGCCACCACAGAAGTCAAATATGGACCACTGTGTGGCTGATGAAACATCAGGAGTCTATGAGTATTTTTAGAAAGTTCAAGTTCAAAGACTCTTTGGCCAAAAATATGTTAAGTGGGCTAATATTGACCACTGTCTGGCTGATGAAACATCATAAGGAGTCTATGAGTATGCATAGAAAGTTCAAGATTAAGGACTCTTTCAACCATGTTCTAATCTATGGTTGTCGTAACATCAAAAGGATGTGAGTATGCATAGTAAGTTAGCCCTTGATAAGAGTTTTGCCTGAAATATGTTAAGAAGGTCAAAAATGGACCACTCTCCTGCTGATAAAATATCAGGAGTCTGAGTATTTATAGAAAGTTCAAGATTAAGGACTACTTGTCCAGAAATGTGTTCATAAGGTCAAATATGGTCTAATCTATGGTTGTAGTAACATCAAAAGGAGTCTATGAGTATCCATAGTAAGTTAGCCTTTGATAAGACCTTGGCCAGAAATATGTTAAGTAGGTCAAATATGAACCACTGAAGATGAAACATCAGAAGGAGTCTATGAGTATTTAAAGAAAGTTTAAGGACTCTCAGGACAAAAATAGGTTCAAAATATCATATTTTAACTATTGGATGGCTGAAGAAACATCAGAACGAGTCTATATTTTTAGAAAGTTCAAGTTCAATGACTCTTTGGCCAGAAATATGTTAGGTGGGCCAAATATGTCTGGCTGATGAAACTTCAGAGTGACTCTATGAGTATGTATAGAAAATTCAAGAATAAGGACTCTGTCCAAAAATGTGTTCATAAGGAAAAATCTGGTCTAATCTAAGGTTGAAGTAACATCAAAAGAAGTTTAAGAGTATGCATAGTAAGTTAGCCTTTGATAAGACTTTGGCCAGAAATATGTTTAGTTCAAATATGGACCACTTTCTGGCTGATGAAACATCAGGAGGAGTCTATGAGTATGTATAGAAAGATCAAGTTCAAGGATTCTTTGGCCAGAAATATGTTCAAAATGTCATATTTGAACTACTCGATGGCTGCATTCGTTCTTGTATAGATTTCGATGAAACAGTGAAATTGTCATGTGTTATCTTTTCAATGCACAATGGAATTAATTGCCATGAAAGATACCTTATTATTTGTCAATTCTTAAATCCACGTGTCAATTTAGCTAGATTGAGTATGCAGTGCAATGCAAGAGCACACATGGTGTGGTATCTATTCAATGAACATCGGAACAAGTTCGTAGTTGTCTGCATGTACTGCAATTTATGTTGTGCTATATCAAATTATTTAGATATTGTATGCGATGCAGTGCAACATTACTATATTGCGTTTTTATCTCTCCATTTCACAACGGAGTATGTTAGTTTTTGTATACAATACATACATTATTCATGAATGCACAACGGATTAAGTTAGTTCTTGTATACAGTGTATAATGCACAATGAATGAGTGTTGTTCTAGTATGCTTTGCAGTGCTTTGCAGTTTGCACATATGGTTTATCTCCCTTTTGGGTATCACAACTGTGTGCTTTTGAATTCCAATGCACACAACATCTAACTCATGCTAACTTGCAAGATCTAACACTCTGAAGAATGCACAATAGCAGAATGAAGATTGCACAACGGAAGTTTTTGTATACCGTGCAATAAAACGACTGCTTTCCTTTTATGTTATGTTTTCAATGCACACAAGAATGATTTAGTTGTTCTATGCAGTGTAATGCAAAAGCACGCATATTGTGTTATCCGAAGGCGAATTTTATGTATTTTATGCGCAATGGAAGTTGCAGTGCAATGCAGCAAAGCATAAGTTGTATCTCTTCAGTGCACAATGAAATAAGTTAGCTTTTGCATGCAAATAAATGCACAACAGATTCATTTATATCGTGCATGCACTGCAATGAAACATCACTTATATCATGTGCTAATTCTTCAATGCACAGGGGAATGAGTTCTGTATATATGTTGCGATGCAACTCATATGCAATGCAGTATCTCTTAATTTCAAAATAAAACAAATTAGTTATATTTTAATTAATACTATGAAAGATAGTATTGAATGTTTTTCACTTCACAACGAATTCAGTTAGATTGGGTATGTTCAAAGAAACAGTGCATGTGTTATATCTTCTATGCAAAACAGAATGAGTTTAGTTCTTTATGCATTGCTATACAAAAGCACACATATTGTGCTATCCGAAGTGGTAACTCAACATGCGTGAATAATGCACAACGGAATAAGTTAGTTATTGTATACAGTTTAGTGAAACAGGTCATATGTTATGTCTTTAATGCACAACTGAAAACGTTAGCTTTTGCATGCAAATAAATGCACAACGGATTCATTTATATCGTACATGCAATGCAATGCAATATCACATATGTCATGTGCTACTTCTTCAATGCACAAGGGAATTAATTACTTCTGTATGCGTTGCTATGCAACAGCTCATGTGGTATGCGATATCTCTTCATTGCACAGCGAAATAAGTTAGACTAAGTATAACTCTATTACGTCACATGTGCAAGAGCACATATTGTGTTATCTCTTCAATGAACAGCAAAATTAGTTAGTTGTTTTATGCATTGGAATGCAAAAGCATGCATGTTGTTAAGTTTTCGGATGTCAACACGGGTGCTTTTGCATTCCAATGCATACATCACCTTACTAATTTTGCTGTTTATTGGAGAGATTACATATTTGTCGTTGCATTGCATTGCAAGATCTAAATTACTCTGAAGAAGCACAACAGAAGATTGAATTATTCAGTTATTGTATATGAACGGAATAAGTTAGTTTATTGTATACAGTTCAATGAAACAGACCATGTCAGTCAGTAAATTCAGGTCCCATATGCAGCGCTATGCAACAAGCACATATGTTGTATCTCTCCAATGCACAATGAAAACGTTAGCTTTTGCATGCAAATAAATGCACAACGAATTAATTTATATCGTACATGCAATGCAATATCCCATATGTCATGTGCTACTTCTTCAATGCACAAGGGAGTTAATTACTTCTGTATGCGTTGCGATGCAACAGCTCATGTGGTATGCGATATCTCTTCATTGCACAGCGAAATAAGTTAGACAAAGTATAACTATAACTTCATATGTGCAAGAGCACATATTGTGTGCTATCTCTTCAATGAACAGCAAAATTAGTTAGTTGTTTTATGCATTGGAATGCAAAAGCATGCATGTTGTTTAGCCTTCGGATGTCAACACACGTGCTTTTGCATTCCAATGCATACATCACCTTACTCATTTTGCTGTTTATTGGAGAGATTACATATTTGTCATTGCATTGCATTGCAAGATCTAAATTACTCTGAAGAAGCACAACAGAAGATTGAATAATTCAGTTATTGTATATGAACGGAATAAGTTAGTTTATTGTATACAGTTCAATGAAACAGACCATATCAGTCAGTAAATTCAGGTCCTATATGCAGCGCTATGCAACAAGCACATATGTTGTATCTCTCCAATGCAAAATTAAAATGCACAACGGATTA
The DNA here is from genome assembly GCF_029890125.1 of Rhinichthys klamathensis goyatoka. NCBI lineage: Eukaryota > Metazoa > Chordata > Actinopteri > Cypriniformes > Leuciscidae > Rhinichthys > Rhinichthys klamathensis. The sequence goes on from NW_026606637.1 coordinate 544,745, forward strand.
ATTTGTCTCGTGCATGGATTGCAATGAAACATCAAGTATGTCAGTGCTACTTCTTCAATGCACAGGGGAATTAATTAATTCTGTGTAAGTTGCGATGCAACTGCTCATATGTAATGTAATATCTCTTCCTTTCAAAAGAAAACAAATTAGTTATTTTATGCAATACCATGAAAGATAGCATATTTCATGTATTTCACTTCACAACGAATTCAGTTAGATTGAGTATGTTCAATGAAACAGTCCAGATGTTATATCCTCAATGCACAACGGAATGAGTTTAGTTCTTTATGCATTGCTGTGCAAAATGCATAGCTTTGCAATGCAATACGTTGCAAAGCAACAGCTCATATGTTATGCGATATCTCTTAATTGCCCAGTGAAATAAGTTAGACTGAGTATGCAATGCACTAGAAGAGCAACAGTAAAATGCATCGGAATAAGTTCGTTCTTGTATGCATTGCAATGCAACAGCAAGATGATTTATCTCCAAGTAATATCTTGCAATGCATTGCAACAACACACATGTAATCTCTTCAATGAACAGCAAAATGAGTTAGTTGTTTTATGCATTGGAATGCAAAAGCATGCATTTTGTGTTACCCACTTTCGGATGTCACAACACGCGTGCTTTTGCATTCCAATGCATACAACATCTAACTCATTTTGCGGTTCATTGAAGAGAATACATGTGTGCTGTTGCATTGCATTACAAGATCTAACTTTGAAGAATACACAATCGAAGATTGAATAATTCACAATAGAATAAGTTAGTTATTGTATACAGTTCAATGAAAAAGACCATGTCACTACTGTGATTCCTCAATGCATAAAGTCAGTAAACTTAGGTCCTGGATGCAGCGCTATGCTACAAGCACATATGTTGTACTCTTCAATGCACAGAAATAAGTTAGATTTTGCATGCAAATAAATGCATAACGGATTCATTTATCTCGTGCATGGATTGCAATGAAATATCACATACCGGTATGTCTTGTGCTACTGTCACGGTTTATAAATTCGTTGGCTCCTTCTAGTCTCGTGTTTCTGTTGTTTAATGTGTGGGTGTGTGTGAGTGGGCGGCTCCTCTCTGATCAGGAAGATCAGCGATCCAGCTGATCGCAATCATCTCCCCAGCTGCTGCCTATCTTCTCACCTTTAAATACTCACCGAACTTTCCTCTCATTGTCAGATCGTTGTTTGATGTTCCTCGTGTGTGATCCTGTTCCCGTCATCGTCTTTCCTGTTTCCAGTCTGGTTCCACGGTTCGTCTCACGTCTGGATATCGTCACTCTGCACCACGGCACTTCACTCGGGATTACTGACCATCTTGTCCCTGCGTCACCAGCTTGTTGTGTGTGTTCTCTGACTTTTCCTGTGTGAACATTAAACGAGTTTTACTTGCACTTTTGCTTCCGCATCTTCTATCGTGATAGAACGATCTGACCAGCGATGGAAGCAGCAGGTGAATCGCCGACGTTGGATGATTTCGTCCAGTCCAGTCTTCAGCGTATGGAGAATCAAGAGAGGAACCTGAATGATACGGCGCGCGCCGTGCAGGCGTTGGTGACGCAGGTGTCCGAGCTCACCCAGCAAATACAACAGCTACGAGCTCCCACTGCGCCACCCACACCAGCCGTTCCCCCCGGACCATCAGAGAGCGCATCCCAGTCAGAGCCTCGACTACCAGTCCCGCAACCCTATGACGGTGAGCCCAGCTATTGTAGAGCATTTCTGAACCGTTGTTCTATGCACTTCTCGTTGCAGCCTCGGACTTTCTCACACGAACCTGCCAAGGTGGCATTCGTGCTGACCCTGCTGACTGGGAAAGCCGCTCTCTGGGGAACGGCTGTGTGGGAGAACCAGGATCCGTGCTGCGCCTCGTTCCTGACACTCGCCGCCGAGATGAGAAGAGTATTCGACCGCGCGGTCGCGGGGAGAGAGGCAGCTAGAATGCTCGCTGAGCTGAAACAGGAGGAGAGATCGGTATCTGATTACTCAATTCAGTTCAGGACCCTGGCGGCGGAGTGTCAGTGGAACGAGGAGGCGCAGTGGGACATGTTCCTGCATGGGCTGGCTGACCGCGTTCAAAGGGAGATCTACGCCCTGGACCTGCCCCCGTCTTTGAATGGACTTGTGGACCTGGCGCTTCGAGTAGACGCACGACTGACCAGAAGCGAACGTCGGACTCTACACAGCCGGGTTCCGGAGGGTACTGAGAGCCAGCGGTCCAGCGGCGGGAACGCGGTCAGCCCTACCTACGATCACGAGCCCATGCAGGTGGGGCGAGCTCGGCTTTCCCGGGAGGAGAAGGAGAGGCGGAGATCCCAAGGCCTTTGCCTTTACTGCGGGGCCGCGGGACACTTTGCATATAGTTGTCCGGTAAAAGGCCAAGCCCGGCAGTAAGCATGAGGCTACTGTCGGGTGGGATCTCCGCCGAGAAGACCTCATCAACATCTACGCTCCTCCCGGTAAGACTAAGATGGTCAGTACACAAGCAGGACTGTCAAGCACTGGTGGATTCAGGGGCAGAAGGTAACTTTATGGACCATTCATTTGCACGTAAATTCCAGATTCCCCTTTTCCCTCTCACCAGTAGGATATCTGTACATGCACTCAACGGTCAAGACCTTCCCACCATCTCCCTCATCACCGGACCAGTCGCACTTACCACTTCAGGCAACCACACCGAGACACTTTCCTTCTACATATTGGACTCCCCACTCGCACCTGTTGTCTTAGGACACCCCTGGCTCCTCAAACATAACCCAAGAATTGACTGGCAGCAGAAATCTGTGATGGAGTGGAGTAGTAAATGTTCTGAGTCCTGTCTGGTGTCTGCTTGTTCGTCTGTTGTTGTTTCTACGTTTCAGGAGGAGGCAGTGGATTTATCTAACGTGCCCGCGGAGTACCTAGACCTGAAGGAGGTGTTCAGTAAGTCTCGCGCTGCTTCTCTCCCTCCGCATCGTCCCTATGACTGTGCCATAGAGTTATTGTCAGGTAAGTCTCCGCCTAAAGGCAAGTTATATTCGCTCTCTGTTCCAGAGAGGGAGGCTATGGAGAAATATATTTCTGATTCTCTAGCAACGAAGTTTATCCGCCCTTCCTCTTCTCCAGCGGGGGCGGGGTTCTTTTTTGTGGGGAAGAAGGATGGATCACTGCGACCTTGCATTGATTACCGAGGGTTGAACAGCATCACGGTAAAGAATACCTATCCTTTGCCGTTGATGTCTTCAGCTTTCGAGAGGTTGCAAGGAGCATCGATCTTCACTAAATTGGACTTAAGAAACGCTTATCATTTGGTTCGCATCAGGGAGGGGGATGAATGGAAGACTGCTTTTAACACCCCTAGGGGGCACTTTGAATACTTGGTCATGCCGTTTGGGTTGTCCAACTCCCCAGCAGTCTTCCAGGCACTCGTCAACGACGTGCTGAGAGATATGGTTGACCAGTTCTTACTATGCATACTCATAGACTTCTTTTGATGTTACTTCAACCATAGATTAGACCATATTTTACCTTATGAGCACATTTCTGGACAAAGAGTCCTTAATCTTGAACTTTCTATAAATACTCATAGACACCTTCTGATGTTTCATCAGCCAGACAGTGGTCCATATTTGACCTACTTAGCCTTTGAACAGACTTTGGCCAGAAATATGTTAAAGAGCATATTGTAGGTAAAAAAAAAAATCTAAATTAATATATAACCTTGTATGAAAATACCATATGAAAAGGTAATGCAGGATTTAAAATGTTTTAAAACGACATAAGGGCACTAATTTAGTAGATAAAGTGAGCGTTTCTTGGACTGCTTGTAAAAACGGCTTTTTTTTCAACATCGCGTCATTTTACGTCACGCTAGGGAGCCTCAGCCTCGGCTCAGTGCAGAGTAGGCTGGCATTCAGTGAGAGCGGCCGTGAGTCAGTGTGTTTTCGGTAGTTTTTGTATTTCAATCTATCATCGTCATGGTAAATTATTGTGTTTGTGGAGGTTGCAAAAACTCCGGCCTGTCAGGACATCGAGTCCACAGGTTTCCCACACAAGAAAAACGGTACTGCTGTATATCTTTCGTGCCTGGTGCGGTTTGTGCAGGTGAAGAGACGGGATTTCTCTTCCGCATCGGCTTCGAGAAACGCGGTCGTGTGTAGCTTTCACTTCAGATCGTGTGTAGCGTTCACTTCAGATCGGAGGATTATCATCCCGGCGATATGATGGAGTTTAACATGGGATGCCGAAGCAAGAATATTGATCGTCGTATACTGTACCAATGGCATCAAATAGTGTGATATAGGTAGTCATGCCCTAAATAGAGGCAACTTGTAATTGAAAAACAAAATTACTAGGTTGATTAAATATTCAAATCTTTAATTTTATGTTTATGTTATAACCCAGATGAAAAATATGTTTTAAAAATGTACTTGAGTATGTTTTTAGTAACTTACAATAGAAATATACTCAAGTATAGTTTTTATACATTTAATAGTATACATCTACCCTAAACATACTAATGTCTGCTGGCCTGATATACGATGGTAATAATCTGTACAATATTGTGAGCACAGTGTATCGTTTAGCGAACGTGTATCTATAAGCACGTCTCTCACCAAGACACCTGTCCTGTTCTCCACTGGTTCTCCTCACACCACAACTCAATGTGTCTCTGACCGTTCTGTCTGACATTAATCCTGGCCTGTCCCTACTCTCTTGGCAGCATAGCAGGCTCATAATTGTATGGCTGTAGTCCATAATTGTAAGTAAGTATTTCCTCAGCGTCCGAAATGTCATTGCGATCCATTGTTTTCCTGTTGTTTGAATCGACCGCTCTCCCGCCCGTTACGTCACGCCCACCACACCCATTTTCAGACGCGGAAGTAACATTTTCTCACAAAAACGACTCCAGAAGCTTATGTAGCGTATTTATAAGAATATTTTAAAGAAAATCTAGTTCCTACATTATTTTTCTATACATTGACTCGTTGGGTCATCTAACCTGCAATATGCCCTTTAACTTACTATGCATACTCATAGACTTCTTTTGATGTTACTTCAACCATAGATTAGACCATATTTGACCTTATGAACACATTTCTGGACAAAGAGTCTTTAATCTTGATCTTTCTATGCATAATACTAGACTCTTTCTGAAGTTTCATCAGTAGTTCAAATATGACTTTTTGTACATATATCTTGCCGGAGAATCCTTGTTCTTGATCTTTCTATACATACTATACATTAACTCCTTCTGATGTTTCATCAGCCATAGAGTGGTCCACTTAAGGACCCACTTAACATATTTCTGTCCAAAGAGTCTTTGAACTTGAACTTTCTATAAATACTCATAGACTCCTTCTGATGTTTCATGAGCCAGAGAGTGGTCCATATTTGACCTACTTAACATATTTCTGGCCAAGGTCTTATCAAAGGCTAACTTACCATGCATACTCATAGACTTCTTTTGATGTTACTTCAACCATAGATTAGACCATATTTGACCTTATGAGCACATTTCTGGACAAAGAGTCCTTAATCTTGAACTTTCTATAAATACTCATAGACACCTTCTGATGTTTCATCAGCCAGACAGTGGTCCATATTTGACCTACTTAGCCTTAGAACAGACTTTGGCCAGAAATATGTTAACTTACTTTGCATACTCATAGACTTCTTTTGATGTTACTTCAACCATAGATTAGACCATATTTGACCTTATGAACACATTTCTGGACAAAGAGTCTTTAATCTTGATCTTTCTATGCATAATACTAGACTCTTTCTGAAGTTTCATCAGTAGTTCAAATATGACTTTTTGTACATATATCTTGCCGGAGAATCCTTGTTCTTGATCTTTCTATACATACTGTACATTAACTCCTTCTGATGTTTCATCAGCCATAGAGTGGACCATATTAGATCTACTTATCATATTTCTGTCCAAAGAGTCTTTGAACTTGAACTTGACCTTTCTATAAATACTCATAGACTCCTTCTGATGTTTCATCAGCCAGACAGTGGTTCATGCTTAACATATTTAACATTTAACAGTGGACCACCTACTTAACATATTTCTGGCCAAGGTCTTATCAAAGGCTAACTTACTATGCATACTCAGACTTCTTTTGATGTTACTTCAACCATAGTTTAGACCATATTTGACCTTATAAACACATTTCTGGACAAAGAGTCTTTGAACTTGAACTTGAACTTTCTATAAAAACTCATAGACTTGTGACGTTTCATCAGCCAGACAGTGGTCCATATTTGACCTACTTAACATATTTCTGGCCAAGGTCTTATCAAAGGCTAACTTACTATGCATACTCATAGACTTCTTTTGATGTTACTTCAACCATAGATTAGACCATATTTGACCTTATGAGCACATTTCTGGACAAAGAGTCCTTAATCTTGAACTTTCTATAAATACTCATAGACACCTTCTGATGTTTCATCAGCCAGACAGTGGTCCATATTTGACCTACTTAGCCTTTGAACAGACTTTGGCCAGAAATATGTTAAAGAGCATATTGTAGGTAAAAAAAAAAATCTAAATTAATATATAACCTTGTATGAAAATACCATATGAAAAGGTAATGCAGGATTTAAAATGTTTTAAAACGACATAAGGGCACTAATTTAGTAGATAAAGTGAGCGTTTCTTGGACTGCTTGTAAAAACGGCTTTTTTTTCAACATCGCGTCATTTTACGTCACGCTAGGGAGCCTCAGCCTCGGCTCAGTGCAGAGTAGGCTGGCATTCAGTGAGAGCGGCCGTGAGTCAGTGTGTTTTCGGTAGTTTTTGTATTTCAATCTATCATCGTCATGGTAAATTATTGTGTTTGTGGAGGTTGCAAAAACTCCGGCCTGTCAGGACATCGAGTCCACAGGTTTCCCACACAAGAAAAACGGTACTGCTGTATATCTTTCGTGCCTGGTGCGGTTTGTGCAGGTGAAGAGACGGGATTTCTCTTCCGCATCGGCTTCGAGAAACGCGGTCGTGTGTAGCTTTCACTTCAGATCGTGTGTAGCGTTCACTTCAGATCGGAGGATTATCATCCCGGCGATATGATGGAGTTTAACATGGGATGCCGAAGCAAGAATATTGATCGTCGTATACTGTACCAATGGCATCAAATAGTGTGATATAGGTAGTCATGCCCTAAATAGAGGCAACTTGTAATTGAAAAACAAAATTACTAGGTTGATTAAATATTCAAATCTTTAATTTTATGTTTATGTTATAACCCAGATGAAAAATATGTTTTAAAAATGTACTTGAGTATGTTTTTAGTAACTTACAATAGAAATATACTCAAGTATAGTTTTTATACATTTAATAGTATACATCTACCCTAAACATACTAATGTCTGCTGGCCTGATATACGATGGTAATAATCTGTACAATATTGTGAGCACAGTGTATCGTTTAGCGAACGTGTATCTATAAGCACGTCTCTCACCAAGACACCTGTCCTGTTCTCCACTGGTTCTCCTCACACCACAACTCAATGTGTCTCTGACCGTTCTGTCTGACATTAATCCTGGCCTGTCCCTACTCTCTTGGCAGCATAGCAGGCTCATAATTGTATGGCTGTAGTCCATAATTGTAAGTAAGTATTTCCTCAGCGTCCGAAATGTCATTGCGATCCATTGTTTTCCTGTTGTTTGAATCGACCGCTCTCCCGCCCGTTACGTCACGCCCACCACACCCATTTTCAGACGCGGAAGTAACATTTTCTCACAAAAACGACTCCAGAAGCTTATGTAGCGTATTTATAAGAATATTTTAAAGAAAATCTAGTTCCTACATTATTTTTCTATACATTGACTCGTTGGGTCCTCTAACCTGCAATATGCCCTTTAACTTACTATGCATACTCATAGACTTCTTTTGATGTTACTTCAACCATAGATTAGACCATATTTGACCTTATGAACACATTTCTGGACAAAGAGTCTTTAATCTTGATCTTTCTATGCATAATACTAGACTCTTTCTGAAGTTTCATCAGTAGTTCAAATATGACTTTTTGTACATATATCTTGCCGGAGAATCCTTGTTCTTGATCTTTCTATACATACTATACATTAACTCCTTCTGATGTTTCATCAGCCATAGAGTGGTCCACTTAAGGACCCACTTAACATATTTCTGTCCAAAGAGTCTTTGAACTTGAACTTTCTATAAATACTCATAGACTCCTTCTGATGTTTCATGAGCCAGAGAGTGGTCCATATTTGACCTACTTAACATATTTCTGGCCAAGGTCTTATCAAAGGCTAACTTACCATGCATACTCATAGACTTCTTTTGATGTTACTTCAACCATAGATTAGACCATATTTGACCTTATGAGCACATTTCTGGACAAAGAGTCCTTAATCTTGAACTTTCTATAAATACTCATAGACACCTTCTGATGTTTCATCAGCCAGACAGTGGTCCATATTTGACCTACTTAGCCTTAGAACAGACTTTGGCCAGAAATATGTTAACTTACTTTGCATACTCATAGACTTCTTTTGATGTTACTTCAACCATAGATTAGACCATATTTGACCTTATGAACACATTTCTGGACAAAGAGTCTTTAATCTTGATCTTTCTATGCATAATACTAGACTCTTTCTGAAGTTTCATCAGTAGTTCAAATATGACTTTTTGTACATATATCTTGCCGGAGAATCCTTGTTCTTGATCTTTCTATACATACTGTACATTAACTCCTTCTGATGTTTCATCAGCCATAGAGTGGACCATATTAGATCTACTTATCATATTTCTGTCCAAAGAGTCTTTGAACTTGAACTTGACCTTTCTATAAATACTCATAGACTCCTTCTGATGTTTCATCAGCCAGACAGTGGTTCATGCTTAACATATTTAACATTTAACAGTGGACCACCTACTTAACATATTTCTGGCCAAGGTCTTATCAAAGGCTAACTTACTATGCATACTCAGACTTCTTTTGATGTTACTTCAACCATAGTTTAGACCATATTTGACCTTATAAACACATTTCTGGACAAAGAGTCTTTGAACTTGAACTTGAACTTTCTATAAATACTCATAGACTCCTGACGTTTCATCAGCCAGACAGTGGTCCATATTTGACCTACTTAACATATTTCTGGCCAAGGTCTTATCAAAGGCTAACTTACTATGCATACTCATAGACTTCTTTTGATGTTACTTCAACCATAGATTAGACCATATTTGACCTTATGAGCACATTTCTGGACAAAGAGTCCTTAATCTTGAACTTTCTATAAATACTCATAGACACCTTCTGATGTTTCATCAGCCAGACAGTGGTCCATATTTGACCTACTTAGCCTTTGAACAGACTTTGGCCAGAAATATGTTAACTTACTATGCATACTCATAGACTTATTTTGATGTTACGTCAACCATAGATTGGACCATATTTGACCTTATGAACACATTTCTGGACAAAGAGTCTTTAATCTTGATCTTTCTATGCATAATAATAGACTCTTTCTGAAGTTTCATCAGTAGTTCAAATATGACTTTTTGTACATATATCTTGCCGGAGAATCCTTGTTCTTGATCTTTCTATACATACTATACATTAACTCCTTCTGATGTTTCTTCAGCCATAGAGTGGTCCACTTAAGGACCCACTTAACATATTTCTGTCCAAAGAGTCTTTGAACTTGAACTTTCTATAAATACTCATAGACTCCTTCTGATGTTTCATGAGCCAGAGAGTGGTCCATATTTGACCTACTTAACATATTTCTGGCCAAGGTCTTATCAAAGGCTAACTTACCATGCATACTCATAGACTTCTTTTGATGTTACTTCAACCATAGATTAGACCATATTTGACCTTATGAGCACATTTCTGGACAAAGAGTCCTTAATCTTGGACTTTCTATAAATACTCATAGACACCTTCTGATGTTTCATCAGCCATAGAGTGGTCCATATTAGATCTACTTAACATATTTCTGTCCAAAGAGTCTTTGAACTTGAACTTGACCTTTCTATAAATACTCATAGACTCCTGATGTTTCATCAGCCAGACAGTGGTTCATGCTTAACATATTTAACATTTAACATTTAACAGTGGACCACCTACTTAACATATTTCTGGTCAAGGTCTTATCAAAGGCTAACTTACTATGCATACTCAGACTTCTTTTGATGTTACTTCAACCATAGTTTAGACCATATTTGACCTTATAAACACATTTCTGGACAAAGAGTCTTTGAACTTGAACTTGAACTTTCTATAAAAACTCATAGACTCGTGACGTTTCATCAGCCAGACAGTGGTCCATATTTGACCTACTTAACATATTTCTGGCCAAGGTCTTATCAAAGGCTAACTTACTATGCATACTCATAGACTTCTTTTGATGTTACTTCAACCATAGATTAGACCATATTTGACCTTATGAGCACATTTCTGGACAAAGAGTCCTTAATCTTGAACTTTCTATAAATACTCATAGACACCTTCTGATGTTTCATCAGCCAGACAGTGGTCCATATTTGACCTACTTAGCCTTTGAACAGACTTTGGCCAGAAATATGTTAACTTACTATGCATACTCATAGACTTCTTTTGATGTTACTTCAACCATAGATTAGACCATATTTGACCTTATGAACACATTTCTGGACAAAGAGTCTTTAATCTAGATCTTTCTATGCATAATAATAGACTCTTTCTGAAGTTTCATCAGTAGTTCAAATATGACTTTTTGTACATATATCTTGCCGGAGAATCCTTGTTCTTGATCTTTCTATACATACTATACATTAACTCCTTCTGATGTTTCATCAGCCATAGAGTGGTCCATATTTGACCTTATAAACACATTTCTGGACAAAGAGTCTTTGAACTTGAACTTGAACTTTCTATAAATACTCATAGACTCCTGACATTTCATCAGCCAGACAGTGGTCCATATTTGACCTACTTAACATATTTCTGGCCAAGGTCTTATCAAAGGCTAACTTACTATAAATACTCATAGACTTCTTTTGTTTTTACTTCAACCATAGATTAGACCATATTTGACTTTATGAACACATTTCTGGTCAAAGAATCCTTAATCTTGAACTTTCTATTAATACTCATAGACTCCTTCTGATGTTTTATCAGCAGGAGAGTGGTCCATTTTTGACTTACATAACAAATGAGCAGAATTCTCAGATTTCTGGACAAAGAGTCCTTAATCTTGAACTTTCTAAACATAGAGACTTGTTCTGATGCTTCTTCAGCCAAATTTGACCTTTTGAACATATTTTTTGTCAGTGAATCATTGAACTTGATCTTTCTAAACATTTTCATAGACTTCTTCTAATGTTTCAGCAGCCAGACAGTAGTCCAAACTTGACCTACTGAACATATTTCTGGCAAGACAGTTACAGTAACATATTTCTGGCCAAAATTTTATCACAGTCTAACTTACTATGTGTTCTCATAGACTTCTTTAATGCTAAATAAACCATATATTAGTCTACATTTGACCTATTGAACACATTTCTGGCCAAAGAGTCATCTACATTGAACTTTCTAAACATATAGACTTGTTCTGATGTTTCTTCAACCATCCTGTAGTTCAAATTTGACATTTAGAATATATTTAGAACTTTCTATTCATACACACACTCTTTTGAATGTTTCATCAGGCAGACAGTAGTCCATATTTGACCTACTGAACATATTTCTGACCAAATAGTCATCAAAATCTAACTTACCATGCAGACTCATTTGATGTTAAATTAACCATTATATTAGTCCTTATTTGACCTATTCCCCATAAATGGCCAAAGAGTCCTCGATTTTAAACTTTCTAAACATGCTCATAGGCTCCTTATGTTTCTTAACCTTTTGAACATGTTACTGGCCAAAGTGTCCTTGAACTTGAACTTTTTATACATATAGACTTATGATGTTTTATCAGCCAGACAGTAGTCCAAACTTGACCTACAGAACATATTTTTGGCAAAAGTATCATCAAGGGCTTACTTACTATCCATGTTCATAGACTTCTTTTGATGTTACATCAACCATATATGAATCCATATTTGATATATTGAAAACATTTCTGGCCAATGAGTCCTAGATCTTGAACTTTCCAAAGAGTCCTTGAATTTTAACTTAACATACATACTGATGACCCCTTCAGATGTTACATCACCCAGACAAGTTTCCAAATTTGTCATAACGAACATATTTCGGAGTCTTTGATTTGGAACATTTTATATATGCTCAATTTCTATAGACTCCTTCTGATGTTTCAACAGTAGTTCAAATATGACTTACAGTAATATGACATATTTCTGGTCAAAGAGTCTTTAAACTTTACCTTTATATACGGTAAATATACTCGGAAATGTGTTCAATAGGTCAAATATGGACTAATATATGGTTGATACAATATCAAAAGAAGTCTATGAGAATGTATAGTAAGATAGCCTTTAATGATTCTTTGGCCAGAAATATGTTCAATAGGTCAAAATGGACTAATGTCTGGTTGATGAAATATCAGAATGAGTCTATGAGTATAGAAAGTTCAAGTTCATGTAGAGAAAGTTCAAGTTCAAGTCCAAAGACTCTTTGGCCAGAAAAATGTTCAATAGTTCAAATGTGGACTAATATATGCTTGATGTAACATCAAAAGGAGTCTATGAGAACGCATAGAAAGGTAGCCTTTGATGATTTTGATGATCTAAGGAAATATATTTTGATGCCAGAAATATATTCGTTAGTTAAAATATGGACTACTGTCTGACTAATGAAATATCAGAATGAGTCTATGAGTATGTATAGAAAGTTCAAGTTTAAGTCCAAAGACTCTATGGCCAGAAAATTGTTTAATAGGTCAAATATGGACTAAAATATGGATGATGTAACATCAAAAGAAGTCTATGAGAATGAATACTAAGTTAGCCTTTGATGAACTCTTTTGCCAGAAATATGTCCAGTAGGTCAAGTTTAGACTACTGTCTGGCTGATAAAACATCAAAAGGAGTCTATGAGTATGTAGAAAGATCAAGTCCAAGGATTCTCTGGCAAGATATATGTACAAAAAGTCATATTTGAACTACTGAAGAAACATCAGAAGGAGTCTAGAGTATGAATAGAAAGTTCAAGATTAAGGACACTTTGTCCAGAAATGTGTTTATAAGGTCAAATATGGTCTAATCTATGGTTGAAGTAACATCAGAAGGAGACTATGAGTATTTATAGAAAGTTCAAGTTCAAGTTCAAAGACTCTTTGGCCAGAAATATGTTAAGTAGGTCAAATATGGACCACTGTCTGGCTGATGAAACATCAAAAGGAGTCTATGAGTATGTATAGAATATTCAAGATTAAGGACTCTTTGTCCCGAAATCTGCTCATAAGGTCAAATATGGTCTAATCTATGGTTGAAGTAACATCAAAAGAAGTCTATGAGTATGCATAGCAAGTTAGCATTTGATAAGACTTTGGCCAGAAATATGTTAAGTAGGTCAAAAATGGACCACTCTCCTGATGATAAAACATCAGAAGGAGTCTATGAGTATTTATAGAAAGTTCAAGTTCAAGTTCAGACTCTTTGGACAGACATATGTTAAGGAAGTCAAATATGGACCACTGTCTGGCTGATGAAACATCAGAAGGAGTCTATGAGTATTTATAGAAAGTTCAATTTCAAGTTCAAAGACTCTTTGGACAGAAATATGTTAAGTAGGTCTAAAATGGACCACTGTCTGGCTGATGATACATCAGAAGGAGTTAATGAGTATGTACAGAAAGATCAAGTTCAATGATTCTCCGGCAAGATATATGTGCAAAAAGTCGTATTTGAACTACTGATGAAACTTCATAAAGATTCTAAGATTATGTAGAAAAGTTCAAGATTAAGGACTCTTTGTCCAGAAATGTGTTCATAAGGTCAAATATGCTCTAATCTATGGTTGAAGTAATATTAAAAGAAGTCTATGAGTATGCATAGTAAGTTAGACTTTGAAAAGAATTTGGCCAGAAATGTGTTAAGTAGGTCAATTATGGACCACTGTATGGCTGATGAAACATCAGAAGGAGTCAATGACTATGTAGAGAAAGATCAAGATTAAGGATTCTCTGGCAAGATATATGTACAAAAAGTCATATTTGAATTACTGATGAAACTTCAGAAGGAGTCTATGAGTATAGAAAGTTCAAGATTAAGGACTCTTTGTCCAGAAATGTGTTCATAAGGTCAAATATGGTCTAATCTATGGTTGAAATAACATAAAAAGAAGTATATGAGTATGCATAGTAAGTTAGCCTTTGAAAAGACTTTGGCCAGAAATATGCTAAGTAGGTCAAATATGGACCACTCTCTGGCTGATGAAATATCAGAAGGAGTCTATGAGTATTCATGGAAAGTTCAAGTTCAAAGACTCTTTGGCCTGAAATATGTTAAGTAGGTCAAATATGGACCACTGTCTGGCTGATGAAACATCAGAAGGAGTCTATGAGTGTTTAAAGAAAGTTCATGGACTCTCAGGCCAAAAATAGGTTCAAAATATCATATTTGAACTACTGATGAAACATCAGAAGGAGTCTATGAGAATGTATAGCAAGATCAAAATCGAGGACTCTTTTGCCAGAAATGTGTTCAGTAGGTCAAATATGGACCACTGTCTTGCTGAAGAAACATCGGAAGGAGAATATGAGTATTTATAGAAGGTTCAAGTTCAAGTTCAAAGACTCTTTGGCCAGAAATATGTTAAGTAGGTAAAATATGGTCCACTCTTTGGCTGATGAAACATCAGAAGGAGTCTATTATTTATTGAAAGTTCAAGTTCAAAGACTCTTTGGCCAGAAATGTGTTTAGTGGGTCAAATATGGACCACTGTCTTGATGATGAAACATCAGAAGGAGTCTATAAGTATAGATAGAAAGTTCAAGATTAAGGACTCTTTGTCCAGAAATGTGTTCATAAGGTCAAATATGGTCTAATCAATGGTTGAAGTAACATCAAAAGAAGTCTATGAGTATGCATAGAAAGTTAGCCTTTGATAAGACTTTGGCAAGAAATATGTTGCGTATGTCAAATATGGACCACTGTCTGGCTGATGAAACATCAGAAGGAGTCTATTATTTATTGAAAGTTCAAGTTCAAAGACTCTTTGGCCTAAAATATATGTTAAAAGGGTCAAATATGGACCCACTCTCTTGCTGATGAAACATCAGGAGTAGTCTATGAGTATGTATAGAAAGATCAAGTTCAAGGATTCTCTGGCAAGAAAAATGTACATAAAGTCATGTTTGAACTACTGATGAAACATCAAAAGGAGTCTGAGTATGTATAAAAGTTCAAGATTAAGGACTCTGTCCAGAAATGTTTTCATAAGATCAAATATTTTCTAATATATGGTTGAAGTAACATCAAAAGAAGTCTATAAGTATAAATAGTAAGTTAGTGTGTAATAAGATTTTGGCCAGAAATATGTTAAGTAGGTAAAATATGGACTACTCTCTGGCTGATGGAACATCAAAAGGAGTCTTTGAGTATTTTTAGAAAGTTCAAGTTCAAAGACTCTTTGGACAGAAATATGTTAAGAAACTGTTGTGGCAATAATTCATCTCAAACAAACATCACTGCGTAAGAGACACTCAGAATCAAATTATATAAAATAGAAGTATTTATTCTTGCAAGAATAGGAGCAGTCTAATACACAGTTGTTACCCTGTGCAGAAGAGTGACACACCCCCAGACAGACTGAACTAGCTTTTATCTTAGTTTCAAGGCCTTCTTCCCCCCAGAGCCTTCCTCCCAGTAGTTTTCCATAGACGTCACTAGTTGGCCCACTAAGCTCCCCTGCACCAAATGGCCTTCTGACATCTAGGTCAGAGGTCCTTGTTCGTCTGTTCTCTGGAGTGTCTCCCCCTTCTGCCTCCCCAGGTACATAAACAGAATCTTCTCTCACTCCAAGTGAGAGACACACATGTGACATTCTTTGAATCATCTATATTTTACTAAAGATCAATGAATATCATTAAAATTGCCACCACAACTCCTCACTTTTTATCATTCTGATTACCCATAATCACAATAATAAACAATAAAACAAATTTTAAGTCATATCATCACACTTATACTCTTCATCTCTGATTTTTGCATAAATGATCACTCTCCTTGAACCTGTGAAGAAAAGTTTAGAATGAAGAAGCATAAGGCTGTTTTTTGGGGGAAAGGCCCCGTAATATTTTAGCAAGCAAGTAAACATTTTTACTGGGCCGGGCTAAACGAGAAATCCCTGTTCCTGCGCTCCTGTAAACAGACCCTCAGTCACACCAGTAAGGAGTAAATAGTTATAACACAATAAGGAAACCAACAGAAAAAGTATAATAAAAAATCCCTCAGTTTCAACCCCTGTCCTTGTACGCCATCTCGTAACACGGATGACCGCTGCTTGTAACCTTCTTTAAATCTTTTGCCCTTAATCTTTCTCAGAAAATAAACAAATAGAAGAAAAACAAACAGAACATACATTTAACACATATCTCACTGTAGCTCCCGCTAACTGTATCGTCACATAATTTTGTTCATCCTTGGGATAGACTGTCATTTTCACCAATTGAACAGACAGCATGTTTCACCTGTCACTGTAATCATATTCACCCATGAATAACAAAATTATTAGAATAACAATCCTAACTCCTATCATTAGGCTTTTTCCATTAATCTACGCCTATCTCCATATTTCACCTCGGTTTTCCTAACCATATTTTGTTCACTTCTAATTCAATTTAGTAAGCTCTATTTAATGCCATATTTAACAAAATCTAACCAGAGAAGTCTTATAATTTTATCCATTCTTCTAACCAATGCAGTTGTTCAATATTAACTCTAATATTTCCATTACGGACACAATCAATATATTTTCTACATTTACAATCAAATCAATACCTAGTTTGATTCAATCAAACAAAATCATCACAAAAACAGATTCTTCTGTTAAACTTAAACCATCAGTTGTGTTGATCATCTCGTTCGCCCCACGGACGTTCCGTGTTCTTTTACCTTTAACTTTTAATTCAAACATGCTGTGGTTCTACTTAATAAGCTTCAACAATTATCCCTATAATTTACATTAATTAATAGATCTTCTCTTCCCAAAGACATTTTCCTTAAATATTTCCTAATGAATAAGTAACCAATCAAATCTTTTGATCTACTGTATATCAATACTAAGCCCTATTTTGATTTAATCAAATAAAATCCTCAAAATAATCACAAAACCACATTCTTAAACCATTAGTTGGTTCACATCCTCCTCCAGGCGTGTTGATCATCTCGTTCGCCCCATGGACTATGGGATGGTTGTGGCCTGTTGGTGTAGGTGAGAGGCTTGGACCCAGGTGTCACACTCTCCAACCATTTTCTGATCCTTATAAGGTTTTCCCTTATATCACGACCGCACCCCCACTGGAGTGAACTGTCACCTGTGAATGGAGACCTTAAGTATTTTGTTAGTGACCGCTTGACAGCCGCTCGTCCCCTTTGGTGTGACCTGTGGAATCAACAACCTGAAACATTATCTCCGGATAATTTCTTGCTCACTTAATAGCACTCGGGGTCCTTTTACCCTGAAAAACACTCAACCCCTGTCCTCATGTCCACACAATATTTATACATTTGGAACAGAATTAGTTCTGTTTGATCCAATCCATCCTGACATTCTGTAAAAGGAAAATTTTAAGTTATGCGCTGCGCAGGTGTAGCACCTTTCTGCCACAATAATAACCCAGGCCAGGATAGTTAGCCAAATTCATCCATAGCCATCATTTTATTGGGCACATTTTGCCCTGTCTCCCAATCCTGCATGCTCTCTGTAAAGAGAAACAAATTTCGAGATTATTGTCAGATAGTAAAGTATGTAGTTTCTTTTGTCTACTGTTCTCCCGTGGCCTTCGATGCCCTGGCGTTTCCTGTTGAAACAATCTTTGTTATTGGTGTGTGTGGCACACTCACAGACATCCATTTTGTTAGGCAGAAAAATGGCTTATTTCAGGGCTTTTATCCAATTACCCCTAGTGTTCTCCCAACATTCATTCAGCAAATGTGAACCCCTTAATAAACCATATTTGGCAATTGTTATACCATCTCCCTCTTGATGCACGACACAACTCGAGCATCAATTTATCATAACATTTAACATAGTGTTTTTTATAAAGTTTGCCATCAACACTAACCCAAACGTTGTCCTTCAGACAAATTTCCTCCAGACATCTTTCTCTGCCTCTGAAACAAAAATATTACATTCTTCACTTAAAGCCACAATCTCATCTTCTTATCGAAGTATTTGAAAGGCAACGGCCCTCAGTCTCACAGCGTATCCTGCTTTTCAGGCCTGTTGTTCGGTCTCTCAAGTCAGTCATCTACAAACATTTCCAAAGTCATCAATTTTCCCTATCAGGTCAGGTCGTGCTGTGCAGACTTGGTCAATGTCAGTCAATCATTTCTCCCCCTTTGTTCACAATAATCATAAATGTGGGGGGCTCTCTTGATAATTTCATGTTGACTTAGCCAATATGTCACTTTGTTGTTTCCCTCAAATCTACAACATTTTCATTTATCTCAGCCCATGCCAGATGGTGATCTACAACTACACAATTCCAATTTACTTAAACTGATCTTCAAATCTACATTATGTATGACAAAAGTATTACTACCAGACAGAGCTTGATGGCCAATCAACTTAAAGCTTGTCCCATGTTCTGTATTGTCTTTTCATCAGAATTATCAGCTTCTTTAAAATTTGTCATTTGCCTTAACCCATCTGTAATGATAAACTCATTCCAGAGGTTAATGACGCAATATACACACCATTCAGGCGGAATATTAGTGCCCCAAACTAATACATACAAGACATAAAGTGATGTCACCATCACACACACTCATACTAGACACACATATGTTAACTGCTCATTCTCAATGTTCACTTTTCTTTATATTATTGCTTAAAGATTTAAATTTTAAATAAGCTTTTAACCTTTCCATTTTCCTGTAGCTTCTACCTAATTTTACATGGTATCTTAACCACTTTCAAAGCACATCTGTTCATTATTCATTTGATTTTTAGACAAGTCAGCTGGGTTGTTTTGTTTCATTATCATTATTTTGCTTCAGCTTGCTCTAGCAGGCAGATAACAGAAAGACAGACACAGTTACCATCCCTTCCTCCAACTCAGGCAGTCTCTCTCACTATAAACAAATAATTTTTCCACCAGCCTCCTAAGGCTGTAACATAGACAAAATTTGTATTCATTACAATAACCTTTGACCATTCACCTTTGTCATCCAGACTTTCCTTAAATCAAAAGCTGTCTTCATCTTTAGCCACCACCATGTCTAACGACCTTCAAGAGTTAAAACTATGTCATAGACCTATTAGTTCAAAATCAACACTATGATTTTCCTTGCCCATAAGGCAACCAGTACATAAAAAGTTTTGCTACTGTCTCCACAACAACTAATGGGAATCACTCAATGGCCTCAGCTGGCTCCTGCTCGCCCACTCCTGTTAGCCCTTTATCTATAATCTCCATCAGGGTGTTTTCCCCTGGCATATTTGCAGACGCTTGTCACAATAAAAAAAACAAGCCATACAACTAATGCGGTTTCTTCTGGCGAGTGGTAAATAGAGGAGCTTTGCTTTATTGGGGAGACATGCCGTGACTCGTCACCGCGTCATCTCCCCTTAACGGCATAAGGACGCTGCTGGCCTCACAGCTCCTGCTCAACCCTCATACCTGTCTCACATAACACACCTCCATTCAGGAGATGCCCAATGACTTTACGTGATCCACTCTGGCTTAGGTTGCCCCCTGTCTGGCCAAAGAAGGTCTTACCCGTCATAGAGATGGTCACTCGTGCCCACTGGTGACCGCTCTTTCCCATCACACAATCAGTTCTCTTCAACAGAACTCAGCTGTTTTCTGGAGCTTAGGAAAGGCACGTTCAAGAGTCACCAGGGCCATTCGGATTGCCTAATAGTGTTCACACAGGGAGACAGGTCAATAACAACAGTATTTAATCACTTAAATCCATTAACTATCTTAAAAGCAGCAACCTAGCTACTTGGATTATACTCAGTGAATTTAGATCACAACCGTACATTCAGTGTACTTCATCTGTAGCCGGAGCCATCGGTCCTGAATGGTGGAGACTAAATGAGACAAAGAAGTTACTGGTCCTAAAATAAGCTAATCAAAATGTCATCTCTATCTGTATTATTATTTTAAATACTTCTTTACAGTCATTCAGTTTTATTTTTAAAACAAATTGCTCTCTAAATGGTTTCTTTTAACATCTCTGTGTCTATGATCCTTCAACTGAAACACTGTGCTTTACATATTATCACAGATACCAGCTTTTAGCTGACTCATTGAATGAGAGAGACTCTGAGACTCTATTGGATGGTACACTGCTCTCTCATATACTTCTAACATCAAACTTTTATCTACCATCTTTTAACTCTATCCCAGCTTAAGGCATCTTTGCCAGAAATTACATACGGTTTCAAATAAACATATTATTTATATTTGTCTTTTGCCCACCTCAGGGAATTTAGACATTACAAATTTCCACTCAGATTGAGTCTCTGTCGCACTGGCAGTTTCAGGCACAGCACACATCAAATTTTAGATAAGCGAACTGTTTCATTACAGCCCATAACAAACTTATCTGTTGAAAGCAAAACATCAGCTTCTAGTTCTTTCATGGTCAACTTTTCAAGCTGTTTGTTTAATCAGATGCCTTTCAACACATTTTACATTTAGCAACTGTTAATTCAGTAGCCTACTGCTTCTGCTTATTTGTTCTTACATAATGGTAATTATTCTAGTTCTCAATAACAAGTTCTCAATTACCATAATTTAATCTCTGACTTCAAAGTTTTCTCTTCTAGGAGTTTATCAGTCTCCAATCAGGATTCACACTAACTTTGACAAGGGTACTCTGCATCTTTTGCAGTTATTATAAATCATCTTTGAGATCTGTCTCTCTATATTACCTTTACGGCTCCAACTAACTGCACACCCTTGAAGCAGCCCAGCAAACACGTGTATGTGGGGCCCACATGGGTTACACATGGGCTACGTGGGTACAGAGTGGGCATGGGCTCAAAATGGGCATCTTATCTGGGGCCCACTTGGGTCAACTAAGTAGGTCCAACATGGGCAAACCCAGGTGGGCTCCCCATATGGGACCTAGTTGGTTCACTAATGGGAAATTGAGTACATGGGTTGAAAATGGGCTACAAGGGGACTAATTCAGTTTACCAAGACAAGTGCAAAAAGTCAATCCCAAAGATTGATTACACTGCACCTTTGAAAAAGAAAGTATTGTTATTTTGTCACTTTAACATGTGACTTTAATCTATTAAAAATCTATAAATGCCAACACAATTGCAATTGTACCCAATTTTTGCAAATTAAAAGGACCAAGAAACTTCGGATACAGAGAAAAAAAAAAAAAAAAAAAAAAGACTTGAAAGTGTACAAATCTTTGGCAGGATGGATCTCGCGAGATTTCATTCAGCAATTCCCATCCCCCACTCCACGCCCTGAATCGCGCGGGCGCCATAGCACTCTCACTCATTCTGCTGTAATTTTCGGGAGGAGATTCTTGCTGTATTCAAGGTAAGAACTACAATCTTTTAAAAACTGAAATGTTAATTAAAATACATTGTTTTCAAAACATAATGTTAACCAAAAGCTTATTGTCACGTTAGAATTTCAGTTAGAATTTCGAGTTCCCTCAGATCGCGCCATTTTCCCTTATTTCTGGCGCTCTGCACGCTATTATAGCAAGTAATATTCTTAGTTTCTTATAATTGTTAAAGGTCAACTCTCCCAAAAAATGCAACCTAGGGCCTTTTTGTGAATCTACCCGAGGCAAACCTTTGTTTAAAAGCATAATTATGATGGAAACGCCAGTATTAAGATAGACCGTATTTTAGCTGTTGTTGTTTCCGGCCGCCGGTTTCTTGTCAGTCAAAAATAGTCGAAAAAATACTATTTGAACTGTGTATTATAACAAGTTGATTGGAGTTGAGACTCCAGCATAAAAATTGTACCACTGTTTTACAATATAAATCCCACAATGGCAGCAGTTTCTTAATTTTTATAAGATGTGCACATTAAACACCCAAAATGAAAGCAGGACATATTAATATTTCGAATTTAATTAACGTTACCCGACAAGCCTGTTTAATCTGTCTGCTACCGTCTATATTGTGATCACAGAACAGCGTCATACAGCGACCATTTTAGCTTTTATTCTAAAAGTGTGCACATTCAATAAAATATTTAGGCTACATTCTTGATGTTTAATTTTAAATAAATCTTTAATAAATGTCTATTTTGTCACAGAACAACTAGTTTTCACTGAATTATGATACCTGAGAAGCTTTAACACCATCTCGGCAACCCTTTGGATTCCTGTGCTATTTTTTCCTTTCTTTATTTAGTGCTAATTCAAAAACAACTGCACAAAAGATACCCAATATAGTTACACTTTAGAATACTGTTTCAAATAATTAGTAATTCCTTTTGATGGATTTGGTAACACACATGTACAGTATTTTAAACGTTTACAGGGGTAAGTCGTGATTTTATTGCCTTCTGAATCCATAATGTCAGTGTATTGTATTGTATGTATTGTGTATCTATCTAGTGTATGACTCGATACACAATACACACAATAGATTACTACTTCTGATGTAAAATAGCCATCGATTAACCTATGGCTGCACGATTTGGGAGGAAATGTAATTGTGATTATTCAGGTTAATTTTTTTGTGTTGTCTCCCCCATAATGATAATCTTGTTTTTCCTTAGGTTGGCATGGTGGACTCACTCTCGCTGTTATCCAAGGTAAATTATCAACACTATCACCCCTTAAATGTGTTTTATTTAACTAAATACATCATAATCAGCTAAAAAGCATGCGCAGGTCACTTTACTTCCTGAACAAGTGCGTAGCCGAGTCCGTGTTGCTTTCACATTCACGCGAACCGCAGCACGGATCAAGTGCAACCGAACTCAGAGCACCTCCTCCAGGCAGTCTCGGGTTCGGTACCCCAGTGCGCACCCGGGTCCGCATGACAGCGTTCACATTAGCGATTTTTCATGCAAACAGTGCTCCGTTCCGAACTAAACTGCCAGTGTGAAAGCACCCTAGACTTTTCAAGTAAGCCAACTGAAGGAGCCTACTGTACACGTTAGCGCCTATTTGTTTACGCTAGGAATTCGCAGGCTAAGTGACTGAGGGTGCTTTCACACTGGCAGTTTAGTTCGATAACTAACTAACGTTAGCCCAGTGCATAACAACAATAGTTGATTGCTGAACAGAAATCGTGTCAGATGTGGAGTGAAAAATGTCAAGGTGGAGATAACTGCTTTGCTGCAAGGGCTCAAATATGGAATTTAATCTCACTCTAATGCTCTTTTATGTATTTTTCAGGAGGCTTGAAAAAAAATGCCCTTACAAACCAAATTGCCAGAAGAGACGCAGAAAAGGCAGTGTCAAAGTGGCTAATCGGTGCCAGGGACAGGGGAAGAAAGCATACTGCGAGGGCACACGGTGGAGAGCCAGATGGGTAAAAGTCTTAAGATATGCTTGTTTTTATATGGAAATACAAACTTTAAAAAGACAAGAATGATTGTAGCCAAAATATTTTGAATCAGGGGTTTTCAAACTTGTCCTGGGAACCCTCAGCACTGCACACCCACTTCAGATCTAGCAGTTTCTACTAATGAGCTAATGTGATGAATCAGGTGTATTAGATGTGGGAGACATACAAAGTCTGCATCCGAAAACTTAGGCAGCTGACTCATTGCCTTGCTGCCTTATCAGGCAATGTCTTAGCAGGCAGCGTTTACACACTAAGGTGCCTCACAAAACTGATTTTAGACAGACTTATGAGGCAGCATAATGGTTTAACAACAAAGTGAACATTTAATGACTTGAATATTGAAATTACTTCAAAAGAGGTAAAAATGGGTCAAAATGTACATTTTGTGCATTCAATATGTGCAGATGGTGTTCCAGGACAGGTTTGCAAACCCCCTTATCTTGATAAACTTGATGTGGGGCACCAAAAGGCTAACCTGACACATCTGTTTGAACTGTGAAAAGGAATTAAAAAAAGTGGCATAATGGTTGATTCATTCATTTATTTTCTCTTTTCAAAGGACCGTTGGGAGAGCGACGACAGAGGAGTGAGAAGCTGTTTTGGAAATTGTCAGGAGCTTTAACTTTTTTTATAGTTAACATTTTGATACTTGTGTTTTATAAAGTTGTAAATGTGCAATGTTCTAATAGTCATGTTAAAATTGTTATTATAACTTGCTTAATAAAGTAAAGCATGAACTACTGCTTCTGTTCATTGAATACCTTTAACATTTTAGTGTAGTTTAGTGGATTACATGTAATGTTTGTATTTAGGGGTTTACTGTAAAATAAGGTAACCCAAACAAACAAATATAGTCGCCCATATATATACCTGTTGTGGCCCATAAGAGCCCTAGATAAGACCTATCTGGGTCCCATCATCAACCCATGTGGGCAGACTCCTGTAGGCCCTAAATGGGAGCTACCTAGGTTACCCATATGGGCCCGATATGGAGCCCATCAAGATCCCATCATCAACCCATCTGGGCTAACCCATGTGGGGCCTCCATGGAAACTGAGGACAAAATTACCTGGGTCCCAGTTGGGTAGCCCAGGTGGGCCCCAGATATCAGCCCAAGTACAACCCCTTTGGGCCCCACATGGGTGTGTTGGCTGGGAGTGTGTGTCCCATTCAGGAATGTAAACAGACCCACTGATAAGCAGTTCTCTGTATTCCTTTGACCATCCACCAATGGCGGATTCAATCACAATAGCCAAATCATACTCTTCATCATTATTATTGGCAGAACATAATTTCATGAGCAGCACAGAAAATGCTCAAAATATTCGAATTTGTTTTCTGTCTTTACCTTACTAATTTGGTATTATCATCAACAACACTAATTACAAGTACTGTTGCTGTTATCCCAGCTTATCTTTTACAAAACATCATCTGCAAATCTCTTCAAAGTGAGATCTTCAGAGCAAAGCTGTTTACAGCATTTGCTCTCTTCTGTCTCACTATTTATTTATTTATTTATTTTCCCGGACTGTTCCGTTACTCTTCATAAAGTGTAACAATTTGTACATCATTATTTTCATTACAACTGGTTTGAAGCCTTTTTTCTTCCATCACATGGTTAGTCTGCAGATTCAACTTAATATTATCATTATTGTCTCAGTCTTATCTCTACTGTTTCTCCAAAACAGATTATATTACTCAGTCCGTAAATTACACAGACAACCATTATAGCTACTTGCTTCAATACCCTTATTTTCTTAACATTAATAAAATAAAGCAGATATATCATCTTTTCAATCATTATTTTATCAAAATCTAGAATTGTTCCCCATTCTGCTTAAAACATTCTTCATATCATGTTAATCCCTGTCAATCATACAATGCCTTATTTTATTCTAAAACTTTTCATATAATTTAAACAGTTAATTTGACTTCCATAAATTCTGTCAGACCATGTCTATTTTTATCACATATAGTTTTCTACTATATTTCTCCTTTCTTTTCCCTACATGCCAGTTCCTTCATTATCTAACCAGTACATGATTGTTTGCACAATCCCCACACACACATGTTGAACGCAGCCACAACAACCTTTTGTCCCGCTGCCCTGTTCCACTGATTCTCGCACACTCTTAGTCTATTTGTGCTCAGTGTTCCCTCCCTGGGGAAATCATGGTATTTTCTCAGTTTTTTCAATATCTAAAACATACATTTTCCCCCATACTTTCCTAGTTCTACAGAAAACCGGTGTATCAAATTTCGCAAGCTTGCTTTTGAGACATCCCCATACCGGCTGTTTTCTGTTCTCTGTGGATTTCTCTTCAACGCGCGTTTTCTTTAATCTGTTAGGCGTCCCTAACAAATCCGACTCTTTTCTTTTAACCCAAATCGGTCGGGTTGCACTATTAGTGCCCTCCTAATTATGGTTTACCAAAAAAATTCTGGTTCCCCCTAATTAGTCTCAGCACCTAAAAACAATTCGCTCCGTGGTGGAGCAACTCGTTTCCAGGTTACCTATCTGTTTGAAATCTCTTGATCTGTTACAGTTCTCACTTAATCCCAGATTATTTATCTGCTTGAAATTTCTTGTTCTGTTACAGACCTCAATTAATCTCAGATCATTTTCCCTCGTATCTGTTTGAAATTTCTTGATCTATATAGATCTCAATTAATCTCAGATTACGTACCACAGAAACAGCCTTCAGCCAATATGGTTCAATTTCACTCTTCCCCCAATTAAACCGAATTTAAATGACCCTTACCATGAAACGTTGTTTCATGCCACTTGCGGGTTCTTTAGATTCCAGTGGTCGATTCTCCCGGCCCTGATATCGGTCGGCCCCTCTCTCTCAAGTTTACGAGGTAGAGCTGGAACTTACTTAGTCCAGGTGGCCAAACACCGTCCGATCTCAGGTCCAGGAGGCACGTCCAAGGAATCCCACTTCTGACACCAAAACTGTTGTGGCAATAATTCATCTCAAACAAACATCACTGCGTAAGAGACACTCAGAATCAAATTATATAAAATAGAAGTATTTATTCTTGCAAGAATAGGAGCAGTCTTCTATTCAACACAGTTGTTACCCTGTGCAGAAGAGTGACACACCCCCAGACAGACTGAACTAGCTTTTATCTTAGTTTCAAGGCCTTCTTCCCCCCAGAGCCTTCCTCCCAGTAGTTTTCCATAGACGTCACTAGTTGGCCCACTAAGCTCCCCTGCACCAAATGGCCTTCTGACATCTAGGTCAGAGGTCCTTGTTCGTCTGTTCTCTGGAGTGTCTCCTCCTTCTGCCTCCCCAGGTACAAAAACAGAATCTTCTCTCACTCCAAGTGAGAGACACACATGTGACATTCTTTGAATCATCTATATTTTACTAAAGATCAATGAATATCATTAAAATTGCCACCACAGAAGTCAAATATGGACCACTGTGTGGCTGATGAAACATCAGGAGTCTATGAGTATTTTTAGAAAGTTCAAGTTCAAAGACTCTTTGGCCAAAAATATGTTAAGTGGGCTAATATTGACCACTGTCTGGCTGATGAAACATCATAAGGAGTCTATGAGTATGCATAGAAAGTTCAAGATTAAGGACTCTTTCAACCATGTTCTAATCTATGGTTGTCGTAACATCAAAAGGATGTGAGTATGCATAGTAAGTTAGCCCTTGATAAGAGTTTTGCCTGAAATATGTTAAGAAGGTCAAAAATGGACCACTCTCCTGCTGATAAAATATCAGGAGTCTGAGTATTTATAGAAAGTTCAAGATTAAGGACTACTTGTCCAGAAATGTGTTCATAAGGTCAAATATGGTCTAATCTATGGTTGTAGTAACATCAAAAGGAGTCTATGAGTATCCATAGTAAGTTAGCCTTTGATAAGACCTTGGCCAGAAATATGTTAAGTAGGTCAAATATGAACCACTGAAGATGAAACATCAGAAGGAGTCTATGAGTATTTAAAGAAAGTTTAAGGACTCTCAGGACAAAAATAGGTTCAAAATATCATATTTTAACTATTGGATGGCTGAAGAAACATCAGAACGAGTCTATATTTTTAGAAAGTTCAAGTTCAATGACTCTTTGGCCAGAAATATGTTAGGTGGGCCAAATATGTCTGGCTGATGAAACTTCAGAGTGACTCTATGAGTATGTATAGAAAATTCAAGAATAAGGACTCTGTCCAAAAATGTGTTCATAAGGAAAAATCTGGTCTAATCTAAGGTTGAAGTAACATCAAAAGAAGTTTAAGAGTATGCATAGTAAGTTAGCCTTTGATAAGACTTTGGCCAGAAATATGTTTAGTTCAAATATGGACCACTTTCTGGCTGATGAAACATCAGGAGGAGTCTATGAGTATGTATAGAAAGATCAAGTTCAAGGATTCTTTGGCCAGAAATATGTTCAAAATGTCATATTTGAACTACTCGATGGCTGCATTCGTTCTTGTATAGATTTCGATGAAACAGTGAAATTGTCATGTGTTATCTTTTCAATGCACAATGGAATTAATTGCCATGAAAGATACCTTATTATTTGTCAATTCTTAAATCCACGTGTCAATTTAGCTAGATTGAGTATGCAGTGCAATGCAAGAGCACACATGGTGTGGTATCTATTCAATGAACATCGGAACAAGTTCGTAGTTGTCTGCATGTACTGCAATTTATGTTGTGCTATATCAAATTATTTAGATATTGTATGCGATGCAGTGCAACATTACTATATTGCGTTTTTATCTCTCCATTTCACAACGGAGTATGTTAGTTTTTGTATACAATACATACATTATTCATGAATGCACAACGGATTAAGTTAGTTCTTGTATACAGTGTATAATGCACAATGAATGAGTGTTGTTCTAGTATGCTTTGCAGTGCTTTGCAGTTTGCACATATGGTTTATCTCCCTTTTGGGTATCACAACTGTGTGCTTTTGAATTCCAATGCACACAACATCTAACTCATGCTAACTTGCAAGATCTAACACTCTGAAGAATGCACAATAGCAGAATGAAGATTGCACAACGGAAGTTTTTGTATACCGTGCAATAAAACGACTGCTTTCCTTTTATGTTATGTTTTCAATGCACACAAGAATGATTTAGTTGTTCTATGCAGTGTAATGCAAAAGCACGCATATTGTGTTATCCGAAGGCGAATTTTATGTATTTTATGCGCAATGGAAGTTGCAGTGCAATGCAGCAAAGCATAAGTTGTATCTCTTCAGTGCACAATGAAATAAGTTAGCTTTTGCATGCAAATAAATGCACAACAGATTCATTTATATCGTGCATGCACTGCAATGAAACATCACTTATATCATGTGCTAATTCTTCAATGCACAGGGGAATGAGTTCTGTATATATGTTGCGATGCAACTCATATGCAATGCAGTATCTCTTAATTTCAAAATAAAACAAATTAGTTATATTTTAATTAATACTATGAAAGATAGTATTGAATGTTTTTCACTTCACAACGAATTCAGTTAGATTGGGTATGTTCAAAGAAACAGTGCATGTGTTATATCTTCTATGCAAAACAGAATGAGTTTAGTTCTTTATGCATTGCTATACAAAAGCACACATATTGTGCTATCCGAAGTGGTAACTCAACATGCGTGAATAATGCACAACGGAATAAGTTAGTTATTGTATACAGTTTAGTGAAACAGGTCATATGTTATGTCTTTAATGCACAACTGAAAACGTTAGCTTTTGCATGCAAATAAATGCACAACGGATTCATTTATATCGTACATGCAATGCAATGCAATATCACATATGTCATGTGCTACTTCTTCAATGCACAAGGGAATTAATTACTTCTGTATGCGTTGCTATGCAACAGCTCATGTGGTATGCGATATCTCTTCATTGCACAGCGAAATAAGTTAGACTAAGTATAACTCTATTACGTCACATGTGCAAGAGCACATATTGTGTTATCTCTTCAATGAACAGCAAAATTAGTTAGTTGTTTTATGCATTGGAATGCAAAAGCATGCATGTTGTTAAGTTTTCGGATGTCAACACGGGTGCTTTTGCATTCCAATGCATACATCACCTTACTAATTTTGCTGTTTATTGGAGAGATTACATATTTGTCGTTGCATTGCATTGCAAGATCTAAATTACTCTGAAGAAGCACAACAGAAGATTGAATTATTCAGTTATTGTATATGAACGGAATAAGTTAGTTTATTGTATACAGTTCAATGAAACAGACCATGTCAGTCAGTAAATTCAGGTCCCATATGCAGCGCTATGCAACAAGCACATATGTTGTATCTCTCCAATGCACAATGAAAACGTTAGCTTTTGCATGCAAATAAATGCACAACGAATTAATTTATATCGTACATGCAATGCAATATCCCATATGTCATGTGCTACTTCTTCAATGCACAAGGGAGTTAATTACTTCTGTATGCGTTGCGATGCAACAGCTCATGTGGTATGCGATATCTCTTCATTGCACAGCGAAATAAGTTAGACAAAGTATAACTATAACTTCATATGTGCAAGAGCACATATTGTGTGCTATCTCTTCAATGAACAGCAAAATTAGTTAGTTGTTTTATGCATTGGAATGCAAAAGCATGCATGTTGTTTAGCCTTCGGATGTCAACACACGTGCTTTTGCATTCCAATGCATACATCACCTTACTCATTTTGCTGTTTATTGGAGAGATTACATATTTGTCATTGCATTGCATTGCAAGATCTAAATTACTCTGAAGAAGCACAACAGAAGATTGAATAATTCAGTTATTGTATATGAACGGAATAAGTTAGTTTATTGTATACAGTTCAATGAAACAGACCATATCAGTCAGTAAATTCAGGTCCTATATGCAGCGCTATGCAACAAGCACATATGTTGTATCTCTCCAATGCAAAATTAAAATGCACAACGGATTAATTTGTCTCGTGCATGGATTGCAATGAAACATCAAGTATGTCAGTGCTACTTCTTCAATGCACAGGGGAATTAATTAATTCTGTGTAAGTTGCGATGCAACTGCTCATATGTAATGTAATATCTCTTCCTTTCAAAAGAAAACAAATTAGTTATTTTATGCAATACCATGAAAGATAGCATATTTCATGTATTTCACTTCACAACGAATTCAGTTAGATTGAGTATGTTCAATGAAACAGTCCAGATGTTATATCCTCAATGCACAACGGAATGAGTTTAGTTCTTTATGCATTGCTGTGCAAAATGCATAGCTTTGCAATGCAATACGTTGCAAAGCAACAGCTCATATGTTATGCGATATCTCTTAATTGCCCAGTGAAATAAGTTAGACTGAGTATGCAATGCACTAGAAGAGCAACAGTAAAATGCATCGGAATAAGTTCGTTCTTGTATGCATTGCAATGCAACAGCAAGATGATTTATCTCCAAGTAATATCTTGCAATGCATTGCAACAACACACATGTAATCTCTTCAATGAACAGCAAAATGAGTTAGTTGTTTTATGCATTGGAATGCAAAAGCATGCATTTTGTGTTACCCACTTTCGGATGTCACAACACGCGTGCTTTTGCATTCCAATGCATACAACATCTAACTCATTTTGCGGTTCATTGAAGAGAATACATGTGTGCTGTTGCATTGCATTACAAGATCTAACTTTGAAGAATACACAATCGAAGATTGAATAATTCACAATAGAATAAGTTAGTTATTGTATACAGTTCAATGAAAAAGACCATGTCACTACTGTGATTCCTCAATGCATAAAGTCAGTAAACTTAGGTCCTGGATGCAGCGCTATGCTACAAGCACATATGTTGTACTCTTCAATGCACAGAAATAAGTTAGATTTTGCATGCAAATAAATGCATAACGGATTCATTTATCTCGTGCATGGATTGCAATGAAATATCACATACCGGTATGTCTTGTGCTACTGTCACGGTTTATAAATTCGTTGGCTCCTTCTAGTCTCGTGTTTCTGTTGTTTAATGTGTGGGTGTGTGTGAGTGGGCGGCTCCTCTCTGATCAGGAAGATCAGCGATCCAGCTGATCGCAATCATCTCCCCAGCTGCTGCCTATCTTCTCACCTTTAAATACTCACCGAACTTTCCTCTCATTGTCAGATCGTTGTTTGATGTTCCTCGTGTGTGATCCTGTTCCCGTCATCGTCTTTCCTGTTTCCAGTCTGGTTCCACGGTTCGTCTCACGTCTGGATATCGTCACTCTGCACCACGGCACTTCACTCGGGATTACTGACCATCTTGTCCCTGCGTCACCAGCTTGTTGTGTGTGTTCTCTGACTTTTCCTGTGTGAACATTAAACGAGTTTTACTTGCACTTTTGCTTCCGCATCTTCTATCGTGATAGAACGATCTGACCAGCGATGGAAGCAGCAGGTGAATCGCCGACGTTGGATGATTTCGTCCAGTCCAGTCTTCAGCGTATGGAGAATCAAGAGAGGAACCTGAATGATACGGCGCGCGCCGTGCAGGCGTTGGTGACGCAGGTGTCCGAGCTCACCCAGCAAATACAACAGCTACGAGCTCCCACTGCGCCACCCACACCAGCCGTTCCCCCCGGACCATCAGAGAGCGCATCCCAGTCAGAGCCTCGACTACCAGTCCCGCAACCCTATGACGGTGAGCCCAGCTATTGTAGAGCATTTCTGAACCGTTGTTCTATGCACTTCTCGTTGCAGCCTCGGACTTTCTCACACGAACCTGCCAAGGTGGCATTCGTGCTGACCCTGCTGACTGGGAAAGCCGCTCTCTGGGGAACGGCTGTGTGGGAGAACCAGGATCCGTGCTGCGCCTCGTTCCTGACACTCGCCGCCGAGATGAGAAGAGTATTCGACCGCGCGGTCGCGGGGAGAGAGGCAGCTAGAATGCTCGCTGAGCTGAAACAGGAGGAGAGATCGGTATCTGATTACTCAATTCAGTTCAGGACCCTGGCGGCGGAGTGTCAGTGGAACGAGGAGGCGCAGTGGGACATGTTCCTGCATGGGCTGGCTGACCGCGTTCAAAGGGAGATCTACGCCCTGGACCTGCCCCCGTCTTTGAATGGACTTGTGGACCTGGCGCTTCGAGTAGACGCACGACTGACCAGAAGCGAACGTCGGACTCTACACAGCCGGGTTCCGGAGGGTACTGAGAGCCAGCGGTCCAGCGGCGGGAACGCGGTCAGCCCTACCTACGATCACGAGCCCATGCAGGTGGGGCGAGCTCGGCTTTCCCGGGAGGAGAAGGAGAGGCGGAGATCCCAAGGCCTTTGCCTTTACTGCGGGGCCGCGGGACACTTTGCATATAGTTGTCCGGTAAAAGGCCAAGCCCGGCAGTAAGCATGAGGCTACTGTCGGGTGGGATCTCCGCCGAGAAGACCTCATCAACATCTACGCTCCTCCCGGTAAGACTAAGATGGTCAGTACACAAGCAGGACTGTCAAGCACTGGTGGATTCAGGGGCAGAAGGTAACTTTATGGACCATTCATTTGCACGTAAATTCCAGATTCCCCTTTTCCCTCTCACCAGTAGGATATCTGTACATGCACTCAACGGTCAAGACCTTCCCACCATCTCCCTCATCACCGGACCAGTCGCACTTACCACTTCAGGCAACCACACCGAGACACTTTCCTTCTACATATTGGACTCCCCACTCGCACCTGTTGTCTTAGGACACCCCTGGCTCCTCAAACATAACCCAAGAATTGACTGGCAGCAGAAATCTGTGATGGAGTGGAGTAGTAAATGTTCTGAGTCCTGTCTGGTGTCTGCTTGTTCGTCTGTTGTTGTTTCTACGTTTCAGGAGGAGGCAGTGGATTTATCTAACGTGCCCGCGGAGTACCTAGACCTGAAGGAGGTGTTCAGTAAGTCTCGCGCTGCTTCTCTCCCTCCGCATCGTCCCTATGACTGTGCCATAGAGTTATTGTCAGGTAAGTCTCCGCCTAAAGGCAAGTTATATTCGCTCTCTGTTCCAGAGAGGGAGGCTATGGAGAAATATATTTCTGATTCTCTAGCAACGAAGTTTATCCGCCCTTCCTCTTCTCCAGCGGGGGCGGGGTTCTTTTTTGTGGGGAAGAAGGATGGATCACTGCGACCTTGCATTGATTACCGAGGGTTGAACAGCATCACGGTAAAGAATACCTATCCTTTGCCGTTGATGTCTTCAGCTTTCGAGAGGTTGCAAGGAGCATCGATCTTCACTAAATTGGACTTAAGAAACGCTTATCATTTGGTTCGCATCAGGGAGGGGGATGAATGGAAGACTGCTTTTAACACCCCTAGGGGGCACTTTGAATACTTGGTCATGCCGTTTGGGTTGTCCAACTCCCCAGCAGTCTTCCAGGCACTCGTCAACGACGTGCTGAGAGATATGGTTGACCAGTTCTTACTATGCATACTCATAGACTTCTTTTGATGTTACTTCAACCATAGATTAGACCATATTTTACCTTATGAGCACATTTCTGGACAAAGAGTCCTTAATCTTGAACTTTCTATAAATACTCATAGACACCTTCTGATGTTTCATCAGCCAGACAGTGGTCCATATTTGACCTACTTAGCCTTTGAACAGACTTTGGCCAGAAATATGTTAAAGAGCATATTGTAGGTAAAAAAAAAAATCTAAATTAATATATAACCTTGTATGAAAATACCATATGAAAAGGTAATGCAGGATTTAAAATGTTTTAAAACGACATAAGGGCACTAATTTAGTAGATAAAGTGAGCGTTTCTTGGACTGCTTGTAAAAACGGCTTTTTTTTCAACATCGCGTCATTTTACGTCACGCTAGGGAGCCTCAGCCTCGGCTCAGTGCAGAGTAGGCTGGCATTCAGTGAGAGCGGCCGTGAGTCAGTGTGTTTTCGGTAGTTTTTGTATTTCAATCTATCATCGTCATGGTAAATTATTGTGTTTGTGGAGGTTGCAAAAACTCCGGCCTGTCAGGACATCGAGTCCACAGGTTTCCCACACAAGAAAAACGGTACTGCTGTATATCTTTCGTGCCTGGTGCGGTTTGTGCAGGTGAAGAGACGGGATTTCTCTTCCGCATCGGCTTCGAGAAACGCGGTCGTGTGTAGCTTTCACTTCAGATCGTGTGTAGCGTTCACTTCAGATCGGAGGATTATCATCCCGGCGATATGATGGAGTTTAACATGGGATGCCGAAGCAAGAATATTGATCGTCGTATACTGTACCAATGGCATCAAATAGTGTGATATAGGTAGTCATGCCCTAAATAGAGGCAACTTGTAATTGAAAAACAAAATTACTAGGTTGATTAAATATTCAAATCTTTAATTTTATGTTTATGTTATAACCCAGATGAAAAATATGTTTTAAAAATGTACTTGAGTATGTTTTTAGTAACTTACAATAGAAATATACTCAAGTATAGTTTTTATACATTTAATAGTATACATCTACCCTAAACATACTAATGTCTGCTGGCCTGATATACGATGGTAATAATCTGTACAATATTGTGAGCACAGTGTATCGTTTAGCGAACGTGTATCTATAAGCACGTCTCTCACCAAGACACCTGTCCTGTTCTCCACTGGTTCTCCTCACACCACAACTCAATGTGTCTCTGACCGTTCTGTCTGACATTAATCCTGGCCTGTCCCTACTCTCTTGGCAGCATAGCAGGCTCATAATTGTATGGCTGTAGTCCATAATTGTAAGTAAGTATTTCCTCAGCGTCCGAAATGTCATTGCGATCCATTGTTTTCCTGTTGTTTGAATCGACCGCTCTCCCGCCCGTTACGTCACGCCCACCACACCCATTTTCAGACGCGGAAGTAACATTTTCTCACAAAAACGACTCCAGAAGCTTATGTAGCGTATTTATAAGAATATTTTAAAGAAAATCTAGTTCCTACATTATTTTTCTATACATTGACTCGTTGGGTCATCTAACCTGCAATATGCCCTTTAACTTACTATGCATACTCATAGACTTCTTTTGATGTTACTTCAACCATAGATTAGACCATATTTGACCTTATGAACACATTTCTGGACAAAGAGTCTTTAATCTTGATCTTTCTATGCATAATACTAGACTCTTTCTGAAGTTTCATCAGTAGTTCAAATATGACTTTTTGTACATATATCTTGCCGGAGAATCCTTGTTCTTGATCTTTCTATACATACTATACATTAACTCCTTCTGATGTTTCATCAGCCATAGAGTGGTCCACTTAAGGACCCACTTAACATATTTCTGTCCAAAGAGTCTTTGAACTTGAACTTTCTATAAATACTCATAGACTCCTTCTGATGTTTCATGAGCCAGAGAGTGGTCCATATTTGACCTACTTAACATATTTCTGGCCAAGGTCTTATCAAAGGCTAACTTACCATGCATACTCATAGACTTCTTTTGATGTTACTTCAACCATAGATTAGACCATATTTGACCTTATGAGCACATTTCTGGACAAAGAGTCCTTAATCTTGAACTTTCTATAAATACTCATAGACACCTTCTGATGTTTCATCAGCCAGACAGTGGTCCATATTTGACCTACTTAGCCTTAGAACAGACTTTGGCCAGAAATATGTTAACTTACTTTGCATACTCATAGACTTCTTTTGATGTTACTTCAACCATAGATTAGACCATATTTGACCTTATGAACACATTTCTGGACAAAGAGTCTTTAATCTTGATCTTTCTATGCATAATACTAGACTCTTTCTGAAGTTTCATCAGTAGTTCAAATATGACTTTTTGTACATATATCTTGCCGGAGAATCCTTGTTCTTGATCTTTCTATACATACTGTACATTAACTCCTTCTGATGTTTCATCAGCCATAGAGTGGACCATATTAGATCTACTTATCATATTTCTGTCCAAAGAGTCTTTGAACTTGAACTTGACCTTTCTATAAATACTCATAGACTCCTTCTGATGTTTCATCAGCCAGACAGTGGTTCATGCTTAACATATTTAACATTTAACAGTGGACCACCTACTTAACATATTTCTGGCCAAGGTCTTATCAAAGGCTAACTTACTATGCATACTCAGACTTCTTTTGATGTTACTTCAACCATAGTTTAGACCATATTTGACCTTATAAACACATTTCTGGACAAAGAGTCTTTGAACTTGAACTTGAACTTTCTATAAAAACTCATAGACTTGTGACGTTTCATCAGCCAGACAGTGGTCCATATTTGACCTACTTAACATATTTCTGGCCAAGGTCTTATCAAAGGCTAACTTACTATGCATACTCATAGACTTCTTTTGATGTTACTTCAACCATAGATTAGACCATATTTGACCTTATGAGCACATTTCTGGACAAAGAGTCCTTAATCTTGAACTTTCTATAAATACTCATAGACACCTTCTGATGTTTCATCAGCCAGACAGTGGTCCATATTTGACCTACTTAGCCTTTGAACAGACTTTGGCCAGAAATATGTTAAAGAGCATATTGTAGGTAAAAAAAAAAATCTAAATTAATATATAACCTTGTATGAAAATACCATATGAAAAGGTAATGCAGGATTTAAAATGTTTTAAAACGACATAAGGGCACTAATTTAGTAGATAAAGTGAGCGTTTCTTGGACTGCTTGTAAAAACGGCTTTTTTTTCAACATCGCGTCATTTTACGTCACGCTAGGGAGCCTCAGCCTCGGCTCAGTGCAGAGTAGGCTGGCATTCAGTGAGAGCGGCCGTGAGTCAGTGTGTTTTCGGTAGTTTTTGTATTTCAATCTATCATCGTCATGGTAAATTATTGTGTTTGTGGAGGTTGCAAAAACTCCGGCCTGTCAGGACATCGAGTCCACAGGTTTCCCACACAAGAAAAACGGTACTGCTGTATATCTTTCGTGCCTGGTGCGGTTTGTGCAGGTGAAGAGACGGGATTTCTCTTCCGCATCGGCTTCGAGAAACGCGGTCGTGTGTAGCTTTCACTTCAGATCGTGTGTAGCGTTCACTTCAGATCGGAGGATTATCATCCCGGCGATATGATGGAGTTTAACATGGGATGCCGAAGCAAGAATATTGATCGTCGTATACTGTACCAATGGCATCAAATAGTGTGATATAGGTAGTCATGCCCTAAATAGAGGCAACTTGTAATTGAAAAACAAAATTACTAGGTTGATTAAATATTCAAATCTTTAATTTTATGTTTATGTTATAACCCAGATGAAAAATATGTTTTAAAAATGTACTTGAGTATGTTTTTAGTAACTTACAATAGAAATATACTCAAGTATAGTTTTTATACATTTAATAGTATACATCTACCCTAAACATACTAATGTCTGCTGGCCTGATATACGATGGTAATAATCTGTACAATATTGTGAGCACAGTGTATCGTTTAGCGAACGTGTATCTATAAGCACGTCTCTCACCAAGACACCTGTCCTGTTCTCCACTGGTTCTCCTCACACCACAACTCAATGTGTCTCTGACCGTTCTGTCTGACATTAATCCTGGCCTGTCCCTACTCTCTTGGCAGCATAGCAGGCTCATAATTGTATGGCTGTAGTCCATAATTGTAAGTAAGTATTTCCTCAGCGTCCGAAATGTCATTGCGATCCATTGTTTTCCTGTTGTTTGAATCGACCGCTCTCCCGCCCGTTACGTCACGCCCACCACACCCATTTTCAGACGCGGAAGTAACATTTTCTCACAAAAACGACTCCAGAAGCTTATGTAGC
This sequence comes from Rhinichthys klamathensis goyatoka, assembly GCF_029890125.1. Lineage (NCBI taxonomy): Eukaryota > Metazoa > Chordata > Actinopteri > Cypriniformes > Leuciscidae > Rhinichthys > Rhinichthys klamathensis. The sequence goes on from NW_026606637.1 coordinate 583,096, forward strand.
GTATTTATAAGAATATTTTAAAGAAAATCTAGTTCCTACATTATTTTTCTATACATTGACTCGTTGGGTCCTCTAACCTGCAATATGCCCTTTAACTTACTATGCATACTCATAGACTTCTTTTGATGTTACTTCAACCATAGATTAGACCATATTTGACCTTATGAACACATTTCTGGACAAAGAGTCTTTAATCTTGATCTTTCTATGCATAATACTAGACTCTTTCTGAAGTTTCATCAGTAGTTCAAATATGACTTTTTGTACATATATCTTGCCGGAGAATCCTTGTTCTTGATCTTTCTATACATACTATACATTAACTCCTTCTGATGTTTCATCAGCCATAGAGTGGTCCACTTAAGGACCCACTTAACATATTTCTGTCCAAAGAGTCTTTGAACTTGAACTTTCTATAAATACTCATAGACTCCTTCTGATGTTTCATGAGCCAGAGAGTGGTCCATATTTGACCTACTTAACATATTTCTGGCCAAGGTCTTATCAAAGGCTAACTTACCATGCATACTCATAGACTTCTTTTGATGTTACTTCAACCATAGATTAGACCATATTTGACCTTATGAGCACATTTCTGGACAAAGAGTCCTTAATCTTGAACTTTCTATAAATACTCATAGACACCTTCTGATGTTTCATCAGCCAGACAGTGGTCCATATTTGACCTACTTAGCCTTAGAACAGACTTTGGCCAGAAATATGTTAACTTACTTTGCATACTCATAGACTTCTTTTGATGTTACTTCAACCATAGATTAGACCATATTTGACCTTATGAACACATTTCTGGACAAAGAGTCTTTAATCTTGATCTTTCTATGCATAATACTAGACTCTTTCTGAAGTTTCATCAGTAGTTCAAATATGACTTTTTGTACATATATCTTGCCGGAGAATCCTTGTTCTTGATCTTTCTATACATACTGTACATTAACTCCTTCTGATGTTTCATCAGCCATAGAGTGGACCATATTAGATCTACTTATCATATTTCTGTCCAAAGAGTCTTTGAACTTGAACTTGACCTTTCTATAAATACTCATAGACTCCTTCTGATGTTTCATCAGCCAGACAGTGGTTCATGCTTAACATATTTAACATTTAACAGTGGACCACCTACTTAACATATTTCTGGCCAAGGTCTTATCAAAGGCTAACTTACTATGCATACTCAGACTTCTTTTGATGTTACTTCAACCATAGTTTAGACCATATTTGACCTTATAAACACATTTCTGGACAAAGAGTCTTTGAACTTGAACTTGAACTTTCTATAAATACTCATAGACTCCTGACGTTTCATCAGCCAGACAGTGGTCCATATTTGACCTACTTAACATATTTCTGGCCAAGGTCTTATCAAAGGCTAACTTACTATGCATACTCATAGACTTCTTTTGATGTTACTTCAACCATAGATTAGACCATATTTGACCTTATGAGCACATTTCTGGACAAAGAGTCCTTAATCTTGAACTTTCTATAAATACTCATAGACACCTTCTGATGTTTCATCAGCCAGACAGTGGTCCATATTTGACCTACTTAGCCTTTGAACAGACTTTGGCCAGAAATATGTTAACTTACTATGCATACTCATAGACTTATTTTGATGTTACGTCAACCATAGATTGGACCATATTTGACCTTATGAACACATTTCTGGACAAAGAGTCTTTAATCTTGATCTTTCTATGCATAATAATAGACTCTTTCTGAAGTTTCATCAGTAGTTCAAATATGACTTTTTGTACATATATCTTGCCGGAGAATCCTTGTTCTTGATCTTTCTATACATACTATACATTAACTCCTTCTGATGTTTCTTCAGCCATAGAGTGGTCCACTTAAGGACCCACTTAACATATTTCTGTCCAAAGAGTCTTTGAACTTGAACTTTCTATAAATACTCATAGACTCCTTCTGATGTTTCATGAGCCAGAGAGTGGTCCATATTTGACCTACTTAACATATTTCTGGCCAAGGTCTTATCAAAGGCTAACTTACCATGCATACTCATAGACTTCTTTTGATGTTACTTCAACCATAGATTAGACCATATTTGACCTTATGAGCACATTTCTGGACAAAGAGTCCTTAATCTTGGACTTTCTATAAATACTCATAGACACCTTCTGATGTTTCATCAGCCATAGAGTGGTCCATATTAGATCTACTTAACATATTTCTGTCCAAAGAGTCTTTGAACTTGAACTTGACCTTTCTATAAATACTCATAGACTCCTGATGTTTCATCAGCCAGACAGTGGTTCATGCTTAACATATTTAACATTTAACATTTAACAGTGGACCACCTACTTAACATATTTCTGGTCAAGGTCTTATCAAAGGCTAACTTACTATGCATACTCAGACTTCTTTTGATGTTACTTCAACCATAGTTTAGACCATATTTGACCTTATAAACACATTTCTGGACAAAGAGTCTTTGAACTTGAACTTGAACTTTCTATAAAAACTCATAGACTCGTGACGTTTCATCAGCCAGACAGTGGTCCATATTTGACCTACTTAACATATTTCTGGCCAAGGTCTTATCAAAGGCTAACTTACTATGCATACTCATAGACTTCTTTTGATGTTACTTCAACCATAGATTAGACCATATTTGACCTTATGAGCACATTTCTGGACAAAGAGTCCTTAATCTTGAACTTTCTATAAATACTCATAGACACCTTCTGATGTTTCATCAGCCAGACAGTGGTCCATATTTGACCTACTTAGCCTTTGAACAGACTTTGGCCAGAAATATGTTAACTTACTATGCATACTCATAGACTTCTTTTGATGTTACTTCAACCATAGATTAGACCATATTTGACCTTATGAACACATTTCTGGACAAAGAGTCTTTAATCTAGATCTTTCTATGCATAATAATAGACTCTTTCTGAAGTTTCATCAGTAGTTCAAATATGACTTTTTGTACATATATCTTGCCGGAGAATCCTTGTTCTTGATCTTTCTATACATACTATACATTAACTCCTTCTGATGTTTCATCAGCCATAGAGTGGTCCATATTTGACCTTATAAACACATTTCTGGACAAAGAGTCTTTGAACTTGAACTTGAACTTTCTATAAATACTCATAGACTCCTGACATTTCATCAGCCAGACAGTGGTCCATATTTGACCTACTTAACATATTTCTGGCCAAGGTCTTATCAAAGGCTAACTTACTATAAATACTCATAGACTTCTTTTGTTTTTACTTCAACCATAGATTAGACCATATTTGACTTTATGAACACATTTCTGGTCAAAGAATCCTTAATCTTGAACTTTCTATTAATACTCATAGACTCCTTCTGATGTTTTATCAGCAGGAGAGTGGTCCATTTTTGACTTACATAACAAATGAGCAGAATTCTCAGATTTCTGGACAAAGAGTCCTTAATCTTGAACTTTCTAAACATAGAGACTTGTTCTGATGCTTCTTCAGCCAAATTTGACCTTTTGAACATATTTTTTGTCAGTGAATCATTGAACTTGATCTTTCTAAACATTTTCATAGACTTCTTCTAATGTTTCAGCAGCCAGACAGTAGTCCAAACTTGACCTACTGAACATATTTCTGGCAAGACAGTTACAGTAACATATTTCTGGCCAAAATTTTATCACAGTCTAACTTACTATGTGTTCTCATAGACTTCTTTAATGCTAAATAAACCATATATTAGTCTACATTTGACCTATTGAACACATTTCTGGCCAAAGAGTCATCTACATTGAACTTTCTAAACATATAGACTTGTTCTGATGTTTCTTCAACCATCCTGTAGTTCAAATTTGACATTTAGAATATATTTAGAACTTTCTATTCATACACACACTCTTTTGAATGTTTCATCAGGCAGACAGTAGTCCATATTTGACCTACTGAACATATTTCTGACCAAATAGTCATCAAAATCTAACTTACCATGCAGACTCATTTGATGTTAAATTAACCATTATATTAGTCCTTATTTGACCTATTCCCCATAAATGGCCAAAGAGTCCTCGATTTTAAACTTTCTAAACATGCTCATAGGCTCCTTATGTTTCTTAACCTTTTGAACATGTTACTGGCCAAAGTGTCCTTGAACTTGAACTTTTTATACATATAGACTTATGATGTTTTATCAGCCAGACAGTAGTCCAAACTTGACCTACAGAACATATTTTTGGCAAAAGTATCATCAAGGGCTTACTTACTATCCATGTTCATAGACTTCTTTTGATGTTACATCAACCATATATGAATCCATATTTGATATATTGAAAACATTTCTGGCCAATGAGTCCTAGATCTTGAACTTTCCAAAGAGTCCTTGAATTTTAACTTAACATACATACTGATGACCCCTTCAGATGTTACATCACCCAGACAAGTTTCCAAATTTGTCATAACGAACATATTTCGGAGTCTTTGATTTGGAACATTTTATATATGCTCAATTTCTATAGACTCCTTCTGATGTTTCAACAGTAGTTCAAATATGACTTACAGTAATATGACATATTTCTGGTCAAAGAGTCTTTAAACTTTACCTTTATATACGGTAAATATACTCGGAAATGTGTTCAATAGGTCAAATATGGACTAATATATGGTTGATACAATATCAAAAGAAGTCTATGAGAATGTATAGTAAGATAGCCTTTAATGATTCTTTGGCCAGAAATATGTTCAATAGGTCAAAATGGACTAATGTCTGGTTGATGAAATATCAGAATGAGTCTATGAGTATAGAAAGTTCAAGTTCATGTAGAGAAAGTTCAAGTTCAAGTCCAAAGACTCTTTGGCCAGAAAAATGTTCAATAGTTCAAATGTGGACTAATATATGCTTGATGTAACATCAAAAGGAGTCTATGAGAACGCATAGAAAGGTAGCCTTTGATGATTTTGATGATCTAAGGAAATATATTTTGATGCCAGAAATATATTCGTTAGTTAAAATATGGACTACTGTCTGACTAATGAAATATCAGAATGAGTCTATGAGTATGTATAGAAAGTTCAAGTTTAAGTCCAAAGACTCTATGGCCAGAAAATTGTTTAATAGGTCAAATATGGACTAAAATATGGATGATGTAACATCAAAAGAAGTCTATGAGAATGAATACTAAGTTAGCCTTTGATGAACTCTTTTGCCAGAAATATGTCCAGTAGGTCAAGTTTAGACTACTGTCTGGCTGATAAAACATCAAAAGGAGTCTATGAGTATGTAGAAAGATCAAGTCCAAGGATTCTCTGGCAAGATATATGTACAAAAAGTCATATTTGAACTACTGAAGAAACATCAGAAGGAGTCTAGAGTATGAATAGAAAGTTCAAGATTAAGGACACTTTGTCCAGAAATGTGTTTATAAGGTCAAATATGGTCTAATCTATGGTTGAAGTAACATCAGAAGGAGACTATGAGTATTTATAGAAAGTTCAAGTTCAAGTTCAAAGACTCTTTGGCCAGAAATATGTTAAGTAGGTCAAATATGGACCACTGTCTGGCTGATGAAACATCAAAAGGAGTCTATGAGTATGTATAGAATATTCAAGATTAAGGACTCTTTGTCCCGAAATCTGCTCATAAGGTCAAATATGGTCTAATCTATGGTTGAAGTAACATCAAAAGAAGTCTATGAGTATGCATAGCAAGTTAGCATTTGATAAGACTTTGGCCAGAAATATGTTAAGTAGGTCAAAAATGGACCACTCTCCTGATGATAAAACATCAGAAGGAGTCTATGAGTATTTATAGAAAGTTCAAGTTCAAGTTCAGACTCTTTGGACAGACATATGTTAAGGAAGTCAAATATGGACCACTGTCTGGCTGATGAAACATCAGAAGGAGTCTATGAGTATTTATAGAAAGTTCAATTTCAAGTTCAAAGACTCTTTGGACAGAAATATGTTAAGTAGGTCTAAAATGGACCACTGTCTGGCTGATGATACATCAGAAGGAGTTAATGAGTATGTACAGAAAGATCAAGTTCAATGATTCTCCGGCAAGATATATGTGCAAAAAGTCGTATTTGAACTACTGATGAAACTTCATAAAGATTCTAAGATTATGTAGAAAAGTTCAAGATTAAGGACTCTTTGTCCAGAAATGTGTTCATAAGGTCAAATATGCTCTAATCTATGGTTGAAGTAATATTAAAAGAAGTCTATGAGTATGCATAGTAAGTTAGACTTTGAAAAGAATTTGGCCAGAAATGTGTTAAGTAGGTCAATTATGGACCACTGTATGGCTGATGAAACATCAGAAGGAGTCAATGACTATGTAGAGAAAGATCAAGATTAAGGATTCTCTGGCAAGATATATGTACAAAAAGTCATATTTGAATTACTGATGAAACTTCAGAAGGAGTCTATGAGTATAGAAAGTTCAAGATTAAGGACTCTTTGTCCAGAAATGTGTTCATAAGGTCAAATATGGTCTAATCTATGGTTGAAATAACATAAAAAGAAGTATATGAGTATGCATAGTAAGTTAGCCTTTGAAAAGACTTTGGCCAGAAATATGCTAAGTAGGTCAAATATGGACCACTCTCTGGCTGATGAAATATCAGAAGGAGTCTATGAGTATTCATGGAAAGTTCAAGTTCAAAGACTCTTTGGCCTGAAATATGTTAAGTAGGTCAAATATGGACCACTGTCTGGCTGATGAAACATCAGAAGGAGTCTATGAGTGTTTAAAGAAAGTTCATGGACTCTCAGGCCAAAAATAGGTTCAAAATATCATATTTGAACTACTGATGAAACATCAGAAGGAGTCTATGAGAATGTATAGCAAGATCAAAATCGAGGACTCTTTTGCCAGAAATGTGTTCAGTAGGTCAAATATGGACCACTGTCTTGCTGAAGAAACATCGGAAGGAGAATATGAGTATTTATAGAAGGTTCAAGTTCAAGTTCAAAGACTCTTTGGCCAGAAATATGTTAAGTAGGTAAAATATGGTCCACTCTTTGGCTGATGAAACATCAGAAGGAGTCTATTATTTATTGAAAGTTCAAGTTCAAAGACTCTTTGGCCAGAAATGTGTTTAGTGGGTCAAATATGGACCACTGTCTTGATGATGAAACATCAGAAGGAGTCTATAAGTATAGATAGAAAGTTCAAGATTAAGGACTCTTTGTCCAGAAATGTGTTCATAAGGTCAAATATGGTCTAATCAATGGTTGAAGTAACATCAAAAGAAGTCTATGAGTATGCATAGAAAGTTAGCCTTTGATAAGACTTTGGCAAGAAATATGTTGCGTATGTCAAATATGGACCACTGTCTGGCTGATGAAACATCAGAAGGAGTCTATTATTTATTGAAAGTTCAAGTTCAAAGACTCTTTGGCCTAAAATATATGTTAAAAGGGTCAAATATGGACCCACTCTCTTGCTGATGAAACATCAGGAGTAGTCTATGAGTATGTATAGAAAGATCAAGTTCAAGGATTCTCTGGCAAGAAAAATGTACATAAAGTCATGTTTGAACTACTGATGAAACATCAAAAGGAGTCTGAGTATGTATAAAAGTTCAAGATTAAGGACTCTGTCCAGAAATGTTTTCATAAGATCAAATATTTTCTAATATATGGTTGAAGTAACATCAAAAGAAGTCTATAAGTATAAATAGTAAGTTAGTGTGTAATAAGATTTTGGCCAGAAATATGTTAAGTAGGTAAAATATGGACTACTCTCTGGCTGATGGAACATCAAAAGGAGTCTTTGAGTATTTTTAGAAAGTTCAAGTTCAAAGACTCTTTGGACAGAAATATGTTAAGAAACTGTTGTGGCAATAATTCATCTCAAACAAACATCACTGCGTAAGAGACACTCAGAATCAAATTATATAAAATAGAAGTATTTATTCTTGCAAGAATAGGAGCAGTCTAATACACAGTTGTTACCCTGTGCAGAAGAGTGACACACCCCCAGACAGACTGAACTAGCTTTTATCTTAGTTTCAAGGCCTTCTTCCCCCCAGAGCCTTCCTCCCAGTAGTTTTCCATAGACGTCACTAGTTGGCCCACTAAGCTCCCCTGCACCAAATGGCCTTCTGACATCTAGGTCAGAGGTCCTTGTTCGTCTGTTCTCTGGAGTGTCTCCCCCTTCTGCCTCCCCAGGTACATAAACAGAATCTTCTCTCACTCCAAGTGAGAGACACACATGTGACATTCTTTGAATCATCTATATTTTACTAAAGATCAATGAATATCATTAAAATTGCCACCACAACTCCTCACTTTTTATCATTCTGATTACCCATAATCACAATAATAAACAATAAAACAAATTTTAAGTCATATCATCACACTTATACTCTTCATCTCTGATTTTTGCATAAATGATCACTCTCCTTGAACCTGTGAAGAAAAGTTTAGAATGAAGAAGCATAAGGCTGTTTTTTGGGGGAAAGGCCCCGTAATATTTTAGCAAGCAAGTAAACATTTTTACTGGGCCGGGCTAAACGAGAAATCCCTGTTCCTGCGCTCCTGTAAACAGACCCTCAGTCACACCAGTAAGGAGTAAATAGTTATAACACAATAAGGAAACCAACAGAAAAAGTATAATAAAAAATCCCTCAGTTTCAACCCCTGTCCTTGTACGCCATCTCGTAACACGGATGACCGCTGCTTGTAACCTTCTTTAAATCTTTTGCCCTTAATCTTTCTCAGAAAATAAACAAATAGAAGAAAAACAAACAGAACATACATTTAACACATATCTCACTGTAGCTCCCGCTAACTGTATCGTCACATAATTTTGTTCATCCTTGGGATAGACTGTCATTTTCACCAATTGAACAGACAGCATGTTTCACCTGTCACTGTAATCATATTCACCCATGAATAACAAAATTATTAGAATAACAATCCTAACTCCTATCATTAGGCTTTTTCCATTAATCTACGCCTATCTCCATATTTCACCTCGGTTTTCCTAACCATATTTTGTTCACTTCTAATTCAATTTAGTAAGCTCTATTTAATGCCATATTTAACAAAATCTAACCAGAGAAGTCTTATAATTTTATCCATTCTTCTAACCAATGCAGTTGTTCAATATTAACTCTAATATTTCCATTACGGACACAATCAATATATTTTCTACATTTACAATCAAATCAATACCTAGTTTGATTCAATCAAACAAAATCATCACAAAAACAGATTCTTCTGTTAAACTTAAACCATCAGTTGTGTTGATCATCTCGTTCGCCCCACGGACGTTCCGTGTTCTTTTACCTTTAACTTTTAATTCAAACATGCTGTGGTTCTACTTAATAAGCTTCAACAATTATCCCTATAATTTACATTAATTAATAGATCTTCTCTTCCCAAAGACATTTTCCTTAAATATTTCCTAATGAATAAGTAACCAATCAAATCTTTTGATCTACTGTATATCAATACTAAGCCCTATTTTGATTTAATCAAATAAAATCCTCAAAATAATCACAAAACCACATTCTTAAACCATTAGTTGGTTCACATCCTCCTCCAGGCGTGTTGATCATCTCGTTCGCCCCATGGACTATGGGATGGTTGTGGCCTGTTGGTGTAGGTGAGAGGCTTGGACCCAGGTGTCACACTCTCCAACCATTTTCTGATCCTTATAAGGTTTTCCCTTATATCACGACCGCACCCCCACTGGAGTGAACTGTCACCTGTGAATGGAGACCTTAAGTATTTTGTTAGTGACCGCTTGACAGCCGCTCGTCCCCTTTGGTGTGACCTGTGGAATCAACAACCTGAAACATTATCTCCGGATAATTTCTTGCTCACTTAATAGCACTCGGGGTCCTTTTACCCTGAAAAACACTCAACCCCTGTCCTCATGTCCACACAATATTTATACATTTGGAACAGAATTAGTTCTGTTTGATCCAATCCATCCTGACATTCTGTAAAAGGAAAATTTTAAGTTATGCGCTGCGCAGGTGTAGCACCTTTCTGCCACAATAATAACCCAGGCCAGGATAGTTAGCCAAATTCATCCATAGCCATCATTTTATTGGGCACATTTTGCCCTGTCTCCCAATCCTGCATGCTCTCTGTAAAGAGAAACAAATTTCGAGATTATTGTCAGATAGTAAAGTATGTAGTTTCTTTTGTCTACTGTTCTCCCGTGGCCTTCGATGCCCTGGCGTTTCCTGTTGAAACAATCTTTGTTATTGGTGTGTGTGGCACACTCACAGACATCCATTTTGTTAGGCAGAAAAATGGCTTATTTCAGGGCTTTTATCCAATTACCCCTAGTGTTCTCCCAACATTCATTCAGCAAATGTGAACCCCTTAATAAACCATATTTGGCAATTGTTATACCATCTCCCTCTTGATGCACGACACAACTCGAGCATCAATTTATCATAACATTTAACATAGTGTTTTTTATAAAGTTTGCCATCAACACTAACCCAAACGTTGTCCTTCAGACAAATTTCCTCCAGACATCTTTCTCTGCCTCTGAAACAAAAATATTACATTCTTCACTTAAAGCCACAATCTCATCTTCTTATCGAAGTATTTGAAAGGCAACGGCCCTCAGTCTCACAGCGTATCCTGCTTTTCAGGCCTGTTGTTCGGTCTCTCAAGTCAGTCATCTACAAACATTTCCAAAGTCATCAATTTTCCCTATCAGGTCAGGTCGTGCTGTGCAGACTTGGTCAATGTCAGTCAATCATTTCTCCCCCTTTGTTCACAATAATCATAAATGTGGGGGGCTCTCTTGATAATTTCATGTTGACTTAGCCAATATGTCACTTTGTTGTTTCCCTCAAATCTACAACATTTTCATTTATCTCAGCCCATGCCAGATGGTGATCTACAACTACACAATTCCAATTTACTTAAACTGATCTTCAAATCTACATTATGTATGACAAAAGTATTACTACCAGACAGAGCTTGATGGCCAATCAACTTAAAGCTTGTCCCATGTTCTGTATTGTCTTTTCATCAGAATTATCAGCTTCTTTAAAATTTGTCATTTGCCTTAACCCATCTGTAATGATAAACTCATTCCAGAGGTTAATGACGCAATATACACACCATTCAGGCGGAATATTAGTGCCCCAAACTAATACATACAAGACATAAAGTGATGTCACCATCACACACACTCATACTAGACACACATATGTTAACTGCTCATTCTCAATGTTCACTTTTCTTTATATTATTGCTTAAAGATTTAAATTTTAAATAAGCTTTTAACCTTTCCATTTTCCTGTAGCTTCTACCTAATTTTACATGGTATCTTAACCACTTTCAAAGCACATCTGTTCATTATTCATTTGATTTTTAGACAAGTCAGCTGGGTTGTTTTGTTTCATTATCATTATTTTGCTTCAGCTTGCTCTAGCAGGCAGATAACAGAAAGACAGACACAGTTACCATCCCTTCCTCCAACTCAGGCAGTCTCTCTCACTATAAACAAATAATTTTTCCACCAGCCTCCTAAGGCTGTAACATAGACAAAATTTGTATTCATTACAATAACCTTTGACCATTCACCTTTGTCATCCAGACTTTCCTTAAATCAAAAGCTGTCTTCATCTTTAGCCACCACCATGTCTAACGACCTTCAAGAGTTAAAACTATGTCATAGACCTATTAGTTCAAAATCAACACTATGATTTTCCTTGCCCATAAGGCAACCAGTACATAAAAAGTTTTGCTACTGTCTCCACAACAACTAATGGGAATCACTCAATGGCCTCAGCTGGCTCCTGCTCGCCCACTCCTGTTAGCCCTTTATCTATAATCTCCATCAGGGTGTTTTCCCCTGGCATATTTGCAGACGCTTGTCACAATAAAAAAAACAAGCCATACAACTAATGCGGTTTCTTCTGGCGAGTGGTAAATAGAGGAGCTTTGCTTTATTGGGGAGACATGCCGTGACTCGTCACCGCGTCATCTCCCCTTAACGGCATAAGGACGCTGCTGGCCTCACAGCTCCTGCTCAACCCTCATACCTGTCTCACATAACACACCTCCATTCAGGAGATGCCCAATGACTTTACGTGATCCACTCTGGCTTAGGTTGCCCCCTGTCTGGCCAAAGAAGGTCTTACCCGTCATAGAGATGGTCACTCGTGCCCACTGGTGACCGCTCTTTCCCATCACACAATCAGTTCTCTTCAACAGAACTCAGCTGTTTTCTGGAGCTTAGGAAAGGCACGTTCAAGAGTCACCAGGGCCATTCGGATTGCCTAATAGTGTTCACACAGGGAGACAGGTCAATAACAACAGTATTTAATCACTTAAATCCATTAACTATCTTAAAAGCAGCAACCTAGCTACTTGGATTATACTCAGTGAATTTAGATCACAACCGTACATTCAGTGTACTTCATCTGTAGCCGGAGCCATCGGTCCTGAATGGTGGAGACTAAATGAGACAAAGAAGTTACTGGTCCTAAAATAAGCTAATCAAAATGTCATCTCTATCTGTATTATTATTTTAAATACTTCTTTACAGTCATTCAGTTTTATTTTTAAAACAAATTGCTCTCTAAATGGTTTCTTTTAACATCTCTGTGTCTATGATCCTTCAACTGAAACACTGTGCTTTACATATTATCACAGATACCAGCTTTTAGCTGACTCATTGAATGAGAGAGACTCTGAGACTCTATTGGATGGTACACTGCTCTCTCATATACTTCTAACATCAAACTTTTATCTACCATCTTTTAACTCTATCCCAGCTTAAGGCATCTTTGCCAGAAATTACATACGGTTTCAAATAAACATATTATTTATATTTGTCTTTTGCCCACCTCAGGGAATTTAGACATTACAAATTTCCACTCAGATTGAGTCTCTGTCGCACTGGCAGTTTCAGGCACAGCACACATCAAATTTTAGATAAGCGAACTGTTTCATTACAGCCCATAACAAACTTATCTGTTGAAAGCAAAACATCAGCTTCTAGTTCTTTCATGGTCAACTTTTCAAGCTGTTTGTTTAATCAGATGCCTTTCAACACATTTTACATTTAGCAACTGTTAATTCAGTAGCCTACTGCTTCTGCTTATTTGTTCTTACATAATGGTAATTATTCTAGTTCTCAATAACAAGTTCTCAATTACCATAATTTAATCTCTGACTTCAAAGTTTTCTCTTCTAGGAGTTTATCAGTCTCCAATCAGGATTCACACTAACTTTGACAAGGGTACTCTGCATCTTTTGCAGTTATTATAAATCATCTTTGAGATCTGTCTCTCTATATTACCTTTACGGCTCCAACTAACTGCACACCCTTGAAGCAGCCCAGCAAACACGTGTATGTGGGGCCCACATGGGTTACACATGGGCTACGTGGGTACAGAGTGGGCATGGGCTCAAAATGGGCATCTTATCTGGGGCCCACTTGGGTCAACTAAGTAGGTCCAACATGGGCAAACCCAGGTGGGCTCCCCATATGGGACCTAGTTGGTTCACTAATGGGAAATTGAGTACATGGGTTGAAAATGGGCTACAAGGGGACTAATTCAGTTTACCAAGACAAGTGCAAAAAGTCAATCCCAAAGATTGATTACACTGCACCTTTGAAAAAGAAAGTATTGTTATTTTGTCACTTTAACATGTGACTTTAATCTATTAAAAATCTATAAATGCCAACACAATTGCAATTGTACCCAATTTTTGCAAATTAAAAGGACCAAGAAACTTCGGATACAGAGAAAAAAAAAAAAAAAAAAAAAAGACTTGAAAGTGTACAAATCTTTGGCAGGATGGATCTCGCGAGATTTCATTCAGCAATTCCCATCCCCCACTCCACGCCCTGAATCGCGCGGGCGCCATAGCACTCTCACTCATTCTGCTGTAATTTTCGGGAGGAGATTCTTGCTGTATTCAAGGTAAGAACTACAATCTTTTAAAAACTGAAATGTTAATTAAAATACATTGTTTTCAAAACATAATGTTAACCAAAAGCTTATTGTCACGTTAGAATTTCAGTTAGAATTTCGAGTTCCCTCAGATCGCGCCATTTTCCCTTATTTCTGGCGCTCTGCACGCTATTATAGCAAGTAATATTCTTAGTTTCTTATAATTGTTAAAGGTCAACTCTCCCAAAAAATGCAACCTAGGGCCTTTTTGTGAATCTACCCGAGGCAAACCTTTGTTTAAAAGCATAATTATGATGGAAACGCCAGTATTAAGATAGACCGTATTTTAGCTGTTGTTGTTTCCGGCCGCCGGTTTCTTGTCAGTCAAAAATAGTCGAAAAAATACTATTTGAACTGTGTATTATAACAAGTTGATTGGAGTTGAGACTCCAGCATAAAAATTGTACCACTGTTTTACAATATAAATCCCACAATGGCAGCAGTTTCTTAATTTTTATAAGATGTGCACATTAAACACCCAAAATGAAAGCAGGACATATTAATATTTCGAATTTAATTAACGTTACCCGACAAGCCTGTTTAATCTGTCTGCTACCGTCTATATTGTGATCACAGAACAGCGTCATACAGCGACCATTTTAGCTTTTATTCTAAAAGTGTGCACATTCAATAAAATATTTAGGCTACATTCTTGATGTTTAATTTTAAATAAATCTTTAATAAATGTCTATTTTGTCACAGAACAACTAGTTTTCACTGAATTATGATACCTGAGAAGCTTTAACACCATCTCGGCAACCCTTTGGATTCCTGTGCTATTTTTTCCTTTCTTTATTTAGTGCTAATTCAAAAACAACTGCACAAAAGATACCCAATATAGTTACACTTTAGAATACTGTTTCAAATAATTAGTAATTCCTTTTGATGGATTTGGTAACACACATGTACAGTATTTTAAACGTTTACAGGGGTAAGTCGTGATTTTATTGCCTTCTGAATCCATAATGTCAGTGTATTGTATTGTATGTATTGTGTATCTATCTAGTGTATGACTCGATACACAATACACACAATAGATTACTACTTCTGATGTAAAATAGCCATCGATTAACCTATGGCTGCACGATTTGGGAGGAAATGTAATTGTGATTATTCAGGTTAATTTTTTTGTGTTGTCTCCCCCATAATGATAATCTTGTTTTTCCTTAGGTTGGCATGGTGGACTCACTCTCGCTGTTATCCAAGGTAAATTATCAACACTATCACCCCTTAAATGTGTTTTATTTAACTAAATACATCATAATCAGCTAAAAAGCATGCGCAGGTCACTTTACTTCCTGAACAAGTGCGTAGCCGAGTCCGTGTTGCTTTCACATTCACGCGAACCGCAGCACGGATCAAGTGCAACCGAACTCAGAGCACCTCCTCCAGGCAGTCTCGGGTTCGGTACCCCAGTGCGCACCCGGGTCCGCATGACAGCGTTCACATTAGCGATTTTTCATGCAAACAGTGCTCCGTTCCGAACTAAACTGCCAGTGTGAAAGCACCCTAGACTTTTCAAGTAAGCCAACTGAAGGAGCCTACTGTACACGTTAGCGCCTATTTGTTTACGCTAGGAATTCGCAGGCTAAGTGACTGAGGGTGCTTTCACACTGGCAGTTTAGTTCGATAACTAACTAACGTTAGCCCAGTGCATAACAACAATAGTTGATTGCTGAACAGAAATCGTGTCAGATGTGGAGTGAAAAATGTCAAGGTGGAGATAACTGCTTTGCTGCAAGGGCTCAAATATGGAATTTAATCTCACTCTAATGCTCTTTTATGTATTTTTCAGGAGGCTTGAAAAAAAATGCCCTTACAAACCAAATTGCCAGAAGAGACGCAGAAAAGGCAGTGTCAAAGTGGCTAATCGGTGCCAGGGACAGGGGAAGAAAGCATACTGCGAGGGCACACGGTGGAGAGCCAGATGGGTAAAAGTCTTAAGATATGCTTGTTTTTATATGGAAATACAAACTTTAAAAAGACAAGAATGATTGTAGCCAAAATATTTTGAATCAGGGGTTTTCAAACTTGTCCTGGGAACCCTCAGCACTGCACACCCACTTCAGATCTAGCAGTTTCTACTAATGAGCTAATGTGATGAATCAGGTGTATTAGATGTGGGAGACATACAAAGTCTGCATCCGAAAACTTAGGCAGCTGACTCATTGCCTTGCTGCCTTATCAGGCAATGTCTTAGCAGGCAGCGTTTACACACTAAGGTGCCTCACAAAACTGATTTTAGACAGACTTATGAGGCAGCATAATGGTTTAACAACAAAGTGAACATTTAATGACTTGAATATTGAAATTACTTCAAAAGAGGTAAAAATGGGTCAAAATGTACATTTTGTGCATTCAATATGTGCAGATGGTGTTCCAGGACAGGTTTGCAAACCCCCTTATCTTGATAAACTTGATGTGGGGCACCAAAAGGCTAACCTGACACATCTGTTTGAACTGTGAAAAGGAATTAAAAAAAGTGGCATAATGGTTGATTCATTCATTTATTTTCTCTTTTCAAAGGACCGTTGGGAGAGCGACGACAGAGGAGTGAGAAGCTGTTTTGGAAATTGTCAGGAGCTTTAACTTTTTTTATAGTTAACATTTTGATACTTGTGTTTTATAAAGTTGTAAATGTGCAATGTTCTAATAGTCATGTTAAAATTGTTATTATAACTTGCTTAATAAAGTAAAGCATGAACTACTGCTTCTGTTCATTGAATACCTTTAACATTTTAGTGTAGTTTAGTGGATTACATGTAATGTTTGTATTTAGGGGTTTACTGTAAAATAAGGTAACCCAAACAAACAAATATAGTCGCCCATATATATACCTGTTGTGGCCCATAAGAGCCCTAGATAAGACCTATCTGGGTCCCATCATCAACCCATGTGGGCAGACTCCTGTAGGCCCTAAATGGGAGCTACCTAGGTTACCCATATGGGCCCGATATGGAGCCCATCAAGATCCCATCATCAACCCATCTGGGCTAACCCATGTGGGGCCTCCATGGAAACTGAGGACAAAATTACCTGGGTCCCAGTTGGGTAGCCCAGGTGGGCCCCAGATATCAGCCCAAGTACAACCCCTTTGGGCCCCACATGGGTGTGTTGGCTGGGAGTGTGTGTCCCATTCAGGAATGTAAACAGACCCACTGATAAGCAGTTCTCTGTATTCCTTTGACCATCCACCAATGGCGGATTCAATCACAATAGCCAAATCATACTCTTCATCATTATTATTGGCAGAACATAATTTCATGAGCAGCACAGAAAATGCTCAAAATATTCGAATTTGTTTTCTGTCTTTACCTTACTAATTTGGTATTATCATCAACAACACTAATTACAAGTACTGTTGCTGTTATCCCAGCTTATCTTTTACAAAACATCATCTGCAAATCTCTTCAAAGTGAGATCTTCAGAGCAAAGCTGTTTACAGCATTTGCTCTCTTCTGTCTCACTATTTATTTATTTATTTATTTTCCCGGACTGTTCCGTTACTCTTCATAAAGTGTAACAATTTGTACATCATTATTTTCATTACAACTGGTTTGAAGCCTTTTTTCTTCCATCACATGGTTAGTCTGCAGATTCAACTTAATATTATCATTATTGTCTCAGTCTTATCTCTACTGTTTCTCCAAAACAGATTATATTACTCAGTCCGTAAATTACACAGACAACCATTATAGCTACTTGCTTCAATACCCTTATTTTCTTAACATTAATAAAATAAAGCAGATATATCATCTTTTCAATCATTATTTTATCAAAATCTAGAATTGTTCCCCATTCTGCTTAAAACATTCTTCATATCATGTTAATCCCTGTCAATCATACAATGCCTTATTTTATTCTAAAACTTTTCATATAATTTAAACAGTTAATTTGACTTCCATAAATTCTGTCAGACCATGTCTATTTTTATCACATATAGTTTTCTACTATATTTCTCCTTTCTTTTCCCTACATGCCAGTTCCTTCATTATCTAACCAGTACATGATTGTTTGCACAATCCCCACACACACATGTTGAACGCAGCCACAACAACCTTTTGTCCCGCTGCCCTGTTCCACTGATTCTCGCACACTCTTAGTCTATTTGTGCTCAGTGTTCCCTCCCTGGGGAAATCATGGTATTTTCTCAGTTTTTTCAATATCTAAAACATACATTTTCCCCCATACTTTCCTAGTTCTACAGAAAACCGGTGTATCAAATTTCGCAAGCTTGCTTTTGAGACATCCCCATACCGGCTGTTTTCTGTTCTCTGTGGATTTCTCTTCAACGCGCGTTTTCTTTAATCTGTTAGGCGTCCCTAACAAATCCGACTCTTTTCTTTTAACCCAAATCGGTCGGGTTGCACTATTAGTGCCCTCCTAATTATGGTTTACCAAAAAAATTCTGGTTCCCCCTAATTAGTCTCAGCACCTAAAAACAATTCGCTCCGTGGTGGAGCAACTCGTTTCCAGGTTACCTATCTGTTTGAAATCTCTTGATCTGTTACAGTTCTCACTTAATCCCAGATTATTTATCTGCTTGAAATTTCTTGTTCTGTTACAGACCTCAATTAATCTCAGATCATTTTCCCTCGTATCTGTTTGAAATTTCTTGATCTATATAGATCTCAATTAATCTCAGATTACGTACCACAGAAACAGCCTTCAGCCAATATGGTTCAATTTCACTCTTCCCCCAATTAAACCGAATTTAAATGACCCTTACCATGAAACGTTGTTTCATGCCACTTGCGGGTTCTTTAGATTCCAGTGGTCGATTCTCCCGGCCCTGATATCGGTCGGCCCCTCTCTCTCAAGTTTACGAGGTAGAGCTGGAACTTACTTAGTCCAGGTGGCCAAACACCGTCCGATCTCAGGTCCAGGAGGCACGTCCAAGGAATCCCACTTCTGACACCAAAACTGTTGTGGCAATAATTCATCTCAAACAAACATCACTGCGTAAGAGACACTCAGAATCAAATTATATAAAATAGAAGTATTTATTCTTGCAAGAATAGGAGCAGTCTTCTATTCAACACAGTTGTTACCCTGTGCAGAAGAGTGACACACCCCCAGACAGACTGAACTAGCTTTTATCTTAGTTTCAAGGCCTTCTTCCCCCCAGAGCCTTCCTCCCAGTAGTTTTCCATAGACGTCACTAGTTGGCCCACTAAGCTCCCCTGCACCAAATGGCCTTCTGACATCTAGGTCAGAGGTCCTTGTTCGTCTGTTCTCTGGAGTGTCTCCTCCTTCTGCCTCCCCAGGTACAAAAACAGAATCTTCTCTCACTCCAAGTGAGAGACACACATGTGACATTCTTTGAATCATCTATATTTTACTAAAGATCAATGAATATCATTAAAATTGCCACCACAGAAGTCAAATATGGACCACTGTGTGGCTGATGAAACATCAGGAGTCTATGAGTATTTTTAGAAAGTTCAAGTTCAAAGACTCTTTGGCCAAAAATATGTTAAGTGGGCTAATATTGACCACTGTCTGGCTGATGAAACATCATAAGGAGTCTATGAGTATGCATAGAAAGTTCAAGATTAAGGACTCTTTCAACCATGTTCTAATCTATGGTTGTCGTAACATCAAAAGGATGTGAGTATGCATAGTAAGTTAGCCCTTGATAAGAGTTTTGCCTGAAATATGTTAAGAAGGTCAAAAATGGACCACTCTCCTGCTGATAAAATATCAGGAGTCTGAGTATTTATAGAAAGTTCAAGATTAAGGACTACTTGTCCAGAAATGTGTTCATAAGGTCAAATATGGTCTAATCTATGGTTGTAGTAACATCAAAAGGAGTCTATGAGTATCCATAGTAAGTTAGCCTTTGATAAGACCTTGGCCAGAAATATGTTAAGTAGGTCAAATATGAACCACTGAAGATGAAACATCAGAAGGAGTCTATGAGTATTTAAAGAAAGTTTAAGGACTCTCAGGACAAAAATAGGTTCAAAATATCATATTTTAACTATTGGATGGCTGAAGAAACATCAGAACGAGTCTATATTTTTAGAAAGTTCAAGTTCAATGACTCTTTGGCCAGAAATATGTTAGGTGGGCCAAATATGTCTGGCTGATGAAACTTCAGAGTGACTCTATGAGTATGTATAGAAAATTCAAGAATAAGGACTCTGTCCAAAAATGTGTTCATAAGGAAAAATCTGGTCTAATCTAAGGTTGAAGTAACATCAAAAGAAGTTTAAGAGTATGCATAGTAAGTTAGCCTTTGATAAGACTTTGGCCAGAAATATGTTTAGTTCAAATATGGACCACTTTCTGGCTGATGAAACATCAGGAGGAGTCTATGAGTATGTATAGAAAGATCAAGTTCAAGGATTCTTTGGCCAGAAATATGTTCAAAATGTCATATTTGAACTACTCGATGGCTGCATTCGTTCTTGTATAGATTTCGATGAAACAGTGAAATTGTCATGTGTTATCTTTTCAATGCACAATGGAATTAATTGCCATGAAAGATACCTTATTATTTGTCAATTCTTAAATCCACGTGTCAATTTAGCTAGATTGAGTATGCAGTGCAATGCAAGAGCACACATGGTGTGGTATCTATTCAATGAACATCGGAACAAGTTCGTAGTTGTCTGCATGTACTGCAATTTATGTTGTGCTATATCAAATTATTTAGATATTGTATGCGATGCAGTGCAACATTACTATATTGCGTTTTTATCTCTCCATTTCACAACGGAGTATGTTAGTTTTTGTATACAATACATACATTATTCATGAATGCACAACGGATTAAGTTAGTTCTTGTATACAGTGTATAATGCACAATGAATGAGTGTTGTTCTAGTATGCTTTGCAGTGCTTTGCAGTTTGCACATATGGTTTATCTCCCTTTTGGGTATCACAACTGTGTGCTTTTGAATTCCAATGCACACAACATCTAACTCATGCTAACTTGCAAGATCTAACACTCTGAAGAATGCACAATAGCAGAATGAAGATTGCACAACGGAAGTTTTTGTATACCGTGCAATAAAACGACTGCTTTCCTTTTATGTTATGTTTTCAATGCACACAAGAATGATTTAGTTGTTCTATGCAGTGTAATGCAAAAGCACGCATATTGTGTTATCCGAAGGCGAATTTTATGTATTTTATGCGCAATGGAAGTTGCAGTGCAATGCAGCAAAGCATAAGTTGTATCTCTTCAGTGCACAATGAAATAAGTTAGCTTTTGCATGCAAATAAATGCACAACAGATTCATTTATATCGTGCATGCACTGCAATGAAACATCACTTATATCATGTGCTAATTCTTCAATGCACAGGGGAATGAGTTCTGTATATATGTTGCGATGCAACTCATATGCAATGCAGTATCTCTTAATTTCAAAATAAAACAAATTAGTTATATTTTAATTAATACTATGAAAGATAGTATTGAATGTTTTTCACTTCACAACGAATTCAGTTAGATTGGGTATGTTCAAAGAAACAGTGCATGTGTTATATCTTCTATGCAAAACAGAATGAGTTTAGTTCTTTATGCATTGCTATACAAAAGCACACATATTGTGCTATCCGAAGTGGTAACTCAACATGCGTGAATAATGCACAACGGAATAAGTTAGTTATTGTATACAGTTTAGTGAAACAGGTCATATGTTATGTCTTTAATGCACAACTGAAAACGTTAGCTTTTGCATGCAAATAAATGCACAACGGATTCATTTATATCGTACATGCAATGCAATGCAATATCACATATGTCATGTGCTACTTCTTCAATGCACAAGGGAATTAATTACTTCTGTATGCGTTGCTATGCAACAGCTCATGTGGTATGCGATATCTCTTCATTGCACAGCGAAATAAGTTAGACTAAGTATAACTCTATTACGTCACATGTGCAAGAGCACATATTGTGTTATCTCTTCAATGAACAGCAAAATTAGTTAGTTGTTTTATGCATTGGAATGCAAAAGCATGCATGTTGTTAAGTTTTCGGATGTCAACACGGGTGCTTTTGCATTCCAATGCATACATCACCTTACTAATTTTGCTGTTTATTGGAGAGATTACATATTTGTCGTTGCATTGCATTGCAAGATCTAAATTACTCTGAAGAAGCACAACAGAAGATTGAATTATTCAGTTATTGTATATGAACGGAATAAGTTAGTTTATTGTATACAGTTCAATGAAACAGACCATGTCAGTCAGTAAATTCAGGTCCCATATGCAGCGCTATGCAACAAGCACATATGTTGTATCTCTCCAATGCACAATGAAAACGTTAGCTTTTGCATGCAAATAAATGCACAACGAATTAATTTATATCGTACATGCAATGCAATATCCCATATGTCATGTGCTACTTCTTCAATGCACAAGGGAGTTAATTACTTCTGTATGCGTTGCGATGCAACAGCTCATGTGGTATGCGATATCTCTTCATTGCACAGCGAAATAAGTTAGACAAAGTATAACTATAACTTCATATGTGCAAGAGCACATATTGTGTGCTATCTCTTCAATGAACAGCAAAATTAGTTAGTTGTTTTATGCATTGGAATGCAAAAGCATGCATGTTGTTTAGCCTTCGGATGTCAACACACGTGCTTTTGCATTCCAATGCATACATCACCTTACTCATTTTGCTGTTTATTGGAGAGATTACATATTTGTCATTGCATTGCATTGCAAGATCTAAATTACTCTGAAGAAGCACAACAGAAGATTGAATAATTCAGTTATTGTATATGAACGGAATAAGTTAGTTTATTGTATACAGTTCAATGAAACAGACCATATCAGTCAGTAAATTCAGGTCCTATATGCAGCGCTATGCAACAAGCACATATGTTGTATCTCTCCAATGCAAAATTAAAATGCACAACGGATTAATTTGTCTCGTGCATGGATTGCAATGAAACATCAAGTATGTCAGTGCTACTTCTTCAATGCACAGGGGAATTAATTAATTCTGTGTAAGTTGCGATGCAACTGCTCATATGTAATGTAATATCTCTTCCTTTCAAAAGAAAACAAATTAGTTATTTTATGCAATACCATGAAAGATAGCATATTTCATGTATTTCACTTCACAACGAATTCAGTTAGATTGAGTATGTTCAATGAAACAGTCCAGATGTTATATCCTCAATGCACAACGGAATGAGTTTAGTTCTTTATGCATTGCTGTGCAAAATGCATAGCTTTGCAATGCAATACGTTGCAAAGCAACAGCTCATATGTTATGCGATATCTCTTAATTGCCCAGTGAAATAAGTTAGACTGAGTATGCAATGCACTAGAAGAGCAACAGTAAAATGCATCGGAATAAGTTCGTTCTTGTATGCATTGCAATGCAACAGCAAGATGATTTATCTCCAAGTAATATCTTGCAATGCATTGCAACAACACACATGTAATCTCTTCAATGAACAGCAAAATGAGTTAGTTGTTTTATGCATTGGAATGCAAAAGCATGCATTTTGTGTTACCCACTTTCGGATGTCACAACACGCGTGCTTTTGCATTCCAATGCATACAACATCTAACTCATTTTGCGGTTCATTGAAGAGAATACATGTGTGCTGTTGCATTGCATTACAAGATCTAACTTTGAAGAATACACAATCGAAGATTGAATAATTCACAATAGAATAAGTTAGTTATTGTATACAGTTCAATGAAAAAGACCATGTCACTACTGTGATTCCTCAATGCATAAAGTCAGTAAACTTAGGTCCTGGATGCAGCGCTATGCTACAAGCACATATGTTGTACTCTTCAATGCACAGAAATAAGTTAGATTTTGCATGCAAATAAATGCATAACGGATTCATTTATCTCGTGCATGGATTGCAATGAAATATCACATACCGGTATGTCTTGTGCTACTGTCACGGTTTATAAATTCGTTGGCTCCTTCTAGTCTCGTGTTTCTGTTGTTTAATGTGTGGGTGTGTGTGAGTGGGCGGCTCCTCTCTGATCAGGAAGATCAGCGATCCAGCTGATCGCAATCATCTCCCCAGCTGCTGCCTATCTTCTCACCTTTAAATACTCACCGAACTTTCCTCTCATTGTCAGATCGTTGTTTGATGTTCCTCGTGTGTGATCCTGTTCCCGTCATCGTCTTTCCTGTTTCCAGTCTGGTTCCACGGTTCGTCTCACGTCTGGATATCGTCACTCTGCACCACGGCACTTCACTCGGGATTACTGACCATCTTGTCCCTGCGTCACCAGCTTGTTGTGTGTGTTCTCTGACTTTTCCTGTGTGAACATTAAACGAGTTTTACTTGCACTTTTGCTTCCGCATCTTCTATCGTGATAGAACGATCTGACCAGCGATGGAAGCAGCAGGTGAATCGCCGACGTTGGATGATTTCGTCCAGTCCAGTCTTCAGCGTATGGAGAATCAAGAGAGGAACCTGAATGATACGGCGCGCGCCGTGCAGGCGTTGGTGACGCAGGTGTCCGAGCTCACCCAGCAAATACAACAGCTACGAGCTCCCACTGCGCCACCCACACCAGCCGTTCCCCCCGGACCATCAGAGAGCGCATCCCAGTCAGAGCCTCGACTACCAGTCCCGCAACCCTATGACGGTGAGCCCAGCTATTGTAGAGCATTTCTGAACCGTTGTTCTATGCACTTCTCGTTGCAGCCTCGGACTTTCTCACACGAACCTGCCAAGGTGGCATTCGTGCTGACCCTGCTGACTGGGAAAGCCGCTCTCTGGGGAACGGCTGTGTGGGAGAACCAGGATCCGTGCTGCGCCTCGTTCCTGACACTCGCCGCCGAGATGAGAAGAGTATTCGACCGCGCGGTCGCGGGGAGAGAGGCAGCTAGAATGCTCGCTGAGCTGAAACAGGAGGAGAGATCGGTATCTGATTACTCAATTCAGTTCAGGACCCTGGCGGCGGAGTGTCAGTGGAACGAGGAGGCGCAGTGGGACATGTTCCTGCATGGGCTGGCTGACCGCGTTCAAAGGGAGATCTACGCCCTGGACCTGCCCCCGTCTTTGAATGGACTTGTGGACCTGGCGCTTCGAGTAGACGCACGACTGACCAGAAGCGAACGTCGGACTCTACACAGCCGGGTTCCGGAGGGTACTGAGAGCCAGCGGTCCAGCGGCGGGAACGCGGTCAGCCCTACCTACGATCACGAGCCCATGCAGGTGGGGCGAGCTCGGCTTTCCCGGGAGGAGAAGGAGAGGCGGAGATCCCAAGGCCTTTGCCTTTACTGCGGGGCCGCGGGACACTTTGCATATAGTTGTCCGGTAAAAGGCCAAGCCCGGCAGTAAGCATGAGGCTACTGTCGGGTGGGATCTCCGCCGAGAAGACCTCATCAACATCTACGCTCCTCCCGGTAAGACTAAGATGGTCAGTACACAAGCAGGACTGTCAAGCACTGGTGGATTCAGGGGCAGAAGGTAACTTTATGGACCATTCATTTGCACGTAAATTCCAGATTCCCCTTTTCCCTCTCACCAGTAGGATATCTGTACATGCACTCAACGGTCAAGACCTTCCCACCATCTCCCTCATCACCGGACCAGTCGCACTTACCACTTCAGGCAACCACACCGAGACACTTTCCTTCTACATATTGGACTCCCCACTCGCACCTGTTGTCTTAGGACACCCCTGGCTCCTCAAACATAACCCAAGAATTGACTGGCAGCAGAAATCTGTGATGGAGTGGAGTAGTAAATGTTCTGAGTCCTGTCTGGTGTCTGCTTGTTCGTCTGTTGTTGTTTCTACGTTTCAGGAGGAGGCAGTGGATTTATCTAACGTGCCCGCGGAGTACCTAGACCTGAAGGAGGTGTTCAGTAAGTCTCGCGCTGCTTCTCTCCCTCCGCATCGTCCCTATGACTGTGCCATAGAGTTATTGTCAGGTAAGTCTCCGCCTAAAGGCAAGTTATATTCGCTCTCTGTTCCAGAGAGGGAGGCTATGGAGAAATATATTTCTGATTCTCTAGCAACGAAGTTTATCCGCCCTTCCTCTTCTCCAGCGGGGGCGGGGTTCTTTTTTGTGGGGAAGAAGGATGGATCACTGCGACCTTGCATTGATTACCGAGGGTTGAACAGCATCACGGTAAAGAATACCTATCCTTTGCCGTTGATGTCTTCAGCTTTCGAGAGGTTGCAAGGAGCATCGATCTTCACTAAATTGGACTTAAGAAACGCTTATCATTTGGTTCGCATCAGGGAGGGGGATGAATGGAAGACTGCTTTTAACACCCCTAGGGGGCACTTTGAATACTTGGTCATGCCGTTTGGGTTGTCCAACTCCCCAGCAGTCTTCCAGGCACTCGTCAACGACGTGCTGAGAGATATGGTTGACCAGTTCATATATGTTTACCTGGATGACATATTGATTTTTTCATCTTCTCTCCAGGAACACGTTCAGCACGTCCGACGAGTGCTTCAGAGGTTGCTAGAGAATGGGCTTTTTGTCAAGGCGGAGAAATGCGTTTTTCATGCACAGTCTGTTCCGTTTTTAGGATTCATTGTGTCGACTGAGGGAATTCGCATGAATCCTGAGAAGGTTAAGGCTGTGGTGGATTGGCCAAGTCCAGAATCCCGTAAGGCCCTACAGAGGTTTCTGGGGTTCGCCAATTTTTACCGGCGGTTTATTCGCAATTTCAGCCAACTAGCCGCTCCTCTGACCGCCTTGACCTCCCCCAGAACTACGTACAGGTGGTCAGACGCTGCTGAGGCAGCGTTTGCCAAACTGAAAAGTCGCTTCGTTTCGGCTCCCATCCTCATCGCCCCTGATACATCATGTCAGTTCGTGGTGGAGGTCGATGCGTCAGAGGTGGGGGTAGGTGCAGTGATTTCCCAGCGTTCTCCCACAGACGACAGGATGCATCCGTGCGCGTTTTTGTCACATCGATTATCCCCTGCCGAACGTAATTATGACATTGGTAACCGAGAGTTGTTGGCAGTCAAGTTAGCGTTGGAGGAATGGCGTCACTGGTTAGAAGGGTCAGGGGTACCTTTTATCGTCTGGACTGATCATAAGAATTTGGAATACATCAGAACTGCTAAAAGATTGAACTCCAGGCAGGCTCGGTGGGCACTTTTTTTCGGACGTTTTGACTTTACTCTCTCGTACCGCCCGGGTTCTAAGAACATCAAACCCGATTCTTTGTCGCGCATTTTTGATCGCTCCGAACGCCCGTCTACTCCTGAGTGCATTTTGCCGGAGAGTCTATTCATCTCCACACTCGTATGGGAGGTCGAATCGAGGGTCAGAACGGCCCTAGAAGGGGTAACGCCTCCGCCCGGTGGCCCACCGAATCGTTTATTTGTGCCAGAGGGATTACGGTCTGATGTTATTCAGTGGGGTCATTGCTCCAACGTGGCTTGTCATCCAGGAGTTAATCGCACTAGTTTTTTAGTCAAGCAACGGTTCTGGTGGCCACTTATGGCTCGTGACATTCACAGTTTTGTTTTGGCTTGCTCGGTTTGTGCCACTGGTAAGACTTCCAATCGACCCCCAGATGGGTTACTTCAACCGCTGCCTGTCCCTTCGAGACCCTGGTCCCATATCGCGCTAGATTTTATCACCGCCCTCCCACCCTCCCAGGGTAACACGGTTGTTTTAACTGTGGTGGACCGATTCTCGAAGGCGGCACACTTTATTCCCTTACCCAAATTGCCCTCAGCTAAGGAGACAGCGTTGACAGTCGTTGATCACGTCTTTCGCTTACATGGCCTCCCGATAGACGTGGTCTCCGACAGAGGACCCCAGTTTGTGTCCAAATTTTGGCGAGAGTTTTGTAGGTTACTGGGAGCGACTGTTAGTCTGTCCTCAGGGTTTCATCCCCAGAGCAATGGCCAAACCGAGAGAGCCAACCAGGATTTGGAAAGGGTGTTGCGATGTTTGGTTTCCAAGAACCCTTCCTCATGGAGTCAACAACTGTCTATGGTGGAGTACGCCCACAACACATTACCAGTGTCATCCACGGGTCTATCTCCGTTTGAATGTAGTTTAGGGTACCAGCCACCAATTTTTCCCAGTCTGGAGTCCGAGGTCGCGGTTCCCTCCGCTCACGCTTTCATCCAGAGGTGTCACCGCACATGGACTAGAGCCCGTGAGACTCTACTCCAGGTGGGGGCGCGCACCAAGGCCAAGGCCGATCGCCACCGGTCGAAGCCTCCCGTATACGTCGTCGGTCAAAAAGTGTGGCTTTCTACTAAGAACATTCCTCTCCGCTCCGTCTCGAATAAACTTGCTCCCAAATTTATTGGCCCGTTTACTGTCACCAAAATCATTAGTCCGGTGGCAGTCCGCCTCAACTTGCCTCCAGTGTACAGGAGGATTCATCCCGTCTTTCATGTTTCTAAAATTAAACCCGTGTTTCACTCTCACATTAATCCGCCAGTCCCGGTTCCTCCACCGCCGCGTCTCGTAGAAGGGGAACCCACTTATTCGGTCAACCGTATTCTGGATTCTAGGCGGAGGGGACGCGGATTCCAGTACTTGGTGGACTGGGAAGGTTACGGTCCGGAGGAGAGAAGTTGGGTACCTGCTAGAGACATCCTGGATCACTCCCTTATTGATGATTACAATCGACAGGTAGGGGAGCCTGGGACCGCCAGGAGGCGTTCCTAGGGAAGGGGGTACTGTCACGGTTTATAAATTCGTTGGCTCCTTCTAGTCTCGTGTTTCTGTTGTTTAATGTGTGGGTGTGTGTGAGTGGGCGGCTCCTCTCTGATCAGGAAGATCAGCGATCCAGCTGATCGCAATCATCTCCCCAGCTGCTGCCTATCTTCTCACCTTTAAATACTCACCGAACTTTCCTCTCATTGTCAGATCGTTGTTTGATGTTCCTCGTGTGTGATCCTGTTCCCGTCATCGTCTTGTCCTGTTTCCAGTCTGGTTCCACGGTTCGTCTCACGTCTGGATATCGTCACTCTGCACCACGGCACTTCACTCGGGATTACTGACCATCTTGTCCCTGCGTCACCAGCTTGTTGTGTGTGTTCTCTGACTTTTCCTGTGTGAACATTAAACGAGTTTTACTTGCACTTTTGCTTCCGCATCTTCTATCGTGATAGCTACTTCTTCAATGCACATGGGAATAAATTAGTTCTGTATGCGTTGCGATGCAACCACTCATATGTAATGCAATATCTCTTCATTGCAAAACGAAACAAGTTAGTTTATGAATGCTATGAAAGATAACATATTTAGCATATATAGTATTATACTTTATAGCACGACGAATTCAGTAAGTTTTTAGATTAAGTTTTAGTTTTAAGTTTTAAGATTATGTTCAATGAAATCGTGCTTATGTTATCTCAATGCACAACCGAAAAAGTATAGTTCTTTGCTGTGCAAGCAGCACAGATGGTTTATCTCCAATACACATAGTAAAATAGATATTACAATGCAATGCAACAAACACACGTAATCTCTTCAATGAACAGCAAAATTAGTTGTTTTCTGCATTTATCCTTGAATATATTTCTGGCCAAAAGAGTCCTCTACCTTTAACTTTCTAAACATAAAGACATGTTCTGATGTTAATTCAGTAGTTCAAATTTGATCTTTTGTACATATATCTTGCCGGAGAATCCTTGTTCTTGATCTTTCTATACATACTATGCATTAACTCCTTCTGATGTTTCATCAGCCATAGAGTGGTCCATATTAGATCTACTTAACATATTTCTGTCCAAAGAGTCTTTGAACTTGAACTTGACCTTTCTATTAATACTCATAGACTCCTTCTGATGTTTCATCAGCCAGACAGTGGTTCATGCTTAACATATTTAACATTTAACAGTGGACCACCTACTTGACATATTTCTGGCCAAGGTCTTATCAAAGGCTAACTTACTGTGCATACTCAGACTTCTTTTGATGTTACTTCAACCATAGTTTAGACCATATTTAACCCTAATAAACACATTTCTGGACAAAGAGTCTTTGAACTTGAACTTGAACTTTCTATAAATACTTATAGACTCCTGACATTTCATCAGCCAGACAGTGGTCCATATTAGACCCACTTAACATATTTCTGTCCAAAGAGTCTTTGAACTTGAACTTTCTATAAATACTCATAGACTCCTTCTGATGTTTCATGAGCCAGAGAGTGGTCCATATTTGACCTACTTAACATATTTCTGGCCAAGGTCTTATCAAAGGTCTTATCAAATTAACTTACCATGCATACTCATAGACTTCTTTTGATGTTACTTCAACCATAGATTAGACCATATTTGACCTTATGAGCACATTTCTGGACAAAGAGTCCTTAATCTTGAACTTTCTATAAATACTCATAGACACCTTCTGATGTTTCATCAGCCAGACAGTGGTCCATATTTGACCTACTTAACCTTAGAACAGACTTTGGCCAGAAATATTTTAACTTACTATGCATACTCATAGACTTCTTTTGATGTTACTTCAACCATAGATTAGAACATATTTGACCTTATGAACACATTTCTGGACAAAGAGTCTTTAATCTTGATCTTTCTATGCATAATAATAGAGTCTTTCTGAAGTTTCATCAGTGGTTCAAATATGACATTTAACAGTGGACCACCTACTTAACATATTTATGGCCAAGGTCTTATCAAAGGCTAACTTACTATGCATACTCAGACTTCTTTTGATGTTACTTCAACCATAGTTTAGACCATATTTGACCTTATAAACACATTTCTGGACAAAGAGTCTTTGAACTTGAACTTGAACTTTCTATAAAAACTCATAGACTCGTGACGTTTCATCCGCCAGACAGTGGTCCATATTTGACCTACTTAACATATTTCTGGCCAAGGTCTTATCAAAGGCTAACTTACTATGCATACTCATAGACTTCTTTTGATGTTACTTCAACCATAGATTAGACCATATTTGACCTTATGAGCACATTTCTGGACAAAGAGTCCTTAATCTTGAACTTTCTATAAATACTCATAGACACCTTCTGATGTTTCATCAGCCAGTGAGTGGTCCATATTTGACCTACTTAGCCTTTGAACAGACTTTGGCCAGAAATATGTTAATTTACTATGCATACTCATAGACTTCTTTTGATGTTACTTCAACCATAGATTAGACCATATTTGACCTTATGAACACATTTCTGGACAAAGAGTCTTTAATCTTGATCTTTCTATGCATAATAATAGACTCTTTCTGAAGTTTCATCAGTAGTTCATGACTTTTTGTACATATATCTTGCCTGAGAATCCTTGTTCTTGATCTTTCTATACATACTATACATTAACTCCTTCTGATGTTTCATCAGCCATAGAGTGGTCCATATTAGATCTACTTAACATAATTCTGTCCAAAGAGTCTTTGAACTTGAACTTTCTATAAATACTCATAGACTCCTTCTGATGTTTCATGAGCCAGAGAGTGGTCCATATTTGACCTACTTAACATATTTCTGGCCAAGGTCTTATCAAAGGCTAACTTACTATGCATACTCATAGACTTCTTTTGATGTTACTTCAACCATAGATTAGACCATAATTGACCTTATGAGCACATTTCTGGACAAAGAGTCCTTAATCTTGAACTTTCTAAAAAATACTCATAGACACCTTCTGATGTTTCATCAGCCAGACAGTGATCCATATTTGACCTACTTAGCCTTTGAACAGACTTTGGCCATAATATTTTAACTTACTATGCATACTCAAAGACTTCTTTTGATGTTACTTCAACCATAGATTAGACCATATTTGACCTTTGGAACACATTTCTGGACAAAGAGTCTTTAATCTTGATCTTTCTATGCATAATAATAGACTCTTTCTGAAGTTTCATCAGTAGTTCAAATATGACTTTTTGTACATATATCTTGCCGGAGAATCCTTGTTCTTGATCTTTCTATACATACTATGCAGTAACTCCTTCTGATGTTTCATCAGCCATAGAGTGGTCCATATTAGATCTACTTAACATATTTCTGTCCAAAGAGTCTTTGAACTTGAACTTGACCTTTCTATTAATACTCATAGACTCCTTCTGATGTTTCATCAGCCAGACAGTGGTTCATGCTTAACATATTTAACATTTAACAGTGGACCACCTACTTGACATATTTCTGGCCAAGGTCTTATCAAAGGCTAACTTACTGTGCATACTCAGACTTCTTTTGATGTTACTTCAACCATAGTTTAGACCATATTTAACCTTATAAACACATTTCTGGACAAAGAGTCTTTGAACTTGAACTTGAACTTTCTATAAATACTTATAGACTCCTGACGTTTCATCAGCCAGACAGTGGTCCATATTTGACCTACTTAACATATTTCTGGCCAAGGTCTTATCAAACGCTAACTTACTATGCATACTCATAGACTTCTTTTGATGTTACTTCAACCATAGATTAGACCATATTTGACCTTATGAGCACATTTCTGGACAAAGAGTCCTTAATCTTGAACTTTCTATAAATACTCATAGACACCTTCTGATGTTTCATCAGCCAGACAGTGGTCCATATTTGACCTACTTAGCCTTTGAACAGACTTTGGCCAGAAATATGTTAACTTACTATGCATACTCATAGACTTCTTTTGATGTTACTTCAACCATAGATTAGACCATATTTGACCTTATGAACACATTTCTGGACAAAGAGTCTTTAATCTTGATCTTTCTATGCATAATAATAGACTCTTTCTGAAGTTTCAGCAGTAGTTCAAATATGACTTTTTGTACATATATCTTGCCGGAGAATCCTTGTTCTTGATCTTTCTATACATACTATACATTAACTCCTTCTGATGTTTCATCAGCCATAGAGTGGTCCATATTAGATCTACTTAACATATTTCTGTCCAAAGAGTCTTTGAACTTGAACTTGACCTTTCTATTAATACTCATAGACTCCTTCTGATGTTTCATCAGCCAGACAGTGGTTCATGCTTAACATATTTAACATTTAACAGTGGACCACCTACTTGACATATTTCTGGCCAAGGTCTTATCAAAGGCTAACTTACTGTGCATACTCAGACTTCTTTTGATGTTACTTCAACCATAGTTTAGACCATATTTAACCTTATAAACACATTTCTGGACAAAGAGTCTTTGAACTTGAACTTGAACTTTCTATAAATACTTATAGACTCCTGACGTTTCATCAGCCAGACAGTGGTCCATATTAGACCCACTTAACATATTTCTGTCCAAAGAGTCTTTGAACTTGAACTTTCTATAAATACTCATAGACTCCTTCTGATGTTTCATGAGCCAGAGAGTGGTCCATATTTGACGTACTTAACATATTTCTGGCCAAGGTCTTATCAAAGGCTAACTTACCATGCATACTCATAGACTTCTTTTGATGTTACTTCAACCATAGATTAGACCATATTTGACCTTATGAGCACATTTCTGGACAAAGAGTCCTTAATCTTGAACTTTCTATAAATACTCATAGACACCTTCTGATGTTTCATCAGCCAGACAGTGGTCCATATTTGACCTACTTAGCCTTAGAACAGACTTTGGCCAGAAATATTTTAACTTACTATGCATAATCATAGACTTCTTTTGATGTTACTTCAACCATAGATTAGAACATATTTGACCTTATGAACACATTTCTGGACAAAGAGTCTTTAATCTTGATCTTTCTATGCATAATAATAGAGTCTTTCTGAAGTTTCATCAGTAGTTCAAATATGACTTTTTGTACATATATCTTGCCGGAGAATCCTTGTTCTTGATCTATCTATACATACTATACATTAACTCCTTCTGATGTTTCATCAGCCATAGAGTGGTCCATATTAGATCTACTTAACATATTTCTGTCCAAAGAGTCTTTGAACTTGAACTTGACCTTTTTATAAATACTCATAGACTCCTTCTGATGTTTCATCAGCCAGACAGTGGTTCATGCTTAAAATATTTAACATTTAACAGTGGACCACCTACTTAACATATTTCTGGCCAAGGTCTTATCAAAGGCTAACTTACTATGCATACTCAGACTTCTTTTGATGTTACTTCAACCATAGTTTAGACCATATTTGACCTTATAAACACATTTCTGGACAAAGAGTCTTTGAACTTGAACTTGAACTTTCTATAAAAACTCATAGACTCGTGACGTTTCATCAGCCAGACAGTGGTCCATATTTGACCTACTTAACATATTTCTGGCCAAGGTCTTATCAAAGGCTAACTTACTATGCATACTCATAGACTTCTTTTGATGTTACTTCAACCATAGATTAGACCATATTTGACCTTATGAGCACATTTCTGGACAAAGAGTCCTTAATCTTGAACTTTCTATAAATACTCATAGACACCTTCTGATGTTTCATCAGCCAGACAGTGGTCCATATTTGACCTACTTAGCCTTTGAACAGACTTTGGCCAGAAATATGTTAACTTACTATGCATACTCATAGACTTCTTTTGATGTTACTTCAACCATAGATTAGACCATATTTGACCTTATGAGCACATTTCTGGACAAAGAGTCCTTAATCTTGAACTTTCTAAAAAATACTCATAGACACCTTCTGATGTTTCATCAGCCAGACAGTGATCCATATTTGACCTACTTAGCCTTTGAACAGACTTTGGCCATAACATTTTAACTTACTATGCATACTCAAAGACTTCTTTTGATGTTACTTCAACCATAGATTAGACCATATTTGACCTTATGAACACATTTCTGGACAAAGAGTCTTTAATCTTGATCTTTCTATGCATAATAATAGACTCTTTCTGAAGTTTCATCAGTAGTTCAAATATGAATTTTTGTACATATATCTTGCCGGAGAATCCTTGTTCTTGATCTTTCTATACATACTATACATTAACTCCTTCTGATGTTTCATCAGCCATAGAGTGGTCCATATTAGATCTACTTAACATATTTCTGTCCAAAGAGTCTTTGAACTTGAACTTGACCTTTCTATAAATACTCATAGACTCCTTCTGATGTTTCATCAGCCAGACAGTGTTTCATGCTTAACATATTTAACATTTAACAGTGGACCACCTACTTGACATATTTCTGGCCAAGGTCTTATCAAAGGCTAACTTACTGTGCATACTCAGACTTCTTTTGATGTTACTTCAACCATAGTTTAGACCATATTTGACCTTATAAACACATTTCTGGACAAAGAGTCTTTGAACTTGAACTTGAACTTTCTATAAATACTTATAGACTCCTGACGTTTCATCAGCCAGACAGTGGTCCATATTAGACCCACTTAACATATTTCTGTCCAAAGAGTCTTTGAACTTGAACTTTCTATAAATACTCATAGACTCCTTCTGATGTTTCATGAGCCAGAGAGTGGTCCATATTTGACCTACTTAACATATTTCTGGCCAAGGTCTTATCAAAGGCTAACTTACTATAAATACTCATAGACTTCTTTTGTTTTTACTTCAACCATAGATTAGACCATATTTGACTTTATGAACACATTTCTGGTCAAAGAATCCTTAATCTTGAACTTTCTATTAATACTCATAGACTCTGTAGTGGCAATTTTAATGATATTCATTGATCTTTAGTAAAATACAGATGATTCAAAGAATGTCACATGTGTGTCTCTCACTTGTAGTGAGAGAAGATTCTGTTTATGTACCTGGGGAGGCAGAAGAGGGAGACACTCCAGAGAACAGACGAACAAGGACCTCTGACCTGGATGTCAGAAGGCCATTTGGTTAAGGGGAGCTTAGTGGGCCAACTAGTCTATGGAAAACTACTGGGAGGAAGGCTCTGGGGGGAAGAAGGCCTTGAAACTAAGATAAAAGCTAGTTCAGTCTGTCTGGGGGTGTGTCACTCTTCTGCACAGGGTAACAACTGTGTATTAGACTGCTCCTATTCTTGCAAGAATAAATACTTCTATTTTATATAATTTGACTCTGAGTGTCTCTTACGCAGTGATGTTTGTTTGAGATGAATTTTTGCCACAACAGTTTTGGTGTCAGAAGTGATATTCCTTGGACGTGCCTCCTGGACCTGAGATCGGACGGTGTTTGGCCACCTGGACTAAGTAAGTTCCAGCTCTACCTCGTAAACTTGAGAGAGAGGGGCCGACCGATATCAGGGCCGGGAGAATCGACCACTGGAATCTAAAGAACCCGCAGGTGGCAACAGAAGCATCTCTGGTAAGAGACAGTTCAATTTATTTTCTTTTGGGTAAGTTAATTAAATTCAGTTTAATTGGGGAGAAGAGTGAAATTGAACCATATTGGCTGAAGGCTGTTTCTGTGGTACGTAATCTGAGATTAATTGAGATCTATATAGATCAAGAAATTTCAAACAGATACGAGGGAAAATGATCTGAGATTAATTGAGGTCTGTAACAGAACAAGAAATTTCAAGCAGATAAATAATCTGGGATTAAGTGAGAACTGTAACAGATCAAGAGATTTCAAACAGATAGGTACCCTGAAAATTAGTTGTTCCACGACGGGGCAAATTGTTTTTAGGTACTGAGGCTAATTAGGGGGAACCAGAATTTTTTGGTAAACCATAATTAGGAGGGCACTAATAGTGCAACCCGACCGATTTGGGTTAAAAGAAAGAATCGGATTTGTTTAGGGACGCCTAACAGATTAAAGAAAACGCGCGTTGAAGAGAAATCCACAGAGAACAGAAAACAGCCAGTATGGGGATGTCTCAAAAGCAAGCTTGCGAAATTTGATACACCGGTTTTCTGTAGAACTAGGAAAGTATGGGGGAAAATGTATGTTTTAGATATTGAAAAAACTGGGAAAATACCATGATTTCCCCAGGGAGGGAACACTGAGCACAAATAGACTAAGAGTGTGCGAGAATCAGTGGAACAGGGCAGCGGGACAAAAGGTTGTTGTGGCTGCGTTCAACATGTGTGTAAAAAATGTGAACAGATAATGGATTGTAAATGGATGCATGACATTAGATGTCTATAGAACTTAAATTTATATGACAAGGATTGAAGTAGCAAGAAGCAATAAGGCTGTCTGTGTGAAATAGAGGGAACTGTAAGTGAGACTTGGTGGAAGAGGGAAGTGAAAAAAACAAAAAGGTTGGTGTGTGAGATATGTGTGTGTGGGGATTGTTCAAACAATCATGTACTGGTTAGATAATGAAGGAACTGGCATGTTTGAGAAAAGAAAGGAGAGGATAATGAAGGAACTGGCATGTAGGGAAAAGAAAGGATAAATATAGTAGAAAACTATATGTGATAGAATTTATGGAAGTCAAATGTAAAATGTTTAAATGATATGAAAAGTTTTAGAATAAAATAAGGCATTGTATGATTGACAGGGATTAACATGATATGAAGAATGTTTTAAGCAGAATGGGGAACAATTCTAGATTTTGATAAAATAATGATTGAAATGATGATATATCTGCTTTATTTTATTAATGTTAAGAAAATAAGGGTATTGAAGCAAGTAGCTATAATGGTTGTCTGTGTAATTTACGGACTGAGTAATATAATCTGTTTTGGAGAAACAGTAGAGATAAGACTGAGACAATAATGATAATATTAAGTTGAATCTGCAGACTAACCATGTGATGGAAGAAAAAGGGCTTCAAACCAGTTGTAATGAAAATAATGATGTACAAATTGTTACACTTTATGAAGAGTAACGGAACAGTCCGGGAAAATAAATAAATAAATAAATAGTGAGACAGAAGAGAGCAAATGCTGTAAACAGCTCTGCTCTGAAGATCTCACTTTGAAGAGATTTGCAGATGATGTTTTGTAAAAGATAAGCTGGGATAACAGCAACAGTGCTTGCTTATTCGCCCGGTTTCCGGATGTTAGACATGTACTTGTAATTAGTGTTGTTGATGATAATACCAAATTAGTAAGGTAAAGACAGAAAACAAATTAGAATATTTTGAGCATTTTCTGTGCTGCTCATGAAATTATGTTCTGCCAATAATAATGATGAAGAGTATGATTTGGCTATTGTGATTGAATCCGCCATTGGTGGATGGTGAAAGGAATACAGAGAACTGCTTATCAGTGGGTCTGTTTACATTCCTGAATGGGACACACACTGCTTCAAGGGTGTGCAGTTAGTTGGAGCCCTTTGGAAGCTCACAGTGATCAAACTGCAAGGTGTCTGATGCTGTAGTTGAGGCTGACACACGAACCAACCAGATGACAGAGAGTGTCTGGATTGTGGTCAACAGGACCATTTAACACGTGACACATTTCTGGTAATAATATTGGTTTGAAAATAGATCAGTGTTTAAAAGACGACAGTGACAATTTTTGGTCTGAGAAATAAGAGATAAAAAACAAGGTCAAAAGATTGAAGTCTTAAAGTGAATCCTTTTGTGACTCCAACAAATGTGAGTTGCAAAATACAGTAAAGGAACTAGAAGGATGATTGTGTTTTAATTAAACATTTTTAAAAGGGTTCAGGTAATATAGAGAGACAGATCTCAAAGATGATTTATAATAACTGCAAAGGATGGAGACTGATAAACTCCTAGGAAAAAAAAAAAAAAAACTTTTGAAGTCAGATATTAAGTTATGGTAATTGAGAACTTGGCAATTAAAATTGAGATTGAGAAATGTGAAACGTTATTGAGAACTAGAATAATTATTTTTATGTAAGAACAAATAAGCAGAAGCAGTAGGCTACTGAATTAACAGTTGCTAAATGTAAAATGTGTGGAAAGGCATCTGATTAAACAAACAGCTTGAAAAGTTGACCATGAAAGAACTAGAAGCTGATGTTTTGCTTTCAAAAGATAAGTTTGTTATGGGCTGTAATGAAACAGTTCGCTTATCTAAAATCTGATGTGTGCTGTGCCTGAAACTGCCAGTGCGACAGAGACTCAATCTGAGTGGAAATTTGTAATGTCTAAATTCCCTGAGGTGGGCAAAAGACAAATATAAATAATATGTTTATTTGAAACCGTATGTAATATCTGGCAAAGATGCCTTAAGCTGGGATAGAGTTAAAAGATGGTAGATAAAAGTTTGATGTTAGAAGTATATGAGAGAGCAGTGTACCATCCAATAGAGTCTCAGAGTCTCTCTCATTCAATGAGTCAGCTAAAAGCTGGTATCTGTGATAATAAGTAAAGCACAGTGTTTCAGTTGAAGGATCATAGACACAGAGATATTTTAAAAATAAAACTGAATGACTTTAAAGAAGTATTTAAAATAATAATACAGATAGAGATGACATTTTGATTAGCTTATTTTAGGACCAGTAACTTCTTTGTCTCATTTAGTCTCCACCATTCAGGACCGATGGCTCCGGCTACAGATGAAGTACACTGAATGTACGGTTGTGATCTAAATTCACTGAGTATAATCTAAGCAGCTAGGTTTCTGCTTTTAAGATAGTTAATGGATTTAAGTGATTAAATACTGTTGTTATTGACCTGTCTCCCTGTGTGAACACTATTAGGCAATCCGAATGGCCCTGGTGACTCTTGAACGTGCCTTTCCTAAGCTCCAGAAAACAGCTGAGTTCTGTTGAAGAGAACTGATTGTGTGATTGGAAAGAGCGGTCACCAGTGGGCACGAGTGACCATCTCTATGACGGGTAAGACCTTCTTTGGCCAGACAGGGGGCAACCCAAGCCAGAGTGGATCACGTAAAGTCATTGGGCATCTCAAGATGGAGGTGTTTATGTGAGAAAGGTATGAGAGTGGAGCGGATGACTGTGAGGCCAGCAGCATCCTTTATCGTTAGGGCGGATGAGCTGTGAGGAGTTACAGGCAGTCTGACCCAGAAACGTGAGTGTTCCTCTATACCAATCACAAGAAACCGCATTCATTGTTTTTCATTGTCTGCAAATATGCCAGGGGAAAACACCCTGATGGAGATTATAGATAAAGGGCTAACAGGAGTGGGCGAGCAGGAGCCAGCTGAGGCCATTGAGTGATTCCCATTAGTTGTTGTGGAGACAGTAGCAAAACTTTTTTATGTACTGGTTGCCTTATGGGCAAGGAAAATCATAGTGTTGATTTTGAACTAATAGGTCTATGACATAGTTTTAACTCTTGAAGGTCGTTAGACATGGTGGTGGCTAAAGATGAAGACAGCGTTTGATTTAAGGAAAGTCTGGATGACAAAGGTGAATGGTCAAAGGTTATTGTAATGAATACAAATTTTGTCTAAGTTACAGCCTTAGGAGGCTGGTGGGAAAAATTATTTGTTTATAGTGAGAGAGACTGCCTGAGTTGGAGGAAGGGATGGTAACTGTGTCTGTCTTTCTGTTATCGGCCTGCTAGAGCAAGCTGAAGCAAAATAATGATAGGGAACCAAAACAACCCAGCTGACTTGTCTAAAAATCAAATGAATAATGAACAAGACATGCTTTGAAAGTGGTTAAGAGACCATGTAAAATTAGATAGAATCTACAGGAAAATGGAAAGGTTAAAATCTTATTTAAAATTTAAATCTTTTAGCAATAATATAAAGAAAAGTGAACATTGAGAATGAGCAGTTAACATATGTGTGTCTAGAATGAGTGCGTGTGATGGTGACAGCACTTTATGTCTTGTATGTATTAGTTTGGGGCACTAATATTCCACCTGAATGGTGTGTATATTGCGTCATTAACCTCTGGAATGAGTTTATCATTACAGATGGGTTAAGGCAAATGACAAATTTTAAAGAAGCTGATAATTCTGATGAAAAGACAATACAGAACATGGGACAAGCTTTAAGTTGATTGGCCATCAAGCTCTGTCTGGTAGTAATAATTTTGTCATACATAATGTAGATTTGAAGATCAGTTTAAGTAAATTGGAATTGTGTAGTTGTAGATCACCATCTGGCATGGGCTGAGATAAATGAAAATGTTGTAGATTTGAGGGAAACAACAAAGTGACATATTGGCTAAGTCAACATGAAATTATCAAGAGAGCCCCTCACATTTATGATTATTGTGAACAAAGGGGGAGAAATGATTGACTGACATTGACCAAGTCTGTACAGCACGATCTGACCTGATAGGGAAAATTGATGACTTTGGAAATGTTTGTAGATGACTGACTTGAGAGACCAAACAGCAGGCCTGAAAAGCAGGATACGCTGTGAGACTGAGGGCCGTTGCCTTTCAAACACTTCGATAAGAAGATGAGATTGTGGCTTTAAGTGAAGAATGTAATATTTTTGTTTCAGAGGCAGAGAAATTTGTCTGAAGGACAATGTTTGGGTTAGTGTTGATGGCAAACTTTATAAAAAACACTATGTTAAATGTTATGTTAAATTGATGCTCGAGTTGTGTCGTGCATCAAGAGGGAGATGGTATAACAATTGCCAAATATGGTTTATTAAGGGGTTCACAGTTGCTGAATAAATGTTGGGAGAACACTAGGGGTAATTTGATAAAAGCCCTGAAAGAAGCCATTTTTTCTGCCTAACAAAATTGATGTCTGTGAGTGTGCACACACCAATAACAAAGATTGTTTCAACAGGAAACGCCAGGGCATCGAAGGACACGGGAGAACAGTAGACAAAAGAAACTACGTACTTTACTATCTGACAATAACCTCGAAATTTGTTTCTCTTTACAGAGAGCATGCAGGATTGGGAGACAGGGCAAAATGTGCCAATAAAATAATGGTTATGGATGAATTTGGCTAACTGTCTAGAGTTTGTTAAATATGGCATTAAATAGAGCTTACTAAATTGAATTAGAAGTGAACAAAATATGGTTAGGAAAACCGAGGTGAAATATGGAGATGGGCGTAGAATAATGGAAAAGGCTTAATGATAGGAGTTAGGATTGTTATTCTAATAATTTTGTTATTCATGGGGGAATACGATTACAGTGACAGGTGAAACATGCTGTCTGTTCAATTGGTGAAAATGACAGTCTATCCCAAGGATGAACAAAATTATGTGACGATACAGGTAGCGGGAGCTACAGTGAGATATGTGTTAAATGTATGTTCTGTTTGTTTTTCTTCTATTTGTTTATTTTCTGAGAAAGATTAAGGGCAAAAGATTTAAAGAAGGTTACAAGCAGCGGTCATCCGTGTTACGAGATGGCGTACAAAGATAGGGTTTGAAACTGAGTGATTTTTATTATACTTTATCTGTTTGTTTCCTTACTATGTTATAACTACCTTTTTCCTTACTGGCGTGACTGAGGGTCTGTTTACAGGAGCGCAGGAACAGTGATTTCTCGCTTAGCCCGGCGTCGTAAAAATGTTTACTTGCTAGCTAAAATATTACGGGGCCTTTCCCCCACAAAAACAGCCTTATGCTTCTTCATTCTAAACTTTTCTTCACAGGTTCAAGGAGAGTGATCATTTATGGAAAAATCAGAGATGAAAAGTATAAGTGTGATGATATGACTTAAAATTTGTTTTATTGTTTATTATTGTGATTATGGGTGATAAAAAGTGAGGAGTTGTAGTGGCAATTTTAATGATATTCATTGATCTTTAGTAAAATATAGATGATTCAAAGAATGTCACATGTGTGTCTCTCACTTGTAGTGAGAGAAGATTCTGTTTATGTACCTGGGGAGGCAGAAGAGGGAGACACTCCAGAGAACAGACGAACAAGGACCTCTGACCTGGATGTCAGAAGGCCATTTGGTTAAGGGGAGCTTAGTGGGCCAACTAGTCTATGGAAAACTACTGGGAGGAAGGCTCTGGGGGGAAGAAGGCCTTGAAACTAAGATAAAAGCTAGTTCAGTCTGTCTGGGGGTGTGTCACTCTTCTGCACAGGGTAACAACTGTGTATTAGACTGCTCCTATTCTTGCAAGAATAAATACTTCTATTTTATATAATTTGACTCTGAGTGTCTCTTACGCAGTGATGTTTGTTTGAGATGAATTTTTGCCACAACAACTCATAGACTCCTTCTGATGTTTTATCAGCAGGAGAGTGGTCCATTTTTGACTTACATAACAAATGAGCAGATTTCTCAGATTTCTGGACAAAGAGTCCTTAATCTTGAACTTTCTAAACATAGAGACTTGTTCTGATGTTTCTTCAGCCAAATTTGACCTTTTGAACATATTTTTTGTCAGTGAATCATTGAACTTGATCTTTCTAAACATTTTCATAGACTTCTTCTAATGTTTCA
The DNA here is from genome assembly GCF_029890125.1 of Rhinichthys klamathensis goyatoka. NCBI lineage: Eukaryota > Metazoa > Chordata > Actinopteri > Cypriniformes > Leuciscidae > Rhinichthys > Rhinichthys klamathensis. The sequence continues at coordinate 626,068 of NW_026606637.1, forward strand.
GCAGCCAGACAGTAGTCCAAACTTGACCTACTGAACATATTTCTGGCAAGACAGTTACAGTAACATATTTCTGGCCAAAATTTTATCACAGTCTAACTTACTATGTGTTCTCATAGACTTCTTTAATGCTAAATAAACCATATATTAGTCTACATTTGACCTATTGAACACATTTCTGGCCAAAGAGTCATCTACATTGAACTTTCTAAACATATAGACTTGTTCTGATGTTTCTTCAACCATCCTGTAGTTCAAATTTGACATTTAGAATATATTTAGAACTTTCTATTCATACACACACTCTTTTGAATGTTTCATCAGCCAGACAGTAGTCCATATTTGACCTACTGAACATATTTCTGACCAAATAGTCATCAAAATCTAACTTACCATGCAGACTCATTTGATGTTAAATTAACCATTATATTAGTCCTTATTTGACCTATTCCCCATAAATGGCCAAAGAGTCCTCGATTTTAAACTTTCTAAACATGCTCATAGGCTCCTTATGTTTCTTAACCTTTTGAACATGTTACTGGCCAAAGTGTCCTTGAACTTGAACTTTTTATACATATAGACTTATGATGTTTTATCAGCCAGACAGTAGTCCAAACTTGACCTACAGAACATATTTTTGGCAAAAGTATCATCAAGGGCTTACTTACTATCCATTTTCATAGACTTCTTTTGATGTTACATCAACCATATATGAATCCATATTTGATATATTGAAACCATTTCTGGCCAATGAGTCCTAGATCTTGAACTTTCCAAAGAGTCCTTGAATTTTAACTTAACATACATACTGATGACCCCTTCAGATGTTACATCACCCAGACAAGTTTCCAAATTTGTCATAACGAACATATTTCGGAGTCTTTGATTTGGAACATTTTATATATGCTCAATTTCTATAGACTCCTTCTGATGTTTCAACAGTAGTTCAAATATGACTTACAGTAATATGACATATTTCTGGTCAAAGAGTCTTTAAACTTTACCTTTATATACGGTAAATATACTCGGAAATGTGTTCAATAGGTCAAATATGGACTAATATATGGTTGATACAATATCAAAAGAAGTCTATGAGAATGTATAGTAAGATAGCCTTTAATGATTCTTTGGCCAGAAATATGTTCAATAGGTCAAAATGGACTAATGTCTGGTTGATGAAATATCAGAATGAGTCTATGAGTATAGAAAGTTCAAGTTCATGTAGAGAAAGTTCAAGTTCAAGTCCAAAGACTCTTTGGCCCGAAAAATGTTCAATAATTCAAATGTGGACTAATATATGCTTGATGTAACATCAAAAGGAGTCTATGAGAACGCATAGAAAGGTAGCCTTTGATGATTTTGATGATCTGGCCTATTTTGCCAGAAATATATTCGTTAGTTAAAATATGGACTACTGTCTGACTAATGAAATATCAGAATGAGTCTATGAGTATGTATATAAAGTTCAAGTTTAAGTCCAAAGACTCTATGGCCAGAAAAATGTTTAATAGGTCAAATATGGACTAAAATATGGATGATGTAACATCAAAAGAAGTCTATGAGAATGAATACTAAGTTAGCCTTTGATGAACTCTTTTGCCAGAAATATGTCCAGTAGGTCAAGTTTAGACTACTGTCTGGCAGATAAAACATCAAAAGGAGTCTATGAGTATGTATAGAAAGATCAAGTCCAAGGATTCTCTGGCAAGATATATGTACAAAAAGTCATATTTGAACTACTGAAGAAACATCAGTAGGAGTCTAGAGTATGAATAGAAAGTTCAAGATTAAGGACACTTTGTCCAGAAATGTGTTTATAAGGTCAAATATGGTCTAATCTATGGTTGAAGTAACATCAGAAGGAGACTATGAGTATTTATAGAAAGTTCAAGTTCAAGTTCAAAGACTCTTTGGCCAGAAATATGTTAAGTAGGTCAAATATGGACCACTGTCTGGCTGATGAAACATCAAAAGGATGTAACATCAAAAGAAGTCTATGAGTATGAGTATGTATAGAAAGTTCAAGATTAAGGACTCTTTGTCCCGAAATCTGCTCATAAGGTCAAATATGGTCTAATCTATGGTTGAAGTAACATCAAAAGAAGTCTATGAGTATGCATAGCAAGTTAGCATTTGATAAGACTTTGGCCAGAAATATGTTAAGTTGGTCAAAAATGGACCACTCTCCTGGTGATAAAACATCAGAAGGAGTCTATGAGTATTTATAGAAAGTTCAAGTTCAAGTTCATACTCTTTGGACAGACATATGTTAAGGAAGTCAAATATGGACCACTGTCTGGCTGATGAAACATCAGAAGGAGTCTATGAGTATTTATAGAAAGTTCAATTTCAAGTTCAAAGACTCTTTGGACAGAAATATGTTAAGTAGGTCTAAAATGGACCACTGTCTTGGCTGATGAAACATCAGAAGGAGTTAATGAGTATGTACAGAAAGATCAAGTTCAATGATTCTCTGGCAAGATATATGTACAAAAAGTCGTATTTGAACTACTGATGAAACTTCATAAAGATTCTAAGATTATGTAGAAAAGTTCAAGATTAAGGACTCTTTGTCCAGAAATGTGTTCATAAGGTCAAATATGCTCTAATCTATGGTTGAAGTAATATTAAAAGGAGTCTATGAGTATGTATAGAAAGATCAAGTCCAAGGATTCTCTGGCAAGATATATGTACAAAAAGTCATATTTGAACTACTGAACAAACATCAGAAGGAGTCTAGAGTATGAATAGAAAGTTCAAGATTAAGGACACTTTGTCCAGAAATGTGTTTATAAGGTCAAATATGGTCTAATCTATGGTTGAAGTAACATCAGAAGGAGACTATGAGTATTTATAGAAAGTTCAAGTTCAAGTTCAAAGACTCTTTGGCCAGAAATATGTTAAGTAGGTCAAATATGGACCACTGTCTGGCTGATGAAACATCAAAAGGATGTAACATCAAAAGAAGTCTATGAGTATGAGTATGTATAGAAAGTTCAAGTTCAAGTTCAAAGACTCTTTGGCCAGAAATATGTTAAGTAGGTCTAAAATGGACCACTGTCTTGGCTGATGAAACATCAGAAGGAGTTAATGAGTATGCACAGAAAGATCAAGTTCAATGATTCTCTGGCAAGATATATGTACAAAAAGTCGTATTTGAACTACTGATGAAACTTCATAAAGATTCTAAGATTATGTAGAAAAGTTCAAGATTAAGGACTCTTTGTCCAGAAATGTGTTCATAAGGTCAAATATGCTCTAATCTATGGTTGAAGTAATATTAAAAGAAGTCTATGAGTATGCATAGTAAGTTAGACTTTGAAAAGAATTTGGCCAGAAATGTGTTAAGTAGGTCAATTATGGACCACTGTATGGCTGATGAAACATCAGAAGGAGTCAATGACTATGTATAGAAAGATCAAGATTAAGGATTCTCTGGCAAGATATATGTACAAAAACTCATATTTGAATTACTGATGAAACTTCAGAAGGAGTCTATGAGTATAGAAAGTTCAAGATTAAGGACTCTTTGTCCAGAAATGTGTTCATAAGGTCAAATATGGTCTAATCTATGGTTGAAATAACATAAAAAGAAGTATATGAGTATGCATAGTAAGTTAGCCTTTGAAAAGACTTTGGCCAGAAATATGCCAAGTAGGTCAAATATGGACCACTCTCTGGCTAATGAAATATCAGAAGGAGTCTATGAGTATTCATGGAAAGTTCAAGTTCAAAGACTCTTTGGCCTGAAATATGTTAAGTAGGTCAAATATGGACCACTGTCTGGCTGATGAAACATCAGAAGGAGTCTATGAGTGTTTAAAGAAAGTTCATGGACTCTCAGGCAAAAAATAGGTTCAAAATATCATATTTGAACTACTGATGAAACATCAGAAGGAGTCTATGAGAATGTATAGCAAGATCAAAATCGAGGACTCTTTTGCCAGAAATGTGTTCAGTAGGTCAAATATGGACCACTGTCTTGCTGAAGAAACATCGGAAGGAGAATATGAGTATTTATAGAAGGTTGAAGTTCAAGTTCAAAGACTCTTTGGCCAGAAATATGTTAAGTAGGTAAAATATGGTCCACTCTTTGGCTGATGAAACATCAGAAGGAGTCTATTATTTATTGAAAGTTCAAATTCAAAGACTCTTTGGCCAGAAATGTGTTTAGTGGGTCAAATATGGACCACTGTCTTGATGATGAAACATCAGAAGGAGTCTATAAGTATAGATAGAAAGTTCAAGATTAAGGACTCTTTGTCCAGAAATGTGTTCATAAGGTCAAACATGGTCTAATCAATGGTTGAAGTAACATCAAAAGAAGTCTATGAGTATGCATAGAAAGTTAGCCTTTGATAAGACTTTGGCAAGAAATATGTTGCGTATGTCAAATATGTTCCACTGTCTGGCTGATGAAAGAAGGAGTCTATTATTTATTGAAAGTTCAAGTTCAAAGACTCTTTGGCCTGAAATATGTTAAAAGGGTCAAATATGGACCCATTATGGACTTTTATACATACTCAGACTCCTTTTGATGTTTGATCAGTAGTTCAAATATGACTTTATGTACATTTTTCTTGCCAGAGAATCCTTGAACTTTATCTTTCTATACATACTCATAGACTACTCCTGATGTTTCATCAGCAAGAGATGCTGATGAAACATCAGGAGTAGTCTATGAGTATGTATAGAAAGATAAAGTTCAAGGATTCTCTGGCAAGAAAAATGTACATAAAGTCATATTTGAACTACTGATCAAACATCAAAAGGAGTCTGAGTATGTATAAAAGTTCAAGATTAAGGACTCTGTCCAGAAATGTTTTCATAAGATCAAATATTTTCTAATATATGGTTGAAGTAACATCAAAAGAAGTCTATAAGTATAAATAGTAAGTTAGTCTGTAATAAGATTTTGGCCAGAAATATGTTAAGTAGGTAAAATATGGACTACTCTCTGGCTGATGGAACATCAAAAGGAGTCTTTGAGTATTTTTAGAAAGTTCAAGTTCAAGTTCAAAGACTCTTTGGACAGAAATATGTTAAGGAAGTCAAATATGGACCACTGTGTGGCTGATGAAACATCAGGAGTCTATGAGTATTTTTAGAAAGTTCAAGTTCAAAGACTCTTTGGCCAAAAATATGTTAAGTGGGCTAATATTGACCACTGTCTGGCTGATGAAACATCAGAAGGAGTCTATGAGTATGCATAGAAAGTTCAAGATTAAGGACTCTTTCAACCATGTTCTAATCTATGGTTGTCGTAACATCAAAAGGATGTGAGTATGCATAGTAAGTTAGCCCTTGATAAGAGTTTTGCCTGAAATATGTTAAGAAGGTCAAAAATGGACCACTCTCCTGCTTATAAAATATCAGGAGTCTGAGTATTTATAGAAAGTTCAAGATTAAGGACTACTTGTCCAGAAATGTGTTCATAAGGTCAAATATGGTCTAATCTAGGGTTGTAGTAACATCAAAAGGAGTCTATGAGTATCCATAGTAAGTTAGCCTTTGATAAGACCTTGGCCAGAAATATGTTAAGTAGGTCAAATATGAACCACTGTCTGGCAGATGAAACATCAGAAGGAGTCTATGAGTATTTAAAGAAAGTTTAAGGACTCTCAGGACAAAAATAGGTTCAAAATATCATATTTTAACTATTGGATGGCTGAAGAAACATCAGAACGAGTCTATATTTTTAGAAAGTTCAAGTTCAATGACTCTTTGGCCAGAAATATGTTAGGTGGGCCAAATATGTCTGGCTGATGAAACTTCAGAGTGACTCTATGAGTATGTATAGAAAATTCAAGAATAAGGACTCTGTCCAAAAATGTGTTCATAAGGAAAAATCTGGTCTAATCTAAGGTTGAAGTAACATCAAAAGAAGTTTAAGAGTATGCATAGTAAGTTAGCCTTTGATAAGACTTTGGCCAGAAATATGTTTAGTTCAAATATGGACCACTTTCTGGCTGATGAAACATCAGGAGGAGTCTATGAGTATGTATAGAAAGATCAAGTTCAAGGATTCTTTGGCCAGAAATATGTTCAAAATGTCATATTTGAACTACTCGATGGCTGCATTCGTTCTTGTATAGATTTCGATGAAACAGTGAAATTGTCATGTGTTATCTTTTCAATGCACAATGGAATTAATTGCCATGAAAGATACCTTATTATTTGTCAATTCTTAAATCCACGTGTCAATTTAGCTAGATTGAGTATGCAGTGCAATGCAAGAGCACACATGGTGTGGTATCTATTCAATGAACATCGGAACAAGTTCGTAGTTGTCTGCATGTGCTGCAATTAATGTTGTGCTATATCAAATTATTTAGATATTGTATGCGATGCAGTGCAACATTACTATATTGCGTTTTTATCTCTCCATTTCACAACGGAGTATGTTAGTTTTTGTATACAATACATACATTATTCATGAATGCACAACGGATTAAGTTAGTTCTTGTATACAGTGTATAATGCACAATGAATGAGTGTTGTTCTAGTATGCTTTGCAGTTTGCACATATGGTTTATCTCCCTTTTGGGTATCACAACTGTGTGCTTTTGAATTTCAAAGCACACAACATCTAACTCATGCTAACTTGCAAGATCTAACACTCTGAAGAATGCACAATAGCAGAATGAAGATTGCACAACGGAAGTTTTTGTATACCGTGCAATAAAACGACTGCTTTCCTTTTATGTTATGTTTTCAATGCACACAAGAATGATTTAGTTGTTCTATGCAGTGTAATGCAAAAGCACGCATATTGTGTTATCCGAAGGCGAAATTTATGTATTTTATGCACAATGGAAGTTGCAGTGCAATGCAGCAAAGCATAAGTTGTATCTCTTCAGTGCACAATGAAATAAGTTAGCTTTTGCATGCAAATAAATGCACAACAGATTCATTTATATCGTGCATGCACTGCAATGAAACATCACTTGTATCATGTGCTAATTCTTCAATGCACAGGGGAATGAGTTCTGTATATATGTTGCGATGCAACTCATATGCAATGCAGTATCTCTTAATTTCAAAATAAAACAAATTAGTTATTTTATGCAATACTATGAAAGATAGTATTGAATGTTTTTCACTTCACAACGAATTCAGTTAGATTGGGTATGTTCAAAGAAACAGTGCATGTGTTATATCTTCTATGCAAAACAGAATGAGTTTAGTTCTTTATGCATTGCTATACAAAAGCACACATATTGTGCTATCCGAAGTGGTAACTCAACATGCGTGAATAATGCACAACGGAATAAGTTAGTTATTGTATATGTAGCATGTCTGGACTGGACACCACCACACACAAAGACCACACGACCACTCGACGATGAGATCCAGTAATTTTATTCTGTAACAGACAGATATCATCAGTGGATAACTCGGGGCAATGGCTTCTCTCAATCTCTCGTGTTGACACAGATAAATATTCACGAGAGAAGCGAAGTGCATGCGCTCATCAGCCTCGCACAAATAGACTGACTAATAAAAAAAAAAATAAAAAAAAATTAAATGCATGAAAAACAAGACAACTCTGATTCCAATGTATAAAGTTCTTGTCTTCCTTATGATACATCACATCAATATTCTTACCAATGCACTCCAATAGTATACAATACAATATAAGTAATATATTACAATATGTTGTTTACTAAATTACATTCAAACTTGCATACATTTAAATATTCATATGATATAATATACTATAATGAAACAAATAAACAATTATAACGTCATTAGTGACATCCAAATAAAACATTCAATAAACATTTAGCACCATACCATGTGCAGGCCTCACCACGTGCGTCACGCACAGCGCAAATCATCAAAATGGATTCTTACCCCTTAAAACACTATGTACAATACATGTTTATTAACAATAAACAAGATCTCTTTTCCTAATAAACAAAACTAATTAAACATACCTGTAACAGACAGATATCATCAGTGGATAACTCGGGGCAATGGCTTCTCTCAATCTCTCGTGTTGACACTAAGCGTGATATGACAATTAGTAAGCATCATGATGAATTTCGTAAAGATCGTATTACAATTAAATACTTCATCACAACCAACACCATCAAATGTTGCTATCACTTAAATCACACTTAATGAACAAAAAAAAAATGCATTTGAAAGACAAACATCAGCATACCAGATAAATATTCACGAGAGAAGCGAAGTGCATGCGCTCATCAGCCTCGCACAAATAGACTGACGCAATCTCATGCCGTCCGAGGGGAAACCCCAGGGATGTTCCACCGATGACGCTCCCACCCCAAACAAATACCCGAGAGAAAAGTTCCTCAACTTTAACGTGAACAATAATACAAACAAAATTTTGTGAGGTTCATCAATCCATTCTAATTACAAGAGTAGAAAAACTTAGTATAAACAGTAAAGAAAATAATACAATATAAAAAAACAAATCAAAGAATAATTCACACCAGCTACATTATCCCCCCTGAACTTCACAAATTTTGACTTATACAGGGATAGTATACACTGGCGCTATTAGACCAACTGTTATCCAGAGCATGGTGCAACAAAATGTTTCCCACTCACAGGGAAGGTGAGTACAGCAGGTTGATCAGGCCCACCGTAATCACCCGCAAAAGGTGCCTTAAACACCATTCATATCAAATGAAACTTCAAATCACATCTGGAACGACAATTGTGCTGTAATGCACTGACTCACAGAGGCTTAACCTCACAACTTAAAAGAAAAACAATTTTGTAATACAATGCAATGTTCTGCTACAATACATTCTTATTTCAACAAAGACCTTACAATCCCACCAACTGGATTCAGTGTTCTGACAGATTGAGTCATGTTCTCTATCAATCTGTTGACAGGTTTCACCAATCTACCCACTCTGGTCCGAACTTTGTTTTCCTCTTGACCAGGAGGTGGCTCAACAACTCCAACAGGTGAAACACAACGATCACCGTGAAGAACCGCCTCAGAAAGCAAACTGCCAGAATCACAAATCAATCCCCCATCTGGACTGCTCACATTGCTGTTCTCCCTGATATAATCATCCTTTGATGGCAATTGCTCCTGTCCCAATGACTCAGGGACTATGTCCAATGATACAGTGCTATCAGATCTGTAGGACAACCTCTGCTGAGGATCCTTAGAAGCTGCAGTTTCCTCCACCCAACTGGCAACTCGCTCAGACAAAGAACATAATTCAGATGTGCGACCAACAACATCATTCATGGACATACTCCTACTGCTGAGGACAGATCCACCACTATCCTCAGATAATTCAGGTTCTCCCAACTCAAGTGGCAGGAAATTTGCTTGCAACAACAAATTGCGATGAACAGTTTTCTCCTGACCCGTTTTGGTGTTAAGTATGCGATAAATATGGCACTGGGGGTTCAGCGATACTACCCTATAGGGCGTGGACTCCCACCTGTCTGCTAATTTTCTCTTCCCACGTTCACCTTTGTTGGCCAGGAGAACTTGATCACCCAACTCAATGTTACAGCCCTTCGTCTTCCGGTTGTACAACTCGGTCTGACGCTGCTGACTGGAATCAATGTTCCTTTGAGCGACAGTCAGAGCCTCTTTCAAGTCGTCTTGCAACCTTTTCACATATTTGTCGTAATCAACGATGTCACAGTCTCTCTCAACATTGCTAAACATCACATCCACGGGTAGCTTCGGGATCCTACCAAACATTAAATAGAATGGAGCGTAGCCAGTGGACTCGTGCGCTGTACAATTGTATGCGAACGTTAGTGTCTGAAGCAACTGTGACCACTTTTCTTTAGACCTTGGCGGCAGTGCTCTGACCATGTTGCCCAAGGTTCTATTGAACCGTTCAACAAGGCCATTGCCCATCGGATGGTAAGCAGTTGTTCTGGACTTTTTCACTCCGGCAACCAGCAGCAATTCTCGGATCAGTTGGCTCTCAAAGTTTGCCCCCTGATCCGAGTGGATCCTATCAGGGAAGCCGTACACACAAAAATATCGGTCCCACAACTGTCGGGCTACCTGCTTTGCTGACTGGTCACGACATGGAAAGGCATGTGCCATACGGGAAAAATGATCAGTTACGACCAACACGTCCACATTACGGCCTTTGGAGTTTTCCGCAGTCCAAAAACCAATACATACTAGCTCCATAGGACTCGACGTTTTCACGCTCTCTAGCGGTGCTCTACCTTCGGGTTCGAGCGTTTTACTGACGACGCAGCGCTTACAACACTTAACGTACCCACGAACGTCGCGCTCTAACCCGACCCAAAAAAACCTTTGTCTTGCCAGGTGCATAGTTCTACCCTGGCCCTGGTGCCCTGCTTCATCGTGGACGCCTGTCATCACCTGCGTGATCAAAGAGGATGGAACAACGAACTGTAACCGTTTCTTTCCTGCAATGTTGTCTTTGCTTGCACGATACAGTACACCATCAAGTATCTTCAACTTGTCCCATTGCTTCAAGACTCTGAGCACCTTATATGTCTCACCAGCACGCTCACGACGCGAAGCTCTCTTGCCCCTATTAACGTAAGACAGGACCCTGGACAGACAAGGATCATTCTGTTGTCTGTCTCGGAGTTCATCTAACGAAAAGACTGGCAACGGACACTGCCCGGGAGGCAACAAATTCTGGGTGTCCTGGACAATCCAAGAGACTGCTCTCGATTCGACTCCTGCTTCCCAGTCGCTATGACCTTCTAACACTGCAGACACCTCGGCACTGGAAAGCGGACAACGGCTTGGCGCTACCCTAGGAGGATATTCAGCAATCTGGATACCAGCACTAAGCCTGAATGCATCTTGCACTGTATCTTTCTCAAACTGTTCTGCTTCCCCTAGCAATGCAGTGTAAGGCTCATTCAGCAGCCTTCGACTAACCCGATTAGTGACAAAGGGTTGACGACTTAAAGCATCGGCCACTATGTTCTTACTACCAGGTATGTACTTGATGCTGAAATGATAGGGCGCTAACTTGGAAACCCATCTCTGCTCACACGCGTCGAGTTTAGGCTTTGTAAGGATGTAAGTTAAAGGATTGTTGTCCGTCCAAACAACAAATTCATGGCCTTTCAGCCAGTGGCTGAATTTGTCGCAAACGGACCATTTCAAAGCCAAAAACTCTAAGCGGTGAGCAGGATACTTAGCCTGCGCATGCGTAAGGGCTTTGCTAGCGAAAGCAATCGGCCGGGCTCTAGTCTCACCATCTGCGACCTGTGAAAGCACAGCTCCCAATCCGTCCATGGACGCGTCAGTGGACAAAACAAATGGACGGCTAAAATCAGGATGTGCTAGGGCTACAGAATTCATCAGAGCGGCTTTTAGCTGCTGGAAGGCCCTACTGTGCTCCTCCTTCCAGTCACCCGGACTCAACTTTCTGAACACAGCAGCACCCTTCCCAGAAGGCTTCTTGCCTCTTTGTGCTGCTGTCAAAGCAAACAGGGGTTTCGCGATTGTGGAGCAATTTTGGATGAACCTCTGGTAATACAACACCATTCCAAGGAACGATTTAATTTTCCTTTGGGACGGGGTTACCCCATCCTCCATAATCAAATCAGACTCAGCCACCAATTCAATAGCGCTGACCTTGTCTGGGTCGGTCGCTACTCCTGAACTGTCAATGACATGCCCTAAGAAATGCACACTCTTCTGGAGGAAATGGCACTTTTTAGGAGCTAACTTTAACCCATGCTCCCTGAGTCTACTGAACACCACTCCGAGTCTCTTGATGGCCTCACTCTCACCTGGGGCGTAAACAAGTAGGTCATCCAGATAGCAAAGCAATGTCAAGAAATTTTGATCGCCAAATATATTCATCATTAGACGCATGAAGCTAGCGGGGCTATTGCACAACCCTTGCGGTAAGCGATTAAACTCATAAAGGCCCATCGGTGTTGTGAAGGCCGTCAGTTTTTTATCCTCCTCCGCCATCGCGATATTATAAAAACCGGAGGTAAGATCCATCACGCTAAAGATTGCGTTTCCGCCCAAGGCCGCCAAACAGTCTGCTTGGTGAGGTAAGGGGTGAGCGTCTTTGATGGTCCTGGCATTAAGCCAGCGATAATCAACACAAACACGAAGATCACCGCTTTTCTTCCACACCAGAACCAGCGGAGACGCCCACTCACTACAGGACTTTCGAATAATTTCTTGCTCTTCCATCTCCGAGAGCACTTTTCTCAGCGTCTGATACTGAGCCGGGGGAACGCGCCTGTATGGAAGTCTGAACGGGCGGTCATCGGACAGGTGAATCCTGTGGACAAACTCTTTTGCGCTACCACAATCTAGCTTATGTTTAGAAAACACATCTTGATAACCCTGAATCAACTGCAGAAGCTGGTCTTTCCAGTGTGGAGTCACCTCGCAGGACTCGATATCAAGATCACCAAGGCCAAGCTTCCGCAGTGCGTCTTGAAAATTAGAGGGAGAGCCACCCATTTCTTCACTAGAGGAGACAGACTGGTTCTGCACACTCACACTCTCTCCATGACCATGCCCGGGTTGAACATCCAGGTCTTCGACCGCCAAAACAGGAGATACATCGGCTATTTTAGCATTTCGTCTCAAAGTGATCGGCTTACTGGATGGATTGATCACCTTAACCGGCACCCATCTGTCACCAGGTAATGTGGCTATAGATCGCCCAACAAGGACACCTTTCTTATGAGTTTGTGCCTTAGAAGGCTCAACCAATACCGTACTACCCACAGAAATAGTGGAACTTGTCGGGAGTCTACCCCACACGAGGTGCTCTTGCTGAGGTAAAAGCGTGACGGCTTGAGTGAGCTTTACGGTACCAACAACAGTTGGAATACTACTACCTTCCCATCTGTTATGCCCAGACAGCATACTCAAGAATCGCTGAATCTCTGGCTCTCCTGTAGAATTTGGCTGGTTCATGACACGCCAATAGCTTTGGGACTGCTTAAGCTGACTGAGAACGTACTTGATCACATTAGTACCAATAATTAACTGGTCTTTTTGCCCTGGTACGACCAAGGTAGGCACAATAACCGAATGTCCATACACATGCAACTTTAGCTGATGGATGCACTTGGGCTTGACCCGAACACCACCACAACCGACAAGCAAGACATCAGTTGGGGACTGAACAGGCTCAAGGATCCCGCATGCATCCAACAACTTGCGCTCAGTTTCCTCATTAATAGTACATGCCATAGAACCAGTGTCTAACAGGCCTTGGCAAGTGACCGCATCATTCACCAACACATCGGTATAAAACAAGCTGTCAGCTTTTTCCAACTTCGCAATGTTCTGGAACAAAACGATACTGTCACTTGACTCAACCGGACACTGACTGCTATAGATGACCATAGGATCATCTTCACTGATGAGAGGCTGGCTTAAAACACTCACATCGCCCTCTCCTCGATGTGAGTGAACTAGTTTCCCAGATCGTCACTGGTCTGGGCCATAGCTTGGCCAGGGACCTTGCGACACTCCCTGCGTTGATGCCCAATCTCCAGGCAAGCAAGGCACCTTTTTTCTCTCATACAGTGGGAACGAGTCGAGTGAGATCTGTCTCCACAGACTTCACATGAAGGAGATCGATACCACTGTGACGTTCGAGGCCTTGGTTCTGAAGCAGGTAAGGTTGTGCGCTCCAGCACCCTTTCTAGCATTTTCAGCACACGCTCCAAAGTGCCCAATTCTGCGGCTTCACTCGGTTTAAGGTTCGGAACTGCAATACGCGATGCAGAGGTTACGCCCATACTTTCGTTTCCTACTGCTACCTGAGTGCTGACAGGTTTTTCAGCTACAACAGCCTGATTCACAGCAACTTTAAGCGCAGACGGAACTGGCCCCTGAGACTTAAAATCTCTCTCATGCTCGTCGATAGCCTCCTGGACTTCCTCAGCTGACCATTTGCTTATGGGCTTGCTCCTAAAAACATTGGAAAGATCACGATTGGGACAGTTCCTGATAAACATCATTGCAACCTCTGAACTCATATTTTCCATCTTTCCGCCGCATCTTTGCAAATGAGAATCTGCTAGCTCGGCTGTCTCATTCAACCTGACCCAATAATCAACAGGGTGCTCGTTAGGCTTCGGCTGTGTTGCATAAAAGTCGGCTAGCGGCTGGCAAGAGCCAGGGTTTTCGCTAAAATAACGCCGTAGTATCTCATAGACAACCTCAGGACAGAGTACTGCAGCCGGGCTACTTTTCAGCTTGACCTTAACAATGCTCTTTGCCCGACCGCAGAGATGATTCAATATCTCTTCCACACTGTCGGCTTTGTCACAACCCTTTTTGGACAAATACACCCCCATTTGTTCAATCCACTCCAGGATGGTGAACTTATCGCTACCATCCCCTCTGAACATTTGCGGTTCCCTAATGTCAGCTTTGATTACGAGATTTAATTTGGACAGATCAAGATTCGGGGAAGGAGGCACTGTCCTAGAGGGCTGCTGCTCAGACAAAGGAGAGGAACCAGGTAATGCTGAAGTCTGGTTTGTTAGCAACCGTGTGACAATGGAGTCACCTATCTGGCTTCCAAGCTCACCAATAAGGTCGCGTAGCTGCTGTGTAACATTGTCACAACCAGTATTGGCAGGGGTGGAAGACACTGGTTTACACGGCTCATTATTGGGAAACGCAGTTGGAGCAGTCACAGAGTCATAGGCCAACACACGTGGTTTACCGACTTTAGGTACACCTACCCCAAAGAATCCTCGACCCCTGCCAATATGTGGCGTTACCAGGTCTTCATTCCATCCCCCTTCAGCCATATTAGAAATGGTGAATGAAAACAATGAAAATCATAAACAAAAATTTACTTTACAATTATCGTACGCTTTTCCAGCGAAGAAGAAAACAAGGAAAATAAATAAATAAAATAAATGCAACAGTCCAATGAGGGTGTGCGTGGTGTGTGAAGCGAGAGTTCAGTACTATCAATGTCCAGACACTACCACCAAAACGTCAACGATGAAGATTCTTTGGTTGTCGATTTCAGAAGCGTTGTGATCCCGCGTTGTCGAACCCCAGCGATCAGCTGCAGCAGATCTGGTGCATCCGGGTCACGGCACCAAATTATGTAGCATGTCTGGACTGGACACCACCACACACAAAGACCACACGACCACTCGACGATGAGATCCAGTAATTTTATTCTGTAACAGACAGATATCATCAGTGGATAACTCGGGGCAATGGCTTCTCTCAATCTCTCGTGTTGACACAGATAAATATTCACGAGAGAAGCGAAGTGCATGCGCTCATCAGCCTCGCACAAATAGACTGACTAATAAAAAAAAAAATAAAAAAAAATTAAATGCATGAAAAACAAGACAACTCTGATTCCAATGTATAAAGTTCTTGTCTTCCTTATGATACATCACATCAATATTCTTACCAATGCACTCCAATAGTATACAATACAATATAAGTAATATATTACAATATGTTGTTTACTAAATTACATTCAAACTTGCATACATTTAAATATTCATATGATATAATATACTATAATGAAACAAATAAACAATTATAACGTCATTAGTGACATCCAAATAAAACATTCAATAAACATTTAGCACCATACCATGTGCAGGCCTCACCACGTGCGTCACGCACAGCGCAAATCATCAAAATGGATTCTTACCCCTTAAAACACTATGTACAATACATGTTTATTAACAATAAACAAGATCTCTTTTCCTAATAAACAAAACTAATTAAACATACCTGTAACAGACAGATATCATCAGTGGATAACTCGGGGCAATGGCTTCTCTCAATCTCTCGTGTTGACACTAAGCGTGATATGACAATTAGTAAGCATCATGATGAATTTCGTAAAGATCGTATTACAATTAAATACTTCATCACAACCAACACCATCAAATGTTGCTATCACTTAAATCACACTTAATGAACAAAAAAAAAATGCATTTGAAAGACAAACATCAGCATACCAGATAAATATTCACGAGAGAAGCGAAGTGCATGCGCTCATCAGCCTCGCACAAATAGACTGACGCAATCTCATGCCGTCCGAGGGGAAACCATAGACAGTAAAAGAAATGGACAGAGCCATCTCATTGGAACTCAGTTGAGCCAGTTGAAGCCCATTTTTAGCGATTTTTGAGCACTTCCGTTCCTGAGGCGCAGACTCAAACCGACTCAAACTAAGCTTGATGACATGAGCAACCTGTCTGACAGACGTTAATCTTCTAGTAGCGGTGCCAAGAGGAATCTGAATCATTCCCTTCCGAAACTTGCAGAGCCGGAGATCGTGAGTATTAGCTGTCCATGAGCTCGCAGCAGGAGCAGCTTTACAACTCTCTATGGGCTTCTCCCTTGACTTTATGCCTCGACGTCCCCCCGATTGCGCGCGAGTTTCTACTTCTGTCTATACGGTAATTTCTGTACAGCGCGACAGAGAGTCGAGTGGTTATGACGCAATCGTTAGCCTATTTTTACTAAATCTGTTTCTACGGGGCCATAACGTAACATAGAAGGTAATGGAGCCTTTTATACATTGTCGTGTTTCTTTAGAAATAAATAATGGACAAATGGAGTCTTTAAACGCCTCAGATGTAAAGTTATTCGCTGTCAAAGTGACGCCAAAATGAATGGGAGTCAATGGAAATGCTAACGCAAGTGAAGTTCTGCTACAAGATGGCGGCACCCGGCCGACTTCAACTTCCGGTCGATGGATTACCCCCTTGGGGGAAACCCCAGGGATGTTCCACCGATGACGCTCCCACCCCAAACAAATACCCGAGAGAAAAGTTCCACAACTTTAATAATACAAACAAACAATAATACAACAATAATACAAACAAAATTTTGTGAGGTTCATCAATCCATTCTAATTACAAGAGTAGAAAAACTTAGTATAAACAGTAAAGAAAATAATACAATATAAAAAAACAAATCAAAGAATAATTCACACCAGATACATATACAGTTTAGTGAAACAGGTCATATGTTATATGTTATATCTTTAATGCACAACTGAAAACGTTAGCTTTTGCATGCAAATAAATGCACAACGGATTAATTTATATCGTACATGCAATGCAATGCAATATCACATATGTCATGTGCTACTTCTTCAATGCACAAGGGAATTAATTACTTCTGTATGCGTTGCAATGCAACAGCTCATGTGGTATGCGATATCTCTTCATTGCACAGCGAAATAAGTTAGACTAAGTATAACTCTATTACGTCACATGTGCAAGAGCACATATTGTGTTATCTCTTCAATGAACAGCAAAATTAGTTAGTTGTTTTATGCATTGGAATGCAAAAGCATGCATGTTGTTAAGTTTTCGGATGTCAACACGGGTGCTTTTGCATTCCAATGCATACATCACCTTACTCATTTTGCTTTTTATTGGAGAGATTACATATTTGTCGTTGCATTGCATTGCAAGATCTAAATTACTCTGAAGAAGCACAACAGAAGATTGAATAATTCAGTTATTGTATATGAACGGAATAAGTTAGTTTATTGTATACAGTTCAATGAAACAGACGATGTCAGTCAGTAAATTCAGGTCCCATATGCAGCGCTATGCAACAAGCACATATGTTGTATCTCTCCAATGCACAATGAAAACGTTAGCTTTTGCATGCAAATAAATGCACAACGGATTAATTTATATCGTACATGCAATGCAATATCCCATATGTCATGTGCTACTTCTTCAATGCACAAGGGAATTAATTACTTCTGTATGCGTTGCGATGCAACAGCTCATGTGGTATGCGATATCTCTTCATTGCACAGCGAAATAAGTTAGACTAAGTATAACTATAACTTCATATGTGCAAGAGCACATATTGTGTGTTATCTCTTCAATGAACAGCAAAATTAGTTAGTTGTTTTATGCATTGGAATGCAAAAGCATGCATGTTGATCTAAATTACTCTGAAGAAGCACAACAGAAGATTGAATAATTCAGTTATTGTATATGAACGGAATAAGTTAGTTTATTGTATACAGTTCAATGAAACAGACCATATCAGTCAGTAAATTCAGGTCCTATATGCAGCGCTATGCAACAAGCACATATGTTGTATCTCTCCAATGCAAAATTAAAATGCACAACGGATTAATTTGTCTCGTGCATGGATTGCAATGAAACATCAAGTATGTCAGTGCTACTTCTTTAATGCACAGGGGAATTAATTAATTCTGTGTAAGTTGCGATGCAACTGCTCATATGTAATGTAATATCTCTTCCTTTCAAAACAAAACAAATTAGTTATTTTATGCAATACCATGAAAGATAGCATATTTCATGTATTTCACTTCACAACGAATTCAGTTAGATTGAGTATGTTCAATGAAACAGTCCAGATGTTATATCTTCAATGCACAACGGAATGAGTTTAGTTCTTTATGCATTGCTGTGCAAAATGCATAGCTTTGCAATGCAATACGTTGCAAAGCAACAGCTCATATGTTATGCGATATCTCTTAATTGCCCAGTGAAATAAGTTAGACTGAGTATGCAATGCACTAGAAGAGCAACAGTAAAAACAATCGGAATATGTTCGTTCTTGTATGCATTGCAATGCAACAGCAAGATGATTTATCTCCAAGTAATATCTTGCAATGCATTGCAACAACACACATGTAATCTCTTCAATGAACAGCAAAATGAGTTAGTTGTTTTATGCATTGGAATGCAAAAGCATGCATTTTGTGTTACCCACTTTCGGATGTCACAACACGCGTGCTTTTGCATTCCAATGCATACAACATAACTCATTTTGCGGTTCATTGAAGAGAATACATGTGTGCTGTTGCATTGCATTACAAGATCTAACTTTGAAGAATACACAACCGAAGATTGAATAATTCACAATAGAATAAGTTAGTTATTGTATACAGTTCAATGAAAAAGACCATGTCACTACTGTGATTCCTCAATGCATAAAGTCAGTAAACTTAGGTCCTGGATGCAGCGCTATGCTACAAGCACATATGTTGTACTCTTCAATGCACAGAAATAAGTTAGATTTTGCATGCAAATAAATGCATAACGGATTCATTTATCTCGTGCATGGTTTGCAATGAAACATCACATACCGGTATGTCATGTGCTACTTCTTCAATGCACATGGGAATAAATTAGTTCTGTATGCGTTGCGATGCAACCACTCATATGTAATGCAATATCTCTTCATTGTAAAACGAAACAAGTTAGTTTATGAATGCTATGAAAGATAACATATTTAGCATATATAGTATTATACTTTATAGCACGACGAATTCAGTAAGTTTTTAGATTAAGTTTTAGTTTTAAGTTTTAAGATTATGTTCAATGAAATCGTGCTTATGTTATCTCAATGCACAACCGAAAAAGTATAGTTCTTTGCTGTGCAAGCAGCACAGATGGTTTATCTCCAATACACATAGTAAAATAGATATTACAATGCAATGCAACAAACACACGTAATCTCTTCAATGAACAGCAAAATTAGTTAGTTGTTTTCTGCATTTATCCTTGAATATATTTCTGGCCAAAAGAGTCCTCTACCTTTAACTTTCTAAACATAAAGACATGTTCTGATGTTAATTCAGTAGTTCAAATTTGATCTTTTGTATATAAATCTGGCCAGAGAGTTCTTGAACTTGATCTTTCTACACATGCTATACATTAACTCCTTCTGATGTTTCATCAGCCATAGAGTGGTCCATATTAGACCCACTTAACATATTTCTGTCCAAAGAGTCTTTGAACTTGAACTTTCTAAACATAAAGACATGTTCTGATGTTAATTCAGTAGTTCAAATTTGATCTTTTGTACATAAATCTGGCCAGAGAGTTCTTGAACTTGACCTTTCTATACATGCTCACAGAGTGCTTCTGACGTTTCATAAGCCACACAGTGGTCCATATTTGACCTACTTAACATATTTCTGGCCAAAGAGTCTTTGAACTTGAACTTTGTATAAATACTCATAGACTCCTTCTGATGTTTCATGAGCCAGAGAGTGGTCCATATTTGACCTACTTAACATATTTCTGGCCAAGGTCTTATCAAAGGCTAACTTACTATGCATACTCATAGACTTCTTTTGATGTTACTTCAACCATAGATTAGACCATATTTGACCATATGAGCACATTTCTGGACAAAGAGTCCTTAATCTTGAACTTTCTATAAATATTCAAAGACACCTTCTGATGTTTCATCAGCCAGAGAGTGGTCCATATTTGACCTACTTAGCCTTTGAACAGACTTTGGCCAGAAATATTTTAACTTACTATGCATACTCAAAGACTTCTTTTGATGTTACTTCAACCATAGATTAGACCATGTTTGACCTTATGAACACATTTCTGGACAAAGAGTCTTTAATCTTGATCTTTCTATGCATAATAATAGACTCTTTCTGAAGTTTCATCAGTAGTTAAAATATGACTTTTTGTACATATATCTTGCCGGAGAATCCTTGTTCTTGATCTTTCTATACATACTATACATTAACTCCTTCTGATGTTTCATCAGCCATAGAGTGGTCCATATTAGATCTACTTAACATATTTCTGTCCAAAGAGTCTTTGAACTTGAACTTGACCTTTCTATAAATACTCATAGACTCCTTCTGATGTTTCATCAGCCAGACAGTGGTTCATGCTTAACATCAGGGGCGTAGAATTTAGTAGGGACGCTAGGGACGTGTCCCTACCAATATCCAGTGACACTGCAATATCCCTAGCAATAATTTCTATCAAAACTTAAAATATATTTATATATTGATGTCCCCGTCCCCACCAATTTCAAAATCAAACCTCCGCCACTGCTTAACATATTTAACATTTAACAGTGGACCACCTACTTAACATATTTCTGGCCAAGGTCTTATCAAAGGCTAACTTACTATGCATACTCAGACTTCTTTTGATGTTACTTCAACCATAGTTTAGACCATATTTGACCTTATAAACACATTTCTGGACAAAGAGTCTTTGAACTTGAACTTGAACTTTCTATAAAAACTCATAGACTCGTGACGTTTCATCAGCCAGACAGTGGTCCATATTTGACCTACTTGATGTTACTTCAACCATAGATTAGACCATATTTGACCTTATGAGCACATTTCTGGACAAAGAGTCCTTAATCTTGAACTTTCTATAAATACTCATAGACACCTTCTGATGTTTCATCAGCCAGACAGTGGTCCATATTTGACCTACTTAGCCTTTGAACAGACTTTGGCCAGAAATATGTTAACTTACTATGCATACTCATAGACTTCTTTTGATGTTACTTCAACCATAGATACGACCATATTTGACCTTATGAACACATTTCTCGAGTCTTTAATCTTGATATTTCTATGCATAATAATAGACTCTTTCTGAAGTTTCATCAGTAGTTCATAACTTTTTGTACATATATCTTGCCTGAGAATCCTTGTTCTTGATCTTTCTATACATACTATACATTAACTCCTTCTGATGTTTCATCAGCCATAGAGTGGTCCATATTAGATCTACTTAACATATTTCTGTCCAAAGAGTCTTTGAACTTGAACTTTCTATAAATACTCATAGACTCCTTCTGATGTTTCATCAGCCAGACAGTGGTCCATATTTGACCTACTTAACATATTTCTGTCACGGTATACTATTCTCTGGTTCCTTCTTGTCTCGTGTTTATGTTGTTGTGTGAATGCACGTGCGTAGTGGGCGTGAGTGTTGTGACATTACCTGATCCGCTCCAGCTGATCATCATTATCACCGCCAGCTGCAGTCCATTTCCTCACCCTATTTATACTCACTGGTTTTTGTCCTCTTTGTCAGATCGTTGTTTGATGTCTCCTGTGTCGGTGTTCCAGTCTTGTCATCCCGCTCGTCCGGTGTTCGTGTTTCTTCGTGGGTTCGTCATCGTCTGTGGATTATCGTTTGGGTTGTGTGGATTCCGTCTTCAGTGTTCACCACTTCACGGTTCCTGTCTTCACCACTGACCATCGAAGTCCCTGCGCCATCGTTCCACGCCCGTGTCATTGTTTGTCTCAATTCTGTCATTAAACTGAGTTTACTTGCTATTGCTTCCAGTGTTCTGTGACCCGCCATGACAGAACGATCTGACCAAACCATGGAAGCAGCGAGTGTGCCATCGTCTTCGTTGGAGGATTTCATTCGGCACAGCATACGAAGGATGGATTCCCAGGAGAGGAATTTGAATGACACGGGTCGTGCGGTACAATCTTTGGTGGCGCAGGTGTCCGAGCTTACCCAACAGATCCAACAACTACGAGTTCCCACTGCGCCACCCGCACCAGCCGTTCCCCCCACACCACCAGAGGTCCAGCATCAGTCTGAGCCCCGCCTACCGGCTCCGGAGGCTTATTCCGGGGACTCAAAGTACTGCAGAGCTTTCCTGACACGATGCTCGATGCATTTTGCTCTGCAAACCAGAACCTTTCAGACTGAACAGGCAAAGGTAGCGTTCGTCCTGACTCTCCTGACGGGAAAGGCGGCGCTATGGGGAACGGCGGTGTGGGAGAACCAAGACCTATGCTGCGCCTCGTTCCACGCACTCTCCACCGAAATCCGACGAGTCTTCGATCGCGCCGTCGCGGGGAGAGAGGCCGCCAGGGTTTTGGCCGACCTGCATCAGGGAGAGAGGTCGGTCGCGGATTTTTCCATCGAGTTCCGGACCCTGGCGGCCGAATGCCAATGGAACGAGGAGGCGCAGTGGGACATGTTCCTGCATGGGTTGGCTGACCGCGTCCAGAGGGAGATCTACGCCCTGGACCTCCCCACATCTTTAAATGGGCTGATCGAGTTAGCACTGCGGGTGGACGCTCGACTCTCACGAGTCGGGCGAAGAGGGGCGTTCACCCGCACACCGGAAGGAGCCGAGGGTCCATGGTCCAGCGGCAGGGACGCGGTCAGTCCCGTCTACGATCACGAACCCATGCAGGTGGGGCGAGCTCGGCTTTCCCGGGAGGAGAGGGAAAGGCGGAGGTCCCAGGGCCTTTGCCTCTACTGCGGTGGCACGGGACATTTCGCATACAACTGCCCGGTAAAAGGTCAAGCCCGATAGTAAGTATGAGGCTACTATCGGGTGGGATCTCCGCCAAGAAGACCTCATCCACATCTACCCTCCTCCCGGTAAGACTAAGATGGTCAGTCCACCAGCACGACTGTAGAGCACTTTTGGACTCCGGGGCGGAAGGTAATTTCATGGACAAATCATTTGCACTCAAGTTTCAGATTCCCCTCAAGCCCCTCACTCACAGGATTGCAGTACATGCACTTAATGGTCAAGAACTTCCCACTATTTCATTCACGACTGAAGACATCACCCTCATCACATCTGGCAACCACACTGAGACTATTTTTTTTTACATACTGGATTCACCCCTCGCACCTCTTGTTCTTGGACACCCCTGGCTCATCCACCACAATCCCCGTATAGACTGGCAGCAAAGAACTGTGCTGGAGTGGAGCAAGGAATGTCATAAGTCCTGTCTTGTGTCTGCTTGTTCGTCTGTTCCTGTTTTTGTGTTTCAGGAGGAAGCGGGGGATTTGTCTAACGTGCCCAGGGAGTACCTGGACCTGAAGGAAGTGTTTAGTAAGTCTCGTGCTGCTTCTCTTCCTCCGCATCGTCCCTATGACTGTGCCATAGATTTACTGCCAGGTAAGTCTCCGCCTAAGGGCAAGTTATACTCACTGTCTGTTCCGGAGAGGGAGGCCATGGAGAAATATATTTCTGATTCTCTAGCAACCAAGTTCATTCGCCCTTCCTCTTCTCCAGCGGGGGCGGGGTTCTTTTTTGTGGGGAAAAAGGATGGTTCTCTGCGACCTTGTATCGATTACCGGGGGTTGAACAACATCACGGTAAAGAATACTTATCATTTGCCGTTGATGTCTTCAGCCTTCGAGAGGTTGCAGGGAGCTTCCGTCTTCACGAAATTGGACTTACGTAACGCATATCATTTGGTTCGCATTAGGGAGGGGGATGAGTGGAAGACTGCGTTTAACACCCCCAGGGGGCACTTTGAATATTTGGTTATGCCGTTCGGGCTGTCCAACTCCCCCGCGGTCTTCCAGGCACTCGTCAATGACGTGCTGCGAGATATGATAGATCAGTTCATATATGTTTACCTGGATGACATATTGATTTTTTCATCTTCTCTCCAGGAACATGTGCAGCACGTCCGACGAGTGCTTCAGAGGTTGCTAGAGAATGGGCTTTTTGTCAAGGCGGAGAAATGCGAATTTCATGCACAGTCTGTTCCTTTCCTAGGGCACATCATTTCGTCTGAAGGAGTGCGTATGGATCCTGAAAAGGTTAAGGCTGTGGTCGAGTGGCCAAGCCCAGATTCCCGTAAGGCCCTACAGAGGTTTCTGGGCTTCGCCAATTTCTACCGGCGTTTTATTCGTAATTTCAGCCAACTAGCCGTGCCTCTGACTGCCTTGACCTCACCCAGAACTGCGTTCAGGTGGACAGACACAGCGGAAGCTGTGTTTGCCAAACTGAAAGGCCGCTTTGTTTCAGCCCCCATCCTTATTGCCCCTGATTCTTCACGTCAGTTCGTGGTGGAGGTCGATGCGTCAGAGGTGGGGGTAGGTGCAGTGCTATCCCAACGCTCTCCTACAGACGACAAGATGCATCCCTGCGCGTTTTTGTCTCATCGCTTGTCCCCAGCCGAACGTAATTACGACATCGGTAACAGGGAGTTGTTGGCAGTCAAAGTAGCGTTGGAGGAGTGGCGTCACTGGTTAGAAGGGTCGGGGGTACCTTTTTTTATCGTCTGGACTGATCATAAGAATCTAGAATACATTAGAACGGCTAAAAGACTGAACTCCAGGCAGGCTCGGTGGGCACTTTTTTTCGGCCGTTTTGACTTTACTCTCTCGTACCGCCCGGGTTCTAAAAACATCAAACCCGATTCATTATCTCGTATTTTTGAGCCTTCCGAACGCCCGTCTACTCCCGAGTGCATTTTACCCGAAACCATATTTGTTTCCACACTCACATGGGAGGTCGAATCGAAGGTCAAGTCGGCCTTAGAAGGGGTAACGCCTCCGCCCGGTTGCCCACCGAATCGTTTATTTGTGCCGGAGGGATTACGGTCCGACGTCATTCAGTGGGGTCATTGCTCCAACGTGGCTTGTCATCCAGGAGTCAACCGAACCGGCTTCTTGGTTAAGCAACGATTTTGGTGGCCACTTATGGCTCGTGACGTCCACAGCTTTGTCTTGGCTTGCTCAGTTTGTGCCACTGGTAAGACTTCTAATCGACCCCCAGATGGGTTACTCCAACCGCTGCCAGTCCCTTCGAGACCCTGGTCCCACATCGCGCTAGATTTTATCACCGCCCTCCCGCCCTCCCAGGGTAACACAGTCGTTTTGACCGTGGTGGACCGGTTCTCGAAGGCGGCTCACTTTATTCCCTTACCCAAATTACCCTCAGCTAAGGAGACAGCGTTGACTGTCGTAGATCACGTCTTTCGGTTACATGGCCTCCCGGTGGACGTGGTCTCCGACAGGGGACCCCAGTTTGTGTCCAAATTTTGGCGAGAGTTTTGTAGATTACTGGGTGCGACGGTTAGTCTGTCCTCAGGGTTCCATCCCCAGAGCAATGGCCAAACTGAGAGAGCCAACCAAGATCTGGAAAGGGCGTTACGGTGCGTGGTTTCCAAGAATCCTTCCTCATGGAGCCAACAACTATCCATGGTGGAGTACGCCCACAACACGTTACCGGTGTCGTCCACGGGCCTTTCTCCGTTTGAGGCTAGTTTAGGTTACCAGCCACCTATTTTTCCTAGTCTGGAATCCGAGGTCGCGGTCCCCTCTGCTCACGCCTTCGTCCAGAGGTGTCACCGTACCTGGACTAGAGCCCGTGAGACTCTACTCCAGGTGGGGGCACGCACCAAGGCCAAGGCCGATCGCCACCGGTCAAGGCCTCCCGTATACATCGTCGGTCAAAAAGTGTGGCTTTCTACCAGAAACATTCCTCTCCGCTCCGTCTCCAATAAGCTTGCTCCCAAATTCATTGGCCCGTTCACTGTCACCAAGATCATTAGTCCGGTGGCAGTCCGCCTCAATTTACCTCCGGCGTACAGGAGAGTTCATCCCGTCTTCCACGTATCCAAAATTAAGCCCGTGTTTCATTCGCACATTAATCCGCCAGTCCCGGTTCCCCCCCCGCCGCGACTCGTAGATGGGGAGACCACTTATTCGGTCAACCGTATTCTGGACTCTAGGCGGAGGGGACGCGGATTCCAGTACTTGGTGGACTGGGAAGGTTACGGTCCGGAGGAGAGAAGTTGGGTACCTGCTAGAGACATCCTGGATCACTCCCTTATCGATGTTTACAATCGACAGGTAAGGAGTTCTGAGAACGCCAGGAGGCGTTCTTAGGAGGAGGGGTACTGTCACGGTATACTATTCTCTGGTTCCTTCTTGTCTCGTGTTTATGTTGTTGTGTGAATGCACGTGCGTAGTGGGCGTGAGTGTTGTGACATTACCTGATCCGCTCCAGCTGATCATCATTATCACCGCCAGCTGCAGTCCATTTCCTCACCCTATTTATACTCACTGGTTTTTGTCCTCTTTGTCAGATCGTTGTTTGATGTCTCCTGTGTCGGTGTTCCAGTCTTGTCATCCCGCTCGTCCGGTGTTCGTGTTTCTTCGTGGGTTCGTCATCGTCTGTGGATTATCGTTTGGGTTGTGTGGATTCCGTCTTCAGTGTTCACCACTTCACGGTTCCTGTCTTCACCACTGACCATCGAAGTCCCTGCGCCATCGTTCCACGCCCGTGTCATTGTTTGTCTCAATTCTGTCATTAAACTGAGTTTACTTGCTATTGCTTCCAGTGTTCTGTGACCCGCCATGACAATTTCTGGCCAAGGTCTTATCAAAGGCTAACTTACTATAAATACTCATAGACTTCTTTTGTTTTTACTTCAACCATAGATTAGACCATATTTGACTTTATGAACATATTTCTGGTCAAAGAATCCTTAATCTTGAACTTTCTATTAATACTCATAGACTCCTTCTGATGTTTTATCAGCAGGAGAGTGGTCCATTTTTGACTTACATAACAAATGAGCAGATTTCTCAGATTTCTGGACAAAGAGTCCTTAATCTTGAACTTTCTAAACATAGAGACTTGTTCTGATGTTTCTTCAGCCAAATTTGACCTTTTGAACATATTTTTTGTCAGTGAATCATTGAACTTGATCTTTCTAAACATTTTCATAGACTTCTTCTAATGTTTCAGCAGCCAGACAGTAGTCCAAACTTGACCTACTGAACATATTTCTGGCAAGACAGTTACAGTAACATATTTCTGGCCAAAATGTTATCACAGTCTAACTTACTATGTGTTCTCATAGACTTCTTTTAATGCTAAATAAACCATATATTAGTCTACATTTGACCTGTTGAACACATTTCTGGCCAAAGAGTCATCTACATTGAACTTTCTAAACATATAGACTTGTTCTGATGTTTCTTCAACCATCCTGTAGTTCAAATTTGACATTTAGAATATATTTAGAACTTTCTATTCATACACACACTCTTTTGAATGTTTCATCAGCCAGACAGTAGTCCATATTTGACCTACTGAACATATTTCTGACCAAATAGTCATCAAAATCTAACTTACCATGCAGACTCATTTGATGTTAAATTAACCATTATATTAGTCCTTATTTGACCTATTCCCCATAAATGGCCAAAGAGTCCTCGATTTTAAACTTTCTAAACATGCTCATAGGCTCCTTATGTTTCTTAACCTTTTGAACATGTTACTGGCCAAAGTGTCCTTGAACTTGAACTTTTTATACATATAGACTTATGATGTTTTATCAGCCAGACAGTAGTCCAAACTTGACCTACAGAACATATTTTTGGCAAAAGTATCATCAAGGGCTTACTTACTATCCATTTTCATAGACTTCTTTTGATGTTACATCAACCATATATGAATCCATATTTGACATATTGAAAACATTTCTGGCCAATGAGTCCTAGATCTTGAACTTTCCAAAGAGTCCTTGAATTTTAACTTAACATACATACTGATGACCCCTTCAGATGTTACATCACCCAGACAAGTTTCCAAATTTGTCATAACGAACATATTTCGGAGTCTTTGATTTGGAACATTTTATATATGCTCAATTTCTATAGACTCCTTCTGATGTTTCAACAGTAGTTCAAATATGACTTACAGTAATATGACATATTTCTGGTCAAAGAGTCTTTAAACTTTACCTTTATATACGGTAAATATACTCGGAAATGTGTTCAATAGGTCAAATATGGACTAATATATGGTTGATACAATATCAAAAGAAGTCTATGAGAATGTATAGTAAGATAGCCTTTAATGATTCTTTGGCCAGAAATATGTTCAATAGGTCAAAATGGACTAATGTCTGGTTGATGAAATATCAGAATGAGTCTATGAGTATAGAAAGTTCAAGTTCATGTAGAGAAAGTTCAAGTTCAAGTCCAAAGACTCTTTGGCCAGAAAAATGTTCAATAGTTCAAATGTGGACTAATATATGCTTGATGTAACATCAAAAGGAGTCTATGAGAACGCATAGAAAGGTAGCCTTTGATGATTTTGATGATCTGGCCTATTTTGCCAGAAATATATTCGTTAGTTAAAATATGGACTACTGTCTGACTAATGAAATATCAGAATGAGTCTATGAGTATGTATAGAAAGTTCAAGTTTAAGTCCAAAGACTCTATGGCCAGAAAAATGTTTAACAGGTCAAATATGGACTAAAATATGGATGATTTAACATCAAAAGAAGTCTATGAGAATGAATACTAAGTTAGCCTTTGATGAACTCTTTTGCCAGAAATATGTCCAGTAGGTCAAGTTTAGACTACTGTCTGGCTGATAAAACATCAAAAGGAGTCTATGAGTATGTATAGAAAGATCAAGTCCAAGGATTCTCTGGCAAGATATATGTACAAAAAGTCATATTTGAACTACTGGAGAAACATCAGAAGGAGTCTAGAGTATGAATAGAAAGTTCAAGATTAAGGACACTTTGTCCAGAAATGTGTTTATAAGGTCAAATATGGTCTAATCTATGGTTGAAGTAACATAAGAAGGAGACTATGAGTATTTATAGAAAGTTCAAGTTCAAGTTCAAAGACTCTTTGGCCAGAAATATGTTAAGTAGGTCAAATATGGACCACTGTCTGGCTGATGAAACATCAAAAGGAGTCTATGAGTATGTATAGAAAGTTCAAGATTAAGGACTCTTTGTCCCGAAATCTGCTCATAAGGTCAAATATGGTCTAATCTATGGTTGAAGTAACATCAAAAGAAGTCTATGAGTATGCATAGCAAGTTAGCATTTGATAAGACTTTGGCCAGAAATATGTTAAGTTGGTCAAAAATGGACCACTCTCCTGGTGATAAAACATCTGTAACGAAGAGGCAGTGGCGTGAGGATCCATATGCAGCTTTATTAAAACAGAATGCAAGTCAAACAGGCAGAGTTCAATCACAGGCTTCAAGCACAATGTAGATAAGGCAGAATCAAAGTCAGAGTTCAGGCTGAAGATCAGGGCAGGTGACAAACACACAGGGTAACCAAATGACAAGGCAGATGCAATCAGAATAGGCAGGCGGCAAAGAATCAGAGTCCAGTAAACAGTCCAGGTCATACACGGGAAATCACACACGGAATAAACGCTTAGAAATGTTTGCATGGCAAGACAAGACTTCGCAATGAGGAAGCTGAGAGAACAGTTTAAATTGAGAAAGTCAATGGAAAACACCTGTGAGTCAAATCAGCCACAGGTACGGGGTATATGGGAAATGCAGTCCAAAGAGTTAGTACTCAGGAGATGGTGACCTCTGGTGGTGAGCGGAGGGAGCCACAGAGGCTGCATTCGTGACAGAGCCCCTCCCCTGTGAGCGGCTCCTGACGCGAGGAGGCAAACGACGCCGGGGTCTTCCTCGAGATCTTGGGGCAGGTTTGTCCGGGTGATCTCTGTGGAAATCAGTAGTGAGTGAAGGGTCTAGAACCGGGCTATTCAATTGGCGGCCCGTGGGCCACATGCGGCCCGCCAATCATCTCCATCCGGCCCCCAACCGCCCTCCTCCTCTTATCCTGGTGGTGCGGTTAAATTTGTTTAGATATGCGCGTGGCCGCAGTGGCGCCTGCAGCTGTACGGATATACGTATTCTGCGTACCATGAGCGCTCAGACTGAACTGAGAAACGTTTCTCAAGTTTACTTTGAACTTCGCAGCATAGTGTATAACGGAACGCAAGCTTACAGGAGTTGCGTTTACTCCCGGTCCCGGACACTATTATTTAACAGCGTTGATACATCTAGTGAGAAGCGGTTCAATTCAACACACCTGTCTGTTACAAGCCACAAATCACTCAATGATTTAACAGTTTTAAATCGGATGAAACAGCCTCAACATTCCAACGCGACTGATGAGGTAAACAGCAGAAACATTGTGCCATGAATGAATTAGAAGACTTTAAATCCCTTAATCACCAGCCTTACAAACATTTACCATGAATGTACTGTAGTAATTTACCATAGTTTGGGCAGAAATTTGGAATATTTAATACTTAGTTATAGTAAATAGAGTTGGGTATCGAGAACCGGTTCCATTTTAGAACCGGTAACAAATTTCCCAAAACCGGGGATTCGATAAGAAGCACGCATTACGATTCCTCTTATCGATTCCTGACTTTGGGACAGTTGCAAATTCGTTATTTCAAATGTAGGCGCGTGGCAAGCACGTTCATAATAGAAGCGACGAGCATGCGGTGCGTGGCGCTCGTTTTTGCAGGCGCGCAGGTCATGTGACAAAAAACAACGACCTTTCTGTAACATCGAAAGCTCGGCCAAACAGCTGATCATAGCTGAACAGGGCACGTTTTTATTTCTCATCTCCATAAATATATCTAGTAGCCTAGTAAAGCTAATGCGAGGGCTATAAATCAATTAATCCTTTGCTGATACGTCCTCGTCTGCATCATGGAGAGCGCAGTTCATGGTTGCATAGCAACGACAGACGCCACGGGAGCGCAATCGCTTGTGGAAAGGAGGAGAAAGCGGCGCGGCCCCGCTTCTCCATGCATTTTTAGACGCGATATGTGAACGGTCCCTAATTCAGGAATGTATGTGGCTTAAAATCGTTTTTGTTTTGTTTAAAATGGAGATCACGATTACATACATCAGACAACTACATATGTATAGTCTAATAGTCTTTCTTTTTAAAAACTCGTTTGAATCATTAATTCAAACACTATTACTCCAGTAAAACAAGTATTTATGAATTAATTAATGTAATCAACACCTTTATATGAAGAGACTCCTTTCACTTTAGCCATTTTATTGGATATTGCTTAAAATTGGCAAGAATAAAAGGTAGAAATATTTATTCTTCAAGTATTTGCCCTTTTTTCTCTCTCCAAAAAATATTGGAATCGGAAACGAATCGATAAGAACCGGATTCGATAAGCAGAATCGGAATTGGAATCGCTAAAAATGAAACGATACCCAACCCTAATAGTAAATTATATTGCATTAGATTTATTAGGTGGGTAGAGGAATTTATAATTCGTTGTGTGTATAGTTTTTACCTGTGTGTAGGCATTTCTCTATAGTGGTAGTGAGTAAATGAGTAGCCATGCATGGTTTTACCTGTGGTTACCAAGTCTCAGTGTCAGAATTTTTAATCTAAGCCTATAAGAATTATGAATAAAATATTTCTTACCAATAGCTATGAGCATGTATAATTTATATATTTGTACACAACTGTAAATAAGTTATTTATTATGGTCTTATAAATGTGCATACTGTTGGGTACCACATTTCCAAGTAAATACAATACTTTTTTGGTTTAATTTAGCTTATTTATTAATACGGTTATGTTTCAATAAGTAATAAATAATGTTTCAATAAATCAGCTAAACCCACCGGCCCTCCTCAACTTTTCGATTCAATAATCCGGCACTCGAATGAAGCTAATTGAATAGCCCTGTACTGGAGGAACCTGCCCCGACGACGAGAGTCCAGGATTTCATGGACCCGGTAAGCCTCCTGACCGTCGATGATGATGGGGGGAGCTCTCTGGTCACCAGCCTCATCTAGGACCTCCTCTCCACTCGGACCACCGGCGGGTTTAACCCTCTGGGGACCAGAAACGCGCGGGCGCGTTTTGCTCGTTTTTTTTCACATAGCAGAAAAATAGACTTAAAGTACTACCATCATTTCTGTTCATATAGAGTTAAGAAATATGAGAAAATAATCTGTTGAATGTCTACTTTTTTATGTGCCCACATACAATCGAAATAAAATATTGTGCTTTTGTAAAATAAAGAAAATAAACAGGGTGTGCGTTCTGCCTCTCAGTCACCGTGAACTTTTTTTCTGGAGCACGTCTCTAATCTTCAACACAACTCAGCTTATACTATTCACCCAGCCATAAGCAATATATCTTTTAAATCGTTTGAGTTTGTACTTTTAAATGATCCGATTCAAAACTAAAATTAATATTCTCCGTTTATGTTATCTATATAAAAAGAGAGACGTGTCAGCCCGTCTCATTATCGTTCTCTCAGCTGATTATCCCTGGTAATGTGACACGCCCACGGAGAGCACGCGCTATTCAAACGCAAATATGTGAAGCAACACATTGAGACGCGTGAACGCCCATAAACTCTGAAAACACACATTATTTTTTAGTCAGATTAATCTACTGTCGTCTTGCGCGGCTATATGAGGAACAATCCTGGGACATTTACCACTGGGTTTATTTTCACTGCGAGGATGAACAGATTCAGCTGAGAAGTAAGTGTTTTTTGCAAGTGCTTTGTTCTAATCGCGATATAGAATAACGTAGTGTCTGTAAACGGAAAAATAGCGTACTGTTAAATGTGAATCATGTTTGTGTGTGTGTGTGTGTGTGTGTGTGTGTGTGTGTGTGTGTGTGTGTGTGTGTGTGTGTGTGTGTGTGAATGAATGAACGCACAGATACGCACTGTTACAGACTAAATAACATTTCGTTGACTCGTTTTGGATAAAGTTTTTACTCTAAAATAGACATCAAATAAGCTTTTTTTAGGAGTTTCTGCTCATATGTTAAATATATAGTATGTTTTGTCAATAAACTAATCAACTAAGATGTTTTAGTGTTTGTTCAAGCTATCAAAATAATGAATCCTCAACTTTGAAATATGTATGATCAAACTAAGACATTTATGGAGAAAGACAATTTTCTTTTCAAGATGTTTCCAACTCTAACTTTGAACTTTGAACTGAAATAAAACCATGTCTATACGGTGAAGGGTGTGTGATAGAAGTGTCCAGACTTATGCACCCTGTATTTTCCTTATATAAATCCAAACAATC
The DNA here is from genome assembly GCF_029890125.1 of Rhinichthys klamathensis goyatoka. NCBI lineage: Eukaryota > Metazoa > Chordata > Actinopteri > Cypriniformes > Leuciscidae > Rhinichthys > Rhinichthys klamathensis. The sequence continues at coordinate 659,450 of NW_026606637.1, forward strand.
TAAAAGCCATTCTTTTTTAAATCTCCTCATTCTTTGTGCAAGGCTCCTGTAATGATATGGCCTGATAGCACCTAATAGGGCCATTATGGGGAGGGTCTTTGTCTTTCTCAGGTGTGAAATTCCACACATATTAATGAGAGACCACGCCTCCTCGCATAAAGCTTTCTCAAACAAAACACGTCATTAAAAATGTAAAAGACTTTATTGACTTATCTGAATGAGTAGTCAGGATGATTCTCACATAGTTTTGGAGCAAATATTCTAGGCTATGTGATACAATTTTCAAAAGTCTTGTGAAGAAATAATCAATATGTGTTTTGTGATCTTATTTCAGCAACTTTCATTTTAATTTTTTTCAATAACCACGCATAAACATTATTCTATTAAAAATACAAACATGTACATACATGTTGCTCACTCATCATGGTAGCCAAGTTTGTGCTATATAGAGTGAATTTACACCTTTGCCATTAACATGTTTATAAATAACTGAAAAAAGCACAAATGTCAGTGCATGTCAAAACATCCCAAGGGCCCCAAAAACACTCTGGTCCCCAGAGGGTTAAGCAAGGAGACATGAAAGGTGGGTGAGATACGGTAATGGTCAGGTAAGGCTAATCTAAATGAAACTGGAGTGATTTGTCTAATGATTTTGAAAGGACCCACGTACCTGGGACTGAGCTTCTTGCAGGGTAACCGGAGCCGTATGTCACGGGTGGACAACCAAACCCATTGCCCTGGTTGGTAGTTGGGATTGGTTCGCCGATGACGATTGGCCTGTCCTCTGGTGCGATGCACTGCTCTTTGTAGATGGACATGAGCATTGTTCCACGTCTCCTCACTGCGTTGTAACCATGAATTAATTGCAGGTAAGTCCGAGGGTTCTCCAGACCATGGAAACAATGGGGGTTGAAAGCCTAGGATGCACTGGAAGGGGGTGAGCCCTGTAGATGGCTTGCGGAGTGAATTTTGAGTGTACTCTGCCCATAACAGATAGCGACTCCAGTCGAACTGGTTCTTCTGGCAATATGAGCGAAGGAAGCGGGTGAGTTCCTGGTTTAATCTCTCCACTTGACCGTTGGCTTCAGGATGATATCCGGATGTTAGGCTGACATTAATGTTCAGTAGCTGACAGAAAGCGGACCAGACTCGGGAGGTGAACTGCGGACCCCGATCAGAGACTATATCCTCCGGTAGACCATAGAATCTAAATACATTATTGCAGAGGACTTCAGCAGTTTCCAGGGCAGTGGGAAGTTTGGGAAGAGGTATCAGTCTGCAGGCTTTAGAGAAACGATCAATTACCGTTAGAATGGTAGTGTGGCCCTGAGAGAGTGGTAGGTCCGTCACGAAGTCGATGGCGATGTGGGACCATGGTCTTTGTGGGATGGGTAATGGATGAAGAAGGCCAGCAGGTAATTGACGCGGAGATTTGTAGGTATTGCAGATGGTGCAATTTTGAATGAACGTGATGGTGTCCGTTCTTATGGAAGACCACCAGAACTTGTTGTTGAGGAGTTGTACTGTAGCCGTTATACCTGGATGCCCGGAACTAGGGTTATTGTGTACCATTTGCATTACTCTCTGTCTTAGGGCCAGTGGAACGTACATTAGGTTGGGTGGGGTTTCAGCCGGTGGTGGCTCGATGACCTGGTCTTCTGCGATTTCGGTTAGTATGTCCCACTGCACAGGTGCGAGAATGATAGTGGATGGAATGATGGGTTCTTGATCTGGCGATAGGAGGTCTGACTCATGAAGTCGAGAGAGAGCATCCGCCTTGGTATTTTGAGAGCCTGGACGATAAGTAACTCTGAAATCGAATCTGGTGAAAAAGAGTGACCATCTGGCTTGTCGATGATTGAGTCGTTTGGCTGATTTCAGATATTCTAGGTTGCGATGATCAGTGAGAACAGTGAACGGATGTTTAGCCCCTTCCAGCCAGTGACGCCACTCCTCGAATGCTGCCTTCATTGCGAGAAGTTCGCGGTTGCCAACGTCATAATTCTGCTCGGTAGAGTTCAATTTACGGGAGAAGAACGCACAGGGGAAAAGCTTGGGAGGTTCCCCCTGGCGTTGTGAAAGCACTGCCCCAATGCCTGTGCTTGAAGCATCTACTTCCACTATGAATTCACGTTCGGGATCGGGATGGTGCAGGACGTGAATTTCTCTCTTAGTGAACGGAAAGCTGCTATAGCTGCTGAGGACCAGGTTAGTCGTTGGGTTCCCTTTTTGATCATGGATGTCATAGGAGCAGCGATACTGCTGAAGTTACGGATAAACCGCCGATAAAAATTGGCAAAACCTAAGAAGCGTTGTAGTTCCTTGAGAGTAGTAGGTTGGGGCCAGTGAACTACCGCCTGTACCTTTTTCTCGTCCATGGCGACCCCTCCCGAGCTAATCACATACCCGAGGAAGGAGATGGTCTCTTGGTGGAACTCGCACTTCTCTGCCTTGGCATACAATTGGTGTTGAATGAGACGTTTCAGAACCGCTCTGACGTGTTTAACGTGCTCCTCATAAGTCTCAGAGTAAATGAGGATGTCATCAATATAAACAATTACACTTTGGTTCAGCATGTCTCTGAAAACGTCGTTAATGAAAGCCTGAAACACGGAAGGACTATTGGACAGGCCGAACGGCATAACAAGATATTCGTAGTGCCCCGTCGTGGTGGAGAATGCGGTCTTCCACTCGTCCCCTTCACGAATGCGGATGAGATTATAGGCACAGCGAAGATCCAGTTTGGTGAAATATCTTGCTTGTCTGAGTTGTTCGAGAGCTGCAGGGACGAGAGGTAGAGGATAACGGAACTTGGTTGTGATGTCGTTGAGAGATCGATAGTCGATACAGGGACGAAGACCTCCATCTTTCTTCTTGACGAAGAAGAAGCCTGCTGATGCTGGTGACGTGGAGGGACGAATGAAACCTTTGACGAGTTCCTCCTGAATGTAGGATCTCATAGCCTCTGCTTCGGGTTGTGACAGCGGAAAGACTCTGCCCTTGGGAGGTTGTGCTCCTGGGAGAAGATCTATGGCACAGTCACTGGCTCGGTGAGGAGGTAAATGTGATGCTTTCACTTTGCTGAATGCCTCAGCTAGATCCTGATAGACACTGAGAAGTGGCTCTGTTAAGGAAGTCTCGCTCCCCTTCTTGACGGGCAAGTTGTGAAGACAGTTGTGAAGACAGAAGTCTGACCATTGAGTGATTTGCTTCTTAGTCCAGGAGATAGAGGGGTTGTGCAGCTCCAGCCATGGAAGTCCGAGGATGATGGGATTTTGTGGTGATTGAAAAACAAACAGACGGATGGTTTCAGTGTGGAGGACTCCAGTGCTCAACTGCAGATCTTCAGTGGTGAATTTGATACGACCGGAGCCCAGAGGTCGGCCATCTAGCGCTGCGACTGCCAAGTGAGAGTCATAGGGAACAAGGGGAATATTGTTATTTTTCGCAAAAGACATATCGATGAAGTTTCCTGCAGCCCCAGAGTCAATCAATGCTACGGTCTCAACGACCCTCCCATTTATCTCCAGAGTGACTGCAATCTCTAAACTAGTAGTGGATTTGGGAATTGAACTCACCACAGTGGGATTGCGGGATGGACGAGTAGGACAGGTTGCTCTTAAATGTCCCGGTAATCCACAGTACAAACATAGGCTCTGTCGAATGCGTCTCTCTCTCTCCTCCTCGCTGATGCGTGTTAAGCCAATTTGCATGGGATCTACGTCTGAGTTAACTGTTGCAAGTGTCATGGAGGAAGTGGACAGACGGTTAGTGCGACGAGATCGAAGGAGATTGTCGATCTTGATGGAAAGCTCGATGTATTGCTCCAGTGATCTCCCCTCGTCACGACAGGCAAGTTCAGACTGCAACTCCATAGACAAGCCTTTACGGTAGTGGAGCTTGAGAGGATCGTCTGGCCACCCCGTCTGAGCTGCGAGAGTGCGAAATGATAAAGCATAATCCGCCGCCGAACCCCTTCCTTGCCGGAGGGATAGCAATTGCTCACCCGCCTCCTTTCCTCCAACGGAGTGCTCAAACACCTCCTTGAAGCGTTGAATAAAATCCCTAAATGAAGGGAAGGTTGGTCTATCCTCTCTCCATACTGCAGTAGCCCAATCCAACGCTCTCCCCGTGAGAAGCGAACACACAAATGCGATGCGGTTCTCATCTGCAGGGTACAACATGGGTTGTTGACTGACAAACATAGAACATTGAAGTAAGAATCCCTTACATCGGTCTGGAGATCCATCAAATTTTTCTGGGAAGGCGAGACGAGGACTGGAGGTGTTGGGATAGCCTGTGCCTGAGGCGGAGTGGGGGGTGGAACAGGCTCGCTGGGTACTTGGAGCTGAAGTGATTGTAATGCCTTTACCAGATCTTCAGTAACCGAAGTCAATCGGTTGAGCTGTTGCTGGTGTGTGGCCAGGACCGATGATTGAGCAGTGACCTCTGTGGTGAAGTGGTAGAATGCTGCTGGATCGAGATCTGGCGAAGTCTTCTGTAACGAGGAGGCAGTGGCGTGAGGATCCATATGCAGCTTTATTAAAACAGAATGCAAGTCAAACAGGCAGAGTTCAATCACAGGCTTCAAGCACAATGTAGATAAGGCAGAATCAAAGTCAGAGTTCAGGCTGAAGATCAGGGCAGGTGACAAACACACAGGGTAACCAAATGACAAGGCAGATGCAATCAGAATAGGCAGGCGGCAAAGAATCAGAGTCCAGTAAACAGTCCAGGTCATACACGGGAAATCACACACGGAATAAACGCTTAGAAATGTTTGCATGGCAAGACAAGACTTCGCAATGAGGAAGCTGAGAGAACAGTTTAAATAGAGAAAGTCAATGGAAAACACCTGTGAGTCAAATCAGCCACAGGTACGGGGTATATGGGAAATGCAGTCCAAAGAGTTAGTACTCAGGAGATGGTGACCTCTGGTGGTCAGCGGAGGGAGCCACAGAGGCTGCATTCGTGACAACATCAGAAGGAGTCTATGAGTATTTATAGAAAGTTCAAGTTCAAGTTCAGACTCTTTGGACAGACATATGTTAAGGAAGTCAAATATGGACCACTGTCTGGCTGATGAAACATCAGAAGGAGTCTATGAGTATTTATAGAAAGTTCAATTTCAAGTTCAAAGACTCTTTGGACAGAAATATGTTAAGTAGGTCTAAAATGGACCACTGTCTGGCTGATGAAACATCAGAATGAGTTAATGAGTATGTACAGAAAGATCAAGTTCAATGATTCTCCGGCAAGATATATGTACAAAAAGTCGTATTTGAACTACTGATGAAACTTCATAAAGATTTCTATGATTATGTAGAAAAGTTCAAGATTAAGGACTCTTTGTCCAGAAATGTGTTCATAAGGTCAAATATGCTCTAATCTATGGTTGAAGTAATATTAAAAGAAGTCTATGAGTATGCATAGTAAGTTAGACTTTGAAAAGAATTTGGCCAGAAATATGTTAAGTAGGTCAATTATGGACCACTGTATGGCTGATGAAACATCAGAAGGAGTCAATGACTATGTATAGAAAGATCAAGATTAAGGATTCTCTGGCAAGATATATGTACAAAAAGTCATATTTGACTTACTGATGAAACTTCAGAAGGAGTCTATGAGTATAGAAAGTTCAAGATTAAGGACTCTTTGTCCAGAAATGTGTTCATAAGGTCAAATATGGTCTAATCTATGGTTGAAATAACATAAAAAGAAGTATATGAGTATGCATAGTAAGTTAGCCTTTGAAAAGACTTTGGCCAGAAATATGCTAAGTAGGTCAAATATGGACCACTCTCTGGCTGATGAAATATCAGAAGGAGTCTATGAGTATTCATGGAAAGTTCAAGTTCAAAGACTCTTTGGCCTGAAATATGTTAAGTAAGTCAAATATGGACCACTGTCTGGCTGATGAAACATCAGAAAGAGTCTATGAGTGTTTAAAGAAAGTTCATGGACTCTCAGGCCAAAAATAGGTTCAAAATATCATATTTGAACTACTGATGAAATATCAGAAGGAGTCTATGAGAATGTATAGCAAGATCAAAATCGAGGACTCTTTTGCCAGAAATGTGTTCAGTAGGTCAAATATGGACCACTGTCTTGCTGAAGAAACATCGGAAGGAGAATATGAGTATTTATAGAAGGTTCAAGTTCAAGTTCAAAGACTCTTTGGCCAGAAATATGTTAAGTAGGTAAAATATGGTCCACTCTTTGGCTGATGAAACATCAGAAGGAGTCTATTATTTATTGAAAGTTCAAGTTCAAAGACTCTTTGGCCAGAAATGTGTTTAGTGGGTCAAATATGGACCACTGTCTTGATGATGAAACATCAGAAGGAGTCTATAAGTATAGATAGAAAGTTCAAGATTAAGGACTCTTTGTCCAGAAATGTGTTCATAAGGTCAAATATGGTCTAATCAATGGTTGAAGTAACATCAAAAGAAGTCTATGAGTATGCATGGAAAGTTAGCCTTTGATAAGACTTTGGCAAGAAATATGTTGCGTATGTCAAATATGGACATGATGTATGTCTATGAGTAGTATGTCTGGCTGATGAAACATCAGAAGGAGTCTATTATTTATTGAAAGTTCAAGTTCAAAGACTCTTTGGCCTGAAATATGTTAAAAGGGTCAAATATGGACCCACTCTCTTGCTGATGAAACATCAGGAGGAGTCTATGAGTATGTATAGAAAGATCAAGTTCAAGGATTCTCTGGCAAGAAAAATGTACATAAAGTCATATTTGAACTACTGATGAAACATCAAAAGGAGTCTGAGTATGTATAAAAGTTCAAGATTAAGGACTCTGTCCAGAAATGTTTTCATAAGATCAAATATTTTCTAATATATGGTTGAAGTAACATCAAAAGAAGTCTATAAGTATAAATAGTAAGTTAGTCTGTAATAAGATTTTGGCCAGAAATATGTTAAGTAGGTAAAATATGGACCACTCTCTGGCTGATGGAACATCAAAAGGAGTCTATGAGTATTTTTAGAAAGTTCAAGTTCAAGTTCAAAGACTCTTTGGACAGAAATATGTTAAGGAAGTCAAATATGGACCACTGTGTGGCTGATGAAACATCAGGAGTATGAGTATTTTTAGAAAGTTCAAGTTCAAAGACTCTTTGGCCAAAAATATGTTAAGTGGGCTAATATTGACCACTGTCTGGCTGATGAAACATCAGAAGGAGTCTATGAGTATGCATAGAAAGTTCAAGATTAAGGACTCTTTCAACCATGTTCTAATCTATGGTTGTCCTAACATCAAAAGGATGTGAGTATGCATAGTAAGTTAGCCCTTGATAAGAGTTTTGCCTGAAATATGTTAAGAAGGTCAAAAATGGACCACTTTCCTGCTGATAAAATATCAGAAGGAGTCTGAGTATTTATAGAAAGTTCAAGATTAAGGACTACTTGTCCAGAAATGTGTTCATAAGGTCAAATATGGTCTAATCTATGGTTGTAGTAACATCAAAAGGAGTCTATGAGTATCCATAGTAAGTTAGCCTTTGATAAGACCTTGGCCAGAAATATATTAAGTAGGTCACTGTCTGGCAGATGAAACATCAGAAGGAGTCTATAAGTATTTAAAGAAAGTTTCAGGACTCTCAGGACAAAAATAGGTTCAAAATATCATATTTTAACTATTGGATTGCTGAAGAAACATCAGAACGAGTCTATATTTTTAGAAAGTTCAAGTTCAATGACTCTTTGGCCAGAAATATGTTAGGTGGGCCAAATATGTCTCGCTGATGAAACTTCAGAGTGACTCTATGAGTATGTATAGAAAATTCAAGAATAAGGACTCTGTCCAAAAATGTGTTCATAAGGAAAAATCTGGTCTAATCTAAGGTTGAAGTAACATCAAAAGAAGTTTAAGAGTATGCATAGTAAGTTAGCCTTTGATAAGACTTTGGCCAGAAATATGTTTAGTTCAAATATGGACCACTGTCTGGCTGATGAAACATCAGGAGGAATCTATGAGTATGTATAGAAAGATCAAGTTCAAGGATTCTTTGGCCAGAAATATGTTCAAAATGTCATATTTGAACTACTCGATGGCTGCATTCGTTCTTGTATAGATTTCGATGAAACAGTGAAATTGTCATGTGTTATCTTTTCAATGCACAATGGAATTAATTGCCATGAAAGATACCTTATTATTTGTCAATTCTTAAATCCACGTGTCAATTTAGCTAGATTGAGTATGCAGTGCAATGCAAGAGCACACATGGTGTGGTATCTATTCAATGAACATCGGAACAAGTTCGTAGTTGTCTGCATGTACTGCAATTTATGTTGTGCTATATCAAATTATTTAGATATTGTATGCGATGCAGTGCAACATTACTATATTGCGTTTTTATCTCTCCATTTCACAACGGAGTATGTTAGTTTTTGTATACAATACATACATTATTCATGAATGCACAACGGATTAAGTTAGTTCTTGTATACAGTGTATAATGCACAATGAATGAGTGTTGTTCTAGTATGCTTTGCAATGCTTTGCAGTTTGCACATATGGTTTATCTCCCTTTTGGGTATCACAACTGTGTGCTTTTGAATTCCAATGCACACAACATCTAACTCATGCTAACTTGCAAGATCTAACACTCTGAAGAATGCACAATAGCAGAATGAAGATTGCACAACGGAAGTTTTTGTATACCGTGCAATAAAACGACTGCTTTCCTTTTATGTTATGTTTTCAATGCACACAAGAATGATTTAGTTGTTCTATGCAGTGTAATGCAAAAGCACGCATATTGTGTTATCCGAAGGCGAATTTTATGTATTTTATGCACAATGGAAGTTGCAGTGCAATGCAGCAAAGCATAAGTTGTATCTCTTCAGTGCACAATGAAATAAGTTAGCTTTTGCATGCAAATAAATGCACAACAGATTCATTTATGTCATGCATGCACTGCAATGAAACATCACTTATATCATGTGCTAATTCTTCAATGCACAGGGGACTGAGTTCTGTATATATGTTGCGATGCAACTCATATGCAATGCAGTATCTCTTAATTTCAAAATAAAACAAATGAGTTATTTTATGCAATACTATGAAAGATAGTATTGAATGTTTTTCACTTCACAACGAATTCAGTTAGATTGGGTATGTTCAAAGAAACAGTGCATGTGTTATATCTTCCATGCAAAACAGAATGAGTTTAGTTCTTTATGCATTGCTATACAAAAGCACACATATTGTGCTATCCGAAGTGGTAACTCAACATGCGTGAATAATGCATGTAATGTAGTTTATTGTATACAGTTCAATGAAACAGACCATGTCAGTCAGTAAATTCAGGTCCCATATGCAGCGCTATGCAACAAGCACATATGTTGTAGCCTATCTCTCCAATGCACAATGAAAACGTTAGCTTTTGCATGCAAATAAATGCACAACGGATTAATTTATATCGTGCATGGATTGCAATGAAACATCAAGTATGTCAGTGCTACTTCTTCAATGCACAGGGGAATTAATTAATTCTGTGTAAGTTGCGATGCAACTGCTCATATGTAATGTAATATCTCTTCCTTTCAAAACAAAACAAATTAGTTATTTTATGCAATACCATGAAAGATAGCATATTTCATGTATTTCACTTCACAACGAATTCAGTTAGATTGAGTATGTTCAATGAAACAGTCCAGATGTTATATCTTCAATGCACAACGGAATGAGTTTAGTTCTTTATGCATTGCTGTGCAAAATGCATAGCTTTGCAATGCAATACGTTGCAAAGCAACAGCTCATATGTTATGCGATATCTCTTAATTGCCCAGTGAAATAAGTTAGACTGAGTATGCAATGCACTAGAAGAGCAACAGTAAAATGCATCGGAATAAGTTCGTTCTTGTATGCATTGCAATGCAACAGCAAGATGATTTATCTCCAAGTAATATCTTGCAATGCATTGCAACAACACACATGTAATCTCTTCAATGAACAGCAAAATGAGTTAGTTGTTTTATGCATTGGAATGCAAAAGCATGCATTTTGTGTTACCCACTTTCGGATGTCACAACACGCGTGCTTTTGCATTCCAATGCATACAACATCTAACTCATTTTGCGGTTCATTGAAGAGAATACATGTGTGCTGTTGCATTGCATTACAAGATCTAACTTTGAAGAATACACAACCGAAGATTGAATAATTCAGAATAAGTTAGTTATTGTATACAGTTCAATGAAAAAGACCATGTCACTACTGTGATTCCTCAATGCATAAAGTCAGTAAACTTAGGTCCTGGATGCAGCGCTATGCTACAAGCACATATGTTGTACTCTTCAATGCACAGAAATAAGTTAGATTTTGCATGCAAATAAATGCACAACGGATTCATTTATCTCGTGCATGGATTGCAATGAAACATCACATACCGGTATGCCATGTGCTACTTCTTCAATGCACATGGGAATAAATTAGTTCTGTATGCGTTGCGATGCAACCACTCATATGTAATGCAATATCTCTTCATTGCAAAACGAAACAAGTTAGTTTATGAATGCTATGAAAGATAGCATATTTAGCATATATAGTATTATACTTTATAGCACGACGAATTCAGTGAGTTTTTAGATTAAGTTTTAGTTTTAAGTTTTAAGATTATGTTCAATGAAATCGTGCTTATGTTATCTCAATGCACAACCGAAAAAGTATAGTTCTTGTGTGCATTGCTGTGCAAGCAGCACAGATGGTTTATCTCCAATACACATAGTAAAATAGATATTACAATGCAATGCAACAAACACACGTAATCTCTTCAATGAACAGCAAAATTAGTTAGTTGTTTTCTGCATTTATCCTTGAATATATTTCTGGCCAAAAGAGTCCTCTACCTTTAACTTTCAAACATAAAGACATGTTCTGATGTTAATTCAGTAGTTCAAATTTGATCTTTTGTACATAAATCTGGCCAGAGAGTTCTTGAACTTGATCTTTCTATACATGCTATACATTAACTCCTTCTGATGTTTCATCAGCAATAGAGTGGTCCATATTAGACCCACTTAACATATTTCTGTCCAAAGAGTCTTTGAACTTGAACTTTCTAAACATGAAGACATGTTCTGATGTTAATTCAGTAGTTCAAATTTGATCTTTTGTACATAAATCTGGCCAGAGAGTTGTTGAACTTGATCTTTCTATACATGCTCACAGAGTGCTTCTGACGTTTCATAAGGCACACAGTGGTCCATATTTGACCTACTTAACATATTTCTGGCCAAAGAGTCTTTGAACTTGAACTTTCTATAAATACTCATAGACTCCTTCTGATGTTTCATGAGCCAGAGAGTGGTCCATATTTGACCTACTTAACATATTTCTGGCCAAGGTCTTATCAAAGGCTAACTTACTATGCATACTCATAGACTTCTTTTGATGTTACTTCAACCATAGATTAGACCATATTTGACCATATGAGCACATTTCTGGACAAAGAGTCCTTAATCTTGAACTTTCTATAAATACTCATAGACACCTTCTGATGTTTCATCAGCCAGAGAGTGGTCCATATTTGACCTACTTAGCCTTTGAACAGACTTTGGCCAGAAATATTTTAACTTACTATGCATACTCAAAGACTTCTTTTGATGTTACTTCAACCATAGATTAGACCATATTTGACCTTATGAACACATTTCTGGACAAAGAGTCTTTAATCTTGATCTTTCTATGCATAATAATAGACTCTTTCTGAAGTTTCATCAGTAGTTCAAATATGACTTTTTGTACATATATCTTGCCGGAGAATCCTTGTTCTTGATCTTTCTATACATACTATACATTAACTCCTTCTGATGTTTCATCAGCCATAGAGTGGTCCATATTAGATCTACTTAACATATATCTGTCCAAAGAGTCTTTGAACTTGAACTTGACCTTTCTATTAATACTCATTGACTCCTTCTGATGTTTCATCAGCCAGACAGTGGTTCATGCTTAACATATTTAACATTAAACAGTGGACCACCTACTTAACATATTTCTGGCCAAAGTCTTATCAAAGGCTAACTTACTATGCATACTCAGACTTCTTTTGATGTTACTTCAACCATAGTTTAGACCATATTTGACCTTATAAACACATTTCTGGACAAAGAGTCTTTGAACTTGAACTTGAACTTTCTATAAATGCTCATAGACCCCTGACGTTTCATCAGCCAGACAGTGGTCCATATTTGACCTACTTAACATATTTCTGGCCAAGGTCTTATCAAAGGCTAACTTACCATGCATACTCATAGACTTCTTTTGATGTTACTTCAACCATAGATTAGACCATATTTGACCTTATGAGCACATTTCTGGACAAAGAGTCCTTAATCTTGAACTTTCTATAAATACTCATAGACACCTTCTGATGTTTCATCAGCCAGACAGTGGTCCATATTTGACCTACTTAGCCTTTGAACAGACTTTGCCCAGAAATATGTTAACTTACTATGCATACTCATAGACTTCTTTTGATGTTACTTCAACCATAGATTAGACCATATTTGACCTTATGAACACATTTCTGGACAAAGAGTCTTTAATCTTGATCTTTCTATGCATAATAATAGACTCTTTCTGAAGTTTCATCAGTAGTTCAAATATGACTTTTTGTACATATATCTTGCCGGAGAAACCTTGTTCTTGATCTTTCTATACATACTATACATTAACTCCTTCTGATGTTTCATCAGCCAGACAGTGGTCCATATTTGACCTACTTAGCCTTTGAACAGACTTTGGCCAGAAATATGTTAACTTACTATGCATACTCATAGACTTCTTTTGATGTTACTTCAACCATAGATTAGACCATATTTGACCTTATGAACACATTTCTGGACAAAGAGTCTTTAATCTTGATCTTTCTATGCATTATAATAGACTCTTTCTGAAGTTTCATCAGTAGTTCAAATATTACTTTTTGTACATATATCTTGCCGGAGAATCCTTGTTCTTGATCTTTCTATACATACTATACATTAACTCCTTCTGATGTTTCATCAGCCATAGAGTGGTCCATATTAGATCTACTTAACATATTTCTGTCCAAAGAGTCTTTGAACTTGAACTTGACCTTTCTATTAATTCTCATAGACTCCTTCTGATGTTTCATCAGCCAGACAGTGGTTCATGCTTAACATATTTAACATTAAACAGTGGACCACCTACTTAACATCTTTCTGGCCAAAGTCTTATCAAAGGCTAACCGACTATGCATACTCAGACTTCTTTTGATGTTACTTGATGATAACATAGTTTAGACCATATTTGACCTTATAAACACATTTCTGGACAAAAAGTCTTTGAACTTGAACTTGAACTTTCTATAAGTACTCGTAGACCCCTGACGTTTCATCAGCCAGACAGTGGTCCATATTTGACCTACTTAACATATTTCTGGCCAAGGTCTTATAAAAGGCTAACTTACCATGCATATTCATAGACTTCTTTTGATGTTACTTCAACCATAGATTAGACCATATTTGACCTTATGAGCACATTTCTGGACAAAGAGTCCTTAATCTTGAACTTTCTATAAATACTCATAGACACCTTCTGATGTTTCATCAGCCAGATAGTGGTCCATATTTGACCTACTTAGCCTTTGAACAGACTTTGGCCAGAAATATGTTAACTTACTATGCATACTCATAGACTTATTTTGATGTTACTTCAACCATAGATTTGACCATATTTGACCTTATGAACATATTTCTGAACAAAGAGTCTTTAATCTTGATCTTTCTATGCATAATAATAGACTCTTTCTGAAGTTTCATCAGTAGTTCAAATATGACTTTTTGTACATATATCTTGCCGGAGAATCCTTGTTCTTGATCTTTCTATACATACTATACATTAACTCCTTCTGATGTTTCATCAGCCACAGAGTGGTCCATATTAGATCTACTTAACATATATTTCTGGACAAAGAGTCCTTAATCTTGAACTTTCTAGTAGTTCAAGCAGAAATATGTTAACTTACTATGCATACTCATAGACTTCTTTTGATGTTACTTCAACCATAGATTAGACCATATTTGACCTTATGAACACATTTCTGGACAAATCTTTAATCTTGATCTTTCTATGCATAATAATAGATGTTAGACACAAACACAAAAGCAGTTGGATTTAACGGATAAAACAACGTTTACTGTTGAATTGCAATGCCTTTCAGATGATGCAAAACTACTGCGAAAAAATATGAAAATGAAATGAAAATTTGATTTGAGGTATTAAAAAAAAGTTATTATAATAATCATAAATATAGCCGCAAGCAGCAATGTGGGGCCAAGCACCGAAGGCACCCAAAGCAGAGCAAGAATTGTAAGCACAATAAATGCAGCATGTACAGCATGCTGTTCTGATACAAGAACTAACTTAAGTATGCTGTTTCATTAGATTTAATACATCCAAACTTATTTCTTTGTGCATTAAAGAGATGTAAGAGATAAAAAATAATAATTTGCTGTTACTTTGCATACGAAGCACAACTAACTCATTCCGTGTGGATTGAAGATATAACATGATATATATATGCAGTTTCTTTAGATTGCATAAAGGAATGTAATTATTCTGTTGTGCATTTAAGATATATAAAGTGTGCTGATTTCATTGAAATGCATAGAAAGTGACATTCCATTATGCATTTAAGAATAACACATAGCAAAGAAGTTGTTGCATTTAAGAGATTAAAAAAAACATTCTTACTGTTGCATTGCAATGCATACTAGAACTATCTCATTCCATATGTGCTTTCGCATTACATTCAAGATCTTATTTATTCCATTGTGCAATTAGGAGATAACAACATGTGTGCTGTTACATTTGTACTGCATACTAAATCTTTAATAATTTGCACTGCATGTGTGCTGTTGCATTTGCACTGCATACTAAGTCATTCCGTTGTGCACTGAAGATATAACATAAAGTATGTGCTGTTGCATTGCATTCAAGATTTAACTTATTCCGTTGTGCATTCCAATGATCAATCACAAACATATTCAGTTGTGCATTTAAGAATAACACATGAAAATGTGCCTTCATTGCATTGCATGCAAGATCTAACTTATTCCGTTGTGCATTTAGGCGATAAACAATGTGTGCTGTTGCATTTGCACTGCAGCCAGAACTAAATCATTCCATTGTGCACTGAAAATATACATATTTTGCGTTGCTTTGCAATGCATACGAGAACTGATTATTCCATAGTGCATTTAAGAATAACAACACAGAAGCTGTTGCATTTAAGATTTAAAAAATGTTTATTGTTAAATTGCAATGTATACAATAACTAACTCATTTTGTGTACTTAAAATTACATGTGCTGTTCCCTTTCGAGGGAACTCGCGATGCGTCATCGACACTTTGGGAACGCCCCCAGCGTGAATGCGTCTGAGCATCAATGTCAACTAGTCCAATGGAAAGAATGAGCGTCACGGGCGGGTGACGTCATGACCAGGAAGGCATAAGAGCACATCCGGTGAAACGCGGCATTAGCTTCTGTGTCTCAGCAAGCGATCTGTGTTACTCTGTCTCTGTCTATTTATTGTTGTCTGTTGCATTTATATTGGAAGAGTTATGGTGAAACAAATGTACAAGCAGTGTGCTTCTCCCTGCCCGCGTTATTTAACGGGTGGGGACACACATGAGCTTTGTGTTATTTGTTTGGGAATGGAGCATGCGGTCTCAGCCTTCGAGGGGGCTGAGTGCCAGCATTGCGAGATGCTTCCAGCTTCACATGCTCCGTTCTCGCCTGTCACTCTTTTACGAGAGTGGTCAGGTTCGCGATCCTCAGGGTGCAGGACCCGCTGCTGCCGAGGCAGCACGGAGAATGCATTCCTGGGGATCGCAAATGGATCTTTCGGAGGGGTTGGAGACGGGTCCGAGGGCCTTTTCTCCTTCCTTACCCGGAGGATCCAGTGCTCTCCCCCCGGTGTCGGAAGCCCGCTCTGCGGCTTCTTCCGCCCGGGGAGAGAGCCCTCCATTACTTCATTGCTCTTCCTCTGAGGAGGTTGATGCGATGAGTATGGACAGTTTAAGCACACACACTGGGGAAAGAGATTCGCCACCTGTTTCCCCAGCATATGAGGAGCTGGTGGATGTGATGTCTAGGGCTGTAGAAAAATTAAATATTGAATGGCCAGCTGAGAAAAGGGGTGCTCGTCCCAAAAGCAAATTAGACGAGCGTTTCCTTTCTTCAGCTACATCACCTCCACCACGGGGCCTTCCCTTTTTTCCTGATCTACATAATGAGTTATCTAAATCATGGGATAAACCGTACTCGTCACGTCTTTTCAGCCCTCAAGTTCATTTATATTCAGGTATAAGAGGGCTGAAAGAGTACGGTTATGAGGCGATGCCCCAGGCTGAACAGACGCTCGCGAGCTATCTGTCACCTGGTCCAGCATCGTCTCTGAAGGCCTCAGCTTTGCCCACTAGACCGCTTAAAGCAACTTCGGTGTTAGTGGGCAAAGCTTATACGGCAGCAGGTCAAGCTGGAGCATGTCTGCACACTATGGCAGTGCTTCAGGCTTACCAAGCTGACCTGCTGGGGGATCTGGATAGGAGTGAGGGAGTGGGTCCTGACGAGGTTCGAGAACTTCGTCGGGCCACCGATCTGTCTCTCAGGGCTACTAAGGAGACCGCCAGAGCAATTGGGTGGTCTATGGCAGCCCTTGTAGCTACTGAGAGGCATCTTTGGTTAAATTTGGCCGAAATAAAAGAAAAAGATCGGGCTTTTTTATTAGATGCTCCGCTTGAGCCTTTTGGTCTCTTCGGCGACGCAGTCAATGCGGTCGTCGAGAGATTTAAAGAGTCAAAGAAGCAAGCGGAGGCGTTTAAAAAGTTTCTCCCTCGCCGTGTCCAGCCCCCTGGGGCTGCTGGGCGTGAGCAGCCCCAGCCGTCGAGCTCCTCATATCGTGCGCAACAAAAAGAGAGTGTTTCGTCTCGTGCACCTCCACATAAACACTGGAAACAGGCGCAACACTCTCAGTCGAAGTCTTCTAAGTCGAAGCCGGATCTGAGGACCGTTCTTCAGGCGAAGAAGACTTCGGCTCATAAGAAGAGGTCCTGACGTCAATGGCGTCAGACCTGTGAGGACGGCCCCGACCGAAGTGGAGCGGTGTACACCTCAGAATACGGTGCCCGTTCCACTTCGGGGTCCTCACGGGACCGTTCTGCCAACCCCGCCACCCTTGGTGCTTCGGGGCGCAGCGGTCTCCAGCGAGTCGCTGATGCTATGCTGCGGCACTGCATCGGTTTCGCGCCCTCTGAGGGGGGTTTTAGAGCAGCCAGTTCAGGTAGTTCCTGCCATTATGTTTCAGGCTCCAGAACTGGCTGTCTCGTTAACACCAGAGACCAGCCTCGAGAGGCTGGTTCCCTTAGTAGATTTTCTGGCACAAGGAAGCTACTGCCAAATATTTCTCGTTGGGTCCTGCAGATTGTAGAGAAAGGATACAGAATCCAGTTCGGTTCTCGTCCTCCTCGCTACAACGGGGTGTTGCTCACAGTAGTGCATCCCGAGCAGGCTCTGGTAATGGAGCAAGAGGTAAAGGCCCTTTTAGCAAAGGAAGCTATAGAACAGGTGTACTCACCCGACAGAGAGTCGGGTTTTTACAGCCGTTATTTCATTGTTCCGAAAAAGGATGGAGGGTTGCGTCCCATTTTAGATCTTCGTCTGTTGAATCGTTCAGTACAGAAACTCAAGTTCAAGATGCTGACACTCAAACAGATCGTGACTCAAATCAGATCCGAGGACTGGTTTGTCACGATAGATCTGAAGGACGCTTACTTCCATGTCTCCATCCTCCCTCAGCACAGGAAGTTCCTAAGGTTTTCTTTCGGGGGCAAAGAATACCAGTATCGGGTACTTCCTTTCGGTCTAGCTCTATCACCCCGCACGTTCACGAAATGCGTAGATGCAGCTTTAGCCCCACTCAGGCTTCAGGGCATACGTATTCTGAACTACATCGACGACTTGCTGATTCTAGCGGAATCAGAGCAGTTGGCGGTTCGGCACCGAGGTGTCGTTCTCGCTCATATGCAGATGTTGGGGTTGAGGCTCAATGCCAAGAAGAGTGTTCTTTCTCCAGTACAGAGAACCACTTTCCTTGGTGTGGTATGGGATTCAGTGACGATGCAGGCCACTCTATCGCCCGTTCGTGTAGCTGTTATCCTGGCAGCCACAGAAGAGCTGAGGCTAGGCCAGTCACGCACTGTAAAACAGTTCGAGAGACTGTTGGGTCTCTTGGCAGCAGCGTCCAACGTGATACCTTTTGGCTTGCTGTACATGAGACCTTTGCAGTGGTGGCTCAGGACCAGAGGGTTCTCCCCGAGGGGAAACCCACTTCGTATGATCAAGATCACGCGGCGGTGCCTTCGTGCCTTGGTTATATGGAGGAAACACTGGTTCTTAAGCCAGGGTCCGGTGTTGGGAGCTCTTTGCCATCGAGTTGCGATCTCGACAGATGCTTCCCTCACCGGCTGGGGAGCGGTAATGGAAGGCCGCTCGGTTCAGGGTCGGTGGAGGGGTCATCATCTTTCTTGGCACATAAATTGCCTGGAGATGATGGCTGTCTTCAATGCGTTGAAGCAATTCCTCCCAGACCTGAGGGGGGATCATGTGCTCGTCCGTACAGACAACACATCGGTGGTCTCTTATCTGAACCGTCAGGGGGGTCTGCGGTCGCGTCCGCTTTGCAAGCTGGCGCACCAGATCCTCCTGTGGTCTCTGGGGAAGGTACTCTCCCTGAGGGCAGTGTATATTCCTGGGGACCAGAATATTGGGGCAGACATCCTGTCGAGGCAGGAGCTGAGGCCAGGGGACTGGAGACTCCACCCCGAGGCGGTGGAGAAAATTTGGGAGTTTTACGGCCAAGCAGAGGTGGATCTGTTTGCGTCTCAGCATACGACGCACTGTCCACTTTGGTTCTCCCTTACTCACCCAGCCCCCCTGGGGCTGGATGCTATGGTGCAGACGTGGCCGAGGCTACGTCTGTACGCATTTCCCCCTGTTGCTCTGCTCCCAGGAGTTCTGGAGCGAGTCCGCCAGTACGGTATAAGCCTACTGCTAGTAGCACCACGCTGGCCGAGTCGGATCTGGTTTGCGGACCTGATCCATCTCCTAGACGGTCCTCCCTTGGAGATCCCGATCAGGAGAGACCTTCTGTCTCAGGCCGGGGGCACAATATTTCACCCCCGACCAGAGATTTGGAATCTGTGGGTTTGGCCTCTGAGGGGGCCCAACTCATAGAGAGTGGTCTCTCAACTGAGGTTGTTGAGACCATTCTAAGCTCCAGAGCTCCAGCTACTAGGAAACTATATGCGCTGAAATGGAAAGTTTTTTCTGTATGGTGTCACCGACATCAGTGGGATCCGGTTAACTGTTCTGTGAACACAGTACTCGAGTTCTTGCAGGAGCGCTTTACGTCAGGTTTATGTCCTTCCACACTTAAGGTTTACGTGGCGGCCATTGCGGCTTACCACGCCCTGGTGGGGGGTACATCGTTGGGTCGAGACCCCCTGATTACACGTTTCCTTCGTGGCACATTGAGGCTGAGGCCTGCAACTCGCACTAGGGTGCCAGCTTGGGATTTGGCAATAGTACTAGAAGGCCTGTCTAGGGCTCCATTCGAGCCCTTAGATTCGGTTTCAGAGAAATTTCTTACCCTTAAGACTATCTTTCTGCTAGCTATTTCGTCCCTTAAGAGAGTTGGAGACCTTCAGGCCCTTTCGGTTTCCCCCACTTGCCTTGAGTTTGCACCGGGGATGGTCAAGGCATTCTTATATCCGAAACAGGGATACGTCCCTAAGGTGCCGACCTTGATTCCGAGGCCTATCGTGCTGCAGGCTTTCTGTCCTCCTCCTTTTACATCTGCGGACCAGGAAAGGCTGAACCTCTTGTGTCCAGTGCGAGCACTGGATACTTATGTTCATCGGACATTGTCTATGAGGAAGTCCGACCAGTTATTTATTTGCTTTGGATCACCTAAGAAGGGTCTTCCTGCTTCTAAACAGACGGTTAGTAAGTGGATAGTTGAGGCTATTTCACTTGCATACGAGTACTCTGACCAGCCGTGTCCTTTGGTGGTCAGAGCTCACTCTACGAGGGGTAGGCGGCCTCTAAAGCCTTGTTATTTGGAGTTTCTCTTCAAGACGTATGTGATGCGGCAGGCTGGTCCTCACCGCTCACATTCGTCAGGTTTTACAGTTGGGACCTGGATGCTGCCCCAGGTTCTCAGGTGCTTAGTGCTTAGTTCCAACAGACTAACACTCAGGTACTTGGAATTCTGGCGTTTTGGGTATTCTCGTTCCCAAAGCGTCGATGACGCATCGCGAGTTCCCTCGAAAGGGAACGTCTCAGGTTACGACTGTAACCATAGTTCCCTGAGAAGGGGAACGAGACGATGCGTCACCCTGCCATACTTCCTGCATCCCTGTGATCGGCTTGCTTCGACTTTTTGAAGCTAATGCCGCGTTTCACCGGATGTGCTCTTATGCCTTCCTGGTCATGACGTCACCCGCCCGTGACGCTCATTCTTTCCATTGGACTAGTTGACATTGATGCTCAGACGCATTCACGCTGGGGGCGTTCCCAAAGCGTCGATGACGCATCGTCTCGTTCCCCTTCTCAGGGAACTATGGTTACAGTCGTAACCTGAGACGTTTCATTGCATTACATTCAATGTCCTTTTTGCATTAAGAAATAAAACACAACGTGTGCGTTACATTGCTGCTTTGAAGATCTAACTTATTCCCTTGTGAAGTGAAGAAAAATCATAACATGTGCTCTGTTTCTTTACAACAACTACTCCGTTTGTACATTAAAGAAATAAAACCTAAGATATATATGCTGCTGCATTGCATTGCTTGCAAGATCTATATAACTTATTCCTTTCTGCACTGAAAGAATTCCGTTCTGCATTGAAGAGAACATATGTGACATTGCTGTACAAGAACTAACCTTTTCTGTTAAGAAAAACACATAATATGCTCCGTTTCATTAGATTGCATACAAGATTGCAAAATTTCATTAGATTGCATACTAACTTATTTCGTTTTGCATTAAAGAGGATAGCACAATACAGGTGCTGTTGCGTTTGAGATAGAACAATATAAATAGATATCTTATGTGAACTAACTCATGTGCATTGGAAATATAATTCGACGTATGTGCTTTGCAATGCATACAAGATCTATCATATTCCGTTGTGCAACTGAATATATACATGTGCATTGAAGAGACAACAAATAACAAAGTACTTTCGAATTGCATCGATCTAAGATCTATCATCTTCCGTTGTGCATTGGACTTCACACAAAACGTGTTTGATGTTGCATTGCATTGCTTGCAAGATCCAATTTATTTCGTTGTGCATTTAAGAGGATACACAAACACAAAAGCAGTTGGATTTAAGAGATAAAAAACATGTTTACTGTTGCATTGCAATGTATACAAGCACTAACTTAAGTATGCTGTGTTTCATTAGATTTCATACATCCAAACTTATTTCTTTGTGAATTAAAGAGATGTAAGAGATAAAAAAAAATTATGTTGCATTGCATACAATGCAAAACTAACTCATTCCGTGTGCATTGAAGATATAACACATGATATATGCGCAGTTTGTTTAATTGAATTGAAGATCTGAATTTTTCTGTTGTGCATTTGAAAATAACCGATTTAATCTAAACCGATCTAAACCGATAATAATCGATTTCTTTCTATTGTATGCATACAAGATCTGATTCATTCCGTTTTGCATTTATGAGATAGCATAGGACAGAAGCTGTTGCATTTAAGAAATTAAAAAATGCTTAATGTTGCATTGCAATGTATACAAGAACCAACTCATTTTGTATGCATTATATGACATATGTGGTGTTTCATTGCATTGCATTCAAGATCTAACTTATTCCTTACGATTAACTTACGAAATAACTTATTCCCTTGTGATTTGAAGAGTTATCACATAAGATACGTGATTTTGCATTGCATTGCTTGTACAACTGATTGCGTTGTGCATTTAAGACATAACAAAAAATGTTTGCTATACACACTCATTGAGTCCTTTTGATCTTTCATCAACATACTACTGTCTATATTTGACCTAATGAAAAATATATCTTGTGAGAAAGTACTCTGGAAATACCACATCTACATCTTTCTGATGTTACATCAGCCAGTCAGACAGAAGTCCGTATTTGACCTACTGAACATATTTCAGGCCAAAGAGTTCTCGATCTTGAACATTCTATACATATTCATAGAATCCTTCTCACATTAAATCAGCAGAACAGTAGTATATACTCCAAAAATGTACATGTTTCAGGCCTTGATGTTGACTTTTCTATACATGCATACTGTGTTTTATCCAGATACAGTAGTCCATATTTTTCAAGATACAGTAGAAAAGAAAAAAGCCTCCAAAAAAAGGTAACACGATACATAGTCATGGAATCCTACTCACGTTACATCAGCAAAACAGAAGTACATATTTGGCCTACTGAACATAATTCAGGCCAAAGTATCCTTGATGTTGACCTTCCGTTGACCTCAATGACTCCTGATGTTTTATAGCCAGGAAGTAGTCCACCTGTTGACCATATTTCAAGCCAAAGAGTTCTCGATCTTGAACTTTCCATTAATGCTCATAGAATCCTTCTCACATTACATCAGCAGAACATTATAGTACATATTTGACCTACTCAAAAAATATAATATTTGACATATTGGACATGTTTCAGTCCAAAGCGTCCTTGATGTTGACTTTAATATACATACATACTGTGTTTTATCCAGATACAGTAGTCCATATTTGACCTTTTGAACATATTAACGGACAAAGAAAAAGGCCTCCTAAAACCCTAAATTACTATACATACTCATAGACTCTTTCTGATTTCACATCAGCCAGACAGTAGTCCATATATGACTAAACATAATTCAGGCCAAAGCATCCTTGATGTTGATCTTTCGTTGACCTCATTGATTCCTTCTGATGTTTTAATAGCAAGGAAGTAGTCCATATTTGACCTGTTGACACCTGTTTCAGGCCAAAGAGTCCTTGATCTTGAACTTTCTATTAATACTCATAGAATCCTTCTCACATAACATCAGCAGAACAGTATAGTACATATTTGACCTACTCAAAAAATGTCATATCTGACATATTGAACATGTTTCAGGCCAAAGCGTCCTTGATGTTGACTTTTCTATACATACATACTGTGTTTTATCCAGATACAGTAGTCCATATTTGACCTATTGAACATATTAACGGACAAAGAAAAAGGCCTCCTAAAACCCCAACTTACTATACATACTTATGTATATACATACTATGTATATACATACAAAGAGTCCTCGATCTTGAACATTCTATACATGCAGAATCCTCGATGTTGACCTATCTATACATAATCTTTGACTCCTTCTGATGTTTTCCCAACCAGAAAGGAGTCCATATTTGACCCTCTGAACATATCTCTGGCCAAAGAGTTCTCGATCTTGAACTTTCTATACATACTCATTGACTCCTTTTGATGTTTCATCAACATACAGTCTATATTTGACCTATCGAACATATGACTTCTGAAAAAGTATTCTTGCATTATCTTTGTAAACCTAGTCACTTAAATTGTCTGATGTCCATATTTGGCCTGCTGAACATAATTTAGGCCAAAGCATCCTTGATGTTGACCTTTCGTTGACCTCTTTGACTCCTTCTGATGTTTTAATAGACAGACAGAAGTCCATATTTGACCTAGTGAACATATTTCAGGCCAAAGAGTCCTCGATCTTGAACTTTCTATACATTCTCATAGAATCCTTCTCACATTAAATAAGCAGAACAATAGTACATATTTGACCTACTCAAAAAATTCACGTTTCAGGCCTTGATGTTGACTTTTTTATACATACATATTCTTTTATCCAGATACAGTAGTTCGTATTTGACCTATTGAACATAATTCTGGCCAAAGTAAAAGGCCTCCTCAAAGAGGTTACTTACTATTATAGTCATAGAATCCTACTCACGTTACATCAGCTGAACTATTTGGCCTACTGAACATAATTCAGGCCAAAGCGTCTTCGATGTTGACCTATCTATACATAATCTTTGACTCCTTCTGATGTTTTATCAGCCAGGAAGTTGTCCATATTTTAAGTATTCACCATATTTCAGGCGAAAGCATCCCGTATGTTGACCTTTCTATCGATACTCATTGACTCCTTCTGATGTTACCTCATCCAGACAGCCCATATTTGACCTACTGAACATAATTCTGGCAAAGAATTCTAGATGTTGAGCTATCTATACATACTCATTGACTCCTGATGTTTTCCCAACCAGACAGGAGTCCATATTTGACCTACTGAACATATTTCTGGCCAAAGAAAAAGGCCTCCTCAGAGGGTAACTTGTTATACATACTCAAAGACTCTTTCTGATTTTACATCATTCAGACATATTTGACCAACTGAACATCTTTCAGGCAAAAGCTCCTTGATGTTGACCTTTTTGTACATACTCATTGACTCATATGTGACCTACTCAAAAAGTTTCAGGCCAAATGACTCATCGATTTTAAGTTTTTTTTTACATATTTATTTACTCCAGCAAATGTTTTACTAATGGAACATATTTCAGGCCATAGATCATCGTAGTGAATGACTCCTTTTGATGTTATATAATGTATTTCATATTTGAAAATGTAACATTTTTCAGACCAAAGAGTCCTCATTCTTGACCCCCTTCTATACATAGTCATTCACTCCTTCTAATATTAAGTCAGCCAGAATGTAGTCCATATTTGAACTACTTACCATAATTCAGGCCCCAGAGTCTTGATGTTGACCTTGATGTTTCTATACATTCTCATTGACAGAACTTGACCATGGACATACTTGAACTACTGAACATATTTCTGGTCAAAGTGTAACTTAATATACATACTCATAGACGC
Source organism: Rhinichthys klamathensis goyatoka (assembly GCF_029890125.1). NCBI lineage: Eukaryota > Metazoa > Chordata > Actinopteri > Cypriniformes > Leuciscidae > Rhinichthys > Rhinichthys klamathensis. Next base: position 684,454 of record NW_026606637.1, read on the forward strand.
CATGTGATGTATTTTCAACAAAAAACAGAACTCATATTTGACCTATTGAACGTATCCTGTGCAAAGAATCCTCGATCTTGACTCAATACATAATCATCGAGTCCTTCTGATGTTTTTCAGTCATTTTTTCCATCAACAATTCAAAATATCTTGGTGGAAATGACAAATCTGGAAGGAAACCGTGTGTTTGGTGATGACTGGAGGGATGTGGACTGGACCGACATGGAAGCATATATTGGTCTGCTCCTTCTTGCAGGAGTGTATCGCTCCAACAATGAAGCCCTGTCCAGTTTGTGGGAGGCTGAAACTGGACGGGCAATTTTTCGGGCTGTCATGTCGCTAAGGAGATTCAGAAGATTGAGTAAAGTCATTCGATTTGATGACAGGGCCACAAGACCTGCACGGCGCGAAAGTGACAAGCTGGCACCCATTCGTGATGTGTGGAATTTATGGGTTGAGGGTCTCCCACTAATGTGCAACCCTGGCCTGGACATTACAGTGGATGAGTGCCTCGTGCCATTCCGAGGTCGCTGCTCCTTCAAGCAGTACATGCCCAGCAAGCCGGCGAAATATGGGATCAAAATCTGGGCAGCATGTGACGCCAGGACAAGCTATGCATGGAACATGCACGTTTTCACCGGCAAGCCAGAAAGAAAGAAATCAGGGCATGCGTGTGGTCCTTGATTTGACCACTGGTCTCCAGGGACACACAGTAACATGTGATAACTTCTTCACAATTTATGCATATGGCCTTGGCCAGGAGCTCCTGAGAAGGAAGTTGACCATGGTTGGCACAGTTAGGAAAAACAAGCCTGAACTCCCACCTGCCCTTCTGACAACGAGGGACCGAGTTTGTTTTTCCTCTATCTTTGCCTTCACTGAGACACACAGTCTTGTGTCATACTGCCCCAAAAGGCGTAAAAATGTGCTGCTGATGAGCACATGCCACAAAGATGCCAAAGTGACAGGGAGGACAAGAAGCCAGAGGTTATCTTGGACTACAATCGCTGCAAAGGTGGAGTTGACAACCTTGACAAGGTATTTACAAATTTTATATTTTGATGCATTTTTTTGCAAATTTGTATTCAAAGTTGGTGACAGAGTGGCATTTCTTTTGCCAGCAGATATACTAATTTGTGTGTGTGTGTTTGTTTGGAATATTGCAGATGGTTGCAAGCTACAGTTGCAAGCGAAAAACAAATCGTTGGCCAATGGTTGTCTTCTCTACCATCCTGGATGTATCTGCCATAAATGCATTTGTGGTTTGGAGGGAGGTAAATCCATCATGGGAGAGAGGGAAGAATTACAAAAGGAGGCTCTTTCTAGAAGAGCTGGGGAAAGCTCTGGTGTCCCTTCACATGGAGCGACGAAAAAGCCTGCCTCATGCACCAGCCTCTGCAGCAATGCTGAAGAGAAAACAAGATGCTTCCAATTCAAAAGAGAAAGGTGTCAGTTTGTCCACGGGCCAAGGATTCAAAAACGGATAAGCAGTGCGCAAACTGCAAAAGAGCCATTTGTGCTGCTCACAATTCACTCTTAATTCACATTTGGTTCATTAAAATAAATAATATGCAACTACAATCTGTTCCCTACCAGGGAACTTCGAGCTGCGTGACAACGCATTGGGAACGCCTCCAGCGTGACGCGTCTGAAGCATGAATGAAATCAGTCCAATGGCGAGACGGAACGTCATAGGCGGGTGACGTCATCGACCAGGAAACTATATAAGCACCCCATAACACAAGCGCGTCAGCTTCTGAAGTCTTCAGCAAGCGCTCTGTGTCAAATATATCAGTCTGTGTCTCAAAGTGTTTTTGTCTGTCCTTAGAAATTGCTAGGCAGGAGTTTTTCACATCTAAAAAAACTATAAAAAGAGACGATATATATTATGGCGAGTGAACAGCAGTTCAGAAAGTGTGTGCATCCCTGCCCACGTTACATCACGGGTGGGGACACTCACGATCTGTGTGTTGTTTGTTTGGGAGTACAGCATGCTCAGTCAGCTCTCGAGGGAGCTGATTGTGAGCATTGCGAGCGTTTGTCAATGAAAACGCTCCGCTCCCGCCGAGCCCTCTTCGAGGAGAGTGGTTCGGTTCGCGATCCCCGCGGTTCGGGTCCCGCTGCTGCCGAGGCACAGCGGAGGCGCCAATCGTGGGGTTCGCAAATGGATCTATCAGCGGGGATTGAGACGGGCTCTGCCTTTTCTCTGCCCTTACCTGATAGATCCAGTGTCTCAGATCCCGGGGTGGAAGCACGCGCTGCGGTTTCTTCCCCCCGGGCTGAGGCACCAACACTTCAACTATCCAGTTCTGAGGAATTGGATGTTGAAAGTGTTGATACAGCAGAGACTGGGGACTCGTCACTTCAGTCTCCTGCTAGTGAGGAGCTTATGGAGGTGTTGACTCGTGCAGTTGAAAAATTAAGCATTGAGTGGCCAGCTGATAGACAGGAGTCTAGATTAAAAAGCAAGTTGGATGAGAGATTATTGCCATCTCGCTCTGCACTTCCACGTCGGTGTCTACCGTTCTTTCCTGATCTCCACACCGAGGTGTCGAGATCATGGAATAGACCGGTATCTGCTAGAATTTTTACGCAGCAGACCTCAGTTTATTCGAATATTTCTGGGGCAAAATATTATGGTTATGGGGCGATGCCTAAGGCGGAGGAAGTTTTGGCGAGCCATCTTTCTCCTGCCACGGCATCGTCCTTTAAGACACCGGCGTTGCCCACCAAGCCATTAAGAAACACCTCGGCTTTGGTGGGCAAAGCTTACTCGGCGGCGGGACAAGCAGCTTCATGTCTTCACACTATGGCTATCTTGCAAGCATATCAGGCAGATCTATTACAAGACATTAGTGAGGGGGAGGAAATAAAAGCTGATGTGGTCAGAGAATTACGTCAGGCAGCCGATCTCTCTCTCCGTGCCACCAAGGAGACGGCCAGATCAGTCGGCCGCTCTATGGCAGCCTTGGTGGCCACGGAGAGGCACTTATGGCTAAATCTGTCTAATATGAAAGAGAGAGAAAAATCCTTCCTTCTGGATGCGCCGCTGTCGACTGCTGGCCTCTTCGGTGACTCAGTGAATTCGGTCATCGAGAGGTTTCAGGAAGAAAAAAAGCAGGCAGCGGCGCTCCAGAAGTTCCTCCCCCTCCGTGTGCATGTCCCCGGGGCCGCTGGGCGGGAGCAGCCCCGGCCGTCGAGTAGCTCCTCACACAGGGCGCAACAAAAGAAGAGTGTCGCGTCTCGCGCTCCTCCCCAGCGAAACTGGGCCGAGGCGCGGCACTCTCAGACGAGGTCTTCCAGGGGCAAAGCCGATCTGAGGACGGTTATTGTCGCCAGGAAGGCTTCGTCGAAGAAATCCTGACGCCAAGGGTGTCAGGATGTTGAGGGTGGTCCCCACCGAGAGAGAAAGGTGTTCGCCGCTGTACACGGCGCCCGTTCTGTCTCGGTGCCCTCAGGGGCCTGTTCTGCCAACCCCGCCTGCGTGCCGGGGCGTAGACGGTCCCAGCGAGCGCTTTCCCGAGGGAAGCTCGCCCGCTCTGAGGAGCGGTTTAGAGCGGTCAGACCAGTTGTTCCCTGCCGGTGCGCCGTTACAGGGCACTGTGTCTGCCACTCAAAATATTCCAGAGGCCAGTCTCGAGAGACTGGTACCCTTAGTAGAATTTTTGGCAGAATGGAAAAGCCTTCCAAATGTATCTCGTTGGGTTCTGCAGACTATCGAGAAGGGGTACGCGATTCAGTTCAGATCACGCCCGCCTCGCTTCAGAGGGGTTCTGCCCACAGTGGTGGGCCCCGAGCAGGCTCTGGTTATGGAACAGGAGGTGAAAACTCTCCTGCTGAAGAGGCTATAGAACGAGTTCTTCCTCCCAGCAGAGAGTTGGGTTATTACAGCCGATATTTCATCGTTCCAAAGAAGGATGGGGGGTTGCGTCCAATTTTAGATCTGCGCCTGTTAAATCGCTCAGTAGGGAAGCTCAAGTTCAAAATGCTTACTCTCAAGCAGATCGTGTCACAGATCAGGTCCGAGGACTGGTTTGTCACGATAGATCTAAAGGACGCGTACTTTCACATTTCCATCCTTCCACAACACAGGAAGTTCCTGAGGTTTGCTTTCGGGGGCGAAGCATACCAATATCGGGTTCTTCCGTTCGGCCTAGCACTGTCTCCCCGAACTTTCACGAAATGTATGGATGCAGCTCTGGCTCCGCTGCGACTCCAGGGCATCCGCATTTTAAATTATATCGACGATTGGTTGATTCTGGCTCAATCGGAGCACCAGGCGATTCGGCATCGAGATGTCGTTCTCGCCCATATCAAAAAGTTGGGGTTGAGGCTCAACGCCAAAAAGAGTGTGCTTTCTCCAGTACAGAGGACCACTTTTCTCGGCGTGGTTTGGGATTCGACAACGATGCAGGCACGTCTGTCTCCTGCTCGTATAGCTTCGATTCTCTCAGCCGTCAAACAGGCAAAGCTAGGCCAGTCACTCACTGTGAAAGAATATCAGAGGATTCTGGGTCTGATGGCAGCAGCGTCCAACGTTATACCTTGCGGCCTGCTGTACATGAGACCACTGCAGTGGTGGCTCAGGACCAAGGGGTTCTCCCCGAGGGGAAACCCGCTCCGCAAGATCAGGGTTACGCGACGGTGTCTCCGTGCTCTGGCTATGTGGAAAGAACCTTGGTTCCTGTCCCTAGGTCCTGTGATGGGGGCCCCGTGTCATCGAGCAACACTGACGACGGATGCCTCCCTCACAGGTTGGGGGGCGATCATGAGTGGTCGCTCGGCCCAGGGTCTGTGGCAGGACCATCATCTTCATTGGCACATAAATTGTCTAGAAATGATGGCGGTGTTCCAGGCTCTGAAACACTTCCTCCCAGACCTGAGGGGTCACCATGTTCTTGTCCGGTCAGACAACACATCGGTGGTCTCTTATATAAACCATCAGGGGGGTCTGCGTTCGCGCCCATTATACAAGCTGGCTCGCCAGATCCTTCTATGGTCCCAGGGGAAGCTTCTTTCATTGAGGGCAATTTATATCCCGGGATATTTGAATCAGGGGGCAGACTTCCTGTCGAGGCAGGGGCCGAGGCCCGGGGAGTGGAGACTCCACCCCGAGGTGGTGGAGCTCCTATGGAAACATTTCGGTCGTGCCGAGGTAGACCTATTTGCATCCAGGGAAACATCACACTGCCAACTGTGGTTTTCCCTAAGTCCCCGAGGTCACGCCTGTACGCATTTCCCCCGATTGCTCTGCTCCCAGGAGTTCTGGAGAGGGTGCGCCGGGACGGGGTCAGTCTACTGTTGGTAGCCCCGTACTGGCCGGCCCGAGTTTGGTTTTCGGACCTAATTTCTCTCCTCGACGGCTCTCCTCTGGAGATACCGATGAGGAGGGACCTTCTCTCTCAGGCGAGCGGGTCGATACTTCACCCCCGCCCAGATCTGTGGAGGTTGTGGGCTTGGCCTCTGAGGGGGCCCAGCTCATAGAATCTGGTCTCTCGACTGAGGTCGTGGAGACCATCCTCCACTCCAGAGCTCCGGCCACTAGGAAATTATATGCCTTGAGGTGGAAAATGTTCACCTCTTGGTGTGGAGAACACCAGTTGGACCCAGTCAACTGCCCGGTCGGTGCAGTGCTGGAATTCCTTCAGGAGCGTTTCTCCACAGGGTTATCCCACTCCACACTGAAGGTGTATGTGGCGGCCTTATCTGCTTACCACGTCCCTTTGAATGGAGCTTCTCTTGGGAGACACCCACTTGTAACCCGTTTCCTTCGTGGCACTCTGAGGCTGAGGCCAGCAGTTCGCACGAGGGTGCCGGCCTGGGACCTGGCGGTTGTTCTAGAAGGTCTCTCTCTAGCACCGTTCGAGCCCATTGAAGAAGTTTCGGAGAAATTCCTCACTCTTAAAACTATCTTTCTTCTGGCTATATCTTCATTAAAGAGAATAGGAGATATCCAAGCTCTGTCGGTCTCTCCCTCGTGCTTGGAATTTGCACCAGGCATGGTGAAGGCTTTCCTCTTCCCTAGGCCAGGATACGTTCCCAAGGTACCAACCAATGTGGTCGGGCCTATTGTACTGCAGGCTTTCTGTCCTCCTCCATTTCTGACGTCGGACCAAGAGAAACTAAATCTGCTCTGCCCTGTTAGGGCCCTAGATGCATACGTCCACAGAGCTGCCCTGTGGAGGAAGAGCGAACAGCTATTCGTTTGCTTTGGACCCCCTAAAAAGGGCTGTCCAGTATCTAAGCAGAGGTTGAGCAAGTGGGTGGTCGAGGCCATCTCACTTGCCTACGAGTCTGTCGGTCAGCCTTCTCCTTTGGCTGTCCGGGCTCATTCAACCAGGAGTATGGCTGCCTCTAAGGCTATCCTGTCAGGAGTATCTATCCAGGATGTTTGTGACGCGGCAGGCTGGTCCTCACCGCACACATTCGTGAAGTTTTATCATCTCGACTTCAGCTCCACTCCAGGGGCGCAGGTGCTTTCGTCTGTATGTGCGCTCTGATTTCACACGACGGACACTTGCTCGCATGGCGACGTTGGTATTAGCGTTCCCAATGCGTTGTCACGCAGCTCGAAGTTCCCTGATAGGGAACGTCTCTGGTTACGTATGTAACCTTAGTTCCCTGAAGGGAACGAGACGCTGCGTGTCTGTGCCATACTCCCAGCATGCCCGTGAGCACTTGCTTCAGTCTTATCAGAAGCTGACGCGCTTGTGTTATGGGGTGCTTATATAGTTTCCTGGTCGATGACGTCACCCGCCTATGACGTTCCGTCTCGCCATTGGACTGATTTCATTCATGCTTCAGACGCGTCACGCTGGAGGCGTTCCCAATGCGTTGTCACGCAGCGTCTCGTTCCCTTCAGGGAACTAAGGTTACATACGTAACCAGAGACGATTCTAAGTCTTGTCCTTTAGGTGTTTCTTATGTGGCAATTCCTGTGGTATTTTGTAAAAACAGACATTTCAAAACGCATCAAAAACGACCAAAATTCTACTATTTGAAAGAATATTTATTTTTAATGTCTTGTATAATGTTTATACATATATAAATTCACAAAATGTATCACAAAAGTTATGATATAAGCAGTTGGCCACATCCAGTAAAATGAATGGCCCTCTGCTATTGCCCTCTGCTGAGTATCTATGGAAAAAACAATTTATTTCTTAAATTGTAATTCCTTCAGGTTTTTCTTTGACCAACAGATGGCAGAATTATACAGCTAACACCTAGATCAATATCAAGAAACAACTTATATTTAATTTGGATCATAATTTAAGTATTTTTTTCATAAAAATATAATATTTCACATGCAAGCTAATGGTATAGTTGAGTAATTGTGTGGTAAATAGGTACAAAAGTACTTTGTATATCCAAAAACACAGCATTACTGTATAGATGAGAAGTAAACAAATATATATATATATTCTATGTATTATTAAAAATGCATATTTTTTTTTACAACCATTCTATACATTTTGGGGTCATATAGACCCCAAATGCACTGAGTGTAAACAGGAAACTAAGAGCATATGAAGGTTAAGAGATTAAAAAAACATATTTACCTTTGCATGCAATGCATACAAGAACTATCTTATTCCGTTGTGCATTTGAAGAGACAACACAAAACATATGTGCTTTCATCACGTTGCATTGCATTCAAGATCTTATTTATTTCATTGTGCATTTAGGCGACAACAACATATGTGCCTTGCATTCAAGATTTAACTTATTCCGTTGTACATTTGAGAATAACACATGAAAATGTGCCTTTCAAGGCATGCAAGATCTAACTTATTCCGTTGTGCATTTAGGCGATAAACAACGTGTGCTGTTGCATTTGCACTGCATGTCAGAACTAAGTCGTTCCGCCGGCATTGAAGAAGACATACATATGTGCTGTTGCAATCCTACTTATTCCATAGTGCATTTAAGAATAACATAACAACACAGAAACTGTTGCATTTAAGATTTAATAATTTTTTATTATTGCATTGCAATGTATACAAGAACTAACTCATTTTGTGTGCATGATGTGACATATGTGCCAATTCAACGCTATCTCACGACCAATTCGTACGAGTGATTAAAAGGTGGCTAATTCGTACGAATTCGTACGACCTCACTCGTACGAATTCGTACGATTTGTCTAAACCCACGTGATGGGTAGGTTTAGGGGCGGGGTCAGGGGTAGGTCATTCGTACGAATTCATACGAATTTGGTAACTCGTGAATTAGCAAAAATCATACGAATATGTACGAGTGAGGTCGTATGAATTCGTACGAATTAGCCACCTCGTAAAATTCGTACGAATTGCCGTGAGATCAGGTTGGCCAATTTCATTGCATTGCATTCAAGATCTAACTTATTCCCTTTTGCATTCAAGAAATAAAACACAACGTGTGCGTACATTGCTGCATTCAAGATCTAACTTATTCCCTTGTGACGTGAAATAAAAACATAACATGTGCTCTGTTTATTTACAACTAACTATTCCGTTTGTACATTAAAGAAATAAAACAGGATATGTGCTGATGCATTACATTGCTTGCAATATCTATATAACATTCCTTTCTGCACTGAAAGAATAACCAATTCTGTTCTGCATTGAAGAAAACATATGTGACATTGCTGTTACGTTGCAATGCGTACAAGAACTAACCTTTTCCGTTGAGAAAAACACTTAATATGCTCTGTTTCATTAGATTGCATACAAGATTGCAAAATTTCATTAGATTGCATACTAACTTATTTCGTTTTGCATTAAAGAGATAACTCAATACAGGTGCTGTTGCGTTTGAGATAAAATAATATAAATAGATATCTTATGAGAACTAACTCATGTCATGTGCATTGGAAATATAATTCGACGTTTGTGCTGTTAAAATGCATACAAGATATATATGTGTGCCTTGTTGCATTGCATCTTATTCCGTTTGTGCATTGAAGAGACAACAAATAACAAAGTACTTTCAAATTGCATTGCATAGTAGATCTATCATCTTCCGTTGTGCATTGGACCATCACACAACGTATTGCAACACACAATGTATTGCATTGCATTGTTTGCAAGATACATCTTATTTCGATGTAGCATGGTATACATCAGTTTCTTTAGATTGCATACAGGAATTGAATTATTCTGTTGTGCATTTAAGAGATACACCGTGTGTTTATTTCATTACAATGCATAGAGACTGACATTCTATTATGTATTTAATAACACACAACAAAGAAGCTGTTGCATTTAAGAGATACAAAAACATTATTATTGTTGCATTGCAATGCATACAAGAATTATCTCATTCCGTTGTGCATTTGAAGAGACAACAGAAAACATATGTGCTTTCGCCATGCATTCAAGATCTTTTTTATTATATTGTGCATTTAGGAGATAACAACGTGTGCTGTTGCATTTGCACTACCTGAACTAAGTCATTCCCTTGTGCATGTACTGTTGCATTGCATTGCATTCAAGATTTAACTTATTCCGTTGTGCATTCCAATGCATACTATCACAAACTTATTCAGTTGTGGACTGATGAGAACAGGTGTGCTGCATGGCATTCATTGCAGCAGCACACATGCAGCAGCACATGACATTTACAAACAAAGCATTTAAGAGATAAAAAAAAACATATTTACTGTTGCTTTGCAATGCATACAAGAACTATCTCATTCCGTTGTGAACATAGGCGATAAACAACGTGTGCTGTTGCATTTGCACTGCATGCCAGAACAAAGTCATTCCGTTGTGTTTACTGTTGAATTAAAATGCATACAAGAATTAACTCAAGTATGCTGTTTCATTAGATTTAATACACCAAACTTATTTCTTTGTGAATTAAAGAGATAAGAGATTTAAAACATTTTTTTTGCTGTTGCATTGCAAGATTTAGCAAAACTACCTCATTCCGTGTGAATTGAAGATATAACATGATATATGTGCAGTTTCTTTAGATTGCACAGGAATTGATTTATTCTGTTGTGCATTTAAGAGATACAACGTGTGCTGATTTCATTGTAATGCATAGAGACTGACTTATTCCATTATGCATTTAAGAATAACACATAACAAAGCTGTTGCATTTAAGAGATAAAAAAAAACATTCTTACTGTTGCATTGCAATGCATACTAGAACTATCTCATTCCATATGTGCTTTCACATTGCATTCAAGATCTTATTTTTTCCATTGTGCATTTAGGAGAACACCATGTTTGCTGTTTGCGCAAAAAAAAGAAGCTGTTTAATTGCATACAATGCATAAAAAAACTAACTCATTCCGTGTGCATTATAACACGATATATGTGCAGTTTCTTTAGATTGCATATAAGAACTGAATTATTCTGTTGTGCATATGAAAATAACACATGAAACAATCGATTTATTTCTATTGTATGCATACAAGATCTGATTTCTTCCGTTTTGCATTTATGAGGTATAACGTGTGCTGATTGCATTGCAATGCATATGAGAACTATCTCATTCCGTTGTGAATTTAGGAGATAAAACAAAATGTTTGCTATACACACTCATTGACCCCTTTTGAAGTTTCATCAACATACTACTGTCTATATTTGACCTATTGAACATATATCTGGTGAAAAAGTACTCAGACAATACATATTCATAGACTCTTTTTGATGTTACATATTTGACCTACTCAAAAATTTGTTATTATTTTACCGTCCTTGATGTAAAATATTTTAAAACGTTAAAACGATTATTTAAAACGTCCTTGATGTTGACCTTTCTATAGATACTCATTGACTCCTTCTGATGTTACCTCAGCCAGACTGAAGCCTATGACTTATGGGCATACTGAACATATTTGTCTATGTGTCAAAGTGTCCTCAATCTTGACCTTTTCTATACATAGTCATTCACTCCTTCTAATATTAAATCAGCCAGAATGTAGTCCATATTTGAACTACTTACCATAATTCAGGCCCCATAGTCCTTGATGTTGACCTTGATGTTTCTATACATTCTCATTGACTCCTGATGTTATTTCATCCGTACAGAACTTGGCCATGGACATACTTGAAGTAGAACATATTTGGCCAAAGAGTCCTCAAAGTGTAACTTAATATACAGACTCATAGACTCCATCTGATGTATTTTCAATTAAAAACAGAACTCATATTTGACCAATTGAACGTATCCTGTACAAAGAATCCTCGATCTTGACTCAATACATAATCATCGAGTCCTTCTGATTTTTTACAGTCATACAGTTTGTATGTCCATATGTGATGGGAATCTCTAGGCACCTCACGATTCGATTCGATTACGATTCAGAGGGCTGCGATTCGATGCTAAAGCGATTATCGATTATCTGAATCTTTTTGTGTGTGTGTGTGTGTGACTATAAATACTTTGCTTTAAAAGTACCAAGTAATGACCCATAAAGAATTAACGTACAATATATTTTATTTTACAATCAACAGGAAAATAAATGTGTGCCTGAACTAGCAGCATACTTGTAGTAAATTAATAATATCAACGACCGGTACAGCCGAGTGTTTTTCCTCCTCTGGGTGGAAACGTGTCATATGGCTTCTCATATTTGTCGTGTTTCCGAAATATTTTAGTTTTATTCTACAAAGCTTACAAATAGTGTGGCTCTTGTCCAGCTCCTTTCCCCCTTCAACTTCATAAGCCAAAATATTTCCACACTTCAGCTTTTAACGAGGAGGGTGTTTGGATTTCACGCTCAGCCATCGCGTCTCTGTTATGTGCACGCCACAGACTCTGCACTCCACAGGCACTGCACTTCCGCGCTTCAGAGTTCCGTCTTTTGCGTTCCGTCAATATTATGTTATTATTAATATATATATATATACTTTTTTTTTTTTGAAAATCGATTTTTGATATTTGTGAATCGATTCAGAATCGTCCACGTCCGCATCGCGATGCATCTAATAATCGATTTTTCCCCCCACCCCTATGATGACGCTTTGCCGCATCCTGAGCTTCCTTTTCAATATTTACAGATCGATTTTACACACATGCCCCCATGTGGAAATCACAAATACTTGTTCGTGATTGTTGATCGATTTACTGAGTGGCCAGAAGCTTTTCCGTGTGGTAAAGAAAACGCTCAGACGGTTGTAAAGGTTCTTGCAAAAGAAATTATACCACGTTTCGGTATTCCAACCGTTATAGCGAGTGATAATGGAACTCCGTTTGTTTCAAAAGTCACACAATTATTAGCCAAAGAGCTTAACATTAATTGGCACTTCCATATTCCCTATTCGCCGCAATCATCAGGTAACGTAGAGAGGACGAATAAGACGATAAAAGAACGTCTCAATAAGGCATGTCTAGATACAGGCAGAAATTGGGTTGATTTGCTGCCTGCTGTATTGACGGAAATGAGAATGTCCCCATCAGCAACCACAAAAATGTCTCCATTTGAAATTCTGATGGGTAGACCTTTCCCGGCCCCTTAGGTCAGAGGTCGCGCTGGCAATCTCTCCACAGGTGATATGGAGGTGATCATCGCGGATTACAGTTAGAACGTTAAATGGCATAAATGGTGATGTTTCTCTCTCTCTCACTCTCCCTTCAGAAAAGCCGACTCATCCTTTCGTTCCAGGACAACAGGTGCTGATAAGGTGTCTGAAGCCCACAAAAATGCCACAAAGTGCTTCTGGACCTCATGTAACTGTTCAATCACTAACGACAGAAGAAGAACTGTTCTGTCCCTTATTTCTTAGTAATATTGGTGCGATTGCTCCACAAAATTCAACGGTAAATTGGACTTGTCCCGATGGAAGGACACTGACAGTTGCAGTACAAGTACATGCTAAAGTGGCAACTGTAGGTCCCATTCCAGACTCATTGTTTTGTATAGAAAGAAGAATAGGATCCTCAACACTGGGTTCAATTCCTGACAATAGATGTAACCAAATATATCGTCGTTGTGAAGTACGAAATATGCCCTGTTGTTTGAGTTGTTTGTCGGGAAAAGGTACATTTAATTTGGAAGAATGCTTAAAAAGATCTTCAATCCCCTATCTACTATGAACGCTTATGCAACATCAACTCCCGAGGTTCAAGAGTTATGTGATGAGTATTGTGGACTTTATTCGGGTGAAAATTGTAACAGGTATGTTCCATCTGTAAAAGGAACAAGAGCTTTGAGAGATTGGTTCTGGTTATGTGGGCACATGGTTTATACTTCGTTACCTTTTAATTGGAGTGGACGATGTGCCCTCGTAACTTTAGAAGAATATTCAATGATCATTAGACAACCAAGAAATGATAAGGTGAATAACCAAAGAAGCACATGCTCTCTCTCTGATCGTGGTTCTGTTAGTAGCTTGGGTCGAGATAATCCAGTACCAAAAGAACACCGACTATGGACTGGTACGGAAAAATTCTTTGAAGGAATATTTCCAACAATAGGAATTAGCAGTCTTCAAATTGAAGTAGAAGTTACGAGATATGAATTGATTTCCTTTATTAAAACTACAAGGGACACCTTAGCTGGTGTCAAAGAAGAGCTGCGAGCACTTCGCTTAACTGCTTTACAAAATCGATTAGTCTTGGACCAGCTAACAGCTGCCAGAGGAGGAGTTTTGTGTTATCGTTGGAATTTCGTGTTGTACATATATCCCTGACAATGATGCTGATGGTCATATTATAGCTGACGGAATCAATAATATGACAAGAATTGCTGACGAGTTACAGAGAAGAGAAGTGAGTGATAGAAGTAGTTTTGGAGATTGGATCACAAATTGGGAACAAATGCTTATATCTGCTTTAATTCCAATAGGAGTTATACTTTTGATCCTTGCATTTATTGTTTGTTGTATTATTCCATTTATCCGAATGTTGATTCATCATGCAATGAATACCTTTGTGTCTTCTCAATATGCGTTGATGAACAGAACTGTCAAGTATTAATGATCTTGAAGGAAAAGTTTGATTGAAGGATATTTCATGTATTATTGTACTAGAATGAGTATGCTAAGAATGATGTGATATGATAATTCTATTATATGATAATTATCGTATCAAAGTGGCCATTGTGAGAATTATTATTCTCCTTCAGCATACAATATAAAAGTCTAGGTACAATAGAGATTCTATGGTCCAGCAGAATAGCATGCACATTCTTTTGTATGGATGTAAGTTAAACATCTGGTATTCATTAATAGAGGAGTGAGTCTTTCACCCCTCCCTTCTATATTCTTTCTGTTCGTTTCCTATACAATATGTATTGAAAAGCCTTCCAGGAACCCCAGGGTTCGAAGGAGATTCTAGGCGGATACGGCCCATATAAAGCTCTGTTACATAAAGTCCATACGATATCCAATGATCTAATGTATGGTTCTGTTGGTGAGATCTGAATTACTCCCCTTAAACTTTCAGTATATATTGTAATCTAGACATTAAGAGCTGAGCTTTCTGTCTCCCTCCAGCGCTGGTGTCGTTGACTTGTTTATTCATAATCAAGACCAAGATTTGGGGCACTTCTCGTTTGGACAATTGCATTTCGATTCTAACAAACCCGAATACACGGACGCACCGGATTACACGTCAGCAGCGTCTTACGTCATCAGCGTCACTGAAGCGGATTGACAACAGAACCGGAAGACAATACAATGCTGAATAAAGTCGTAGTTTTTGTTATTTTTGGACCAAAATGTATTTTCGATGCTTCAAAACATTCTAACTAACCCACTGATGTCACATGGACTACTTTGATGATGTCTGTATTTCCTTTCTGGACAAGGACAGTGTCATGATATGAGGCAACACACGGGTCGTGGTCTATATTAAAGAGGGTTTCTATCGGCTAGTACAGAATAACATAAGCTATGCATTCGACTCTCGTGGTTAGCATACCCCGAACTACGGTAGCTTAACATGGACAAAAGACAATCTCACAACATCTCCCCCTTTTGGAAGTTAGCAATAACAAGATCCCAAACATCAGCATTTTGCAATATTAATTAAATCTTAAATTTCCTTAAACAATATAACAAAATAAATGCAACAACTATGTTAACTTTGTTATCAAATAACATCTTCCTTTTGTTTCCATTCTGCAAATAATCTCAGAACGGTGCAGGACGTCACAGGGGTAGACTGCCCTCAGTCCTGGAGGGGGTTATTCTGCCCTTTTTAACATCATCAGTCTCGCAGCCTAAGGAGGAGTAGATGGTGGAAGGGGAGGCCCTGAGGAAGGGCCTGCTGGTAGCTGGCTCACTGGTGATTCCGGCGGCGCCGTCACATCTGTCGGTGGGGAACCGCTGTCCTGCTGAGACGCTGTAGACTGAGCACATTCGGGTCACATTCCCATTGGCCATCTCCACGAGGTAGGATCTCGGCTCCTTGGACTTACTTATGACCCTGGCAGGTGTGGCCCATCCCTTCTCCCCATCGAGCTTCACTCTAACAGTTTGACCAGGGTGAAGTTCAGGGAGCGCACGTGCCGAATGACTGCGGTTGTAGTAGAATCTGTATGAACTTTTCGCTGTAGCGTCCTTCATGTAGACTTGATCCGGGTTGAATGGACGTGGCAGCAATGACTTTTCTAGGACCGGAACCATAGTACGGATTTGTCTACCAGTCATGAGCTGTGCTGGACTTTCACCTGTTGCTGCGATTGGTGTAGAGCGATAACCCATAAGGGCCAAGCAGGGATCCGGCTGTTTGAGGATGTACTTGGCAGTCTGAACAGCCCTTTCTGCAGCTCCGCTTGACTGTGGATAATGTGGGCTGGAGGTAATGTGAGTGAAACCATACCTCTGTTTGAAATCCTGGAACTGTGCTGACGTGAACTGTGTCCCGTTGTCACTGACCAGTTCTAGCGGGATGCCCCATCTCACAAAAATGTGCTTGAGCTTGTTAATAACCTGATTGCTGGTAATGGTGGTGAGGGAAGCAATCTCAATGTCTCTAGATAAGTAATCGACAGCGACAAGAAAAGTCTTACCCTCCAACTCGAACAGGTCAACAGCAATCCTTTGCCATGGGCCACTGGGCAGGGGAGTGGTTACCAGTGGTTCACGTCTTTGTGTAGGTTTGTGCTCTCTGCAAAAGTCACATAATTTCACTTTGTTTGTGATCTGTGCCCCGATGTTTGGCCACCAAACTGTCAACTTGGCTCGCTCCCGACACTTGGTGAGGCCCTGGTGTCCTCCGTGCAGTTGGTCCAGGACCTCAGCTCTGAGTACTGCTGGAACTACTATGCGGTCGTGGTATAGGACCAGACTGTCCGACTCTGATAAATGATTCCTGGCTGCATAGTATCCACGCAGTGGTGAGCCCTCCGCCATTTTGCAAGGCCACCCTTTTCTGATGAATCTGATTACTTTTTGAAGTTCAGCATCGCTTTGCGTGACTCTGCGAATTTCCTCGAGCTTGGGTGACTTGATTGGTTTGCTAGCCACCATAGTGTTCACATATGCCTTTACTTGCGTTTCCGTTTCAGGCACGTAACTGTCTTTCAGTGGATGTCTGGAGAGTGTATCTGCGACTACTAGCTGCTTACCGGGAACATGTTCAGCAGTGACGTTGAATCGCATGAGGCGCAAAAGCAGTCTCTGACATCGTAGTGGCGTTTTGTCCAGATCGTTTGAGTTGATCAATGGCACCAGTGGCTTGTGGTCAGTTTGTAAACGGACCTGGCCCATACCTTGGATCTAGCGGGCGAAACGTTCACAAGCCCAAACAGATGCCAGACACTCCTTTTCGATCTGCGAATACCTCTTCTCCGCATCAGTGAGTGTGCGCGAGCAAAAGACAACGGGCCGCAACTCTCCATCGTGGTCTTGCAACAGGGCAACACCAAGGCCATAACTGCTGGCGTCGGCACTGACCACTGTTGGTTTGTTGGCGTCGTTATAACAAAGGGCTGGTGCAGCCATGAGCATTGCTTTTGCTTGGTTAAATGCTTGCTCCTGAGGCTCACCCCAAACCCACGCAGTCTCTTTCTTGAGCAGGTTAGTGAGTGGATGCAACACTGTAGACAGGCCTGGCAGGAATTTTCCAACATAGTTAACCAGTCCGAGCACCTGCCGCAGCTGCTCCACGTTGGAGGGGCTGGACATCTGAGCGATAGCCTCCACTTTGCTCTCATCAGGCTTCACACCATCCGCGCTAATGATGTGTCCAAAGAACTGCAGTTCAGTCTTTCCAAAGTGACACTTGGCTCTGTTGAGCTTGAGAACGGACGCCTTAACCGTCCGCAACACCGCGTCGAGATGGCGGTCATGCTCCTCCTTTGTAGATCCGTAAACCAGGATATCGTCCATCACAACGACCGTCCCTTCTAGGCCTTTGAGCAGGTCGGTCATCAGCCGCTGGAAAATCTCAGGCGCTGATGTAATGCCAAATGGCAGACGTTTGAAGCAAAACCGGCCCATTGGGGTAATGAAGGTTGTCAACCTCTGGCAGCTGGGGTCCAATGGAATTTGCCAGAACCCGCTAGAGGCATCCAGAGTGGAGAAAACCTTGGCTCCTGCCAGCTTAGGTGTTATATCGTCCAGTGTGGGCAAAATGTAACGTTCGCGCTTCACTCCCTTGTTCAAGCGTTTCAAATCCACACACACTCTGACCTCGTCCTTGTTGCGTTTTGGAGCGGGCACCATTGGGGCACACCAGTCCGTCGGCTCTGTAACTTCCTCAATGATCTCGAGGCTCAGCATACGCTTTAGCTCTTTCTCCACCTTTGGAAGGAGCGGAAACGGAACTCTGCGTGGCGTGTTGACGCTGTATGGGACTGCTTCCTCAGTCAGCTCGATCTTAACAGGCTCACAGTTCAGTAGACCTATTTCCCCGAACACATCGCTTGTTAAGTCACTAGTGATAGCATTGACTCTTGCAACCAGCCCCATGCGCTTTGCCACCGCCTTGCCCAACAAGTTACTAACATACTGTCCTTTTATGACTGTAATACAGTATTGGTATTTCTGACCTTTGTATGTAGTGGTGGCAAGGAACTTACCCACGCATCGGACTTTCCCGCCTGGGCTGTACACTGTTGGCCTGGACTTGTTCAGTTTTGGTTTTTGACGTAGTTTGCTGAAAGTCGCTTCAGTCATAACGGTGGTATCAGCACCTGTGTCGATTTTAAAATCCACCGGACTGCCATTCACTAGTAACTCTACATCCCAGTCAGTATCCGGGTTTGACTCCTCAATGATATTTGGCTTTGACTTTGTGGTTGCTCTCAGGAATAGTTCTCCAATAAAAAATGAATCCTCGTCTGAATCCATAACAGCCTCTGCTCTGACTTCTTTCAGCATCTTGGATTTACACACAGCCTTCGAAATCTCCGATTTTATTGCACTTTCTGCACCTTTTGTTACGGGCTGGACAGCTTTCTTTTTTTTCATGCATCCTGTTGCATCTCTGACAGTTAAGTTTGTTCTCACTGTATTTCTGTCCTTGTCCCTGCCGTGGTTTATCATAGCTCCTCCTTGTGCTATTGTACTGTTTCTGTTTCACCTCATTCACTGTAGTTTCCACACGCTCTGCACTTTGTTGTTTCACTTGTTCACTTTGCCGTGCAAGCTGGATGGCTCTCTCCAGAGTCAGGTCCGCCTCTAGCTGGAGTTTTTGCGAAACCTCTTTGTTCATCTGCTCGTCCTTCCCCGCACCGAACTCGCAGTGCTGCGTGAGCTCGTACAGGCTCCGCACGAAAGCTTCAACTGTCTCACCGGCCCTTTGGCTCCGCTTATGAAAACAGGCACGATCGTGGATGACGTTTCTTTTCGGGACAAAGTGTTCATTAAACTTCTGCATCACTAGATTAAACTCATACTCTGGATGTGGCATGGCCTCGGTTGCCGCAGGAAACACAAACGAGCCGTAAATAGGTTCGGCATCTCTCCCCATCGAGTACAAGAGCGAGTTCACCTGCACTTCGCTGCTCTCTTTGTCAAGTTTCGATGCGACTCTGAACCGGGAGAATCTCTGCCGCCATGTAAGCCACTCCGCTGGCTGCAAGAAATCAAACGGCTCGGGAGGTCTAAACTTTGCCATTTTGCTCTTAATGTCGGTGTGAAATCCTTAATTCTGACACCATGTCATGATATGAGGCAACACACGGGTCGTGGTCTATATTAAAGAGGGTTTTATTCGGCTAGTACAGAATAACATAAGCTATGCGTTCGACTCTCGTGGTTAGCATACCCTGAACTACGGTAGCTTAACATGGACAAAAGACAATCTCACAACAGACAGTATACCACATACATTTTCAAAGGAGGGACAGAAAGCTCTCGGACTAAATCTAAAATATCTTAAACTGTGTTCCGAAGATGAACGGAGGTCTTACGGGCTTGGGACGACATGAGGGTGAGTCATTAATGACATAAATTTTTGGGTGAACTAACCCTTTAAAAAAGAAAATCTGACAAAATTCTAAAACCTTTGAAATATATCACTGAACATGTAACTATGTCAAAAGTAAATTTCTTACTGAATTTAATTGTTTATATGTTATTGTGTGTTTATTTCAAACAAGAGAAATGCAGTTATAGCGATGTAATTCACATTACCAAAGAAAAAATAATTTTTAATTACTAAAATGGCATTATTTAAATGACAAAATTACTAATGTCAAGTCAAGTCACATTTACTTATATAGTGCTTTTTACAATACAGATTGTTTCAAGCAGCATTACAGAGATAAAAGGAAAATAATGCAAAAAAGTTTGTTTCCAGAAGAAAATAGCGTCACAGTCCAGTAAGTTCAGTGATGTTTCAGTTTTGTTAAAAAACAAACAAAATAAATTTAGTTTTATTTATATATAAATATAGCCGCTCTGGAGTAAACCGTGATGTCATCGTCCAGCTCAGTTCAGTTCTTGTATAATAGTGTCAATGCAGGCAGATCAATATTATTGTTTAATATTAAATTAAATGTTAAATTTAATGTCCCTAACTAGCAAGCCAATTGCAACAAAGGTGGAACCAAAACTCCATATGGTGGCAGAATGGGGAAAAAAAACTTGGGAGAACCCAGGCTCAGTCGGGGGGCCAGTTCTCCTCTGGCCAATGAACGAACAGTGTATGATTATGATTGAGGCAGCATTAAAGGTCAGAAGTCAGATTGGTTTGGAACAATCAGAATATTATCCAGTTCCATCTGGTTGAAGATTGGAGTCACGCCAGTATGGAGATGGGTTTGTTGAGGATCAGTGCCGATGGCTGTCGTGTCGATGAGGCCTTTAAAGGGGAGAGTCTAATTGACACAATCTGCTGACACTTCAGGGATGCGTTGTAGTCATGTCTAGGTGCAGGTCCTCTATCTGGTCTGGATACAGCCCGGATCCGGGTGACTACATCATGCGGTATGGTCGTGTCTGGGCGCAGGTCCACCATCTGATCTGGATACGGCCTGGATCCAGCTGATTACAGTAAACCTCGGAATAACCAGAAAGACTAACATTAGTGTAGATGCCATTCTTCTTATGATGTAACAAGTACATCGGGTGTTATAGGAAGTGTTCCTGGTTCCGGCTGACCTAATTTATGCAGCCTAATAATCATTTAACTGATTTGAATAATAGGAATGTATCATTTTCTATGTGTATGCCAGGTTAAAGAGATGTGTTTTTAGTATAGATTTAAACTGACAGAGTGTGTCTGCTTCCTCGACAATGTTAGGAAGATTGTTCCAAAGTTTTGGTGCTAAATAGGAAAAGGATCTACCGCCAGCAGTCGATTTTGATATTCTAGGTATTACCAACTGGCCAGAATTTTGAGATCACAATAGACGTGAAAGCCATCAGCTCCACCATCGCACACTCATTTGGTTGGTCTTCTCTCTTGGGCCAACAGCCATCAGCTCCACCATCGCACACTCAGGATTGGAACAGCAGGGTTGGTCTTCTCTTCCCCCGGGCCAACAGCAGGGTTGGTCTTCTGTTCCACCGGGCCAACAGCAGGGTTGGTCTTCTCTTCCGTCGGGCCAACAGCCCAACCGCTTCCTCAGAACGTGGAAAGACTCTCTTTAGACTTTATTTTGTCTTTAATTTCTTACATAATTCAATCAGCTGTCTTTTTGTTTTTAATTAAGTGCATTAAGTGGAAGGAAAGCTCTTAAAATAGTTGTATTTTTGATATATATATTATAGTAAATTATAATATATATATATTAAATAATTATTATTGTTTATAAAATGTTGTTATTATTAAACTGTAATTGTGGAAGTTGTTGTTATTATTATATGTGGTTATTTATGTGTGTGTGTGTGTGTGTGTGTGTGTGTGTGTGTGTGTGTGTGTGTGTGTGTGTGTGTGTGTGATTTAAAAAATTGAAATCTTATTTTTTATTAATAAACTATTTGTGGAAGTTTATATTATTATTATTATTATTATGCATGTTATTATTTATTATTATTATTAAAACATTTGTGGTACAAATAATAATAATAATAAACTTTATTTTATATATGCCTTAAAAGTAGCATCTCAAAGCACTTTACATAAAATTAATGAAATTAGAAGGATACACATAACAGTCTAGGGCTAGGCAGTAAAAACTAAACAAGCAATAAAAATAAAAAGCCAATATAATAACAAACACAGTAATCACACGAATCACATAAAAGCCACCCCAAAAAAGTAAGTTTTAAGAGACGATTTAAAAACTCAAAGGGATTCCGCATTCCTAATCTCAGAGGGCAGGGAATTCCACAATTTAGGAGCCAAAGAAGAAAAAGCCCGATCAGCCATAGTTTTTAGCCGTGTTGTTTGGACAGTTAAAAGACCAGCTTCAGAAGATCGTAAAGCACGTGTAAGTGTAGGGGGTTAAGAGCTCACACAAATATTGAGGGGCCAAATTATTCAAGGCCTTATAAGTGAGCATGAGAATTTTAAAATCAATACGAAAACTAACAGGAAGCCAGTGCAATTTTTCCAGGATAGGTGTGATGTGCTCCCTTGCACTGGTCCTAGTCAGAACTCTAGCAGCTGAATTTTGTACCAACTGTAATTTACTTAGGGTAGCTTTAGAAACTCCAGCCAGCAAAGCATTACAATAATCAATACGTGAAAAAACAAAAGTGTTGATTAAGTTTTCAGCCACAGAGAAAGTCAACATAGAGCGTAATTTGGCAATGTTTCTGAGATGAAAAAATGATGTTTTGACTGCTATGAACATGATGGTCAAATGTTAAACAAAGTGTTTATTATTATATGTAAATTTTAATAGTTATATATTTGAATCATTATTATACATTTTTGGGGGGGAATTAAGTGTTTATTATTATTATTATTATTACATGTAGCCTAGCAGCTATATAAATTTGTATTTTTAAATTATTCAGATTTTAGCTTTTTATTTGTGGAAGTGTATATTATTATTATTATTATTATTAAACTGCATTTGTGGCATAATTTAAAATTGGATTTATATATTCCTTTATTATATACATTTTTTATTTTAGAATACACCATATTTGTGGTAATAAGTGTTTAATATGTCATTTTATTATTTATATATTTGTGTTTTATATTGTCATTTTATTATTTATATATTTGTTTTTTATATATTTATTTTTTATTATATATAATATATATAATAAAAAATAAATATATAAAACTCAAATGTGACATATATGTCACATTTGAGCTTTTGGAATAAACTATTTGTGGAAGTAAGTGTTGTATGTTTTATTCTTTCAATTTTACAAAAATGTATATAAGGAATTGTTTTGTGATAAGGTAAAATAGGTCTAAAGGTCTAAAATAGGACTTTTCAGTAATTTGTTAGTTAAAATAAGGGAAAATGTGAAGAAAACTGGTATAAAAAAAGACAAAAAACCCAACAAATTTCCATTTATTTTTTTCTACACGTTCAATTTTTTCTCTTTTTTCCATTTCCCTTTAATTTTTTCTCATTTTTCCTTTCCCCTTTTGTTGTTTCCTTTTTTCTTTCCCTCCACCCATAGCAGTCCCTTTAGCCGTGTTTTCTCGGATACGAATCCCGTTAAAGACGAGTCACAATAAAAGAGCTCAAAAACTAGAGTTCAAAAACAAGCTAAACGGCATGGTTACGATTGCGCTTTTATGTCACATTTGCTTTTGTTAACACTATCCAGTAGGTTTAGGGTTTAGTTTAGGTGTATGCATAGAGGTGTAGGCCTACGTTATTTTAAAATGGAGCATTTAGTTTTTAGCGCCACTCACCGGACATTGACAACTGCAGACCTGGAGCCGGTAGATATACGCCCCTGGCAGTTTACGCCCCTGTTGTTCCTGATGCGTCCAGTAGGGGGAGGATGTACAGCGACACGAATTAAGGTATCTCTTTTTTAATTAACATATTTATTTATTTTGTATTGTAAATGAAAGGATACAGAGATTAACAGCGAGAAGACAAAAAAAGGGGGGGACATCAAAAGAGATTGAATTAGGCTACACAAATCAATACAATATTACATTTTGTCAATATAAAAAATTAAAGGTTCTTTACAACAGACTCAAGGATATTATTTGTTTTAGAAACCTTTTGAGTTTAAAGGTTTTGAAATTTTTAAAAAGAAAAAAAGGGACTTTATATCAGAGGAGAATATTTGGATTACATTGAATAGTTCTGTCTTTATGAAGATTAAACTTGCCCAGAAGACAAAGTAATAATACTGTATAAAGAGTTGAACTGCACACTCACTCAAATATTTTGATTATTTCCAACGTCATACATGATAAAACCCACATTAAAAACTTTTCCCATATGCTTTGAATGTAGATTCTGGTTTGAGTTGTTTCTTATAAATGAGATGATTTAATTATCATCTTCATCTTAATATACATTTTTTCTTAAAATAGCTTACTGGTCTGGACTAAAATGTAGGGTATGTGCACTTAATGTGGGTTTTATCATACTCTCTCTTTACCAAGTTATCTTTAACTTGCATCTCATAAAGGTGTGTGTTTGCTTTAGCTACTTAAGGAAATGAATATCTCTCTCTCTCGAAACTTATAAACACCCATTTCTTTTTTTTACGACTTACAAAATAAACGACTTACAGAGACATACATGGATATGTTTTTAATGTCATTTTCAATTGTCTCTGCACAGTCCATCAGTGGTGGCCAAAAGAAATCAAAGTGGCTTGACACTTTTTCCACTATTGTTCCACCAACAAGTGCCTGTGCTGCTGTACTTTGAAGATCAGGAGCAAATTTATGCAATCCACACTCACCTGACATCAATTCTGGGCATGCACACACACCCACAGTGACAAGATCAAATCTTTTTAATTTCTTTTAATGTTTAATTTTTTTAATCTGTGAGCGGGAGCCCTTTGACAGGAGGATAGATAAATATTATATTATAATAAAAAAAAAAAATTGTGAACAACAATATTGTCTCTTTCTTTTAAATGGCCCTTGGAATTTTAGAAAAGGGATAAATTGTGTTTGTCTTCATAAAATGCTGTGTAGGACACTGTTTTGTATGACGACCAATAGCAGATAGCAGTACAGCAGATATTTCATCGAGGATCCATATGATTACATGGTACTGAATGTCTAATGGGCTAAATTTGGTTAATGCATCATAAGCCACATTGTCCTCCAGTGAGAGTTAAAGTGTCTGTTTGTGTATAATGTTCCATGGGTTTTTCTTGTGCATCAACAAAAAGGTTTTTGTATATTTGTTTTAGAGATTGTTTTGTCAATAAATGACAAATGACATTAAAACAGGCAAAATGATAAAAAAAAAAACCCTGAAAAGACAAAAATGTCCTTAAGTATTCAGGAGTTAAGAATAACACATTAAATATGCTCTGTTTACAAACAGCCAAACTTATTCTGTTGTGTATGTAAGACATTTGCATTGCAATGCAGTTGTATGCATTGAGATAGCTATCTCATTCCGTTGTGCATTTAAGAATAACATGAAATATGCGTTTTCATCGCTTTGCTTTCAAAATTTAACTTATTCTTTTTTGCTTTGCAAGGTATAAAATGCACATGACATTATATTGCAATGCGTTATTTATTGTAGGCTCACTGTATACAAGAACTAACTTTTTTCGTTGTGCATTAAAGAGATAATATAAAACAGTTCTTGTATGCAGAGCAATGCAAATGCACCTGTCATTTTATTTCTTTTTGCATTTAAGAATAACAGAACACAGGAGCTGTTGCATTTAAGAGATAAAACAATGTTTACTATAGCATTGCAATGCATACAATAACTAATCAATAACTAATTTGTTCCATGTGCTGTTTCATGCATTGCATACACAAAATATCTTATTCAGTTGTGCAGTGAAGAATAAAACATAAAAATATGCTCTGTTTCATTAGAACTTGTTCCATTGTGCATTTAAGATATACCACTGCATTGCATGTATACTTGAGATATACATGGATTGACATAAATCTGTTGTGCATTTGAGAGAATAAATATGCGCTGTTTGCCCTTGCATCCATGTTCTAAATTATTCCTTTGTGCGTTTGAAGAATATCTTATTACGTTCTGCATTGAAGAGATAAAACCTCATATATATGTGCTGTTGCTTTGCAATGCATACAAGAAATAACTTTTTCCGTTACGTATTTAAGCAACATTTTTTATGTGTTGTTAAAACAACACATAAAATAATGCTCTGTTTCACTAGATTTCAGACAACCATATAGACATCAGCATTGCATTGCACTGCACTCATATTTTATTGTAGGCTAACTGTACAAGAACTAACTTTTCGTTGTGCATTGAAGAGATATCATAAACAGGTGATTTTGCATTGCTCTGCATATTTGAACTACATATCATAATTCAGGCCCAAGATTCCCTGATGTTGACCTTGATGTTTCTATACATTCTCATTGACTCCTGATGTTAATTCAGCCGGACAGAACTTGGCTATGGACATACTTGAACTGCTGAACATTTTTCTGGCCAAAGAGTCCTCAAAGTGTAACTTAATATACATACTCATGGAGATGGAGATCTGATGTATTTTCAACCAAAAACAGTACTCATATTTGACCTACTGAACGTATTCTGTGCAAAGAATCCTCGATCTTGACCTTTCAATACATAATCATCGAGTCCTTCTGATGTTTTACAGACATACAGTAGTCCATTTGTGACATATTAAGCATATTTCATTCAAATAGTTCTGAGTTTTTAACTTTCTATACATAACCATTGACTCCTGATGGAGGAAAATCAGCCAGGATTTTTTGACAAAAAATATTTCCTGGTCGAGTCCTTTATCTTGAACTTTCTATACATAGGCCTACGCATTGACTTCTTTTGTTCCCTTCCGAGGGAACTCCGCTGCGTCGAAAATCGACACTACGGGGAATGCCCTTAGCATGACGCGTCTGAAGCCTGAATAGAACTAGTCCAATCCTGATTGGTGCTGCGTGATGACGTCAGCCGTGACGTCGTAGGTGACGGTGAGCGGAACTATAAAACGGGCGCCGGAACCCGGAAGCGGCAGCTTTTTGTCCTTCAGCAAAGCGTTATATGTGAATCTGTCTGTCTTATTTGGTGTTGTTTGTTCGGTAAAGCAAAGGTATTGTGATGGAGAAGACTGTGAAACAGTTCAGACAGTGTGCGTCCCCTTGCCCACGCTATTTAAGCGAGGGTGACACACGCGCTCTGTGTTGTTTGTTTGGGTGTGGAGCATGCTCGGGCAGCGCTTGAGGGCGCTGCCTGTGCAAACTGTGAAACATTGCCCTTAAGAACGCTCCGCTCCCGCCTGAGCCTGTTCGATGAATCAGGCCAGGCTCGCGCTCCCCATGGATCAGGTCCCGCGTCTGTCGAGGCAGCACGGCGCTTGCATTCATGGGGATCGCAAAAGGATCTGGCTGATAATGTTGAGACAGCTTCGGCTCTTTCTCAGCATTCATCGGCCAGTTCTCATGTTCCCGCTCACGGTTCGGGAGCCCGCCCTGCGGCTTCTCCCGACCGCAGAGAGGAACCGATGCTAGAACTATCTGAATCCGAGGATTGTGAAATTCCATCACCACATTCCCCTGCCTTTGAGGAGCTGCTGGAGGTTGTGACCAGGGCTGTGGCTAAATTAAACATCGATTGGCCCCAAGAAGTGCAGGAAGCGACTAAAAAAAGTAAACTTGATGAGCGCTTCCTGCAAGCCCGGTCACAGCCTTCGCGCCGGAGTCTCCCGTTTTTCACTGATCTCCACACCGAGGTGTCGAGATCGTGGAATAAGCCTTTCTCTTCTCGACTTTCCAGTCCCGATGTTCATTTATATTCATCGATTATGGGGTCGAGAGAGAAGGGCTACGGGACGATGCCGCGGGTCGAAGAGGCTTTTGCAAACCATCTCTCGCCCGATGCTGCATCGTCCCTGAGAGCTCCGGCGCTTCCCTCCAAGCCCTGCCGTACCACTTCGGCCTTGGTTGGGAAAGCTTATATGGCGGCAGGTCGGGCTGGTGCATGCCTGCATACTATGGGGCTTTTGCAGGCGTACCAGGCCGACCTCCTCAAAGAGGTGGACGACGGCGGGGAGGTCGCCTACGACGATATTCGCGAGATGCGTCGTACGGTGGATTTGTCTCTCCGTGCTACCAAAGAGACGGCCCGTGCCATCGGCCGTTCTCTGGCAGCATTGGTAGCTACGGAGAGACACCTGTGGCTGAATCTGTCAGGCATCGGGGATAAAGACAGGGCTTTCCTCCTCGATGCCCCGATTTCGCCTACTGGCCTCTTCGGCGACGCAGTCAACACTGTCGTCGAGAGGTACCAGGAAGCGAAACGACAGTCAGCCGCACTCAAACACCTTATCCCCCGCCGTCGTTCTAAGTCTCATGGGTCTGCTGCCAGGGGGCAGTCCCATGAGGCAGCCGCCAGCTCCTCACGCCTGCAGCAGCAGAAGGAGAGTGTTGCCTCTCGTGCTCCCCCGAAGAAGGCCTGGAGCCAGGGGCAACACTCTCAAACGAAGTCTTCCAAACCGAGGGCAGATCTGAGGACTGTCATTCAGGCTAGGAAGGCTTCGTCAAAGAGGTCCTGATGCGTTGCGCAGGCCTCTGAGGGGGGTCCCCTCCGTGATCGAGCAACAACAGCTCGCTCCTTCACGGAGCCCTCAGGAAATCGATGTATGCTGCCCGCCGCCACGTGCGCTTCGGGACGCATCGGTTTCCAGCGAATGCAAGGTGCAGTGTCCGCCCGTAAAGTTTGCGGCTCCACGTATTGTGTTCCCTCTCACGAGGTCTGCAGAAAAATTAAGTCGGTTAGTTCCTGCCAGTCAGATGCTTCAGGTCACCGATATCTCTATTTTAAGACCAGAGGTCAGTCCCGAAAGGCTGATCCCCTTAGTGGATTATCTAGACACCTGGAAGGGTCTTCAAGATATATCTCAATGGGTCCTGCTCACAGTAGAGAAGGGGTACAGAATTCAGTTCGAATATCGTCCACCTCGATTCAGCGGAGTGGTTCACACGCTGGTCAAACCAGAGCAGGGTCAGGTCATGGAACAGGAAGTTCAGTCCCTCTTGGCAAAGGAGGCCATAGAACGTGTTCCTCCTCAAGATTGGGAAACCGGGTTCTACAGTCGGTACTTCATAGTTCCCAAGAAGGATGGGGGGTTGCGCCCGATTATAGATCTCAGGGTATTGAATCGGTCTCTGAGGAGATACAGGTTCAAAATGTTAACTATACCTCTAATTGTGAGTCAAATCAGATCCGAGGACTGGTTTGTCACCATAGATCTAAAGGATGCTTACTTCCATATCTCCATCCTTCCTCAGCACAGGAAGTTCCTGAGATTCGCTTTCGGGGGAGTAGCGTATCAATACAGGGTTCTTCCATTCGGCCTAGCACTGTCCCCTCGCACCTTCACGAAGTGCATGGATGCTGCTCTTGCTCCTTTGAGACTTCAAGGCATTCGCATCCTCAACTACATCGACGACTGGCTGATACTGGCGCAGTCGCTGGAGTTGGCGGTTCAACATCGAGATGTTGTTCTGCATCACCTGAAGTGCTTGGGGTTAAGGCTCAATGTCAAGAAAAGTTCGTTAATTCCCCTACAGAAAACAACTTTTCTGGGGGTGGTTTGGGACTCAGTTACGATGCGGGCACAGCTGTCTCCCGCTCGTATAGACTCCATCCTGACCACAGTAACGAGTATCAAACTAGGCCAGGCTGTCACTGTCAAACATTTCCAAAGGGTTCTGGGTCTTCTTGCAGCAGCGTCCAACGTTATTCCTTTTGGCCTGCTGTATATGAGGGCCCTGCAGTGGTGGCTCAGGACCAGAGGGTTTTCCCCGAGGGGGAACCCTTTTCGCACGATCAAAGTAACGCGCAGATGCCTTCGTTCTTTGATCATGTGGAAGAAACCGTGGTTCCTGTCCCTGGGTCCTGTGTTGGGAGCACCGTGTCAGAGGAAAATTTTGACCACGGATGCATCCCTCACAGGCTGGGGTGCGGTAATGGAAGGCCGCTACACCAGAGGTCTCTGGAGGGACCATCATCTTTCTTGGCACATCAATTGCCTGGAGATGATGGCAGTGTTTCTGGCTCTCAGGCATTTCCTCTCGGACCTCAGAGGTCATCATGTTCTAGTGCGAACAGACAATATGTCGGTGGTCTCATATTTAAACCTTCAGGGGGGCTTGAGGTCGCGCCCTCTGTGCAGACTGGCGCATCAAGTTCTCCTATGGTCCCAGGGAAAACTTCTGTCAACAATTTGGGGACAGCAATTTGGGAGCAGACATCCTGTCGAGGCAGGGGCTGAGGCCCGGGGAGTGGAGACTCCACCCCGAGTCGGTGGAGTTAATATGGAAGGAGTTCGGTCAGGCGGAGGTGGACCTGTTTGCCTCCCGAGAGAATTCTCACTGCCCGCTATGGTACTCCCTTACCCATCCAGCTCCTCTGGGACTGGATGCCATGGTACAGACGTGGCCGAGGCTACGTCTGTATGCTTTTCCCCCGATCGCTCTGCTCCCAGGGGTTCTAGAGAGGGTCCGGCGGTACGGAGTCAGCCTACTTCTAGTAGCCCCGTACTGGCCGGCCCGAGTATGGTTCTCGGACATCGTGGTCCTCCTAGCAGGTCCTCCATGGCAAATCCCGATCAGGAGGGACCTTCTTTCCCAAGCAGAGGGCACAATTTTTCACCCTCGTCCAGAGCTATGGAAACTGTGGGTCTGGCCCCTGAGGGGGACCAGCTCATAAATGCAGGTCTCTCAACCGAGGTTGTTGAGACCATTCTAAACTCTAGAGCCCCCTCCACGAGGAAACTATATGCTTTGAAGTGGAATGTGTTCTCTTTATGGTGTAGAGATCACTCTTTGGACCCAGTTAACTGCCCAGTGGCTTCAGTGCTGGAGTTCCTTCAAAACCGCTTCTCTGACGGGCTCTCCCCGTCCACGCTTAAGGTCTATGTGGCGGCCGTGGCTGCCTTCCACACGCCTTTAGGGGTGGGCACCTTGGGGAGGCACCCTCTTATTTTTCTTTTCCTTCGTGGAGCAAGGAGGATGAGGCCTGTCACCCAGTCCAGAGTTCCTTCGTGGGACTTAACAGTGGTCCTCGAAGGGTTATCCCTGGCGCCCTTCGAACCTCTGGGTGAGGTGTCGGAGAAATTTTTGTCTTTTAAGGTAGCATTCCTGCTTGCCATCACGTCCCTTAAAAGAGTTGGGGACTTACAGGCTCTATCGGTCGCTCCTTCTTGCCTCGAGTTCTCTCCCGGCAAGGTAAAGGCTATTCTCCATCCTAGACCGGGCTATGTCCCTAAAGTGCCCTCAAATGTGGCACGGTCTATTATCCTCCAGGCTTTTCATCCTCCACCCCATGTGTCGGTTGAGCAAGCTAACCTTCATTTACTGTGCCCGGTCCGAGCCCTGGAGGTCTATATGCAGAGATCCTCAGGCTGGAGAAAGTCGGACCAGCTCTTTGTGTGCTTTGGGGCGCCTAAAAAGGGTTCTCCTGCTTCCAAACTGACTATAAGTAGATGGATTGTAGAGGCTATTTCGGCAGCTTACGAGGTGCGCAACCTGCCTTCACCTCTTCTGCTTAAGGCCCACTCCACGAGAGGAGTGGCTTCCTCTAAAGCCCTTCTTGCGGGTGTTTCCCTTCAGGAGGTCTGTGATGCCGCGGGCTGGGCCTCCCCTCACACGTTTATAAGACATTACAGTCTGGATCTGACCTCTACACCGGGTTCACAGGTTCTCTCGTCTTGAGTGTGCCAGATTGCTTCACACCAGGGCGTACTCTCTTAGTGTGGCGCAGTGGGCATTGCGTTCCCCGTAGTGTTGATTTTCGACGCAGCGGAGTTCCCTTGGAAGGGAACGTCTCGGGTTACGTCTGTAACCCTCGTTCCCTGAGAAGGGAACGAACGCTGCGTCCCTCGGCCACACTCTTCGCGCCCCTGGAGACGACTTGCTTCGGACTATTTAAAGCTGCCGCTTCCGGGTTCCGGCGCCCGTTTTATAGTTCCGCTCACCGTCACCTACGACGTCACGGCTGACGTCATCACGCAGCACCAATCAGGATTGGACTAGTTCTATTCAGGCTTCAGACGCGTCATGCTAAGGGCATTCCCCGTAGTGTCGATTTTCGACGCAGCGTTCGTTCCCTTCTCAGGGAACGAGGGTTACAGACGTAACCCGAGACGTTTTTACATCAGCCAGGAAGAAGTCCAAATTTGACCAATTTAACATATTACAGGCACAGGCTCTTGAACTTTCTATACATAATCATTGACTCCTCCTGCCGTTTTATCAGCCAGGAAGAAGTTCCCTCTGGCCATATTGTCAGGCCAAATTTCTTGACAATTCTATTTCTGGCCTTGCTCTTGAACTTTCTATATGTACTCATTGAAACCGTCTGATATTTCTTTAAGCATACAGGAGTCCATATTTGACACATTGAACATATTCAGGCCAAATAGTTCTCGGACAATGAACTTTCTACACATACTCATAGACTCATCAGTCAGGTTTTTCATCTTTTTCTGTTTTACACATCAACCATAGAGTAGTCTATACCATCTTAACATAATTTAGGCCAAATGGTAACTTTCAATACAAATAGACTCCATCTGATGTTAAATCAGCAAGACAGGTCAGTAAGAAAATCTTAGGAAAAGGTGTTTTCCTATATAGAAATGGCAACGAGTCTAGAGGCTTTAAGTGCATTTGTGTTTTTTGCATGATAGTAAAGATCAGTGCTTACGCAACTGAATGCAAAAGATTATGTCTCTCAAGCAAATTCTTATTAGATATTCGAAATAAAGCATTGTTTAATGACATCTTATGCAATGCCAAACATGTTCTTAATTATTAACGTAATGCACACCTTTAATGCTTCCTTTTCGTTTTATATTGATCCACTACTGCTGTTGCACAACCCCTTGAACATTGCCTAAATTGTTTATTTCACTTGAAAGCAAAACATATTCCAGTTAATGCATCGTATGTATCATGGCATACATGAACTAAATGATTATTGAGTGTGCGGTAAAGAATAACACATGAGATATGTTCTATTTCATTGCACTGCATACAAGTCCTAACTTGTTCCGTTGTGCACAACATATGTGTTGATGCATACACGATCCGTCAATCCGGCGTGCATTGAAGAGCTAACACAACATATTGCAAGACCTAACTTATTGACTTGTGCATTGAAGAATAACACATAACCTAGGTTCAGATGCAAACAAGAACTAACTCATGCACTGTGCATTGAAAATATAATACGACGGATATGCTTGTTGCAATGCATTACACGATGTAACAATCGTCTTTTGCAATGAACAGATAACACATAACATATGTGCAGTAGCAATGCATTACACGATGTAACAATCGTCTTTTGACAACACATAACATATGTGCTTTCACATTGCATTGCATACAAGTTGCATCCAACACATTATATACATTGCATCTAAGATCTAATTCTTTCTGCATTGAAAGAACAATTAATTCAGTTCTGCATTGAAAAGACGTTATGTCTTTTCAATGCAGAACTGAATTAATTGTTCTTTCAATTTCTTTCAATACGTGCTGACATAACATATGTGCGTTTGCGTTGCAATGCATACAAAACTAACTTTTTCTGTTAATAACACATTATGTATGCAATACATGCTCTGTTTCATTAGATTTCATACAGGATTGCAACACTCCGTCTATCTTGTAGGCTATGATTGTTGTATGTTTCTGTCATTCCGTTGTGCATTGAAGATATACATATGTATACATATACATATACATATGATATACATATGTTGTATTGTATTGCATTCAAGATCTAACTGAGTCCGTTTGTGCATTGAAGAGACAAGTCAAGTCAAGTCAAGTCACATTTATTTATATAGCGCTTTTCACAATACAGATTGCATCAAAGCAGCTTCACAGTGATAACATGAAAGTAGTACAACACAGTTCAATAATATTGTTGAATATTAAATATCCCCAACTAAGCAAGCCAAAAGCAAGGCGACAGTGGCAAGGAACCAAAACTCCATCAGATTGGATGGAGAAAAAAACCTTGGGAGAACCCAGGCTAGTCAGGGGCCAGTTCTCCTCTGGCTAACAATCATAGGGTTTTAAAGAAGCTTTACAGTAAGTCCATATCAGAGAGTACCTGGAAAAAATACATTTAGTTAATCATGTAATATTTAGGGGATAACATATCGCCGGCGTTGAGTCGTCTCTTCGCAGGCGTTGAGTCGTCTCTTCACAGGCGTTGGTCTTCTCATCACAGGCGTTGAGGCATCCGAAATCCCCGTGAGAGGCAGGATACCAAACTGGAGCCTACGAACGCCATTTTTCTCGGGACAAGCGTCCCGAGATAACAGCAGAAAGGCAGATGGGAAATAATTAGCATAGCTGATGTTCATAATGATTTCCATTACACGGGAGTAGGTGTTAGAAAACCATAATCTCACAACTCTCCGTAACCCAAACTCTCCGCAACCATACGGACCGACCCGTTTGTCTATAAGGCTGTCGAGCCCCACTGGTGCGTTAAGCAGTTTCAGTGGCAAACGGTTCCGTATGGCATAGCAGAGGACTAAAAGGTAAGCATTATGTGAATGCTTGACTAAAGAGACACGTCTTTAGTCTAGTTTTAAACTGTGTCAGCGAGTCAGAGCATCGGACCGTATCGGGAAGGCTATTCCAGAGTTTTGGAGCTAAATGCGAGAATGCCCTCCCTCCTTTCGTGGACTTCGATATCCTAGGAATGACCAGAAGCCTTGAATTTAGTGATCTTAGAGAACGCGGTGGATTGTAGGGCGAAAGAAGGTCCGTTAAGTACATAGGAGCTAAACCATTAAGGGCTTTATAGGTCAGTAGTAGTACTTTGTAATTGATACGGAACTTAATAGGTAACCAGTGCAGAGATGATAAAATCGGTGTTATATGATCATATTTTCTTGATCTAGTAAGAACTCTAGCGGCTGCATTTTGCACTAACTGTAGCTTGTTTATTGAGGATGCAGGACAACCAGCTAATAAAGCATTACAGTAATCTAGTCTCGAGGTCATGAATGCATGAACTAACTTTTCTGCATCAGAAACAGATAGCATGTTACGTAATTTAGCAATGTTTCTAAGGTGGAAAAAGGCTGTTCTTGTAACAGATGAAATATGATTTTCGAAAGACAAGTTGCGGTCTAGTATAACACCCAGGTCTTTTACTGTAGTGGAAAAAGTAACAGGGCATCCTTCTATATTAAAGTCGTATTGTAAGAGGTTTTGTGTGTAGTTTTTTTGGACCAATAAGTAATACCTCCGTTTTATCTGAATTTAATAGCAGGAAATTACGCGTCATCCAGCATTTTATATCTTTGAGACATTCTGTCAATTTAGATGAGGTAATGTTTTCATCTGGTCGTGATGAAATATATAATTGAGTGTCGTCAGCATAACAGTGGAAATTAATTCCATGTTTTCTTATTATATTACCAAGTGGCAGCATATATATTGAGAATAGCAGAGGGCCTAGCACCGATCCTTGCGGTACTCCGTAGTCTACTGACGTTAACTTTGATTTTCCCCCGTGTAAAGAGACAAAATGATAACGGTCAGATAAGTACGATCTAAACCAGCTTAATGCCTGTCCCTGAACACCAGTGTAGTTTTGTAGTCGATCCAAGAGTATTTTATGATCTATAGTGTCGAACGCGGCGCTAAGATCAAGTAGGACTAGTATTGAGATACAGCCTTGGTCAGAAGCTAAGAGTAGATCATTTGTAATTTTAACTAGCGCAGTTTCTGTACTATGATGCGGTCTGAATCCTGACTGGAATTTTTCATAGATATCATTTTCTTGCAAAAAAGAGCACAGTTGAGCGGATACAACTTTTTCTAGTATTTTGGACATAAATGGAAGATTTGAAATGGGTCTGTAATTTGCTAGGTTATTTGGATCTAGTTGCGGTTTCTTAATGAGAGGTTTTATTACTGCCAACTTGAATATTCTTGGAACATGACCTAAGAATAAAGACGAGTTAATAATATTAAGAAGAGGCTCTTCCACTACAGGTAACACTTCTTTCAGTAGTTTAGTGGGTATTGGATCTAATGAGCATGTTGTTGGTTTAGATGCAATAATAAGTTTATTTAGCTCTTCCTGTCCTATCGTTGCAAAGCGGTGTAGTTGTTCTTGAGGGACGATAATTGAGGCTGAATCATAAGAGACCACAGAGGATTGTACATTTATAATTGTGTTTCGAATGCTTTCTATTTTCTCATTGAAATAATTCATAAAATCATTACTACTAAACTGTAACGGTATATTTTGCTCTGGTGATGTCTGTTTATTTGTTAGTCTAGCCACGGTGTTAAATAAGAACCTTGGATTATTTTGGTTATTTTCTATTAGTTTGCGGAGGTGCTCAGCCCTGGCTGTTTTTAGAGCCTTTTTATAACGTGACATACTGTCTTTCCACGCGATTCTAAAGACCTCTAAATTAGTTTGTTTCCATTTACGCTCTAGGTTACGAGTTTCTCTCTTGATATCATGCGTAACACTGTTGTACCATGGTGCTTTAGTTTTCTCTTTAACCTTTTTTAATCTAATTGGTGCAACAATATCTAATGTACTAGTGAAAATGGTGCTCAAACTGCTAGTCATTTCCTCTAGTTCATCTGTTAGTTTGGGTTCACTGAGCAGCTGAGATAGATCAGGTAAGCTATTTGAGAATCTATCTATAGTGGTTGGAAGGATTGTTCTGCCTGGTCTATAACGTGGCGCAACATGACATATTTCAGCAGTACGTATTATGCACGTTACCATGTAATGATCAGTGACATCATCACTTTGCGGTATAATATCTATATCAGTTGGATTGGTTCCATATGATATAATTAAATCTAGTGTATGATTTAGACGATGAGTGGGACCACGGACGTTTTGCTTGACCCCAAAGGAGTTTAATAAATCTGTAAACGCAGCCCCTAAGGCATCATTTTTGTTGTCTACGTGTATGTTAAAATCTCCAACAATTATTGCTTTATCGACATTGACCAATAGATCCGAGAGAAAGTCTGCAAACTCTTTTAGAAATTCAGCATATGGCCCTGGAGGTCTATATACAGTAGCCAAGGCTAGAGATAATATGGATTTCTTTCTTACATCTAAGAGCGTAACATTTAGCATAAGTACTTCAAACGAATTAAATCTGTGACCTATTTTCTGAGAAATATTAAGAATATCTTTATAGATTGTTGCAACACCGCCGCCACGACCAGTCAGACGGGGCTCATGCTTATAACAGTATCTTGGCGGAGTAGACTCATTTAGACCGAAATACTCATTTGGTTTAAGCCAGGTTTCAGTAAGGCAAAGTATATCGAAATTATTATCTGTGACCATTTCATTTACAATAACCGCTTTAGGTGTGAGCGATCTAATGTTTAGAAGACCTAGCTTTAGAAATTCTTTTTGTTCACTGATATTTAGATTTTCTGGTTTAATTACAATAAGATTTTTGCTAGATCCTGCACTAGATTTATTGTTTGGCTTCACTAAACGAGGAATAGACACAGTTTCTATATAATGTTCTTCACTACTACGTATATCAATTAAGTTTGGACAGCAAAGACTGTGATTTGGATTTTGACTTATTAGTCATCTGGTGCGTAACGTCTTGGAGATATTATCCGACAGAACAGCCGCTCCGGCTCTGCTGGGGTGCAGGCCATCAGCACGGTACAGCCTGGGTCGCTCCCAAAACAGATTCCAATTATTTACAAAGAGCAGTTTCTGTTCATTACACAGTGACATTAACCATTCATTTAGTGCAAATAGTCTACTGAACCTTTCTTGTCCTAGTCGGTACGTGGGAAGCGGTCCAGACACGATGATCGTTGCCTCAGGCGCTGTGTTGCGTACGGTCTCGATCAGGCTCATGTAGTCCTTCTTCAGAACCTCCGTCTGCCGCAGCCTGACGTCGCTCCCTCCCGCATGCAGCACCACAGCTCCGACGCGCTCGTCCCCGGTCAGGATTTCGGGAACCTGTGCAGCGATATCAAGAACACGAGCACCAGGAAAGCAGTGAGAGCGCACCTTACCTTTACCTGAGGTAGCACGGACATGGCGGACCATGGACGTGCCGATGATCACGGCGTCGTCGCGTTTCGACTCGCGAAGAGGGGAGAAGCGGTTCCGAGTGGAGATCTCGAAGACCGGGAGGGGCGGAGGAGTAGCTCTGGTCCTGGCTCGCGTCTTCCGCTGCGTGATCCATGGTCCATTGTGTTGTGTCGGTGCCGGAGTAAATGAAGCCCGAGATGATCGCGTCCTTCTGGACAGAGAAACACACGGAGTAGACGAACTCGGAGTTAAAGAGTTACTAACCACTAACTTGTGAGCATCGGCGCGTGCTGCTTCAAGTGCTGATCGCCGATCCAACAGCTCGGCTTGCTTTTCCAGCAGACCACGGATCTGTTTCTCCACGGATTCCAGCTCCAGATTCACCGAGAATAGCTCGAAAGTGTCCTCACCTGCACTCAGAGGTAAAGTTAGACACGCATCCGATATGTTCGCCATTATAACAAATGAGCTGTAAATTAGCAGTGATACTACAACTATCAGTACTAATTTAGGACTGCAATGTCAAATATAACTCGTGTCCTTTCAGTGAAAGGATGTAATATTAGACGGCCGAGGCCACGCGTGAAATGTTAGCGGGCTAAAGGCTAGTAGCCGAGAATCGAAAGGTTGGATATAAGTAGCGATATCAAAGCAATCTAATTGTTTTTTATAAGGAATAGTTTCGTGGATAAGTTCACATGATATAAAAATAAAAAGTGCTTGCTTATAAATGCCTGGTAAAGCAATAAAACAAGGATTAATGAAGTAATTCGCCGGAGCAACGGAGTAAGCGTCTGCCTCAGTGAGATTCAGCCTGACCTGACCTCCAAAAAAAAATATAAGCGTCTCTCACTTCAGCCAATATGGATCAAAGACAACAAATAACATATGTGCTGTTTCATTGTAATGCATACGAGAACTGACTTATGCCGTTGTGCATTTGAAAATAACATGAAATATGCGATTTCATTGCAATGACTGATTTATTCCATTGTACATTTAAGAATAACACATAACAAAGAATTTGTTTCATTTAAGAGATAAAAAAAACATATTTACTGTTGCATTGCAATGCATACAAGAACTATCTCATTCCGTTGTGCACTGAAGATGATCTTTATGTGCTGTTGCATTGCAATGCATACGAGAACTGACTTATTCCATAGTGCATTTAAGAATAACGTAACAACACAGAAGCTGTTGCATTTAAGATTTAAAACATGTTTATTGTTGCATTGTATACAAGAACTAACTCATTTTGTGTGCATGATATTCATTGCATTGCATTCAAGATCTAACTTATTCCTTTTTGCATTCAAGTAATAAAACACAACGTGTGCGTACATTCCTGCATTCAAGAGCTAACTTGTTCCCTTGTGAAGTGAAGAAAAAACATAACATGTGCTCTGTTTCTTGACAACTAACTATTCAGTTTGTACATTAAAGAAATAAAACATAAGATATGTGCTGTTTGCAAGATCTATATAGCTTTTTCCTTTCTGCACTTAAAGAATGTCTAATTCCGTTCTGCATTGAAGAGAACATATGTGACATTACGTTGCAATGCGTACAAGAACTAACCTTTTCCTGAGAATAACACATAATATGCTCTGTTTCATTAGATTACAGACAAGATTGCAATATTTCATTAGATTGCATATTAATTTATTTCGTTTTGCATTAAAGCGATAGCACAATACAGGTGCTGTTGCGTTTGAGATAAAACAATATAAATAGTTATCTTATGGGAACTAACTCATGCCATGTTGCAATGCATACAATATCTATTATATTCCATTGTGCACTGAAGATATACATATGCCTTGCATTCAAGATCTTATTCCGTTTGTGCATTGAAGAGACAACAAATAACAACGTACTTTCAAATTGCATTGCATACTAGATCTATCATCTTCCGTTGTGCATTGGACCTATCACACAACATGATTGCTGTTGCATTGCATTGCTTGCAAGATCCAACTTATTTCGTTGTGCATTTAAGAGGATTACACAAACACAAAAGCAGTTGGATTTAACGGATAAAACAACGTTTACTGTTGAATTGCAATGCCTTTCAGATGATGCAAAACTACTGCGAAAAAATATGAAAATGAAATGAAAATTTGATTTGAGGTATTAAAAAAAAGTTATTATAATAATCATAAATATAGCCGCAAGCAGCAATGTGGGGCCAAGCACCGAAGGCACCCAAAGCAGAGCAAGAATTGTAAGCACAATAAATGCAGCATGTACAGCATGCTGTTCTGATACAAGGACTAACTTAAGTATGCTGTTTCATTAGATTTAATACATCCAAACTTATTTCTTTGTGCATTAAAGAGATGTAAGAGATAAAAAATAATAATTTGCTGTTACTTTGCATACGATGCACAACTAACTCATTCCGTGTGCATT
This sequence comes from Rhinichthys klamathensis goyatoka, assembly GCF_029890125.1. Taxonomy (NCBI): domain Eukaryota; kingdom Metazoa; phylum Chordata; class Actinopteri; order Cypriniformes; family Leuciscidae; genus Rhinichthys; species Rhinichthys klamathensis. The sequence goes on from NW_026606637.1 coordinate 724,367, forward strand.
GAAGATATAACATGATATATATGCAGTTCCCTTTCAAGGGAACTTCGAGCTGCGTTTGAGACGCGGTGGGAACGCTCTGCGTGATTGCGTCATGAAGCACGTGTAAAATCAGTCCAATGGAAGCCCGATACGTCATGGGTGACGTCATAGACCAGGAAACTATAAAGCACCCTTGAAAACAGACCGCGACAGCTTCTGTTGTCTTCAGCAAGCGCTCTCTGTGATTCTGTCCTTGTCTATTTATTGTTGTTTGTCAAGCCCAATATATATATCACTATCTATCATTATGGCGAGCAAAGCAATATTATAGACGTTGTGTTGTTCCCTGCCCTCGTTACATCAGGGGTGGGGACACACATCAGCTTTTTGTTGCTGTTTGGGAGTGGAGCATGCAACAGTCATTTCTCGAGGGATCTGACTGTGCATTGCGAGAAGCTGTCCGTGAGGACGCTCCGCTCCCGCCGGGCGTTCTTCGAGGAGGACGTTTCGGTTCGCGTTCCCCGAGCGGGTCTCTCTGTTGCCGAGGCTCGGAGACGGCTCGTATTTCGGGGTTCGAAAACGGATCTGACAGCGGGGGTTGGGACGGGCTCCGCCCTTTCTCAGCTTTCACATGCCAGATCTAGTGTGCTGCGATTTCCAGTTCCGAGGAATTGGTATCGTTAGTGTTTTGTTTAATAAGAAAGAGAACAAAACAAATACAAATCTTTATAAAAAGGCAGATGTTTGAGTTTTCAATGAATACATTTTCCAGCTCATAACTCTGTTGAATAAAGAGGAGCTTTTTTAAAGAAAAAAAGGAGGTTTTATCTAGTGCTTTGCCAGTTAAATATTTACTGGCCAGTTGAACATTATGAGATTGAAAATAAAGAAGAGTTTGTTAGATGAACTGTATCTTAAAACAGGAAAACTCTGTATCTCAGCCTCCTCGTCGGGGACTGTGGTTTTTCCCTATCTCCACACTGAGGTGTCGAGATTGTGGAATAAACCGGTTTGTATTTTATGTGTTTGATCCCCAGATGTCTGACTATAGTAATGTTTGGGTATTAAGTATCATAGTATGACATTGCCTCGGGTTAAAGAGACGCTTGCGAGCTTTCTCTCTCCCGAGTCGGCGTTATCGTTATTAACCCCGACGTTACCCACCAGCCATCTTAATAATGAATACATTTTTATTAGGCAGCGCTGGTGGGTAGAGTATATAAGGACATGGATGAATGTGAGGGGCGACTCTCTGAGGAGGGTCGCAGCGCTGCCAGTTCGGTTGTTTCCTGCTGGTGGCCGCAGAGTGATTTATATGTATATATATATACGTTTTTTCTGATATAAAGGAAAATAAAGATATAATTATGTCTGTTCTTCTGGACGCTCCGCTTTCAAGAAAACTAAGAAATAAACCATTCAGCGGCGTTCCAGAGGTTTCTTCCTCACCAATCTAATGTTCCTGAGACGGCCTATTATGCTCCTCTCAGCACAAAGTGCAAAACAGAGCATCGCCATTCGGGCTCCTCCGCAATTGAGGGGTACCTGGGTGGCGGTCGCAGTCTAGCCAGTTAGAGACATGCAAGATCTGAGGACTGTTTTATCTCTAAAATAGCTTTGACAAAGAAGAAGCCCTGACGCCGAGGCGATCAGGCTTCTAAGGGTGGTCCCCTCTGGGGTAGGGACGGTTTTGAGAAATCGTTTCTCCTCAGCGCCCTTTGGGGTGCGACTCTCTGAGGAGGGTCGCAGTACTGCCAGTTCGGTTTCCCTGCCGGTTCGCCGTTTCAGGGCACCAAGGTGTCAGTGTCCCCAAACGAGCCTTCAAATAAGAAAAAAAGAAGAGCAGTCAGTTCGGTTTCCCTGCCGGTTCGCCGTTTCAGGGCGCCGAAGTGCCTGCTTTTTTCAACGATCCTCCGAGGAGGGTCGTAGGAACTAAGCTAGTTAGAGGTAGGCAAGATCTGAGGACTGTCATCATCTCTAATAAAGCTTAGACAAGAAGTCCTGTCGCAAGAAAACGAGGCTATCAGGCTTCTGAGGGCTCCTCCGGGGCAGGGACGGTTTTGAGAAATCGTTTCTCCTCGGCGACCTCTGGGGTGCGACTCTCTGAGGAGGGTCGCAGCGCTGCCAGTTCGGTTGTTCCCTGCCGGTTCGCCGTTCAGGGCACCGTAGTGACTGTTCAACCAAGGGACGGTTTTGAGAAATCGTTTTTCCTCTGGGGTGCAACTCTTTGAGGAGGGTTGCAGCGCTGCCAGTTCGGTTGTTCCCTGCCGGTTCTCCGTTCAGGGCACCGAGGTGTCAGCATCCCCATACGATCCTCCGAGGAGGGTCGTAGAATGGTCAGTTCGGTTGTTCCCTGCCGGTTCGCCGCTTCAGGGCGCCGTAGTGACTGTTCAAACAAATCCAGAGGCCAGTCTTGAGAGACTGGTTCCCCTAGTAAATTTCTGGCAGCGTGGAAACTACTGCCACATATTTCTCAGTGGGTCCTGCACACTATAGAAGAGGGTTTCAGCGGTTCTCGTTCGCCCAGATTTCTAGGGGTCCCTCCTCTCATTGGTGGACCCCGAGCAGGCTTTGGTTATGGAGCAGGAAGTACTGTCACTTCTGCAAAAGGAGCTGTAGAAGGGGTTCCTCCTCCCAGCAGACAGCCATTACTTCATTGTTTCCGAAAGAGGATGAGGGAGGTTCCCGAGGTTTGCTTTCGGGGGCGAAGCATACCATTATCGGGTTCTTCCATTCGGCCTAGGTTTATTACCCCACACCTTTACAGTATGCGTGGATGCAGCTCTGGCTCTTCTGAGACTCCAGGGCATTCGCGTATTATACTACATCAATGATTGGTTGCTCCTAGCTCAATCTGAGTTTATGGCAGTTCGGCATCGAGATGTCGTTCTGTCTCATTAAGGATGTTGGGGTTGCCTCTCAACGCCAAGAAGAGTGTGCTCTGAGGACCACTTTTCTGGGTGTAGCAATTTTTACAGCCGTAATGGGGTATATCTAGGCCAGTCACTCACTGTGAAACAGTTTCAGACGGGTGGGTCTCATGGCAGTTGCGTCCAACGTATTACTTTTGGCCTTCTGTTCATGAGACCCCTGCAGTGGTGGCTCAGGACCAAGGGGTTTTCTCCGAGGGGAAATACGTTTTCGCATGATCAAGGTCACGCGGCTATGCCTTCGTGCTTCGGTCATGTGGAAGAACCTTGGTTCCTCGCCCAGGCCCAGTGTTGGGGGCTTCTTGTCGACGCATATTGCTATCGACGGATGCTTCCCTCACAAGTGGGGGCGATCATGAGTGGTTGCTCGGCGAATGGCGGACAACACACTGATGGTCTCGTATATCAGAGCAGATATCCTGTTGAGGCAGGGGCTGAGGCCCAGGGGATTGGAGACTTCACCCCGAGGTGGTGGAGCTTCTTAGGGAGAACTTTGGTCTAACTAAAGTCAAGTCGACCTTTCACATCGTTTGTACAACGCATTGCTCTATATGGTTCCCCCTCACGCAGCCAGCTCTTCTCGGACTGGATGCGATGGTGCAGGTGTGGCCGTGGCTTTCGGCCTATCATACCCCTCTGGGGGGTACTTCTTTTGGGAGAGATCCTCTGATTACTCGTTTTCTCCGTGGTACATTGAGGTTGAGACCTGCACTGCACTCTAGAGCACCGGCTTGGGATTTAGCCATTGTACTTGAGGGTCTGGCTCTGGCTCCCTTCGAGCCTATTGAAGAGGTTTCAGAAAAATTCCTCACTTTGAAAGCTTTATTTCTCCTTGCTATTTCATCTATCAAGAGAATTGGAGATTTGCATGCCCTGTCGGTTGCTCCGTCATGTCTGGAATTTGCACCTGGTATGGTGAAAGCATTTCTATACCCTAGACCGGGTTATATTCCTAAGGTCCCAGTTAATGTTGGGGGCCCAATAGTGTTGCAGGCCTTTTATCCTCCACCTTTTAATACCCCAGATCAGGAACAACTGAACCTGTTATGTCCAGTTCGGGCATTGGATGCCTACGTTCACAGAGCTGCCCTGTGGCGTAAGTCAGAGCAGTTAGTTGTATGTTTTGGGTCACTCAGAAGAGGGTGCCCTGCATCTAAACAGGTTATGAGCAAATGGATAGTCGAGGCTATATCATTGGCTTATGAAGCGGCCGGTCAGCCTTCACCTATGGCTGTACGGGCCCATTCTACAAGGAGTATGGCGGCCTCTACGGCCTTAATTTCGGGTGTTTCCCTTCTTGACATTTGTAATGCGGCAGGTTGGTCCTCTCCACATACATTTGTCAGGTTTTATGACCTTGACCTCTCCACTCCTGGGGCGAGGTTGCTTGCTTCTTAGTGTGCGCAAGGACTTCACACAGAACGGGCATTTGTCACTATGGCGTAGTGGGTATGGGGTTCCCACCGCGTCTCAAACGCAGCTCGAAGTTCCCTTGAAAGGGAACGTCTCAGGTTACGTATGTAACCCTGGTTCCCTGAGAGGGAACGAGACGCTGCGTTTGCCTGCCATACTTCCTGCATGCCCTGATCGACTTGCTTCAGACTTTTTCAGAAGCTGTCGCGGTCTGTTTTCAAGGGTGCTTTATAGTTTCCTGGTCTATGACGTCACCCATGACGTATCGGGCTTCCATTGGACTGATTTTACACGTGCTTCATGACGCAATCACGCAGAGCGTTCCCACCGCGTCTCAAACGCAGCGTCTCGTTCCCTCTCAGGGAACCAGGGTTACATACGTAACCTGAGACGTTTCTTTAGATTGCATAAAGGAATGTAATTATTCTGTTGTGCATTTAAGATATATAAAGTGTGCTGATTTCATTGAAATGCATAGAAAGTGACATTCCATTATGCATTTAAGAATAACACATAGCAAAGAAGTTGTTGCATTTAAGAGATTAAAAAAAACATTCTTACTGTTGCATTGCAATGCATACTAGAACTATCTCATTCCATATGTGCTTTCGCATTACATTCAAGATCTTATTTATTCCATTGTGCATTTAGGAGAAAACAACATGTGTGCTGTTACATTTGTACTGCATACTAAATCTTTAATAATTTGCACTGCATGTGTGCTGTTGCATTTGCACTGCATACTAAGTCATTCCGTTGTGCACTGAAGATATAACATAAAGTATGTGCTGTTGCATTGCATTCAAGATTTAACTTATTCCGTTGTGCATTCCAATGATCAATCACAAACGTATTCAGTTGTGCATTTAAGAATAACACATGAAAATGTGCCTTCATTGCATTGCATGCAAGATCTAACTTATTCCGTTGTGCATTTAGGCGATAAACAACGTGTGCTGTTGCATTTGCACTGCAGCCAGAACTAAATCATTCCATTGTGCAATGAAAATATACATATGTGCTGTTGCTTTGCAATGCATACGAGAACTGATTATTCCATAGTGCATTTAAGAATAACAACACAGAAGCTGTTGCATTTAAGATTTAAAAAATGTTTATTGTTAAATTGCAATGTATACAATAACTAACTAATTTTGTGTACTTAAAATTACATGTGCTGTTTCATTGCATTACATTCAATGTCCTTTTTGCATTAAGAAATAAAACACAACGTGTGCATTACATTGCTGCTTTGAAGATCTAACTTATTCCCTTGTGAAGTGAAGAAAAATCATAACATGTGCTCTGTTTCTTTACAACAACTACTCCGTTTGTACATTAAAGAAATAAAACCTAAGATATATATGCTGCTGCATTGCATTGCTTGCAAGATCTATATAACTTATTCCTTTCTGCACTGAAAGAATTCCGTTCTGCATTGAAGAGAACATATGTGACATTGCTGTACAAGAACTAACCTTTTCTGTTAAGAAAAACACATAATATGCTCCATTTCATTAGATTGCATACAAGATTGCAAAATTTCATTAGATTGCATACTAACTTATTTCGTTTTGCATTAAAGAGGATAGCACAATACAGGTGCTGTTGCGTTTGAGATAGAACAATATAAATAGATATCTTATGTGAACTAACTCATGTGCATTGGAAATATAATTCGACGTATGTGCTTTGCAATGCATACAAGATCTGTCATATTCCGTTGTACAACTGAAGATATACATGTGCATTGAAGAGACAACAAATAACAAAGTACTTTTGAATTGCATCGATCTAAGATCTATCATCTTCCGTTGTGCATTGGACTTCACACAAAACGTGTTTGATGTTGCATTGCATTGCTTGCAAGATCCAATTTATTTCGTTGTGCATTTAAGAGGACACACAAACACAAAAGCAGTTGGATTTAAGAGATAAAAAAACATGTTTACTGTTGCATTGCAATGTATACAAGCACTAACTTAAGTATGCTGTGTTTCATTAGATTCTATACATCCAAACTTATTTCTTTGTGAATTAAAGAGATGTAAGAGATAAAAAAAAATTATGTTGCATTGCATACAATGCAAAACTAACTCATTCCGTGTGCATTGAAGATATAACACATGATATATGCGCAGTTTGTTTAATTGAATTGAAGATCTGAATTTTTCTGTTGTGCATTTGAAAATAACCGATCTAATCTAAACCGATCTAAACCGATAATAATCGATTTCTTTCTATTATATGCATACAAGATCTGATTTATTCCGTTTTGCATTTATGAGATAGCATAGGACAGAAGCTGTTGCATTTAAGAGATTAAAAAATGCTTAATGTTGCATTGCAATGTATACAAGAACCAACTCATTTTGTATGCATTATATGACATATGTGGTGTTTCATTGCATTGCATTCAAGATCTAACTTATTCCTTACGATTAACTTACGAAATAACTTATTCCCTTGTGATTTGAAGAGTTATCACATAAGATACGTGATTTTGCATTGCATTGCTTGTAAGATCCAACTGATTGCGTTGTGCATTTAAGACATAACAAAAAATGTTTGCAATACACACTCATTGAGTCCTTTTGATCTTTCATCAACATACTACTGTCTATATTTGACCTAATGAAAATATATCTTGTGAGAAAGTACTCTGGAAATACCACATCTACATCTTTCTGATGTTACATCAGCCAGTCAGACAGAAGTCCATATTTGACCTACTGAACATATTTCAGGCCAAAGAGTCCTCGATCTTGAACATTCTATACATATTCATAGAATCCTTCTCACATTAAATCAGCAGAACAGTAGTATACAGTGGTGTGAATAAGTTATTACCCCCATGCTAAAGTTGCCTAAAAAGAGGAATAAAAAATCATCTTTTGGAAATTGATCTTAATGCCTTAATCAGAAAAATGAGGAAAAATCCAACCTTTAAGGACACCAATTTTCTTTGTGTATGAATAATGTATCATAAATAAATAAATGTTCTTCCTTAAAATACAGGGTGCATAAGTCAGGCCCCCCCTATGTTAAATTCCCATAGAGTCAGGCAGATTTTTATTTTTAAAGGCCAGTTATTTCATGGATCCAGGATAATATGCATCCTGATAAAGTTCCCTTGGCCTTTGGAATTAAAATATCCCACATCATCACATTCCCTTCACCATACCTAGAGATTGGCATGGTGTTATTTCAGTTAGCCTAATAGCTGGTTTGATTTGCATTGAAAGATGATCTTATGGAAAGTACCCCATGCCAATCTCCCCCATGCCTGACTTATGCACCCTGTATTTTAAGGAAGAACATTTATTTATTTATGATACATTATTCATACACAAAGAAAATTGGTGTCCTTAAAGGTTGGATTTTTCCTCATTTTTCTAATTAAGGCATTAAGATCAATTTCCAAAAGATGATATTTTATTCCTCTTTTTAGGCAACTTTAGCATGGGGGTAATAACTTATTCACACCACTGTATACTAAAAAAATTTACATGTTTCAAGCCTTGATGTTGACTTTTCTATACATGCATACTGTGTTTTATCCAGATACAGTAGTCCATATTTTTCAAGATACAGTAGAAAAGAAAAAAGCCTCCAAAAAAAGGTAACACGATACATAGTCATGGAATCCTACTCACGTTACATCAGCAAAACAGAAGTACATATTTGGCCTACTGAACATAATTCAGGCCAAAGTATCCTTGATGTTGACCTTCCGTTGACCTCAATGACTCCTTCTGGTGTTTTATAGCCAGGAAGTAGTCCACCTGTTGACCATATTTCAGGCCAAAGAGTTCTCGATCTTGAACATTCTATACATATTCATAGAATCCTTCTCACATTAAATCAGCAGAACAGTAGTATATACTCAAAAAATGTACATGTTTCAGGCCTTGATGTTGACTTTTCTATACATGCATACTGTGTTTTATCCAGATACAGTAGTCCATATTTTTCAAGATACAGTAGAAAAGAAAAAAGCCTCCAAAAAAAGGTAACACGATACATAGTCATGGAATCCTACTCACGTTACATCAGCAAAACAGAAGTACATATTTGGCCTACTGAACATAATTCAGGCCAAAGTATCCTTGATGTTGACCTTCCGTTGACCTCAATGACTCCTGATGTTTTATAGCCAGGAAGTAGTCCACCTGTTGACCATATTTCAGGCCAAAGAGTTCTCGATCTTGAACTTTCCATTAATACTCATAGAATCCTTCTCACATTACATCAGCAGAACATTATAGTACATATTTGACCTACTCAAAAAATATAATATTTGACATATTGGACATGTTTCAGTCCAAAGCGTCCTTGATGTTGACTTTAATATACATACATACTGTGTTTTATCCAGATACAGTAGTCCATATTTGACCTTTTGAACATATTAACGGACAAAGAAAAAGGCCTCCTAAAACCCTAAATTACTATACATACTCATAGACTCTTTCTGATTTCACATCAGCCAGACAGTAGTCCATATATGACTAAACATAACTCAGGCCAAAGCATCCTTGATGTTGACCTTTCGTTGACCTCATTGATTCCTTCTGATGTTTTAATAGCAAGGAAGTAGTCCATATTTGACCTGTTGACCATGTTTCAGGCCAAAGAGTCATTGATCTTGAACTTTCTATTAATACTCATAGAATCCTTCTCACATTACATCAGCAGAACAGTATAGTACATATTTGACCTACTCAAAAAATGTCATATCTGACATGCATGTTTCAGGCCAAAGCGTCCTTGATGTTGACTTTTCTATACATACATACTGTGTTTTATCCAGATACAGTAGTCCATATTTGACCTATTGAACATATTAACGGACAAAGAAAAAGGCCTCCTAAAACCCTAACTTATGTATATACAGTACATACTATGTATATACATACAAAGAGTCCTCGATCTTGAACATTCTATACATGCAAAATCCTCGATGTTGACCTATCTATACATAATCTTTGACTCCTTCTGATGTTTTCCCAACCAGAAAGGAGTCCATATTTGACCCTCTGAACATATCTCTGGCCAAAGAGTCCTCGATCTTGAACTTTCTATACATACTCATTGACTCCTTTTGAAGTTTCATCAACATACAGTAGTCTATATTTGACCTATCGAACATATGCCTTCTGAAAAAGTATTCTTGCATTATCTTTGTAAACCTAGTCACTTATATTGTCTGATGTCCATATTTGGCCTGCTGAACATCTTTCAGGCAAAATCTCCTTGATGTTGACCTTTCTGTACAAACTCTTTGACTCATTCTGATGTTACCTCAGCCAGACAGAAGCACATATTTGACCTACTGAACATATTTCTGGCCAGAGAAAAAGGCCTCCTAAGAAGGTAACTTATTATACATACTCAAAGACTCTTTCTGATGTTACATCAACCAGACAAGTAGTCCATATTTGACCTACTGAACATAATTTAGGCCAAAGCATCCTTGATGTTGACCTTTCGTTGACCTCTTTGACTCCTTCTGATGTTTTAATAGACAGACAGAAGTCCATATTTGACCTAGTGAACATATTTCAGGCCAAAGAGTCCTCGATCTTGAACTTTCTATACATTCTCATAGAATCCTTCTCACATTAAATAAGCAGAACAATAGTACATATTTGACCTACTCAAAAAATTCACATTTCAGGCCTTGATGTTGACTTTTTTATACATACATATTCTTTTATCCAGATACAGTAGTTCGTATTTGACCTATTGAACATAATTCTGGCCAAAGTAAAAGGCCTCCTCAAAGAGGTAACTTACTATTATAGTCATAGAATCCTACTCACGTTACATCAGCTGAACTATTTGGCCTACTGAACATAATTCAGGCCAAAGCGTCTTCGATGTTGACCTATCTATACATAATCTTTGACTCCTTCTGATGTTTTATCAGCCAGGAAGTTGTCCATATTTTAAGTATTCACCATATTTCAGGCGAAAGCATCCCGTATGTTGACCTTTCTATCGATACTCATTGACTCCTTCTGATGTTACCTCATCCAGACAGCCCATATTTGACCTACTGAACATAATTCTGGCAAAGAATTCTAGATGTTGAGCTATCTATACATACTCATTGACTCCTGATGTTTTCCCAACCAGACAGGAGTCCATATTTGACCTACTGAACATATTTCTGGCCAAAGAAAAAGGCCTCCTCAGAGGGTAACTTGTTATACATACTCAAAGACTCTTTCTGATTTTACATCATTCAGACATATTTGACCAACTGAACATCTTTCAGGCAAAAGCTCCTTGATGTTGACCTTTTTGTACATACTCATTGACTCATATGTGACCTACTCAAAAAGTTTCAGGCCAAATGACTCATCGATTTTAATTTTTTTTTTACATATTTATTTACTCCAGCAAATGTTTTACTAATGGAACATATTTCAGGCCATAGATCATCGTAGTGAATGACTCCTTTTGATGTTATATAATGTATTTCATATTTGAAAATGTAACATTTTTCAGACCAAAGAGTCCTCATTCTTGACCCCCTTCTATACATAGTCATTCACTCCTTCTAATATTAAGTCAGCTAGAATGTAGTCCATATTTGAACTACTTACCATAATTCAGGCCCCAGAGTCTTGATGTTGACCTTGATGTTTCTATACATTCTCATTGACAGAACTTGACCATGGACATACTTGAACGATCTCGGTTACTTCACTGTAACCTTGTTCCCTGAGAAAGCGGAACGAGATGCTGCGCTGCTCAGCGCATTGGGAACGTCTTTAATCGTGACCAGCTGTGAATATTGTGTGTAACACGTCGATGGAATTGACCCGGAGGTAATATAGCCTCGGTCGATGACGTCATCGGCGCGCACCCGCAACACGAGGCTATAAATAGATGAGCCGCAGGTGCATCGTCAGGATATTTTGTCTGAAGAGCAGTCCTGGGACATCTTCAGCATGGCAAAGTAGCGCAGCATCTCGTTCCGCTTTCTCAGGGAACAAGGTTACAGTGAAGTAACCGAGATCGTTCCCTTTCGAAAGCTACAATCGATGCTGCGCTGCTCAGCGCATTGGGAACGAGAATACCCACGCCGCCGTGCTTGAACATGTCTGGACCCCAACGGTTGTGCATGTGCTCACAAGAACGCAAGAAGGCCTCAGACACTAGCCTGTGATGTTGACTCAAGGACATGAGAGCCCGGAGTGGCATGAACATCCAAACTATAAAACCTTATGAATGTGTGCGGAGAGGACCAACCTGCCGCATCACAAATCTGTTGTAAGGGGGCACCCCTCGCCAAAGCACTAGAAGAAGCAACCCCCCTGGTAGAGTGAGCTCTGAGACCTATAGGCGAAGCTTGACCGCGCGCCTCATAAGCCAAAGCAATTGCATCCCTGACCCAATGAGACATGGTCTGCTTGGTGGCAGCTCCTCCTCTGTTACTACCACCATAACAGACGAATAATTGCTCTGACTTACACCACTGGCAAGTGCGGTGGATGTAAGCCTGAAGAGCACGGACTGGACACAGTCTATGAGATTTCTCCTGCTCCGGCGTTGTAAATGGTGGAGGACAGAAGGCTTCTAGAATGACCGGATGAATAGACGAAAATGGAACCTTAGGCAGGTAATCAGGATGAGGATGCAAAATCACTTTCACCATTCCTGGGGCAAAGTCTAAGCAGGATGGAGAGATAGACAGAGCCTGCATATCCCCAATTCTCTTCAAGGAAGTTATTGCCATTAGAAAAACCATTTTTAGAGTCAGAAGTTTATCAGACGCTGACTCTATAGGTTCAAAGGGGGTATCAACCAGACCCTCGAGGACTATAGCTAAATCCCACGAAGGGATCTTGGTTTTTACTGGAGGCCTCAGTCGCCTGGCCCCACGAAGGAAGCGAGAGAGCAGAGGATGTCTCCCGAGCGGCGCCCCGTCAACTAAGGCGTGGGAAGCCGAAAGAGCGGCCACATAAACCTTAAGAGTAGCAGGGCATGTGCCTGTTGATAATTTCTCTTGCATGAAGTCCAGAACTGAAGCAACCTGGCAGTTGACTGGATCTACATTGTGTACAACACACCACCTTTCAAAAACACCCCATTTACTGGCATAACTTTGTCTAGTGGAGGAAGCCCTAGCACTCAGAATAGTCTCAATAACAGCAGGCGAAAGCCCAGTGTCCCTCAGTTGGTTCCCATCAGGGGCCAAACATGAAGATTCCACAGGTCGGGCCTGGGATGGAATATCGTGCCCTCCGCCTGAGACAGAAGGTCCCTCCTCTCCGGAATCGCCCAAGGCGAGCCGTCGAGGAGAGATATTATCTCCGAGAACCACACTCTGTTCGGCCAACGTGGCGCTATCAGCAAGAGGCAAGACCCTTGTTGGCGAACTCTGGCTAGAACTCCCGGGAGCAAAGAAACTGGAGGAAACGCATACAGGCGCATCTTGGGCCATGAGTGCGCCATCGCATCCAGACCCAACGGAGCTGGGTGACTCAGAGAGAAGTAGAGGGGACATTGCGCTGTCTGCTGGGAGGCGAAGAGGTCCACCTCTGCTTTGTAAAATTTGGTCCAAATCTGTTTCACTACTTCCGGGTGGAGTTTCCATTCCCCTGTCGGTAGTGTCTGTCTGGACAGTAAATCTGCTCCCACATTCAAATGCCCTGGAATGTATACTGCCCTGAGTGACAGGAACTTGTCCTGGGCCCAGAGAAAAATCTGCCTCGCTATTCTGTTCAGATTGCGTGAGCGCAGACCCCCCTGGTGATTTATATAAGAGACTGCTGCTGTGTTGTCCACCCGCACTAGGACATGACAGCCCCTCAATTGATGGAGAAAATATTTCAGAGCCAGAAATACGGCCATCAACTCGAGGCAATTGATGTGCCAATCGAGCTGATGACCTCCCCATTCCCCTTGAGCTGGACGGCCATCTAAGACCGCTCCCCAGCCCATCAGGGAGGCGTCCGTCGTTAGCAGTCTGCGACGACACGGCGCCCCTAGAGTGGGACCCAAGGCGAGGAACCGGGGTCTGACCCACAGAGATAGTGTACGAAGCCCGCGGCGCGTCACTTTTATGTGCCTTTGAGGATTGGCTCTTGGATGAAATCCTCTGGCTTTTAGCCACAACTGAAATGGTCTCATGTGCAACAGCCCCAGAGGAATCACCGTGGATGCTGACGCCATGAAACCCAAAATTTTTTGGTACTGACGAACAGTGAGTTCTTGGCCTAGCCTGACTTTGCTCATGGTCTGCCGAATGGTCTCGATTCGAGCGGGAGACATTTGTGCCCGCATCGTGACCGAATCCCAAACAATCCCGAGATAAGTGGTTCTCTGGGCAGGAGAAAGAACACTTTTCTTGGTGTTGAGTCTCAACCCTAGAGTAACTAGATGAGCTAACACGATGTCTCTGTGTTGGAGCGCCATCTCTCGCGATTGTGCTAGTATCAACCAATCGTCGATGTAATTCAAAATGCGAATGCCCTGGAGTCGTAATGGAGCCAGTGCTGCATCCATGCATTTCGTGTATGTGCGGGGTGACAAGGCCAGGCCGAATGAAAGAACCCGAAACTGGTACGCTTCGCCCCCGAAAGCGAACCTCAGGAATTTCCTGTGTTGTGGCAATATTTCTATGTGAAAATAAGCGTCCTTCAAAGCGATCGTGACGAACCAATCGTGATGTTGAATTTGCGTCACGACCGTCTTGACGGTTAACATCTTGAACTTGAGCGCTTTGACTGTACGGTTTAAGCCTCGAAGATCTAAGATTGGACGCACCCCCCCATCCTTTTTGGGAACCAGGAAGTATCTGCTGTAATAGCCTGACTCTCTCTCTGGAAGAGGAACATGTTCTATGGCCTCTTTGCTCAGAAGGGTTTGCAGCTCTTGTGACAGTACATGCATCAGCTCCGGTTTCACGGAAGTGAAGACCACGCCGTTGAAACGTGGAGGACGACGAATAAATTGGATTCTGTATCCTATCTGTACTGTGCTTAATACCCACGCAGAAATGCCTGGCAGAAGTTTCCACGCTGCCAGACTTTCTGAGAGTGGTATCAATTTTAATACTTCCTTTTGAGGGGATGTTGGATGTTCCGTGTCCTGAATGACGGCAGGAAACAACGGAACATCCAACATTTCGCTGGAAACCGCTGCCCCCCGAAGCACGAGAGGTGGCGGGGATGGAGAGGTTTTGTGAGGGTAACGGGAAGGGGCGAAAAGATCTTGCATGCGCCCCATCCCGTGGGGGGCTACCCCCACCAGATTGGGCGCCAGACCATCAGGACTTCTTCTTTCTGTTAATGATAGTCCTGAGGTCTGGCTTGGGAGGTTGCTGAGCACGGCGAACCTGTCCCCAATCCCTGCGAGGGGGAGCACGGTCCGCTACGCTCTGCTTCTTTAACTCCCTAGGTTTTGAAGGACCGGGGCGGGGCTGGGTGGCAGACGGCCCCTCCCCTTGAGTGCGACGAGGAAGAAACTGGACAAACGCTTCCTCGTGTTTCTTAACCTTAAATCGGGTGACAACGGTGTTCACTGAGTCACCAAACAGCCCAGATGGAGAGATAGGAGAGTCAATAAGAAATAAACGATCCTTTTCCTTAATCCCTGTCAGATTAAGCCACAGATGCCTCTCCGTGCTAACCAAAGCAGACATTGAACGGCCGATGGCACGGGCCGTCTGCTTGGTCGCACGAAGAGACAAATCTGTTGCACGACGAAGCTCAGAAAAAGATTCTTCGTCGATCGTACTGCCTGCACTCAGATCCTTCAGCAGGTCAGTCTGGTACGCCTGTAACACTGCCATAGTGTGCAGCGCAGCACCAGCCTGACCTGCAGCTTAATAAGCTTTTCCCACTAAAGATGATGTAACACGACAGGGTTTAGTGGGGAGGGTAGGTTTCTTTATCGAAGATGCCGATTCGGGAGAGATAGCTCGCGAGCGTCTCTTCAACCCGAGGCATCTCCGTATACCCCCGCGCCTTCGCACCCACGATAGTCGAAAAAGTCGACGTCGAGGGCACAAACACGCGAGAAGTATATGGTTTACTCCATGACTTAGATAGTTCGTCATGGAGGTCCTCGAAAAAGGGAAGAGACTGATGTTTTGGTCCCTCCCCTCTGCCACCGGACAGAAACCTATCCCCTAACTTAGACTGTTTGGGGGTCTCTTGTTCGCGTGGCCAGTCAAGCTGTAATCTGGCCACCGCGCGAGTAACCACCTCGAGCAATTCCTCGACAGATTTCTTTTCACGAGAGGAATGCTCAGAGGCTGGTTGCTCGCGGTCCGAAGACCCAAGAGATACATCATCCCCCTCGTGAGTCGAAGAAGCACCGGAGCGCGCTTCGAGATCACGAGAAGGGATGCGTGGATCTGGTGACGCAGCAAGCGAAAGGGACGGACCCGTCTCTTGCTCGTCATGCAGATCCATACGAGAGCCCCGCGATGATAATGCGGGTGCGGACTGGAAATAGTTCAGACGGGAGCGAAGCATCTTAACCGTGAGCTGGTCACAATGCTCGCACCCGCCCTTCTCTATAGCCAGAACCGCGTGCTCTTCCCCCAAACAAACAAAACAGTAATCGTGTGTATCCAGCTCAGACATGGGACGGGAGCATGGAGGAACACAACGCTTACTATTTTGTTGGCTCATTTCTCCTCTTTTTTTTACTTTCAAAAACTCTTTGATGTAGCGTGAGAGAAAAAGATTTTGAGAAATGAGAAATTTTCTGCACACTGCCTGACAAAACTAACTCCTAACAAAGATCTGAGAACAGATGAGAGATAGAGAGAGTGTTTGCGTTCACACATGCACAGAATGGTCTGAAGACAAAAGACCCTGACGATGCACCTGCGGCTCATCTATTTATAGCCTCGTGTTGCGGGTGCGCGCCGATGACGTCATCGACCGAGGCTATATTACCTCCGGTTCAATTCTATCGACGTGTTACACACAATATTCACAGCTGGTCACGATTAAAGACGTTCCCAATGCGCTGAGCAGCGCAGCATCGATTGTAGCATTCGAAAGGGAACTACTGAACATGTTTCTGGTCAAAGTGTAATATACATACTCATAGACGCCATGTGATGTATTTTCAACAAAAAACAGAACTCATATTTGACCTATTGAACGTATCCTGTGCAAAGAATCCTCGATCTTGACTCAATACATAATCATCGAGTCCTTCTGATGTTTTTCAGTCATTTTTTCCATCAACAATTCAAAATATCTTGGTGGAAATGACAAATCTGGAAGGAAACCGTGTGTTTGGTGATGACTGGAGGGATGTGGACTGGACCGACATGGAAGCATATATTGGTCTGCTCCTTCTTGCAGGAGTGTATCGCTCCAACAATAAAGCCCTGTCCAGTTTGTGGGAGGCTGAAACTGGACGGGCAATTTTTCGGGCTGTCATGTCGCTAAGGAGAATCAGAAGATTGAGTAAAGTCATTCGATTTGATGACAGGGCCACAAGACCTGCACGGCGCGAAAGTGACAAGCTGGCACCCATTCGTGATGTGTGGAATTTATGGGTTGAGCGTCTCCCACTAATGTGCAACCCTGGCCTGGACATTACAGTGGATGAGTGCCTCGTGCCATTCCGAGGTCGCTGCTCCTTCAAGCAGTACATGCCCAGCAAGCCGGCGAAATATGGGATCAAAATCTGGGCAGCATGTGACGCCAGGACAAGCTATGCATGGATCATGCAAGTTTACACCGGCAAGCCAGAAAGAAAGAAATCAGGGCATGCGTGTGGTCCTTGATTTGACCACTGGTCTCCAGGGACACACAGTAACATGTGATAACTTCTTCACAATTTATGCATATGCCCTTGGCCAGGAGCTCCTGAGAAGGAAGTTGACCATGGTTGGCACAGTTAGGAAAAACAAGCCTGAACTCCCACCTGCCCTTCTGACAACGAGGGACCGAGTTTGTTTTTCCTCTATCTTTGCCTTCACTGAGACACACAGTCTTGTGTCATACTGCCCCAAAAGGCGTAAAAATGTGCTGCTGATGAGCACATGCCACAAAGATGCCAAAGTGAGTGACAGGGAGGACAAGAAGCCACAGGTTATCTTGGACTACAATCGCTGCAAAGGTGGAGTTGACAACCTTGACAAGGTATTTACAAATTTTATATTTTGATGCATTTTTTTGCAAATTTGTATTCAAAGTTGGTGACAGAGTGGCATTTCTTTTGCCAGCAGATATACTAATTTGTGTGTGTGTGTTTGTTTGGAATATTGCAGATGGTTGCAAGCTACAGTTGCAAGCGAAAAACAAATCGTTGGCCAATGGTTGTCTTCTCTACCATCCTGGATGTATCTGCCATAAATGCATTTGTGGTTTGGAGGGAGGTAAATCCATCATGGGAAAACAAGATGCTTCCAATGCTCCAGGCCCCTCCACTGAAACTCCATCATTCAAAAGAAAAAGGTGTCAGTTTGTCCACGGGCCAAGGATTCAAAAACGGATAAGCAGTGCGCAAACTGCAAAAGAGCCATTTGTGCTGCTCACACTTTCTACTTGTGCCAGATGTGCGTGGACTGATTTTTGTTCATGATACTTGTTCATTCACAACATTCTGGACTGTGCTTTTTTACCATGTGTATTATGTAATATATATATTTTTTGTAGCTTGTTATTGCTTGCATGTTCAGTGTTCAGAATGTGATTATCAAAAAATTGCATTGTTATTCAGTGTTCACTCTTCACTCATTTCTGCATATTGCTGCTATTTCTTTTTATATATTATTATATATAAAATATATATCATATATTTGTTTTTCGCATAGGGGGTTTGTTTTCTCGTTTAAACACATTGAAATCATGAACAAGCTTTAAAATGACCTATTGGTCGGTGTACTTCTAAATCCATTTCATTAACCCGTAATTGAAAAATGAACGGTTGAACACAAAAATTTGAATTTGAACTGTAGGCCTATACACCGAATGCTGCGCAAAAATATAGCCTATATTCGCATATTTTCAGATTTTTGTTTATGACTTTTTGCCCCTTTATTAAACATTTAAAATATTCACAAATTATATGGACAAAATGGTTTTCTAAGGCCAAACACTATATTTCTAAGGCTATAGATGATTTATAGGCTATTATAGGCCTAAATGTTTCTGAAACAGTAACGAGGCATTTTAATTGTTTATTAATAAACTAGTATTTTCTAAATCGGCTGGAAACATATCTCCATCTCCGCTGTAAAGCGGATGCGCCTTTAGATAAGAAAATAATATGGATTACATAATCAGACTATTTTCTTTCGATTCGAATTTGTTCGTTTAAAAGTGGACATTTCAAGCTTTAGGCATAGGCTTGGTATTTTTTGAGACGCGATCCAGTTCACGGAGACCATAAAAGAGCGCGACTGATTGTTTTATTTTATTTGACAAAAGCACGTTTTCTTGTTATTGTGAGTTTACACAAATAAAAGTAGTTGCGAATGATGTATTGTTGCGAATGATGTTTATTTTCTATGACCAGAAATGATAGAGTAGGCCTATTTTAAGTTGTTTCCACTGTTGATAGAAAAACGGAAGTGTTCGCGCCCGCGCCTTGTGCAGCAAGCGCGCTCCACACTCCGATTATGCGCTTCTTACATGCGCTTCTTGAGGCACAGACTCACAGACGCACACTAACACACACGCAAGGTCTCTCGCTCTCTCCCTCTCTGCCGTGCGCGCGCTACACAGTTTGAACATACATATTCACATAGCCTTTCGAAAACCGGGACATTCAGTGTCCCGGGAGAGTGCATAAATTTCCCGGGACAGGTTATTAAAAAGAAGGACAATCCCGGTAAAACCGGGACAGGTGGCAACCCTAGTGTGTATGTATATATAATGTTATATATAGGCTATATATAATACATACATATAAAATATTATTAAAAATATTATATATTATATACATCAGTTACCGTAAGTTAGCTAACGTTAGTGAAGTGTTGGTCACATAAGCTATAGCTGCAATTAACCTATTATCTTCCAATAAACATTTACTAAAACTGGCTACATAAAATATAACTACAGACTAGATTCACGAGAGGTCGGCTAATGTGTGTAAGAGTAAAAAAATACAGTAATTTCATTAATTTACCAGCGAGCGTACTTCGGAAGCACTGAAAATGAATGGGGTTCAATGGAGAAACTATCAGTGTTTGGAACTATTAGCTGCTCCACGACACGCGTTACTTCCGCATTCCAAAGTTCCTATGGCGGTCTATGGGAGTGTCGCAACTCTCTCTCTTTATGGCTCTGGCCCTGACCAATGGCTTCAACCAATGAAGCCCTGACATCTGTTTCCCCGGAGCCGGACTAATCCCTCCGTACGTTCAAACGTCTTGACCCCGCCTTTGCTTCAGTTTCATTGGTTGAAACTGTAAACCAATCATTTTCCTTTCTGCCCTCAGAACATGTTTGAGTAAGTAAAACTCCCATCTGCTATTAGCAGTAGGAAATCGCATTGAAGAAGTCTCCTTCCGAACACATCGCAATATTTGGCATCAGTTCACGTGTGCCAGATGTTGGTAAGTAGTCGAAAATACACTGTCCCGTCCCAATAATGTTTGATATAATGTCTTTTCTGATGGTCGAAATGAATCAGATTAGCTCATGTTCAGTCACTGCATTATCTGTCATCTCCACGGAGGCTTTGCGTTTCATTGCTTTCTAATTCAAAACAGGGTGATTAAACACTATCTGTCACGTGACGTGCCTAGGATAGGCCTAGACCTTCTATCAGTTAATCATATTCATATTAGGTTTAAAGTAAGTTAGTACAATTAGTTGCAAAGTGGTATTTGTAGTAGAATCACAGTAAAAACAACACTTACCTTGCTTTTACCACAGTAACCTTAGTTTTACTGTGATAGGTGTGGCAAAAGGACAGTAACCACAGAACTTGCCATGCTTTTACCACATTATTTGTAGTTTTAATGTGATATTTGTTGTAAATGCATATTAAACACAATACTTACCATGCTTTTACCACATTATTTGTAGTTTTAATGTGATATTTGTTTGTAAATGCATATTAACCACAACACTTACCATGCTTTTACCACATTATTTGTAGTTTTAATGTGATATTTGTTGTAAATCCATATTAACCACAACACTTACCATACTTTTATAACATTATTTGTAATTTTAATGTGATATTTGTTGTAAATGCATATTATCCACAACACTTACCATGCTTTTACCACATTATTTGTAGTTTTAATGTGATATTTGTTGTAAATGCATATTAACAACAACACTTACATGCTTTTACCACATTATTTGTAGTTTTAATGTGATTTTTGTTGTAAATGCATATTAACCACAACACTTACCATACTTTTACCACATTATTTGTAGTTTTAATGTGATATTTGTTGTAAATGCACAGTAACCACAACACTTGCCATGCTTTTAATGTCTAATAATGTAACAACAATAATTTGTAAGGTAAATCAGTAATCTTTCCATTAAATAATCCGATATATTATATATAATGATATTTTCTTTTCTCTTTTTTTCAGCTGAAAAGACCAAAAGGGCCTTTCGGACTCATTATTGTTTGAGGAGAAGTAAATGGGAGACGAAAAGCTACAAAGGCAAATAATCGCAATGGTATGTATGTGTTGGTTTTAACCCTAAATCAAACATTGTATCAAGCATTTGTTGTTTCTTAAACCTTTTCTTACAAAACTATGTTTGCCCAATCAGTACAAACATAGTCTCAAAGCCTTAATAATTCACAAGATTTAACAAGTTGTCAAATTCGTACAATACTTGTACATAATCATGCAGCTTTTACTCCTAGTGCTGTCAATGGCTAGTGCCTCAATTCCTGTACATATTTATCACCATATTTGTAAATCAGTTGCGCACCTTCTTGGAAAGTAGTCGGATGTCCCATACACTGTCAGAAAAGTTTATATTAATTGCATTGTATTCATTAAAATTATTACAAATTGGACCCTGTCTGTTGATGTTCCAATGATACATGATGTCTCTCCACAACTCATAACCTTCCTCTGTTTGCAAGAGTGGAAAAGCTAATTTGACTTGTCACATGACATCAGATACTCGATTATTTTGTAGTAATCAGATCAGTTACAGTGCTGATAACTGTCCCGTTTGCATGTAAATCATGTTATTTTTAAACGAGTTTATATGATTTAATTGCTTGCTATTAAAGACATACTTGTTTTCATAGAAATGACCACATATCAGTGAGCTTATTACATAAATGCATTTAACATTTAATTATGCAATACTCCTTACAGAAAAATATCCCACAGTTATGGATAAACTCACAACATCATCATCAAGTCCTGTGCTGGGCACATTGGGCAACAAGTGTCCTCCAAACGTATTCGACCCGTGGCCAAGTTCTCCACATCTACCCATGGGACACTGACATTCTTCAGGTGTTCGTGAAACATCTGTCTCCATGTCTTCCTTGGTCTTCCCTGTCTCCTGCATACTCCTGGTGGTGTCCACTTCATAACTGTCTTTGGCTGGTGTTGTTTGGGCATGTGTAGGATGTGTCAGCGAGGTGCTCCCTTTGCTCTGTCACAGTTTCTGAAAGTCTTCATGTGGACAGGGCCGGTTCTAGACATTGGGAGGCCCTAGGCAATATTCATGTTGGAGGCCCCCCACCCCCAATAAAAAACTCTTGAAACAAATATGATTCCTAACCTTTTAATTTATACAACATTTAATTTTAAATGTTGTATATTTTTACTTACACAGTACATAAGTTTGGACACATTACTATTTTTAATGTTTTTGAAAGAAGTCTCTTATGCTCATCAAGCCTGGATTTATTTTATCAAAAATACAGAAAAATAATATATAGTGAAATATTATTAAAATTTTAAATAATGGTTTTCCTATTTTACTATACTTTAAAATATATTTCTGTGATGCAAAGCTGAATTTAGTGTCACGTGATCCTTCAGAAAACTTTATAATATTCTGATTTATTATCAAATGTTAGAAATGGTGCTTAATATTGTGGTTAAACAATATTGCTTAAACCTGTGATACTTTTTTTCAGGATTTTTTTGATTATTAAAAAGTTGTTTTAAAAAAGTCTTCACTATCACTTTTTATATATTTAACACATCCTTGCTCAATATTCCTGTTTTTTCTGTATTTTTGATCAAATAAATGCTGGCTTGTAGAGCATAATAACAAACTTCTTTCAAAAACATTACAAATAGTAATTGGTCCAGACTTTTTACAATAGGCATATGGTATGTACATATTAATGTATGTATGCCCACACTATGCCCTGAAGAAGGCTCCATGCCGCTACGCGTGGATGTTTAAAAGTTGTCCGTTTAGGACGTCATTTTTGCAATAAAGACATTTTAATTAAAGGTGCTCTATGGAACTTTTAGCGGCCTCTAGTGGTGATGTTTCAGATTGCAACAAGAGCGCTCGTGCTCGTGTGCTCGTGTGCGTGTGCGATCTCAGGAGCGAGCATTCACTACCGGCCACACGGAGACTTTCAACGCAACGGCGAAAGCATCACACAACATGCTGGAAACTCATGTAAACTCCCACTGCAACGTTACAATAATAGGCCACTTTTATCAGCTTGACGTTGAACTAATGCTCCATGCTCGTACCATGATAACGTTACATTGACTGCATTTAGCCGACATGTGATGTTATCTAGCTTAGCCTACGGCATTTCACTAACTATTCGTGTATCTTTCACAATCAACAATGTCAACATAGGTGAATGTATAATATGATAACGAAAACGGTTAGTGAACTAGACTGAACAATGTCAGTGTAACAGTAAGACAGTAGGAAGTAACATTACTGTACTGAACGTGTCTGGAAATGTTTATTATAAACAATATGATAGTGGGATGAATTACGTTATAGCGTAACGATCTATAACGTAGATCTAGAAGCCTACATAAAACAAGTATCCTAAAGCACCTTTTCTTATCCTGGAACAGTCTTTTGCATTCATTCCATGTCTCATGTAGTTTACCTTGCTATTTCATTTGAGTTTACTAATAATTCAAAAGCTCTGCCGATGTTGATCCGTGTTTTCGTCCTGAGTCGATCAGAATCACGTTTGGCCTGACGAGCTTCAGCAGATAAAACTTTGTTTTGTTTTTTATATTTATGTGGAGTTAGTGTTGGAGTGTGTGTTGTGCTGGAGGCAGGTCGTTTTTGAGTGTTATCAGACTCCATGTCGTCAGCTGCAGTGCCGTCGGTCGCATAGACTGTATATAAGGAGAGAGGCTCGGGAGCGCGCATGCACGTCACATCCGATGGATTTCGCGGTAAATCCGACCCGGAGACTTCACATATAAATATGAATATTGGCCTTCAGAGGTAATAGCAAAACCCGACAAGTGGATCATTGTAATGTGTGATTACAACCCCTTCACACACAGGCAATAAAAAAAGGATTCATTTTAGAAGAAAAGTTCCATATAGCACCTTTAAGGAGTGCCTCGGTTATCAGAGAATTCTTTCTCTACACTGTCTATTTAAAAATGTTGTAGTGTGTTGGCTTTTTAACTTTGAATACAAACGTCTTGTCTTTTACTTTTGTAGCGTTTTTAGTCAGCTCCCGACGCGATGTTATTCATTGTACGCGCAAATTCAAAGCGTCGCGTCTGGGCACGTTAATGACGCTCGCGCTCTTTTAAACACGTAATAAAGCGGTGAATCATTTTCCCAGAAATGACGCTAATCTACAGTACAAGTTTATATTTAGAATATATTGCAATCCCTCCAAAATAGATGACGACAACGCACACACCTGCATTACGAGCTGTGCTTCTTTGCGTGCCTATTTAGGCTTTTGCTTCGCAGCACCTGATGGATGCGTCCGTTACACACAATTTCAGAAGCCGGCACCCGCTTTGAAACGGAAACATGAATTGGTTTAACTGCAGATGAGTGACAATTCAACAATATCCAATGAACAATGAGGCTAGTATTTCTGCCCGTCTGGTGGACTATATAGGGGATGTTACGGTTATGGAGGCCCCTCCTCAAAGCCCGAGGCCCTAGGCAATCGCCTGCTCTGCCTATAGCTAGCGCCGGCCCTGCATGTGGAGTCCCACTCCTATAATCTCTGATATATGCAGAACCAATATTTAAAATAGTCATTTATCTTTTTCCATATTGTTAAAGAATTTTGTTTTCTCGTTTCATCTTCATAAACTGTACTTGAGGTCTGCCTAATGCCTTTATCAAACAAGCGTCAGTGCTCATTCAGGAGTTTTGGTAAAGGACATATTCATTGACATCCATTAGTTCTAGTCATGCAGCGACTTCATGATGTATGAGTCAAATGTATATTTCTGCAAGTGTATATAGCAGGTGTATGTCCGAACAATTGAAGATAGTGAGAGTGTTCAGGAAAACCTTTTGAAAACAATCAATCTTTATGGAATTCTGTTTGGTGCTGAAAGAGTATTAGGCAAGGCAAGGCAAGGCAAGGCAAGTTTATTTATATAGCACATTTCATACACAATGGTAATTCAAAGTGCTTTACATAGAAGAAATTAAAATAATCAAAACAAATAAGAATAATTAAAACAGTTTAGAATAAAAAATAAATTACAGTAAAAACAGTCGGACGAACAGTGGCACAGTGCTCATTCAGTAAATGCATAGCTAAACAGATGTGTTTTGAGTCTGGATTTGAATGTAACTACTGTAGGAGCACATCGGATCTCTTCTGGAAGCTGGTTCCAGCTGCGGCTGGCATAATAGCTAAAAGCAGACTCTCCTTGCTTAGAGTGAACCCTTGGTATTTCTAGCTGATGTGATCCTAATGATCTGAGTGATCTGTTGGGTTTATATTCAGTGAGCATATCTGCAATATATTGAGGTCCTAGCCCATTAAAAGATTTATATACCAGTAATAATACTTTAAAGTCAATCCTAAATGTAACTGGGAGCCAGTGTAGAGACCTGAGGACTGGTGTGATGTGTTCATATTTTCTGGTTCTGCTCAGGATCCTGGCAGCAGCGTTCTGTATGAGCTGCAACTGTCTTATGGTCTTTTTAGGAAGTCCAGTGAGGAGTCCATTACAATAATCCACCCTGCTGGTGATAAAAGCATGCACAAGTTTCTCTAAGTCTTGATTGGAAACAAAGCATCTAATTCTTGCAATATTTTTCAGATGATAGTATGCTGATTTAGTTATTGCTTTGACATGACTACTGAAACTAAGGTCTGACTTTAGAGACACACCAAGATTCCTGACGTGATTTTTAGTTGTTAGACCCCTAGCGTCAAGGTATGCATTCACCTTGAGAACTTCATCTTTGTTTCCAAACGCAATGACTTCAGTTTTGTCTTTGTTTAACTGAAGAAAGTTTTGGCACATCCAACTGTTTACTTCATCAATGCATTGGCACAGGGAGTCAATGGGGCTGTAGTCGTTAGGCGATAGGGCTAAGTAGAGCTGTGTGTCGTCTGCATAGCTGTGGTAAGAGATTCGGTTCTTTCTCATTATTTGGCTCATTGGGAGCATATATAGGTTGAACAGGAGTGGTGCAAGAATTGAGCCTTGAGGGACTCCGCATGTCATGGACGTCCACTCAGACTTATGGTCTCCTATACTCACATAATAACCTCTCCCTTCTAAGTATGACCTGAACCATTTTAGGACTATCCCAGAAAGCCCCACCCAGTTTTCCAGCCTGTCAAGAAGTATGTCGTGATCGACAGTGTCAAATGCAGCACTGAGGTCGAGTAGTACCAGCACTGATAATTTCCCTGTATCAGTATTTAAGCGAATATCGTTTATTATCTTTATGAGAGCTGTCTCTGTGCTGTGATGCGATCGGAAACCAGATTTAAAATTGTCAAAGTATCCATTCGAGATTAAGAATTTGTTCAGCTGATTGAAGACAACTTTTTACAATGATCTTGCCTATAAAAGGAAGATTTGAGATCGGTCTATAGTTGCTTAATATAGTCTTATCCAGATTGTTCTTTTTCAGGAGGGGCTTGACAACTGCAGTTTTCAGGGAGTTTGGAAAACTACCAGAAAGAAGTGAGGCATTAACCACTTTTAGGAGATCTGCTTCTAAACTGTTTAACACACTTTTGAAGAAAGATGTGGGAAGTGCGTCAAGGGCGCAGGTTGATGTTTTAAGGTGCTGTACGGTTTCTTCCAAAATTTTGCCATCAATTTCTTCGAAAACAGACATAGTAACTACATTCTCAGGTTGTGGTCTGATCTGTCTGACCCCAGTGCGGCTCAATGATGTGCTGATCACCTTTCTGATATTCTTAATTTTCTCAGAGAAGAAAGAAGCAAACTCACTGCACTTGCCGTCTGAGAGCATTTCACTGGGAATTTGGCTTGGGGGGTTTGTCAGTCACTCTACAGTAGCAAAAAGAGTGCGTGTGTTGTTTAAGTTGCTGTTTATAATATTTGAGAAGAAAGTCTGTCTAGCTTTGCCTAGTTCAATATTAAAAGCATGGATGCTGTCTTTGTAGATGTTATAATGGACTACAAGTTTTGTCTTCCGCCACATGCGCTCTGTTTTTCTGCATGTTCTTTTCATATTTTGCACAGCTGTTGAGTTTCTCCAAGGTGCTTTTTGTCTACCACTCTTCCTGACTTTCACAGGAGCAATATCATCTATTACACCTTTAACCTTTGAGTTAAAAGAATCAAGGAGAAAATCAACAGAGTCAGCAGATATGCTTGGTTTTAAAGATATGGCCTTCATAAATAGCACACTAGTGTTCTCCTTTAAGCATCTCTTCTTGACAGACACAGATCTAGTTTCAATGGCAGGAGAGATCAATATATCAAAGAAAATACAGAAATGATCAGACAGTGCTACATCCTTAATAACAATCGATGAGATGTTTAGACCCTTACTGATAAGTAAATCTAGAGTGTGTCCACGATTGTGTGTGGGACCATGTACATGCTGAATCAGATCAAAAGTTTTTAAAACAGTTTTGATTTCTTCAGACCGGTGGCTGACAAACAAACAAACAAACCGGCGGGTGTGTCATGGGCCATGGATCCCAAGGGGAAAAAGAGAAAGATAGCTGAGCACTCCCAACGCAATAGAGTGCGGCGCGGGACTAGATTTGATGGCCGAGTGCGAGCGCGGGCGCGTGCGGTAATGCACTCACTCTACTAAAACAAAATAGAAACGATTTACAGGCCAGAATTTCTATTCATAACGTGTTTGCAGCGTTGAGCGATATAGCCAATCACAGACATATGTGTTGATTTCTTGAACGCAATGGCCAATCAGAAGCATTCAAGATAGACTCCCCTCACCGCTCAAAACTGACGTTTTTGTTCAGTGCTGAATTCTGTATGCTGGCAAATCCTCTAATTATAACGAACAAAGTGTGGATATTATGAAAGATTCATTGTGCAGTCAGCTTCATTGATAATAACAGAGATGTGTGAGATCGCTGTTGTGAATCACCAGACTCAGAGAGATCCATTTGCAGCGTAAAGTTTAATAACAGATTAGTCAGACAGGCAGGGGTCAAAGACAGCAAACACAGCACTGGAGACAAGGCTTAATCGAGGTCGAATTACCAGGCAGAAGATCAGGGCAGGCAGAAAACAGGCAGAGGTAACGTGGGCAGGCAGCAGGCAAGGAGAAATCCAAGACAAAAGGGGTCGATAAACAGTCAGGCAGTCACTGGGTAATAATGCTCGGTAGTGTTCACAAAAGCAAAACAAAACTTCGCACTGAGAGCTGTGCATGGTGCAGTTAAATAGCCCGGTAGATGGGCTGCAGCTGGGCATGGTGATCAGAGTCAGTGATGAGGCTTATGGGAAATGTAGTGCGAGTATGAGAGTCAATATTCGGGTGAGGGCTCCCTCTGCTGGCCAGGGAGGGAGGTTGCGGAGTCCGGGATTGTGACAGAGCCCCCTCCCTGCGAGCGACTCCTGGCGTGAGGCGCCTGACGACGTCGGGGTCTTCCACGTGGTCGTGGAGCCGGTTTGGTGGGATGGGCCTGGTGGAAGTCTGTAATCAGGCTGGGGTCCAGGATGTCTGTGGCGTCTACCCACGAACGTTCCTCAGGGCCATATCCTTCCCAATGAACCAGGTACTGCAGGGAACTGCCCCGACGTCTGGAATCCACGAGCTCCTGAACTTGATAGACCTCATCGCCCTCCACTTGGATGGGCTGGGGGCTCTGGTCTCGGGATCTCCCCTCCTCCCTCTCGTTGGGCCCATCAGCGGGTTTGAGTAGAGAGACATGGAAGGTAGGAGCGAGACGATAGTGATTAGGCAAGTCGAGACGGAAAGAGACTGGTGTGATCTGCTGTGTGATCTTAAATGGACCCACATACCTGGGACTGAGTTTTTTGCAGGGGAGTCGCAGGCGGAGATCTCGGGTCGACAGCCAGACCCACTGGCCCGGGTGGTATTCCGGCCCCGGCCGACGACGACGGTTAGCCTGTTCCCTCTGACGGCGAACCGCTCGTTGGAGATGGGTATGGGCTTGGTTCCAGGTCTCCTCGCTGCGCTGTAGCCAATCGTTCACGGCTGGAACATTTGTGGGTTCTCCTGACCACGGGAAGAGTGGTGGTTGAAAACCCAGGACACACTGAAAGGGTGTAAGGCCGGAGGAGTGCTTCCGGATAGAATTTTGGGCGTACTCTGCCCAGAACAGGTAACGACTCCAATCCTGTTGGTGCTGATGGCAATAGGAGCGCAGGAATCGGATTACCTCCTGGTTCATGCGTTCGGCCTGCCCGTTGGATTGAGGATGATACCCAGACGTTAGACTGATGTTGACCTGAAGGGTCGTGAAGAAGGCTGACCAAACTTGAGATGTGAACTGGGGTCCTCGATCGGAGACTATGTCTTCTGGCAGGCCGTAGAATCGGAACACTTGATTGCAGAGGTGTTCGGCGGTCTGCAGCGCTGTGGGGAGTTTTGCGAGGGGAATTAGGCGACAGGCCTTGGAGAACCGGTCGATAACGGTGAGGATGGTGGTGTGACCTTCGGAAACAGGGAGATCGGTAATGAAGTCGATTGCAATGTGCGACCATGGGCGCTGTGGAATGGGAAGCGGTTGTAACAGACCGGCAGGTAGTTGACGTGACGACTTCTGGGTATTACAGATCCTGCAGCGTTGGACGTGGGTTGTGGTATCGGAGACTAAGGAGGGCCACCAATAACGGTTTTGGAGTAGCTGGATGGTGGCCGTGATTCCTGGATGCCCCGAGCTAGGTAGGGCATGAACGAGTTCCAGGACCTGGTTCCGGAGGGACTCGGGGACAAAGACTCGGTTGGGCGGACAGCCGGATGGGATATCAGCACGGGAGTTGATCTGTTCAATCTCGGTCTCAATGTCCCACTGGATGGGAGCGACAATGAGGTTGGGAGCCAGTACTGTCTTGGGGTCTTGTGGTGTGAATTCTAGGTCGTCTTGGCGTGACAAGGCATCTGCCTTGGTATTCTTGGAGCCTGGACGATAAGTGACAGTGAAGTGGAAACGGGTGAAGAAGAGCGACCAACGAGCTTGCCTGGGATTTAGCCTCTTAGCAGTACGTAGATACTCCAGGTTCTTATGGTCGGTGAGAACGATGAACGGATGGACAGCACCCTCGAGCCAATGCCGCCACTCTTCGAAGGCTGCCTTCATGGCCAGGAGTTCCCGATCACCCACATCATAATTTCTTTCGGCGGCATTCAACTTACGGGAGTAGTATGCACAGGGGTGCAACTTGGGTGGCGAACCTTGGCGTTGTGAAAGGATGGCCCCTAGAGCGGTGTTTGAGGCGTCCACCTCGACTATGAACGGTAGACCGGGGTCAGGATGGTGCAGGATGGGTGCTGTGGTAAAGCGTTGTTTGAGCTGGTTAAATGCCTGGGTGGCAGGCTCATTCCACGGAAGACGATGTGTTCCTTTCTTCACCAGAGAGGTGAGTGGATTTGCCACGGCACTGAAGTTCCTTATGAACCGTCGGTAGAAGTTGGCAAACCCTAGAAAGCGTTGCAGCTCTTTCAGGGTTGCGGGTCGTGGCCAATCGCGGACTGCCCTGACCTTGCCCTCGTCCATAGCAACTCCGTCCGGGCTGATGACATACCCCAAGAACGAAACGGAGGTCTGGTGGAACTCACACTTCTCCAGTTTGGCGTACAGATGGTGGTGAATGAGTCTCTGAAGGACGGCCCGAACGTGCTGCACATGGTTTGTGAAGGTGTCAGAGTAAATCAGGATGTCATCGATATACACTATTACTGTACGGTGGAGCATGTCTCTGAAGACGTTGTTGATGAATGACTGGAAGACGGACGGACTGTTCGCCAGGCCAAACGGCATGACCAAGTACTCGTAGTGCCCTGTGTTGGTTGAGAAGGCCGTTTTCCACTCGTCCCCCTCCCTGATGCGGATGAGATTGTACGCACAACGTAGATCGAGCTTGGTGTAGTACTTGGCTGTACGGAGTAATTCCAAGGCGGCTGGTACCAGCGGGAGCGGATAGCGAAACTTTACAGTGATGTCATTCAGGGCACGGTAGTCAATGCAGGGTCGGAGGCCTCCGTCCTTCTTCTGGACAAAGAAGAAACCGGCGGATGCCGGAGACGTGGAAGGTCGAATGAAGCCCTTTGCAAGCTCCTCCTCAATGTATCTCCTCATAGCTTCGGACTCTGGTTGGGAGAGAGGAAAGATACGACCCTTGGGAGGTACGGATCCGGGTAGCAGATCGATGGCACAGTCACTGTCACGATGAGGTGGGAGCTGTGAGGCTCCTGCTTTACTAAAGGCCTCTGCCAGATCGTGGTATTCGGAAGGGAGGTCGTTCAGGTTAGCCCTCTCCACTGGCACAGAGATGACTTGGATGGAAGAAGGAGCAACAGGAGCGAGGCACTTAGAGTTACAGTGTGCGCCCCAACGGACAATCTGGTTGGTTCTCCAATGGATCTGAGGATTGTGTTTACGGAGCCATGGCAGGCCTAGGATCACAGGGGTGCGTGGACCGTGGAAGACATAGAACTGAATAACCTCGAAGTGGAGCGCCCCTGTCTGCAGCTGGAGCTCTTGGGTGAGATGGGAAATGTGACCGGAGCCTAATGGCCTTCCGTCGATGGCTTCGACTGCAAGAGAAGAAGGGCAACGGATTAGTGGAACGTTGTGTTGTCGGGCAAAATCTGCAGAAATAAAGTTTCTTCCGGAAACAACGGAACATCAAACATTTCGCTGGAAACCGCTGCCCCCCGAAGCACGAGAGGTGGCGGGGATGGAGAGGTTTTGTGAGGGTAACGGGAAGGGGCGAAAAGATCTTGCATGCGCCCCATCCCGTGGGGGGCTACCCCCACCAGATTGGGCGCCAGACCATCAGGACTTCTTCTTTCTGTTAATGATAGTCCTGAGGTCTGGCTTGGGAGGTTGCTGAGCACGGCGAACCTGTCCCCAATCCCTGCGAGGGGGAGCACGGTCCGCTACGCTCTGCTTCTTTACCTCCCTAGGTTTTGAAGGACCGGGGCGGGGCTGGGTGGCAGACGGCCCCTCCCCTTGAGTGCGACGAGGAAGAAACTGGACAAACGCTTCCTCGTGTTTCTTAACCTTAAATCGGGTGACAACGGTGTTCACTGAGTCACCAAACAGCCCAGATGGAGAGATAGGAGAGTCAATAAGAAATAAACGATCCTTTTCCTTAATCCCTGTCAGATTAAGCCACAGATGCCTCTCCGTGCTAACCAAAGCAGACATTGAACGGCCGATGGCACGGGCCGTCTGCTTGGTCGCACGAAGAGACAAATCTGTTGCACGACGAAGCTCAGAAAAAGATTCTTCGTCGATCGTACTGCCTGCACTCAGATCCTTCAGCAGGTCAGTCTGGTACGCCTGTAACACTGCCATAGTGTGCAGCGCAGCACCAGCCTGACCTGCAGCTTAATAAGCTTTTCCCACTAAAGATGATGTAACACGACAGGGTTTAGTGGGGAGGGTAGGTTTCTTTATCGAAGATGCCGATTCGGGAGAGATAGCTCGCGAGCGTCTCTTCAACCCGAGGCATCTCCGTATACCCCCGCGCCTTCGCACCCACGATAGTCGAAAAAGTCGACGTCGAGGGCACAAACACGCGAGAAGTATATGGTTTACTCCATGACTTAGATAGTTCGTCATGGAGGTCCTCGAAAAAGGGAAGAGACTGATGTTTTGGTCCCTCCCCTCTGCCACCGGACAGAAACCTATCCCCTAACTTAGACTGTTTGGGGGTCTCTTGTTCGCGTGGCCAGTCAAGCTGTAATCTGGCCACCGCGCGAGTAACCACCTCGAGCAATTCCTCGACAGATTTCTTTTCACGAGAGGAATGCTCAGAGGCTGGTTGCTCGCGGTCCGAAGACCCAAGAGATACATCATCCCCCTCGTGAGTCGAAGAAGCACCGGAGCGCGCTTCGAGATCACGAGAAGGGATGCGTGGATCTGGTGACGCAGCAAGCGAAAGGGACGGACCCGTCTCTTGCTCGTCATGCAGATCCATACAAGAGCCCCGCGATGATAATGCGGGTGCGGACTGGAAATAGTTCAGACGGGAGCGAAGCATCTTAACCGTGAGCTGGTCACAATGCTCGCACCCGCCCTTCTCTATAGCCAGAACCGCGTGCTCTTCCCCCAAACAAACAAAACAGTAATCGTGTGTATCCAGCTCAGACATGGGACGGGAGCATGGAGGAACACAACGCTTACTATTTTGTTGGCTCATTTCTCCTCTTTTTTTTACTTTCAAAAACTCTTTGATGTAGCGTGAGAGAAAAAGATTTTGAGAAATGAGAAATTTTCTGCACACTGCCTGACAAAACTAACTCCTAACAAAGATCTGAGAACAGATGAGAGATAGAGAGAGTGTTTGCGTTCACACATGCACAGAATGGTCTGAAGACAAAAGACCCTGACGATGCACCTGCGGCTCATCTATTTATAGCCTCGTGTTGCGGGTGCGCGCCGATGACGTCATCGACCGAGGCTATATTACCTCCGGTTCAATTCTATCGACGTGTTACACACAATATTCACAGCTGGTCACGATTAAAGACGTTCCCAATGCGCTGAGCAGCGCAGCATCGATTGTAGCATTCGAAAGGGAACTACTGAACATGTTTCTGGTCAAAGTGTAATATACATACTCATAGACGCCATGTGATGTATTTTCAACAAAAAACAGAACTCATATTTGACCTATTGAACGTATCCTGTGCAAAGAATCCTCGATCTTGACTCAATACATAATCATCGAGTCCTTCTGATGTTTTTCAGTCATTTTTTCCATCAACAATTCAAAATATCTTGGTGGAAATGACAAATCTGGAAGGAAACCGTGTGTTTGGTGATGACTGGAGGGATGTGGACTGGACCGACATGGAAGCATATATTGGTCTGCTCCTTCTTGCAGGAGTGTATCGCTCCAACAATAAAGCCCTGTCCAGTTTGTGGGAGGCTGAAACTGGACGGGCAATTTTTCGGGCTGTCATGTCGCTAAGGAGAATCAGAAGATTGAGTAAAGTCATTCGATTTGATGACAGGGCCACAAGACCTGCACGGCGCGAAAGTGACAAGCTGGCACCCATTCGTGATGTGTGGAATTTATGGGTTGAGCGTCTCCCACTAATGTGCAACCCTGGCCTGGACATTACAGTGGATGAGTGCCTCGTGCCATTCCGAGGTCGCTGCTCCTTCAAGCAGTACATGCCCAGCAAGCCGGCGAAATATGGGATCAAAATCTGGGCAGCATGTGACGCCAGGACAAGCTATGCATGGATCATGCAAGTTTACACCGGCAAGCCAGAAAGAAAGAAATCAGGGCATGCGTGTGGTCCTTGATTTGACCACTGGTCTCCAGGGACACACAGTAACATGTGATAACTTCTTCACAATTTATGCATATGCCCTTGGCCAGGAGCTCCTGAGAAGGAAGTTGACCATGGTTGGCACAGTTAGGAAAAACAAGCCTGAACTCCCACCTGCCCTTCTGACAACGAGGGACCGAGTTTGTTTTTCCTCTATCTTTGCCTTCACTGAGACACACAGTCTTGTGTCATACTGCCCCAAAAGGCGTAAAAATGTGCTGCTGATGAGCACATGCCACAAAGATGCCAAAGTGAGTGACAGGGAGGACAAGAAGCCACAGGTTATCTTGGACTACAATCGCTGCAAAGGTGGAGTTGACAACCTTGACAAGGTATTTACAAATTTTATATTTTGATGCATTTTTTTGCAAATTTGTATTCAAAGTTGGTGACAGAGTGGCATTTCTTTTGCCAGCAGATATACTAATTTGTGTGTGTGTGTTTGTTTGGAATATTGCAGATGGTTGCAAGCTACAGTTGCAAGCGAAAAACAAATCGTTGGCCAATGGTTGTCTTCTCTACCATCCTGGATGTATCTGCCATAAATGCATTTGTGGTTTGGAGGGAGGTAAATCCATCATGGGAAAACAAGATGCTTCCAATGCTCCAGGCCCCTCCACTGAAACTCCATCATTCAAAAGAAAAAGGTGTCAGTTTGTCCACGGGCCAAGGATTCAAAAACGGATAAGCAGTGCGCAAACTGCAAAAGAGCCATTTGTGCTGCTCACACTTTCTACTTGTGCCAGATGTGCGTGGACTGATTTTTGTTCATGATACTTGTTCATTCACAACATTCTGGACTGTGCTTTTTTACCATGTGTATTATGTAATATATATATTTTTTGTAGCTTGTTATTGCTTGCATGTTCAGTGTTCAGAATGTGATTATCAAAAAATTGCATTGTTATTCAGTGTTCACTCTTCACTCATTTCTGCATATTGCTGCTATTTCTTTTTATATATTATTATATATAAAATATATATCATATATTTGTTTTTCGCATAGGGGGTTTGTTTTCTCGTTTAAACACATTGAAATCATGAACAAGCTTTAAAATGACCTATTGGTCGGTGTACTTCTAAATCCATTTCATTAACCCGTAATTGAAAAATGAACGGTTGAACACAAAAATTTGAATTTGAACTGTAGGCCTATACACCGAATGCTGCGCAAAAATATAGCCTATATTGGCATATTTTCAGGTTTTGGTTTATGACTTTTTGCCCCTTTATTAAACATTTAAAATATTCACAAATTATATGGACAAAATGGTTTTCTAAGGCCAAACACTATATTTCTAAGGCTATAGATGATTTATAGGCTATTATAGGCCTAAATGTTTCTGAAACAGTAACGAGGCATTTTAATTGTTTATTAATAAACTAGTATTTTCTAAATCGGCTGGAAACATATCTCCATCTCCGCTGTAAAGCGGATGCGCCTTTAGATAAGAAAATAATATGGATTACATAATCAGACTATTTTCTTTCGATTCGAATTTGTTCGTTTAAAAGTGGACATTTCAAGCTTTAGGCATAGGCTTGGTATTTTTTGAGACGCGATCCAGTTCACGGAGACCATAAAAGAGCGCGACTGATTGTTTTATTTTATTTGACAAAAGCACGTTTTCTTGTTATTGTGAGTTTACACAAATAAAAGTAGTTGCGAATGATGTATTGTTGCGAATGATGTTTATTTTCTATGACCAGAAATGATAGAGTAGGCCTATTTTAAGTTGTTTCCACTGTTGATAGAAAAACGGAAGTGTTCGCGCCCGCGCCTTGTGCAGCAAGCGCGCTCCACACTCCGATTATGCGCTTCTTACATGCGCTTCTTGAGGCACAGACTCACAGACGCACACTAACACACACGCAAGGTCTCTCGCTCTCTCCCTCTCTGCCGTGCGCGCGCTACACAGTTTGAACATACATATTCACATAGCCTTTCGAAAACCGGGACATTCAGTGTCCCGGGAGAGTGCATAAATTTCCCGGGACAGGTTATTAAAAAGAAGGACAATCCCGGTAAAACCGGGACAGGTGGCAACCCTAGTGTGTATGTATATATAATGTTATATATAGGCTATATATAATACATACATATAAAATATTATTAAAAATATTATATATTATATACATCAGTTACCGTAAGTTAGCTAACGTTAGTGAAGTGTTGGTCACATAAGCTATAGCTGCAATTAACCTATTATCTTCCAATAAACATTTACTAAAACTGGCTACATAAAATATAACTACAGACTAGATTCACGAGAGGTCGGCTAATGTGTGTAAGAGTAAAAAAATACAGTAATTTCATTAATTTACCAGCGAGCGTACTTCGGAAGCACTGAAAATGAATGGGGTTCAATGGAGAAACTATCAGTGTTTGGAACTATTAGCTGCTCCACGACACGCGTTACTTCCGCATTCCAAAGTTCCTATGGCGGTCTATGGGAGTGTCGCAACTCTCTCTCTTTATGGCTCTGGCCCTGACCAATGGCTTCAACCAATGAAGCCCTGACATCTGTTTCCCCGGAGCCGGACTAATCCCTCCGTACGTTCAAACGTCTTGACCCCGCCTTTGCTTCAGTTTCATTGGTTGAAACTGTAAACCAATCATTTTCCTTTCTGCCCTCAGAACATGTTTGAGTAAGTAAAACTCCCATCTGCTATTAGCAGTAGGAAATCGCATTGAAGAAGTCTCCTTCCGAACACATCGCAATATTTGGCATCAGTTCACGTGTGCCAGATGTTGGTAAGTAGTCGAAAATACACTGTCCCGTCCCAATAATGTTTGATATAATGTCTTTTCTGATGGTCGAAATGAATCAGATTAGCTCATGTTCAGTCACTGCATTATCTGTCATCTCCACGGAGGCTTTGCGTTTCATTGATTTCTAATTCAAAACAGGGTGATTAAACACTATCTGTCACGTGACGTGCCTAGGATAGGCCTAGACCTTCTATCAGTTAATCATATTCATATTAGGTTTAAAGTAAGTTAGTACAATTAGTTGCAAAGTGGTATTTGTAGTAGAATCACAGTAAAAACAACACTTACCTTGCTTTTACCACAGTAACCTTAGTTTTACTGTGATAGGTGTGGCAAAAGGACAGTAACCACAGAACTTGCCATGCTTTTACCACATTATTTGTAGTTTTAATGTGATATTTGTTGTAAATGCATATTAAACACAATACTTACCATGCTTTTACCACATTATTTGTAGTTTTAATGTGATATTTGTTTGTAAATGCATATTAACCACAACACTTACCATGCTTTTACCACATTATTTGTAGTTTTAATGTGATATTTGTTGTAAATCCATATTAACCACAACACTTACCATACTTTTATAACATTATTTGTAATTTTAATGTGATATTTGTTGTAAATGCATATTATCCACAACACTTACCATGCTTTTACCACATTATTTGTAGTTTTAATGTGATATTTGTTGTAAATGCATATTAACAACAACACTTACATGCTTTTACCACATTATTTGTAGTTTTAATGTGATTTTTGTTGTAAATGCATATTAACCACAACACTTACCATACTTTTACCACATTATTTGTAGTTTTAATGTGATATTTGTTGTAAATGCACAGTAACCACAACACTTGCCATGCTTTTAATGTCTAATAATGTAACAACAATAATTTGTAAGGTAAATCAGTAATCTTTCCATTAAATAATCCGATATATTATATATAATGATATTTTCTTTTCTCTTTTTTTCAGCTGAAAAGACCAAAAGGGCCTTTCGGACTCATTATTGTTTGAGGAGAAGTAAATGGGAGACGAAAAGCTACAAAGGCAAATAATCGCAATGGTATGTATGTGTTGGTTTTAACCCTAAATCAAACATTGTATCAAGCATTTGTTGTTTCTTAAACCTTTTCGGTAACACTTTAGAATACTGTATCTTACTCACTGCATAACTAATAAGGAATTATTGAAGAACTAGTAGGTAATTCTTCATTAACTACTTCTTCACTGCTGTTAACTACTAAGGAAGATGTGTTAACTAATCAGTATGTAATAGAATTTTATGATTGTGTTAAGTAACAGTTAGTTAATCAATAACTACTGAATTCTGTCATACCTCCTGAAGAACTACCATTAATTATCTATTAATTAAGGTTCAAGAAAAATAACTATGAAGTAACTAGTAATGAACAGTCATACACAGTAGTCACTACAATAATCCAGTTTTTTTTAGCATTGTAGTGGTGGAAGTACACAAATCAAGTACTTGAGTAAAAGTAAAGATACCCCAATAAAATATTACTCCAGTACAATTATAATTAGGCCATTTTCAAAATTACCTTAGTAAAAGTACAAAGGTAATTAATTTTTAAAGTACTTAAAAAGTAAAAAGCATATTATTATACTTAGTTCTTATACATTTTAAACTTATTTTGCACCATTCAAGTTCCGGCAATATCACGGTAGCCTACATTTTACAGTGATTTGGTGATGCAAGAGCGCGGGCATTTGCATCCTCTTCTGGAGAGTTCTCAGCGCCGCCGATTTGGTGCATTTCTTCTGCGAAATACAGGTTTGTGTACGTTTTATTTAATCTATAAAATCATTACTGTGCTGTAAATCATTTTATTTTATGCAAGGCAACATACAAGGACGCGATGTCAGTAAGCCTACCTAGCTGAGTCTGTCTTTTTTGCGTGATGGAAACGCCTGATCCCTTGCATAAAACAAATTATTTTATTCATAAATATAGTAAATCTATTTACATCAGATGTTAAATATGTTCTTAGAGCTGTGCACTGTTTGTTTATGGGCAGTGAAACGCAGGGCGGCGGTCTGAAGTTAAGCAGTTTCCCCGCCGAACACGAGCCCAGCTCCCGCAAGAGATCCAGCAACACTACGGTGGAGACGCGAGAACAGTTGATTACTTGAATTACTTTTAAAGGTTTAACTTTTGATTATAAATGTTTGTTAAACAAGTTTAAATGTAGGCAGTATACATGTTAAAACAAAATATCATCTGAAATAAAGGAAAATATCATGTAGCTTAAACGAGTCATTGTCGTGTATTTTACAAGGTGATTACGTTAATAGTGTTTTTTTAACAGTAAGTTTTATTTGAGTCAGAAGTATGTGGTAATTCTTTATTAATTACTAATGGGTTCCCTATATTTTCACTTTAGAATACTGTTTCAGGTTATAAGTAATTCCTGAAGAATTATCTAATAATTCTTTATTAATTACTAATAAGTTCCCTATATTTTCACTTTAGAACACCGTTTCAGGTTATCAGTTGCCTAATTCCTGGATAGTTATTTGATAATTCTTTATTAATTACTAATGGGTTCCCTATATTTTCACTTTAGAATACTGTTCCAGGTTCTAAGTAATTCCTGAAGAATTATCTAATAATTATTTATTAATTACTAATAAATTCCCTATATTTTCACTTTTGAACACTGTTTCAGGTTATAAGTAGCCTAATTCCTGGATAATTATTTGATAATTCTTTATTAATTACTAATGGGTTCCCTGTATTTTCACTTTAGAATACTGTTCCAGATTATAAATAATTCCTGGAGAATTATCTAATAATTATTTATTAATTACTAATAAGTTCCCTATATTTTCAGTTCCCCTCAGTTGTTGCCTAAAATACATGCATTTACTCAATGGCATTATATGCTGAGGAAAACAGACACACACAGTACTGTATATAAAATATAAAAACTAATCTGAGGTTAGTTTTGTATGACTGTTCATTAGTTACTACTTAGTTATTTTTCTTGAACCTTAATTAGTAGATAATTAATGGTAGTTCTTCAGGAGGTATGCCAGAATTCATTAGTTATTGATTAACTAACTGTAACTTAACACAATCATAAAATTCTATTACATACTGATTAGTTAACACATCTTCCTTAGTAGTTAACAGCAGTGAAGAAGTAGTTAATGAAGAATTACCTACTAGTTCTTCAATAACTCCTTATTAGTTATGCAGTAAGTAAGATACAGTATTCTAAAGTGTTACCACCTTTTCTTACAAAACTATGTTTGCCCAATCAGTACAAACATAGTCTCAAAGCCTTAATAATTCACAAGATTTAACAAGTTGTCAAATTCGTACAATACTTGTACATAATCATGCAGCTTTTACTCCTAGTGCTGTCAATGGCTAGTGCCTCAATTCCTGTACATATTTATCACCATATTTGTAAATCAGTTGCGCACCTTCTTGGAAAGTAGTCGGATGTCCCATACACTGTCAGAAAAGTTTATATTAATTGCATTGTATTCATTAAAATTATTACAAATTGGACCCTGTCTGTTGATGTTCCAATGATACATGATGTCTCTCCACAACTCATAACCTTCCTCTGTTTGCAAGAGTGGAAAAGCTAATTTGACTTGTCACATGACATCAGATACTCGATTATTTTGTAGTAATCAGATCAGTTACAGTGCTGATAACTGTCCCGTTTGCATGTAAATCATGTTATTTTTAAACGAGTTTATATGATTTAATTGCTTGCTATTAAAGACATACTTGTTTTCATAGAAATGACCACATATCAGTGAGCTTATTACATAAATGCATTTAACATTTAATTATGCAATACTCCTTACAGAAAAATATCCCACAGTTATGGATAAACTCACAACATCATCATCAAGTCCTGTGCTGGGCACATTGGGCAACAAGTGTCCTCCAAACGTATTCGACCCGTGGCCAAGTTCTCCACATCTACCCATGGGACACTGACATTCTTCAGGTGTTCGTGAAACATCTGTCTCCATGTCTTCCTTGGTCTTCCCTGTCTCCTGCATACTCCTGGTGGTGTCCACTTCATAACTGTCTTTGGCTGGTGTTGTTTGGGCATGTGTAGGATGTGTCAGCGAGGTGCTCCCTTTGCTCTGTCACAGTTTCTGAAAGTCTTCATGTGGACAGGGCCGGTTCTAGACATTGGGAGGCCCTAGGCAATATTCATGTTGGAGGCCCCCCACCCCCAATAAAAAACTCTTGAAACAAATATGATTCCTAACCTTTTAATTTATACAACATTTAATTTTAAATGTTGTATATTTTTACTTACACAGTACATAAGTTTGGACACATTACTATTTTTAATGTTTTTGAAAGAAGTCTCTTATGCTCATCAAGCCTGGATTTATTTTATCAAAAATACAGAAAAATAATATATAGTGAAATATTATTAAAATTTTAAATAATGGTTTTCCTATTTTACTATACTTTAAAATATATTTCTGTGATGCAAAGCTGAATTTAGTGTCACGTGATCCTTCAGAAAACTTTATAATATTCTGATTTATTATCAAATGTTAGAAATGGTGCTTAATATTGTGGTTAAACAATATTGCTTAAACCTGTGATACTTTTTTTCAGGATTTTTTTGATTATTAAAAAGTTGTTTTAAAAAAGTCTTCACTATCACTTTTTATATATTTAACACATCCTTGCTCAATATTCCTGTTTTTTCTGTATTTTTGATCAAATAAATGCTGGCTTGTAGAGCATAATAACAAACTTCTTTCAAAAACATTACAAATAGTAATTGGTCCAGACTTTTTACAATAGGCATATGGTATGTACATATTAATGTATGTATGCCCACACTATGCCCTGAAGAAGGCTCCATGCCGCTACGCGTGGATGTTTAAAAGTTGTCCGTTTAGGACGTCATTTTTGCAATAAAGACATTTTAATTAAAGGTGCTCTATGGAACTTTTAGCGGCCTCTAGTGGTGATGTTTCAGATTGCAACAAGAGCGCTCGTGCTCGTGTGCTCGTGTGCGTGTGCGATCTCAGGAGCGAGCATTCACTACCGGCCACACGGAGACTTTCAACGCAACGGCGAAAGCATCACACAACATGCTGGAAACTCATGTAAACTCCCACTGCAACGTTACAATAATAGGCCACTTTTATCAGCTTGACGTTGAACTAATGCTCCATGCTCGTACCATGATAACGTTACATTGACTGCATTTAGCCGACATGTGATGTTATCTAGCTTAGCCTACGGCATTTCACTAACTATTCGTGTATCTTTCACAATCAACAATGTCAACATAGGTGAATGTATAATATGATAACGAAAACGGTTAGTGAACTAGACTGAACAATGTCAGTGTAACAGTAAGACAGTAGGAAGTAACATTACTGTACTGAACGTGTCTGGAAATGTTTATTATAAACAATATGATAGTGGGATGAATTACGTTATAGCGTAACGATCTATAACGTAGATCTAGAAGCCTACATAAAACAAGTATCCTAAAGCACCTTTTCTTATCCTGGAACAGTCTTTTGCATTCATTCCATGTCTCATGTAGTTTACCTTGCTATTTCATTTGAGTTTACTAATAATTCAAAAGCTCTGCCGATGTTGATCCGTGTTTTCGTCCTGAGTCGATCAGAATCACGTTTGGCCTGACGAGCTTCAGCAGATAAAACTTTGTTTTGTTTTTTATATTTATGTGGAGTTAGTGTTGGAGTGTGTGTTGTGCTGGAGGCAGGTCGTTTTTGAGTGTTATCAGACTCCATGTCGTCAGCTGCAGTGCCGTCGGTCGCATAGACTGTATATAAGGAGAGAGGCTCGGGAGCGCGCATGCACGTCACATCCGATGGATTTCGCGGTAAATCCGACCCGGAGACTTCACATATAAATATGAATATTGGCCTTCAGAGGTAATAGCAAAACCCGACAAGTGGATCATTGTAATGTGTGATTACAACCCCTTCACACACAGGCAATAAAAAAAGGATTCATTTTAGAAGAAAAGTTCCATATAGCACCTTTAAGGAGTGCCTCGGTTATCAGAGAATTCTTTCTCTACACTGTCTATTTAAAAATGTTGTAGTGTGTTGGCTTTTTAACTTTGAATACAAACGTCTTGTCTTTTACTTTTGTAGCGTTTTTAGTCAGCTCCCGACGCGATGTTATTCATTGTACGCGCAAATTCAAAGCGTCGCGTCTGGGCACGTTAATGACGCTCGCGCTCTTTTAAACACGTAATAAAGCGGTGAATCATTTTCCCAGAAATGACGCTAATCTACAGTACAAGTTTATATTTAGAATATATTGCAATCCCTCCAAAATAGATGACGACAACGCACACACCTGCATTACGAGCTGTGCTTCTTTGCGTGCCTATTTAGGCTTTTGCTTCGCAGCACCTGATGGATGCGTCCGTTACACACAATTTCAGAAGCCGGCACCCGCTTTGAAACGGAAACATGAATTGGTTTAACTGCAGATGAGTGACAATTCAACAATATCCAATGAACAATGAGGCTAGTATTTCTGCCCGTCTGGTGGACTATATAGGGGATGTTACGGTTATGGAGGCCCCTCCTCAAAGCCCGAGGCCCTAGGCAATCGCCTGCTCTGCCTATAGCTAGCGCCGGCCCTGCATGTGGAGTCCCACTCCTATAATCTCTGATATATGCAGAACCAATATTTAAAATAGTCATTTATCTTTTTCCATATTGTTAAAGAATTTTGTTTTCTCGTTTCATCTTCATAAACTGTACTTGAGGTCTGCCTAATGCCTTTATCAAACAAGCGTCAGTGCTCATTCAGGAGTTTTGGTAAAGGACATATTCATTGACATCCATTAGTTCTAGTCATGCAGCGACTTCATGATGTATGAGTCAAATGTATATTTCTGCAAGTGTATATAGCAGGTGTATGTCCGAACAATTGAAGATAGTGAGAGTGTTCAGGAAAACCTTTTGAAAACAATCAATCTTTATGGAATTCTGTTTGGTGCTGAAAGAGTATTAGGCAAGGCAAGGCAAGGCAAGGCAAGTTTATTTATATAGCACATTTCATACACAATGGTAATTCAAAGTGCTTTACATAGAAGAAATTAAAATAATCAAAACAAATAAGAATAATTAAAACAGTTTAGAATAAAAAATAAATTACAGTAAAAACAGTCGGACGAACAGTGGCACAGTGCTCATTCAGTAAATGCATAGCTAAACAGATGTGTTTTGAGTCTGGATTTGAAT
Source organism: Rhinichthys klamathensis goyatoka (assembly GCF_029890125.1). Lineage (NCBI taxonomy): Eukaryota > Metazoa > Chordata > Actinopteri > Cypriniformes > Leuciscidae > Rhinichthys > Rhinichthys klamathensis. The sequence goes on from NW_026606637.1 coordinate 768,598, forward strand.
GTAACTACTGTAGGAGCACATCGGATCTCTTCTGGAAGCTGGTTCCAGCTGCGGCTGGCATAATAGCTAAAAGCAGACTCTCCTTGCTTAGAGTGAACCCTTGGTATTTCTAGCTGATGTGATCCTAATGATCTGAGTGATCTGTTGGGTTTATATTCAGTGAGCATATCTGCAATATATTGAGGTCCTAGCCCATTAAAAGATTTATATACCAGTAATAATACTTTAAAGTCAATCCTAAATGTAACTGGGAGCCAGTGTAGAGACCTGAGGACTGGTGTGATGTGTTCATATTTTCTGGTTCTGCTCAGGATCCTGGCAGCAGCGTTCTGTATGAGCTGCAACTGTCTTATGGTCTTTTTAGGAAGTCCAGTGAGGAGTCCATTACAATAATCCACCCTGCTGGTGATAAAAGCATGCACAAGTTTCTCTAAGTCTTGATTGGAAACAAAGCATCTAATTCTTGCAATATTTTTCAGATGATAGTATGCTGATTTAGTTATTGCTTTGACATGACTACTGAAACTAAGGTCTGACTTTAGAGACACACCAAGATTCCTGACGTGATTTTTAGTTGTTAGACCCCTAGCGTCAAGGTATGCATTCACCTTGAGAACTTCATCTTTGTTTCCAAACGCAATGACTTCAGTTTTGTCTTTGTTTAACTGAAGAAAGTTTTGGCACATCCAACTGTTTACTTCATCAATGCATTGGCACAGGGAGTCAATGGGGCTGTAGTCGTTAGGCGATAGGGCTAAGTAGAGCTGTGTGTCGTCTGCATAGCTGTGGTAAGAGATTCGGTTCTTTCTCATTATTTGGCTCATTGGGAGCATATATAGGTTGAACAGGAGTGGTGCAAGAATTGAGCCTTGAGGGACTCCGCATGTCATGGACGTCCACTCAGACTTATGGTCTCCTATACTCACATAATAACCTCTCCCTTCTAAGTATGACCTGAACCATTTTAGGACTATCCCAGAAAGCCCCACCCAGTTTTCCAGCCTGTCAAGAAGTATGTCGTGATCGACAGTGTCAAATGCAGCACTGAGGTCGAGTAGTACCAGCACTGATAATTTCCCTGTATCAGTATTTAAGCGAATATCGTTTATTATCTTTATGAGAGCTGTCTCTGTGCTGTGATGCGATCGGAAACCAGATTTAAAATTGTCAAAGTATCCATTCGAGATTAAGAATTTGTTCAGCTGATTGAAGACAACTTTTTACAATGATCTTGCCTATAAAAGGAAGATTTGAGATCGGTCTATAGTTGCTTAATATAGTCTTATCCAGATTGTTCTTTTTCAGGAGGGGCTTGACAACTGCAGTTTTCAGGGAGTTTGGAAAACTACCAGAAAGAAGTGAGGCATTAACCACTTTTAGGAGATCTGCTTCTAAACTGTTTAACACACTTTTGAAGAAAGATGTGGGAAGTGCGTCAAGGGCGCAGGTTGATGTTTTAAGGTGCTGTACGGTTTCTTCCAAAATTTTGCCATCAATTTCTTCGAAAACAGACATAGTAACTACATTCTCAGGTTGTGGTCTGATCTGTCTGACCCCAGTGCGGCTCAATGATGTGCTGATCACCTTTCTGATATTCTTAATTTTCTCAGAGAAGAAAGAAGCAAACTCACTGCACTTGCCGTCTGAGAGCATTTCACTGGGAATTTGGCTTGGGGGGTTTGTCAGTCACTCTACAGTAGCAAAAAGAGTGCGTGTGTTGTTTAAGTTGCTGTTTATAATATTTGAGAAGAAAGTCTGTCTAGCTTTGCCTAGTTCAATATTAAAAGCATGGATGCTGTCTTTGTAGATGTTATAATGGACTACAAGTTTTGTCTTCCGCCACATGCGCTCTGTTTTTCTGCATGTTCTTTTCATATTTTGCACAGCTGTTGAGTTTCTCCAAGGTGCTTTTTGTCTACCACTCTTCCTGACTTTCACAGGAGCAATATCATCTATTACACCTTTAACCTTTGAGTTAAAAGAATCAAGGAGAAAATCAACAGAGTCAGCAGATATGCTTGGTTTTAAAGATATGGCCTTCATAAATAGCACACTAGTGTTCTCCTTTAAGCATCTCTTCTTGACAGACACAGATCTAGTTTCAATGGCAGGAGAGATCAATATATCAAAGAAAATACAGAAATGATCAGACAGTGCTACATCCTTAATAACAATCGATGAGATGTTTAGACCCTTACTGATAAGTAAATCTAGAGTGTGTCCACGATTGTGTGTGGGACCATGTACATGCTGAATCAGATCAAAAGTTTTTAAAACAGTTTTGATTTCTTCAGACCGGTGGCTGACAAACAAACAAACAAACCGGCGGGTGTGTCATGGGCCATGGATCCCAAGGGGAAAAAGAGAAAGATAGCTGAGCACTCCCAACGCAATAGAGTGCGGCGCGGGACTAGATTTGATGGCCGAGTGCGAGCGCGGGCGCGTGCGGTAATGCACTCACTCTACTAAAACAAAATAGAAACGATTTACAGGCCAGAATTTCTATTCATAACGTGTTTGCAGCGTTGAGCGATATAGCCAATCACAGACATATGTGTTGATTTCTTGAACGCAATGGCCAATCAGAAGCATTCAAGATAGACTCCCCTCACCGCTCAAAACTGACGTTTTTGTTCAGTGCTGAATTCTGTATGCTGGCAAATCCTCTAATTATAACGAACAAAGTGTGGATATTATGAAAGATTCATTGTGCAGTCAGCTTCATTGATAATAACAGAGATGTGTGAGATCGCTGTTGTGAATCACCAGACTCAGAGAGATCCATTTGCAGCGTAAAGTTTAATAACAGATTAGTCAGACAGGCAGGGGTCAAAGACAGCAAACACAGCACTGGAGACAAGGCTTAATCGAGGTCGAATTACCAGGCAGAAGATCAGGGCAGGCAGAAAACAGGCAGAGGTAACGTGGGCAGGCAGCAGGCAAGGAGAAATCCAAGACAAAAGGGGTCGATAAACAGTCAGGCAGTCACTGGGTAATAATGCTCGGTAGTGTTCACAAAAGCAAAACAAAACTTCGCACTGAGAGCTGTGCATGGTGCAGTTAAATAGCCCGGTAGATGGGCTGCAGCTGGGCATGGTGATCAGAGTCAGTGATGAGGCTTATGGGAAATGTAGTGCGAGTATGAGAGTCAATATTCGGGTGAGGGCTCCCTCTGCTGGCCAGGGAGGGAGGTTGCGGAGTCCGGGATTGTGACAGAGCCCCCTCCCTGCGAGCGACTCCTGGCGTGAGGCGCCTGACGACGTCGGGGTCTTCCACGTGGTCGTGGAGCCGGTTTGGTGGGATGGGCCTGGTGGAAGTCTGTAATCAGGCTGGGGTCCAGGATGTCTGTGGCGTCTACCCACGAACGTTCCTCAGGGCCATATCCTTCCCAATGAACCAGGTACTGCAGGGAACTGCCCCGACGTCTGGAATCCACGAGCTCCTGAACTTGATAGACCTCATCGCCCTCCACTTGGATGGGCTGGGGGCTCTGGTCTCGGGATCTCCCCTCCTCCCTCTCGTTGGGCCCATCAGCGGGTTTGAGTAGAGAGACATGGAAGGTAGGAGCGAGACGATAGTGATTAGGCAAGTCGAGACGGAAAGAGACTGGTGTGATCTGCTGTGTGATCTTAAATGGACCCACATACCTGGGACTGAGTTTTTTGCAGGGGAGTCGCAGGCGGAGATCTCGGGTCGACAGCCAGACCCACTGGCCCGGGTGGTATTCCGGCCCCGGCCGACGACGACGGTTAGCCTGTTCCCTCTGACGGCGAACCGCTCGTTGGAGATGGGTATGGGCTTGGTTCCAGGTCTCCTCGCTGCGCTGTAGCCAATCGTTCACGGCTGGAACATTTGTGGGTTCTCCTGACCACGGGAAGAGTGGTGGTTGAAAACCCAGGACACACTGAAAGGGTGTAAGGCCGGAGGAGTGCTTCCGGATAGAATTTTGGGCGTACTCTGCCCAGAACAGGTAACGACTCCAATCCTGTTGGTGCTGATGGCAATAGGAGCGCAGGAATCGGATTACCTCCTGGTTCATGCGTTCGGCCTGCCCGTTGGATTGAGGATGATACCCAGACGTTAGACTGATGTTGACCTGAAGGGTCGTGAAGAAGGCTGACCAAACTTGAGATGTGAACTGGGGTCCTCGATCGGAGACTATGTCTTCTGGCAGGCCGTAGAATCGGAACACTTGATTGCAGAGGTGTTCGGCGGTCTGCAGCGCTGTGGGGAGTTTTGCGAGGGGAATTAGGCGACAGGCCTTGGAGAACCGGTCGATAACGGTGAGGATGGTGGTGTGACCTTCGGAAACAGGGAGATCGGTAATGAAGTCGATGGCAATGTGCGACCATGGGCGCTGTGGAATGGGAAGCGGTTGTAACAGACCGGCAGGTAGTTGACGTGACGACTTCTGGGTATTACAGATCCTGCAGCGTTGGACGTGGGTTGTGGTATCGGAGACTAAGGAGGGCCACCAATAACGGTTTTGGAGTAGCTGGATGGTGGCCGTGATTCCTGGATGCCCCGAGCTAGGTAGGGCATGAACGAGTTCCAGGACCTGGTTCCGGAGGGACTCGGGGACAAAGACTCGGTTGGGCGGACAGCCGGATGGGATATCAGCACGGGAGTTGATCTGTTCAATCTCGGTCTCAATGTCCCACTGGATGGGAGCGACAATGAGGTTGGGAGCCAGTACTGTCTTGGGGTCTTGTGGTGTGAATTCTAGGTCGTCTTGGCGTGACAAGGCATCTGCCTTGGTATTCTTGGAGCCTGGACGATAAGTGACAGTGAAGTGGAAACGGGTGAAGAAGAGCGACCAACGAGCTTGCCTGGGATTTAGCCTCTTAGCAGTACGTAGATACTCCAGGTTCTTATGGTCGGTGAGAACGATGAACGGATGGACAGCACCCTCGAGCCAATGCCGCCACTCTTCGAAGGCTGCCTTCATGGCCAGGAGTTCCCGATCACCCACATCATAATTTCTTTCGGCGGCATTCAACTTACGGGAGTAGTATGCACAGGGGTGCAACTTGGGTGGCGAACCTTGGCGTTGTGAAAGGATGGCCCCTAGAGCGGTGTTTGAGGCGTCCACCTCGACTATGAACGGTAGACCGGGGTCAGGATGGTGCAGGATGGGTGCTGTGGTAAAGCGTTGTTTGAGCTGGTTAAATGCCTGGGTGGCAGGCTCATTCCACGGAAGACGATGTGTTCCTTTCTTCACCAGAGAGGTGAGTGGATTTGCCACGGCACTGAAGTTCCTTATGAACCGTCGGTAGAAGTTGGCAAACCCTAGAAAGCGTTGCAGCTCTTTCAGGGTTGCGGGTCGTGGCCAATCGCGGACTGCCCTGACCTTGCCCTCGTCCATAGCAACTCCGTCCGGGCTGATGACATACCCCAAGAACGAAACGGAGGTCTGGTGGAACTCACACTTCTCCAGTTTGGCGTACAGATGGTGGTGAATGAGTCTCTGAAGGACGGCCCGAACGTGCTGCACATGGTTTGTGAAGGTGTCAGAGTAAATCAGGATGTCATCGATATACACTATTACTGTACGGTGGAGCATGTCTCTGAAGACGTTGTTGATGAATGACTGGAAGACGGACGGACTGTTCGCCAGGCCAAACGGCATGACCAAGTACTCGTAGTGCCCTGTGTTGGTTGAGAAGGCCGTTTTCCACTCGTCCCCCTCCCTGATGCGGATGAGATTGTACGCACAACGTAGATCGAGCTTGGTGTAGTACTTGGCTGTACGGAGTAATTCCAAGGCGGCTGGTACCAGCGGGAGCGGATAGCGAAACTTTACAGTGATGTCATTCAGGGCACGGTAGTCAATGCAGGGTCGGAGGCCTCCGTCCTTCTTCTGGACAAAGAAGAAACCGGCGGATGCCGGAGACGTGGAAGGTCGAATGAAGCCCTTTGCAAGCTCCTCCTCAATGTATCTCCTCATAGCTTCGGACTCTGGTTGGGAGAGAGGAAAGATACGACCCTTGGGAGGTACGGATCCGGGTAGCAGATCGATGGCACAGTCACTGTCACGATGAGGTGGGAGCTGTGAGGCTCCTGCTTTACTAAAGGCCTCTGCCAGATCGTGGTATTCGGAAGGGAGGTCGTTCAGGTTAGCCCTCTCCACTGGCACAGAGATGACTTGGATGGAAGAAGGAGCAACAGGAGCGAGGCACTTAGAGTTACAGTGTGCGCCCCAACGGACAATCTGGTTGGTTCTCCAATGGATCTGAGGATTGTGTTTACGGAGCCATGGCAGGCCTAGGATCACAGGGGTGCGTGGACCGTGGAAGACATAGAACTGAATAACCTCGAAGTGGAGCGCCCCTGTCTGCAGCTGGAGCTCTTGGGTGAGATGGGAAATGTGACCGGAGCCTAATGGCCTTCCGTCGATGGCTTCGACTGCAAGAGAAGAAGGGCAACGGATTAGTGGAACGTTGTGTTGTCGGGCAAAATCTGCAGAAATAAAGTTTCCGGCGGCACCAGAGTCTACCAGAGCTCTGGTGGGAACCCGCTTGCCGTTCGTCGTGATCACAATGGGCACAAACACAGACGAGGTGGGGTGTAGTGCTTCGAGGTCTGGACTCACCGGTCGAGAAGCGGTGGAACGAGGTCTGGATGGACAGGAGATGCGGAGGTGACCAGCCTCGCCACAGTATAGACACAGGTGAAGCCGGACTCTTCGATCTCTCTCCTCCGTGGGCAGATGGTAGGCGTTGATCTGCATAGGTTCGGGTTCATCAGCGCGAACGGGGGTCGCGGCCCGAGTGGCTTGAACAGTGCGATGAGCAGGGATGGTGCGGTGACTCGCTCTGCGAGATCGCATGAGATTGTCAATCTGGATCGTGAGATTTATGAACTGGTCGAGGTTCCTGCCCTCATCACGACAGGCTAATTCAGACTGCAGATCATGGTTCAGGCCTCTTCTGAAGATTACCTTGAGCGTATCGTCATTCCAGGAAGTTTGTGCGGCCAGGGTGCGATGCGTGAGAGCATATTCGGCAGCGGTTAATTTTCCCTGCATGAGCTCCAGTAAGCGATCGCCCGCGCTCTTTCCCTCCCTGGAGTGCTCGAAGACCTCCCTGAGGCGTTGAAGAAACACTGGAAAGGACGGAAATGCTGAACCATCGACTCTCCATACAGCCGTCATCCATTCCAACGCCCTCCCCGTCAGTAACGAACACATGAAGGCAATCTTCCCTGCATCGTTCGAATACAGCGCTGGTTGTTGCTCGATGTACAGTGAGCATTGGAGAATAAAGCCCTTACATTTGTCGGGATCCCCGTCAAACTTTTCTGGGAGCGCTAGACGAGGAGACGCGGTGGGCGGGGCCAGTGCGGGGCTGACAGCAGCGGCAACGGCTTGTGTGGGTGGTGGCACTGGTGACGAGGCTTGGAGACCTCGAACAGCTTTGACCAGCTCATCCATCAGTGAGGTGAGATGACTTAGCTGATGATGGTGGGCAGCGATTTGGTCAGCTTGGGCTGAATAGGCGGCAGACAAGGTTGACATTGCTGCTGGATCTGGTTGTGGCGAAGTTTTCTGTTGTGAATCACCAGACTCAGAGAGATCCATTTGCAGCGTAAAGTTTAATAACAGATTAGTCAGACAGGCAGGGGTCAAAGACAGCAAACACAGCACTGGAGACAAGGCTTAATCGAGGTCGAATTACCAGGCAGAAGATCAGGGCAGGCAGAAAACAGGCAGAGTCCGTGAACCAGGCAGTGGTAACGTGGGCAGGCAGCAGGCAAGGAGAAATCCAAGACAAAAGGGGTCGATAAACAGTCAGGCAGTCACTGGGTAATAATGCTCGGTAGTGTTCACAAAAGCAAAACAAAACTTCGCACTGAGAGCTGTGCATGGTGCAGTTAAATAGCCCGGTAGATGGGCTGCAGCTGGGCACGGTGATCAGAGTCAGTGATGAGGCTTATGGGAAATGTAGTGCGAGTATGAGAGTCAATATTCGGGTGAGGGCTCCCTCTGCTGGCCAGGGAGGGAGGTTGCGGAGTCCGGGATTGTGACAATCGCGATGAACTGTCAGCTTTTTAGGAATTATTAAGAGAGCGCACTTTGCGCGCATTCAGTCATGGCAAACAATGCACACAGTAAACTGCTTGCTTTTATGTTAAATTAACAGTGGTTTGTGTTTTAATGCTTTAATAACAAATAATTTATCAGGAGGATGTATGGTGGCGACACGTAGGCTAACTTGAAAGTATTTGGAGGTACAGAAAAAAGTCTATTTGCGGGCGGGAGCGGGACAAAACATAAATGTTGCGGGCGGGAGAAAGAAAGTTGAGAACGTCAGTTATAACGACCCACGCATTAAAAAATGGTCGGGTTAAAATCGGGCTCGGGCTCATAATTACGTTTAATGTGTCGGGCCGGGCCGGGCTTGATTTTTTTGGCCCGATCTAAGCTCTAATTTGTAGCCTACTTATCATTTTGATACTAATAAAGCTAATATAACACTTACAGCATGTGTTGCCTTCATTATAAGGCTTATATAAAGCTTTTAATTTTTTGCGGCTCCAGACAGATTTTTTGTTTTTTGGGTCCAATATGGCTCTTTCAACATTTTGGGTTGCCGACCCCAATAAGCAAATTTGTGTCACGATCATATGAATCCAACGTTTTTGGATGGTAACCACACAAAGGAGTCTTTTTGTTTTTAAATGTGAGTTTTATAATTTAATTAGAAGCAATACATATTTAACAGCCCAAATATTAAATATTTAAGGAATCTATCCCTGCAGCCGGAACCGGAAGAGATCTGTCATCATTTACCATAATTGGGCAAGTAAGTGTGACGCATCTGTTCAGCTGGGTTGTTATTGGCTGTGACTTTATCGCAGAACTCGCTGTGATTGGACTATCTTTTAATCCATATAAAACAGCTCTTCATGGTACAAAGTATGTTTTGGTGTTGTTATTATTACGTTAGTTATACATTAAGGTAACTAGAAAGTGTCTCTAAGTTGTGAGAAATTTCTCCTTTACCGAGATCCCAACCCTAACCTAAGCATGTCTGCACATTTCAATGAACTACAGCACAATGTTTCCTGTTCCATTGATATAATGACAGAGATATGTGGGTAATGTAGTTTAAAACGTTTAGTAATGAAACAGTAAATGTTAAATAAATAATACCTTTAATGGGCAACTGGATATCTAAATTTGTTAATTGTGCAAACCTTTATGATATATATGAGGGATAGGTTGAAATTTGATATTTTACTGTGAGCACTTTTAAAATAACCTTTGCGCCAGCTTGCCATATATGTCTGAAAACTGTGCCCAACATTATTTAGTAAACATAGGATTAGCAGTTCCCTTTCGAACGGTCACTTCGTATTGCGTAGCTATACGCAGTGGGGAACTCCTTTTCCTCGATTTACTGAAGCCTTAATGTAAAGCGCATTTGCAGCTGCACAGCCGAACATGAGCGTCTGGCTCGCTCATAGGCTGTGCTGCGGCAACTGCATATCCAATGGCGCGGGCGCCTCTGACGTGCGACCAATGAGATCACTCTGTGTCATACACGTCAGAGCCCGCCTAGGGGGCGTGTCCTCAGACTATATTAGTCCCCGAATTCGCCATTATAGCAGATTTTACTCCTTCAGCGACAAACTTCACGTCTCTGACCATTTATTGAAACCTTCGCCGTCGAACAAACCTTCAGCCTGAGCAAGCTACAGTTCAGCAGACGACACTTTCAACCGTGTTTCTCCTGACGCCGTCTCTCCTGTGGCTATCCGGCGATATCCTTTCATTATTATTGCATTTCTTGTGTGTTTTTTCTGTAACTAGTTGTTCTAATGCCTCGTGTCAAGACCTGCACCACGTGCGGATGCAAGCTGCACGAGGCAGACGAACACGCTGACTGCATTCCTTGCCTGGGACTTCACCACGCGGAGAATGCACTGTCTGCCGGCAGATGTGCGGCCTGCGAGAGCATGCCCATCTCCGTGCTGCGAACTCGGCTAGCCCTCTCCCGGGATGGCGACGCCGCCTCAACCCTACTTCAGCCGAAGAAGAAGAAGCGCCGCAGCCAACGGCAACCGGAGAGCATGGATGTTAGTGAACGCACGCCGGCCACGTCCCCGCGTGCCTCACTCTCTCCAGCTCCTTCATCTCCGGTCCTGTTCGAGGGAGATCAGCGCCCCCCCACGTGGCGGGCCTTATCTCCTTCGGCGGGTCCAGCGAGCACGACGACACCCTGTCGATCGTCGTGTCTGAGGAAGAATGGCCGGGCTCTTTCGACCCCGTCATGGCTTCCCAGCCGACGCCCAGCGCCCCTGCTACCAGGACTAACTCCGACGCGGAAATGCTTCGGATCCTGACGCAGGCCGTAGCGGACCTCGAGCTCGAGTGGGCCGCGCCCGCTGAACCCCCTCCAAGTCGGCTGGATGGCTGGTTTCTGCCGGGGCATCAACAGGCCCCTCGTCACAAGCCAGCGCCATTTTTTCCTGAAATACACGAGGAGCTCACCAAGGCCTGGCGCACTCCGTATTCTACACAAGGCCCCGCAGTTTCCGCGACGCTCTCCTCCGTGGACGGAGCAGTGGAAAAGGGCTATGAGTCGTTGCCGCCCCTCGAAGAGGCGTTGGCTGCTCATCTCTGCCCGAACACAGCCGCTAGCTGGCGAGCTAGGGCTGTTCATCCCAACAAGCCGTGCCGTAGCACTTCAGCCCTCGCTGGACGCGCGTATTCCGCCTCCGGTCAGGCTGCATCGGCCCTGCACACGATGTCCGTGCTGCAGGTCTACCAGGTCAAACTCCTCCGGTCTATGGACGAGGCTGGCCCGGACTCTGAGGCCTTTCGGGACCTGCGAAGCGCCACGGACTTGGCCTTGAGAGCTACCAAGGCCACAGCACAGGCTATCGGGAGGAATATGGCGAGTTTGGTCGTGCTTGAGCGCCACCTCTGGCTTACCCTCACTGACATCAAGGACGCGGAGAGAACGAGGTTCCTCGACGCCCCAGTATCCAGCACTGGCCTCTTCGGCCCGGCGGTGAAGGGGTTCTCGGAGAGATACACCGAGGCACAGAAAGCGTCCCAGGCCATGCGTCACTTCTTGCCTAAACGCTCTAGCTCGGCGTCGAGTGCTCACAAGCCAGCCCCGTCGACGCCTCGGCCAGCAAAGCCCGCGAAACAGGCCTCTCAGCCCCGCCCTGCGGCTGATGCCCAGCGCCAGCCGAGAGCAACCAAGCGCTTCCCGCTTCCCCGACGCCAAGGCCCGAGACCAAGCGCCGCGCCCCACTCAGCGCCGCCAAAGTCGTCCTAGCACGCAGAGGAAAGAGAGAGGGCACGGGTCCCGCGCTCGCCGGACCACCCTCGAAGAAGCCGAGAAAACTTCCCACAGCCCCCTGTTCAGTTCAGGCGGCTGGGGATTTTATTACTGCAAAAAGGCCCGCAACAGTAAGCGCGTTCTTGCAAACAAACGCCGTTTTCACGGCGACCCAAATAAAGCACAAAAAGAGCATGTTTCACAAACACAACACATGGGTTCACGGTCCCCCTCCATCAGGTGGCCCCTCCCCCGTTGTAATACTGACTTCCCCACACGCAAATGCTTGTACAGTCAGTCCAATACTCAATGTGTGCACAAATCACAATATAAGGGTATCAGGTCCCCCTTCACTAGGCGGCCCCTCCCCTGTTGTAACACTGACTTCCCCACACGCAAATGCTTGTATAGTCAGTCCAATACTCAATATGTACAAAAATCACAATATAAGGGTACCAGGTCCCCTTGCATTAGGCGACCAGCCCCAATCTGTGTGTCAAGCCCTAGCCACACGGGTGCTAGCCTGGCAAGCTATCCCCGGTATGTCGAGTTGGGTCATAAACACTATAAAACGAGGTTACTCGCTCCAATTCGCTCGCAGACCCCCAAAGTTTCAGGCGGTTCTCGAGACTTCGGTCACGTGCTTCGCACCGAAGTACAGAATCTTTTAGCAAAAGGGGCGATAGAATTAGACCCCCCCGCGCTGAAACATATGGGTTTTTACAGCCGCTATTTTCTGATTCCGAAAAAAGACGGCGGTCTCAGACCCATTCTAGATTTGAGACATTTGAACAAAGCTCTCATGAGGCGGCCGTTCAAAATGTTAACTGTCAAACATATCCTCGCGCAAGTGCACCCGGGGGATTGGTTTGTCACAATGGATCTGAAAGATGCTTACTTTCACATTCAAATAAATCCTCGCCACAGGCCATTCTTGAGATTCGCCTTCGAGGGCCAGGCTTATCAATACACCGTTCTGCCGTTCGGTCTATCTCTGGCACCCCGCACATTCACGAAGTGTGTGGATGCAGCTCTTTCTCCTCTGAGACATCAAGGAGTGCGCGAATTAAATTATCTCGACGACTGGCTGGTGCTGGCACAGTCGAGAACCGAGCTATTAGCTCACAGGGATTTGATTCTCGGCCATCTAAAATGCCTGGGTTTCACAATCAATGTTTCAAAAAGCAAACTAACCCCCAGCCAGAGCGTGATCTTTCTGGGCACAGTTTTAGACTCGAGAGCTATGACAGCGCGACTCACGCCAGAGCGCGCGCTCTAGGTGCGAGCGCTTGCAGGCACTTTCAGAGCGCGCGAGCGCGTGCCACTGAAGAGATTTCAGAAACTGCTTGGTCTCATGGCAGCTGCATCGCCAGTACTCCACTTGGGATTACTGCGCATGCGCCCGCTGCAGCATTGGCTGAAACGCCGCGTGCCAACTCACGCATGGCAGTCAGGCAGCTTGCGTATTATGGTGAATCACGGTTGTTTAAGAACCCTGATTCCCTGGCGGGCTCAGAACTGGTACCACAAGGGGGTGACAATGGGAACATTTTCCAGGAGGAAAGTGGTTCTTACAGACGCGTCCAACCTGGGTTGGGGAGCGCTGCACAAGGGCATGCCTGCATCCGGCCTCTGGTCGAGCACGGAGCAGAGCTTACATATCAACTGTCTGGAGATGAAAGCAGTTGGGTTGGCCCTGAAGGCATTTCTGTCAAACCTCAGAGGCCACCATGTGTTAGTCCGCACAGACAATATGTCAGTGGTGGCCTACATAAATCGCCAGGGGGGCATCAGGTCTGGAAACCTGCATGCGATGGCGAGAGACCTCCTCTTATGGGCACAAACCAACCTGAGCTCTCTGAGGGCAGCGCATATCCCAGGCGTCCAGAATGTGGGCACGGATATGCTCTCACGGGGCAACACTCCCCTCGGCGAGTGGTCCTTGAACCCACAGACGGTCAGTCTGATATGGAAGGTGTTTGGAGAGGCCGAAATAGACCTTTTCGCCTCGAGAATCAACACCCACTGCAAATTGTTCTTCTCGAAGAACAGGGATGCGCTGGCCCATGTCTGGCCCAACCGCCCCCTTTATGCCTTTCCCCCGTTTCAATGATTCCACAAGTCATCAAACGGGTCAGAGAGAGCGGATGCCCAGTCCTTCTAGTGGCCCCTCTCTGGAAAACCAGACCGTGGTTCCCGGAACTGGTTCAGTTATCGGACACAGTCCCATGGCCTGTCCCACTGAGGAAAGACCTCCTCACACAGGCGAACGGGACATTGTGGCATCCGAGACCCGATTTATGGGCCCTCCATGTTTGGCCCCTCAACGGGTACCAAAGGTCCTTCCTGAGAAGGTCCTAAGCACCATATCTGAAGCCAGGGCCCCTTCGACTCGGCGCCTTTATGCTTCAAAATGGGCGGGTTTTTCCAGCTGGTGCTCGAAAAACCAGGCTGACCCAGAGTCATATGAGATATCTGTGATTCTCTCATTCTTACAGGAGCTGCTGGATGCGGGTCGCTCCCCGTCCACGCTCAAAGTGTATGTGGCAGCCATAGCAGCACATCATGTTCTGGTGGCTGGCCAGTCACTGGGAAGAAACGACCTGGTCGTGAGATTCCTTAAAGGTGCTAGGAGAATGAACCCCTCCAGACCTCCGTCTGAGCCGTCTTGGGACCTCTCCACGGTCCTGGGGGCGCTGAAAGGTCCGCCTTTTGAACAGCTCCAATCGGTTGATCTAAAACCTCTCTCGCTGAAGACCGCTCTCCTTATGGCGTTGGCATCTATCAAGCGAGTGGGAGATCTGCAGGCGCTCTCTGTGAGCCCTGCATGTTTGGAGTTGGGTCCAGATGGCTCCAGAGTCATCCTCAAGCCCAGACATGGTTACGTTCCTAAAGTGCTCTCAACACCATTCAGAGCACAGGTGGTGACGTTATCAGCCCTCCCTCCTTCTGCAGAGGATGGAGAGGTGAATCTTCTCTGCCCTGTCAGAGCGCTGAGAATCTATCTGGAGCGTTCTGCGTCTTTTAGACAATCAGAACAGCTTTTTGTCTGCTTTGGTGGTAGATCCAAGGGGGATCCAGTCACTAAGCAAAGACTGTCTAGATGGATAGTGGATGCTATTTCTATGGCTTATACCGCAGCGGGTCAAGTTTGCCCTATAGGTATCAGGGCCCATTCGATTAGAGGTATGGCCTCGTCATGGGCTTGGTCATCTGGCATTCCCATCAGGGATATTTGTGATGCGGCCGGCTGGTCCTCGCCTTCCACATTTATGAATTTCTAGAATATGGAAGTGCCTTCCCTGCAGGCGAAGGTGCTTTCGGTATGATTAAGACCCGTCGGTGGCTGGTCTTGTCATATATTACTGTGCACAATCACACTCACATAGAGATATAAACCCGCTTTGGCCGGTTATATTCCATACATATATAAACCCGCTTTGGCCGGTTATGTTATATATATAAACCCACTTGACTGGTGGTATGTTCATATACTAATAACCCCGACAGGGTCTGGGTTCATTGGTGTAGTAGGTTAAGTTATTACTAACTGAGGTGTACTATTTAGACCTGACGGTGTCTGGTCTATTTATACATAATTATGCGGTTATGGCTTGTTCTGTATGCTCAGGGGTCCTGAGTTGCAGTAGCAGCCAGTTATCCAGTGCGGCGTTTTGCATGGCGTCCCCACTGCGTATAGCTACGCAATACGAAGTGACCGTTCGAAAGGGAACTACTCGGTTACTCACGTAACCTCAGTTCCCTGAGTTAGGGAACGAGTATTGCGTAGCCAGCCGCACTATAGTAACATGGCAAGTTGTCGCTTCAGTCGTTAAACCTGCTATAATGGCGAATTCGGGGACTAATATAGTTTGAGGACACGCCCCCTAGGCGGGCTCTGACGTGTATGACGCAGAGTGATCTCATTGGTCGCCATTGGATATGCAGTTGCCGCAGCACAGCCTATGAGCGAGCCAGACGCTCATGTTCGGCTGTGCAGCTGCAAATGCGCTTTACATAAAGGCTTCAGTAAATCGAGGAAAAGGAGTTTCCCCACTGCGTATAGCTACGCAATACTCGTTCCCTAACTCAGGGAACTGAGGTTACGTGAGTAACCGAGTAGTTCTCCTGCATATTGTCTCTTTGATACACTAACCGGACTTTGAGATACAGCTATTTGAAATGTGCATTTTTTTTTTGCTCTTCTGGGGGCCATTGCTGGGCTCCTTGTGGTGGACGGGCAGTACAGTCTACACAGATTTTAGATTTTGAACTATTACTATATCACAAGGATAATGCACCATTCAGTAAAACAACAAAACAGTGCCAAAATATCCTTTTCACCCCCTCTGACTGCTGCTTATTTGCCTGACATCAGTAATGTCTATGCTTTCATATTAAATGCAGTAGTAGATGTACTAGAATGATCAACATGGATCATCTTCAATTATGATTTAAGTGTTTGTAACAAGATAGCCTTCTGCAGCCTCTTGTTAGTCACACACCTTCTCTTTATTTCACTGAAAACTGGCATACATGCAAGTATGTGCAACTTTTGCTGCATTGTTGTCCCAAATATCATTAACCACAACAAAATGTTTATGTCCTAAGTAAAATAATTATGGTAATTAATTATATGTAGTTGTTTTTAAATTATGAACTAAACTAAATAAATAAGAAATTCAAATTTCTCAAATAAAATTCTGTCCCAAACACCACTTTCAATAGACAATATTCACCATACTTTATTACACAACACTTTATTGGAGGACACAACATAAAGTTGCAACATAAAGTCTTTAAGTAGCATAAATACTAATGAGATACAAGATAAATAACAATGAGCCTTCAAAAATACATTAACATCAAATTAATCCATTCACAACTGCTGAAGCCACACAAATGAGTGCCAGAGAATCATATTCAGTCACCTATGATACAGAAAACAGATTTTATATTGTGTTGGAAAATAATAATTCATTATCACAGCTAAACTGGTTTCTTGCTCTTCCCTGTACATGTCTCTATCGTGTTCATGTTTTTCTTCCTCATCTAAACAGTTTGTTCAGTTGTGCCCTACAGTACAAATGATGAACAGAAGATGTGATCAGTGGTGTAGCTTTTTCTCAGAGGAAGAAGTCTCAACATCCGTCAGGCGTTCTCCAGTCCTGGTCTGAAAGTAAAACAAAAAACACAAACAATTCAAATTAAGCTGTTTAATGGACAGTCAGGTCAGCTTATGTTCAGCGTTATTTAAAGCTACATTGTGTAAGATTTTCTCCCATATAGCGGTGAAATTGTATAAGACTACCAACTGAATATTACTTTCTAGCCACTCCCATTCCGAGGGCGTTTTAACTGCTACGGTGGCCGTATTATTAGGAGTAATCTCCCCCTCGCATCCGTCACGATGCCACTAAGTAAAGGCGCGAAAGGCGAAGCTTGAATTTCCAGGTATGTCCCTCTTTGGCTAATGTATTTTCAAGATGGAGGCGCAACATGGCTGCCGCCATTCGAGCGACTCGCTCATATGTATTCTGAATGGCAGATTCTGCACTTACGAGAGTACTTGATTAGTTGGTGGAAGTAATTACACATGAATGAGCACATATAATTTTGAAAGAACAAAGTGTTTTTTTGCAAAGAATCAACATAAAAAATGACACAGTGTAGCTTTAATTAAAGCAGTGATGGGCTACTCTGGCCCTCAGCGTCCACTGTCCTGCAGATTTAGCTCCAACCTCAAACCCTCCTGCCTTTTGTCTAGAAGTAAACCTGAAGACTTTGGTTAAAATTTTCAGATGTGCTCAATTAGGGTTGGAGGTAAACTCTCCACCTCAAAAAAGGAGAATGCAAAATGGCCAGAGTTGCCTGTTCCTTATTTAAATTTACAAAGCAGCAGTCAGTACATTATATAATATACACATTGAAGTATTATATATATATATATATATATACCGTAATTCCTCAAATAAAGGCCGGGGCCTTTATTTACCTGAACTGCAGATGGTAGCCGGCTTTTATTTGAAGCAGGCTTTTATTAGAGGCAGGCCTTTATTTCTAATTCGCGATCCCCGCCCGCCCGCCAGCCAAGTTTCCATGGTGACGCGTCATGCTTGGCACGTGTTCACCACAGCCAAAATAGCGCTGTATGACAGATGTAGCGCTTTTATTTCTAAATATTAACAAACTTGCTTACCATGTCATCAACTATCTTCTATTCTGACTCTCAAATCCGTGTAAGTGAGTTTGTTTTGTCGTTTAAAACCCTTTATAAATGATCTTGATCTGTAACGTGAGATGGGCACCGCAGTTCGGAGATTCCTGTTCTATTTGTTAAGTTACAGCGCGTGAATTCTTCAGTTTCTCCCGAAATACATGAAAGTAAGTGGCCGGTGAACTGGGAGAAGAATAGAGTAAACTTTATAGTTACTTACACTGTGTATCTGATATGAATAAAACACGTCGCCAAATATATTTGAATGGATTGTTATTGCTGCTTCCATAGACACCATTGTGTATTTTACAAACTATAAATTTATTGTTTTGCTATAAATCATATCTATTTAAATGTCTGAAACCTAAAATAAACATGTGGTTAAAAACACTGAATAGTTGTGATATATGACAAGCGCTGAGCGCGTCCGTCTTTGAGTGTACACTCATTTAAAGTGTACCTATTCACACTATTTTTTCCCCGGCCTTAATTTGAGACCGGCCTTTATTTGTCCGCGTTGACCACGCCCCCGGCCACTATCAGAGGCCCGGCGTTTATTTGAATACCGGTCTTTATTTGAGGAATTACGGTAATATTGCAGCACATAATATAAGCTAAGTACTGAAGAAAACCGTTTTACCCATATACAAATCGAGTGATAATCTGTACAATGTAAAATTGTCAAGATCAAATTATGTAATACACAGCATTGTTTAAATACAAGACATACCAATGGACTTGCGCACCTTTCTGTCTTCTTTGGGCACCAGATGTTCCTACCTCACCGAAACAAAGGACTTATTCGAATAGCTTGCGTTGATATAAAGGACTGGTCTTCCTTCTCTGCTGTAAAACAAGAAAGTCTCCACTTACTCTATGTGCAATTACGATTGTTCTTGAAACATACCAATTAACACAGTTATAATTAAGTTAATTTACCATATGATTCAGGGGAGAACATTTGATGAGTAAATACTGATTGAAATATTGTAGAAACTTTAAGGGCTGATCATGGCAAGATTTGCTGCGACTCACTAGTAGATCTTGTGAGGGTTGGGTCCTAAAAGAGCTGTTGAGTTTGATATTGTAGAGCTTTAAAAAAGATAATCCTGCAAAACAGAAAGGAAGGTAATTTTAATACATTACTTGCAAGTAGTCAGTTTATATATAACTGTAGGTTCCCTTTCGAGGGAACTCGCGATGCGTCACTTGACGCTTTGGGAACGCCCCCAGCGTGAATGCGTCTGAGCATCAATGTCAACTAGTCCAATGGAAAGAATGAGCGTCACGGGCGGGTGACGTCATGACCAGGAAGGCATAAGAGCACATCCGGTGAAACGCGGCATTAGCTTCTGTGTCTCAGCAAGCGATCTGTGTTACTCTGTCTCTGTCTATTTATTGTTGTCTGTTCGATATTATTGGGAAGAGTTATGGCGAAACAACTTTACAAACTCTGTGCTTCTCCCTGCCCGCGTTATTTAACGGGTGGGGACACACACGAGCTTTGTGTAGTTTGTTTGGGAGTGGAGCATGCGGTATCAGCCTCCGAGGGGGCTGATTGCAACATTGTGAGAAGCTTTCGCTTCGCATGTACACAATCATGGGGGAAGTGGATTTGCCATCTCTTCCCCAGCGTATGAGAATTATATATAGCCTATATATATATATATATGATAGTTTATATATTATATATAAAATAAAGTATATATAAAGAATGTGTATAAAAAAATATATATATAATAATAAGCTGGTGGAGGTGTTTACTAAGGCTGTAGATAAATTAAATATTTAATGGCCAGCAGAAATAAGGGGGCACTCGTCCTTAAAATAAATTGAACGAGTTTCCTTCCCTCTATTTTTCCACCTCCATCACGGGGCCTTCCATTTTTTCCGATCTGCACAGCGAGCTGTCTAGATCATGGAAAAAGCCTTACTCATTTTTTAGCCCCACATTCATGTATATTCAGATATTTGGGGGTTAAGAGAGTATGGCTATGGGGCAATACCCCGGGTAGAACAGACACTTGCGAGCTATGTCTCCCGGTTCAGTATCGTCCCTGAAGGCGTCGGCTTCTCTCACTAAACCATTAAAGAAAACTATTTTTTAATCTAGTGGGAAAAGCATATATGGCAGTGGGTCTAGCACGAGCCTGCTTGCACACTATAGCAGTGCTGCAAGCATATCAGGCTGACCTGCTGTGGTATTTGGACAGAAGTGAGGGAGTTTGGCCCGATGGGGTATGAGAACTCCGTCGGGCCTCAGATTTATCTCTCAGGGATGGCAGCCAAAGAAATGTGGTCACTGAGAGACACCTCTGGCTCAATTTGATGGGAATCATGGAGAAAGATACAAGATAATCTCTCCCTCGCTATGTCCAACCCACTGGGGCTGCTGGGCGTGAGCAGCTCCAGCCGGCTAGTTTCTCATACACAACACAGCAGCCAAAGCCTTCAAAGCAGAAGCCGGATCCGAGGACCGTTCTTCATGCTGAGAAGGCTGCGGCTCAAAAGAAAAGGTCTGGCGCCACGGCGTCAGACCGGTGAGGGCAGCCCCAACCGGGGTGGAATGGTGTACACCTCATTATACGGTGCCCTTTCCATCTCTGTGCCCTCAGGGGACCGTTCTGCCAACCCCGCCACCCTTGGTGCTTCGGGGCGCAGCGTTCTCCAGCGAGCTTCTGGCGCAGCGTCAACTCGACATTGCGTCGGACTCGCGCCCTCTGAGGGGGGTTCGAAAACAGTCAATTCGGGTGGTTCCTGCCAGTATGTTTCAGGTCCCCGAACTGGCTGTCTTTATTACACCAGAGGCCAGCCTCGAGGGGCTGGTTCCCTTGGTAGATTTTCTGGCAGCGCGGAAGCTACTGCCAAATATATCTCTATGGGTAATGGTAATCTCTCTGGTAATGGAGCAAGGGGTAAAGGCCCTGTTAGCAAAGAAAGCTATAGAGCAGGTGTACTCACCCGACATTGCGTCGGGTCTTTACAGTCGTTATCTCATTGTTCCAAAAAAGGATGGAGAGCAGCGTCACATACTAGATCTTCGTCTGTTGGAGTGTTTGGTGCTGGAACTCAAGTCCAAGATGCTGACACTCAAACAGATCGTGACTCAAATCAGATCCGAGGACTGGTTTGTCACGATAGATCTAAAAGACGTATACTTCCATATCTCCATCCTCCCTCAGCACAGGAGGTTCCTGAGGTTTTCTTTGGGGCAAAGAACACCAGTATCAGGCACTTCCTTTCGGTCTAGCTCTATCACCCCGCACATTCACGAAGTGTATAGACGCAGCTCTGGCCCCGCCAGGCTGCAGTGTATACGCATTCTGAATTGCATAGATGACTGGCTGATTCTAGCGGAATCAGGACAGTTAGCGGTTCGGCACCGAGGTGTCGTTCTCGCTCATATGCAGATGTTGGGGTTGAGGCTCAATGCCAAGAAGAGTGTGCTTTCTCCAGTACAGAGAACCACTTTCCTTGGTGTGGTATGGGATTCAGTGACGATGCGGGCCACTCTGTCGCCCGTTCGTGTAGCTGCTATCCTAACAGCCACAAAAGAGCTGAGGCTAGCCCAGTCACGCACTGTAAAACAGTTCGAGAGACTGTTGGGTCTTGTGGCAGTAGCGTCCAACGGGATACCTTTTGGCCTGCTGTACATGAGACCTTTGCAGTGGTGGCGCAGGACCAGAGGGTTCTCCCCGAGGGGAAACCCACTTCGTATGATCAAGATCACGCGGCCGTGCCTTCGTGCCTTGGTTATATGGAGGAAACACTGGTTCTTAACCCAGGGTTCGGTGTTGGGAGCTCTTTGCCATCGAGTTGCTATCTCGACAGATGCTTCCCTCACCGGCTGGGGAGCGGTATTGGAAGGCCGCTCAGCTCAGGGCTTGGGAGGAGTCATCATCTCGCTTGGCACATGAATTGCCTAGAGATGATGGTCGTCTTCAATGCGTTGAGACATCTCCTCCCAGACCTGAGGGGCCATCATGTGTTGTTCTGAAACAGTGACTGTTAGGCCTCAGGGCAGCAGCGTTCAATGTGATACCCTTTGACCTGCTGTACGTGAGACCTTTACAGTGGTGGCTCAGGACCAGAGGGTTCTCCCTGAGGGGAAACCCACTCCGTACGATCAAGATCACGCGGCAGTATCCCCGCGCCTTGGTTATATGGAGGAAACTCTGGTTCTTGACCCACAGACAACACGTTGGTGGCCTATTATTTTGGTCCCTCAGTAAATTACGCTGTCTGAGGGCAGTGTATATTCCAGGGGGGCCAGAATATTGGAGCAGACACCCTGTCGAGGCAGGGGCTGAGGCCAGGGGACTCCACCCCGAGGCGGTGGAGCAAATATGGGAGTTTTATGGCCAGGCAGAAGTGGATTTGTTCTCGTCTCAGCATACGACGCACTGTCCACTCTGGTTATCCCTCACTCAACCAGTCCCCACGGGGCTGGTTGCTATGGTGCAGACGTGGCTGAGGCTACGTCTGTACGCATTTCCCCCTGTTGCTCTGCTCCCAGGAGTTCTGGAGTGATTCCGCCAGGATGGAATAAGCCTATTTAGTAGCACCACCCTGGCCGAGCTGAATTTGGTTTGCGGACCTAATTTTTCTCCTCGACGGACCTCCCTTGGAGGTCCCGATCAGGAGAGACCTTCCGTCTCAGGCAGGGGATGCAATATTGCACCCCCGGCAGGGGATTTGGAAACTGTGAGTTTGGCCTCTGAGGGGGCCCAACTCATAGAGAGTGGTCTCTCAACCGAGGTTGTTGAGACCATTCTAAGCTCCAGAGCTCCCGCTACGAGGAAACTATATTCACTATTTCGAGAGTTTTTCACTTCTTGGTGTTACCAGCGTCAGTGGGATCCGGTTAACTGTTCAGTAAACACAGTATTCGAGTTTCTGCAAGAACGCTTTGTATCAGGTCTATGTCCTTCCACGCTTAAGGTATACGTGGCGGCCATTGCGGCTTTCCACGCCCTGGTGGGTAGTACATTTTTGGGTCGAGACCCCCTGATCACTCGTTTCCTTCGTGGCACTTTGAGGCTGAGGCCTGCAACTTGCACTAGGGTGCTGGCTTGGGACCTTGCAATAGTTCTAGAAGGCCTATCTGGGGCTCCCTTCGAGCCCTTAGATTTGGTCTCAGAGAAGTTCCTTTCTTTTAAGACTATTTTCTGCTAGCTATTTCGTCCCTATTAGAGTCAGACCTTCAGGCCCTTTCGGTCCCCACCTGCCTTGAGTGCACCGGGGATGGCCAAGGCATTCGTACCCGAAACATGGATATGTTCCAAAGGTGCCTACCATTATTCCGAGGCCTATTGTGCTGCAGGTTTCTGTCCTCCTTTTACATCTACGGACCAGGAAAGGCTGAACCTCTTGTGTCCAGTGCGAGCACTGGATACTTATGTTCATCGTACATCTTCAATGAGGAAGTCCGACCAGTTATTTATTTGCTTTGGATCACCTAAGAAGGGTCTTCCTGCTTCTAAACAGACGGTTAGTAAGTGGATAGTCGAGGCTATTTCACTTGCATACGAGTACTCTGACCATCCGTGTCCCTTGGTGGTCAGAGCTCACTCAACGAGGGGTATGGCGGCCTCTAAAGCCTTGTTATTTGGGGTTTCTCTCCAAGACGTTTGTGATGCGGCAGGCTGGTCTTCACCGCTCACATTCGTCAGGTTTTACAGTTTGGACCTGGATGCTGCCCCAGGTTCTCAGGTGCTTAGTGCTTAGTTCCAACAGACTGACACTCAGGTACTTGGAATTCTGGCGTTTTGGGTATTCTCGTTCCCAAAGCGTCAAGTGATGCATCGCGAGTTCCCTCGAAAGGGAACGTCTCAGGTTACTACTGTAACCATAGTTCCCTGAGAAAGGGAACGAGACGATGCGTCACCCTGCCATACTTCCTGCATCCCTGTGATCGGCTTGCTTCGACTTTTTGAAGCTAATGCCGCGTTTCACCGGATGTGCTCTTATGCCTTCCTGGTCATGACGTCACCCGCCCGTGACGCTCATTCTTTCCATTGGACTAGTTGACATTGATGCTCAGACGCATTCACGCTGGGGGCGTTCCCAAAGCGTCAAGTGACACATCGTCTCGTTCCCTTTCTCAGGGAACTATGGTTACAGTAGTAACCTGAGACGATTTATTTCTGTAAGGAGTGTTGCATAATTATATATTAAAAGCATTTTTATGTAATAAGTTCACTGATATGTGAGCATTTCTATGAATAAAAGTATGTCTTTAATAGCATGCAATAATCATATGAACTTAAAAAAGTGATTATGATAACATGATATAATATGTTACATGATAACATGTAAAAAAACAACAACATGATTTACATGCAAACGGGACAGTTATCAGCACTGTAACTGATCTGATTACTACAAAATAATCGAGTATCTGATGTCATGTGACAAGTCAAATTAGCTTTTCCACTCTTGCAAACAAAGGAAGGTTATGAGTTGTGGAGAGACATCATGTATCATTGGAACATCAACAGACAGGATCCAATTTGTAATAATTTTAATGAATACAATGCAATTAATATAAACTTTTCTGACAGTGTATGGGACATCCGACTACTTTCCAAGAAGGTGCGCAACTGATTTACAAATATGGTGATAAATATGTACAGGAATTGAGGCACTAGCCATTGACAGCACTAGGAGTAAAAGCTGCATGATTATGTACAAGTATTGTACGAATTTGACAACTTGTTAAATCTTGTGAATTATTAAGGCTTTGAGACTATGTTTGTACTGATTGGGCTATGGGTTTTGTAAGAAAAGGTTTAAGAAACAACAAATGCTTGATACAATGTTTGATTTAGGGTTAAAACCAACACATACATACCATTGCGAATATTTGCCTTTGTAGCTTTTCGTCTCCCATTTACTTCTCCTCAAACAATAAAGGGCTGACTGAGTCCGAAAGGCCCTTTTGGTCTTTTCAGCTGAAAAAAAGAGAAAAGAAAATATCATTATATATAATATATCGGATTATTTAATGGAAAAATTACTGATTTATCTTACAAATTATTGTTGTTACATTATTAGACATTAAAAGCATGGCAAGTGTTGTGGTTACTGTGCATTTACAACAAATATCACATTAAAACTACAAATAATGTGGTAAAAGCATGGTAAGTGTTGTGGTTAATATGCATTTACAACAAATATCACATTAAAACTACAAATAATGTGGTAAAAGTATGGTAAGTGTTGTGGTTAATATGGATTTACAACAAATATCACATTAAAACTACAAATAATGTGGTAAAAGCATGGTAAGTGTTGTGGTTCTCTTACGAGAGTATCTCTCGTACTGCGTAATAGCTTACGCTAGGGGAAAACCTCTTTTCCACGAGATATTGAAGCCAAAAATTATCCTTAATTTTTTATTAATGTAAAACGCTTTGCAGCAGCAAGCAGACACAGGCGAGACAGCTCGCGCGCCTATTGGCTGCTCTTGCGGCAAATGCAGCAGCCTATCGAGAGAGATTCTGCGTGACGTAATGACCAATGGGGGCAACTCGCGCCCATATCGTCACGTGCCGCCAGAAAGGGCGTGGTCTCACTCTATAAATATGCTCGTTAGGCTGGTACAAGCTGATTTTCATCTCTTCAGCGAAGCACACGCATCGCTGGATCCGGAGTGAGAAGCCGCGCCGTCGAAGCAAGCTTTTCAGCGGGACGAGCTCTGGAGTCGCTGGCCTCGCCGCCTTCAACTGCCGTACCTGCTGCGCTTTCCGGCGTTCTATATCCTTTTATATCACTTTGTATCCTTACTCTGCTGAGAGTGTTTGCTCGCTTACTTGACACGACTCACACTTCTCATCACAAAAGAGCTGCGTCTTTTTAAAGATGCCATCCTGTGGCTCGTGCCGCGCCCCACTCAGCGACGGGGACCGTCACGTCATCTGTGTGTCCTGCCTGGGTGAGGATCACGCGGCCATCGCGCTCGCTGACGGCGGATGCCCTCATTGCGAGCTTTTGCCTATGGTGACTCTGAGGACTCGCCTGGCATCATTCTCCGAGCCTTCACCACAGCCCGCCGTGGTGCCGCGCCGCAAGAAGCGCCGCGCCCAGCGCGCTCCCGAGCTCTCTCCAGCCCGCCAAAGCTCGCCGGTTCGCCCGCCAGCTTCGCTGGCTTCGCTCGAGTCGCTCACTGACGGACAACGGCCGCCGCCTGCCGCCGCGTCCGTCCACGAGTTCGACGAACCCACCGAGGCGTGTTCTCTTCTGGCATCTGATAGCGAGGATTGGGCGAGCTCCGTGGACCTCCCCTCCGCTAGCGTTTCCCGCCAAACCACTGGTAAGAGAGCCGGCATTGAGACTGAGCTGATGCGTCTGCTCTCTCAGGCCGTGGAAAGCATCGGCCTCGACTGGGAGGCGCCCGCGCAACCGCCGCGCAACAGGCGAGCTCTGTGGATCCCCCCCTTCTGTCCGCGAGTCGTTAGGGAAACGGGCCAGCATCAAGACCGCGAGCCTTTACGTTATAAGAAATCTACCCCGCCCCCCATGGGCGTGCGTCACCGGCAAATGAGAAAAGAGTGTGTTTTAGTCCCCGCCGAGGCCGGACTAATCTCCATTTCTCAAATATTTCTCAGCTCCTAGTTTGAGCGGCTGAAAATGTCATTATTGCAGCAATGAGCCTGTTGTATAACACGCACACCTGCATACAAACGCCGACACACACAAAACTGTGATGACGCTCTCGTATCTGCTCGTCTAATGTAGTTCTCCCTGTGGCCCAGTGGCGGAACCCGAAGCCTTCGCGCGAGAGACCCGTGTTCGATCCCGGCTCTCGCAGCAGATAAAAATTTAGTCTCGCCGCGGCCAGACTTCCACCGAAACTTTTCGCTCGTTCAGTTCCAGAAAATGCGACTGTTCCAGTGTATTTTGCAGTAAACAAGCTGGTACCACGGCCCGCTTGCCTGCACATAAAGGCCGTTTCCACGGCGACCCAGAAAAATCATGTAATCATTGTATTTCTGGTTCCCTTTCGAGGGAACTCGCGATGCGTCATCGACGCTTTGGGAACGCCCCCAGCGTTAATGCGTCTGAGCATCAATGTCAACTAGTCCAATGGAAAGAATGAGCGTCACGGGCGGGTGACGTCATGACCAGGAAGGCATAAGAGCACATCCGGTGAAACGCGGCATTAGCTTCTGTGTCTCAGCAAGCGATCTGTGTTACTCTGTCTCTGTCTATTTATTGTTGTCTGTTCGATATTATTGGGAAGAGTTATGGCGAAACAACTTTACAAACTCTGTGCTTCTCCCTGCCCGCGTTATTTAACGGGTGGGGACACACACGAGCTTTGTGTAGTTTGTTTGGGAGTGGAGCATGCGGTATCAGCCTCCGAGGGGGCTGATTGCAACATTGTGAGAAGCTTTCGCTTCGCATGCTCCACTCCCGCCTGTCACTTTTCGAGGAAAGTGGCCAGGCTCGCGATCCTCGGGGTGCAGGACACGCGTCTGCCGAGGCAGCGCTGAGAATGCATTCCTGTGGATCGCGAATAGGATCTCTTTACGGGGTTGGAGACGGGTCCGCGGATCTTATCTCCTCCCTTTCCACGAGGGATCCAGTGCTCTCTCTCCGGTCTCGGAAGCCCGCGCTGCGGTCTCTTCCGTCCGGGGAGAGAAATCAATGCTTCAGTGCTCTACCTCCGAGGAGGTAGATGTGCTGGACATTGAAAGTGACACAATCATGGGGGAAGTGGATTTGCCATCTCTTCCCCAGCGTATGAGAATTATATATAGCCTATATATATATATATGATAGTTTATATATTATATATAAAATAAAGTGTATATATATAAAGATTGTATATATATAAAAAAATATATAATAATAAGCTGGTGGAGATGTTTACTAAGGCTGTAGATAAATTAAATATTTAATGGCCAGCAGAAATAAGGGGGCACTCGTCCTTAAAATAAATTGAACGAGTTTCCTTCCCTCTATTTTTCCACCTCCATCACGGGGCCTTCCATTTTTCCCGATCTGCACAGCGAGCTGTCTAGATCATGGAAAAAACCTTACTCATTTTTTAGCCCCATATTCATGTATATTCAGATATTTGGGGGTTAAGAGAGTATGGCTATGGGGCAATACCCCGGGCAGAACAGACACTTGTTTTTTAATCTAGTGGGAAAAGCATATATGGCAGTGGGTCTAGCATGAGCCTGCTTGCACACTATAGCAGTGCTGCAAGCATATCAGGCTGACCTGCTGTGGTATTTGGACAGAAGTGAGGGAGTTTGGCCCGATGGGGTTTGAGAACTCCGTCGGGCCTCAGATTTATCTCTCAGGGATGGCAGCCAAAAAAATGTGGTCACTGAGAGACACCTCTGGCTCAATTTGATGGGAATCATGGAGAAAGATACAAGATAATCTCTCCCTCGCTATGTCCAACCCACTGGGGCTGCTGGGCGTGAGCAGCTCCAGCCGGCTAGTTTCTCATACACAACACAGCAGCCAAAGCCTTCAAAGCAGAAGCCGGATCCGAGGACCGTTCTTCATGCTGAGAAGGCTGCGGCTCAAAAGAAAAGGTCTGGCGCCACGGCGTCAGACCGGTGAGGGCAGCCCCAACCGGGGTGGAATGGTGTACACCTCATTATACGGTGCCCTTTCCATCTCTGTGCCCTCAGGGGACCGTTCTGCCAACCCCGCCACCCTTGGTGCTTCGGGGCGCAGCGTTCTCCAGCGAGCTTCTGGCGCAGCGTCAACTCGACATTGCGTCGGACTCGCGCCCTCTGAGGGGGGTTCGAAAACAGTCAGTTCGGGTGGTTCCTGCCAGTATGTTTCAGGTCCCCGAACTGGCTGTCTTTATTACACCAGAGGCCAGCCTCGAGGGGCTGGTTCCCTTGGTAGATTTTCTGGCAGCGCGGAAGCTACTGCCAAATATATCTCTATGGGTAATGGTAATCTCTCTGGTAATGGAGCAAGGGGTAAAGGCCCTGTTAGCAAAGAAAGCTATAGAGCAGGTGTACTCACCCGACATTGCGTCGGGTCTTTACAGTCGTTATCTCATTGTTCCAAAAAAGGATGGAGAGCTGCGTCACATACTAGATCTTCGTCTGTTGGAGTGTTTGATGCTGGAACTCAAGTCCAAGATGCTGACACTCAAACAGATCGTGACTCAAATCAGATCCGAGGACTGGTTTGTCACGATAGATCTAAAAGACGTATACTTCCATATCTCCATCCTCCCTCAGCACAGGAGGTTCCTGAGGTTTTCTTTGGGGCAAAGAACACCAGTATCAGGCACTTCCTTTCGGTCTAGCTCTATCACCCCGCACATTCACGAAGTGTGTAGACGCAGCTCTGGCCCCGCCAGGCTGCAGTGTATACGCATTCTGAATTGCATAGATGACTGGCTGATTCTAGCGGAATCAGAACAGTTAGCGGTTCGGCACCGAGGTGTCGTTCTCGCTCATATGCAGATGTTGGGGTTGAGGCTCAATGCCAAGAAGAGTGTGCTTTCTCCAGTACAGAGAACCACTTTCCTTGGTGTGGTATGGGATTCAGTGACGATGCGGGCCACTCTGGCCCGTTCGTGTAGCTGCTATCCTAACAGCCACAAAAGAGCTGAGGCTAGGCCAGTCACGCACTGTAAAACAGTTCGAGAGACTGTTGGGTCTTGTGGCAGTAGCGTCCAACGGGATACCTTTTGGCCTGCTGTACATGAGACCTTTGCAGTGGTGGCGCAGGACCAGAGGGTTCTCCCCGAGGGTTCTCCCCGAGGGGAAACCCACTTCGTATGATCAAGATCACGCGGCGGTGCCTTCGTGCCTTGGTTATATGGAGGAAACACTGGTTCTTAACCCAGGGTTCGGTGTTGGGAGCTCTTTGCCATCGAGTTGCTATCTCGACAGATGCTTCCCTCACCGGCTGGGGAGCTGTATTGGAAGGCCGCTCAGCTCAGGGCTTGGGAGGAGTCATCATCTCGCTTGGCACATGAATTGCCTAGAGATGATGGTCGTCTTCAATGCGTTGAGACATCTCCTCCCAGACCTGAGGGGCCATCATGTGTTGTTCTGAAACAGTGACTGTTAGGCCTCAGGGCAGCAGCGTTCAATGTGATACCCTTTGACCTGCTGTACGTGAGACCTTTACAGTGGTGGCTCAGGACCAGAGGGTTCTCCCTGAGGGGAAACCCACTCCGTACGATCAAGATCACGCGGCAGTATCCCCGCGCCTTGGTTATATGGAGGAAACTCTGGTTCTTGACCCACAGACAACACGTTGGTGGCCTATTATTTTGGTCCCTCAGGAAATTACGCTGTCTGAGGGCAGTGTATATTCCAGGGGGGCCAGAATCTTGGAGCAGACACCCTGTCGAGGCAGGGGCTGAGGCCAGGGGACTCCACCCCGAGGCGGTGGAGCAAATATGGGAGTTTTATGGCCAGGCAGAAGTGGATTTGTTCTCGTCTCAGCATACGACGCACTGTCCACTCTGGTTATCCCTCACTCAACCAGTCCCCTCGGGGCTGGTTGCTATGGTGCAGACGTGGCTGAGGCTACGTCTGTACGCATTTCCCCCTGTTGCTCTGCTCCCAGGAGTTCTGGAGTGATTCCGCCAGGATGGAATAAGCCTATTTAGTAGCACCACCCTGGCCGAGCTGAATTTGGTTTGCGGACCTAATTTTTCTCCTCGACGGACCTCCCTTGGAGGTCCCGATCAGGAGAGACCTTCCGTCTCAGGCAGGGGATGCAATATTGCACCCCCGGCAGGGGATTTGGAAACTGTGGGTTTGGCCTCTGAGGGGGCCCAACTCATAGAGAGTGGTCTCTCAACCGAGGTTGTTGAGACCATTCTAAGCTCCAGAGCTCCCGCTACGAGGAAACTATATTCACTATTTCGAGAGTTTTTCACTTCTTGGTGTTACCAGCGTCAGTGGGATCCGGTTAACTGTTCAGTAAACACAGTATTCGAGTTTCTGCAAGAACGCTTTGTATCAGGTCTATGTCCTTCCACGCTTAAGGTATACGTGGCGGCCATTGCGGCTTTCCACGCCCTGGTGGGTAGTACATTTTTGGGTCGAGACTCCCTGATCACTCGTTTCCTTCGTGGCACTTTGAGGCTGAGGCCTGCAACTTGCACTAGGGTGCTGGCTTGGGACCTTGCAATAGTTCTAGAAGGCCTATCTGGGGCTCCCTTCGAGCCCTTAGATTTGGTCTCAGAGAAGTTCCTTTCTTTTAAGACTATTTTCTGCTAGCTATTTCGTCCCTATTAGAGTCAGACCTTCAGGCCCTTTCGGTCCCCACCTGCCTTGAGTGCACTGGGGATGGCCAAGGCATTCTTACCCGAAACATGGATATGTTCCAAAGGTGCCTACCATTATTCCGAGGCCTATTGTGCTGCAGGTTTCTGTCCTCCTTTTACATCTGCGGACCAGGAAAGGCTGAACCTCTTGTGTCCAGTGCGAGCACTGGATACTTATGTTCATCGGACATCTTCAATGAGGAAGTCCGACCAGTTATTTATTTGCTTTGGATCACCTAAGAAGGGTCTTCCTGCTTCTAAACAGACGGTTAGTAAGTGGATAGTTGAGGCTATTTCACTTGCATACGAGTACTCTGACCAGCCGTGTCCTTTGGTGGTCAGAGGTCACTCTACGAGGGGTATGGCGGCCTCTAAAGCCTTATTATTTGGAGTTTCTCTTCAAGACGTATGTGATGCGGCAGGCTGGTCCTCACCGCTCACGTTCGTCAGGTTTTACAGTTTGGACCTGGATGCCTCCCCCAGGTTCTCAGGTGCTTAGTGCTTAGTTCCAACAGACTAACACTCAGGTACTTGGAATTCTGGCGTTTTGGGTATTCTCGTTCCCAAAGCGTCGATGACGCATCGCGAGTTCCCTCGAAAGGGAACGTCTCAGGTTACGACTGTAACCATAGTTCCCTGAGAAAGGGAACGAGACGATGCGTCACCCTGCCATACTTCCTGCATCCCTGTGATCGGCTTGCTTCGACTTTTTGAAGCTAATGCCGCGTTTCACCGGATGTGCTCTTATGCCTTCCTGGTCATGACGTCACCCGCCCGTGACGCTCATTCTTTCCATTGGACTAGTTGACATTGATGCTCAGACGCATTCACGCTGGGGGCGTTCCCAAAGCGTCGATGACGCATCGTCTCGTTCCCTTTCTCAGGGAACTATGGTTACAGTCGTAACCTGAGACGTTTTCCGGCCACAGCCGATGGTGTTATAAGTGTAATAAAATGCTCACAGCCCAGTGTTCATTTCTACACACAAACACAGCCCGCCACGGTACAGGGCTCGCACAAATGAAATCGACGCATGTCAATTGTGCATTAAATGTAGTGAATGTGCCCACAACCCAGTGCCCACAAACACTACCACGGTTTCTGTAAAACGAAACCAACACAAGTCTTCCTAGCCTCCTAGGAAATCGACGGTGTTTCAGTCTCGCCGTGGCCAGACTTCCACTGAAATTTTCGCTCGTTCAGTTCCAGAAAATGTGACTGTTCCAGTGTATTTTGCAGTAAGCAAGCCAGTACCATGCCCGCTTGCCTGCACACAAATGCTGTTCCCACGGCGACCCAGATAAATCACATAAACGGTGTATTTTCTGGTATTCTGGCCACAGCCGATGGTGTTATGAGTGTATTGAAAATGCCCACAACCCAGGGCTCATTTCTACACACAAACACAGCCCGCAAAAATGCAGGGCTCGCACAAACAAAATCGCCTCATGTCGATTGTGCACTAAATGTAGTGAATGTGCCTACGTCTCAGTGCCCACAAACACTACACACCACATGTCCCACGGGTTCTGTAAAAACGAAACCAACACGCATTCAGTCAGCTCAGGCCGACGGTGTTTTTCAGTGCAGTAAATGTGCCCGCTGTCCTGCGCCCACATTCACTCACAGACATGTTAAGCCCCACGGGGCTCGCCCCGCTCTCTCTCCCTCAGCAAACTGCTATAAGGGTTTTGAGCGCGGCCAGGCTGCCCGCCGCGATCGGCGCGCCCCCCGCCTCACACACTGTAAACACAGTGTCTGCGTTACAGCACGCCGGAGCTCCCTTGCCGTCACTATGTCTCGGCCAGAGCCCAGATCTCATTCTACCCCTAGCTATTCACGCGAAAGTGTGGGCACAGCTTCCTGGGGTATCAGAATGGGTGCTGAACACTATAAAAAGAGGCTATTCGCTACAGTTCGCTCGACGTCCCCGCCGTTATACAGCGCGCGTCGAGACGACGGTGAAAAACGAAGTATCTCATCTACTTCGAGCCGAGATAGCGAAACTACTGAGCAAAGGTGCTATAGAACCTTTATCTCAAGCTCAGAGCAAAGGGGGCCTACACAGCAGATATTTTCTGGTACCGAAAAAAGATGGAGGTCTCAGACCCATTTTAGATCTGCGACAGCTGAACAGAGCGCTTGTGAAACGCCAGTTCAGAATGCTTACGACCAGGAAAATCCTCGCGCAAGTGCGCCACGGGGACTGGTTTATGTCAATAGATCTGAAAGACGCCTATTTCCAAATACAAATAGCGTCCCATCACAGGCGATTCTTGAGATTCGCTTTCGAGGGCCAGGCATATCAATACACAGTCCTGCCGTTCGGCCTGTCCCTAGCACCTCGTACATTCACGAAGTGCATGGACGCGGCGCTCGCACCCCTGAGACTTCAGGGCATGCGAGTCCTGAACTACTTGGACGATTGGCTGATTCTAGCTCGATCACGATCGGAGCTCATAGAACACAGGGCCGCATTACTCGAGCACCTCGAGGAGCTGGGCCTCACAGTCAATTGGGCGAAGAGCTCACTGTCTCCCAGTCAGAAAATGTCCTTTCTGGGAACAGTGTTAGACTCGCTATCCATGACGGCACGCCTGTCACCAGAGCGCGGACTAAATATTCAGCGCGTCGCGAAATCCTTCCGCCACGGCTCGATAGTTCCGCTCAAAAGGTTTCAGAAAATGCTGGGGCTGATGGCCTCAGCGGCCTCTGTACTCCAGTTGGGCTTGCTTCGCATACGCCCACTGCAGATGTGGCTGAAAGCGCGGGTTCCACCCAGGGCATGGACACGGACAGCGGGTCTGTTTCGCCTCAGGGTCGACCTACAGTGTGTTTCAGCTCTGGAACCTTGGAAAATAACCGACTGGTATCAGTCAGGTGTGAGTCTGGGGACCGCTTCGAGTGTGAAGGTGGTGTCTACGGACGCCTCCACCTCGGGGTGGGGAGCGCTGCTCGAGGGCAGACCGCTAGCTGGCCTGTGGTCAGAACGGGAAAAGCTCCTTCACATAAACTGCTTGGAGATGATAGCAGTCGACAAAGCGCTACGGCGTTTTTGTCCCCAGGTAACAGGCCACCACGTCTTGGTCCGGTCGGACAACATGTCAGTGGTGGCATACATAAATCGTCAGGGCGGCGTCAGGTCACGAAACCTTCACAGGCTGACGGAACGCCTCCTGGTCTGGGCTCAGCACAACCTGCTCTCACTGAGAGCAGCGCACGTGCCTGGTCACCTGAATGTGGGACCAGACAGACTGTCCAGGAGCAATGTTCCAGCAGGGGAGTGGTCGCTGCACCCGCAGACGGTCCAGCTGCTGTGGAAAACGTTCGGCAAAGCTCAGGTGGACCTATTTGCGGCCCACGAAAACGCTCATTGCCCGAAGTTTTTCTCGAAAAGCAAGGACGCGCTGGCTCATGTTTGGCCCCGCTGCCCCCTATATGCTTTTCCTCCTGTCTCGCTCCTGCCTCAGGTGTTGGAACGAATCAGGGAAAACGGATGCCCAGTGCTGCTCGTAGCTCCGCTCTGGACAAACCAGACGTGGTTCCCTGCCCTGATGCAGCTGACCAGCACTGCCCCATGGCCTGTACCATTGAGGAGAGACCTCCTCTCTCAGGCGGAGGGCTCGATTTGGCACCCTCGCCCGGAGCTGTGGTCCCTGCACGCATGGGCCATCAACGGGTACCCGCTAGCCTCCCAGAAGGAGTGTTAAACACGATCGCGCAGGCTAGAGCTCCGTCTACCAGGCGGCTCTACTCCTCGAAATGGTCTGTTTTCTCTGCATGGTGTCAAGCCCAGAGCTTTTCACCTGTGGAATGCGGGGTTTCGGAAGTGCTTTCCTTCCTTCAAGAGCTACTGGATAAGGGCAGGACCCCATCCACGCTCAAAGTATATGTGGCGGCCATAGCAACGTTTGCAAAACCGGTGTCTGGCCAGTCGCTGGGGAAGAACGACTTAGTCGTGCGTTTCCTTAGGGGAACTCGGAGGCTATACCCTCCCAGGCCCCCTTCAGTCCCGACGTGGGACCTTTCCACGGTCCTGGAGGCCATGAAAGGCGCCCCGTTCGAGCCAATCCAGCATGGCTCTCGCTTCAGTGAAGCGCATAGGGGACTTGCAGGCGCTTTCAGTAAGCGCGTCATGTATGGAGTTTGGGCCTAATGACTCGAAGGTCATTCTCAAACCTAAGCACGGGTATGTGCTGAAATCTCTCAATACACCGTTTAGGGCCCAGGTAATTTCCCTGTCCGCCCTTCCGGTTCTCAATGAGGAGGAGGACGCGAGTCTCCTTTGCCCCGTCAGGGCATTAAGAGCTTATGTGTCGCGCTCGTCTGTTTTCAGACAGACTGAGCAGCTTTTCGTTTTGTTTGGCGGGCGCTCCAAGGGACTTGCCGCCTCAAAACAGAGCCTATCCAGATGGATAGTGGATGCCATTGCGCTCGCTTACACTGCAAAGGGCCTGCAGTGCCCCTTGGGTGTCAGAGCGCACTCCACGAGAGGCGTGGCCTCTTCGTGGGCATGGTCTAGCGGGGTTTCCCTGCAAGATATCTGTACGGCCGCGGGCTGGGCCTCGCCGTCTACATTTATAAAATACTATAACCTGGAGGTACCCGCCTTACAAGCTAAGCTTTTGGCGGTCTAAAATTCAGTGCTATCTGCCCCGCTGTGCGGCCCAGATGCTGAGTTTACTGCAGCCCCATGAGTGTTGACACACGTATGGCCACCCAGATCAGGCTGAAAGCTTTCACCCTGGCTGCGCGTTTTATTGTCATATGATAGCCCCGCTGGGTGCTATTTTATAAGGAATGACGCTTCCAGCCTCTCTTCCTCCACTCTATGTGAGTTTATGGTGATTATGCACTATATGAGCCCTGGGCTTCGGCCCCTTGGGACTTTGGTGTTGGATCCCTGTACGCACGGCGTGTTGCATTGTGTTCCCCTAGCGTAAGCTATTACGCAGTACGAGAGATACTCTCGTAAGAGAACGTACTCAGTTACTTACGTAACCTCGGTTCTCTCTAGAGAGGGAACGAGTACTGCGTATCTTGCCGTGCTTGGAATACGCTCTGGTTCGCTTCGGCGATGAAAACCAGCTTGTACCAGCCTAACGAGCATATTTATAGAGTGAGACCACGCCCTTTCTGGCGGGACGTGACGATATGGGCGCGAGTTGCCCCCATTGGTCATTACGTCACGCAGAGTCTCTCTCGATAGGCTGCTGCATTTGCCGCAAGAGCAGCCAATAGGCGCGCGAGCTGTCTCGCCTGTGTCTGCTTGGTGCTGCAAAGCGTTTTACATTAATAAAAAATTAAGGATAATTTTTGGCTTCAATATCTCGTGGAAAAGAGGTTTTCCCCTAGCGTAAGCTATTACGCAGTACTCGTTCCCTCTCTAGAGAGAACCGAGGTTACGTTAGTAACCGAGTATGTTAATATTAGGGCTGTCAAAATAACGCGTTAATTGCGATTAATTAATCTGAGAAAAAATAACGCGTTAAAAAAAATAACGCAGATTAATCCATTCCGTTTTGACCTTTGACCCGGAGCCGTTCTAGCCGTAGCCACCATTCGTGTAAAAAGAAGGAGGGAGACAAGAACGCGCTGCTTGGATCATTGTTTGGAACATTTACTTATAACAAACGGAGTTCGTCAACTCTAAAGTACCATATCAATGCAAAGCATCCAGGAGTGTGTGCGTGAGTGTGTCTGAGAGAAAGCGCGCTTGTGTGTGTGTGTGTGTGTGTTGTAACTTTTCACGCGCTCTCACGTCACACAACCATTTTCTCACGCACAGAAAAATCGCGCACAATAGAGAGGACACGGAAACAGACAAGACAGAGCACGTTACTTATGATATTAAAAAATCTCAGCTCTCAGATTCTGTCAATTTTATTACGAAAATCAAACAATAAATACCGTTTTGGCGCTTGTAAATGTGACATGACAGATCCCTAGCGGCACGTGAACCGATCATCTCTAGCTAATAGTAAATAAACACGAATGAACAATGTTGAAAGATACAGTAGGGCAGCCTAGAACTTACCGAAATGTACATTCCTCGATCAATCAGTGTTTTTCAACCGCGAAAAGAGGTCAATAAAACAGCTGGAGAACAATTATGTCACATAACATTTAGCCTAAGTTACCTCAGGAAAGCCATTTCATGACCATATAGCACGTTATAGTTGGCTATAAAAAAAAGAGCTATAGAGAGTATTTTTCTAAATGTATGTAGTAGCCTACTACTATATTACGTATTATATTTTTACTTATATCAAAGTTGTTATTTATAATAAACACGCATTAAATTTAATTTGAGCTATTTTTAACCTTAAATACTACCAGCTGATTTTTCCAGCATTGGGTGAGATTTTTTTTTCTTGAGAAAAATGAATGCCTATCTTGTGTACCTAATATTTATCCAAATGAGTCAATATTGCATCAAATCACAAGAATTAAATTAAATTGAAATCGTGAAATTTGTGTCAAGCAATAATAATAAAAACGTAGCTTACCAGAAATTGTACCATTGTAAGATTATGTGTGCGATTAATTTAGATTAATTAATTACAGAGTATGTAATTAATTAGATTAAAAATTTTAATCGATTGACAGCCCTAGTTAATATGCATTTACAAACAAATATCACATTAAAACTACAAATAATGTGGTAAAAGCATGGTAAGTATTGTGTTTAATATGCATTTACAACAAATATCACATTAAAACTACAAATAATGTGGTAAAAGCATGGCAAGTTCTGTGGTTACTGTCCTTTTGCCACACCTATCACAGTAAAACTAAGGTTACTGTGGTAAAAGCAAGGTAAGTGTTGTTTTTACTGTGATTCTACTACAAATACCACTTTGGAACTAATTGTACTAACTTACTTTAAGCCTAATATGAATATGATTAACTGATAGAAGGCCTAGGCCTATAGCACGTCACGTGACAGATAGTGTTTAATCACCCTGTTTTGAATTAGAAAGCAATGAAACGCAAAGCCTCCGTGGAGATGACAGATAATGCAGCGACTGAACATGAGCTAATCTGATTCATTTCGACCATCAGAAAAGACATTATATCAAACATTATTAGGACAGTGTATTTTCGACTACTTACCAACATCTAGCACACGTGAACTGATGCCAAATATCGCGATGTGTTCGGAAGGAGACTTCTTCAACGCGATTTCCTACTGATAAAATTCGTGTAGTCGTTTATACTTTTTTTTGTTAAAATCAATAAACAGCAAAGCAGTCCAGCTTCCCTGGCAATAAGACCGAAATAATAACATTAAAAGAAATACATATATAAACATGATAAGATATCGTGAATAAATGTCGATTAAACAGCTTTCTCTGCTGCAGCCCAACTGACAGAAAGAATCATGCATTACATTAGTAAAAAAATAAATAAAATAAATAAATAAAAATGCTGATATCACGAAAATAACGAAATAAACGTGTCCGTATCACGAACCAGTAGATTAAATGACGTGACCATATCACAAACTGCCATGAGACGGGGCTGTGTGGCACCTCAAAAGCGTGGAAATAATTCCTAATTTATATTAAAATGAGTGTATAGGCCTGCTGAGAAGTCTGAACATTACTGATATAGTCGTTTTTATAACCTTTTATTTAACCATCTGGAACGGAGAAAAAATTATACCACTTAGCGCCTCTAGTGGACTTTTCACCAGAAAAGTGCAGGGAAACGTACCTGGAGGTACGTATTTCAGGTTTTGCAAAAATGTAGGCAGAGTAACGTATTTCTCATGAGCCTGGGTTGGTTGGTAGTGCAGATAGCCAAACCACTCCTACACCTAGCCTGAACTTAGGATATGGACAGTCTGACTTGAACATGACTGGAGTAAAGTTAGTTATGAAGACAGATGTCAAAGAGTCGCCGTACTTCAGGGGTGATGGAACAGACAAACATACAGTGCATGAGTGGGAAGAAATTATGAGCGTTTACCTGAATAAGAGGGGTGTCCCCCTGCAAGAGTACTCCCAGGAGATAATGTCAAGACTAATGGGAAAGGATAGAGACATTGTAAAAGTTACCCTGCACAGCATGCCATCGCTGCGGCCAGCTGAAAACTCCTTGCTCGTCTTTGAAATTCTGAAACAACATTTCAGTGAGGTAACCTACTCCTCAATGCCTTTAGCAGATTTTTATAACACACTTCCTTTGGCTGGAGAAAGTCCCATGGACACGCTTGAATAAGGCCGTGGATGTCGCAGATGAGTGTCTGAGAAGGCATGGGCGAAACATTGAGGACCCCTCTCACGAAGTCACAATGATGCTGGTGAAACATTGTCCTGACCCCGCTCTTGCAAGTGTATTAAAGTGCAAAACAGCTGAAAAGTGGACGGCAAATGAGATTCAGGAACACCTCGTTGAACATCAGAGAGAGCCCAGAACAATGTCTCAAGCCAAACCTTACCGGCCAAAGAACATAGGTGTACATGCTCAGACATCAGCAACAGAGACAGTCACTGCTAATAACACCACAGACCTTACTACCCGAAGACAATGGGGCTCCCATCCTCTCCTCAGACCGAGAGTGCCTGCATCCAGTCTCTCATTGGCTTGCTGAACCGTGTGCTGGAGCAGACGGCCCAGACAGCAGCAGTCTTGCCACCTAGCAGGGGGCCAGCAGCCATCGTTCAGAATAGATGTAGAGTCTGTCAGTCTGCTGAACACTCAACTGCTGAGCACTGTAGACAGGCGAACCTCTGTATGAGCTGTTACAACAATGAGCCCGGCCACTCTGTATGAGCCCGGCCACTCGAAGAGAGAGTGCCAACAGCGCCTGCCAAGAATTAACACCCAGCCACAGTTAGCACAAGCACAGCCTAAACCTGAGCAAGGCGGAGCCAGTTTAACCCTCTGGGGTCGGCCGTCGCGCCGGCGCGACGAGCTCGATTTTTTCCTTATCAGTGCAAAAGAGAATCAAATTACTCTGTTGATTTTGATCTTACATATAAGTGTTGTACATCATTAGATCCTGTTAAGTGTCTATTTTTTTTGTGGGTACTCACAATAAAAACAAAGTGTTGTGCTTTTCGTCAAATAAAGACAAATAAACCTGATGCGCGTTTTGCCTTCTCTCTGTCAGTAAAGTCCATTCTGAAACGCGTCCGGAAAATTAACTGTAACTCAGTCAATACTTGTCACAGAGATACGAGAGATTTCTCTTTATGAAGCTGAAATTCTCTTCTTTTAAATGAAGTAATTTATTTTAAAAAAAAAATATTTCCAGTTTATGTAATCCGTTTGAAACCAAGGAGAGGTACAGTTTTTTCGTTCTCCCTTCATTATCTTTAATAAGCTGAGGCCGCCACGCCCCCAGAGCTTTTCACATGGTAAATAGGTGATCTAACGTTATGCATCGCACACGCCCAGCGATCAATGGCATAAAAACACGTTTCTTCATCAGATTCACTGATAGTTCATCGCGTTTTGAGAATGGCACTCTACTCCTTCAGATGATACTGGACAGCGAGGAAGGATTCACCTTTTCCTCAGAGGAATTTGAAACTCGGACGACGAACGGCTGCATTTTGAAGAACGAATTGACCCCGTCGAGGATACAAGTTCGGAGTAAGTTGTTTAGTGTTATATAATTCCTTTTCTGATTATAGAGCTCAAATGAATTTTCAGACTACATTTTGTCTGGTTTTGGCTAGCTTTTGACATAGGAAAGATTACCTCACAGTCACAATATCCCTATACGTAGGCCTATACGCTCGTGTAAACTTTTTAAATGTGATATTAGCCTACTACATATATTTCACTCAGTTTTGAGATTAGTTTATGACACTGATTATCATGCTAAAATACTGCCTTATGCGTAATTTATTTTGTTTGCGAATAACTGCTTAGGTTATATAATGATTTAGTGAAATATATTTCAGCCTCCGGTAAAATATGTGATACTGTCTAAATACAATATATTATTTATGTATAAATGTTCAGTTAGGCTAACTGAAATAAAACCATGTCTATATTGTGAAGGGTAGTCAACTTTAGCATGGGTGTGTTCACTTATTCTAAGCACTGTGTGTGTGTGTGTGTATATATATATATATATATATATATAATTAATATATAATTAATATATAATTAAATCGCAATTTTAACCAGAAAAATCTACAATGCATGCCCAAAGTCGTGCAGCCATATAGTTTCTCTTGATATCAGCATGTTCAAAGGTGTTTATTTTATTTATTTATTTTTTTTACAGGGAGAGATGCCACTAATGAGTCCTGCTGACTTCAACATTCAACAGTCTCTGTACATGAACATGGTAAAATGAAAAATCAAACACCTTGGAAATGACAGGTATGTACTATGTTTCAATGGCACAAAGTTGTGTGACTGTTCAAGCCTCTGTCTTTAGATCAGTGTGTTTACTAATGTGCTTTTTTGTCCTTTGTTGTGTATCTTTGGATTATGTTGTGTTGTAAATAAATCCAAACAATCAAAAAGCCATTCTTTTTTAAATCTCCTCATTCTTTGTGCAAGGCTCCTCATAATGATAGGGCCTGATAGCACCTAATAGGGCCATTATGGGAGGGTCTTTGTCTTTCTCAGGTGTGAAATGCATACATATTAATGAGAGATCATGCCCCTTCGCATAAAGCTTTCTGACACAAAACACGTCATTAAAAATGTAAAAATACTTTACTGTCTTATCTGAATGAGTAGTCAGGATGATTCTCACATAGTTTTGGAGCAAATATTCGAGGCTATGTGATACAATTTTCAAAAGTCTTGTGAAGAAATAATCAATATGTGTTTTGTGGCCTTATTTCAGAAACTTTAATTTTTAGTTTTTTCAATAACCATGCATAAACAATATTCTCTCAAAAATACAAATATGTACATACATGTTGCTCACATATTATGGTAGCCCTGTTTGTGCTAAATAGAGTGTAATTACACCTGTGCCATTAATATGTTTATAAGCAACTGAAAAAAGCACAAATGTCAGGGCATGTCAAAACATCTCAAGGACCACAAAAACACCTTAGACCCCAGAGGGTTAAACTAGATAGCTCACATACGGAAAGGGGATGTGTGAGCGTTAAAGCGTCAACCCTTGAAGAAAGTGAAGAATTGAAAGAGATGTATGTCAATGTTTGCAAAACAATGTCTGATAATTGCACAGTAATTGTTCAGAATATTCACACAGTCGAGACGTTCAGTGAGTTATTTCACGCACCAGTGACAGTTAATGGTCGTGCTCAGTTGCAAGGGCTCCACGACACAGGGTCAATGGCCTGCACGATAAGTGAAGAGGCGGAGCAGAGACTACTATCAGATAGTGTCTTGACCCAACAGCAGGAACTCCCGCAACGCATCATCCTTGTTGGCTGTGGAGGAGTATAGGTGAGCCCCAAGTGTATGTATGACATGGAACTAAGTCTGTATGGGGTGAAGTGCATGGTCCCAGTCCTGGTGGTCACTGCTCAGAAAGACGACGTCATAGTAGGCACCAACATGCTAAAATGTGTGCTGCATCAGCTGAAAAATGAAAGGAATTATTGGACACTTATCTCGAGCAACACAAAAGGGTCTTCAGATGGT
Organism: Rhinichthys klamathensis goyatoka; assembly: GCF_029890125.1. Lineage (NCBI taxonomy): Eukaryota > Metazoa > Chordata > Actinopteri > Cypriniformes > Leuciscidae > Rhinichthys > Rhinichthys klamathensis. Next base: position 810,977 of record NW_026606637.1, read on the forward strand.
GAACAGTTCTTGGAAATGATGTCAAGCCTCACGAGATGGAGGGGTGGAGATGTGCCGGAAAAAGTAGGGACAGTGAAGTTAACCCTCTGGGGACCAAGGTGTTTTTGGGGCCCTTGGGATGTTTTGACATGCACTGACATTTGTGCTTTTTTCAGTTATTTATAAACATGTTAATGGCAAAGGTGTAAATTCACTCTATATAGCACAAACGGGGCTACCATAATATGTGAGCAACATGTATGTACATGTTTGTATTTTTAAGAGAATAATGTTTATGCGTGGTTATTGAAAAAAATTAAAATGAAAGTTGCTGAAATGAGACCACAAAACACATACTAAATATGTGTCCACAAGACTTTTGACTAATGGATGTTGTCGCTTCGAGTTCTGGCTTCAAAATGATGTGAAAATCATCCTGTCTAATTATTCACATAACAATAGATTCTTTTAAATTGTGAAAAACATTTTTTTGTTATCCAAGGCAATATGCAAATGGGCGTGAACGGCCCAACTCCATTGTGAATAATTAGGTGGTTGAGTAGACAAAGACGACCCGCATATTAATGAGCCTTTCATTCAGGTGTGTCACACAAGAAAGAATGCAAGGACAATACACACACACACACATACATACATACATATACATATACACTCACCGGCCACTTTATTAGGTACACCTGTCCAACTGCTCGTTAACACTTAATTTCTAAGCAGCCAATCACATGGCGGCAACTCAGTGCATTTAGGCATGTAGACATGGTCAAGACAATCTCCTGCAGTTCAAACCGAGCATCAGTATGGGGAAGAAAGTTGATTTGAGTGACTTTGAACGTGGCATGATTGTTTGTGCCAGAAGGGCTGGTCTGAGTATTTCAGAAACTGCTAATCTACTGGGATTTTCACGCACAACCATCTCTAGGGTTTACAGAGAATGGTCCGAAAAAGAAAAAACATCCAGTGAGCGGCAGTTCTGTGGGCGGAAATGCCTTGTTGATGCCAGAGGTCAGAGGAGAATGGCCAGACTGGTTCGAGCTGATAGAAGGGCAACAGTGACTGAAATAACCACTCGTTACAACCGAGGTATGCAGCAAAGCATTTGTGAAGCCACAACACGCACAACCTTGAGGCGGATGGGCTACAACAGCAGAAGACTCCACCGGGTACCACTCATCTCCACTACAAATAGGAAAAAGAGGCTACAATTTGCAAGAGCTCACCAAAATTGAACAGTTGAAGACTGGAAAAATGTTGCCTGGTCTGATGAGTCTCGATTTCTGTTGAGACATTCAGATGTTAGAGTCAGAATTTGGCGTAAACAGAATGAGAACATGGAACCATCATGCCTTGTTACCACTGTGCAGGCTGGTGGTGGTGGTGTAATGGTGTGGGGGATGTTTTCCTGGCACACTTTAGGCCCCTTAGTGCCAATTGGGCATCGTTTAAATGCCACGGCCTACCTGAGCATTGTTTCTGACCATGTCCATCCCTTTATGGCCACCATGTACCCATCCTCTGATGGCTACTTCCACCATGTCACAAAGCTCTAATCATTTCAAATTGGTTTCTTTAACATGACAATGAGTTCACTGTACTAAAATGGCCTCCACAGTCACCAGATCTCAACCCAATAGAGCATCTTTGGGATGTGGTGGAACGGGAGATTCGCATCATGGATGTGCAGCCGACAAATCTGCGGCAACTGTGTGATGCCATCATGTCAATATGGACCAAACTCCCTGAGGAATGCTTCCAGCACCTTGTTGAATCTATGCCACGAAGAATTGAGGCAGTTCTGAAGGCAAAAGGGGGTCCAACCCGTTACTAGCATGGGGTACCTAATAAAGTGGCCGGTGAGTGTATATATATATATATAATCAAAATATAAATGAAAGTCAAAAGCACATTTTTAGTCATAGCTGGAAACAAATCCTGTTCAAATAGTTATATGGGCCATTCTACAGAATTGGTTCAAAGTTAGAGTTGGAAACATCTTGAAAAGAAAATTGTATTTTTCCATAACTGTCTTAGTAGGACATATACATTTTATCATACATATTTCAAAGTTAAGGATTCATTATTTTGATATAGATTGCATTGCAACAAACACTAGCCTATAACATCTTAGTTTTAGTTTATTGACAAAACATACTATATATTTAACATATGAGCAGAAACTGCTAACAAAAGCTTATTTGATGTCTATTTTAGAGTTACAACTTTATAATCTATTCAAAACTAGTCACACACACAGAAACATGATTCAAATTTAAACAGTAGGCTATTTTTGCGTTTACAGACACTAACGTTATTATATATCGCGATTAGAACAAAGCACAAGAATAAAACACTTACAGTTCAGCTCGCTCCTCGAAGTGAAAATAAACCAGCACTTGTTCTGAGGTAGGTAAATGTCCCAGGATTATTCCTCACAGCCGCGCAAGACGACAGTACATTAATCTGACTAAATATAGTGTGTTTACCGAGTTGATATGTGGGCGTTTACACGTCTCAATGTGTTGCTTCAGATCATTAGCGTTTGAATAGCGCGCGCTCTCCGTGGGCGTGTCACATTAGCGGAATAATGAGATGCGAGAACGATAATGAGAACGGCAGACACCTCTCTCTTTTTATATAGATTACATAAACGGAGAATATTTATTTTAGTTTTAAATTAGATAATTTAAAAGTACAAACTTAAATGATCATAAACATATATTGCTCATGTCTGGGTGAATAGTATTAGCTGAGTTTTTTTTAAGTTTAGAGACGTGCTCCAGAAAAAAAGTTCACGGACACGGAGAAGCAGAACGCACACCCTGTTTATTTTCTTTATTTTACAAAAGCACAATATTTTATTTCGATTGTAGGTGGGCACATAAAAAAGTCGACATTTAACAGTTTATTTTTTAATATGTCTTAACTCTGTATGACCAGAAATGATGGAGTAGTTTAAGTCTATTTTTCTGCTATGTGAAAAAAATCTGCCAAAACGCACGGGTGTGTTTTTGGTCCCCAGAGGGTTAACTCAAGCGGTGACTCTCCTCCCCAAACAAGAGTACCTGCTGTGGGGTAGACTGCCAAGTGATGTGCCCAAGTCACCTGGGAGCACAGTTATGGTGGAGCCTAAAACCTCTAGGTGTGTGCCCAGGGGTATCATGGTGGGGAGAGTGGTAACGCCACTGTGGGGAGATGGCTGGACCCCCATGAAAATCACCAACATCTCTGACAAACCACTCACCCTGAGAAAGAACAGCAAGCTCACAGACGTCTCTACTTGTGTTGCTGTTGAAGACCTCACACTGTTCCAGGGTTCCTGTCAGAGTGGCTCTGGCTCTGTTAGAGTGACTCATGAGAAACAGGATGACAACACTGACTTGAAAGACAGGCTGCAGAAGTCTGGTCTGGGAAATGTCGACATTGACCATTGTGAAGCGAGCCACTCCACAAAGCTCCAACTTGTGACGCTACTGGAGAAGTATCTGGATGTATTCTCAAAGCGTCATCTTGACTGTGGAGAAGCCAAGGGCTTTGCGCATAGAATCCGCCTAACTGACGACCGTCCCTTCAGTCTTCCGTATCGCAGAGTGCCGCCAGCCCACTATCAAAAGCTGCGTCAAGTTCTGACCGAGATGGAAGAGCAGGGAATCATACGGAAATCAATGAGTGAATATGCTTCCCCACTCGTGATGGTTTGGAAGAAAAATGGCGATCTCCGTATATGCACAGACTTTGGATGGCTGAATGCGAGAACCATCAAGGATGCTTATCCTTTGCCCCATCAATCGGACTGCTTGGCTGCCCTTGGCGGTAATGCTGTCTTCAGCAACATGGACCTTACGTCTGGTTTTTATAACCTGCCCATGCATGAGGAGGACAAAAAGTATACCGCCTTCACAACACCACTAGGCTTGCACGAGTATAACAGAATGCCACAGGGGCTTTGCAACAGTCCGGCGTCCTTCATGAGGATGATGCTGAGTATCTTTGGTGATCTTTATTTCAGCAGTCTCTTGTGCTACTTAGATGATCTATTGATTTTTGCCCCTAATGAACAGCAGGCCCTCAGCCCTCTGTTGCGGAAGTCCGTGAAGTTCCTCGGGCACATTGTTGACGGTGACGGTGTTGCTATTGACCCGGAGAAGGTTGAAGTCATCGCCAAAATGTCGAAGAGGGACTTGATGGAAGTCGATAGCTGCACTCCTTCAGTCCTCAGAGTGAAGTCGTTCCTGGGGATGGTATTTTATTACCAACATTTCATACCAAATTGCTCCTCCATCGCAAAATCCCTGTTCGCCCTCACAGCTGGGCAGAAACGGAGAGGAAAGGCCGGGAAGTACAGTCAGAATCCAGGAGTCTACAGAAAGCTCAAGCCTGCAGACTGGAACCCTGACTGCGACTCCGCTTTCTCCAGTCTTAAGGAGAAGCTCCTGAACTGTGTGGTCCTCACCCATCCAGACTTCTCTAAGCCCTTGGTTCTGTCCATTGACGGCCTAGGGGCAGTTCTGTCCCAGATACCAGAAGGGGAAATGAAGGCACGCCCGATCGCCTTTGGCAGCAAGACCCTCACTGGCTCACAAAAGAGGTATCCTGCCCACCGCCTGGAGTTCTTGGCGCTCAAGTGGAGTGTTTGTGAAAAATTCAGCCACTGGTTGAAGGGCCACACTTTTACAGTGTAGATCGACAATAATCCCCTGACTTATATAATGACCAAACCAAAACTTGACGCTTGCGAACAAAGGTGGGTGGCAAAGCTTTCCCCATACACTTTCAGCATCAAACACATGCCCTAAGTAGAGATCCTTTTGCTAAATCAGTGAGCCAAAGGTTGATCAGCGAGCCGTATGAAAGTCTTTTGGCTGAACCAGAGGGAACCAAGGAGGAAAAAGTCCAGGATCTTTTCCGGTGCAAGACCCAGTGTCTCCAGGCACACGATGCAGGCTGCTGCGTAACCACGGGCACCACTCGAGATAGGCTGGCCAGCAGTCAAGAACCCTCGCATGTGAGATCTGCTTGTGAAGCTCACGTAGAGTGGGAAAGGGGAGCAGAGATCAGAGCAACACAGTTTTTCAATGCTTTTCCCCAGGCGGTACCCTCAGAACAAGACACACTTCCAGCCCTCTCCATCGGCGAGTTAAGGCACAACCAGGAAACAGATCCAGTTATTAGGGAGGTCCTGCCACTCGTTCAGAGGGGTGAGCCACCACCTAGGCGAGGGAGAAGTAGGTTAGCTCTTACGGCCCAGACACTGTGCAAGCAGTGGCATCACCTAAAAGTCCAGGACGGAGTTCTATATAGGGTAACCAAAGACCTGTTAAGTAGAGAGAAGAGGTATCAGTTTGTGCTGCCTGTTAGCTTGAAGGCCAAGGCTCTCGCTGGTGTGCATGACCTGGCTGGGCATCAAGGGCAGGCCAGAACAGCACACCTCGCCCGACAGCGTTTTTTCTGGCCGCAAATGGGAAGAGACATCAAGGAATATGTGCCGACGCTGTATTCTTGCAAAGACCCCTGAACCAGCTGCCCGAGCTCCCTTGGAGAGCATTCGCAGTTCGGCACCCATGAAACTGGTGTGCATTGATTTTTGGAGTGCTGAGGACTGTAAGCAAAGATCTGTGGATGTGTTAGTCATTACAGACTACTTCACAAAATTGGCTTATGCATTCCCCTGTGTCAACCAAACTGCAAAGCAAATAGCAAAGAAGTTATGGGATAACGTGTTCTGCATCTATGGTTTTCCGGAGCGAATACATTCCGACCAGGGAGCCAATTTTGAAAGCAAACTCATAGCCGAACTCCTCAGTCTCACAGGGATTACGAAAACACGCACAACAGCATACCATCCTATGGGAAATGGGCAGACCGAAAAGGTTCAATAGGACGCTGGGCAGTATGTTGCGTTCCCTACCGCTGGCAGCTAAACAACACTGGGTCCAACAGATACAGACATTGACCTTTGCGTATAACTCCACCATTCATGAAACAACTGGATATCCCCCATTTTACTTGATGTATGGTCGAGTCCCCAGACTCCCGGTAGATATGGTCTTCAAACAGGTCTTGAAGGATCCCGTCGTGGTGAATTATAAGACCTATGCAGAGAAGCTGATGGCGAACCTCCATGTGGCTGCCAGCATAGCTCAGCAGCATGCAAGGAAAGGACAGCAACATCAAGCTGATGGCTACAACAAGACAGTACGTGGAACCCACTTGAACGTTGGCGACCGAGTTTTGCTTGCTAATAAAGCAGAGAGAGGGAAGAGGAAGTTAGCGGACAAGTGGGAGCTCATGATGCATACCATCATAGACCGGAACCCTCAGACTCACGTTTACAAAGTCAGGGATGAGAGTGGGAAAACCAAAGTTGTCCATCGGAATTTGATGTTGGATGTGAGCTTCTTGCCTGTGCCAGAACAAAGCAGGGAGGAGATGGATGAAGCTACCTCTAGCTAGTCCATAACCGAAGAAAACGTCCAAACGCTTCATAGAGAGTGGGTTCGCGGACGGTGGTCGGAAATTTTTGGGGAGGCCCAGATGGGAGGCCCCTGAAGTCCGAGCACCCCCGAAGCAGTTCGGCCTTCGTCCTCAGTGGGGCGCCACATGTACCCCGTCCCACTAACCCACTATTTGTCCAATAACCCACTATTTTGGGCAAATGTCCCATTAGATATGGAGATCCCACGTAGCATTTATTCCATTGTAAAAAATAGTGGGTTTGTGGACAGTGGAATTTTGGGACGGCGCTTGGTGCCACGGACCCCGGGGGCCTGCTGAGTGCAGTAAAATACTTCTTATCATGACAGGAACTTTAATTATAATGTCTATCAAATATACTACCTGAATCCCCATTCAATAGATTGCAGGCAGGATTGTGTCCAATTGCAGCTTATGTAGTGAGTATACGCTCTGAAATTTGAACGGCTATAACTCCGCGACCAAGCCGCCTAGATGCACCAAACTCGGGTCAAAGTAGGGTCCCGAGGGGCCCTCTCCAACGCGCCCTAGCCCGTGGTTCTAGCACCCCCACGGTCCGAGATACGGTGCCCAACAGGAAAGGGTGCACTTCAGAAGGAAGGGTCCCAGAGTCTCGGGACTCTGGGGTCTGAGAGGGCCCCAGGGGCCCCTCACCACCCCAAAGGACGACCCGCTGGGACTCGTCATTTCCGAGATATAGACCGTTTTGTCCAAAAGTCCCTTATGTATAACCGGGTGTGGGAATCTTGGGAATTAAGCCGAGTTGGAGCTTCAAACTCCGGGTGTGGGGAGGGCCCATCGGTCCCCTTCAGACCCCACTGTCCTCAGCTCCTAGGTCCTTCCGGTTCCGAGATACGGCCACTTCCTGTCCAGCTTTGACCGGGTGTATCTCGGGAACCAAGCCGAGTTTGAGCTCCAAACTCCGGGTGTGGGGAGGGCCCATGGGTCCCCTTCAGACCCCATCATCCCCAGCTCCTAGGTCCTTCCGTTTCATAGATACATCCACTTCCGGTCCAGCTTTGACCGGGTGTATCTCGGAAACCACGCCGACTTGGAGCTCCAAACTCCATGGGACCCATGGGACCTCCAAGACCCCATAGTATGGAGCCCCAAGTCGGCATGGCTTTGGAGTTATGCCCGGTCAAACATGCACCTGCTGTATCTCGGGAACTAAGCCGGCTTAGAGCTACTGTCCGCGAAGCCTCTATTTGGTACAATGGAATAAATGCTACGTGGGTTCATCCCACGAACCCGCTATTTGTCCAATAACCCACTATATTTGAAAAATGATTATGCAATAAGCTATAATTGGACACAATCCCACCTGCAATTTATTGAATGGGGCTTCAGACAGTTTCAGCTCCCTAGGACCTATGGGACTCAAGATATTGGAGGAGGCTCCTGAGAATGCAACTATAGGTTCCTGAGAATGCAACTATAGGTTCCTGAGAATGCAACTGTAGGTTCCTGAGAATGCAACTGTAGGTTCCTGAGAATTCACACGCTCCAAAAAACTAAATCGAAAACAGCATCCCACCTGTAACTTATTCGAGAGAAAGTAAATCCTGTAACTTAGCTTAAAAAAACAGCTTGTCTGCGAAACCACTATTTTGCCACCAAAACGTGGTTTCGAGGACACTCATTTTAATGCAAACTAAACACTGAAATGACTTGAAAATTAGTGAGATGTGTTCAGTTGAGTGTGCTTAGTACAGTAGAGGTGGTTTAATCAATGAGAATCGACATCACAAATGACGGAAGAGCAAAAACACCAAAATGTCCCACATCCAACCTATTTAGTGGCCGGCAAATAATGGTTTCGCGGGCCCCGAAATCGCTCACTCTGTTGCGTCGGGGCCCCCCGATCTACGTACCGAAGGGCCCGGGCCTAGGGCCTGAAAAAGTAGTTTTTTATCATCTGGAAGTCCCGTTGGAGACATGGGTGACAGCCATACCCACTGAACGCGTGGGAATATTTGTTTTTCACGAATATCTCAAAAACCACACGGCGAAAAAAATTCAAACTCGGGTCGTCTGTAGGCCTCGAGGGGCCCTGTCCAACGAGGCCACCCGCGTCCCCGAGGGCCTCGGGGCCAGGGGGTTACGTCCGGTCAAAGGCGCAGCTTTGTCGGCTTATATCTCGAGAACCCCTCGCTCAATATCCCCCAGACTCTAATAGATCGTAGTGCTGGAGGGGGCCTTTCGAACGAGCCCACCCCCGAGGTCCAACTCGCCCGGGTCCCCGAGTTACAGCCATTCAAAGTTGGGGGCCCCAGCGAATGGCGATCCTGTAGGGGGCGTCCCCGAGGCCCGTCACCGCCCTGGTTCGAGCAAGGGCCCCCGTGGGACCTCCTCGCCCGAATTTGAGCTCTCTGGAGGTGCGTTCCATTCGACCGTAAGTGGACTGCGTAGTGGACTTCACAGGGTATTTCGCCATCTTAAAGCTGCTGTAGGTAACTTTTGTAAAAAATATTTTTTACATATTTGTTAAAACTGTCATTATGTCCTGACAGTAAAATATGAGACAGATAATCTGTGAAAAAAATCAAGCTCTTCTGGCTCCTCCCAGTGGTCCTATTGCCATTTGCAGAAATACACGCTCCCGGTCAGAAACAACCAATCAGAGCCAGGAATGTCTTAGCAGTGTCAATCATGCTCGTGTACTCGCTGATCACACCCCTCTCTTGCACAGCGCGAGCCGTCGTTCAAACTCAAGATTGCCGGCGTGCTGCAGCTGTGCTTATGACAGAGAAACAACCTAAACTGCCAATTATCGAGTGACACCTGCTCATAAAACAAAGAGGTAAAAGGAAAAAGACTGATGACGATAAACAAGCGAAAAAGAAAGAATTACACAGAGCCCATTGACTCGGTGTCAAAACTCTAGCCGCATAACATGTAGATAAAATGTCACGCACTCTGCTAAGCAACAATTGAAACCTGCTAATTCACTGGCTTGTCATGTTGCTGAAATAATGTACTAGCACACCTTATCTAGCATTATATATCGCTAGAATAATTACTTACATACTGTAACGTTAGTTACCGTTATATTAACGTTATCTTACTAGCTATTTATAACTTATAGAAAGAGTGCAACGTTATAAAGTTACATCTAGACCTTTGCAAAATACATAATGATTTGAGGACCAAGTTTGTAGTCAAAGTATGGGCAGGCCATAGTCAATGTAAAGCATATTGTTGACGTTTAGTCCCTATTAGTGAATGTGCCATATAACTTTTTATCCGCTGTTATCGGTGGCCCTGTTTACTAGCCTGCGCGTTCACGACAGGCTCCGCTGTGGAGGAAGAGCTGTGGAGGGAGGGCTGTAGCGCAGCAGAGAGCAAGGGGGTGGGACCTGTAAGTTGTGCTTGTTTAAATTTTCAGGCTAAGTCAACGTTTTCTCAAAACTCCCTACTGCAGCTTTAAGTGAGATTCCAATCCGAAGGGAACGAACATGTTCAGTTCGAAGGGCACTGCACATGTCGTAGGGAATAAGGGAACATCGATACATCACTTCACAGGAAGTAGAGAGTGAAAATCAACCAACTGTCATTGTGCACCGCGTCACCAGTCGGAACTAACCATAGAGCAGAGCCGTTGGAAGAGATTTTAAATTTAAAATTCTAACGGCTCTGAGTTTACGTATGCATTGAGTATTCATAAATATTGTTATTATTAAACAAACTAGAGTATTTATGAACAGTTGGGGTGATGCATGTATCTATAGGCCTATATGATTTTAAATTAGAAAGGAAAGTAAATTACAAAATTTAATTAAGTTATATCATAATCTGCGCGAGCCTGTTGTTGCCTTTCTTTGATGACGTTGCAGGGCGTTTCAAATGAGTGATTATTGTCAGCGAAGTGCACTTCAACTGATGTACCGTGTTCAGGGAGTAGGGAGCAGTGAACACTACTTAGGGACCCTGTCAAATGGAACGCACCTTGGGTCTTCACGTTGCCGAGATACGAGCGATTTTGTCCCGAGGTCGTGACGTCATCAGCGGGCGGCATTTTGAAGCGCGCCCGACGGTTTTCGGCTAATATCTCCGCGAAAACACGGCCAAAATTCATGAAAGTTTTACCATTCTTTTCAGCTCAAATAGACGGTTCCATCGAGCCCAGCCACGGCCGGATCCGTAGAGTTTTTAACCTTGATAAATGCGTTTTTTCATCCGTATCTCTGGCCCCCGGGGGCCCACGAGGCCGAGGGTGGTCTCCCTGGAAAGGTCTCGTCCCGTTCTAAACGAGATACAATTTTGGTGTCCGTAGGACCCAGTGGGCCATCATAAAATATTAATACGTTGCTGCTCCTTTGTCATTTATATCAGTCACCATCCACAATCAATGGCCTCATCACGAACGGGGGTTGGGAAATGCTTAGAAAGCGGCTAGGGCCCTCAAACTCGGGGGCCCGACTCAGGGACGGGAGACGACGGAAGACAGCCCCTGGAGAGTCAGAATCTGCAATCTCAAGACACCACGACCCTCCCTCTGCGTACGGGGGCCGTCCCACGGGCCATTTAAAAGGCATAGCGGTTTCGCGGACAGGCGGTCTCTTTTTTGGCCTCTCGGCCCCTGAACGAGGTCCTAGGGCCACCAAACTTTTCTGCCCGCACCAGGGGGCCGTGGCGAGACGGAAAATGGCGGCCCCTAGTCAATCGGCCATTTCGAAGAGGTGTCCACGAAACCACTATGGCAAATACATTAATTTAATGGGCGAGTGGGATTTTGATAGAAAGGTCTCAGGGGCCCCAAATTCAGCGAGCTGACACTTGGGCCCTCCTTGAGTGACATACCGAAAGCGATGGGCTCTAGAGTGAAGGCAACATATTTTCACCCTTTAACCCTAATCTCTGTCATATAGTCTCTTTGACTCATGTACCCTAAGAGCCTTTTGAGTGAAAGTTGGGAATAAGTGGCACACTTCTTTCAGGAAGGTTCTAGATTTTCACGCTTCGGGGCCGTGCATCAGGGGCCCCTGGAGGGTCAAAATCTCAAATCTCAATGTACCACGACCCTGCGTCTACGTACGGCGTACGGGGGCCGTCCCACGGGCCACTTATTGGCGTAGCGGGTTTGCGGACGAGCGTCCCTTTTCCGACCTTTCGACCCCTGAACGAAGTCGTGGGTCCACCAAACTTTTCCACCCGCACCAGGGCGCCCCCTAGTCGATCGGCCATTTCGAAGAGGTGTCCACGAAACCACTATGGAAAAATATATTCATTTAATGGGCGAGTGGGATTTTTATAGAAATGTCCCAGGGGCCCCAAATTCAGCACGGTGACCCATGGGCCCGCTCCGAGCGACATACCGAAAGCGCCGGGCTCTTGAGCAAAGGCAAAACATTTTCCTAACCCTAACCATAAATGACTTTTTCAGTTTCTAACCCTAAGTAATTTTTGAAGTGGTGTGTCTCAGTGATGAAACCGAGTTGGGACTCCATACTCGGGCGGTGGGGGGACCACTAGGAGACCCCCCTGTGCCTAGAGTATGGGGCCCCAACTCGACTTGGTTCCAGACATATAACAGCTTGAATTTTGAAATTTGACCAGGTGTAACTGAAAAAGTAAGCCGAGTTGGGACTCCTTACTCGGGGCGTGTGGGGACCACTAGGAGCCCCCCCCCCCCCTGTGCCCAGAGTATGGGGCCCCAACTCGACTTGGTTCCAGACATATAACAGCTTGAATTTTGAAATTTGGTGGTGGGTTTATAGAGGGCAATTGCTCTTTGTCGCCCACTAGAGGTGTCCGAATAACACCTATTCCGAGGCAAGTGGGTGGTGATCCGTGAATACAGGGGGTATTCAAAAAGGCCCACTCTCCAACAAAATAATGGGCATCTGTCATCCCAATTCACCCTACGATCCCTCCGAGCCATTATGCGCCCAATGGCAGCTTATTTGTATGGGCTTTTTTCCACGAACCACCGTTTTGGACTACCTCAGATGTGGCCAGTGAGCTCCAGTCTTCCTCTGTTGATGCCTTGAGTGGCCTGGCAGTAGACGCTTCTGAGGACCTTACCTGCTTGTGGTTAAACGCGTCATCTAATGCTGAGTCTGAGTCTATGGGAGAAGCTGGTGAGTTTGAGATGGAGAATGAGATACCCCACTCTCTGTCCAGAGACTCTGTTCAACTGACACCCACGAGAGCCCAGTCTAAAGAGGTCAGAGGCCAAGGGGGAAACGAATACTCCCCTGTGAGAGACTTATCGGGTTCTAGTGTGCCCCTTGATTCGCACATGGCTGATACTGACTCAATTCATGTTCCTGACTTAGGCAAGACAGAGTCCCAGGACATCACTTCACCTGTTACAATGACTGATAGTCAGACAGCCACACAAGCACAAGGGCCTGAGAGACAGGTGGTCAGGACACGTACTGGCAGGGTTGTTAAGCCAGTCAATCACTTGATAGAGAACATGGTGCAAAAACCACTCATCAAGGGTTTTGTAAAAGGGGTCAATAGAAGGTCACTGTCTTTACTCTCCTTATTTTAGAAAAAAGAGAAAAGAAAACTTAGGTGCTGTAAGATACTTTTCTTTATCACATGTAGTACGACCTGGGTCATGAGATGTTCATATTGGAGGGAGAGTGTTCCAAGATCTTATATGGTGTAAAAGGCATCATATTCACTAGAAGGGGCAGTAGCCTGATCAACTGCTGTTTTCTTTCAACTTACTTTGTAAGTAGCTTTATATGCTGTGTATGAAAAATGGAGTCCCAGGGTTATCTTGGACCAAGTGAACAAGAGCTTTTGTTTTGTATCTTTTGTTTCTTTTCTACCCCTTTATGTGTTAAGAATTTTGGTGAAATTAAAGAGAGGTGAATGTAACAGGTTAAAGAGTGACAAATATTTTTGCAACCTTTCGTTTTCTATTTTGTGGATATGTGAGTTTATTTCACCAAAATGTTGTATTGTTCAGTTATTTCATGGAAGATTATAGGTATTGGGAGAGTTATTTGTCGTGTAAGTGCGCCATCTATTGGATAGAGGCTAGCGCTCTTCATTCTATCATCTTGTGATGAAGCCCAGATGTTTCAGTTGCCCTTTTTCTTATGTTAGGCTGATTCTGACTGGAGATAGAATCCTGATCCTTTGCTCTCTTTGAAATTGTGCAGGTATGTACTTCCAATACCAGGTTTAATGTGTTTGTTTAAAAGTTTTCTTGTATTGATTGATGTTCAATGGCACTGAACAGCCCAGATGTAAAGTATGTACATTTTGCTTTGTGCATATTACTGTATGTATTAATTGTTGAAAGGAAGATGGTTAATTTCATGTTGCATAATGTTAATGTAAAAGCTAAAAGCCCATAGTTAATAGCAGAAATAACATGCAATATGACACATAAACATGATATACACGAGTCTAATGCAATATGTTTATTTTATATAATAATTATTTTGTATTTCATTTTCTGATTTTTGAATGTGATTAAATTGAGTCTGTATTCCACTTGACTGAGAGAGGCTGATTCTGACTGGAGATAGAATCCTGATCCTTTGCTCTCTTTGAAATTGTGCAGAATAAATTGATTTGAGGAACGTCAGTGTCCTGTCTTCAGTGCACCGGAACACAACGCAGTAGTCGGCGAAGTGCAGGCCGCGCCGGCTACATTAGGAGGCTGTGGAAAACATTAGTGAGAGACATCAACAAACATCCCGCTTGGCTATATTATTTTCTGATGATGGCCAGGCTCGCGATCCCCGCGATTCGGGTCCCGCGTCCGTTGAGGTGGCGCGGCGGCTTAGATCGTGGGTATCGCAGAAGGATCTCGCGGATGAGAACGAGACTGCTGAGGCACTTTTTCGTTCATCATCCGCAGATTCTATGGCACTCGTTCACGACGCAGAAGCCCGCGATGCGGCTTCTTCTGCCCGTGACGATTGCCCGGTGCTCGAGCTATCTGTTTCTAAGGAAGTTGATGTGCCCAGCATCGGGAACGAGCAACATGAGTCACACACGCCGGCTCATGTTTCTGCTCATGTGGCCAGACTTAAAAAATAAATAAATAAATAAAGAAATATAAATACATATATATGTATATCAGCTGGCCACAAAATAAGCAGGATGATCCCCGTCAAAGCAAGCTAGACGAGAGATTCCTGCAGCACCGTTCACAACCTCAGCGCCGGGGCTTTCCGTTTTTTCCCAGACCTTCATAAAGAGCTAGATCCTGGGAAAAATCCCACTCTTTACGTATCTCATCACATTCATTATATGATTATTCGAATGTGGTGGGTGCGAGAGAGGCGGGTTATAGCAAGATGCAGCAGATGGAGGAAGCTTTAGCGAGCTAGCTTTCTCTTGATGCGGCATCTTCGCTTAAAGCCCCGGCGCTGCCCAACAAACCGTGCAGGGACGATTTTGCAGGCGTACCAGGCCGATCTTCTTAAAGATCTAAATGAGGGCGAGGGACCAACTCCTGCTGACTTCGCGGAGTTGAGAAGAGCCACAGATTTGTCTCTCCGGGCCACTAAGGAGACGGCACGTGCCATTGGCCGCTCTATGTCAACTATGGTGGCTACGGAGAGTCATCTGTGGCTAAATTTGTCCGGTATAAAGAGAAAGACAAATATTTTCCGTTGGACGCTCCACTATCACCTTCTGGCCTGTTCTCCGACGCTGTCACTGCAGTCGTCGACAGGTTTCAGGAAGGGGAAAAAACAGTGAGCGGCGTTCCAACAGTATCTCTCTCACCGCTCTAAATCTGGATCTGGGAGGGCTGGTCCAAGTGGCCAGCCTCAGCCGTCAACCAGCTCCTCCCATCGGCAAGAGTAAAAAGAGAGCGTTGCTTCTAGAGCCCCTCCTGCGGGAGCTTGGCAACAGAGGAAGCGCTCTCAACCGAAGTCCTCCAGCCAGGAGGGTGACCTGAGGGCGTCCTTTAGGCGAAGAGGACTTCGGGAAAGAGGTCCTAATTGTAGTGTAGGACCTCTGAGGGCTGAACCCCCCCGTCCCCCCCCCCCCCAAAGATACAAGCAATCAAGGTTGTTCTAGCAGCAGGAGCCCTCGGGGAAAAAGATGTTGTACCGCCGTCTTGGACGCTTCGGGCTACATTGGTTTCCAGCGAACGCACACCGTGGCGTTCGCCCCAAAAGCTTGCAACAGGGCACCGACTATGGTCACAAAATCTGCTATAGTAGTGCTCAAGAATAGTGCTCGAAAAACACCCGAGGCCGGTCTCGAGGGGCTGGTTCCCTTAGTAGATTTTGTAGAAGAATGGCAACGCCTTCCGAATATATCTATATGGGTCCTGAATATTATAAAATATGGGTACAGATTGCAGTTCGGTCACCGACCTTCCAAGTTTGCTGGGGTGGTACCGACTGCAGTGGTTCCAGAACAGGCTCGGGTTATGGAACAAGAGGTACAGACTCTACTGGAATTAAGGGGCCATAGAAAGTGTTCCCCTACCAGACAGTTTTACTGTCTGTAAAACGGTTTTACAGCCGGTACTTTATAGTTCCAAAGAAGGATGGCGGACTGAGGCCGATTTTAGATCTATGGCTTTTGAATCGTTCTTTGAGGAGATTCAGGTTCAAAAGGCCTACTATTCCCATTATCGTGAACCAAATCAGATCCGAGGACTGGTTTGTCATGATAGATCTAAAAGATGCTTATTTTCATGTCTCCATCCTTCCATGTCACAGGAGGCTCCTGAGGTTCGCTTTCGGGAGCGAAGCATACCAATATCGGGTTCTTCTGTTCGGCCTAGCACTCTCTCCCCGCACGTTCACTATGTGTACGGATGCGGCTCTGGCTCCACTGAGGCTTCAGGGCATCCGTATACTAAATTACATCGACGACTGGCTCATATTGGCCCAGTCTCGAGGAATGGCAGTTCGGCATTGAGATGTCGTCCTTGGCCACATTCAGAACCGGGGGTTGAGACTCAACAGTAAGAAAAATGTGTTGGACCCAGCTCAGAAGACTACTCTTCTGGGCGTGGTATGGAATTCGGTTACGATGCGGGCACGTATGTCTCCTGCACGTATTGAATCCATC
This sequence comes from Rhinichthys klamathensis goyatoka, assembly GCF_029890125.1. Lineage (NCBI taxonomy): Eukaryota > Metazoa > Chordata > Actinopteri > Cypriniformes > Leuciscidae > Rhinichthys > Rhinichthys klamathensis. The sequence continues at coordinate 827,456 of NW_026606637.1, forward strand.
TTGGCCATGGTGTCAGGGATAAAGCTAGGCCAGGCCATCACTGTAAAGCAATTTCAAAGACTGCTGGGCCTCATGGCAGCGGCATCCAACATAATTCCTTTGGGCCTTCTTCACATGAGGTCCCTTCAGTGGTGGCTCAAAGCCAAAGGGGTTTTTCCCCCAAGGGGAATCCGTTCCGTATAATAAAGGTTACGCGCAGATGCCTTCGTTTCCTATTAATATGGAAGAAACCTTGGTTCTTGTCCCATGGGCCAGTGTTAGGGGCGTCGTGTCGCCGGAAAACCGTTTCGACAGACGCTTCCCTTACTGGCTGGGGCGCGGTCATGGACGGCCGCTTTGCTAGGGGTCTGTGGCAGGACCATCATCATTCTTGGCATAAAAATTGCCTAGAGATGTTGGCTGTGTTCAGGGCTCTGAGGAGCTTCCTCCCAGACATCAAGGGTCACCACGTCTTGATACGTTCGGACAATACATCAGTGGTAGCTTATCTGAACCGACAAGGGGGACTCAGATCGCACCCTCTATCTAGATTGGCGCATCAGATTATTTTATGGTCCTAAGGGAAAATATTATCTATAAGAGCAATATATGTCCCGGGGGTTCAGAATCAGGGAGCAGACATCCTGTCGAGGCAGGGGCTGAGGCCCGGGAATGGAGACTCCATCCAGAGGTGGTGGAGTTGATATGGCAGAGGTGTGGACCAATGGAAGTGGATCTGTTCGCGTCTCGAGGGATGTCCCACTGTCCACTTTGGTTCTCCCTCACTCATCCAGCCCTGCTGGGGTTGGATGCCATGGTACAGGCCTGGCCGAGGCTTCGCCTGTACGCGTTTCCCCCGATTGCTCTGCTCTGCTCCCGGGAGTCCTGGAGAGGATCCGTCAGGAGGGCATCAGTCTTCTTCTGTTAGCCCCATTTTGGCCGGCCCGAGTATGGTTTTCGGACCTAATTTCACTCCTGATAGCTCCGCCATGGCAGATTCCTCTGAGGAGGGATCTGTTGTCTCAGGCGGAGGGCAGTATATTCCATCCTCGTCTGGAGCTGTGGAAATTGTGGGTCTGGCCTCTGAGGGGGCTCAGTACCAGATGCTGGTCTATCATCTGGGGTGGTCGAAACCATACTTATCTCTAGGGCTCCGTCTACTAGGAGATTATATGGCCTCAAGTGGAATGTTTTTCCACTTGGTGTAGAGAACTTGAGTTAGGCCCAGTTAACTGCCCAATGGCTTCAGTTCTGGAGTTTCTTCAAGATCGTTTCTCTGCGAATCTCTCCCCATCCACACGTAGGGTGTATGTGGCTGCCATTGCGGCATTCCATGCACCACTAAATGTTGGGCCTTTGGGGAGGCACCAACTGGTCTTACTATTTCTCCATGGTATTTGGAAGATGAGACCAACAGTCAGGTCCAGGGTTCCTTCCTGGGACCTGGCGGTGGTTCTCGAAGGGCTATCCCTGGCTCCCTTCGAATACCTTCAGTCGGCTTCGCCTAGGACCTCACGTTCAAGATAGCCTTTCTCTTAGCTATTTCTTTAAAGAGACTGGGAGATCTCCAAGCCCTGGCATTATCGCCAGCTTGCTTGGGGTGTGCCCCCGGCGGAGTTAAGGCCATCCTGCATCCGAGACCCAGCTATGTGCCTTAAGTGCAATTTAACATGGCTAGGTCCATGGTCCTGCAAGTATTTCATCCTCCACCTCATGTGTCGGCAAAAAAGGAGAGGTTCCTTGCTCTGCTAGTTAGAGTTCTGAGTATTTACCTTGAGAGATCCTCTTCTTGGAGGAGGTCGGACCTACTGTAGTGTGTTTTGGGTCACCTATTAGGGGCTCCCGGCTATACAACCCATAAGTAGGCCTACAAGGTGCGCAATTTGCCTTCACCTTTGGCCGTTAGGGCTCTTTCTACTAGAGGCATGGCGTCCTCTAGGGCCCTCCTCTCGGGAGTGCCCCTCCAGGAGATCTGTGAGGCAGCCGGTTGGGCTACCCCGCACACTTTTATCAGGTTTTATAGTCTGCACCTCCCTAGTACGCCAGGCGCACGTGTGTTCTCGTCCTAGCTGAGTGCCTGAGATCAGTTTCACTCTAGGGCAGGCCTTTTTCGGTGCGTGGCCTAGTGGGCATTCGTTCCCCAAAGAGTCGTTTTCAACGACGCAGTGCGAGTTCCCTCGAAAGGGAACGTCTCGGGTTATGACTATAACCCTTGTTCCCTGAGAAGGGAACGAGACACTGCGTCGTTTTGCCACGCCCCTCAGTGCCTAGGAGCGGCTTGCTTCATCGCGAGGCTAATGTGTGTGTGTGCCGGCGTCACTTTTATGTGCCGTCACATGTTACGTCATGACGCAACACCAATCAGGATTGGATTAGTTTCATTCATACTTCAGAGGCGCACCCTAAGGGAGCGTCCCCAAAGAGTCGTTTTCAACAACGCACAAGGGTTATAGTCATAACCCGAGACGTTTTATCATTACAGATGGGTTAAGTGAAACGACAAACTTTAAAGAAGCTGATAATTCTGAGTCAATCTGATGAAAAGACGATATAGAACATGGGATGAGCTTTAATTGGATTGGTTTTCCAGCTCTGTCTGCTATTGGTAATTATGACTACTTTTGTCATTTATGATGTTGATCTGAATTACTCTCTGGATTAGTATTAGTGTAAATTGGAATCATGAAATTGAAGATTCCCGTCCATTATGCGGTAAAAACTCTTGTCTAAATTCAACTGAGGGTCTAAATTTAAATAGACAATTAGGTGGGATCATAATGGTAAACGTAAAAATTATACACTTGACGGCACGGCAGAGAGTCACTATCCAAATTATCCAGAGAGAAAGGAGGAGTGAATATAACTTCTAAAAAAGTTTTATTTCTCAATCCATTAAATGGATGTATGACATTAGATGTCTAAGAAAACTACAATTTAGGTAATAAAGGTTAAAGGAGAAAGCAGCTATATAACTGTCTTATGGGTTGAGATCTGAGTAACATAATATTTTGGTTTCTGCAAAACAGTGAAGATAAGTGGGACTGAGACAACAATGATACTATTTTTTGGATCTTCAGACTAACCATTTTATAGAGGAATACTGTGAGAAGTAGTTATAATGATAATAAAAATAAAGTTAAAATGAATGTTATGAAAACAAGGGTATTGAAGAATAAATAAAATACCATGATTTCCCTAAAGAGGGAACTTTAAGTGTCACTAGGCTGACAGCGGTGAGAGACTCGAGGCAGAGTAAAGAAAGGAAAAGGATGCAGAAGGAACTGGCATGTATAGGGAAAGATGAGAAGAAATATAGTAGATAAATGTATACAATTTCTGATAACTGATAATTTATGGAACTATTTATTAACGCCTGTTTAGTCAAATTAAGTTGAAATGGTATGAAAAGTGAGTTTCAGATAAAAATAATAAGGCATTGAGTATGATTGACAGGGATTAACATGATCTAAAGATAAGGAATGAACAAAAGTTTTATTAAGCAGAATGAGGAACAATTCTATATTTTAGTGGCAAAATAATGATTGAAATGATTATGTGAATTTGTTTTATTTTATTTCTATTTTTGAATTGGTTGACCCCTAACAACACAGAACAGGCAAAGGCAAAATTACTTTTAGGATAAATCTCTCGATGTGTCCAAAAAGGCCATATCTTAATTAAATTATAAATAAATAATGTATTTAAAGGTTTTTCATAAAAAAAATCAATTGAAGTGTTCAATCCAGTTGTTTCAAATGGTTTTGTAGAGTTTTAGAATGTTTGAGCAGTGTGTATGATTGTCCACAATCTGGCATTATCTAAACATGAACTGTTGAATGAAACTCGTTCATTCCAACGAATGCGATTGAGCAGATACAGAGCTCTTTAGTTCGCGATCAAACTCGTTTTATTGTCACTTTATTATAAGGTGAATTAAAAAAAAGCATTATTTTTCAAATGAGGCTAAATAATTTGTTACAGTTATTTTTTTGTAATTAGTGTGGATGACACGCAGCGAAATATACAGTATTATCAGCTGTATGGTGTGTTTCTACCCAGCCCGATCTCACGCCAATTCGTACGAATTTTACAAGGTGGCTAATTCGTACTAATTCATACGACCTCACTCGTTCAAATTCGTACGATTTTTGCTAATTCGTACATATTTTACGAGTTACCAAATTCGTATGAATTCGTACGAATGACCTACCCCTGACCCCGCCCCTAAACCTACCCATCAGGTGGGTTTAGACAAATCGTACGAATTCGTACGAGTGAGGTCGTATGAATTAGTATGAATTAGCCACCTTTTAATGACTGGTCGTGTTTTTGGTCGTGAGATAGCGTTGTTCTACCCTGAAACATTTGATTTCAATAGAGACCTGGCACAGTGAGGGAGACAAAAGAAAATTGCTAAAAAGAGATCCAGCACGTCTGCGAGAGAGAGGCAAAGAAAGAAACGCCTGTTCTTAATTTATGTTGCTTTGTAGGCTACAATTTTCATTTTGTAGGCTACTGTTTTAATTGTACACAACAAAGCTGCAATTTCTTTAATTCAATTTTAAAATGTCGCAAATCTGTTTTGAAAATTTTCTTTAGTTGCTATGGTTGCTCGTATCACTGTCAGTCGTCTCAAGTTCGTGAATGATTCACTAAACAATAATTTAGCAGATTAAAGACGAGCTTCATCATCTTCATTTTCTGGTGCGATCATCTGCCTTCAACAGCACCTTCGGGTTTTGTCGTCTGTGCAGCGCAACAGAGGCTCTACTGGAATGTAGCAAATTTATGTTGTAATGTGCCATTATTAATTAAACAAAACAAAACGCTTGACTTTAATAATCTGTTACCTATTTAAGCATCAAGAGCGGTAAAACATATACGCTGTCGCCCATCGGTTAACAGCATGTAGGCTACAATGTTATCATCTAAACACCTATTAATAAAAATGACAGACAATGAATAGGTACCGAAAAGTGTTTCAAATCAATAAATGAACATTTCAGAAGTTTTTATTTTTGACAAATAGAGTAGAGTTGAGATTCGAACTCAGAACACTTGAAGAACCGCGAGGCACATGAAGCATTGACCACACAGCTATCATCTGAACGCTGTCTTATGAGCTTGAGCTTAACGTCTTATGGTTTACGCAAAGCCTCATTATTGTGACATTTTTCTATTGCGATGTTTGTTGAAATGTTTTTATTATTTATTAAAGAAAATTATGCTAATCATAACAACCTACTGTAAGCCTATTTAATTCTTAATTAATCCTAAAACACAAATGCTGCCAACTAACATCAGTTAGCAAGTCCTGACAATGTTTTAATTTTACGATCATTTATTTTTATTTTAATTTATTTCACTGTTATGTTTCAGTTCATAAATCTAGGAAAATTAAAATAACGTACTCGGTTACTTTCGTAACCTCGGTTCCCTGAGAGTAGGGAACGAGTATTGCGTAGCTATACGCAGTGGGGAAACTCATTTTCCTCAAAATTCTGAAGCTTAAAATGTAAAACGCATTTTGCAGCTGCACAGCTAGCACAGTGAGTGTCTGGCTCACTCATTGGCTGTGCTGCGGCAACTGCACAACCAATGACGTGGGCGCCTCCAATGTGTGCGCCAATGAGCTAGCATTATGTCATACACGTCAGAGCCCGCCAAGGGGGCATGGCCAGAGCCCATAAAAGCCCCCGAAATAGCCATTATAGCAGGTTACATCGACCGAACCGACATACTGCCATGCTACTCAGTGCGGCCGGCTACGCAATACTCGTTCCCTACTTTCGAGAACGGTCACTTCGTATTGTGTAGCTATATGCAGTGGGGACGCCATGTAAAATGCCGCACCAAGTAGCTGGTTGCAACTGCGGCTCGAGAACTCTGAGCCCACAGAACCAGCTAGAAACCAATATATATTAAGAAAGACCGGACACCGTCGGGCCTCATAATATACACATATATACATGTAATGCCCATACATCCATATTCAACCTAATAAACTTAATAAGACCAGACACCGTCGGGTCTTTTATCTAAAAGGGATATCATAACCGGTCAGAGGCGGGTTTTATAATGAATGAATGTGTGCTTATGACATTGACATATTATGTAGATAAGACCAGACACATGTTGGGTCTAAATAATACAGAAAGGACACCTGCCTGCAGGGAAGGTACCTCCATGTTATAGAATTTCACAAACGTAGAAGGCAAGGACCAACCGGCCGCCGCACAAATATCGTGAATGGGAAACCCAGAAGACCAAGCCCAGGATGAGGCCATGCCTCTAGTCCCAATAGGGCAAACCTGACCCACTGAGGTATATGCTAGAGAAATAGCATCTACTATCCATCTAGATATTCTTTGCTTTGGGACAGGAGACCCTTTGGACCGACCACCAAAGCAGACAAAGAGCTGTTCTGAATGTCTAAAAGACGAGGAACGCTACAGATATATTCTCAGTCCTCTGACAGGACAGAGTAGATTAGCCTCCCCGTCCTCTGTGGAAGGGAGAAGAGCCAATAAAGTGATCACCTGTGCTTTCAACGGAGTTGAAAGCACTTTAGGCACATAGCCGTGTCTGGGTTTGAGAACGACCTTTGAGTCGCAGACACCAAACTCCAAACAAGAGGGGCTCACAGAGACCGCCTCCAAATCTCCCACTCGCTTGATAGATGCCAGTGCCAGCAGGAGAGCAGTCTTTAGCGAGTAGTTTGAGATCAACCGACTGGAGTGGTTCAAATGGTGGACCCTTCAGGGCCCGAAGGACCGTGGCTGTCGTCTAAAGTCTAGCAGCTCCTGTAGGACGGAGAGCACCACTGGTACCTTGCATGACATGGGTTCAAAACGTTTGTCCAGACACCAGCTGGAAAACACTGACCATTTAGAAGCATACAAGCGCCCAGTAGAAGTGGCCCTGGCCTCATTGATCGTGCTTAGGACCTTTTCAGGAAGGTCCCTGGGTACCCATTGAGGGGCCACACATGGAGAGCCCATAAATCGGGTCGTGGATGGCATATTGTCCCTTCCGCCTGCCTGAGGAGATCTTTCCTCAACGGAACAGGCCAGGAGACTTTGTCCACCATCTGAACCAGCTCCGGAAACCACGGTCTGGATTTCCAGAGGGGGGCTACCAGGAGGACTGGGCATCCGCTCTCCCTGACCCGTTCGATAACCTGGGGTATCATTGAGACGGGGGGAAATGCATAGAGGGGGAGGTTGGCCCAACGATGGGCCAACGCATCCATGTCCTTCGAGAAGAACACTGCGCAATGAGTGTTGTTCCTTGAGGCGAAGAGGTCGACTTCGGCCTCGCCAAACACTTTCCATATCAGGCGCACCGTCTGAGGATTCAGGGACCACTCGCCTAGGGGAGTGTTGCCCCGTGACAGCATATCCGCACCCGTGTTCAGGATGCCTGGGATATGTGCTGCTCTCAGAGAGCTCAGATTGACTTGTGCCCAAATAAGGAGGTCTCTCGCCAGGGCGTACAGGCTGCCCGACCTGACGCCGCCCTGGCGATTTATGTATGACACCATAGATGTATTGTCCGTCCGGACTAACACATGGTGTCCCCTGATGTTTGGCAGAAACGCTTTGAGGGCCTGGCACACTGCTTTTATTATTTCCAGGCAGTTGATGAGTAAGCTCTGCTCCGTGCTCGACCAGTGGCCGGAGACAGACTTGCCCTCGTGCAACGCTCCCCAACCCTGGTTGGATGCGTCTGTGAAAACCACTTTCCAACTGGAAATCACCCCCAGGCTCACACCCTCAAGATACCAGTCTTGAGCCTGCCAGGGAATCAGGGCCCATTGACAACCGTGATTCACCATGACATATAGGCTGCCTGACCGCCACGCGCGGGCTGGCACACGACGCTTGAGCCAGTGTTGCAGTGGGCGCATGCGTAGTAGTCCCATACGGAGTACTGATGATGCGGCTGCCATGAGACCAAGAAGTCTCTGAAACTCTTTCAGGCGTGAGCGTTCGCCTGCCTTGAATGAAGGCTGTGAGCTGTTGAATAGAGAGCGTGCGCTCTGCTGTGAGGCGCGCTCTCATAGTCATAGAGTCGATAACTGTGCCCAGAAAGATCACACTCTGGCTAGGACTCAGTTTGCTCTTGGATATATTGATTTAGAGACCCAGACATTGCAAATGGTTTAGAATCAAAGATCTGTGATGTAACAGTTCGGTTCTCGACTGAGCTAGAATCAGCCAATCGTCGAGATAATTCAGCACGCGCACCCCTTGAAGCCTCAGGGGGGAGAGCGCCGCGTCCATGTACTTCGTAAACATACGGGGTGCTAGAGACAGGCCGAAAGGTAGAACTGTGTACTGATAAGCCTGACCCTCGAAGGCGAATCTCAAGAATGGCCTGTGATGGGGGGCTATCTGAATGTGAAAGTAAGCGTCTTTCAGATCCACAGTAAAAAAACAATCGCCCGGCGAACTTGCGCGTGGATTTGTTTTATAGTCAACATTTTGAATGGCCGTCTCATGAGAGCCTTGTTCAAATGCCTCAGATCTAAAATGGGTCTGATACCGCCGTCTTTTTTCGGAATTAGAAAACGGCTGTAAAATGCTGCAGCGCGGGGGGAATATGCTCTATCGCCACTTTTGCTAACAGATTGTGTATTTCGGAGCGAAGCACGTGACCCACGTTGCTTCTCACCGAAGTCTCTACAACCGCCTGAAACTTTGGGGGTCTGCGAGCGAATTGGAGCGAGTAGCCTCGCTTTATTGTGTTTATAACCCAACTCGACAGACCGGGGATGGCTTGCCAGGCCAGGGCTCGTGTGGCTAGGGTTTGGCACATGTTTTGGGACGGGCCGCCTAACACAGGGGGACCTCATACCCTTATATTGTGATTTGTGCACATACTGAGTGTTGGACTGACTATTAAGGCTGTCGCCTGGGGTAAAGTCAGTGAAGCAACTGGGAGGGGGCCACCTAATGAAGGGGGACAGTGAACCCGTGTGTTTTGTGCTTGAAACATACTCTTTTTGTGCTTTATTTGGGTCGGCGTGAAAATGGCGTTTGTTTGTATAGGTGCGTGTAGTGTAGCGTGTAGCGGGCCTGTTTACAGCAGTAAAATCTTCAGCCGTCTGAACTAAACAGTGAGCTGCGAGAATTGTTCTGGGCCTTTTGGAGGGTGGTCCGGCTAGCGCGAGACACGAGCCCTCCCTTTTTCCCCCCGATGCTAGGAGGTAGCCGGAGGCCTGGGATCCGACGTGCCGCTGGAACGAGGGCCCTGGCACCGGGGGAGCGGGTAGGGTTTAGCCGGTCTAACTTGGCGGCGGGCATCAGCCGCAGGGCGGGGCTGAGAGGCCTGCTTGGCTGGCTGAGGAGAGGGCGCGGTCTTGGGCCTGCTCGAGGCCGAGCTAGAGTGCTTGGGCAAGAAGTGTCGCATTGCCTGGGACGACTTCTGAGCCTCGGTGAATGTCTCCGAAAAACCCTTCACCGCCGGGCCGAAGAGGCCGGAACTGGAAATAGGGGCGTCGAGGAACACTGTTCTGTCCGCGTCCTTGATGTCCGTGAGCGTGAGCCACAGGTGGCGCTCGAGCACGACCATGCTCCTCCCGATGGCCTGTGCAGTAGCTTTGGTAGCCCGCAAAGCTAGGTCCGTTGCGCTCCGTAAGTCACGGAAAGACTCGGGTTCTGGGCCAGCCTTGTCCATGGATTGGAGGAGCTTGGTCTGGTAAACCTGCAACTAGGGATGGGAATTAATAAGAATTTAACGTTTCCGATTCCAATTATCGATATTGCTTATCGATTCGATTCCTTATCGATTCTCTTATCGATTCTCATTGGGTGAGGGGATAAGTACAAATTTGTTTTGTTTGTATTACAGTTTTTACGTAATACAAGTTTTACAGTTCTAACCCTAACGATTTTTGAAACCTCTCACTCAAAGTGCAAAACTACATGCCAAGGGGGGGGGGAGGAGGGGGAGGGGGAGGGGAGGGGAGGGGAGGAGGGGGAGGGGAGGGGAGGAGGGGGAGGAGGAGGGGGAGGAGGAGGGGGAAGAGGAAGGGGAAGAGGACGAGGAGGAAGAGGACGAGGGCAAATAAGAGAAGGAAGGAGAGCCATCTCTGATGAGATTAGGGCAACACTTGTTGACCATGTAATCAACCATGGTTTGACCATGAGAGAGGCTGGACTGAGAGTCCAGCCCAACTTGAGTCGATTTACAGTGGCGTCCATAATTCGAACCTTCAGAAATGAGAACAGGTATGCAACTATCTAATGACTATTTTAGCATTATAGTAATGTACTGTAAAATACGTATGACTGCATAGTATTGCATAAACATGTGTAACTCTAAGCCATCCATTTACTGCACTGCATTGAATGAATGAGGATGGTTATCATGCTGTACTACTTTTTTTTTTGTAAATGGTTTACAGTTCCTATGCTGAACACATACTGTGTTTGAATTCTGTACAGAGTGGAAAGGCAAAGACATCATGGAGGACGAGGACGCTTGTTTACAGATGTACAAGAGACTGCAATTATAAATATGGTTTTGGCCAACAATGCAATTAGGATTCGAGAGATAAGAGAGCATATCTTGAATAATGACACCATATTCAACAACATCAATGCTGTAAGCCTGTCGACCATACAACGCATCCTCCAACGGCACCAAGTGACGATGAAACAACTTTACAAGGTGCCATTTGAGAGACACTCTGACAGAGTCAAGAATCTGCGACATGACTTTGTAGAGGTATGTATGCAACACTACTTCCAGTACTTCAGACATACCATATTTACTCATCTGTATATAATTTTGTCTGTTACAGAGAGTATTGGAGATGGATGCCCATGTAATTCGCCACGAATTTATTTATGTGGATGAGGTTGGCTTCAACCTCACCAAAACCAGGCGCCGTGGACGAAATGTAATAGGACAGAGGGCAATTACCAATGTCCCTGGACAGCGTGGGGGTAATATAACCATGTGTGCTGCCATCACTCATAACGGGGTCCTCCATCACAATGCCACACTGGGTCCATACAACACCGGCCATATACTCACTTTTCTGGATGCAATTCACACAATGCTTGTCCCTGATCCAGATCAGGAGGCTGCTAGATTTGTGGTTGTGTGGGACAATGTTAGTTTTCACCGGGCTGTTCTGGTCCAAAACTGGTTTGCCATCCATCCACAATTTGTAGTTTTGTACCTACCCCCATATTCACCTTTTCTAAATCCCATAGAGGAATTCTTCTCAGCCTGGCGCTGGAAAGTGTATGATCGCCAACCCTATGCCCGCATGCCGCTTCTCCAGGCAATGGAGGACGCATGTGGGGACATAGAGGTTGCCTCTGTCCAAGGTTGGATACGCCATGCTAGGAGATACTTCCCTCGATGTTTGGCAAGAGAAAACGTATCTTGTGATGTGGACGAAGTATTGTGGCCAGACCCAGCTCGGAGAAGAGATGAAGCTTAGCACTGGGGACTGCACCCCCCTCCCCCCCTGCCAATTCCTGGACCGGGACCCCACACACAATTTACTGTATTCTACTGTAAAGAATATACTTTTGGTTTACGTAAATGTTTATAGTTTTGTTGTATGCTAATGTATACAACAGTAATGTTTGGCCTAATAAATATTTTCTGTTTCTACATTGCATTGGCGTTTCCGGTGTACTTGTTACCACTCTCAGCAGATTACTTTCACTGTAGAACATTATATTAAAATGTAGATATAAGCCTATGAAAGACCAAAGAGCTTTAGATTTAGAACAGCAGTGTTTATGTTTTTGAGAATTGTGTGTAGAGTTTTGAAAAAAGGAGACTTGGTTTTGAAAACGTGTGTAAGCAGTTGGTAAAAACTGTAACTCGCTTTAATATTTGATCAGAAGACACAGCATGAGTATTAGGGGTGTGAACCTACACTGGTCTCACGGTTCGGTTACGGTTACGAATAGATTATCATGTCATCGATTCAGTTCAATTCGATATCTCGATGCATTACGATGCACTGCATCCTCAATTTTCACTTTTACTTCAAAAGTGATGTGTGCGTGTTCGCCTGTTCGGGAAGTCACAGTGACATTCCAGTTTAAGTTTCATGGGACTAAAGTCTGTTTATGCCATTAAGAAAATGAAATTCTGTCAAATCAATTTTGTTTTAAAGAAATGTTAATTTAAAAGCAGCGCTCATTCATCAGTGTATAATGTTACCATAGAGCATCGACCATCGCCGAGTCCGCTGTTGAAGGTGACGATCATCCATTTATAATCACGCGTAACAACACAGATTAATTGTAATTTGACCATCGGGTGCGGAAACTTAAATCAGAGAACATTATTGGGTCTGGTAGATGATGTGTTTTTGGCTGCGGATTCGGGTGACGTTTCTCATTGAGTATGTGCGCGAGTTTGTGTGTGTGTGTGCTCGCGTCTCATATGAGTATGTGCGTGGAGAGTTTGTGTCAAATCAAGTCAAGTCACCTTTATTTATATAGCGCTTTTTACAATACAGATTGTATCAAAGCAGCTTCACAGTGATAACATGAAAATAATACAACAAAGTTTGTTTCTAAAAGAAAATTGCGTCAACGTCCACCTTAAGTAAGGCAGATCAATAATATTGTTGAATATTAAATGTCCCCAACTAAGCAAGCCAAAAGCCAAGGCAACAGTGGCAAGGAACCAAAACTCCATCAGGTGACAAAATGGAGAAAAAAACCTTGGTAGAACCCAGACTCAGTCGGGGGCCAGTTCTCCTCTGGTCAACGAAGGAACAGTGTATGAGTGTGTGCGCTCTTGTCTCATATGAGTATGTGCCTGGAGAGTTCCGCGCATCTCGTGTGTGGAGTTTGCGTGTATGTGCGTGAGCGACTTTAGGTGTGTCTTTGTGCATTTCATTTCATTTGTTTGAGCATTCAGGTAGTATACATGTATGTTTAACTACTTAGTATATGTGTATGCAAGTGTTTCATATATGTGTGCGTGAATGAAGTTTGATTTAAGCCCTAGACGGCGCCTCATATATTGTCGTCTTTTCGCGTGAAATATAACCAAAGAGCGCTTCTGCCTCGATGCCATGTTTGCTGCGTTCTGAACCAAAACAACGCAGCGCGTGTGTGACATCATGACACATTTGCAACGAGCGGAACCGATAACCGGAATCGTTAAGCAGGCATCTTGCGAGAGAGCTAGCCCGCGACCACAGCGTCGAGACATCGACAGACATCTCCAAAATCATATGTGACTATGCGAAAAAAAGAAAGAGAAAAAAAAGGAAAACAAACAAGGATAAGAAAAAGAAAAACATCACAATGGTAATGAATGAATGAATGAAATGATAAGACAATACATAAAACAACAGAAACATGTTCGGCATGTATAGTTCACAACAATAATTGCCTAGCTGTTGTCCCTGGTCCAAAAGATTATCCTAGATGAGAAAGAGTTCCAAGCTTGTACAGTCACTGGTCGCGCCTTATTGAGACGCGCAATTGTAAGGTTGACAATGTTCACAAGGCTATGGATCCAGAATGATTTCATACACATATCCGGAAAGAACCAGTTTTTCAAAATTGTTTTCTTTGCAGAGGTAAACCATGCGAATACCATTTTGAGCTGAATTTGCTTTAGATATATATCAGAATTATCATTAAGGAGACAGAAACCAGGATTAGGAACATAAAAAATGTCAAGTATATCCGCTAAAAATGAGTTTACATGCAACCAGAACTTAGAGATAACTGGACTCTCCCAAAACATGTTTAAAAATGTTCCCAGTGAAGCAGTGTTACATATATGACAGTTGTGAGTAGGTTGTAATTTCATCTGGAATCTCTTATAAGGTGTGATGTAGGCTCTATGTATGGTTTTGAAGTGTTAGTTGGTGCGCTAAGTTCTTAGAAGTCATACTTAGATTGCGCCAAATTCTCTCCCAATCTAGGTTTATATTTAAACTCCCCAACTCCCTGTTCCATATGGATTCAATTGGTAAAGTGTCACAAGGTGACGAACCAGCAGCGGAACTATATATTCCACGGAGGAATGTTTCCACCCGGAGCGCTTTCAACGGAACACCCAGCCAGCCTTGTATGCATCGCTACCATGGCAACAGCAGCCGCTGATGACAGAGTGACAGCAGGTGCGGCGCATCAAGGGGCTGTTTGATGATTGGGACACACAGCGCTTTGAAACAGATAAAAACCAAGCTTTGGGAGATCAAGGGAGTTCAGTTCAGTGCAGTGTTCTGTTGTTCGGTGTTCGGGTGCTGTGTCCTGACTTTGTTCCATTGAGGTGGGCTGAGAGTTTCTGTGGGACAAATCGGCTGGTGAGATCGACCCGCGGAAGGGAATCCGCTACGAAGGATTGGGTGGTGTGGAACAGAGAAGCAGAGGAGAAGTCGCCTTGGAGATATCAAGTCCCCTTCTTGGGTAGAGATAAGTGCAAACCTTTTACTGGCCGTACGGTATGTGATTTATACACAAAGACACTGTATATGAAGAGAAGCGATCTAGGAAAAGGAGTCTAGACACCGTAATGAGAAGACAGCTGTTGTGATGCATGATTGGGGTCGCTATATATTCTTCCGTCTTACTGTCCCCGCTGTTCAGAACAAGGAGGTGGGCTGTGGCCTTATATTTCACAGAGTGGTTGAGAGTGACGTGTGTTGATGCTGTGCCCCACCGTGTGTGTTTGAAGTGAAGTTACGGCATGCTTACTATACCGAATTCTGTCACGTGCCCATCGGCCTTGCCCTGTGTTGCAGTTTGGAGTTGCTGAGGAAGAGATTAAGTGACGGTGGAATTTAAAGCTTGCTGTGTTCTGATTCATCATTGATGCTGTTCTGAAGAGCGGAGGAAATCCAGTTATCTGCTGTTCTGAGTGTCCCCCGTCTAGAGCTGCTGCATTCTGTTCCATCATCACTGTTGTGGAGAGCGGAGGAAACCCAGGTATCTGTGTTCTGATTCATCATTGATGCTGTTCTGGAGAACGGAGGAAATCCAGTTATCTGCTGTCCTGAGTGTCCCCCATCTAAAGCCACTTGCATTCTGTTCCATCATCACTGTTGTGGAGAGCGGAGGAGACCCAGGTATCTGTTGTTCTGAGTGTTGTACATTCCAAGCCTGCTGTGTTCTGATTCATCATTGATGCTGTTCTGGAGAACGGAGGAAATCCAGTTACCTGCTGTTCTGAGTGTCCCCCTCCTAAAGCCACTTGCATTCTGTTCCATCATCACTGTTGCGGAGAGCGGAGGAGACCCAGGTATCTGTTGTTCTGAGTGTCGTACATTCTAAGCCTGCTGTATGCTGATTCATCATTGATGCTGTCCCGGAGAACGGAGGAAATCCAGTTATCTGTTGTTCTGAGTGGTGTACAGTCTAAGCCTGCTGTGTTCTGATTCATCATTGATGCTGTTCTGGAGAACGGAGGAAATCCAGTTATCTGCTGTTCTGGGTGTCCCCCATCTAAAGCCGCTTGCATACTGTTCCATCATCACTGTTGTGGAGAGCGGAGGAAACCCAGGTATCTGTTGTTCTGAGTGTTGTACATTCCAAGCCTGCTGTGTTCTGATTCGTCATTGATGCTGTCCTGGAGAACGGAGGAAATCCAGTTATCTGTTGTTCTGAGTGTTGTACATTCCAAGCCTGCTGTGTTCTGATTCATCATTGATGCTGTCCTGGAGAATGGAGGAAATCCAGTTATCTGCTGTTCTGAGTGTCCCCCATCTAAAGCCGCTTGCATTCTGTCTTATCAACACTGCCGTGGAGAGCGAAGGAAATCCAGTGTTTGCTGTTCGGGGTGTTACCCCTAAGGCCTGCTGACCCCAGGAGCTGGTCGATTGTCCGGACTTGTCGATCTGACCACCCAGTCAGCCTTCTCGCCAGCCCTCCGAAAACTTTCCGTTACCCATTGTATGGGGAAGAACCTACCGTACTTGGAGTGCCCACTTGCTGTCCGGTCGACGTCTGTCACCGTCGTGAGCTTCTGTATCCGCTATACTGGGAGGAACCAATTGTACTTGGAGTACCTACTGGCTGTCCAGTCGACGCCCCTTTCACAGCCGTAAGCTTTCTGAACCTACTGTACAGGGAAGAGCCAACCGTACTCTAAACACTCACCTGCTGTCTAGTCGACGCCTTTCTACAGCTGTAAGCTCTCTGCATCCCCTGTATAGGGAAGAACCAACCGTACTCGAAGTACCCACCTGCTGTCTAGTCGACGCCTTTCCACAGCTGTAAGCTCTCTACACTCACTGTCTAGGGAGGAACCAACCGTACCTGGAGTACCTACTTGCTGTCTAGTCGACGCCTTTCCACAGCTGTAAGCTCTCCGCACCCACCGTCTAGGGAAGAACCAACCGTACCTGGAGTACCTACTTGCTGTCCAGTCGACGCCCCTCTTCACCGCTGTAAACTTTCTGCACTTGAGAGATCGAGAAGAGTACATTCTACTTAGAGCCCGAGAAGGATAAGCCGTGCTTAGAGTACTTACCTGCTGTCCAATCCACGTCCCCTCCATAGCCGAGAGCCTTGGCATCCGAAAAGTCTGAGGGGTTGAGTGGACCGAGTCCTCGCCTGTTGTCCGGCCGACGTCCCGGCGGCCACTGGATGCTGGGGAGGAAGGAGGAGTTTTAATTAGGATCTACAAATTCTTTTAATCAATAAAGTCTGTTACATTTTTACTTTCCTTGTCCGCCTGGTTTCTGGTTTGCTCCTCAGTGGTACATTCTAAAGGGAGGGGGTAGACCCAGTCGACCCTCCCGACCTGTGACAGATTATTGGCGTAGTCGGCAGGATACCACCGAGTTGAGCCACCAGAAGCCGTTATGGCAGATGAAGAGGCACCGGGAGCACGAATACAAGCCATGCCCATATTCATGGTAGCCCCTTGGGCCCAGAAGTACCAAGGTCCGGGATCGGAGATGAGTCTGTCGACGTGGAGGGCCCAGGTCGAATATCTAGTCGGGCTCCAAGGTTTGGACGCCCCTCAGGGAGTGCAGTTCATCTTAAATTCCTTGGAAGGAGAAGCACTGAGGGAAGTGCGAGCAGCGCCAGAAGCGAACCGTACCACGGCTCAAGCTATCTTTGACTTCCTTTCGGGGCAATACGGCGATACCACTCCCGTAGCCGTTCTGCGAACACAATTCTTCAACTGCAAACAAGGGCCGCGACAGACCATCCGGGCATTCACGCTACAGCTAAGAGAGCAGTTCGCTAGGCTAAGAGGAAGGCAAGATCATGGTCTAGGGGGTGAAGAGAGTCTGCTGCGAGACCAATTCCTCCTGGGGCTACGGGAAGGCCCCGTACGCCAAAGCCTGCGAATACAAGTCCGCCGGAACCCGGACTCGTCTTTTGACGAACTGAGGCAAGAGGCTTTGGCCTTGGAACAGGACCACACGGAGAGTATAGAGCCCTCAACGTACATGGCTGCGAGTGCAACCGTCGACCCCCCACGCCCGGTTGAAGCGGAATGGAGACGTGCGTTACGAGAGGAGTTGAAAAAGGACGTCCAGGAACAGCTGACCGAGCTATCCAATTCCTTCAGAGAAGAGCTCCGGCGTGAACGTTCCAGTCCATTGCTCCGAGAGCGGACCTATTCAGCTGGGAGCAGATTCCCAGAACGACGCCCAGCTAGGCCAATGGGGCCACGGTTCAGGGGGGACGAACAGGGACGCCCCATTTGTCATGGTTGTGGAGAGCCGGGTCACTACTTCCGCCAGTGCCGCTCCCGCCGGGGATCACAGGAGGATTTTTAGAGTTGCCGGCCACTGTGGGTCAAGTGGCCGGGACTCCCATGGTAGACCCCCTATTGGTTACGAAGTCCAGAGCATGTTTGGTCGGGCATTGCCCCATTGTAGTGGCCCAGGTCAACGGCTTGGAAGTACAGTGCCTGTTAGACACTGGGTCACAAGTTACGCTGTTCTCTGAGAGCCTGTCACGAGAGCTATTTAAGGGCCAGGACTGTCCCACCTCGGAAGCCCCCTGGTTGACGCTACGGGGAGCCAACGGTCTGGACATCCCATACGTGGGTTACCTGGTGACTAGTCTCAGCCTCAGACGTCACGCCCACGGAACGTTGGCTAAACGTCTGATGCATATGGTACACTTAACTGGAAACACTTCAGCAATGTCGAAGTCGTCATCTGATTGGTTGAATTTTATCGGATTTCCGGGGGGTGCGAGTGTCGCGTTTATTTTCGGTCCGCAGGGAAACAAAGCGCAGACGTGTGATTGCGGAAGAAAAACTAACGTTGTGTTTACATGAGTGACAATGAGCATTTATCAAGATCAGCTAAACGTAGGATTCTCAAAAGTATGCGAGGTTCACGGCATAGACTCTTGAAGTTTTCTTCTCCTTCTTTGATTTTCTATGCTGACTGACTTGTTGCACGCTGGTCTGTTGTTGTGGGGACATTTCCACGCACCGAAACGTGACGCTGAACGAAACGAACTGTAATTGGTTGTTTGACATGTCGGTCAAACGGCCTTATGGGCGGGCCTTGGCCAAAGAAAGCTGCTATGAATTCCAGACCTTCAGCCGTCAGTCTGAAGGTCTGGCTACGCGAGACTACCTGGTGACTGACTTGAAGATCCATGGAGTTGTTGTCCCCCAGAAGGGGGTGGTGATCGTTCGTGACGCCTGCTTAGGAACCCATCGCGCATTGTTGGGCATGAACGTTATAGCAGAATGTTGGGAGGAACTGTTCCGAAGTGGACTAAAGCAGACGGCCTCGACCTCGGAAAGCCAAGAGTGGGACCGGATTAAGGCCGATTGTCGGCGGGTTCGCCTTGCCGAGACGCGAGGAGATCGAGAGGGCACTGGGAGGACGGCTTGCCAATACGCGTTGTCCATTCCCGCTCAGAGTGAGGCTGTGGTTTGGGCCAGGCTCCCCTCACAACTCTATGGCCCGGGAGAGTGGGTATTGGTGGAACCCCATCTGGACTAGAGGGCTGCATTGGGATTGAGTCCCGCGGGACCCAACGCAAATCTCGCGGGAGCGGGCGGTTTGAACTTTGCTGCGGGCGGGAACGGGCGGCTAAAAAAAACCCTGCGGGATCGGGCGGGAGGTAGCCTAGTAAACATGGAGAATGAGATGTCAATAAATGAGAACCTCAAACGAGGTATTTTCAGCACAAAACGTAAGCAAGGCAAGTCTGACATTTGGAGAAGTTTCTCAATTGTCTGTGACAAAGATGGAAAGGAACTGGACTTTGTTCATTGTGACAAATGTGCAAAAATATTAATTTACAATGGGCACAAATCCGGCACGTCTGGGTTGAGGCGACACACCTGCTCTGTTCTCCCTGGTCAAAGTAAGCTGGTTTTCAAGGATAAACAACATATCCCTACACACATTAAACAAGAAACTACAGAGAAATGTGTGGAAGTGTGCTGTCTAGACATAAGGCCATATGACTTCGTCGCCGGGAAAGGCTTTGTTGACATATCGCAACACTTTGTTGATGTCGCCGCTAAATATGGCAAATTTGATGTTAAAGATGTTTTACCTCATCCAACCACTGTATCCAGACATGTCGAGGGGCGAGCCCAAGTACTGCAGGCGTCAGTGGCAGCGGAGATAAAGCCTATCATTGAAACATATGGATGTGCCATCACAACAGATATATGGACGGAGGATTACCATAAAACTTCATTCATATCCGGCACCATCCATTATACAAACAACAACTTCGACCTCGTTTCCAGGGTGTTATTCGCGGCTCCCTTTGAGAGTGGTGTATCAAAGACAGGGGAGAATATCAGGAGCCTGCTGTTCCAGAAACTCCGTGAATTTGGAATAGATGCGTCACTTCTATCTGGCCGTGTTGTGTTTGTCACTGACCGTGGAGCCAACATAGTCGCTGCCCTGCGTGGATACACCAGGCTGAACTGCAACGCGCACATCCTGAACGTCACCCTATCAAGTGCATTTGCACCAGACGTGTTGGCTGAAAGTACTGAGCTGTCTGAATTGTTGACCAGTGCAAAAAAACTGGTGAAATATTTCAAACATTCAGGTCTGCAAAACAGTTTGAAGAAATCCCTCAAGCAATCCATCGAGACAAGATGGAATTCAAATTATGAAATGCTGGATTCCATACTGCAACAACATGAGGAGATCTCCACAATACTGCTTAAAAATAACCAGTATGAAAGAATTGCGCAGATCAATGCAAACACTTTAAAAACAGTAGTTGCGTTCCTTAAGTTATTCAAGGAAGCTACTAATGACTTAGAGTCCGACAACTCCACTCCCAGCGCATCACTTCCACTGCCGTGGTCCGTGAAACTCATTGAACACTGCCAAGCAGCAATGCTCGAGCCCTTGCTCTCTGGAGTCGCCGATGTGTGTGCCTCGCGTCTGGAAGAACTGATGGGCACCAGTAACACATCTGCATTACCTCTCCACATGATGTACAGGATTGCAACACTCCTGACTCCTAAAATGCGAATGCTACGGATGCTGCCCCCAGATGAAAAAGACGACGTGGTTAAAGGTAGGCTATATGTAACAGACATAAACACAGAAAACACAGTGCAATTACTATAGAATAGGCTAAGTGAAATTAATACAGTCAAAAAATAGAAACGGAGATAAAAGACAATGAATAAATAAAAAATATAAATGAATAACAGCATGAGCCATTTTAAAAATACATATTAATTTATATATAAATCAAATCCTATCCAAAGGCGCAAAGGAAATTATTCAGAAGATGCAGTTTCATCTGGGCCCAGCCACAGCAGAGGATGAGCCACCACCAGCCAAAAAGCAAAGCACCACAGACCGATTCGCAGACTGGGAAGACGATGCGTCCGTTGCTTCAGTCACAGTGCCAAAGCCGATCGATGATGAAATGGCTGAATATCTCAGCTCCCGTCTCTCTGATAACCCAGACCCAGACAGCGTGCTTCAATGGTGGAAGTTCAACAAAGAGCGCTTCCCAGCGCTATCAAAGCTGTCACGTTTCATCTTTAGTATCCCCGCATCCAGTGCGCCTTCAGAGCGGGCCTTTAGTGTCTGCGGGCGCATCTTGGAAGAGAGACGCACGGGATTGGGACCGCAGTCGATCAGCAACATTCTCTTCCTCCACAGCAATATTGCAAAGTGATTTATTTGTTAAATTCATTCGTTAACGTTGTTTATTTTATGTTATTTATTAGTGTTGTTTTTTGAGCACAGCCTCTCGTTGCCATTTGTAAATTAGGTCAAGAGGCGTGATGATGCCAGTGTTATTGAGCAGGCTGCCTAAGTTTAAATGTTTTTATTCTTATTTGTATTTTTTCAAACATAATACCTGCGACATCTGGCTTTGGTTAATAATTGTAAAACTGCTGTTTTTCATGTTGCCTAGTTTATCATATATATTTTTTTTTTCAAAGCAGTCTATTTTTTATGTGCCGTGTGATGGTGCACTCACTGCAAAGTTTTTGATAAAAACGAAATTATATTTGAATGTATTGTGTGTTTTGTCTTTCTGTGTTCTCATAGGCTAGCTGCTTTCATATGCTTTCTGCACATTTACACCAGGACCGATCAAGCCTATGACAGAATACTTCAATAGCCAAAATCAAAGTACCTACTTGAAGTCTAAAGAAATGCGCGGTAGCCTAAGCGTTTTAGATGTCCCCGATAGCCAGGCTACTATTCATCTTCTTCATCAGTGCGTCAGAATACATGCAGGCCAGGGAAACGAAACAAAAAAAAATCATGAATCTCTTTAATAATAGCAATACAAATGTGTTTTTTTCCTGCGGGACGGGAGAAGACACAAAATCAATGCATCTCTATTATTGTGCGGGAATAAATTCTCAGAGTTTTGCGGGTGCGGGCGGGAGTAAACATACATTTTGCGGGAGCGGGCGGGAGTGTAACTCATACGTTGCGGGAGCGGGCGGTAATGGTCAGAAATTCGGCGGGCGTGGGCGGGAGCGGGATGAAGAAACCAGTCCCGCGCAGGGCTCTAATCTGGACGGCCCAAACCTAGAGGTAGCTCGGGGGCTAGCCACAGCACGGCGGGGGAGGATTTCTGTGAAGGTACGGAACATCAATGAATGCATTCCCCGTCCTGTTGCATCGTCATCAGTGTCTGGCCCGAGTTACAGCGGTGTGCCCGCAACAAGTGAGAGAGCAGGGTGAAGTGCAGTTTAAACGGGTAAGCCCCTCCATAGTGGAAGTCGCCCTGACCCGAACTGGACCGCCGGTGGGTAGTGAGGGAGAGGAATTGCCAAACCACCTCCAGGGAGGATCACTACGCGGTGAAGGACTGGGAGAGGAACAGACTGGGCGGCTCCAGGATTTCCTGCTCAAATGGCAGCACTTGTTCTCGACTCATGACGAGGACTATGGCCGGACGGACATTGTAAAACATCAGATTCCGACCGGGGACGCCGCTCCGAGTAGAGAACGTTATCGACCAGTGCCACCGACCCTGTATTCTGAGGTCCGCACCCTCCTGCGAGGAATGTTGGACAAGGGAATTATCCGGGAAAGTAGTAGCCCTTGGGCAGCCCCTATCGTGCTGGTGCGCAAGAAGAATGGTTCCTGGAGATTCTGTGTGGATTACCGTAAGCTGAACCAGGTGACTAAGCGGGATGCTTTCCCCCTGCCCCGAGTAGAGGACTCACTCACCAGTCTTACACAGTCTGCATGGTATTCTACTCTCGACTTGGCCAGTGGGTACTGGCAGGTGCAGGTGGACGAGCGGGACAGGGAGAAGACAGCCTTCACGACCCCTTTCGGACTATACGAGTGGGAACGGATGCCGTTTGGCCTTTGCAACGCCCCAGCCACGTTCCAGCGGCTTATGCAGCGGTGCCTGGGAGGTCAGTTGACGGAAACCACGCTGGTCTACCTCGATGATGTCATCGTCTATTCGCCGGACTTTGAGTCTCACCTCCAACACCTGGAGCAAGCTTTCCACGCCCTGGACAAATACGGGCTAAAACTGCAACCTGACAAGTGTCAGCTTTTCCGGAAAGAGGTGAAGTTTCTGGGCCATGTGGTGAGTGCAGCTGGGATCGCTGTGGACCCAGAGAAGGTGTCGGCTGTACAAGGGTGGGAGGCGCCGAAGACTGTGCGACAGGTCAGATCTTTCCTGGGCTTCGTCGGATATTACCGGCGGTTCATTCGGGACTTCTCTAAAATCGCCAAGCCCATTAACCAGCTGCTCGGGGGCACGGGACGTTCGAGGGGCCGGGGATCTCCCGCAGTTCAGTGGGACCAGGCATGTGAGGCTGCATTCCGGAGGCTCAAACAGGAACTACTGCAGGCCCCGATTCTGGCCTATGCAGACTTCTCCCAGCCTTTCATCTTGTACACTGACGCCAGCCATCTCGGCCTTGGTGCCGTGCTAGCCCAAAAACAGCAGGGGAAGGAGAGGGTGATTGCATACGCCAGCCGAAGCTTACATCCGACAGAGAGGAACGATGCTAACTATAGCTCCTTCAAACTTGAGTTGTTGGCCATGAAGTGGGCAATGAGCGAAAAGTTCAAGGACTACCTGTGGGGGACCAAGGTTCTGGTAGTAACTGACAACAACCCTCTGGTACATCTTCAGACGGCAAGGCTGGGGGCTGTCGAACAGAGATGGGTGGCACAACTGGCGAATTTCGACTACCAGCTGAAGTACCGGCCAGGGAAGGAACATACGAACGCTGATGTACTGTCGAGGTTTCCGGTGGCAGGCCCAGTAGGTCAGGGGCCCAACTCTAGTTACGAGGCGGAGGAAAGAGCGATGGTGGGGATTGTGGAAGCGCCTGGATCCTCACAGGAAGAGGCCCCCACTGGTTGGGGCTGGGACCCACAGTGTTGGAGATCGAGACAAGCGGAGGATGAAGGGTTGCGGGTGGTACGAGAGTGGGTCCAGACTGGGAAATGGCCAGAGGCCAGAGAACGCCGGGCTCAGACTCAGGCAGTCCGAGGGTTGCTAGGACAACGGGAGAGGTTGGCCTTAAGGGAGGGGGTGCTCTGTCGCTCCATCCAGGACCCTAACCTGGGCGAGAAGATCTGGCAAACAGTAGTTCCGGAGGGGCAACATCGGTCCCTGCTACAGGCCTATCACACCCAGTTGGGCCATCAGGGCCTGGAGAAGACGATATCGCTGTTACGACGCCAGTTCTATTGGCCTGGGATGGAGAGGACTACCAAGGCCTACCTTCAAGGATGCCCCCGGTGCACCTTGTTTAAGACCAGGAGGGAGACCCGAGCCCCATTGGTCCCGATTCAGGCAAAGGCTCCCATGCACATGGTCGCTATGGACTATCTGACGGTGACAGATCTATTCACCAAATATGCCTGGGCCATTCCCACCTTGGACCAAACTGCTACCACCACCGCAAATGCCCTGTGGAGGGCTGTGATTCAGCCCTTTGGGTGCCCTGAAATATTCCACTCAGACCAGGGGCCGAACTTCGAGTCCAGGGTGGTCCATGAGTTGTGCCAGCTGTACGGGGGGAGGAAGACCCACACGACACCGTACCATCCCCAAGCGAATGGAGGATGCGAGAGGTTTAACCAAACACTGCTGAGCCTGTTGGGAACGTTGGAGATGGATCAGCAGGGCCATTGGGCGGATGCGCTTCCGGCTCTGATCCAAGCATATAACAACAGCGTGCATAGCACCACCGGGTATGCTCCAACATATCTAATGTTTGGAAGACACGTGCGGCTACCAGCCGACTTAGTGGTGGGGGCTGCTACCCAAGTGGAAGAAGGGAGCTTGTCAGACTGGGTGGCGAGGCACCACCAACGACTCCACTGGGCGTATGGCCGGGTCTCGGACCGGATTAACCAGGCGGGGGCAAAGAGCAAGAGACTGTATGATCGAACGGCTCGGGAAGCCCCACTGCTCCCAGGAGAGAGAGTCTTGGTGAGGGATAATCGTCGCCAAGGGAAGGGTAAGCTGAGCGATCGGTGGGAGCCTCGGCCCTATGTGGTCTTACGACAACCACGTCCAGATCAACCCGTGTATGCTATCCGGCCCGAGGGGAGAGCGGGCCCAGAGCGGGTGCTCCACCGGAATCTGATTCGCCCTTGCCCGAACTACCCAAATCCCAGAGAGGAAGCACCCCCGGTTGTGGCAGCACCAGGACCGTTACTGGTAGGATGGGGAGTGGTCCCCAGGGGCTTGGGCCCAGCACCGGGACCGGTGAGACCCGAGTCTCCGCCGAGGCGGTCCCAGAGGGAGAACCGAGGTCAACCCCCGGTGAGGTACGGAGACTGGGTGAGCGGAGCCCGTTCTCGGGACTAGAACGGATTGGCGGGGGAGTATGTCACAAGGTGACGAACCAGCAGCGGAACTATATATTCCACGGAGGAATGTTTCCACCCGGAGCGCTTTCAACGGAACACCCAGCCAGCCTTGTATGCATCGCTACCATGGCAACAGCAGGCGCTGATGACAGAGTGACAGCAGGTGCGGCGCATCAAGAGGCTGTTTGATGATTGGGACACACAGCGCTTTGAAACAGATAAAAACCAAGCTTTGGGAGATCAAGGGAGTTCAGTTCAGTGCAGTGTTCTGTTGTTCGGTGTTCGGGTGCTGTGTCCTGACTTTGTTCCGTCGAGGTGGGCTGAGAGTTTCTGTGGGACAAATCGGCTGGTGAGATCGACCCGCGGAAGGGAATCCGCTACGAAGGATTGGGTGGTGTGGAACAGAGAAGCAGAGGAGAAGTCGCCTTGGAGATATCAAGTCCCCTTCTTGGGTAGAGATAAGTGCAAACCTTTTACTGGCCGTACGGTATGTGATTTATACACAAAGACACTGTATATGAAGAGAAGCGATCTAGGAAAAGGAGTCTAGACACCGTAATGAGAAGACAGCTGTTGTGATGCATGATTGGGGTCGCTATATATTCTTCCGTCTTACTGTCCCCGCTGTTCAGAACAAGGAGGTGGGCTGTGGCCTTATATTTCACAGAGTGGTTGAGAGTGACGTGTGTTGATGCTGTGCCCCACCGTGTGTGTTTGAAGTGAAGTTACGGCATGCTTACTATACCGAATTCTGTCACGTGCCCATCGGCCTTGCCCTGTGTTGCAGTTTGGAGTTGCTGAGGAAGAGATTAAGTGACGGTGGAATTTAAAGCTTGCTGTGTTCTGATTCATCATTGATGCTGTTCTGAAGAGCGGAGGAAATCCAGTTATCTGCTGTTCTGAGTGTCCCCCGTCTAGAGCTGCTGCATTCTGTTCCATCATCACTGTTGTGGAGAGCGGAGGAAACCCAGGTATCTGTGTTCTGATTCATCATTGATGCTGTTCTGGAGAACGGAGGAAATCCAGTTATCTGCTGTCCTGAGTGTCCCCCATCTAAAGCCACTTGCATTCTGTTCCATCATCACTGTTGTGGAGAGCGGAGGAGACCCAGGTATCTGTTGTTCTGAGTGTTGTACATTCCAAGCCTGCTGTGTTCTGATTCATCATTGATGCTGTTCTGGAGAACGGAGGAAATCCAGTTACCTGCTGTTCTGAGTGTCCCCCTCCTAAAGCCACTTGCATTCTGTTCCATCATCACTGTTGCGGAGAGCGGAGGAGACCCAGGTATCTGTTGTTCTGAGTGTCGTACATTCTAAGCCTGCTGTATGCTGATTCATCATTGATGCTGTCCCGGAGAACGGAGGAAATCCAGTTATCTGTTGTTCTGAGTGGTGTACAGTCTAAGCCTGCTGTGTTCTGATTCATCATTGATGCTGTTCTGGAGAACGGAGGAAATCCAGTTATCTGCTGTTCTGGGTGTCCCCCATCTAAAGCCGCTTGCATACTGTTCCATCATCACTGTTGTGGAGAGCGGAGGAAACCCAGGTATCTGTTGTTCTGAGTGTTGTACATTCCAAGCCTGCTGTGTTCTGATTCGTCATTGATGCTGTCCTGGAGAACGGAGGAAATCCAGTTATCTGTTGTTCTGAGTGTTGTACATTCCAAGCCTGCTTTGTTCTGATTCATCATTGATGCTGTCCTGGAGAACGGAGGAAATCCAGTTATCTGCTGTTCTGAGTGTCCCCCATCTAAAGCCGCTTGCATTCTGTGTTATCAACACTGCCGTGGAGAGCGAAGGAAATCCAGTGTTTGCTGTTCGGGGTGTTACCCCTAAGGCCTGCTGACTCCAGGAGCTGGTCGATTGTCCGGACTTGTCGATCTGACCACCCAGTCAGCCTTCTCGCCAGCCCTCCGAAAACTTTCCGTTACCCGTTGTATGGGGAAGAACCTACTGTACTTGGAGTGCTCACTTGCTGTCCGGTCGACGTCTGTCACCGTCGTGAGCTTCTGTATCCGCTATACTGGGAGGAACCAATTGTACTTGGAGTACCTACTGGCTGTCCAGTCGACGCCCCTTTCACAGCCGTAAGCTTTCTGCACCTACTGTACAGGGAAGAGCCAACCGTACTCTAAATACTCACCTGCTGTCTAGTCGACGCCTTTCTACAGCTGTAAGCTCTCTGCATCCCCTGTATAGGGAAGAACCAACCATACTCGAAGTACCCACCTGCTGTCTAGTCGACGCCTTTCCACAGCTGTAAGCTCTCTGCACTCACTGTCTAGGGAGGAACCAACCGTACCTGGAGTACCTACTTGCTGTCTAGTCGACGCCTTTCCACAGCTGTAAGCTCTCCGCACCCACCGTCTAGGGAAGAACCAACCGTCCCTGGAGTACCTACTTGCTGTCCAGTCGACGCCCCTCTTCACCGCTGTAAACTTTCTGCACTTGAGAGATCGAGAAGAGTACATTCTACTTAGAGCCCGAGAAGGATAAGCCGTGCTTAGAGTACTTACCTGCTGTCCAATCCACGTCCCCTCCATAGCCGAGAGCCTTGGCATCCGAAAAGTCTGAGGGGTTGAGTGGACCGAGTCCTCGCCTGTTGTCCGGCCGACGTCCCGGCGGCCACTGGATGCTGGGGAGGAAGGAGGAGTTTTAATTAGGATCTACAAATTCTTTTAATCAATAAAGTCCAATAAAGTCCAAAACATTTTTACTTTCCTTGTCCGCCTGGTTTCTGGTTTGCACCTCAGTGGTACATTCTAAAGGGAGGGGGTAGACCCAGTCGACCCTCCCGACCTGTGACAAAAGCCTTGGCACTATGCTGAATCAGTGCACTATATATTAAAGAGACAGAAGATCTGCCCAGTAATGGTGCAATCCATTGTAACATGGGATGTGAGGGGAGAGGAGAATTCCAGGGAACTCCATAAGTTTTTAAGGCTGATCTTAGCTGAAATTAAACAAAATAAGAGGACACAGGAAGATAAAAGCGTGTTCTTAAATCTTGAATGGAGCAAAGACCTTGAGTATCATATACACTCACCTAAAGGATTATTAGGAACACCATACTTATACTGTGTTTGACCCCCTTTCACCTTCAGAACTGCCTTAATTCTACGTGGCATTGATTCAGCAAGGTCTTGAAAGCATTCTTTAGAAATGTTGGCCCATATTGATAGGATAGCATCTTGCAGTTGATGGAGATTTGTGGGATGCACATCCAGGGCACGAAGCTCCCGTTCCACCACATCCCAAAGATGCTCTATTGGGTTGAGATCTGGTGACTGTCGGGGCTATTTTAGTACAGTGAACTCATTGTCATGTTCAAGAAACCAATTTGAAATGATTCGAGCTTTGTGACATGGTGCATTATCCTGCTTTAAGTAGCCATCAGAGGATGGGTACATGGTGGCCATAAAGGGATGGACATGGTCAGAAACAATGCTCAGGTAGGCCGTGGCATTTAAACGATGCCCAATTGGCACTAAGGGGCCTAAAGTGTGCCAAGAAAATATCCCCCACACCATTACACCACCACCACCAGCCTACACAGTGGTAACAAGGCATGATGGATCCATGTTCTCATTCTGTTTACGCCAAATTCTGACTCTACCATCTGAATGTCTCAACAGAAATCGAGACTCATCAGACCAGGCAACATTTTTCCAGTCTTCAACTGTCCAATTTTGGTGAGCTCTTGCAAATTGTAGCCTTTTTTTTTTCTATTTGTAGTGGAGATGAGTGGTACCCGGTGGGGTCTTCTGCTGTTGTAGCCCATCCGCCTCAAGATTGTGCGTGTTGTGGCTTCACAAATGCTTTGCTGCATACCTCGGTTGTAACGAGTGCTTATTTCAGTCAAAGTTGCTCTTCTATCAGCTTGAATCAGTCAGCCTATTCTCCTCTGACCTCTAGCATCAACAAGGCATTTTCGCCCACAGGACTGCCGCATACTGGATGTTTTTCCCTTTTCACACCATTCTTTGTAAACCCTAGAAATGGTTGTGCGTGAAAATCCCAGTAACTGAGCAGATTGTGAAATACTCAGACCGGCCCGTCTGGCACCAACAACCATGCCACGCTCAAAATTGCTTAAATCACCTTTCTTTCCCATTCTGACATTCAGTTTGGAGTTCAGGAGATTGTCTTGACCAGGACCACACCCCTAAATGCATTAAGCAACTGCCATGTGATTAGTTGATTAGATAATTGCATTAATGAGAAATTGAACAGGTGTTCCTAATAGTCCTTTAGGTGAGTGTATATAAAACACTTTGTGGCCTCCCATAGAACTTGTGGATTAGAGCAATCCCTTGCGTTACAGTTTTTTTGGATTGCTTAAGCACGATTTTCAAAACAGGGCCCGTGTTTTCAAAACACTACACACAATTAGCACAACCACACACCCAATTAGTAAAACACTACAGATCATTTGCATAATTAAACACTCTTGTAAAAACTATACACTTCTGTTTAAAAACCACACTTTGTTACCATATGAAACACACACGTTTCACATTACTATACTCTGTTTGCACGAGTTACACTCTGCTGTGATAAACCTAAAACACTTTTAGCATTTCTACTTCCCTATGATTAGAGTAGGCTACCATCAACAAAGTACAAATATAATGTAAATTCACCAAACACTACACAAGACCAATGTTGCAGACTGAAGCAACTCATTTATTTCTCAACACGCCCAAAATGTTGACATGGAGATTCATAATACTGTAACAAAATGTCACTTTACGTATTGTACTGTAAGTTTAAAAAAAACTGTACTGTACTTTTACTTTACGTATTGTACTGTTACTGTAAAAAAACAACAAAAAAAAACTAGATATTGTCTCTTCGCCTAGCTGGATCTGGCCAGAGAATTTCATCAACATTGCAGGCAATGTTGTCATTAGCAAGACATCTTGGAAAGAAACGTCTTGAATGACGAATCCATCCTTGCATTTCTGCTTCCTCCATTTGGTCACAGGCCTCCTCTATGGCTTGGATGAGGGGTACCTCGGCCTGGAGACGGAGATCATATACCTTCCACCGCCATGCCGAGAAAAACTCTTCTATAGGGTTGAGGAATGGAGAGTATGGTGGAAGATATAGGACGGTGAAATGTGGATGTTGCTGAAACCAGTTCTGAACCAGAGCAGAGCGGTGGAAAGACACATTGTCCCAGACAACAATGTATTGCATATGATCGATTTGATTTGCTGCTATTATGTTGTGCAAGAATGGTCCAAGAATGTACCCCCATTCTGTGTAATGGCTGCACAGAGTGTTATGTTTACCCCCACGTTGCCCTGGGACATTGACTATAGCCCTGTGGCCAATGATGTTTCTTCCCCTCCTTCGTGTTCTCGTCAGGTTGAACCCAGCCTCATCTACGTAAATGAACTCATGCTGGATCTCCTCTCCATCCATTCGTAAAACTCTCTGAAGAACAGTGTCAGGCAAAATTGTGTAGTTCAGTGTAGATCTAGTATACATTTTACAGTACAGTAAAAGATTATGAGACAGTATGCAAGATCACACTGCTAAAGTGAATACATACCTCTGCATAATCATGCCGCAGTCGTTTCACCCTTTCGGAATTGCGCTCGAAAGGCACTCGATAAATTTGCTTCATTTGAATATGTTTTTTTTTAGGATGCGCGCCAGTGTTGATGTTGAGACCTGATGGATATCGTTGAAACTGGTGTGGTTATTGACAATGTTAGCTTGGAGCTGATTGAGTGTTATAGCATTGTTGGCCAAAACCATGTTTACTATCTCCCTCTCTTGCTGTTCTGTGAACATAGGAGGCCTTCCCCCTTGTCGTTCCTGACCCTCAATCCTATGTAGAAAAAAAACAGAATACAATAGTACAGTAATTTCACAGGAAAAGGTAACAGAAGTGCTGATAGTGCATAGAATACAGTACTGTAAGCAGTTACTGAAACCGTGCAGATGTTTTTTATATAATGATATTTTTAAAATACCTATTTTCCAGTCAAAATGTTCTTATCACACTTGCCACTGTGTATCGGCTTAGATTTGGCCTCCCTCAGCGTCAGGCCGTGGTTGACAACGTGATCAACCAGTGTTGTGCGGATCTCATTTGTCAGATTCGGTCCTCTTTGAGCACCTTCTTGTCTTCCTCTTCCTCTTCCTCTACCTCTAGCATGGCCTCCATCTCTTCCTCTTCCTCTGTTGATTCCTCCTCTGTTGATTCCTCTTCCTCCCCTTCCTCCTCCTCCTCCTCTTTTTTAGAAAGAAGACCATTTAGTCAAATATTGGGAGAATTAGCTGTAAGGCGATTTAGCAATTAGGTTGATCAGGACTGGGAGGTGGTTGGAATATGGCGAGACTGCAATAAGGGCAGAGTAAACTCTAAAATATTTCCAACACACCAAAGATTTGTTTCAGAAGGAGACAAGAAGGTATGACAAGCAGATTTAAAGCGGTTTAAAGTGGCGGGTCTGGGAGATCATGTGACCCATCGACAGCGATGCCAGCATAGTTTTCAGCTCTGCTTGCATAATCTTATTTTTTCAATAATCCTATCACATACTTCAAATACTTCGACACCTATCTCATCATGAATCCTTCCTCAATCAAAGAAGCACGGAAAAGGGAAAATTAACAATCACCTATAAAGAAAAAATTCAATTTTGGATTCTGCCATCTCCAAGGAAGAACTCGATGCAGCTATTTCTAATGGCATAAAGCTAGCCCTCCAAGAACAACAACGCGGTCTAGATGTGGCCGTAGTCTCCGCTGTCAGGGAAGCTGTGGACTCTATCCTGGTCCCAGCACTACGTGATTTGCGAACCGAAATCCAAAAGACTAATGAAACCGTAAAGGAGATCAGCAGTGAACTTGAGAAGGTAGCCAAATCCACTAAACATACTCAAGACCGAGTGGACTCTGTTCAGACGGCTGCACGAGAGGACAGACGATCGGTTATCGAACTAAAGACACAGCAAGACCAGCTCACCACAAAGTTGACAGACCTGGAGGACAGGGGACGAAGGAATAATGTAAGGCTGGTTGGCTTACCAGAAGCAGTGGAGGGTTCGGATGCAATCGGCTACCTGAAAGATAATCTTCCTAAGTGGATCCCCTCATTGGTGGACCGAGACATTGACATTGAACGGGCACATCGT
This sequence comes from Rhinichthys klamathensis goyatoka, assembly GCF_029890125.1. Taxonomy (NCBI): domain Eukaryota; kingdom Metazoa; phylum Chordata; class Actinopteri; order Cypriniformes; family Leuciscidae; genus Rhinichthys; species Rhinichthys klamathensis. Next base: position 859,827 of record NW_026606637.1, read on the forward strand.
GTGTATGATGGAGGAGAGGCTAACTCCAACAGGCCGCGCACCCTCATCTTCAGATTACTGCGTTGGCAAGACAGATCGGCTATCCTGAACGGTGCATGTCAAGTTTATCCAGTGAAGTACGCAGCCAATGGAGCCACCCGCTCAAGCGCATCCGCTCACCTGCTCACGCCTCCCGCTAAAACTTTGGCGCCAACAGCCGGCACTATCCTGTTCTTTCCTGACAGTACAGTCCAGCGAAAAAACAGCAAAGAGAAAGAGCTTCAGTTCTACCATGAAGAAGGCTAAAGACATGGATCTGGAGCCATTCCTCATTTATCCTGCCCGGATTAAACTGCAGTATAAAGGCGGAAGGAAGATGTTCGACTCCCCCCAGGCCGCCGAAGATTTTCTCAACTCTCTTCCACGGAGGTCCACCTCTACACTGGTTCGGCGCGATGGTGGCGCTACTGACGCAGCCTCAAACCCGACCAAAGAAAAGAGCAATGGGGATCCTCCTCACGCCAGAGAAGGCAATTTAGTGGACATGGAGGAATGAACTTAGATCACCTAACAAGTTATTTTGCAATGGTCAATCTCAGGATCCTCACTACAAGGCATTTTGGAATGTAAGTTTAGTTAGGCTACGTTTTCTGACAATAATTTTTCATAGAAATTATCTAAAACTAGTATGCTAATTTAGCCTTGCTTTACCAGTTCGAGAGGTGACGGATGTATTCATTTTATGTGTTATGATTGTGTGGGCTTATCTTATACTATAGCCATGCGTTGGGATGGATTGGTAACGTATCAGACAATGTTTATGTTCTTACAGACCTACGGATTTTTGCCTGCGCGGTCTGTGTTTGTTTTTGTATATATCATGCAATGTAAATGTTACTGGAAATGATGAGAATGTAAGACTGGCTTTTGCCCGGGTTTGTATACTCAATCATAAATTAACTTTCACATCCATATACTGCCCAAATGAGCCTGACAGAGATTTTTTTTCTTACATTGGAAACACATTGTTAGAACAAAATGACTGTTCTTTAGTGGTGGGAGGTGATTTCAATGCAGTCCTTAATCCGTCTCTTGATAAATCTAATCCAGATGTAATAGCTAATCCTTCATCTACCTTATTGAATACGCTTCTCAAAGATTTAAATCTTGTGGATGTTTGGCGTATATAGTAGAACGCTACTGCTAGAGATTACACATTTTTCTCCAATAGACATAATTTTCCAGAAGAGATTATATTTTTCTTAGCCCAACCCTAATTGCAGGACATACGTCCATTACTATCTTACCAATTCTACTATCTGATCACTCTGCACTCATATGCAACATCGATCTGCCCAACATTAAGTCAAAGGCCCCTAGGTGGCGTTTAAACACATCTTTACTAACTAACGCTGGATTTATTAGTTCCCTTTCGAGGGAACTCTCGATGCGTCACTTGACGCCTTGGGAACGCCCCCAGCGTGCATGCGTCTGAGCATCAATGTCAACTAGTCCAATGGAAAGAATGAGCGTCACGGGCGGGTGACGTCATGACCAGGAAGGGATAAAGGCTCACCCGGTGAAACGCGGCATTAGCTTCTGTGTCTCAGCAAAAGCGATCTGTGTCATTTTGTCTCTGTCTATTTACTGTTGTCTGTTGCGGAAAAGGATGGAAACTAAACAAGTGTACAAACAGTGTGCTTCTCCCTGCCCGCGTTATTTAATGGGTGGGGACACACACGAGCTTTGTGTCGTTTGTTTGGGAGTGGAGCATGCAGTCTCAGCCTTCGAGGGGGCTGAGTGCCAGCATTGTGAGATGTTACCGCTTCGCATGCTCCGCTCTCGCCTGTCACTCTTTGATAAAGAGAGTGGGCAGGCTCGCGATCCGCAGGGATCAGGACCCGCGTCTGCTGAGGCAGCGCGGAGATTGCATTCCTGGGGATCGCAAAAGGAACTTTCGGAGGGGTTGGAGACGGGTCCGAGGGCTCTTTCTCCTTCCTTACCCGAGAGATCCAACGCTCTCCCCCCGGTGTCGGAAGCACGCTCTGCGGTTTCTTCCGCCCGGGGAGAGAGCCCTCCATTACTTTATTGCTCTTCCTCCGAGGAGGTTGATGCGATGAGTTTGGAGAGTGAAAGCACACACATGGGGGAAAGAGATTCACAATTTATTTCCCCAGCATATGATGAGCTGGTGGATGTTATGTCGCGGGCTGTAGAGAAATTAAATATTGAATGGCCATCTGAGAAGAAGGGCGCTCGTCCTAAAAGCAAATTAGATGAGCGCTTTTTATCTTCCACCACATTATCTCCACCACGAGGGCTTCCATTTTTTCCCGATTTGCACAATGAAATATCTAAATCGTGGAATAAACCTTACTCTTCACGTCTTTTCAGCCCTCAAGTTAACACTTATTCGAGAATAAGAGGGCTGAAAGAGTATGGTTATGAGGCGATGCCCCAGGCGGAAGAGAATTTAGCCAGTTATCTTTCCCCTGGTCCCGCATCGTCTCTGAAAGCCTCGGCTTTGCCCACTAGACCGCTCAAAGCCACTTCGGTGTTAGTGGGTAAAGCTTATACGGCAGCAGGTCAAGCTGGAGCATGTCTGCATACTATGGCAGTGCTCCAGGCTTATCAAGCTGACCTGCTGGGGGATCTGGATAGTAGTGAGGGAGTCAGTCATGACGATATTCGTGAACTTCGTCGGGCTACCGATCTTTCTCTCAGGGCTACTAAGGAGACCGCCAGAGCAATTGGGCGGTCTATGGCAGCCTTGGTAGCTACTGAGAGACATTTATGGTTAAATCTGTCTGAAATTAAAGAAAAAGATCGAGCTTTTTTATCAGATGCTCCGCTTGAACCTTCTGGTCTCTTCGGCGACGCAGTCCACGCGGTCGTCGAGAGATTTCAGGAGTCAAAGAAACAAGCTGACGTTTTTAAAAAGTTTATCCCTCGCCGGGTCCAGCCCCCTGGGGCTGCTGGGCGTGAGCAGCCCCAGCCGTCGAGCTCATCATATCGTGTGCATCAGAAAGAGAGTGTTGCGTCTCGTGCACCTCCACGTAGAGACTGGAGACGGACGCAACCCTCTCAACCGAAGTCTTCTAAGTCGAAGCCGGATCTGAGGACCGTTCTTCATGCGAAGAAGGCTTCGGTTCAAAAAAAAAGGTCCTGATGTTCATGCATCAGGCCTGTGAGGACAGCCCCGACCGAAGTGGAGCGGTGTACACCTCATTATACGGTGCCCGTTCCATTTCGGGGTCCTCACGAGACCGTTCTGCCAACCCTGCCACCCTCGGTGCTTCAGGGCGCAGCGGTCTCCAGCGAGTCGCTGATGCTATGCTGCGGCACAGCATCGGTTTCGCGCCCTCTGAGGGGGGCCTTAGAGCGGCCAGTTCAGGTAGTTCCTGCCATTATGTTTCAGGCTCCGGAATTAGCCGTCTCGATAACACCAGAGACCAGCCTCGAGAGGCTGGTTCCCTTAGTAAATTTTCTGGCAGCGTGGAAGCTTCTGCCGAATATTTCTCGTTGGGTCCTGCAGATTGTAGAGAAAGGATACAGAATCCAGTTTGGTTCTCGTCCTCCTCGTTACAACGGGGTGCTGCCCACAGTGGTGCATCCCGAGCAGGCTCTGGTAATGGAGCAAGAGGTAAAGGCCCTGTTAGCAAAGGAAGCTATAGAACAGGTGTACTCACCCGACAGAGAGTCGGGTTTTTACAGCCGTTATTTCATTGTTCCAAAAAAGGATGGAGGGTTGCGTCCCATTTTAGATCTTCGTCTGTTAAATCGTTCAGTACAGAAACTCAAGTTCAAGATGCTGACACTCAAGCAGATCGTGACTGAAATCAGATCCGAGGACTGGTTTGTCACGATAGATCTGAAGGACGCTTACTTCCATGTCTCCATCCTCCCTCAGCACAGGAAGTTCCTAAGGTTTTCTTTCGGGGGCAAAGAATACCAATATCGGGTTCTTCCTTTCGGTCTAGCTTTATCACCCCGCACGTTCACGAAATGCGTGGATGCAGCTCTAGCCCCTCTCAGGCTTCAGGGCATACGTATTCTGAACTACATCGACGACTGGCTGATTCTAGCGGAATCAGAGCAGTTGGCGGTTCGGCACCGAGGTGTCGTTCTCGCTCATATGCAGATGTTGGGGTTGAGGCTCAATGCCAAGAAAAGTGTGCTTTCTCCAGTACAGAGAACCACTTTCCTTGGTGTGGTATGGGATTCAGTGACGATGCGGGCCACTCTATCGCCTGTTCGTGTAGCTGCTATCCTGACAGCCACCAAAGAGCTAAAGCTAGGCCAGTCACGCACTGTAAAACAGTTCGAGAGACTGTTGGGTCTTTTGGCGGCAGCGTCCAACGTGATTCCTTTTGGCCTGCTGTACATGAGACCTTTGCAGTGGTGGCTCAGGACCAGAGGGTTCTCCCCGAGGGGAAACCCACTTCGTATGATCAAGATCACGCGGCGATGCCTTCGTGCCTTGGTTATATGGAGAAAACACTGGTTCTTAACCCAGGGTCCGGTGTTGGGAGCTCTCTGCCATCGAGTTACGATCTCGACAGATGCTTCCCTCACCGGCTGGGGAGCGATAATGGACGGCCGCTCGGTTCAGGGTCGGTGGAGGAGTCATCATCTTTCTTGGCACATAAATTGCCTGGAGATGATGGCCGTCTTCAATGCGTTGAAGCAATTCCTCCCAGACCTGAGGGGCCATCATGTGCTCGTCCGTACAGACAACACATCGGTGGTCTCTTATCTGAACCGTCAGGGGGGTCTGCGGTCGCGTCCGCTTTGCAAGCTGGCGCACCAGATCCTCCTGTGGTCTCTGGGGAAGGTACTCTCCCTGAGGGCAGTGTATATTCCTGGGGACCAGAATATTGGGGCAGACATCCTGTCGAGGCAGGAGCTGAGGCCAGGGGACTGGAGACTCCACCCCGAGGCGGTGGAGAAAATTTGGGAGTTTTACGGCCAAGCAGAGGTGGATCTGTTTGCGTCTCAGCATACGACGCACTGTCCACTTTGGTTCTCCCTTACTCACCCAGCCCCCCTGGGGCTGGATGCTATGGTGCAGACGTGGCCGAGGCTACGTCTGTACGCATTTCCCCCTGTTGCTCTGCTCCCAGGAGTTCTGGAACGAGTCCGCCAGTACGGAATAAGCCTATTGCTAGTAGCACCACGCTGGCCGAGTCGGATCTGGTTTGCGGACCTGATCCATCTCTTAGACGGTCCTCCCTTGGAGATCCCGATCAGGAGAGACCTTCTGTCTCAGGCCGGGGGCACAATATTTCACCCTTGACCAGAAATTTGGAACCTGTGGGTTTGGCCTCTGAGGGGGCCCAACTCATAGAGAGTGGTCTCTCAGCTGAGGCTGCTGAGACCATTCTAAGCTCCAGAGCTCCAGCTACTAGGAAACTATATGCGCTTAAATGGAGAGTTTTTTCTGTATGGTGTCACCGACATCAGTGGGATCCAGTTAACTGTTCTGTGAACACAGTACTCGAGTTCCTGCAGGAGCGCTTTACGTCAGGTCTATGTCCTTCCACGCTCAAGGTCTACGTGGCGGCCATTGCGGCTTACCACGCCCTGGTGGGGGGTACATCGTTGGGTCGAGACCCCCTGATTACACGTTTCCTTCGTGGCACTTTGAGGCTAAGGCCTGCAACTCGCACTAGGGTGCCAGCTTGGGATCTTGCTTTAGTACTAGAAGGCCTGTCTAGGGCTCCATTCGAGCCCTTAGATTCGGTTTCAGAGAAGTTTCTTACCTTTAAGACTATCTTTCTGCTAGCTATTTCGTCCCTTAAGAGAGTTGGAGACCTTCAGGCCCTTTCGGTTTCCCCCACTTGCCTTGAGTTTGCACCGGGGATGGTCAAGGCATTCTTATATCCAAAACAGGGATACGTCCCTAAGGTGCCGACCTTGACTCCGAGGCCTATTGTGCTGCAGGCTTTCTGTCCTCCTCCTTTTACATCTGCGGACCAGGAAAGGCTGAACCTCTTGTGTTCAGTGCGAGCACTGGATACTTATGTTCATCGGACATCGTCAATGAGGAAGTCCGACCAGTTATTTATTTGCTTTGGATCACCTAAGAAGGGTCTTCCTGCTTCTAAACAGACGGTTAGTAAGTGGATAGTTGAGGCTATTTCACTTGCATACGAGTACTCTGACCTGCCGTGTCCTTTGGCGGTCAGAGCTCATTCTACGAGGGGTATGGCGTCCTCTAAAGCCTTACTATTTGGAGTTTCTCTTCAAGACGTTTGTGATGCGGCAGGCTGGTCCTCACCGCTCACATTCGTTAGGTTTTACAGCTTAGACCTGGATGCTGCCCCAGGTTCTCAGGTGCTTAGTGCTTAGTTTCAACAGACTGACACTCAGGTACTTGGAATTCTGGCGTTTTGGGTATTCTCGTTCCCAAGGCGTCAAGTGACGCATCGAGAGTTCCCTCGAAAGGGAACGTCTCAGGTTACGACTGTAACCGTAGTTCCCTGAGAAAGGGAACGAGACGATGCGTCACCCTGCCATACTTCCTGCTTCCCTGTGATCGGCTTGCTTCGACTTTTTGAAGCTAATGCCGCGTTTCACCGGGTGAGCCTTTATCCCTTCCTGGTCATGACGTCACCCGCCCGTGACGCTCATTCTTTCCATTGGACTAGTTGACATTGATGCTCAGACGCATGCACGCTGGGGGCGTTCCCAAGGCGTCAAGTGACGCATCGTCTCGTTCCCTTTCTCAGGGAACTACGGTTACAGTCGTAACCTGAGACGTTCACTCAAAGTACAATTAAAAGATTTTTTAGATATTACAGTATTTCTGAATTGCTAAAACACTAAAATCCATTTGCAAAACCAAAGTTGCAAGTGTACAAACCACTTTATTGATTGAATCACACAGTTTGCAGAACTTTAAACACTTCTCATGTGGTTAGACACAACTAGCAAATCGGAATCACTCTTTGTGCAAAACTGTAAACACATTGTCATTCACAAAGCACATGTAGCATTGTGGTGCACTTCAACTCAGAATGGCACAACACAGCCCTCAAAAGTGAAACACAAGCAACACACTGTTGTCATCGGTAACACACAAGCACTCAAAATTTAACACACCTGTTTCAAATCAGTAATGGATATATCTGGATATAAAGCCATGTCAAATCCAAATGGCATGTGTGATTTTCACAATGGAGGGCATGAGAGAAGGAGGAAGTGGAAGTGGAAGAAGAAGAGGAGGAGGAGGAGGAAGAGACAGAGGAGGAAGAGATGGAGGAGGAGGAAGAGACAGAGGAGGAGGAAGAGGAAGAGACAGAGGAGGAAGAGACAGAGGAGGAGGAGGTAGAGACAGGAGGAAGAGACAGAGGAGGAAGAGATGGAGGAGGAGGAGGAAGAGACAGAGGAGGAAGAGACAGAGGAGGAAGAGATGGAGGAGGAGGAGGAGGAAGAGATGGAGGAGGAAGATACAGAGGAGGAGGAAGAGACAGAGGAGGAAGAGATGGAGGAGGAGGAGGAAGAGACAGAGGAGGAGGAGGAGGAAGAGACAGAGGAGGAGGAGGAGGAAGAGACAGAGGAGGAGGAAGAGGAAGAGACAGAGGAGGAAGAGATGGAGGAGGAAGAGGAAGAGACAGAGGAGGAGGAAGAGGAAGAGGAAGAGACAGAGGAGGAGGAAGAGACAGAGGAGGAGGAGGAAGAACAAGAGCCATCATTTCCAATGAAATTAGAGCAACAATCATACACCATGTTCTGGTTCATGGAATGAGTAGTTCATGGAATGAGGGAAGCAGGACTCCGTGTTCAACCAAATATAAGCAGGTTCTCTGTGGCCTCCATTGTCAGGACATTCAGAGAAGAGAACAGGGAAGTGTACTATCATTTGTGCTCCCTCAAACTTACAGTACAGTATGTACAGTTGTGGAACGTCTCAGTAAATTACTGTAACATATCTAAAAAAATTGGCTCTTTTCTTGCAGTATTACATTCAAACTAATAGTAGTATTACATAAAAATAATAGTTTTTTATGTATTGTACATATTTGGTGACATTTCAATGCATTAGGCCTGTCTGTACAATTCTAACAAGAGGTTTTATTTGCTAGAATTGAAAGACTGCCACATGCCGGTGGAAGGAGAGGTATGTTCTCACAACAGCAGGAGACCATTAGTGTCAATATGGTCCTTCATTTGAGAGAAATTTGATTCCAAAACATTGCTTGCTATTGATCTGCTGCATATTTTGTTTGTGACTACATTTATATGTGTGCAGGATTGTGCAAGTACTTCATAATAAATATAATTTTCCCCCTGCTCTGCCCTGAGTGCAGTGTTTTGCATTTATCTCTGTAGTGTGTAATGACTGCTGTGTAGTGTTTATGCATTAGCTGGATGTGTGTGTTATCTGAAAACAGTGTTTGGTTTTGAGTAAAGATAACATAGTTCTGAAGCAATTGTTTGATATAGCAAGACAAGTCAAAGGTTTTGACAGTGTAGCTTAAGTTTGGAGATTTGTGTTTAAGGTTTTGAGAAAGCGAGAGAAACATTAAAAAAATGTGTTTTAGCAATTCAGAAATACTGTAATATCTGACATACAAGCTGTTACAGGTTTTCTCGATTGTTTACACACATTTTCTGAAAGCATGCCTCATACTCTCAGAACTCTACACACAAATCAAAAAAACACACACACAATGGGCAAAACCCCTCAATTCTCCTGCAAAATGAAACTTTACATTTAAAACAATGTTATTTCTTCTCAAAATGGTATTTTGTTTTCAAATGACATGCACAAACCATCATATGAATAGACATTTATAAGAACCAGTTGAACACTGATGTGCTCAATGTAAAACACTATGATGAATGGAAAACACTTCTTCTCCATTCATCATAATGTCTTAGGCCTTTGTTTTGTTCAGTGTTACACTTACTACAGACAGTACATACATAAGTGTGTTGTAAAATATTTGAGAATATTGTTTTTATATTCAGAACACACAAATACACGGTAACAAATATATTTTAATTTTCCCACAAAAACAATGTACACAGTGTACATCCCAACCAACACAAAGTTGTGCGTACAGTGGTCTACATACAAAACAAAAATTTACTGTATACAGTTACAGTAAAAAAACAAAAAACAAAAAAAACTATGCTGCATCCTCTCTTCTGTTTTGGTCTTTTATGCTAAAGCTCTGATTGCTAATTGTAAAGCTGTGTGACATGTGTTTGCCCATGTGACGAGTCAGTGTGCATATTTGAATGGCAGTGTGTTCCTTGTGAAAACAAGAGATTTTCTGCATGAAAATTGTGCCAAAAGCAGAGAATTGTGTGTAGTGTTTTGAAAAAAGTGTGTTATAGAACTGCAATTTGAGTGTAAAGCAGGAATTGTGCTTGTAGTTTAGCAAAATTGGTTCAGGGGGTTGGTGCATGAGTTACATGTTGTGGTCATTGTGTCTCAAGTACCAGTATTTGTGTGTAAACAATTGAGAAAAACTGTAAAGTGCTCAAACTCTGGCGGTCATTTTGCTTAAAAGGCACATAAATTTGAGTGTCGTCAGCATAGTAATGAAACGACACTGTTTATTAAAAATGTACCCCAATGGGAGCAATTATAAAGAGAATAAAATGGGAGCAAGGATAGATCCTTGAGGAACCCCACAAGTCAAAACTGATTTAGAGGATGAGCACCCATCCACACAGACTGAGAAGTTTCTACTATTCAAATATGAATTGAACCAGTTTAGGGCACAACCTTTTATACTTACTACAGAGTTCAAGGCGGGAAATAAGAATACTGTGGTCTATCGTGTCAAATGCAGCAAAAGTACTACCGAATTACCAGAATCAACAGAACAGGAAAGAGCAGACTCAGTTCTATGAAATGTCTTCAAGTATGATTTGCAATTGTTTTTGATTAAACTGGCAAACATGGACTTGAGGGATGTTTTCCCATTCTACAAAGCAGTTTTGAGAGCATAGACTTCAGTTTGTAAGGTTAATAGGGTTCTCTCAAATATTGGACTTTGGACAGAGAATGAACCTCTCTTTAATAACCTGCTGATACCAGCACAGGCACTGGAGCCCAGGAGCATACAGAATGTAATGGCAAGAATGGGGTGTACAAGAATTGCTGACCTAAAGATTGGTGCAAACTGGAAAAGTCCAGAGGAAATGTACAACAAGACAGGCTTCAAGTCTATAAGGATTATAAAGAAAATAATGCACGGAATTGTTTCAGCATTACCTTCTGTCTTTAGACATAGCTCCGAGGAAAACGAAGTTCCTTAACAGAACAGAGGGAGTCATTTTCCCCAAGTGGAGATTTCAGCAGCAGTGGATGTAGAGCCAGAGGAAGGTTCTCTTCTAAATTTCAGGACTCCTGTGCTGGAAGATTTAGGGACTGTTTCAAAAAAGGCCGTATATAATATTTGTGTGAAAGTGTCTCACTACAAAATACCCAAATATTGCTGTAAAGTTTGGGAATGTTTGATTCAGAAAATGTGTTACCAGGATGGTGTGTCTATTAAAACACAGGGGTCCAGTACTCAGTCCATACTCATTTATTGTAACAGATCGTGAATCAGGCCATAGAGTAGAATGGGAATCAGATATAGAGTTGTATGATTTATTGCCAGGAACACATCAACTCTACAAAGGCTCTCATTAGGAAAGAATGTCCTTTTTGTGGTACTAATGAGTCAATAGTAGGGTTGGGTACCGAAACTCGGTGCCAATAGGGAACCGGTTCCGACGTAAATGGTAGTAACCAGACCGAATAAGAACATAGGTTACACCAGTAACCAGATATGTTCTCTTTCATAGGTTCACTCAACGCTGCGTAGCTAAAAAGCAGTGGATTTGTAGGCTGCTGTATTACGTGCCGTTTGAACTGACGCGCTACAGCGATCTGTCACATTTCAAAGAGCCAAAACGTTATTTATTGTGTGAATCTCGTAAAAATATTGACAGAATCTGACAGCTGTGGATTTGTTCCATATCAAAAGTAACCTTCTCTGTCTTGTCTGTCGGTGTCCTCTTTGTCCGCGATTTTTCTCTGCGTGAGAAAATGGATGTGTGGCGTGAGAGCGTGTGAAAAGGGTCAATTGCACGAGTCTCACGGTCAATGCGTGAGAGTTGGCAGCTCTGCTAGTAATCTCTATTAATCTCCAGTATTACATTGTTTGATACAATATTGGTTTATTTGATATTATGTAAATGTGTAAAATGTAATGTAAAAATTTGTATTTTATATTGGTTTTATTATTAACATATGTTACTTGTATTTATATTGTTTAAAGATTTAAGTTAATATTGTGTCCAGTTTGGCCCTGTAAATAAAAGGGTATTATTTTTTGATAAAGTGTGTGCGGTTTCGTTTTCTTAAGTACCGTTTCAAGAACCGTTTAAGCACCGGAACCGTTTAAAAAATACCGAGTAGGTACTGGTATCGGATAAAACCCAACCGATACCCAACCCTAGTCAATAGATCATTTGTTTTTAAATTGTTTAAGGTTAAGAGGATTGTTTCAGATCTTTGAAGGGTGGGTTAGAGATTTGGGGGTAGTTTTTAATAATTAAATGACCAAAATATGTTGCATCAGACGTTATCTCACAACCAATTCAAACGAATTCGTACGAGTGAGTAAAATGTGACTTATTCGTACGATCATTCTAAACCCTATAGGGGCGGGGTCAGAGGTAGGTTATTCGTTCCATAGATATCCATAATAAAGGCTAGATGTCTCGTCCGCGCTGCTGGCCAATGGAGGTCGACGTCCGCACCTGGCGGCCATCTTGTCACAGGCAGCTCGCTCACTCGTAACATTGTGTTTTAATGGTGCATGTACTTTTTAAATAACCATAACTTGCTCAATTTTCTACCGATTTTCAAACGGTTTGGTTTGTTATAAACGTCAGAGATGTAGTTATGACACTGCATACTTATGAATAATAAGTGTGTAAATAAATAATCATCCAGAATTATAGCCACGTTAATAACGTTTGTAAGAAACAAACCGTTTGTAAATCCGTCAAGATTTCAACGAGATAAGAGTATTTGTGTTCGTGCTGATCACTCATCTTACATCAGGTACCACAGAGCCCGCCAGAAAGCTTGCCTGTGACAAGATGGCCGCCGGTGATGACGATAGAGACTCCGCCGTAAGATATCTAGCCTTTATTATGGATATCTATGATTCGTACGAAGTCATACGAATTAGGCAACTCGTAAAATATGTAAGATTTTTGCTAAATCGTACATATTTTACGAGTTGCCCAATTTGTATGCAAAAATCGTACAAATTCGTACGAGTGAGGTCATATGAATTCGTACGAATTAGCCACCTCGTAAAATGCGTACGAATTGTCGTGAGATCAGGTTGAAAAAATCACGTTAATTAATTTTGTGGTAGGAGGAGCAAAGATGGCAATATGGTTAACACGGAAAAGGAAATTGAAAGGAGAGGGGGAAGTAGGTCCTGAGGTTGTTTTAAAGGCTTTTAGAATCAAGGCAAGAGTTTGCACATTTTAAAATGCCCCTATTATGCTATTTTAAAGGCTCCTTATTTTGTTTTGGAGGTCTCCTACAACAAGTTTACATGCATCAAAGGTAAAAAAAACTGTTTCATTTTCTCATAATATACACATTTTTCAATGATTCTCAAACAATTTGATGGATGAATCAATCTCTCTAAATCCCTCCTTTCCACGAGCTACTCTGCTCTGATTGGCCAGACAGCTCAGTCTGTTGTGATTGTGATTGGTCTACTGCATGCAGCAAGTGTTTTGTGAATCCCGGTTAAACTCCAAGATTTGAGAAGCAGTCTTTAGTAAAATGAAGGGACTATAGCAAAGGTTTGGGATTAAACTACTGTGGTATCTTGATAAAGATGAAATTTAACCTCTGATTCTTCACAGCCTCATCCTTTGGAAGTGAAAATAAACCGAAATTACTTTCACAGCGGAGAGCACAGCGTCTTGACAACATGATATCCACACAAATGAGCATACAGCAAGATGTCCTGTCCATGCAGAACAGGCTGGCATTATGCAAATGTAGTAAGTTGTGACGTTTGAATAACGAAAATAGATTTGAATTCCAAACGACTCCAAATAGGGGCACTTTAAACTGACGAATAATCTGTACAGATTTATTGAAATTTGGGCTTTGAATGATGTTTTGTGCACAGTGGATCATGAAAACGAGCTGCTATTAAATTTATGATGAGTTTTTGTGACTGATAAAAAAAGTTTAAATGAGGATTGTAAAATTGTATTCAATAATTTGCTAAATTTATGATAGGTTTTGTGTGGGTATATATGCGTATGTATGTACATTTGAGAAAATAGATATGTGTCTGAGATTTGTATTTATTTATTTATGTATTATTATTATAGCTAGTTAATATTATAATAATATTATTATAGTTAATATTATAGTATTATAATTATTATATATATATTCTAATTAATTATTATTTATGTAAATCTAAAGTTTGTTATGGTTAAATATTGGTTGTGGTATGTCTATACAGTGTTATTATAAATAAAGGTGTGTTAAAGGCCCCCCCCCCCTCCCCCTCCCCTCTCTCTCTCTACATTTAGTGACAAACCTGTGAGCCTTTTGTTGAAATGTTAGCCAATACAGACGGATTACGCCACTAGGCAGCAGCGATATATAAAGGGGGCTGTTAGCCGCATTTGTACAGTTGAAAAAGACATGCTTAGGTATCAACAGTGAAGCAGGTAGCTGGTAAAAAGATTTGAAAACACAAATAGAAATGCATTAAGGAACGTTTTTACATTTTATAGCCGTCGCTTTGTCCGTAAAATGGAATACATCATCTCCTGAAAAGCGTCTTTATTCCTGTTTTAGATAGCTAATTCGTTGCTCGAATAAAATTTCTCAAGATAAAAACAACAGTGTCTCGCAACGCCACGAGGAAAACATTTGGTCCTGACCATTTAACATCATGACAAGGTATAACTTTTTATTGTGCTTAACGGTTCTTATTTCTTTGGGACTGTCCGGGAGCGATGAGCCGGACCTCTTTCTGCCCCCAGTGAGCGAGATGTCCTCGGATTCTGGAGTCTCTCTTTTTGATGTGGAGGATGCGGACTCTCCTGAGTGTTCCGCGTGCGTTTGGAGAGAACAGAGCAAAGTCTTACGGCTGGAAACAATCAAATCACAAATCCTTAGCAAACTGCGCTTAAAACAAGCGCCCAACATCAGCAGAGAGGTGGTTAATCAGCTTCTTCCCAAAGCACCTCCGCTGCAACAGCTCCTGGACCATCATGACTTCCAGGGGGACGCATCCTCCCTAGATGATTTCTTGGACGCCGATGAGTATCACGCCACCACCGAGTCTGTCATCACCATGGCCTCAGAGCGTGAGTTACAAAACTTACAATTGTTCAGTTGTTTAAGTTATACCGCTTAAGATAATGTCCGTTTAATCGAAAACACGCTCAGTGTTTTTTGCTTCCTTTAAATGAATTTATAGCCTACGCAACTATTTAAAAGTAGTGTCAAATTGCCTTTTATTTATTTTAATATGGTATAAGCGATATTGCGTATGGGTGGTCATGAAATACATGGATTCATAAAAAATACAGTGCACAAAAGTAGCCTAGGCTAGCTATGTCTAAATATTTTTAAAGTATTTTATTATTTATACAAAGATATTTACACATATAGCCTACAAATATATTTTGTAATCTATGAGTGATCATTTTGAAAGCCGTCTTCACATGGTTGCGTCCGTGTAATAATTCAATAATGACAATGTAATTTAAGCCATGACAGGCAGATGCGCTGAATAGCCACGTTCGAACACATTATAGCCTACTAGATTGTGTTCAAAATAAACAGCAGTAGCCTATTGCAGCAGATTATTAATTAGAGAGTTGCATTATAAATGATGCGCTTTAAAAGCAGTTGTGTCATAACCGTATTGCACAAGCAGGTTCTCCTGTCGTTAGACTCTGCTAGAAAAAGTGTCCCAAAATACTATTGTTCCCCCTAAATAAGCAGCAGTGCCATACGACAGCACTTGCCTTTTAAATGTGAGGTTTATAGGCATAGCCCGTTTTTTCACCTCAGTGGGGACACAAAGCCCGTGGAGGAGTTTTGGGTCGAGGGGAGTGTGTGACCTTTCCGCTGAGAATAGCCGGGGTTCAACAACATTTACACACATAATGTATTCCGCACAAGGCAGATGAAAAGCCAAGCAAATAATCCGTTTTTTTTTCTGACCAGACTGAACAAAGATAGGTTTGTGTTCCCCTAACTAACCTCTGCGTTGATTGTCACACAGCCCACGTTCCCGCTGGCACAATGAACACGCTTGACATTCAGGGGACGAATCACATAAATGATCATTTAACGGCTGCAGAGCTCATAGATGCCTTTTATAAATAGCGTTTTGTTGTCAGAGATTATTGTTGTAGCGGTGCAGTATGAGAGCAGCATGAAAAACTGATTTATTAGTCATTTATGATGGTTTAACGAGTGCATTTGCCCATGTATTTAAAAGCAAGCACTAACTTTTTGAAATTTTAACTTAGATTTTAAGGTCTTATAAGTTATATTGTAGTTCCAATCATCTTTTTAAGTTTATGTAGAGGATTCTTGTTGTTTCTTAATCTAAAAGTTCTATTGGATATTGTAGTGCAGGCCTAATCTTTAACAGAAGCCTTGTTGTGTTGGAATAATGTCTACTGATGAATTCAAGGAAATCTCAATAGGAACTATTAGAGTTTTAAAGTCTTTTAAATTAATTTTACCTTTCAACATCTTTTGATGTCCTACAGGGATTATACATGTCTAATAGTTTGATTTAGAATGTTAATTTTATACCTATAAAATACCAAAATATTTGTTTTCACTTAAAGGTTAAATTAAATATCATACAAATTAAACGATCTTCCCAGTTTTGATTTGAACATTTTCATACTTTGTAGTTTTTTACAGTATATCTTTACTTCTTTTTTTCATTATTTTTCAGCAATCCTTGTTTCTTCTGCTTCCCTCTACCATCACTGTATTCTTGATCGTCTCCCAATCACTTTGTTTAAAACATATGCACTCAAACCACCAAAAATAAGTGACTAATAATATAGTACATATCAAATTTACGATATTCAATTGTGAAATAGACACGGTACTCAAAACATTGCTGCTCAAGTAAGTGCAATGGAAAGTGCCAAGTATTAAAATAAGATTTCCCCACTGTTACCAGCTTATATTTTGAGTGTCAGATATTGTGTTGGAGATTGTGTTTAGATGTTGCACTGGTAGGTTTTGCTCTGTCTCTGTTCTGAATTTGACAGTGTACATGCAAGAGTAGAAAATCGACCCTTGGAACTCATTTGTCACTTGTCTATTTAGAACATATCTTCCTCCCTTGTCAGTGTGCTTTCATAACAGTCAGTGTTTTTTGTTTTTTTGTTTGTCAGTAATTTGTCGGCTTACACCCTCAACCCCCCTCCCACACAATCACCTACCAATCTCCCTTCTACATCGATTTCACTGACTTGTTTAACTAATTTGTGCTAAAATACATTTCCAAATGGTGGTCACTATGCTCTGCTAATGGCCTGAAAGTTATAAGAGGATGAATTACCACAGAAATAAAATTTAAATTGCCATAACTTCTCTTTTTGTTCAACAAATATTTTACTCTGTAGTACACTCCCAAAGAAACACATTCATCAAGTCAGAGAGGAAAAGGCCTCCTATTGACAAGAAGGGTCAGAGAGTTCACAGCAATGTGATATATTGGATGAGGAGCCAATTAACCTCTTCAGGTCTTTTTCTTTGACCGCAAAAGAGAAGTAGTAGATTAAACACTACTACCCCCACCTAAAATGTCAAAAAGGACGGGTAGGAGATTAAACAACACTACCAAATGCTGCCTCCCCCACCTAAAATGTCTCTTTCTCTCTCACACACAAAGTCACATGCAGACTTATATACACACACATTCACAAACACTAACCCACTAACCACTCCCAACTAGAAAAAAACCCAAAGGTCTTTTATTGTGTTGACCCTATAAAAGGGTAATTTCCTGAAGGTGCAGGAACCATAAACATTAGGAGAGAGAATGCTAAAAAGACAAGACGGTTGTCCGACCATCCTCTGATCAATGGGAAGTGTGTGGGAAGTTTTTTTTTAACTATTAATTAACCTTGTGAACACCTGTGTCTGAGACTACTTTCATTCTTTCCTGTTCAAGAGGATGAAAGAGGGATAGAATAAAGGAAGAAAGCAAGCTCATGTTGAAAACTTTTCCTTTCCTGTTTTGTAAACATAAAATAAAAAGTGAAGAAGTTAAAGTGCTGTAGAAATAACACTAAATGTAGTCCATTTTTTTGGGTGGGTGGGGTGGGGTGGGGTGGGGGTTGGGGGGGGGGCTAATAAACGTTCAATGGAACTGAAGTCTATTATACCCTGGGTACAATTTCACTGCTCTCTCAAGAATGCCTCTCTTTCTTTCATTCATTCTCTTTCCTCTTCCCACGGTTCAGTGCTTCTCCTCCACTACTGGAGCAATTCCAGACCCAGACAAGCAGGTACTGAAGTCATCATATGCAACAAATAAAACTGTAGATTTGAACATAATAAATACAGCTCTTTACAGTTAAAAATTATATACATATATACTGACAACTCAAAAGTTGTGTAGTATTTTGTAGCAAACTTAAAATATTTAAGGACTATGTTATAAAGCTCTTCATAGAGTCAGAAATGTAATACCTTCAAACTAACTCTTTAAAGACAAGATTTAAAGGTTGCACACAGAACATAATACATCTGAACGTGATCTATAATTTGATGGTGATGAAATTGAGGCACTATTATAGTTAACAATTGGAGAAATGCTTTTGCTGTATATTTCACTAATACATTTCTCTTGCATTGGGATTGTTGAGGAAGAGGGCATTTTGGGTATTGTCTGGTAATTTGTAACCAGCATCATAGCAATTGCAACCACCAGAGAGTATCCAGAAACTCCAGACTTTCCAGGAATGTGTTTAAATATGCGGTTAAATATGAAACACTAAAAATAAAAATTTTAGTTCTTTCTCTCATTACAGACGTTAACAGTCTTGTTGTCCGATAAAACAAGGCTGACTATTTGACCAATTTTCAAAGATGAATCACAACATTACAAACTTTTATTTCAAGCACAAAAATTATATGTAAGTTTACAATATTGTGATTCATCTCCTGGATGGTTTGGTTAATGGTTTATAACACGTAAACAAAGACTTAAAAAATCCCTATGGGAGAAAATGAATGGAAAAAATAATTTTGCAGCTGGGCACTGTTGCCAGAGGTTTACATGTGTGAATCGATGTGGTATTAGAATGTAATGACCAGTTGTTTAGCAACAAACAACCAATCAAAAAGTGAACAACATTTGCATCATTAAATACACATTGTAAAGTCACAGAAACTTTCACATGCTTTATTTCGTTTCTACATTTGAGTGAAAAATATTCTACAAATTGAACTGAAGAAGAGAGAAGACAAGGCTAACGCCTTTAAACAGGCTGTTTGCTTTGTTCATCTAGTCAATGATACTGACATGCATAGACATATGCAAATGCATGATCTCATGAGTTTTTGTGAGTATTTTTTACATAAAGTGTGGTTCTACCACACTCGTACATTTACTTACGTTTTCACACACATTGTAACACATTATCGACGAATTGGCAGATAAAATCCTCTACATTCAATTTCATTTAATCTCCTACCGTATCAGAGAGAAATGTAGGACGTTGATCTGCCAGTTGTGGGTCTTTCATGCAGAGAACTCTCCTCATGTGTTTGCAATTTGCATAATAATGCATTTAAAATCTAATGGCCAAACGTATCATTACAAGTTCACAATGCTGTTTCATATAATGTGGATAACATTGAATATTGAAATGTATTTTCGCCAGGTTAGATACTGATAATTAATCACTCAAACCCCCTTATCTAATGGTGCATTCAAGTCCTCCTGGGAAGTCGTGTTTACGACGTCAGGTACATCAAGTCACTTGTCGGAGCAAGATGGCGTTGTACCTTATTTAACTACACAAAAATACAGCACGGTTTTTAAACTCTACTTCTAGAAAATTAAGAACAAAGAATGTGTATCAGGTGTGTTTTGCCTTTTAATGTTTTTAATTAATTTATGAAGCCACTGTAAACTTATTGTTACATATTATATTGTTTTATGACAATGATGTTATATTTTGTGCAGGAATTAGTTTATTTTGTTGTAAATAAAAAAGCTTGACAATGTCACGGCTAATTACCCAATACTGTGGTATTCCGCCACGTTTCTCATTGACATACCCCCAAATCGGAAAGATCAGGGCTTAAAGAAAATCCAGAGCTTCCCACTCATATTTACTACTTTGTGGTGGCGTTCATGTGCGTTCAACTCGTAAATATGATCTTTTCGACATGACTTAACATATGAATGCACCATAAACCTCTCTACTTCGGACTCGGACTCGCACATCCGCCATGTTTGTAGTTTTTTAACAGTTCACCACCTTGGAATTATAAGGTTCTATCTGCATTCTGAGCAGTTTCAAGTCCTCCTGGGAAGTCGTGTTTACGACGTCAGGTACATCAAGTCACTTGTCGGAGCAAGATGGCGTTGTACCTTATTTAACTACACAAAAATACAGCACGGTTTTTAAACTCTACTTCTAGAAAATTAAGAACAAAGAATGTGTATCAGGTGTGTTTTGCCTTTTAATGTTTTTAATTAATTTATGAAGCCACTGTAAACTTATTGTTACATATTATATTGTTTTATGACAATGATATTATATTTTGTGCAGGAATTAGTTTATTTTGTTGTAAATAAAAAAGCTTGACAATGTCACGGCTAATTACCCAATACTGTGGTATTCCGCCACGTTTCTCATTGACATACCCCCAAATCGGAAAGATCAGGGCTTAAAGAAAATCCAGAGCTTCCCACTCATATTTACTACTTTGTGGTGGCGTTCATGTGCGTTCAACTCGTAAATATGATCTTTTCGACATGACTTAACATATGAATGCACCATAAACCTCTCTACTTCGGACTCGGACTCGCACATCCGCCATGTTTGTAGTTTTTTAACAGTTCACCACCTTGGAATTATAAGGTTCTATCTGCATTCTGAGCAGTTTTGAGATAGACTAGCTTCAAAGTTTCAGCATTCTCCTTTGTCGATAGACCGTTTTTAGCTTTATAAAAAAAGTCACTAAATGTACACAACATAAAAAAAAATCATCTAATGTAAATAAATTGTCTCACAATAAGATTATGTAAATAACTCAATTTTGACAAAAATGTCAGATAGAACCTTATAATTCCAAGGTGACAAGTTTTTATCCGTGCTTGTAGTTCTAATCCAGGGGTAGGCAAGTTCAGTCCTAGAGAGCCGCTGTCCTGCAGAGTTTGGCTCCAACACCGAAAAAAACCTCTCCTGCCTATAGCCTTAGTAATCCTGAAGACATTGATTAGCTTGTTCAGGTGTGTTTGATTAGGGTTGGAACTAGATTCTGCTAGGACCGAACTTGCCTACCCCTGCTCTAATCTAATCCTTGTCCAACACGCAATGTGTTGTGTATTAGCCATTAGAGTGTGCATGGATCTGCACTTTGGATTCTAACCGGGAAAAGTAGAATATCCGGGTATCTTTGGAATACTCATTTCAACATACTACGATTTGGGACACACTAATTCTAATTTAGAATACTATTTAGGACGGATAGTATGCGAATTGGGACGCAGCACATCATTGGCGGTCATCTGCTTCATCGCAGATTGCAACAGGCAGTGTTTTGGGTGATGTGCATTTGAATGATAAACTTCACAGAGTGGATGGGGATAAGAATTTCACCCATTACTTAAATTCTGCTCTGTACTGCATACAAAACTATTTTATTTACTGCGACTGCAACACATTATCATCAACTGGTACCGCTTTTGACATTATGATTCCACTTGTCTGTCTGTTAGGCCATTTCTAAATATTTTTAAGAAATGGTTATGGGTAGGTTTAGAGGTAGGAGTGGGATTAGCTGCTCAAAATATCTTTTTAATGCTATATTGTTACCAAAATTGTCAATTTCCTACACATTTCTGTCCATTTTATATATCCTTTTTTTATATATATAAAATGGTTGTTTGGATTTCTGGGGTAGGGTTAAGGGATCTACAATTTATCTATAAAATGGTAAAAGGTAAATTATACTATTTTTGATATAAAATATTCGTAAATATTTTACCTTTCTTTAAATGTTGTCAATATGTCAATATTGTACATTTCAGCATCTACAAAAATGTATGTTTTGCACCTGTAAATGTTACATATTGATACCTATTAACAATGAGACCAAGCTGGCAAATAAGAGCGTTATACCAGATGTATAAAGCAAACTCTGGACAAACCAAGGATTTACAATGAGCTGTGGAAAACCATTTTAAGTGTGAAAAACAAGTGTCGCCTTTTTCACCTTTCTTCATCTTTGTCGCCATTGGCTTTTGGCTTGCTTAGTTGGGGACATTTAATGTTATATTTAACAATATTATTACAACATTATTTTCCTGTTATTTCTATAAAGCTGCTTTGAAACAATCTGTATTGTAAAAAGCGCTATATAAATAAAGGTGACTTGACTTGACTAAACAGCCGCCAGAGAAATGTGAATTGCAGCTATTATTTATTTATTTATTAATAAAAAACACTTTAGGGCTGGAGTAATTCAACAATGCTAAGCATCTCTGTTGAGTAATATCAGGAAAATATGCACCATCACATATGGGATATACAGAGAGAAAACAAGGAGCACAGAGGTCAGAAGATGCCCCCTTTTTCATTGTCAGTCATCTCATTTTTGGTGCCAAAAAGAAAAATAATGTCAGCAAACATGAATATAAATTAATTCATTTCATGAATTATTTATTTGGACAGATTGCCATTTAAAATTAGGCCACAACAATGATCTGTGAGCCAAAGGGGAACCAAAAAAAAAAAAGGTTATGGCTCAGATGTTATTTTTTGAAATGGAAAATGAAATGGAGGCACACATGCATATATCAAGCTTTAGTCTTATCAGCAGTCTTTAGACAGCTTTGGACTCATCAGTATTTTTTTAAGAGTATTTAGAGTTATGCATAAAACATTTATTAATGTCCTGACCAAAAAAAGTAAATGTAAATGTCGAACAAACTACATTATATCTGCATTTTTGAGTAAACAAAATTGTCAGGATTTAATAGAGTGTACGTGTTTGTATAAATACATCTGGGTTTTTGTATGGCACCATATTGCTCAGATGGCCCCGTTTAATAAATCAGTCAAATAAATCTGAGTTAGCATGTGAAACTATATATAGCTTTTTTATACAAGTGCACAGATATAAACAGAGTTTTCCTTTTTCTGCTTTTAGGTAATAGACAGGGAAAAGTACTGTACAAAATAAAATGGACTACTGTTGTATGTATTGGTATACCTTTAAAACACACATTATTGCACAACATTTTAATTAGGTTTATAGTTTAAGGAAACTATAGTCAGTTCTCTTATCATTCTTATTGTGACAAATCTGCAAGATTTGCATAGATTTTTGGAGCCTATGGATCAGCCATCTGTCAAGAGATTGTCTGTTTATACTGCTGTTGTGGACTTGATATTTAATTTCAGAAATAGTCCTGTATCAAGACACATTTTTGTGTGTATATTTTTTAAATATGGTTTTAGTTTCTAGTTTCATGTACAATCAACTGTAAGATTGAGCTCTTAATTACCTTAATCACTGTTTCTTGATCCTGGTGGTTCCAATGTGTCCCTAAATACATGGTGAGTCTGCATGAGGATGCTCATAAGCAATCTCATATCTGCACTTTTGTATATGTATTATTTTTGCTCTTTTTTAATGTATGCAATGGGCACTTTTACACTTTTAGTACACTAGCTAAATACCCTATTATTATGGGGAGCATGTAGGACATGCTTTTGTTGAGCGTGGGGGGCTGCACTGCTAAAACTGTGATAGGAGTCTTGTGCCTGGCTCTGTCCCCCAGGAGTATTCTGAATGAGGGTGTCACTTGCGGTCTGTACCCCCCATTTTCCCAACACACACCATTCCTCTGTCCCGTGTCCTCCCCCACTTATGCTCTCCGATCTCCTGGGATAAGGGGGCCAAACAAAGAAGGAGCGAGGCGGCACAGGCTGGGATGGTGGGGTGGGGAGCTCTGTGGCCCCTGTCTTATTAGAAGGGTCGTGAATGTGTCAGAATGATTAATTTGCAGAGGTGCACAGGGATACCCTTGAGCCACATTTATCCAGAGTCTGAGCTCTCTAGCACACACATCCCCTGATGTGTTTAGTTGATATTTGGAAAATTAAGAAAAGAAAATATGAATATAATGCATGCAAATAAAATTATAAATTGTATAGAAGTTTTGACCTAGCTATACCACTCAAAAACTACAACAACAGGTAATAACATTACTAAATCTTTTAACAAAATTCTGACATTTAAGTGTGATATTGTTTTATCCCCTCCCCCATCCATGCATCATTCAGTACCAGAGAACTTAATGTCATTTTTTATAATGTTTTTTTGTTTGTTTTTAAAAGCATATTCATTTCACCACTGAACATCAGCCTTTACCATCACACTATCTGTAATCAACATATATCAAAATACTGCTTATCAACTATGATTGGAGCTTTAATAGATCAGAAGTCAATGTAGATATCTTTAATGGAATAGCAATCTTCAGGGCTTAAAGGGTCAGTTCACCCAAAAATGAAAACTCCGTCATTTACTTACACTTACATTTTCGTTCCAATGCCGTAATACTTTCGTTTATCTTCGTAACACAAATTAAGATATTTTTAATGACATCTGTGAGTGATTTCTGTCCTGTTGACAGCTATGCACTTTGACGCTTCAAAAAGTTCATAAAAAGATTGTAAAACTAATGCCTATGAATTGAGTGGTTTATTCCAAATTTTCTGAAGAGACACAATTGCTTTATACGCTGAACAGACTTAATTTAGGCTTTTATTCACAGACATATTCATCAACGCACACATCAGTTATGGTAAACAGACGCTCAAGCATGTTCGCTTGACGTGCCAATGAGGTTCATTCTCATGTGTTACGTTAGCACCTTTGAGCTTCCACAAGAGGTTTGTTCATGCGCGTCAAGCAGGTTCAGTTGAGCTTCTGTTTATGTTCTCTGATCAATTTTTAAATGTGAATAAAATACTAAATTCAATCTGTTCATCAAATAAAGTGATCATGTCTCTTTAGAAAATTTGGACTAAACCACTCAATTCATATGAATTCGTTTTACAATCTCTTTATTAACTTTTTGATGCGACAAAATCGTAGTTGCATAGCTGACAATGGAGGGACATTCATACAAAAATATCTTCATTTGTGTTCCGAAGATGAACGGAAGTCTTACGGGTTTGGAACAACATGAGGGTGAGTAAATAATTTTCATTCTTGGGTGAACTATCCCTTTAACTTTAACCCCCTGACCACTGGGGTGTGTGTGAATAATCTAAAGAGACAGGCAGCATGGTACGTTTGCTATGGTCTCTGTCACTCTGTTGACACAATCTCTGAACTTGTTGCTAAGAGCTTAAAGCAAGGCCTGTGAAAAGTATGATGTTGCAAGAAGCTGCCAGAATCATTGAAGACTGCAAATACATTGAGAGGAATATAACACATTGAATTGACTGAAGCTGAATAATAATAATAAAAAAACTATTGACTGTAGAGCTGCTTATAGCCTAATTTAACTTGCTTCAAAATTAAACTTTACTTATTAAACTGAACTGAACCAACACTGAAATTATTTGAGTTGAGTAATGACACTATTGTTGTTTTAGCACTGCTTAATTTGAAACAAACCTACAAATAAATGAGAAGTGAATTGAATTGAATCGAGTCTTTTTCTGTTATCCTTGGGAGCTTTCTCACCTCTTTCAAGATTGTTTATTGTGTTCTTTTTAGAGTGATTTTTCCAGAATGTCTGCTTTTAGAGAGTGGCAACAGTCTATAATTTTCCACATTTGTAGACAGGGTTTTATAAAATGGATAGTTTTGGTTTTTGGTTATAAATGGCTGAGCTGTGTTCGAAGCTGTTGTAAGCAACTCTATAAACACCATTCTGTGTCCTAACTACAGCATTATTACTGTGTGTGTTGCTCGGCAACTATTCTGCTAAACATTCCTGCAGAACTACATTGTTTGGCAGAAGGATTATTATTTTTTTATCAATAAATTATACATTTTTTGTTGTTGTAGGTTTATTTTATGACTAAAATAAACTGTACAGGACTTGTTAGACTTCTCTGGCATGAAATTGAAAAATGACTAAAATAAGGATAATTAAACTAAAAATATATATATCATAATATGACTATATCAAGATAATGATCTCACATGTATAACACAATACATTTAATATTGTATACTCACAGACATTAGGTTATTGCAAAGAAAAATAATATTTGTGGATGAGTCACACAGAGAGCAGCCCACATTCTGCTCCACTCTTCTTCTTTCTTCTTTTACAGCGAGCGTCCAGCTTATTGGTGCATTACCGCCACCTTCTGCGCCAGAGTGTGCATCAGATAATAGATTTACAATCTGTATTCCTTACCCTCTCTTTCCCAACACACACACACACACACACACACACACACAACCTTTTTCTTCAAAATAACTCTCTGTTCTGCTATATACGACTAATATTATAATACCTCCCTCACACAAAACTAATTACTCTTCAGATCCTTCTGATACTTCAGTACTCTGATCTGTGCCCTATCTATCATGCTCAGTAACCTTTTTAATGTGAACTCCTGCACCCCTATCTCCCTCAGCTTATTCCTCACCACCTCGCTCTGCGCTTTATCTCCTACAACTCATGATTATATGCTCTGCTGATTCCTTTTCCTGACATCCCTCACACAGTCCTATCATCTTACATTTTTTTCAAAAAGTCTTACATACAGTTTTTGAAACTATGGCTCCATTTCTCAGAACTCTACACACAAAAACACAAAACACACACAAAATGCAAAACATCACACATCTCTTGCAAAAGCAAGCACTGCATTCAAAACTATTTTAACTTTTCTAAAAAGGCTCTTTTTGTGCAGTAACTCTACACACAAACATCAAATGATTAGCCACATACACGCTAAGCTACACACGGATGTGAAAAATGTAAAACACTACTATATTGTATCTTTTGCATATTCAGTATGCGGTACAGTGTACAGGAGTTTGTCACACGTACATGTGCACAAATACCCTGTATATACAGTATGTATTCACAATTTATTATATTTACAGTTATTGAACTGAACTTAATCAACACTGAACTTGAGCTGACTTACAGTTTTTCTCGATTGCTTAAACACTTTTCTTGAAACTATGCCTCATATTCTCAGTAAACACAAATCCATAACGTCTCACCCAATTCCCCAAACATCCTATTTTCAGGTAAAAATGAAGCTCAAAAACCATTCACTCTTGCTGAAAAACCAAACTTTGCCCTCCGACATCACACACAAGCCCTCACAAACACATACACTACAACATAGTCTTACACACTAGTGCAATAAATTCAAAACAACATTTCCAAAACTGGTAAGTTATGTTGTTAAGTCACGCATCAACTGAAATATTTGGCTGGCTTCTTTCATTTCATCATCTCTGTGTCCTAGAAAAATAGAAGTACTGATTACTGTAACTGTAACACATCCTTTTTAAAAAAGGAAGCATTCAGAAAACTATCTGTATGTGAGGCAATTTGATGCATTTCATTTTATTACAGTAGTATAGGGCAACAGCTACAGTACATGTATGTGTTGTAACAGCGCATTATACTGCCATCAAAAGTTACAGTAGAGAGCAGTCTGAGGTACATCTACTGTACCTGTTTTTCTCCCTGAAGGTGTGTCATGTCTGAGAACAAAGTTGTTTGTTTGTTTTTATAGCAAGATTGAATGGTTTTGAAGAGCTTGATTTTGGCCTAAAAATAGGAAGTATGGGGAATTGGGTGAGAAGTTATGGATTTCTTTTTAGAGTTTCAAGAAAAGGAGTAATTTCAAAAGCAATCAAGAAAAACAGTATTCAGTGTATATTTACAAAATAAACAGAAATGCAAGGATGAGCAAAGTATTTGTTTCTCAAAACATTGAGTTTTAATTTCAAGTGATTAAATTAGGTATATTTACACTATAAACAGAAATGCAAGAGGGTACAAATATTTTTTTTAACACTATAACTTTTATAACACTAAGTTTTGATTTTTGAAGTGTTTTCACATATGATCGTTGGGTGTAGGTAATTGGAAAATGATTGTGGTATTTAAATTGTAGTGTTTTCTAAATGAAACACAAGAGCTGTTAGTTTTGAATGATGTGTCTAATGTAGATAACTATGTTTATCATTTTTCAAAAAGTTTGCTTTACAATTGCAAACTGAGTGTAAAGCATATTGTTACGAAACTGCTCTGAGACACAAAGGTTGTGGATCCAAATGCAGTATTTATTGAACAAGGTAATCCAAAGACATAATCCAAAGTACAGGCAGGCAGTCCATACAAACCCAAGGCAGGGAACACGGGCAAAAGAGTAATCCATGGAACAGGCAATAAATCCAAAAACCAAGAGACATGAAACCAGGGAGAATGCTCGGAATTGCAGTGTAACACTAAACAAGACTTTGCAGGGAATGAATGTGAAAACCAGGCTATTATAGTGTGAGTTGGCACTCCAGCTGGTTACCGTTACATAGCTCCCCCTCAAAGGATCGGCTTCCAGACGCTCCTAAAATTGTCCAGGAGGGACGTGGAGCGGAGGCGGACCCGGGGGGGAGGGATGGAGGGCCAGGCCCGTGGAGCGGAAGAGGGCCTGGAGACTGAGGTGGAGCAGGCTGAACAGGGCGGAGCATAAGTCCAGAGTGGAGCAGGCTGAGCAGGTCGGAGCATGAGTCCAGAGTGGAGCAGGCTGAGCAGGCATCCAGGGCGGAGCCGACGCTTCAGGGGGCCAGGGCGGATCCGACGCTTCAGGGGCAGAGGCGGCCATCTTGTCCAGAGACACAGGCATGGCGGCAGCCATGACGGGACGAGACTCTGGAAGGGCGGCCATGATGGGACTAGACTCTGGAAGGCGGCCATGACTGGAAGAGACTCTGGAAGGGCAGCCATGATGGGACGAGACTCTGGAACGGCGGAGGCATCTTGGCCAAGGATTCACGGGCTGGAGCCAATGTGGGTACTGCCCACTCAAAATCACCTTGACGACTATGATGAGTGATGAGTGCTGTCTTTTCCAGAACTGACTCAGGCTCGGCAGACATGACGTGAAGAAGCTCAGTCTCGGAAGGCATGATGTGAAGAATCTCTGGTGTAGAAACCTCAGGACGTGAAGGTACTGGAACCACAGGACTAGCTACCATTATGGCTGGAGATGCTGGTGACTGTGGTGGGCCAAGCTCCGTGGGCACTGGATCTTGGTGTGTGGTGCCCCTCCCCAAAAAACTTTTAGCGGACATGTCCTCCTCAACCTCACCAATCGTGAAAGAGGAACCACACAAAAGCAGGGCATAATCCAAAAATTCAATGAGGGACCCTCGAGGACCATCATGGATAAGCTTAGTTTGGTAATAATCATTGAGTCCGTGATAAGTCAATGAGAGCATAATCAGGAAGGCCAGAGAAATTTGCAATGTTTAAGAAGTCCTGGATGTGGTCCTTGAGGGACCGATTACCTTTCCGCAAACAAATGATTTGCACTGCTGGATCCATTTTGGCGAAGTCTTCTATCACAAACTGCTCTGAGACACAAAGGTTGTGGATCCAAATGCAGTATTTATTGAACAGGGTAATCCAAAGACGTAAGCAGGCAGGGTCAAACACAGGCAGGCAGTCCATACAAACAAACACAACAAGGCAGGGAACACAGGCAAATCCAAGGAACAGGCAAGAAATCCAAAAATCAAGAAAGACATGAAACCTGGGAGAATGCTCGGAATTGCAGTGTAACACTAAACAAGACTTCGCTGGGAATGAATGTGAAAACCAGGCTATTATAGTGTGAGTTAAACAAGGTAATGAGACACAGCTGAAAACAATGAGCGCTGATAAGTCCAGGCAGAGAATTATGGGAGATGTAGTTTGTGAGGGAATGACAATAGTCTGATGTGGAGTGCCCTCTGGTGGCTCTCAAGGGCACTCCAGATGGTGACCATTACACATATAATGTGCTTGCAGTTTTGCAGACTTGGTCTTAAGATTAGGTATATGAGAGAATGATTTCGCTAAGTGGGCCTCAAGTGCTAGCATTTGTTAGTGTGTTAGCATTTTTAAAAAACTGTAATTTGCATTTATGTTACCTTGTATTAATGACCTATTTGCTATAACTTATCAGCCATCTCATTTCCCCTAATCCCTACATGCGCTGGAACCCACATAAAGTTAACCTGTCTACCTATTTACTATTCTTTTATTCAACTGAAGTACTTCATACAGAATATCTTGCCGACTTTTTGAATGAACAAAACCTTCAACTATATTAATTCCAATCTGACCAAAGTTTTCCCTTAGATTTCTTCCATTCTCCCAGAACTCCTGCAGTACTGCTTTTTTGGGATGGGAGTCCTAATGCCCCTGCAAACCAGCCAAATAGTTTGCCATTAATTGGATCCTTCTAAATTCCAGCGGCATTTAACCCATTTCTACCTGTATGGCTGGTACTGATTAAGTTTTAAAAGCTCCACAACAGATATACTTATTAGAGATGAGTGACTAGCTCCTCATTCTCTTCATGTTTGACATCTCATCGCATTTATAAATTTTTTGCAGATGCTTTTATCCAAAGCGACTTACAGAAGAGGAAAAATGATCGACTTAGTTTAGCACAATGTGCACAGCAAAGATTTTTTTAAAAAGGTGAAGGTAGTGTGTTAGTTTTAATAGGTCAAGTGTTTAATGAAAGAGATGTGTCTTTAGCTGTTGATGTTATATGAAATGGCTTAAGACACCGCTGCTCAGGTGGAATTAGGCAGGTCATTCCACCAGTAGGGAACAGTCAAGATAAAGGTCTATGATAGTGACTTTGTTCCTCTTTGGAATGCCTCTACTCGAAGTAATCCATTACTGTCAAGGACAGGAGATAGTTTCCTCAACAAAATCTTTTGAGGAAGGTTGTGAGCTGCAATGATGATTTTAACCCTTAATCAAATAAAATATATTTCCATATTTATGATCAACATTAAATTTAAGTATACTGAAAAATATCTAGAATAATATATTGTGTTAATATATTACAATATATTGAATAATACAAAAGGAATTGCTTCTTTTCTGTTTCTGGTTTTCTGTTAGAATGTGTCGTGTAAGCGGCCCCCAAGTAAATAACTAATGATCTTTGCAACGGAAGTGAATCAATCAAAACTAACTTTAGCTGAATAATAACTTTGTGATCAGGGTTTGCTTTAGTTAGGCGCTTGACTTTTTAATGTTAGCTTCTCTCTGGCTGCTGTAACTGTGTGTCTGTAAGGCACATTTGCCATATAAAAGAAAGCCATGGAAATGTTTGGGGATGATCTGTTGGTTATTTACTGATGGTGACATCATCAGGGGGTCTGATTCACAAATCTCATCCCAAGTTTTATCACTGATCAAAAGTGTAGGTCATTGAATGCTTTTAATACTTCACTACCAACCCTGTGATACTGTGTTGAGAGCCAGCAGTCGCAAAAAAAAAGAAAAAAAAAGAAAAAAGATATGTATATACTGTAGATAATCTTGTGCAGTCTGAAGTTAGACAAGCACCTCTTGTGTATGAGAAGGTTGAACACCTCTGCCTCAGTAGCGCATTATTTCAGCACGTCAAAAACAATGGAACATGTGCTGTATATCAGCAGTAATAGCCACATGGTCTTTACAGAATCTCATCAGGACCCCTAACAGGCTGTTAATTAAATCAGCCCTTACAAAAAATAAGTATACTTCAAGTTCAAGTATACTTAAATAAAGTTCAAGTATATTTTATGTAGTAAGTATGCTAATACCAATGTACTAGAAGTATACTTGTAAGTGTACTGTTTCAATACTACTTCGGACTAAATTGGCCCAGTTTTTAGTGTATAAAAATCCAGCGTGGCGTTAATTCAGGCAGGTCACGTTAGTCAAGCTCGCATCAGCTGACTCTCAGCTGATCCAGATCTACCCAGAGCCATAGAGAGAAAGAGTTGCGACACTCCCATAGACCGCCATAGGAACTTTGGAATGCGGAAGTAGCGCGTGTCGTGGAGCAGCCAATAGTTCCAAACACTGATAGTTCCAGCATTGAACCCCATTCATTTTCAGTGCTTCCGAAGTACGCTCGCTGGTAAATTAATGAAATTACTGAATTTTTTTACTTTTACACACATTAGCCGACCTCTCGTGAATCTAGTCTGTAGTTATATTTTATGTAGCCAGTTTTAGTAAATGTTTATTGGAAGATAATAGGTTAATTGCAGCGATAGCTTACGTGACCAACACTTCACTAACGTTAGCTAACCTGATGTACTGTATATAATATATAATATTTTTAATAATATTTTAT
This sequence comes from Rhinichthys klamathensis goyatoka, assembly GCF_029890125.1. NCBI lineage: Eukaryota > Metazoa > Chordata > Actinopteri > Cypriniformes > Leuciscidae > Rhinichthys > Rhinichthys klamathensis. Next base: position 891,456 of record NW_026606637.1, read on the forward strand.
ATGTATGTATATATATATATATAGCCTATATATAATATTATACATACACACACACACACACACACACACACACACACACACACACACACACACACACACACACATGTCTGGTTTACTATCTTTGTGAGGACTCTCCATAGACGTAATGGTTTTTATACTGTACAAACTGTATATTCTGTCCCCTTACACTGCCCCTATTCCTAAACCTACCCATCACAGGAAACATTCTGCATTTTTACCTTTTCAAAAAAATTTGTTCTGTATGATTTATAAGCGTGTTGACCCATGGGGACCTCAATTTGTGCAGACCTCAACAGTGACACGAGTCCCCATGAGTCTGTGTGCATTCAGGTTTAAGTCCCCACCGGGATAGAAAAACATGTACACAAATACACACACACACGCACGCACACACACACACACACACACACACACACACACACACACACACACACACACACACACACACACACACACACACACACACACACACACACACACACACACACACACACACAATTCATTTATTTAAATGGGTTAGGGTTATGCATATATGTGCTTATATGTATTTAGGAACATAGTTAATTCACTCATTCACTATCTCTCCGGTTTAATTTTATGAAGAATATTTTTCGGTTGAATATTTACCGAACATTGCTCCCATAACGTAGAAAGCAACGACTATACAGCAGTCTATTTCCCACCTAAATCATTCATTTGTACATGCACAGCGTAATTATTTATATTTTATGTTGGTTGGAGTTCTGAACGGACTGCAGACCTCTTTGTGTGATCACGAAGGTAGGCTAATGGCTGAATCGGAATTTATAAGCAAGATCACGGGAATCAATAGCCTAATACAGCCCAGTTGTGCTAAAATAAATATCATGAGACGTCCATCCTCAGATGAATGAGATGGAAAAGTTAAGTTTGAGCCGCTAAAGCCAGTGCTACTACCCATGCGAACATGAACCCTCCAAAAATATAGCCTAAAACTTATCTAAGTTGTCACCCTGCCTCTCCAAATGCAAAACTGACATTAACAAAATGCAATAACAGCTTAAAAAGTACTTGGGTGTGTGTTTTATTTTATATCAACCGTTTAATAATGCAATCGCTGCTGTCTGTCCATAGAAGAACATGACAGCCCGCGTATGTTTTGGAACTATTGGGGCTTACATGAACCACGTGACACCCGTCGCGGCGACATCAAAGCGTGTCGCAACTCTTTCTCTCTATGGCTCTGGATCTACCTATAGGAATACGACGCCTATCACAGCATCCATTTACAAGCTCCTTCAGTACTATCGCATTTCTCAGGAGCTAATTACCCTCCTCCATCCCCAGCTCCTCCTCTCATTCAGTCAGGATTTGGCATTCTGATTCCCCTTTGAATCAGACTAAATTCCAGCATTATGTTGTACATTAAAATATTGACATTAATGATATCTGCAATACATTTATGTTGGTTTTGTTCTGTTTACCCTAAGGGGGAGGGTTTGAAATTAACACCCGCCAACCTGCCAAATGCGGGTAAAAATCAACTGTGGCGGGTAACACTGTCAAATTACTAACCAATTTGGCGGTTTACTTATTATGTTTACTCCCTTTGCTGGGGAAGTTCGTGTAAGCCAAATCTGCGCAGATGTAGCACAAATACTCAACTCGTGAGTCATCATGATATATTAAATACAGCGTATTGTGCAGAATCTGCGCATATCTGGCTTACTTGAACATGCCAGTCACTACGTAACAAATAACAGCGTGCTTGTTCATTTGCATTGAAGCAATAGCGAAGATTAAAAAGCATTTGGTTAACAGAAAATCCTTTTTTTCAATGTTCTCTGTACTGTATTGATCTGTCCACCTAAAATACATTTTTGGTGATGAGGATGAAAGAGGAAGGGAGGAGATGGCTGAATGACAGGATTTAGCTTGAATAAGAAATGAATGTATGAAATCCAAATTTTATATTATATATATATATATATATATATATATATATATATATATATATATGACAGTTTATATACATATAACTATATTAGTTTATGAAAGTACTCTTTGAAGTATATTTCAGTAAACTACGAGTTTAGTAGTTTTATACTGCAAGCACACTTCTAAGTATTATTTAAGTGTACATTACATTATAGTTTACTATTTATATGTTATTTTTGCACTTTAAGTATACTACTTTATTACTATTTAGGTATTTTTTTTACACTTGAAATATACCTTTAACTATTCTTTAACTCTTTCGATTTAAAAAAAAAAGTCTCAGATTACTTGACCCTATCCCCTGAAAAAGCAGGAACGAGATGCTGCGCTCATAGCGCAATGGGAAAACATCTTTTTTTGACCAGTTGTGAAGTACTGTATGTGTGGCAAACACACCAAGGAACTTGACTTTAAATAACCTCTGACCAGGGCCGTGCACAGACCTTTTGAGGGGCATGTGCTGAAACTGAAAAAGGGCACCCCCTCCCTTTTTTCCCCCCACCAAATAATCAGAATTCATATAAGTAAAAAAAATAGTTATATCATTTATAATTTTTTTTATAAATGTTATAGTTATAAAAAAATGTGTATGTAATATATATATATATATATATATATAATTTTTTTCTTTTGTTCTTTGCACATACAAAGTTCAATAAAATATATTATTTTTTTAGCTATTCTGTTTGGTTTCATAAGCTAATTTGTATTATTTGGTTAACATTGCTCTACCTTCCCCTTTTCTCATTGTCACACATAAACATGGGTCAAGTATTTTTGAGAAACTATTTTGAAATATAATTTAAATAATTATGTCCAACTCAATTCCAGATTATAAGAAACTATAGCCATACAATGGTAGCCATACAACTATAGCATATCCAACATGTATCCGCCTACCTGGCAAAAACTTGATACTGTGGAGGACCAGGAATGTTGGTCTCTTGAAGGTCCCTTGTTCATTACACTTTCCCTAAAATAAGCCAGCAATGAAAATAAATAAAATAGTGTGAAAAGTACAGTTGCAGTGAAAATTATTTCCGAAGGATCACGTGACACTGAAGAGTACTGAACTTGAGTAATGATGCTGAAAATTCAGCTTTGATCACAGATATCAATTACTTTTTAAAATATTTAAATAGAAAACAGTTATTTTAGATTGTAAAAATATTTCACAATATTACTGTTTTTCCTGTATTTTGGATCAAATAAATTAAGCATTGGAATGAATTAAATCATGAATTACATTCTGCATGATAAAATATAAAGATTTCACAGTGATATAGGCTTCCTTGTCATTGTTCTGTAATGTTTTGTTTTTTTAGTTACTACTACAACATTACTGTAGTAAAACCATGTTTTACTACATTTATACATGTGAGGACGAGCAGAGAGTATGGAATACTATAGATTAAAAAAACTATATAGCGAATACGTAAATATCAACAGCCTTGAATTAACCATAATTTAATATTATTACCATAACAAGATGAAATGTTAATAAATTAAGTGTATCAGCAATCATAAATCAAAGAAGAAAATTTCTTAGAAATATATGTTACCTAGGTGATGACGAGGATCACTCAGTCGCTTTGTGTAGTTTCAGTATGAAACAGCGCGGGGGCGCGCCTGTGCTTATGATTTTCCGATGGTAAAAACAAATGATATGTTGTTGTATTACTTATGAATATATTGTTAACATTTTACAAAAGTCAAACTCAAAAACAGTTACGGGGTTTTTGACCAGCGAATGTGTACAAATGTGCATTTTGTCCGTCATTAAAACGGCGCCGGCAGCATCACATTACATTTTCATCAACGGGTTAAGTTTGTGGTAGCTATATAGGCGCTCAGTTTTTCCTGTTGTAAAATACATTTGGCCAAAATCGCATTTTATAAAAGATGAAATGCTACTGTATGCACAGGCTATTTAAGTGTAGGCTATGTATTGGCTATGACTAGATGGCAAATTCTAGCCTAGACCTCTCTCTCATGTCCCACATGTCTCAGTCAGACATCAAATAAATAAAATATGAGCTTTTATAGACAAAGTGTTTAGTACTTATTCAAACAACAAGATCTTTATTTACCCTTGTAAAACTTCGTTCAGCTGCTGTCTGCTGTGCGGCCGCTGCGGAGCTTCAGTTCATTCAGTCACGATAGAGGGGGCGGAGTTATCAGGTTTACTGACAGTTTGAGGATCGAACAAGATTTACACAAGCTCTTTTTAAGAACTTTTATTGGCTAAATATTTTTAAAACAGACAGACAGACGTAAAGGGTGACCAATAGCAATAGCATTGATTTATTGAAGAAGAAAAAAAAACCCACCACCAAAAAAAAGGGCACTTCGAGTGTAAGAGCAAAAAGGGCATGTGCTCTGCACAGGTTGAGCCCTACCTGTGCACGTGCCTGCCTCTGACGATAACGTCATTGGAATGCGCGCTCATGAGAGGTTATAAATAGATGTGAAACAGGTGCACCTTCAGGTATCACTTTGTCTGAAGAGACGTCTGGACATGCCCCCAGCACAGCAATGTAATGCAGCATCTCCTTCCTGACTTCCTACAGTCAAGTAACCCGAGATGTTCCCTCTCAAAAGAAACTCCAGCACTGAAACAATCTGGCAGTGAACTGGGTCTGCCTGGCATGCAGTACACCACCTTTCAAAAACACCCCATTTAGTGGCATAGATTCTTCTTGTGGATGGAGCCCTTGCATTGAGAATGTCTGTACAATGTTAGCTGGAACCCAACATCCTTCAGTTGGTCCCCCTCAGGGGCCAAACGTGAAGGTTCCACAGCTCGGGACGGGAATGAAATATTGTCTCCTGTGCCTGAGACAGAAGGTCCCTCCTGTTAGGTATCACCCAAGGTGAGCCGTCGAGGAGGGATATTATCTCAGAGAACCAAACTCTGGTTGGCCAACGAGGCGCTATCAATAACTGCAAGACCCTTGTTGACGGACCTTGGCCAGGACTCCCAGGAGTAGAGCGATCGGTGGAAACGCATATAGACGCAGCTTTGGCCACGTATGCACCATAGCATCCAGACCCAGGGGGGCTGGGTGACTCAGAGAGAAGTAGAGGGGACATTGTCTATTGAGAAAAGAAGAGGTCCACTTCTGCTTTGTAGAATCATTCCCCATTTTGTTTGACTATCTCGGGGTGGAGTTTCCATTCCCTGTGTGTCTGTCTGGATAATAAATATGCTCCCATATTCAAATATTCAGGGATGTAAATCACCCTGAGGGACAGGAATATGTCCTGAGTCCAAACCAGAACCTGCTGCGATATCCTGTTCAGACGGCGCAAACGCAGTCTGCCCTGGGGATTTATTTAGGCGACTACCGTAGTGTTGTCCACCCGCACTAGGACATGAGAGCCCCTTAACCGCTGGAGAAAGTATTTCAGGGCCAGAAACACAGCCATCAATTCGAGGCAATTGATGTGCCAATCGAGACAATGACCTCTCCAGATCCCTCGATCTCGATGTCGAAGCGCAAGCTCTTGACCGGGGCAGGATCAGCCAGTTGTCATTGTATTTCAAAATGCGGATGCCCTGGAGTCGCAGTGGAGCCAGAGCGGCATCCATTCATTTTGTGTATGTGCGGGGTGACAAGGCTAAGCCAAATGGAAGAACCCGATATTGGTAAGCCTGGCCTTCTATATGAAAATATGCATCCTTGAGATCGACTGTGACGAACCAATCATTGTGTTGGATTTGCGACACAATCATCTTGATCGTTAGCATCTTGAACTTTTATGTTCTGAAAGAACAGTTCAGACCGCAAATATCTAAAATTGGACGCAACCCCCCAGCTTTTTTGGAAACCAGAAAGTACCGACTGCAGTAGCCTGACTCTCTCTCTGGGAGGGGAACATGTTCTATGGCCCCTTTGCCCAGAAGACATTGCAGCTCCTGTGACATGTAATACTGTACTCTACATAATCCAATAAGCTTCAATGAAGCAACTCAGCGTTCCTTCGTTGCTAGTTCTGAAGTGACATTTTAGAATTAGTAATGGAGGCTTGGGCTCATCTGTTAAACTGTCAATTTGAGATTTGAATCCATGGTGGATTCAAGTTGTACCCTTGCCTCAGAGTACTTTGGTCCACTGCCTACTGTCAAGACTATTTTATTCACTTTAAGGATGAAGTGATTCTTGTCATTAATAAATTAGTCATGACAAAAAAAATTATGATTAAATGATATATTTTTTTCAATGAGATAGCTGTTAGCTATTATAACTAGCTTGTTTGGTAGCTTGTTTAATACCCTAGCTTGTTGGATAGTAAGTCACTCACTACAACAAACATGGCTTGCTGCAGTTGAATATCTAAGTAAGAGACATGTACACATATCGTTACAAGTACAATTTTGGCTGTGTTATTTGTGTCCCCTTCAAAAATTGCTCTTGAGAAATTTGGTTTATTGTCCCCCCCAACTGCTTGATGAAATTTACGCCACTGTTTACACAATTGCAAATCATGCTGTAGCCAGTACAATACGTTTCTAAAGTTGGCTGCCCAGTAGTAAGTTTGAAAGTTAGGCAAAGCTAAACCACCTCCTTTGGCTTAACAAGATGCTTTAGACTTATTTGCCTTGACTTGGTATTCCAAATAAATGAAGATATAGGTTTTTTTTCAGACAGGAGATAAATGACTTAGGAATAAATATGGGATAACATTGAAATAAATATATATATTTTTGGATTTTTTTTTTCATTTTAACTGCATTTACCCTTCCTATCAGTGAGAGAAGAAGGGGTTTCTATGATAAAAACAAAGATTTTGTGAATTCAAATAAAGGGCTAAAATTGGTTTTAAATGAGTCAGGATGTTTACTTGGACACCCAAGTACCTAAATTGGTTATTAACAACTCAGAATTGGAAATTTGATTATGAGATACTTAATGCAGCTGAATTGACTAATTTGCTCTCAGAAAAATTCATTTTATAACCTGAAAAAGTACTAAATGAGTTCAATATTAAAAGTACTCAAGTAATTGAGACTAGGGTATATAAATAAAATATGATTATCAGCATATACAGAAACCTTCTGTTCTAGGCCAGCACGGAAAATACCCTGCACATCTGAGTGAGCATGTAGCGGAATTGCCAGGGGTTCACTAGCAAATAGAGGGGTGCAAGGGGACAACCCTGCCTTGTACCCCGACACAGTGGAAAACGATCTGAGATAATATTGTTTGAGCGTACAGATGCTTTGGGAATGGCATAAAGGAGCTTTATCCAAGAAATACATTTCAAACCAAATTCAAACCTCTCTAAAACATTTACAAGATAGTCCTACTCGATGTGGTCAAATCCTTTTTAGCATCTGGTGAGACCACAACTTCACCATTGTTGGAATGAGGTTTAAAGATTAAAAAAGATTAAAAAGATGCCTGATATTAAAAAAAGAGCATCTATTTCGAACAAAACCAGGTTAATGAGGTGAAATAATGAAGGAATATTTGGTGCAAATCAACTGAACGCCTGTGACAGTGAAATATTTAGTTGTAGAGAATAGCCACACATGTGTATCAGTAAATTTAAAGTCATAGAGAGAAATGTTTTAAGAGTTGCAAACTTGTAGACTTTTTTTCTCTTCCACAAACACAACACAACATTTACACCGTCTCAAATTCTTCATTGCAGGTGGACAAATCCTATTCTACAAATCACAAATTAAGAAACTCGTATGCTCACATTTTTGCTACAGTTGCTGCAGTGAATATGGTGCAAAACTCATCAAAAAATGTGAAGTCACAGAGAAATTTTGCTCATCTGAAAATCTGTATGTGAATTCATCCAATGAGAGTTGTACACTTGTAGAATATTTTCTCACAAATATCTTGTATATTTTTCTAGCACAAACACAAGTACATAAGGTAAGGTATATTTATTTCATACCCGTAGGTAAATTTGTTTTGCAGATAAAGAAAAAATAATTCGGTCATCCAAAAAAGAAACATATGACATAACAAGAAACATAAAAAAACATATACAAATACAAAAATACAAATTTCACATACAAATTTACAAGTAAAACATAAATAAAACATCATGACAAACTGCACCATGACACATACATATCCTCTGTCCAAATTAACTATCAAATACTAAAACATCTCTCTTACTTATATTATTTAAAGTTGTAATTGCTGCTGGAACAAAAGTATTCCTGTACCGTCTGGTTTTCCATCTCGAAGCCACAAATTGGCGACCAGACGGAAGTGACTGAAAATCATTCCTTAAGGGATGTGACCGATCACTCAAGACAGTACTTGCTTTCCGGTACAGCTGATTTGTATAAATGCTTCCTAGGTTCTGTTGATTTACTCCTATTATCTTTCTCGCCCACTTAAAGGTCCCCTGACATGGGGTTATTTTATTATTTTATAATGTTTCCTGGGTTGCCCTTATAATGTTAGTATGTTTTTTAGATCAAAAATAGTCATAATTTAGAAATAAAAGGCATTTTTCCTTGCCTGATTTTAGCCTCTGATTTGAACGCTCTGTTTGAAGGGGCGTGTCTGCTGTGGGATTCAGTGTAACCGGCCACTGCTGTGATTGGCTGACATGCTTGCATATGAAATAGCTACATATTACATGTGAAACTCTCTCGAATACTTTTACTACAGCTATTATACGTTTTTACTATTACAGCTATCGAGATTAACAAATCGTGAGAAGTTTTTAAAGTATTTAGATCTATTCCCATCACATAAAATGTTGCCGTGATGAGCATTGAGCAAGCAGATGACAGTCTGTTGATCGCGAGAATGAAGATCTTATCAATGCAACGCAGTTTCTGCACTCTCTCTAATGCTTTCACCAATGCAAACACGATGATGTACATACAGTAAGAGCTTCGTTGTGCAGTGTAACGTGCATCATTGATTTCATAACGAGTTGTCCAGATAAACTTGTGCTGTGTGGAAAGATTGTTCTTTGATCGCTTTCTGTATAATTTGTTCACAATTTAAATAAGATTATTTTTATCCTACTAAAAGAAACGATGTGAAGTTGATATTTTAGTCACTGGCTTGACTTATGCATAAACAGTATTGAACGATTTTGAGAGAAAGATTACCTGTCTGAACTTGAACAATTAGGCTACACATCAGAAATTGTTGCTTGGTAGCTCGATCGATTTATTTTCAGACGTTCAACGAGGCCAGCTCTGTATTGGCCCAAGTTGAGGAAACAGTCGTGTTTGAAACAGAAATGTTTGGACCATACAAAACTCTGGGAAGTTGTGTCGGCGCATTTCCAGAGAAAATAAAATTAACCCATTGTTTCTTCAGAGGCTCGGATGAAGGAACTAAAAAATACTTTTGTGTTCATTTGTACATCCGAACACTGATGAACTGCCATGCTTCGCTCGTTTGCAAGCCATGATATCTCTGCGCGTTCGTACTTCATAGCTCATTTTCTCATGGGCGAGCCAAATTCTCTGGGCGGGCAAAGCAGAGAAAGGGGAGGGAGGTTACTTTTCCTCCGTATGACGCCATACAGAGGAGATTCAAGATCAGCCCGTCTGAGCTTTCATTTTCTCAAAGGCAGAGAAAGATAGCCAAAGCTTAGTTTACACCGATTGAAATTTCTAGCCACTGGGGGACCATATACAGGCTAGGGGAACTCATATTAATGTTAAAAACCTCAGAAAGTGAAAATTTCATGTCAGGGGACCTTTAACAATTTGATTTAAGGATTTCTTATTCTTCACTGACAGGCTTCCATACCTAACCACAATGGAAAATGACATAATAGATTCAATAAAAGCCAAATAAAACAAAGTCAACATGTGTCTATCAATGTGAAATATAGCCAGTTTCCTAAGGCAACTCAAATGTTGATGACCCTTTTTGCTGATCATTTCACAATTCAACTCAAATGACAGTTTTGAATCTATGACTGTTTATAACTCTCCACACGATCCACAACCTGTCCTTTGATAGTCATAGTGACGTGATCAACAGCGTGTGTTCTAAAATCAATGATCATGTCTTTCGTTTTGTTAGTATTTAACTTTAAATAAGAATCATTGCACCAAGTCACAAAATCCTCCACAACTGGACCATGGCCAGACTCTTCCCCCTGTCCCTTACGAAAAAGAAGTTTATTCAAGTGTGCTATTAGTATACTTCTTTTAAACTATAAAATAAGAAAGTATACTTTCAGTCTACTTTTTATGTACTTCTCAGAAATATACTTTATGTACTTCTCAGAAATATACTTCAAATTGCACTTAAGTATACTTGACTTATACTGACAGAAAAGTCTAAGTATATTTGGCCTATACTTGTTGATCGAGATATACTTAAAAGTATAATTAAGTATTCTTGGCTTGTACTTGTGTTTACTATTTTGATTGAGTAGCTTATTACATTTTTTTTTTAACATAATATTACACACTGTCTTATAAGCTAACATGTTCAAGCTTTCAGGTGGAATAGCTTATAGAGTAAATAAAATAAGCATGGAACTGAACCTGATCTTGTACACAGCGATAATAATCCATTACGAAAAATAAGTTTATTCAAGTGTTATATTAGTATACTTCTTTTCAACTAAAAATAAGAAAGCATACTTTCAGTCTGCATTTTATATACTTCTCAGAAATATACTTTATGTAGGCCCTACTTCTCAGAAATATACTTAAAATTACACTTAAGTGTACTTGACTTATACTGAGAGAAAGGTATATTTGGCCTGTACTTGTACTCAATCTTTTGATCGAGATATACTTAAAAGTATAATTAAGTATTCAAAGTACACTTGTCTTGTAGTTGTGTTAACTCTTTTGATCGAGTAGCCTATTAAATATACTTTTTTACATAGTTTTTCATATACAGTCTTATGAAACTTACATTGTTTGAAAATATTGATTAAAATATTGATATAAAGCAGTTTCTAATTCTGAGTATCTGAATTTTTGTGTAGGCTAGTCCACTGGTGTACATAGGAGTTTACTTTAATTCTACTTTACACTTTCCCCGCTATTGAGTGGATTTTCCAGCTATCCATGTTTTCACTGTTATACGGTAGGGTGCGCTATGACACATCTTCTAGAATCTGCGTATCAAAACTCAGGAGAAGAAGAAGCTGAAACAAGTGATAGAAGATTGCTCACGCAAATGTAAAATAACATGATCATCAAACATTAAACAGCGTGTAAATCAAAACTGCTTAATGTTACCAAATGAAATTAATCGTTACACATGAAGAGAAAAGGACTGTGAAGCTTTGGGGGTGTTGGACTCGATCTACTCCATCTGTGTTTTGATCATCGTTCTGAATCTGATCAAGGCGTAGTCTTTAACAAAAATGAGATTTTTTTCAACTTTTTTGTTTAAAATGTTGCCTTTCTTTATGAAACTTACCAACATTCAAGTGTTGATAAAAGAGGATGCATGAAGCCAATAACAAGTTTTTAAAATTAAAGGTATTTTTCAAGCATAAAAAATAACATTTGAACATAGTAGTATAGGCCTACTGCAAGTGCAAAAATAATATATAAATAGTAAACTATAAGTATAATGTTAAGGTCACTTAAAGAAAAGTTTAAAGAAACTTTAGTATAAAACTACTAAACGTCTCAGGTTACTACTGTAACCATAGTTCCCTGAGAAAGGGAACGAGACGATGCGTCATCGACGCTTTGGGAACGCCCGCAGCGTGAATGCGTCTGAGCATCAATGTCAACTAGTCCAATGGAAAGAATGAGCGTCACGGGCGGGTGACGTCATGACCAGGAAGGCATAAGAGCACATCCGGTGAAACGCGGCATTAGCTTCAAAAAGTCGAAGCAAGCCGATCACAGGGATGCAGGAAGTATGGCAGGGTGACGCATCGTCTCGTTCCCTTTCTCAGGGAACTATGGTTACAGTAGTAACCTGAGACGTTCCATTTCGAGGGAACTCGCGATGCGTCATCGACGCTTTGGGAACGAGAATACCCAAAACGCCAGAATTCCAAGTACCTGAGTGTCAGTCTGTTGGAACTAAGCACTAAGCACCTGAGAACCTGGGGCAGCATCCAGGTCCAAACTGTAAAACCTGACGAATGTGAGCGGTGAGGACCAGCCTGCCGCATCACAAACGTCTTGGAGAGAAACCCCAAATAACAAGGCTTTAGAGGCCGCCATACCCCTCGTAGAGTGAGCTCTGACCACCAAGGGACACGGATGGTCAGAGTACTCGTATGCAAGTGAAATAGCCTCGACTATCCACTTACTAACCGTCTGTTTAGAAGCAGGAAGACCCTTCTTAGGTGATCCAAAGCAAATAAATAACTGGTCGGACTTCCTCATTGAAGATGTCCGATGAACATAAGTATCCAGTGCTCGCACTGGACACAAGAGGTTCAGCCTTTCCTGGTCCGCAGATGTAAAAGGAGGAGGACAGAAAGCCTGCAGCACAATAGGCCTCGGAATCAAGGTCGGCACCTTAGGGACGTATCCCTGTTTCGGATATAAGAATGCCTTGACCATCCCCGGTGCAAACTCAAGGCAAGTGGGGGAAACCGAAAGGGCCTGAAGGTCTCCAACTCTCTTAAGGGAAGAAATAGCTAGCAGAAAGATAGTCTTGAGGGTAAGAAATTTCTCTGAAACCGAATCTAAGGGCTCGAACGGAGCCCTAGACAGGCCTTCTAGTACTATAGCAAGATCCCAAGCTGGCACCTTAGTGCGAGTTGCAGGCCTCAGCCTCAATGTGCCACGAAGGAAACGTGTAATCAGGGGGTCTCGACCCAACGATGTACCCCCCACCAGGGCGTGGTAAGCCGCAATGGCCGCCACGTAGACCTTGAGCGTGGAAGGACATAGACCTGACGTAAAGCGCTCCTGCAGGAACTCGAGTACTGTGTTCACAGAACAGTTAACTGGATCCCACTGATGTCGGTGACACCATACAGAAAAAACTCTCCATTTAAGCGCATAAAGTTTCCTAGTAGCTGGAGCTCTGGAGCTTAGGATGGTCTCAGCAGCATCAGCTGAGAGACCACTCTCTATGAGTTGGGCCCCCTCAGAGGCCAAACCCACAGGTTCCAAATCTCTGGTCGAGGGTGAAATATTGTGCCCCCGGCCTGAGACCGAAGGTCTCTCCTGATCGGGATCTCCAAGAGAGGACCGTCTAAGAGATGGATCAGGTCCGCAAACCAGATCCGACTCGGCCAGCGTGGTGCTACAAGCAGTAGGCTTATTCCATACTGGCGGACTCGTTCCAGAACTCCTGGGAGCAGAGCAACAGGGGGAAATGCGTACAGACGTAGCCTCGGCCACGTCTGCACCATAGCATCCAGCCCCAGTGGGGCTGGGTGAGTAAGGGAGAACCAAAGTGGACAGTGCGTCGTATGCTGAGACGCAAACAGATCCACCTCTGCTTGGCCGTAAAACTCCCAAATTTTCTCCACCGCCTCGGGGTGGAGTCTCCGGTCCCCTGGCCTCAGCTCCTGCCTCGACAGGATGTCTGCCCCCATATTCTGGTCCCCAGGAATATACACTGCCCTCAGGGAGAGTACCTTCCCCAGAGACCACAGGAGGATCTGGTGCGCCAGTTTGCAAAGCGGACGCGACTGCAGACCCCCCTGACGGTTCAGATAAGAGACCACTGATGTGTTGTCTGTTCGTACAACACACATGATGGCCCCTCAGGTCTGGGAGAAACTGTCTCAACGCATTGAAGACAGCCATCATCTCCAGGCAATTGATGTGCCACGAAAGATGATGACTTTTCCACAGACCCTGAACCGAGCGGCCTTCCATTACCGCTCCCCAGCCGGTGAGGGAAGCATCTGTCGAGATCGTAACACGATGGCAAAGAGCTCCCAATACCGGACCCTGGGTTAACCCTCTGGGGACCAGAAACGCGCCCGCGCGTTTTGCCGTTTTTTTTTCACATAGCAGAAAAATAGACTTAAAATACTCTGTTGATTTTGATCGTACATATAAGTGTTATACATCAATCGATCTTGTTAATTGTCTATTATTTTTCTGTATACTCACAATAAAAACAAAGTTTTGTGCTTTTTGTCAAATAAAGAAAAATAAACATGATGCGAGTTTTGCCTTCTCTCTGTCAGTGCAGTCCATTCTGAAACACGTCCGAAAAATTAACTCTAACTCTGCAAATACTTGTCATACAGGCACGAGAGATTTTTCTTTATGAAGCTTGAATTCTCTTCTTTTCAATGATGTAATTTATATAAAAAACAAATATTCTCAGTTTATGTAATCTGTACGAAAAGAGAGTGCTGTCAGATTTTTTTTCCCCAGCTCATTACACTTCATTACGCGTTAATCTGACACGCCCACGGAGGACGCGCGCTATTCAAACGCAAATGTTGAGGCAAGCCATGACAATGCCCACATCAGCCGTTCCACCGCGGCGGTAAAATTTGGGGTGTATTTTCTGCCTTTTACCGCCAAGAGGCGCTACAATCATAGACTCTGAAAAGTGTTTGTTTATTCTCTCTAATGCGTAATCTGCTGCCGCACCGCACTGATTCAGAGCGATTGAAAGCTGGTAGCAGATGAATTCAACAAGTGAAACGTATAGTTAAAATAATTCATAATCACAATACTGAAATTAGGCTACTGAAATGAAATTGAATAAATAATGAAAAAGTAAAACATTGCAATAAAAACATTTACAGACGTACAGACGATAGCTCAGTGGTTAACGCAACAACACGAGCTTCGAGGAGCTTCAATCGACTCGAGATCGAATCTCAATGTAGCATACATGTTGTTAACTGATGTTGGCCAACAGCGTTTATATTTAACCTTCTTGATGCTTAAATAGCTAACTGTTTATAACTGTTTACTTATTTAAAGTCAAGAGTTTTGTTTAATTATTATTACAACATAAATTTGCTACATTCCTGGAACCGCAGCGCTGCACAAACGACAAAAACTGATGAAGGAAGATTGTCAGCCGATTGCATCAGAAAATGAAAATGAAGAAGCTCGTCTTTAGTCTGCTAAATTATTGTGTAATGTAAAAGAACACTAAAATTACTTAAGTTTGAAACCAAGTTCGAACATTTCAAGGTTTAAATAAAGTGTCGGGACAGTTTTTTTAATTTAAAACAGGGTTGCATCGGGTTTAGAGTTTATTTCTTTTGCGATGCAAAATAAGAAACACTAGGCTAATCTTATTCTTGCGACATTTTAAATTTGTATTGCCAAAGAAATGACAGCTATATTAAACAATTAAAACAGTAGGCCTACAAAACGAAAATTGTCCAAAGCAACATAATTAAATTAAAACATGCGTTTTTCTTTGCCTCTCTCGCGCTGAATCTCTTTTTAACAAGTTTATTTAGTCTCCCTCGCTCTCCATATGAAAGAGGAACATTAACACCTATGCCTATTGTCCTGCGCGCTCGATACAGCACTGAACTGTCCCTCCAACCCCCCACCGGCTATCGGAGTCTGAGGCTGATTTAACACAAAGAGAAGTCGCAATTTACACTTAAATCGCTATTCTAGACAGTGTTGATAATGAAGGAATTAATTGATTTAAGTTACATGTAGCCTAGTGATATTTCTATCATAAAAGTGTATTACTAAATATTTCATTATTTCAGTAATTGATGAAATAAAACTGGTTTGGGCCAGCTTTTTCCAAGCAAAACTAAATATAATCTGAAAAAAACGCATGTTAATTTGTTTTCATGAACAAAATGTTCAACTCAATATTAAAGTCTACATGGATCTTTGGATCCTTTCAACCAGGCATGCAATTTGTGAATTAAGTTTTTTATTTTTTATTTTTTTATTCAAATAAATATCGAACCACGGTGCTTTGTGGTAATGCTGCTAAATTAAATAACATGTATTGAATAATTATGAACTTAAATGAAACAATATCGCAACATTTCGACAAATACATTATTTGATCTGTTTTTACATTTTAATTCAGGGCGATTTAGCCTGCTACATTTAATTAGAGCGAGATTTTCACCCTTGTCATTTTCTCATTGGGAAGCGCTTACAGGCTACATGTTTGAGTACATCCTCTGTACCTCTCGTTTTCATATGGATTACATAATCAGATAACATTTATTAGCCAGAATATTTAGACATTTAAAGGCTTTAGACAGAGCCGATTTCTTATAGTGACTGAGCTGAAGTGGCTTCGGTTCATTTTTGTGACGCGCAGTTCCCGGAGACAGAGACGACAGATAAACTGTTTTTGTCGTTAGCAAAAGTTCGAATAAAACCCGACTTTAGAAAAATGCATAGGGCCACTCGGCGTGGTCTGCCAAAACACTTAATTATAAACTTCAATATTTCATTCAAAATAATCTCAACACGCTTTGTA
The DNA here is from genome assembly GCF_029890125.1 of Rhinichthys klamathensis goyatoka. NCBI lineage: Eukaryota > Metazoa > Chordata > Actinopteri > Cypriniformes > Leuciscidae > Rhinichthys > Rhinichthys klamathensis. The sequence goes on from NW_026606637.1 coordinate 907,787, forward strand.
AAATTTTGAAAAGCCGTGCATGCATTAAGGCCACTTGAACTAATGAACAACTGAAACGCTGGTTTTGATTTTATTGTTTGTCGTTGTTTAAACGTGCTTGTTGCATATCTCTATTTTATATTTGATATGGTCTATTGGTGAAGTAGCCTATAGCATTGATTACTGTGGAGGGAGGGGTGTGGGGATTCAAATAATTCAGCAGAAGCAGGGATGTTTAGACCAGAAGGAAATCCCCGTCCCCCTGGCAAATCACACTTTACTTAAAACCATGTTTTTAAAAACTCTAGGTTGTAGGGAATCAAAATAATAATGATAATAATAGGCCTAATAAAAAAAAAATATATATATAGGCTATATATGTAAAATTACTTTTTTTACAGAACTGCTTTTGAAATTACGATTGGTAGCCTCGTACGATTGGTACAGATGCAACGTCGTTGTGTTCGATACTATTGTTCCTAGTGTAAAATGGAAATGCATGGTAATTTTATTTTATAAATATAACCAAAAAACTGTATGGCGTAACAGAGTTTTAGAGCTAGACAAATCTCTCTGCATTAATAAATATAAAATTTGCAGTAGACCATGTTTGATCGGGATTTGAACCCGTGTCATCTTGATGATGAACCGTAAGTTCTACCGCTCGGCTATTAATTTCCTCACTGAGAAATGCCCAAACGTTTGTTTCTCACATGAGCGAGCCTGTGTGAGTGTAGGCCTACTTTAGCCTACATGAATAAAAGTAGACCTTTTACAGTTTTAAAAGATGATATCTTATCTGTATGACCAACAATTACGCAGTAAGTTCTTTTAGCTGTTATGAGAAAAATAAATCCAAATGAACGCGCCGCCGCGTTTGTCAAACTCTAATTCAACATGCCAGAATAAAGCCAGATTTTAGAATAATGCATAGCCACTCGGCGTGGTGTGCCAAAATACCCTAATTATAAACTTCAATATTTCATTCAAAACCATCTCAAAACGCTTTGTGACATTTTAAAAAGCCGTGAATGTATTAAGGCCACTGGAACCAGGATCGTAACTGAAACGCGCTGCATGTCTCAATACAGGAGCGCTGGTTCAGATTGTATTGTTTGTTGTTTAAACGTGCATGTTGCATATTTAAAAATATTTGTTTAAAAATAAATGTTTGTTGTAGGCTTATTTGTAAATTACCATAACTTGTAGAATTTCATCCTTACTGTTGTTAATTGACATTAGCCCCACTTACGTTTTGATAAATGTCCCTTTGCGCCACCTGGCGGTCATTTCGCGAGCGACTTTGAAATGCGACTGGTTTATTTTTATTGTATTGGTCTACTTTAAAAAATAATACTTTATAAGACATTTATGGGAAAAGACTATTTTCTTTTCAAGATGTTTCCAACTGTAACTTTGAACCAATTCTGTAGAATGGCCCATATAGCATTTGACCAGGATTTGTTTCCAGGTATGACTAAAAATGTGCTTTTGGCTTTCATTTATATTTTGATTGTTTGTATATATATATATATATATGTGTGTGTTTGTGTGTGTGTGTGTGTGTGTATATATATATATATATATATATATATATACACATGTAGGTTATATATATATACAAGAAAGAATGCAATGACAAAATATATATATATATATATATACATGTAGGCTATATATATATATACAAGAAAGAATGCAATGACAATATATATATATATATATATATATATATATATATATATATATATATATATATATATATATATATATATATATATATATATATATATATATATTGTCCTTACATTCTTTCTTGTGTGACACCCCTGAATGAAAGGCTCATTATTATGCAGGGTCACTGTCTGAGAACCACTTAATTATTCATGATAGGGGTTGGGCCGTTCCGCCCATCCGCATATTGCCTTGGCAAACAAAAAAATGTTTTTCACAATTTAAAACAATCTATTGTTTTATGTGAATGATTAGGAAGGATGATTTTCAGATCATTTTGAAGCAAAAACTCTAGGCAACAACGTACATTAGTCAAAAGTCTTGTGGACTCATATTTAGTATGTTTTTTGTGTCCTTATTTCAAAAACTTTATTTTTTAGTTTTTTCAATAACCACGCATAAACAATATTCTCTCAAAAATACAAACATGTACATACATGTTGCTCACACATTATGGTAGACCTGTTTGTGCTAAATAGAGTTTAATTTCACCTGTGCCATTAATATGTTTATAAGCAACTGAAAAAAGCACAAATGTCAGAGCATGTCAAAACATCCAAAGGGCCCCAAAAACACTCTGGTCCCCAGAGGGTTAAGAACCAATGTTTCCTCCATATAATTAAGGCACGAAGGCACCGCCGCGTGACCTTGATCATACGAAGTGGGTTTCCCCTCGGGGAGAACCCTCTGGTCCTTAGCCACCACTGTAAAGGTCTCATGTACAGCAGGCCAAAAGGTATCACGTTGGACGCTGCCGCCAAGAGACCCAACTGTCTCTCGAACTGTTTCACAGTGCGTGACTGGCCTAGCTTTAGCTCTTTGGTGGCTGTCAGGATAGCAGCTACACGAACGGGCGATAGAGTGGCCCGCATCGTCACTGAATCCCATACCACACCAAGGAAAGTGGTTCTCTGTACTGGAGAAAGAACACTCTTCTTGGCATTGAGCCTCAACCCCAACATCTGCATATGAGCGAGAACGACACCTCGGTGCCGAACCGCCAACTGCTCTGATTCCGCCAGAATCAGCCAGTCGTCGATGTAGTTCAGAATACGTATGCCCTGAAGCCTGAGAGGGGCTAGAGCTGCATCCACGCATTTCGTGAACGTGCGGGGTGATAAAGCTAGACCGAAAGGAAGAACCCGATATTGGTATTCTTTGCCCCCGAAAGAAAACCTTAGGAACTTCCTGTGCTGAGGGAGGATGGAGATATGGAAGTAAGCGTCCTTCAGATCTATCGTGACAAACCAGTCCTCGGATCTGATTTGAGTCACAATCTGTTTGAGTGTCAGCATCTTGAACTTGAGTTTCTGTACTGAACGATTCAACAGACGAAGATCTAAAATGGGACGCAACCCCCCATCCTTTTTTGGAACAATGAAATAACGGCTGTAAAAACCCGACTCTCTGTCGGGTGAGTACACCTGTTCTATAGCTTCCTTTGCTAACAGGGCCTTTACCTCTTGCTCCATTACCAGATCCTGCTCGGGATGCACCACTGTGGGCAGCACCCCGTTGTAACGAGGAGGACGAGAACCAAACTGGATTCTTTATCCTTTCTCTACAATCTGCAGGACCCAATGAGAAATATTCGGCAGAAGCTTCCACGCTGCCAGAAAATTTACTAAGGGAACCAGCCTCTCGAGGCTGGTCTCTGGTGTTATCGAGACAGCCAATTCCGGAGCCTGAAACATAATGGCAGGAACTACCTGAACTGGCCGCTCTAAAGCCCCCCTCAGAGGGCGCGAAACCGATGCTGTGCCGCAGCATAGCACCAGCGACTCGCTGGAGACCGCTGCGCCCTGAAGCACCGAGGGTGGCAGGGTTGGCAGAACGGGCTCGTGAGGACCCCGAAATGGAACGGGCACCGTATAATGAGGTGTACACCGCTCTTTTTCGGTCGGGGCTGTCCTCACAGGCCTGATGCATGAACATCAGGACCTTTTTTTTTTTTTTGAGCCGAAGTCTTCTTCGCCTGAAGAACGGTCCTCAGATCCGGCTTCGACTTAGAAGACTTCGGCTGAGAGGGTTGCGTCTGTCTCCAGTTTCCACGTGGAGGTGCACGAGACGCAACACTCTCTTTCTGATGCACACGATATGATGAGCTAGATGGCTGGGGCTGCTCACGCCCAGCAGCCCCAGGGGGCTGGACACGGCGAGGGATAAACTTTTTGAAAGCGTCCGCTTGCTTTTTTGATTCCTGAAATCTCTCGACGACCGTATGAACTGCGTCACCAAAGAGACCAGAAGGTTCAAGCGGAGCATCTAACAAAAAAGCACGATCTTTTTCTTTAATCTCCGAAAGATTCAACCATAAATGTCTCTCAGTAGCTACCAAAGCTGCCATAGACCGCCCAATTGCTCTGGCGGTCTCTTTAGTAGCCCTGAGAGAAAGATCGGTAGCCCGACGAAGTTCTCGAATATCGTCATGACTAACTCCCTCACTATTATCCAGATCCCCCAGCAGGTCAGCTTGATAAGCCTGAAGCACTGCCATAGTATGCAGACATGCTCCAGCTTGACCTGCTGCCGTATAAGCTTTGCCCACTAACACCGACGTGGCTTTGAGCGATCTAGTGGGCAAAGCCGAGGCTTTCAGAGACGATGCGGGACCAGGGGAAAGATAGCTGGCTAAATTTTGTTCCGCCTGCGGCATCGCCTCATAACCATACGCTTTCAGCCCTCTAATTCTTGAATAAATATTAACTTGAGGGCTGAAAAGTCGTGATGAGTATGGCTTATTCCATGATTTAGAAATCTCATTGTGAAGATCAGGAAAAAATGGAAGCCCTCGTGGTGGAGATGAAGCAGTAGAAGATAAAAAGCGCTCATCTAATTTACTCTTAGGACGAGCGCCCCTATTATCAGATGGCCATTCAATCTTTAATTTATCTACAGCCCGCGACATAACATCCACCAGCTCATCATATGCTGGGGAAATAAATTGTGAATCCCTTTCCCCCATGTGTGTGCTTTCACTCTCCAAACTCATAGCATCGACCTCCTCGGAGGAAGAGCAATGAAGTAATGGAGGGCTCTCTCCCCGGGCGGAAGAAACCGCAGAGCGTGCTTCCGACACCGGGGGGAGAGCGCTGGATCTTTCGGGTAAGGAAGGAGAAAGAGCCCTCGGACCCGTCTCCAACCCCTCCGAAAGCTCCTTTTGCGATCCCCAGGAATGCATTCTCCGCGCTGCCTCGGCAGACGCGGGTCCTGATCCCTGCGGATCGCAAGCCTGCCCACTCTCTTTATCAAAGAGTGACAGGCGAGAGCGGAGCATGCGAAGCGGTAGCATCTCACAATGCTGGCACTCAGCCCCCTCGAAGGCTGAGACCGCATGCTCCACTCCCAAACAAATGACACAAAGCTCGTGTGTGTCCCCACCCGTTAAATAACGCGGGCAGGGAGAAGCACACTGTTTGTACACTTGTTTAGTTTCCATCCTTTTCCGCAACAGACAACAGTAAATAGACAGAGACAAAATGACACAGATCGCTTGCTGAGACACAGAAGCTAATGCCGCGTTTCACCGGATGTGCTCTTATGCCTTCCTGGTCATGACGTCACCCGCCCGTGACGCTCATTCTTTCCATTGGACTAGTTGACATTGATGCTCAGACGCATTCACGCTGGGGGCGTTCCCAAAGCGTCGATGACGCATCGCGAGTTCCCTCGAAAGGGAACTAGTAGTTTTGTCACAGTTCTGTCACCCTTGTCTGGGTTTTCTCTTGGTTTAGTGACAGAGCTGTGACACTCCTGGTTTGTCATGCGTTTGTGTTTAGTCTGGTCTTTTGTGAGCACATGGCTGTCATGTTATTTCTTTGTGCCATGTGCTCTCCTGTCAATTGTCAAACCCCGCCCGTCTTGTTATCTCGTTATTTCGTTATTGTTTAATTTTCCCCACCTGCCTGCCTCGTTACCCTCTTATGTTTGTTCCCCTATTTAATCTCCCTGTGTTTGCAGTCCTGTGCTGGTTCGTTGTCCATGTTCCTTGTGTTGCCTAATCCTGCCTGTTATTGTTCTTGTTTTCCCCTACGAGGGAGTTTTGTTTGTTTTTTACCTAATAAATATACCCATTTGTTATGCACTTGAGTCCTCGCACCTTGAATCCACCCATTCCGTGACAAGTTTACTGAGAGTGCATTAAAAGAAACTGTGCAAGTATACTTGCAGTTTAAAACTACCAAACTAGTAGTTTACTGAGAGTACACTAAAAGAGCAAAAAGAATATATAATTAGTAAACTATAAGTTCACTTAAAGAAAACTTGTAGTATAAAACTACTAAACTAGTGGTTTACTGAGAGTATACTTCAAAGTGTACTTTTATAAACTAAAAATTTGCTACAAGTATTAAAATAGTAAACTACTAGTATACCCATAAGTTCACTTGCAGTACAAATGAGAAACGTAATTATGAACTAGTTGTGCACTTAAAGTTTACTAATGTTAAACTTATAGTACACTTAAACATATACTTTTATATACTGCAAGTGGGCCAATTTAGTCCCAAGCGGTATTAAAATAGTATTAAAATAGTACACTTACAAGTTTACTACTAGTACATATTGACATTAGTATACTTACTACATAATTATACTTGAAAATATACTTGAACATTACTTAAGTATACTTCATAAAATTAACTTGAAGTATACTTCTTTTTCGTAAGGGGTAGCAGGCTCACTATCACTGTGTCATCAGCAATTTTAATAAATATCCTGTTTTCATGATATTTCCTGTTTTCAGCTTTGACACATATTGGTGTACAAAATGTAAAATAAGGGCGAAAGAACACAGCCTTGAGGGGAACCTGTGGATAAACATAATACATCTGAAAAGCTACCATTCACTTTTACCCTCTGCATTCTGTTAGTTAAAAAGTCCAGTAACCATCCCACTAAATTGTGGTTCAACTTGTAATACTCTAGAAATCTTCTGGCCAGGATGTGGGGTTGTATAGTATTAAAAGCTGAAGAGAAGTCAATGAACAACAGTGGGTATTTTTCCCCTCCAGATGCTTAGTCAATAAGTTTAACAACATAAGTGAAGCATCCTCAACATTTCTATTCTCTCTATATGCAAATTGCATAGGATCGAGGGCTTGTCCAGTCTTACTCAATAGCTCAGACTTCACCAGTTTCTCAAATGATTTCATTACTAAAGAGGTGAGGGCAACTGGTCTCAAGTCATTTAACACTGTAGGATTATTGCATTTAGGAACAGGAGTAATAATAGACTTTTTACACAGGCTAAGTACCTTTTGTGCCCGTAGTGACCAATTAAAAATATCAGAAAATATAAAAGTTAATTGCTTTGCACAGTACTTGAATATTCTCCCACAAATGTGGTCTGGACCAGGACTCTTTTTCACCTTAGTGGATAGAAAAATTTTCTCCACTGATGCCTGTCCTAAGGCTATGTGGGAATCTTCTACTTCATCTTTAAAATCAAAACTGTCAAATCTTGAATAAAACTTATTAAGAGCATTTGAAAGGTCATCATTTGATCTAAAACCGTCAATACACGCAGTGCTCTTATTTACATTATGCTTTAGTCCCACGATTTTCTTCAAACCAGACCAAGCTAAACCTAAATTATTGTCTGCCAAAATATTTTCTAACTTAACTTTGTATGCTTGCTTAGCTTTAAGATTCTCCGTTCTAACCTCCTTCCTCACTATTACCCTCACTAAGCATTCCCCCTGCTTGCAGGCTAACTTCTTGTTCTGCAAACTTGTTTTGACTGATTTTGACATCCATGGTTTAGTATTTGGGAAAACCATAAATTTACGTGTAGGCACAATCATATCCTCACAAAAAGTTATGTATGAACATACAACATCAGTCAGTTCGTCAATATGTTCACAAGAGTCTTTGAACACCTCCCAATCCATACAGTCAAAGCACCCTTGCAGACGGGCGGTAGAGTCTTCGGACCACATTTTGACTTCTCTCATCTGAGGTTTTTCTCTCTTAAATAAGGGTCTACATATAGGAAGGAGCTGCACACAATTATGGTCGGCAGATCCCAGTGCTGACAATGGTACAGACTTAAATGCCCCCATTTATAGTCCCATAACAGGGTCCGGGTCGTAAACACCATGTTGATTGGCGCTGCGTGAGTAGCGACATGCAGTAGTGGTCTGTTTGTTTTGTTTGTTTTTTCTTTAATTTTGTTAGTAATCGTTAGGCCGAAACACAACTATTTGGCTAAGTTTCTCTTTTACTTCTGCTGCCTTGTTCAATGCTCTAAAAAACTGAAATGGAATTACTGCTTCTTATTGTCATGGGAACTGTGTTCGCTGTGGTTCAGTGTCTGTTTGATCCTTGCCATCCGCACACGGGCAGAATTCAGTACCCACGAGGGTTTCTGCTGAGCCTAAAAGACCAACAGCAGCTACCAACACACTTGGAATTATTCAAAGAAGACGGCTTCATTAAAGACATCCTTCGTCACAATGACAATGAGAATTTCACTACACGGGACAGAAAATGCAAAGTGCGGAAAAGAGGAAGACGGGGAGGCGTCAGGCAGAGGCTTAAGCGCCTGGGACTTAACCGTATACCCCTCCCCTCCATACTACTTTGCAATGCCCAGTCTATCAGGAACAAGATCGAAGAGATCCAAGCTAACGTCAGGCACTTGGAGAAATACAGAGACTCTTGCATTATGACCTTCACCGAGACCTGGCTTACTTCTGCGGATTTAGAGACTGACTTGACTCTCAGTGGCTTTGGTGCGCCGATCAGGCTTGACAGAGACGCTGACGTCACAGGGAAATCCCAAGGGGGCGGTGTCTGCCTATATGTTAATCAACGGTGGTGTAAAAAGTCACTGTCAGAGAGTCTGTGTGTACCGCGGACATTGAGTTGCTGTCAGTGTCTGTGCGCCCCTTCTATCTGCCCCGCGAATTTCCTCAAATATTTGTCACTGTTGTGTATATACATCCTAAAGCTAACGCAAAAGCCGCAGTGGCAATTATTCACGAGGTGACACATAAGCTTCAGTCCCTCTCTCCTGATGCCCCTTGTTTTATCCTTGGTGATTTTAATCACTGCAATCTCAAATCAATGAGCAACTTTTATCAATATATCTCATGCCCTACCAGACTGAACAAAACTATTGACCTATGTTATGGTTCAGTTAAAGGTGCATATAAATCCGTAGCTCTGCCTCCTCTTGGTTCCTCTGATCACAACACTATCTCTCTTATTCCAACCTACAAGCCACTCCTTAAAAGGGGTAAAGTGACTACAAGAGAAGTGGAGATGTGGACTGAAAATGCTGTTGAGGAACTTAGAGGAGCCCTTGAAAGCACAGACTGGTATGTTTTTATCAATTCATCTACTAAGCTTGATGATATGGTTGAGGCAGTTTCCTCTTATATTCTTTACCTAAAAGACTCTATTATTCCAACTAAAAGGGTGACGGTGTTTCCAAATAATAAACCCTGGTTAGATAAAGCAGTAAAGGATGCACTGCACAAGAAACATAATGCTTTTTTACATGGTGAGGAGAGGGATAAGGCAGAAGCCAAAAAAGAGGTAAAATATGCAATTAAAAGGGCAAAACTCCAATATAAGAGTAAAATAGAGGATACATTTCATAGCAATAACTTAAAAGCTGTATGGGATGGCATGAAAGCCATGACGTGCCAGCAAAATACGTGTAATAGATCAATCTCTATTGACGGTTTTAACTCAAACATAGAGCTTGCAAATGCTCTAAATGATTTTTATTTACGTTTTAATGACGAACATGATTTTACAAATGCGCAGAGTGATCTGTTTGATGGTTTGAGTGATTGTGCAGCCCCCTCTCAACCTACAATCAGTGCCCATTCTGTCAGATCTATGTTTTACAAATGTAATATCAGAAAGAGCCCTGGCCCTGACAGGATAACTGGTAAAATCCTAAAAGTCTGTGCAGATCAATTATGTGACATTTTTTCTGATCTTTTTAACATGTCACTTTCCCAGCATAAGGTCCCAACACTTTGGAAGGAATCTGTGGTTGTACCTGTGGCCAAGAACAGATACCCAAAAGAGCTTAATGACTTTAGGCCTGTAGCCTTAACATCAATAGTGATGAAGACTTTTGAGCGATTAGTCAAGCAAATCCTGTCTGAAAAGGTTCATGGTATGCTTGACCCAATGCAGTTTGCATATCAGGTTAACAGAGGAGTAGACGATGCTACCACTACCCTACTTAATCTTCTGTATAAGCATCTTGAGGGGAAAAAAACCCATGCAATGCTTTTATTTGTTGATTTTTTTTTATCAGCATTTAACACAATCCAAACACACCTTTTAGTAAGGAAACTTGTGTCTATTTTTAACCTTGATCCAGGTATAGTAAAATGGGTACTGGATTTTTTAACATGTAGGCCCCAGTCAGTTAGCGTTAATGGCGTTCTATCTCAGAAGCGATTGTCATCTACAGGCTCACCCCAGGGGTGTGTCCTGTCCCCACTATTGTATCTTCTATATACAAATGACTGTAGGAGTCACTACAATAATAGGGTTCTTCTGAAGTTTGCGGACGACACAGTATTAGTCAGTTTGCTCCAGGATGGTGAGGTCGACCATGGGCCTGTTTTGAACGATTTCGTTGATTGGTGTGACCACCACTTCTTAAAGTTAAATGTCATTAAAACCAAAAACATGGTCATAGACTTCAGAAAAACTCTCCACTTTACCTCTTCAACAATAATCAAGGGCTCACCTATTGAGACAGTGGAGTGTTACAAATACCTAGGAACAGTAATTGACAAAAATTTGAACTTTGACCTTAACACTTCTGCTATCTATAAGAAGGGTCTACAGAGGCTTCATTTTCTGCGCAGACTGAATACTTTTAATGTGGACAAAACTCTGATGACTCTATTTTATAAATCTTTTATCGAATCCATTTTGAATTTTTGTTGTATAGCTTGGTACGGAAATCTTACGGTGCAAAGCAAAAATAAATTATTTAACATCATTAAAGTAGCCAGCAAAATAATTGGAATTAAACAGCTTTCCTTGGCAGACATCTATAAAAGACAAGTTATACGTAAGGCTCAGACTATCATAGCCAGTTCTGACCACCCTCTGTGGGAGGAATTTGTTCTTCTCCCCTCTGGGAGAAGATACAGACTGCCCAAAATAAAAACTAATAGATACAAATTTTCTTTTGCACCTACGGCAATTAATGCCCTAAATTTGTTCTGAGCCTGAGCGATTGCTCAAAATTACAGATTGTTGAGGCTATCATTTCAACTTGAGTATTTTTACACAAACAAAAAAGGTTGTATATAACGGCTGTTCTTATCTTTGTTTATGTCTCATGTATGTTTGTTTTTTAACCCTACTGCAAATCAAATTTCCCCGAGTGGGACAATAAAGACTGAACTGAACTGAACTGAACTGAACTGAATAACAGAGATCCAGCATCTTATATTGTCTTGTTGGGCATGTGACGTATTGATAGAAATTTGGCTGGGTCTTTTTAAGTGACACATGATTCAAATCTCCCAAAATAAAATTCAGCACCTCTGGTGAAATATTCTGAAGTCCTTGAACAACATCAGATACAATGTTCGATGCAATGACGTTGTTAGCTTTCGGATGAATATACACAACGGTTATACAAATTTGTGGAAATTTCCGTGGCAAATAAAATGGACGAAGGGATACCGACAATAACTCAATGTCGGGTGTACACATTTTCTCCCGAATAGTAACTGCAGGACATTAGCGCTTGTTGACATTGAGGCACACACCCCCACCATGGGATTTACCTGTAATTTCTGCACTCCTGCCCGTGCGAAATGGAATACCAAAACCAATACACAAGCCATTATCCAAATCCTGCTCGGTTAGCCAGGATTCTGTGAATGCCATGACACAGCTGTTTCTGTATTCCTGAAGAAAACGAACATTTCCTTGCAACTCGTCAAGTTTGTTTCGTAATGACTGTACATTTCCCAAGATCATTGAAGGCAAGGAAATACGAGTAAGCTGTTTACGCCGTAGTCGCTGACGAACACCTCCCTTCTTTCCTCGCTTCCTTTTCTTAACTTTCCATGCATTATCTCCTGGTGTAGAATTACTATTCTCCGAAGCCACCGGGAAGCTGAGAAAGCGGGTACTAACCACTGAGTAGACTCGGCTTGTTCCAAGCCAGTAGTTGATCCCTGGTATAATGAATCCTTGAGGCAATCCTTGAGGCATCAAACACACATGATTCAACTCATCAGCTCATTAATCCATGTGATAATGAGCTGATGAGTTGAATCAGGTGTGTTTGATTAGGGAGACAAAGAAAACGTGCAGTGTTGGGGGTACGCCAGGACAGGGTTGAGAACCACTGATCTAAACAGACACAAACGTGACAATAATGTTACAAAAAATTATAATTTTAAATAAATTTAGTTCTTTTGTACTTGCTATTCATAAACAATCCTGAAAACATATGCTCCATAATTATTTCCACACTTCGTTATGAAGCACCACCATTTTCAACTGTGATCATAATCAGAAATTTTTCTTGAGCAGCAAATCAGTATTAGAATGATTTCTGAAGGGTCATGTGACTGAAATCTAGAGTAATGAGCTTTGCCATCACAATCATTTTTTAAAACATTAAAATAGAAAACAGAAAAATATTTCACATTATTACTGTTTTTCAGATAAATGTAGTCTTGGTACCCTACCTAGAACCTTACTAATACCAAACTTTTGAACAGTAGTGTATATATTATTATATCAAAACCAGCACAAGCACACCTTGCAACCAAAACATTAAAACAATTGTGTTACCTTATTTTGACAGTATGTATATTTGTAAATATAATTTTTTTAGAACATCAAAATGGTTGCTTATTATATTCCGTAAAAGAATGTTAAGTGTTTTTTTCCCTCATTTACAGTAACCTAGTACCAAATGTAATTTATCCACTTTTGTCCATACAATTTTGTTTAATCCAAATTGTACTTAAGTATTAAAGCAACACATTCATGCTTGTGTGTGGTCTTAAATTATTTGGCTTATTTAAATTAACAAGAATTTAAGAACAATCATCCCAGAATATATTTGTAAAAAAAAGTGTTAGCCCACAGATATATTTAATTTAATGTATTTATTTATTTATTTAATAAATTTGTTATTAATGTAATTTATCTATTTTGTTTATTTAATTTTTAATGCAATCAACAAATGATAACAATTAGTAAAAGACAATTAGCCTTAAAGCTTCATAAGGTGCAATTTATACGACGAGGTGAATATTGCTGTGCTTTATATAGGCCTACACGAAGTGAATGCCTGCAATCATTCAGTCATTGACGAATGCACAAAACGTGCAAATTAATAAAAACATTATGAACTTTACGAAACGATACACAATTGTAGTTTAAGTTCGCACTGAAACTATATTTACTTTTTTGGAAATAATCCATTAAACCTGCTGAGAAACGAGGAGCATGAACTAAAATGAGCAGTTCCACGCGCATGCCCGGGAAACGTCTCAGGTTACGACTGTAACCATAGTTCCCTGAGAAAGGGAACGAGACGATGCGTCATCGACGCCAAGAATGAGCGTCACGGGCGGGTGACGTCATGACCAGGAAGGCATAAGAGCACATCCGGTGAAACGCGGCATTAGCTTCAAAAAGTCGAAGCAAGCCGATCACAGGGATGCAGGAAGTATGGCAGGGTGACGCATCGTCTTGTTCCCTTTCGAGGGAACTCGCGATGCGTCATCGACGCTTTGGGAACGAGAATACCCAAAACGCCAGAATTCCAAGTACCTGAGTGTTAGTCTGTTGGAACTTAGCACTAAGCACCTGAGAACCTGGGGCAGCATCCAGGTCCAAACTGTAAAACCTGACGAATGTGAGCGGTGAGGACCAGCCTGCCGCATCACATACGTCTTGAAGAGAAACTCCAAATAATAAGGCTTTAGAGGCCGCCATACCCCTCGTAGAGTGAGCTCTGACCACCAAAGGACACGGCTGGTCAGAGTACTCGTATGCAAGTGAAATAGCCTCAACTATCCACTTACTAACCGTCTGTTTAGAAGCAGGAAGACCCTTCTTAGGTGATCCAAAGCAAATAAATAACTGGTCGGACTTCCTCATTGAAGATGTCCGATGAACATAAGTATCCAGTGCTCGCACTGGACACAAGAGGTTCAGCCTTTCCTGGTCCGCAGATGTAAAAGGAGGACAGAAACCTGCAGCACAATAGGCCTCGGAATAATGGTAGGCACCTTTGGAACATATCCATGTTTCGGGTAAGATTGCCTTGGCCATCCCCGGTGCACTCAAGGCAGGTGGGGACCGAAAGGGCCTGAAGGTCTGACTCTTATAGGGACGAAATAGCTAGCAGAAAATAGTCTTAAAAGAAAGGAACTTCTCTGAGACCAAATCTAAGGGCTCGAAGGGAGCCCCAGATAGGCCTTCTAGAACTATTGCAAGGTCCCAAGCCAGCACCCTAGTGCAAGTTGCAGGCCTCAGCCTCAAAGTGCCACGAAGGAAACGAGTGATCAGGGGGTCTCGACCCAAAAATGTACTACCCACCAGGGCGTGGAAAGCCGCAATGGCCGCCACGTATACCTTAAGCGTGGAAGGACATAGACCTGATACAAAGCGTTCTTGCAGAAACTCGAATACTGTGTTTACTGAACAGTTAACCGGATCACACTGACGCTGGTAACACCAAGAAGTGAAAAACTCTCGAAATAGTGAATATAGTTTCCTCGTAGCGGGAGCTCTGGAGCTTAGAATGGTCTCAACAACCTCGGTTGAGAGACCACTCTCTATGAGTTGGGCCCCCTCAGAGGCCAAACCCACAGTTTCCAAATCCCCTGCCGGGGGTGCAATATTGCATCCCCTGCCTGAGACAGAAGGTCTCTCCTGATCGGGACCTCCAAGGGAGGTCCGTCGAGGAGAAAAATTAGGTCCGCAAACCAAATTCAGCTCGGCCAGGGTGGTGCTACTAAATAGGCTTATACCATCCTGGCGGAATCACTCCAGAACTCCTGGGAGCAGAGCAACAGGGGGAAATGCGTACAGACGTAGCCTCGGCCACGTCTGCAGCATAGCAACCAGCCCCGAGGGGACTGGTTGAGTGAGGGATAACCAGAGTGGACAGTGCGTCGTATGCTGAGACGAGAACAAATCCACTTCTGCCTGGCCATAAAACTCCCATATTTGCTCCACCGCCTCGGGGTGGAGTCCCCTGGCCTCAGCCCCTGCCTCGACAGGGTGTCTGCTCCAATATTCTGGCCCCCCTGGAATATACACTGCCCTCAGACAGCGTAATTTCCTGAGGGACCAAAATAATGGGCCACCAACGTGTTGTCTGTGGGTCAAGAACCAGAGTTTCCTCCATATAACCAAGGCGCGGGGATACTGCCGCGTGATCTTGATCGTACGGAGTGGGTTTCCCCTCAGGGAGAACCCTCTGGTCCTGAGCCACCACTGTAAAGGTCTCACGTACAGCAGGTCAAAGGGTATCACATTGAACGCTGCTGCCCTGAGGCCTAACAGTCACTGTTTCAGAACAACACATGATGGCCCCTCAGGTCTGGGAGGAGATGTCTCAACGCATTGAAGACGACCATCATCTCTTGGCAATTCATGTGCCAAGCGAGATGATGACTCCTCCCAAGCCCTGAGCTGAGCGGCCTTCCAATACCGCTCCCCAGCCGGTGAGGGAAGCATCTGTCGAGATAGCAACTCGATGGCAAAGAGCTCCCAACACCGGACCCTGGGTTAAGAACCAGTGTTTCCTACATATAACCAAGGCACGAAGGCACCGCCGCGTGATCTTGATCATACGAAGTGGGTTTCCCCTCGGGGAGAACCCTCTGGTCCTGAGCCACCACTGCAAAGGTCTCATGTACAGCAGGCCAAAAGGTATCCCGTTGGACGCTACTGCCACAAGACCCAACAGTCTCTCGAACTAGCCTCAGCTCTTTTGTGGCTGTTAGGATAGCAGCTACACGAACGGGCGACAGAGTGGCCCGCATCGTCACTGAATCCCATACCACACCAAGGCACACTCTTCCTGGCATTGAGCCTCAACCCCAACATCTGCATATGAGCGAGAACGACACCTCGGTGCCGAACCGCTAACTGT
This sequence comes from Rhinichthys klamathensis goyatoka, assembly GCF_029890125.1. NCBI lineage: Eukaryota > Metazoa > Chordata > Actinopteri > Cypriniformes > Leuciscidae > Rhinichthys > Rhinichthys klamathensis. Next base: position 923,625 of record NW_026606637.1, read on the forward strand.
TCTGATTCCGCTAGAATCAGCCAGTCATCTATGCAATTCAGAATGCGTATACACTGCAGCCTGGCGGGGCCAGAGCTGCGTCTACACACTTCGTGAATGTGCGGGGTGATAGAGCTAGACTGAAAGGAAGTGCCTGATACTGGTGTTCTTTGCCCCAAAGAAAACCTCAGGAACCTCCTGTGCTGAGAGAGGATGGAGATATGGAAGTATACGTCTTTTAGATCTATCGTGACAAACCAGTCCTCGGATCTGATTTGAGTCACGATCTGTTTGAGTGTCAGCATCTTGGACTTGAGTTCCAGCACCAAACACTCCAACAGACGAAGATCTAGTATATGACGCAGCTCTCCATCCTTTTTTGGAACAATGAGATAACGACTGTAAAGACCCGACACAATGTCGGGTGAGTAAACCTGCTCTATAGCTTTCTTTGCTAACAGGGCCTTTACCCCTTGCTCTATTACCAGAGAGATTACCATTACCCATAGAGATATATTTGGCAGTAGCTTCCGCGCTGCCAGAAAATCTACCAAGGGAACCAGCCCCTCGAGGCTGGCCTCTGGTGTAATAAAGACAGCCAGTTCGGGGACCTGAAACATACTGGCAGGAACCACCCGAACTGACTGTTTTCGAACCCCCCTCAGAGGGCGCGAGTCCGACGCAATGTCGAGTTGACGCTGCACCAGAAGCTCGCTGGAGAACGCTGCGCCCCGAAGCACCAAGGGTGGCGGGGTTGGCAGAACGGTCCCCTGAGGGCACAGAGATGGAAAGGGCACCGTATAATGAGGTGTACACCATTCCACCCCGGTTGGGGCTGCCCTCACCGGTCTGACGCCGTGGCGCCAGACCTTTTCTTTTGAGCCGCAGCCTTCTCAGCATGAAGAACGGTCCTCGGATCCGGCTTCTGCTTTGAAGGCTTTGGCTGCTGTGTTGTGTATGAGAAACTAGCCGGCTGGAGCTGCTCACGCCCAGCAGCCCCAGTGGGTTGGACATAGCGAGGGAGAGATTATCTTGTATCTTTCTCCATGATTCCCATCAAATTGAGCCAGAGGTGTCTCTCAGTGACCACAAGGGCTGCCATCCCTGAGAGATAAATCTGAGGCCCGACGGAGTTCTCAAACCCCATCGGGCCAAACTCCCTCACTTCTGTCCAAATACCACAGCAGGTCAGCCTGATATGCTTGCAGCACTGCTATAGTGTGCAAGCAGGCTCATGCTAGACCCACTGCCATATATGCTTTTCCCACTAGATTAAAAAATAGTTTTCTTTAATGGTTTAGGAGAGAAGCCGACGCCTTCAGGGACGATGCTGAACCGGGAGACATAGCTTGCAAGTGTCTGTTCTACCCGGGGTATTGCCCCATAGGCATACTCTCTTAACCCCCAAATATCTGAATATACATGAATGTGGGGCTAAAAAAATGAGTAAGGCTTTTTCCATGATCTAGACAGCTCGCTGTGCAGATCGGGAAAAATGGAAGGCCCCGTGATGGAGGTGGAAAAATAGAGGGAAGGAAACTCGTTCAATTTATTTTAAGGACGAGTGCCCCCTTATTTCTGCTGGCCATTAAATATTTAATTTATCTACAGCCTTAGTAAACACCTCCACCAGCTTATTATTATATTTTTTTTTTTATATATATACATTCTTTATATATATACACTTTATTTTATATATAATATATAAACTATCATATATATATATATATATATATAGGCTATATATATTTCTCATACGCTGGGGAAGAGATGGCAAATCCACTTCCCCCATGATTGTGTCACTTTCAATGCCCAGCACATCTACCTCCTCGGAGGTAGAGCACTGAAGCATTGATTTCTCTCCCCGGGCGGAAGAGACCGCAGCGCGGGCTTCCGAGACCGGCGAGAGAGCACTGGATCCCTCGTGGAAAGGGAGGAGATAAGATCCGCGGACCCGTCTCCAACCCCGTAAAGAGATCCTATTCGCGATCCACAGGAATGCATTCTCCGCGCTGCCTCGGCAGACGCGGGTCCTGCACCCTGAGGATCGCGAGCCTGGCCACTTTCCTCGAAAAGCGCCAGGCGAGAGCGGAGCATGCGGAGCGGAAGCATCTCGCAATGCTGGCAATCAGCCCCCTCGAAGGCTGACACCGCATGCTCCACTCCCAAACAAACTACACAAAGCTCGTGTGTGTCGCCACCCGTTAAATAACGCGGGCAGGGAGAAGCACAGAGTTTTTAAAGTTGTTTCGCCATAACTCTTCCCAATAATATCGAACAGACAACAATAAATAGACAGAGACAGAGTAACACAGATCGCTTGCTGAGACACAGAAGCTAATGCCGCGTTTCACCGGATGTGCTCTTATGCCTTCCTGGTCATGACGTCACCCGCCCGTGACGCTCATTCTTTCCATTGGACTAGTTGACATTGATGCTCAGACGCATTCACGCTGGGGGCGTTCCCAAAGCGTCGATGACGCATCGCGAGTTCCCTCGAAAGGGAACTCATGAATATTCATGTAGGCTCCGCCCACTGCCTCTACAGATGCACAACTCACTTTTGCTCCACATTTCACGGTGCAAAAGGGAGAGTGCGCGAAACTTGTAACTTGAAAGTGAAAAACAGTGTTTGAGGTTTGTCGCAGATTCGTGGGCCCTGAATCCAAATTGCATAGGGTGGAGTGAATTATTAATTTTATTAAGATGCTGAATCAGTAATTTAGCCACCCATTTTTCGACTATTTTAGAAACAACAGGCAAAATACTGATTGGCCGATAATTGGCCATATCTGATCTTTCACCTGTTTTAAAAATGGGTGTGACCAGGGCCATTTTCCATGCTGATGGCACAATGGATTGTCTTAAGGACTGATTAATCAGATATGTAATAGGCTGTATAAGGGTCTCTTTGTGCCTTTTTAAAAAATTGGTATCAAGGCCATAGATATCCATGGCCTTAGAATTTTTTAGGCTACTGATAGTATTTGCTACTTCTGTTTCAGTTATTTGTTGTAGGTGAAAAGTCGGCTGTGCATAATTAATGGAACAAATAGAGTAACTAGGTGAATTAAAAAGTTGAGTTATTTCAACCCTGGTCTATTAAGGGATAAAGAATTTGTCAAATTGATCTCCTCAAACATATCTTCTTTTCTTGAAGTCAATAGTACTCCGGATATGGCTTATTCTACCATTTGGGAGACCTTAAAATGTTATCTGCGCGGTTTAATAATTTCATATTCGTCTTATAAAAATAGAGAGCGAAAGAGGCAACTAGATGAATTATCTAGTTCTATAACAGCTATTGATGTTCAGTACTCACTAAACCCATCTTCCAACCTTTATGAAGAACGTCAGATTTTGCAGACAAAATATGATCTGTTATCGACTGAAGAGGCTGAGAATTTGTTTTTACGAGCTCAACATAGGGTCTATGAGTTTGGTGATAAGACGGGTAAATTGTTAGCTTATCAAATTCGTAAAACACAGACGTCACGCTTGATACCCCAACTTAAGTTACCTTCAGGAATTACTACCACTGACTATAAAGAAATAAACTCTCAATTTAAACAATACTATGGAAATTTGTACACCACGGAATCTCCTCAAGATGTATCTTTAATGAAAACTTTTTTAGATAAATTAGATTTCCCCTCTGTAGAGAAGACTTTGTGTGATTTTTTGGATGAGGATATTCAAATTGAAGAAAAAGCTGATGCGATTGCTTCCTTGAAAACAGGCAAGGCCCCGGGTCCTGACGGCTTCCCGTCTGATTTTTATAAAGCATTTTCTAAATTATTATGCCCTGTGTTGCTTTTGTTTTTTTCAGAGAGTCTTCAAAATTCTAACTTACCCCCAACCTTCTATCAGGCTACTATTTCATTAATTCTTAAGAAAGATAAGCCCCCCCTAGACGTGGTTCTTATCGCCCCATATCGCTTTTAAATTGTGATTACAAGATACTAGCTAAAGTATTATCTTTTCGGCTTGAAAAAACTTTACATGGAGTCATTTCACCTGATCAAACTGGTTTTGTTCGAGACAGATACTCTTTTTTTAATATTAGGCGTCTTTTTAATGTTTTGTATTCACCCCATTCCAACAATGCTGAAGTGGTGGTCTCACTGGATGCTGAAAAAGCATTTGACCGCATCGAGTGGGGCTATCTTATAAATGTTTTGGAGAGGTTTGGATTTGGTTCAAAATTAATTTCTTGGATAAAGCTCCTTTATGCCACCCCCAAAGCATCTGTACGTACAAACAATATTATTTCAGATCCTTTTCCACTAGGTCGGGGCAGTAGCGTAGGCAGAAATATTATTTTGGGTGGGCCAGTGAAAATGTGAGTGGGCCTATAGTTTTTCATAGAAAAAAATGACTTCAGTAGGCTAATAATTAACCTTAGAGAGTAGAAAAATGAATCGACAAACTGCAAAAACAGTTAGCTGCTACAGCTTTATATTCGGCAAATCATCATGTTCAACCAACAGAGCTTAATAAAGGCTGGACAAACCAGTGTAGACATTAGACAATAACCTGTCTATTTTATTCAGGCTAGTCAGCAATGCAAAGACAGTTCACCCGAAAATAAAGTAAGCTAAAATAATAATATCGCTATTAGATCGGCGGGTAAACCCGCGTCGGGCTGACCGGGAGAGAGGGAGCAAGAAGCAGCCGCCACCAGCACCTGACTAGCCTTCTCCTGGGGTAATGAGTCTGAAGAACTGGGACTCGGTAGTTGAAGGCAGTGGCGTGTCTTCTTCCTCAACTCTTGCTTTTTTCAAATAGCACATTAAAGAAAGTTGTTTAGCCATTATTGTGGCGCCGACGCCGCTGTGAGTTTTTCTGTCGCAACCCCCAGCAACCATAGCAACCAATAAAGTTCAGGAGAGAGGCTTTCTACAACTTGCTTCGACACTCCGTTTTATTCGGAAAACGAATTAAACACACACAGCAGTCAACAATAAATCAGGTATATATTAATATATTTTCTTAAATACATTTGAATAAAAATAAACTAAAAATGTACTTTTATCAAACTTGCCTGGGCGGGCCAGTGAGTAATGTGGGCGGGCCAGTGCCGCCCTGGCCCAATACTGGCTACGCCCCTGGGTCGGGGCACAAGGCAGGGTTGTCCCCTTTCCCCTCTTCTATTTGCTATTGCTATTGAACCCCTTGCAATTGCATTACGTGCTGACTCAGAGGTGCAGGGCATTTTTCGTGGTGGTCTAGAACAGAAGGTTTCTTTATATGCTGACGATCTTATTTTATTTTTATCCAATCCTCTAGTCTCAATTCCTCGAGTTCTTTTAATATTGGGCTCATTTAGTACCTTTTCAGGTTATAAATTGAATTTTTCCAAGAGCAAATTATTCCCAGTGAATTCTGCTGCATTAAGTCTCTCATATTCAAATTTCCAATTCAGAGTTGTTAATAACCAATTTAGGTACTTGGGTATCCAAGTGACATGTAAACATGCTGACTTATTTCAAACCAATTTTAGCCCTTTATTTGATCTCACAAAATCTATGTTTTTATCATGGAAACCCCTTCCTCTGTCACTGATAGGAAGGGTAAATGCAGTTAAAATGAACATTCTTCCCAAATTTTTATATTTATTTCAATGCTTGCCCATATTTATTCCTAAGTCATTTTTCTCCGGTCTGGAAAAGACTATCTCGTCATTTATTTGGAATAACAAGCCAAGGCGAATAAGTCTAAAGCATCTTGTTAAGCCAAAAGAGGTGGGAGGTTTGGCTTTGCCTAACTTTCAAACGTATTACTGGGCAGCCAACTTTAGAAACTTATTGTACTGGTGCCGGTATGATTTACAACTGTGTAAACCTCTTTGGGTGCAAATAGAGGCTGTATGTTGTTCCCCAGTCACGCTGACATCTTTGCTCTGTTCTTCTATCCCTCCTACTCATAGTATCTCGATTAAGAATCCAATTGTTAAACACTCTCTGAGGATTTGGACTCAGTTCCGCAGAGCTCTAGAGCTTAAGGGTCTTTCTTCAGCTGCACCCATTGCCAGTAACGCTTCCTTTCCGCCCTCTCTTTTTGATGGGGCTTTCAATATTTGGAAGTCACAGGGTCTAGTTACAATTGATCAGCTATTTATAGATAATAATTTTGCTTCATTTGACCAACTTAAAAATAAAATTTCTTTGTCCAATTCCCATTTATTCCAGTATTTTCAAGTTCGGAGCTTGGCCCGTAAACATTTTCTGGAGTTCCCCTCTGCCCCTCCTAGTGGTGTCTTGGAGTGTATTTTAGATCAACATAAATGTATAAGGGGTGCCATTTCAAAGATTTACAGTATAATAAATGACAAACAAACCCCATCTAGCGGATCATTAAAATCTCTCTGGGAGCAGGACTTAAGTATTTTGTTAGAAGATGAAACCTGGGACACTATCTTAAAAAGGATACATTCTTCTTCAGTTAGCTCTAGACATAGGCTTATTCAATTTAAGGTATTGCATCGTATTCATTGGTCTAGGTTGCAACTCGGCAAGATATTTCCTGATTTAGACCCCACCTGCCCACGCTGTGTTGTGGAGCCAGCCTCTCAGCCTTTCATTCTTTTTGGTCCTGTCCTAAGTTATTAAGGTTTTGGGGGGGGGGGGATTTTTAGTTGTCTCTCAGAAATTCTTACCACAGTAATAGACCCCAACCCATTGACAGCTTTATGGGGTTCTTCCGGAAAATGTTAATCTTACATCTTTAGAAATGGATAATATTGCACTTTGCACATTGTTGGCTAGACGGCTTATACTAATTAATTGGAAGCTGCCATCTCCTCCAACCCACCGTCAGTGGGTTTTTGACCTACTTTTTGCCCTCAAACTTGAAAAGATTAAATTTGGAGTTAGAATGAAACCCGATCTTTTCTTGAAATCTTGGAGCCCATTTTTAGATTATTTTAAGGAGATGAGCTCTGGATAAACCCTTTTTTTATTTTTCTCTTTTTTTTCCCCTCTGGTTTATTTAGTTGTTTATATGTATGCATATGTTACTGTGATTATATGTTCATCCACATTTGAGCATTTATTATGTTTGTTTATTTTTAGATTTTTTCCCCTTTATTTAATTATGTAACAATATGATGCTTGTACTTTGCTTGAGATGCTTTTCTTAATAAAAAAAAAAAAAAAAAAAAAAGTTGAGTTATTTCATAAACAGATTCTAGAAAGAAGGTGTTTAGTTCTATAGATATGATGGTTGGATCTGTAACTAGTTCAGTGTTCATTTTCAACTCTAAAGCTTTATTTTTATGATTCTGTTTTCTGCCAATCAGCTTGTTGATGGTTTGCCATATCTTCTTCCCATTTCCTCTAGCCTCTTTAATAATATCAATGAAAAAGTTGGCTTTAGCTTGTCTTAGCCTTTTTATTACTTTATTTCTTAATGAGGTACATTTTTGTCAATCTGTTGTAAGACCTGATTTTAAAGATTGTTTCAATAATTGACCTCTTTCCTTCATAAGTTTCCTACACTCTTCAGTAAGCCAGGGCAACGTGTCCCTGCTTTTCTTTTGGCTCCGCTTTCTGAGGTAGGGCCCCATAACTTTCTTAATAGTTGATGTAAATTGGTCACAGTCACTCTCCAGTTCCCTTTCGAGGTCAATGACGCTTTGGGAGCGCCTCAAGCGTGAATGCGTCTGAAGCATCTATGTTAACTAGTCCAATGGAAAGAATGAGCGTCATGGGCGGGTGACGTCATGACCAGGAAGAGATAAAGCGCATCCGGTGCAAACCGGCATTAGCTTCTGTTGCCTCAGCAAGCGATCTGTGTCAATCTGTCTGTTATATATATATATATAATACTATGGCGAAACAATTGCATAGACTCTGTGTTTCTCCCTGGTCGCGTAATTTAACGAGTGGGGACACACACAAGCTTTGTGTGATTTGTTTGGGAGTAGAGCATGCGGTGTCAGCCTTCGAGGGGGCTGATTGCCAACATTGTGAGAAGCTTTCGCTTCACATGCTCCGCTCCCGCCTGTCACTTTTCGAGGAAAGTGTTCAGGTTCGCGGTTCTCAGGGTGCAGGACCCGCGTCTTCCGAGGCAGCGCGGAGAATGCATTCCTGGGGATCGCAAATGGATCTCTTTACGGGGGTGGAGACGGGTCCGAGGATCTTTTCTCCTCCCTTTCCCGAGGGATCCATTGCTCTCTCTCCGGTATCGGAAGCCCACGCCGCGGTCACTTCCGCCCGGGGAGAGAGACCAATGCTTCAGTACTCTACTTCCGAGGAGGTAGATATGCTGGGGATTGAAAGTGACACAAACACGGGGAAAGAGGATTCGCCATCTCTTTCCCCAGCGTATGAGGAGCTGATGGAGGGGATTACTAAGGCTGTAGATAAAGTAAATATTGAATGGCCAGCAGATAAAAGGGGCGCTCTTCCCCCTATTGTTTCACCCCCATCACGGCGCCTTCCATTTTTTTCCTGATCTGCACAGCGAGCTGTCTAGATCATGGGAAAAACCTTACTCATCTTGTATCAGCCCCCAAGTTCATGTATATTCAGATATTAGGGGGTTGAGAGAGTATGGATATGGGGCAATGCCCCGGGTAGAACAGACGCTTGCGAGCTATCTGTCTCCCGGTTCAGCATCGTCCCTGAAGGCGCCGGCTTTTTTCACTAAACCATTTAAGAAAACTACTTCTAATCTAGTGGGAAAAGCATATACGGCACGGGTCAAGCTGGAGCCTGCTTACACACTTTGACAGTGTTACAAGCATATCAGGCTGACCTGCTGGGGGATTTGGACATAAGTGAGGGAGTTAAGCCCGATGGGGTTCGAGAACTTCGTCGGGCCACAGATTTATCTCTCAGGGCTATTAAGGAGACCGCCAGAGCAATCGGGCGGTCTATGGCAGCCCTTGTGGCCACTGAGAGACACCTCTGGCTCAATTTGACGGAGATCAAGGAGAAAGATACAGCTGTTTTTCTTGATGCTCCCATCAATCCTTTTCAATTCTGGTCTCTTCGGCGACGCGGTTATTTCGGTCGTCGAGAGTCTCCAGGAGGCCAAATTACAGTCAGAGGCGGTTAAAATATCTATGTCCAGCCGTCTAGTTTCTAATACGCACCACAGCAGCCAAAGCCTTCGAAGCAGAAGCCGGTTCCGAGGGCCGTTCTTCACGCTGAGAAGGCTTCGCTCAAAAGAAATGGCGCCACCGGCGTCAGACCAGTGAGGGCAGCCCCAACCGGGGTGAAACGGTGTACACCTCATTATACGGTGCCCGTTCCATCTCGGTGTCCTCACGAGACCGTTCTGCCAACCACGCCACCCTTGGTGCTTTGGGGCGCAGCGGTCTCCAGCGAGCCTTTGGCGCAGTGTCAACTCGACATTGCGTCAGACTCGCGCCCTCTGAGGCGGGTTCGAAAACAATCAGTTCGGGTAGTTCCTGCCAGTATGCTTCAGGTCCCCCAACTGGCTGTCTCAACTACACCAGAGGCCAGCCTCGAGGGGCTGATTCCCTTGGTAGATTTTCTGGCAGCGCGGAAGCTACTGCCAAATATATCTCTATGGGTCCTGCAGTTAGTAGCAAGAGGCAGATTCCAGTTTGGTTATCGTCCTCCAGGCTACAACAGGGTGTTGCTCACGGTAGTGCATCCCGAGCAGGCTCTGGTAATGGAGCAAGAGGTAAAGGCCCTGTTAGCAAAGAAAGCTATAGAGCAGGTGTACTCACCCGACATTGCGTCCGATCTTTACAGCCATTATCTCTTTTTTCCAAAAAAGGATGGGGAGCTGCGTCATTTTCTAAATCTTCTTCTGTTGGAGTGTTCGGTGCTGGAACACAAGTCCATGTTGCTGACACTCAAACAGATCGTGACTCAAACCAGATCCGAGGACTGGTTGGTCACGATAGATCTGAAAGACGCATACTTCCTTATCTCCATCCTCCCTCAGCACAGGAGGTTCCTGAGGTTTTCTTTCAGGGGCAAAGAACACCAGTATCAGGCACTTCCTTTCGGTCTAGCTCAATCATCCCACACATTCACAAAGTGCGTAGATGCAGCTCTGGCCCTGTCCAGGCTGCAGTGCATACGCATTCTGAATTTCATTGACGGCTGATTCTAGCGGAATCAGAACAGTTAGCGGTTCGGCATCGAGATGTCGTCCTCGCTCATATGCGAAGATTGGGGTTGAGGCTCAATACCAAGAAGGGTGTGCTTTCTCCAGTACAGAGGACCACTTTTCTTGGAGTGGTTTGGGATTCAGTCACGATGCGAGCCGTTCTGTCGCCCGCTCAGGTAGCTGTTATCCTTACTGCCACAAAAGAGCTAAGGCTAGGCCAGTCACGCACTGTGAAACAGTCCGAGAGACTGTTAGGCCTCAGGGCAGCAGCGTCCAATGTGATACCCTTTGGCCTGCTGTACGTGAGACCTTTGCATTGGTGGTTTAGGACCAGAGGGTTCTCCCCGAGGGGAAACCCACTCCGTACGATCAAGATCACGCGGCAGGCCTTGGTTATATGGAGGAAACACTGGTTCTTGTCCCAGGTTCCGGTGTTGGGAGCTCTTTGCCATCGAGTTGCTATCTCGACAGATGCTTCCCTCACCGGCTGGGGAGCGGTATTGGAAGGCCGCTCAGCTCAGGACCTGAGGGGCCATCATGTGTTGCTCTGGACAGACAACACGCTGGTGGCCTCTTATTTTTGGCCCCTCATTAAAATACTTTACTTTACTTTACTTTTATACTTTATTGTCAGACGAGTCTGAAATTTTTCTTGCATAACAGTGTCTATGTTTACAACATCTAACATACATTCTACATCGACATATTCTTAAACATCACATATTATACATTCACTCAATACAACACTTATGCATCTAACACCTTCACAGTACTCTTAAATACGCTCTCTGAGAGCAGTGTATATTCCAGGGGGCCAGAAAATGGGAGCAGACACCCTGTCGAGGCAGGGGCTGAGGCCAGGGGACTGGAGATTCCACTCCGAGGCGGTGGAGCAAATATGGGAGATTTATTACCAGGCACAAGTGGATCGGTTTGCGTCTCAGTACACGACGCGCTGTACACTTTGGTTCTCCCTCACTCAACCAGCCCCCTTGGGGCTGGATGCTATGGTGCAGACGTCGCTGAGGTAATTTCCCCTGTTCCTATAATCCGCCAGGATGGAATAAGCCTACTGCTAGTAGCACCACGCTGGCCGAGCTGAATTTGGTTTGCGGACCTAATTCTTCTCCTCAACGGCCCTCCCTTGGAGATCCCGATCAGGAGAGACCTTCCGTCTCAGGCAGGGGGCGCAATATCCTACCTCCGGCAAGGGATTTGGAAACTAGGGTTTGGTCCCTGAGGGGGCCCAACTCATAGAGAGTGGTCTCTCAACCAAGGTTGTTGAGACGATTCTAAGCTCCAGAGCTCCCGCTACGAGGAAACTTTATGCACTAAAATGGAGAGTTTTCACTTCTTGGTGTCACCAGCATCAGTGGGATCCAGTTAACTGTTCAGTGAACACAGTACTTGAGTTTCTGCAAGAGCGCTTTACGTCAGGTTTATGTCCATCCACGCTCAAGGTATACGTGGCGGCCATAGCGGCTTTCCACGCCCTGGTGGGTGGTACATCGTTGGGTCGAGACCCCCTGATCACACGTTTCCTTCGTGGCACATTGAGGCTGAGGCCTGCAACTCGCACTAGGGTGCCGGCTTGGGACCTTGCAATAGTTTTAGAAGGCCTGTCTAGGGCTCCATCCGAGCCCTTAGATTTGGTTTCAGAGAAATTTTTTACTTTTAAGACTATCTTTCTGCTAGCTATTTTGTCCGTGAAAAGAGTCAGAGACCTTCAGGCCCTTTCGGTTTCCCCCACTTGCCTTGAGTTTGCACCGGGGATGGTCAAGGCATTTTTATATCCAAAACAGGGATACATCCCTAAGGTGCCGACCATGATTCCGAGGCCTATTGTGCTGCAGGCTTTCTGTCCTCCTCCTTTTACCTCTTCGGACCAGGAAAAGCTGAACCTCTTGTGTCCAGTGCGAGCACTAGACACTTATGTTCATCGGACTTCTTCGTGGAGAAAATCCGATCAGCTATTTGTTTGCGTTGGATCACCCAAGAAAGGTCTTCCTGCTTCTAAGCAGACGGTCAGTAAGTGGATAGTCGAGGCTATTTCACTTGCTTACGAGTACTCTGACCAGCCGTGTCCTTTGGCGGTCAGAGCTCACTCTACGAGGGGTATGGCGGTCTCTAAAGCCTTATTATTTGGGTTTTCTCTCCAAGACGTTTGTGACGCGGCGGGCTGGTCCTCACCGCTCACGTTCGTGAGGTTTTACAGCTTGGACCTGGATGCTGCCCCAGGGTCCCAGGTGCTTAGTGTTTAATTGACAACAGGCTGACACTCAGGTACTTGAAAGTTTGGCGTTTCGGGTATTCTCGTTCCCAAAGCTTCATCGACGCATCGTCTCGTTCCCTATCTCAGGGACCGTCTCAGGTTACGACTGTAACCATAGTTCCCTGAGATAGGGAACTTGCTTCGGCAATTTTCTAAGCTAATGCCGGTTTGACACCGGATGCGCTTTATCTCTTCCTGGTCATGACGTCACCCGCCCATGACACTCATTCTTTCCATTGGACTAGTTGACATAGATGCTTCAGACGCATTCACGTTGGAGGCGTTCCCAAAGCGTCATCGACGCATCATCTCGTTCCCTATCTCAGGGAACTATGGTTACAGTCGTAACCTGAGACGATCTCCTTTCCATTCAATCTCTCTTAGTGCTACCCCAAGGTTTTCCTGTTGACCAGTTGGGACTGATTCATATTTACATATTGTTGTGGCTGAGGAATGAAAACAATGTTTTTTTAGTTTCCTGGCAAAAAGAATAATATTGTGATCTGACAGCACTGTCATTAGGTAAAAGGTCTTAGTAATTCTTTCTGGTCTGGCCTGCCGGATCCAGGCCGTATCCAGATCTGACGAAGGAGCTTCGCCTGGACCCGATGACAATGCAGTGCTGAAGTGTCATCTATCCTCTCCCTATGGAGGATCCCTTTCCCACTCTACAGATAAAGCGTTGTTGAAAATCCGGTTCGCGTACCCCGAAGTGATAAAATAAAACAAAATTCTTTATCTAATGTATAGGCAAGACAAGTAGTTCACGAGTTTACATGTTAATGAAATCTGATGTAATATTATAATGCGTATTTGGCTTGCTGTCCGGGGGGAGGGTTCCGAGCTCAGAATTCGGCCCGACCCCAGAGTACTCCCCCCATAACCTTAGAGATCATAGGTAACTATGAGCGGACCCAGCCGAATGTGGGGTGAAGGGGTGGTGGTGGGATGCTGAGAAATTAGTCATGAGACAGGAGGTAAGGGAAGGCTTTATTTATACTGGCTTCTTCTTGCGCTGATTGGATGATTACCTGAACATGCTCCTCCCGAACTTTGTTTACATAAAACTTAATTTTGTTTAGGCATGGTTTGTAGGGAAATTACAAACCTGCGCACATATAATCAAACGAATATAACTATAGAATCAATTCTTAATGCGCATGTGAACGCCATCAGGTCACAGGTTCGCGTTTAAAGTCTGTTTAGAGAGAACGCCGTCGTCTTAGTGGCCCCTAATTTGATAACAAATGATAATTTTGCTGGAAGAGAATCAATCAAAACTAACTTTAGCTGGAAATAACATTATTCAAAAATCGCTATAAAGCCAAAACAATCTCTGTTACCGTAAATTGTATGTTTATCTCTGTAAAGCAGCTTTGAAACAATCTACATTGTTAAAAGAGCTATATAAATGAAGATGACTTGACTTGGTCTATTTGTGAACAATAAATCTATTTTAGTTTCAGACTGATTAGTTATTCTTGCAGGTTGTTCAATTAACTGTGTAAGATTAAAATAGTCTGTAATATTTTTAAGCTTTTTTCTTCCACCCTTATCACTCCAATTGACATTAAAGTCCCCCATCAATATAACCTCTTTGTTAAAATCCAAACTATGAAGGAGTTTTTTTAACTGATCATAGAAATCAAGCTTTGCTGAGGGTTTTCGATATAAACAGATTAAACTAAATGCCATTTCAGCTGAAAGTGAAATGTTGACACCAACACATTCAATATCAGTTTCCCTATGCCATTTAATTTGTTTACATTTAATAGTACTTTAATAGACCTTGATGGAGTTATGGAGTTATGCAATCAACTAGTCAGCAGTTCTGGAGAAAACAGATATAATTGCCACAGAGCTGACCTTGACCTTCAATCTAAATCTGATTTTAAATAACAACCCCCCTATTGCACCACAAGAAATTGTAAAAGGCTGCCAGTGTTGACCCTTGACCCTGTTTCTTAACTGGACCCACATCTCTAAAATAACCCCTTGACCCTTGGAGTCTGTTCAGGTTGCCTAAGTAACCTCTAATTTACCTATGAGTGACAGTTCCATGTTCTTTATTCATGCAGAGTGAGGAAGGCACATTCCACTTTGTGGATGGACAATAATAAATTAAATCTTGAGCATTATCTGCTTGGAGCCTAATAAGCAATACGCAATGTACATGTGTTTTCCTTTTTAGGTTATTTCTACGGATAATATGGATCAAATTTTGCTAGCTTTTACTGATTGGCAATTCCTTCATGATACTATTGGGGCCTGTAAAACATATGCTGGTGACCAGCAAAACTAGATTTTTAAATAATTAATTTAATAATAATTAATTTTCCTTTTACTGTAATCCACTGTACATTTTTGGTTGAGTGTCAAATGTGTGCATTTTTGGCAACAAGATCTAAAAGTGATCAGTCATCATTACTTTATAAAATGTAGTAAAATAGCAACTGACAGAACAGCCCGATCTCATGAAAGTGCGTATCTATAGCACAAATTGTATTTACGTGCAATTTATACACAAAAAAGACTTTTTACGTGCATATGATACGCAGTTTTATATGATACGTGCATATGATACGTACTTTATGGCGTGTAATACGCACATACTCCACACCACTAATCCTACCCAAGGGGTTTATAGTGTGTATCATATGTACTTAAAAACTATTTTTTTGCATATAAATTGCACGATAAATACAATTCATGCTATGGATACGTATTTTCATGAGATCTTGTTGGACAGAACTGCTGAAAGTAAAAGCTTTATTAACAACATGAAATTGCTTCCAGTGATCAACAAAAAAGCCCAAAGACATGACCTGTGGTTCCAAATGTGTAAAACCAAGACACAATTACAGTAAAAAAAAAAAAAAAAAAAAAGCCACATAGGGGAAAAATGCTTGTTAAAATCTATATGATCATTAGCATTTAGCCATGTGTTCTCGTCTACATCACATCTTGTGTCCTCTGTTGCTATGCACCTTGAATAGAAACGCTTTACTTGACTTATCCATCCTTGGCAGTCTTCAACTAAGATGTCTCTGCAGTTGGCATCCATTGCATCCAACAGGGACATTTGATCATGTGGCAGATGACCACTGCCACCTTCAGGCAGAAAAAAAATCTTCAATAGGCTTTATGCCGAGCGTCACGTGACCAAACCGGAAAACGGGTCTCATTGCATCCGCTTGTCAGAGAAAGTGTTAACGGCCGTAATAACTAACTACGATATCTATGGATTTTTAAGGTAATCAGCTAACCTACTAAGTTCACTTTGTTATTGGTGTTTTATGCTATTTAAATATCTAAACGTTAGTGTGAAGAAGAAAAATTAAAAAAACTTTTAAATATCAATCTGCACATGCGAGGGACATTGGTTATGCTCATTTTTGCTTGCTCCTTTTAAGTTATCTTGAGTAAAACCGCAAAAAATTTCATGAAGCACATATAAAAGACCTGAATCGGAAGCGGTGTGATCTGTTTTCCGGCTTGGTCACGTGACGCTCGGCATAAAGCCTATTGGGTTGAGGAAATTCAAGTAAGGGGGAAGGAGATAGGAAACCCTTCTAGGATGGACTGCAAATCAGTTTCTGTTTTGCATGTGAATGGTGGAATGCATGCCATGCAATCACCATTGTCCTCATGTTTCTTCCTACATGTTCCCTTTCAGCTTTTTGCACCATTGGTGGAGGTCAACTAAAAATAAAAGAAGTTGCTCAGTGTTGTAGGGACCGATCTGGCATTTCTGCAGGACCAAAACAGCCCTCGAAATTGCAGCACGCATTGTGATATCACTGCCTACATTACACTGAAAAAAATAAAATAAAATCAAACACAGTATGTATAAATGCTTTTCAGTATGTCCTACTGTCTGCACTTAACCCATGTTTACATGTAGAGCTCACTATAGAACAAGACATAATGGATAATGGATGACACCATGTGGACACATTGCTGCTAGAGTTCATTGACCCATTTATTGTTCCTTTCAAAAGGAACTTCATATAACTTTAATTTGAATTCTGTATTCGGTCAGAGTCCAAGCAGTGGTAGCCAGGCTGATGTTTTCCACAAATGCCAGTTTGTCCTAGTTCTGGTCTGCATTTCTCACAGTTTTATTGCAATGTCAGCATTGACACATCCAAAAGTGGCATGCTCTTGGACTTCACTGAGTAGCTTTTATCTTCTCCATGTGGGAGGAAGACGTTGCATCCTTGGAACAAAAATGCAACATATTTGCTTTGGAACTGGTTGCATACAGTTACTGTAGAAGAAGCCATCGTGAAATGCATTACTTCCCTCCTAAAAAATCCAGCATTGCTGGTCACCAGCATCTTTTGCATGGGATGCTTGTTTGTTGGTCCCCAGCATGGGAAGACGGAGAGCTGGTGGACCAGCAAACCAGCTCAGTTTTGCTTGAGAACAGCATGACTATGCGAGTCCCCCAGCTTGACCAGCACTATACCTATACATGTGTTGTCCTGTATCCACAATGAACCAAACCAAAGAATACATTTTTACTGTGTATGTCCATGGAACTTCAAAACCTGTCTATGTCTCTGCTTGAGATTGGAGAATAGTTAGGTTATGCAGTTTTGAAAATTTGACAAAAGGCTTGGACAAAAGGATGTTATCAATAGAGCTGCCCCTGACTAAAGATTTTTCTAGTTGGCTAGTAGTCGTTAATTTAAGCCATTAGTTGACTAATCGCGTGTTTATATTAATAAGGCATAAATCATAATAATGTGCCTTCAATTGCCTATATAAAATACATAGCCTAATCAGCGCTCAAATGCACACATAAAGCTTGCCACAGTGCACTGGCAAATGTCAAGTCAAGTCAAGTCACCTTTATTTATATAGCGCTTTTTACAATACAGATTGTATCAAAGCAGCTTCACAGTGATAACATGAAAATAATACAACAAAGTTTGTTTCTAGAAGAAAATTGCATCAACGTCCACCTTAAGTAAGGCAGATCAATAATATTGTTGAATATTAAATGTCCCCAACTAAGCAAGCCAAAAGCCAAGGCAACAATGGCAAGGAACCAAAACTCCATCAGGTGACAGAATGGAGAAAAAAACCTTGGGAGAACCCAGACTCAGTCGGGGGCCAGGTCTCCTCTGGCCAACGAAGGAACAGTGTATGATTCGGGCAGCATTACAAGTCAGATTGGATCGGAACATTTAGAGTATTTATCCATTTCCATCTGGTTGGAAGTCGAAGTAATCACGCCGGTATGGAGACGAGTTGTTGAGGATCAGTGTCGATGGCTGTCGTGTCGATGAGGCCTTCACAGGGCTGATGAGGCTGGCACTTCAGGATGAGTTGGGATGGGTCCAGGCGCATGTCCACCATAGAGGGTCCCTCGGGATAAACAGAGAGACTAATATTAGCGTAGACGCCATCCTTCTTATGATGTACCAAGTATATCAGGATTTACGGGACGTGTTCCCGGTTCCGGCTGATCTAAACTATGCAGCCTAATTTTGAATTGATACTAGACATGTGATTTTCAAATGAAAGATTGGTATCAAAGAGCACACCAAGGTTCCTAACCGACGACGAACACTTAACAGAGCAGCCATCAAGTGTTAGACAGTATTCTAGGTTATTACGTGTGGAAGTTTTTTGTCCAATAATTAGAATCTCTGTTTTTTCAGAATTTAGTAGTAGGAAATTACTAGTCATCCAATTTTTTATATCAGCTATGCATTCCGTTAATTTTGTGAATTGGTAAGTTTCGTTAGGTTTTGAAGAAATATAGAGCTGAGTATCATCGGCATAACAGTGAAAGCTAATTCCATGTTTCCTAATGATATCTCCTAAGGGTAGCATGTACAGAGTGAACAGCAGCGGTCCTAGTACTGAGCCTTGTGGTACACCATACTGAACTTGTGATCGATAAGACATCTCTTCATTTACTGCTACAAACTGATAACGGTCAGATAAGTATGATTTAAACCATGCTAATGCAATTCCACTAATGCCAACATAGTTTTATAGTCTATTTAAAAGAATGTTGTGGTCAATTGTGTCAAATGCAGCACTAAGATCGAGTAACACTAATAGAGAGATACAACCACGATCGGATGATAAGAGCAAATCATTTGTGACTCTGATGAGAGCTGTCTCGGTACTATGGTACGGTCTAAATCCAGACTGAAAATCCTCGCAGATATCATTTCTTTCTAGAAAGGAACACAGTTGTGAGGATACTGCTTTTTCCAGTATCAAATGTAATGATTATGAATGTGTTGTGAAAAAAACAGAAGGAGATTGTCTAAAAATTTTACTAATTTATTGGTAATGTTATTTTAGTTTTCGGCTGCAGAGATTGTCAACAATGCTGACTCGTCATCTCTACAGTAGTAGAGTAGCCTTACATGCACGTTTTATACGGATTATAGTTTTTTTTTTCTGCGACTAACCAACTAATAAAATCTTAGTCGACCAAGCCTCTTCTAGACGACTAACGGTTAGTCGACTATTAGGGGGCAGCCCTAGTTATCAAGTGTAACTAAAGCCCCTTTCACACAGTGCATTGATTCCGGGAAATTGCCAGAACGCCTTCTGTGTGAACGCAAACACGACCCGGGATTGATGCCGGGATCGATGCCAGGTTGGGGACCTAGTAACATTGCCGTGTTCAGTCCCGGAACGCACGCTGTGTGAACAAAAGCCGTAATCAATGGCATGTCGTAATGATGACGTAAAGTGAAGCGAAAGCAGGCTAGTGAAACGGTACGTAATGCGCTAGTTTAAGATCGAATCAGAGAATAAAATGCACAAGCGTGGTTTCTCGAGAAAGAAATCGCAGCTCATAAGCAAACTTAAGACAATTTACATATCACATCGATGTCACGTCTTAACGGGATTTTTACGGGTTGTGTGTGACTCTCTGATTCCGGAAAATCACTGGCAGTGTGAATGAACCAAAATCAAATCAAATAGTGCTAGGATGCATTTTCAACAATTGCTGAAAGATAATTAAATTAACTAATTTCAAGGGCCAAGATCCAATCTAAAGGGAACACTACTCACCATAATGGTGGCAGACTTGAATAACTTTTGTACATGTACCATATGAAATAAATAAAGACGATTTCTGTGGTCGTGGCTCCTAAACGGTGGTCCTACGTCTGTTACGGTGTGTGCAGGCAAGCAGATGAGGACACAGAAGAGTAAGGTTCCAACACAAAGTTTACTTATTATACACCAAACAGGTAGCGATCCAAACAAGTATCAGAATAACACACACATAGGCATAAACGTGACTGGACAAAGAGTGCAGGAGAAGGTACCATATAAATAGCAAACTCAAACAAGATAATTAAGCTCCAGTGGGCATGACAAATTGCGCACAAAATATTGTATATATATACGATATATATAGGCTATAGTTATATCGATATATAAAGCACTATTAAAACAAGGTAATGTTTATTTTATTCAAATATATATATATGTATGTATATATAATTGACATCCCAATTTTTCAACAGGACGGTTTTTATGCTATAATGTATTTCTATATGATAAATTTTACCTGTCAAGCAATATGGAAGCAAACAGGGATACATCCCTAAGGTGCCGACCATGATTCCGAGGCCTATTGTGCTGCAGGCTTTCTGTCCTCCTCCTTTTACCTCTTCGGACCAGGAAAAGCTGAACCTCTTGTGTCCAGTGCGAGCACTAGACACTTATGTTCATCGGACTTCTTCGTGGAGAAAATCCGATCAGCTATTTGTTTGCGTTGGATCACCCAAGAAAGGTCTTCCTGCTTCTAAGCAGACGGTCAGTAAGTGGATAGTCGAGGCTATTTCACTTGCTTACGAGTACTCTGACCAGCCGTGTCCTTTGGCGGTCAGAGCTCACTCTACGAGGGGTATGGCGGTCTCTAAAGCCTTATTATTTGGGTTTTCTCTCCAAGACGTTTGTGACGCGGCGGGCTGGTCCTCACCGCTCACGTTCGTGAGGTTTTACAGCTTGGACCTGGATGCTGCCCCAGGGTCCCAGGTGCTTAGTGTTTAATTGACAACAGGCTGACACTCAGGTACTTGAAAGTTTGGCGTTTCGGGTATTCTCGTTCCCAAAGCTTCATCGACGCATCGTCTCGTTCCCTATCTCAGGGACCGTCTCAGGTTACGACTGTAACCATAGTTCCCTGAGATAGGGAACTTGCTTCGGCAATTTTCTAAGCTAATGCCGGTTTGACACCGGATGCGCTTTATCTCTTCCTGGTCATGACGTCACCCGCCCATGACACTCATTCTTTCCATTGGACTAGTTGACATAGATGCTTCAGACGCATTCACGTTGGAGGCGTTCCCAAAGCGTCATCGACGCATCATCTCGTTCCCTATCTCAGGGAACTATGGTTACAGTCGTAACCTGAGACGATCTCCTTTCCATTCAATCTCTCTTAGTGCTACCCCAAGGTTTTCCTGTTGACCAGTTGGGACTGATTCATATTTACATATTGTTGTGGCTGAGGAATGAAAACAATGTTTTTTTAGTTTCCTGGCAAAAAGAATAATATTGTGATCTGACAGCACTGTCATTAGGTAAAAGGTCTTAGTAATTCTTTCTGGTCTGGCCTGCCGGATCCAGGCCGTATCCAGATCTGACGAAGGAGCTTCGCCTGGACCCGATGACAATGCAGTGCTGAAGTGTCATCTATCCTCTCCCTATGGAGGATCCCTTTCCCACTCTACAGATAAAGCGTTGTTGAAAATCCGGTTCGCGTACCCCGAAGTGATAAAATAAAACAAAATTCTTTATCTAATGTATAGGCAAGACAAGTAGTTCACGAGTTTACATGTTAATGAAATCTGATGTAATATTATAATGCGTATTTGGCTTGCTGTCCGGGGGGAGGGTTCCGAGCTCAGAATTCGGCCCGACCCCAGAGTACTCCCCCCATAACCTTAGAGATCATAGGTAACTATGAGCGGACCCAGCCGAATGTGGGGTGAAGGGGTGGTGGTGGGATGCTGAGAAATTAGTCATGAGACAGGAGGTAAGGGAAGGCTTTATTTATACTGGCTTCTTCTTGCGCTGATTGGATGATTACCTGAACATGCTCCTCCCGAACTTTGTTTACATAAAACTTAATTTTGTTTAGGCATGGTTTGTAGGGAAATTACAAACCTGCGCACATATAATCAAACGAATATAACTATAGAATCAATTCTTAATGCGCATGTGAACGCCATCAGGTCACAGGTTCGCGTTTAAAGTCTGTTTAGAGAGAACGCCGTCGTCTTAGTGGCCCCTAATTTGATAACAAATGATAATTTTGCTGGAAGAGAATCAATCAAAACTAACTTTAGCTGGAAATAACATTATTCAAAAATCGCTATAAAGCCAAAACAATCTCTGTTACCGTAAATTGTATGTTTATCTCTGTAAAGCAGCTTTGAAACAATCTACATTGTTAAAAGAGCTATATAAATGAAGATGACTTGACTTGGTCTATTTGTGAACAATAAATCTATTTTAGTTTCAGACTGATTAGTTATTCTTGCAGGTTGTTCAATTAACTGTGTAAGATTAAAATAGTCTGTAATATTTTTAAGCTTTTTTCTTCCACCCTTATCACTCCAATTGACATTAAAGTCCCCCATCAATATAACCTCTTTGTTAAAATCCAAACTATGAAGGAGTTTTTTTAACTGATCATAGAAATCAAGCTTTGCTGAGGGTTTTCGATATAAACAGATTAAACTAAATGCCATTTCAGCTGAAAGTGAAATGTTGACACCAACACATTCAATATCAGTTTCCCTATGCCATTTAATTTGTTTACATTTAATAGTACTTTAATAGACCTTGATGGAGTTATGGAGTTATGCAATCAACTAGTCAGCAGTTCTGGAGAAAACAGATATAATTGCCACAGAGCTGACCTTGACCTTCAATCTAAATCTGATTTTAAATAACAACCCCCCTATTGCACCACAAGAAATTGTAAAAGGCTGCCAGTGTTGACCCTTGACCCTGTTTCTTAACTGGACCCACATCTCTAAAATAACCCCTTGACCCTTGGAGTCTGTTCAGGTTGCCTAAGTAACCTCTAATTTACCTATGAGTGACAGTTCCATGTTCTTTATTCATGCAGAGTGAGGAAGGCACATTCCACTTTGTGGATGGACAATAATAAATTAAATCTTGAGCATTATCTGCTTGGAGCCTAATAAGCAATACGCAATGTACATGTGTTTTCCTTTTTAGGTTATTTCTACGGATAATATGGATCAAATTTTGCTAGCTTTTACTGATTGGCAATTCCTTCATGATACTATTGGGGCCTGTAAAACATATGCTGGTGACCAGCAAAACTAGATTTTTAAATAATTAATTTAATAATAATTAATTTTCCTTTTACTGTAATCCACTGTACATTTTTGGTTGAGTGTCAAATGTGTGCATTTTTGGCAACAAGATCTAAAAGTGATCAGTCATCATTACTTTATAAAATGTAGTAAAATAGCAACTGACAGAACAGCCCGATCTCATGAAAGTGCGTATCTATAGCACAAATTGTATTTACGTGCAATTTATACACAAAAAAGACTTTTTACGTGCATATGATACGCAGTTTTATATGATACGTGCATATGATACGTACTTTATGGCGTGTAATACGCACATACTCCACACCACTAATCCTACCCAAGGGGTTTATAGTGTGTATCATATGTACTTAAAAACTATTTTTTTGCATATAAATTGCACGATAAATACAATTCATGCTATGGATACGTATTTTCATGAGATCTTGTTGGACAGAACTGCTGAAAGTAAAAGCTTTATTAACAACATGAAATTGCTTCCAGTGATCAACAAAAAAGCCCAAAGACATGACCTGTGGTTCCAAATGTGTAAAACCAAGACACAATTACAGTAAAAAAAAAAAAAAAAAAAAAGCCACATAGGGGAAAAATGCTTGTTAAAATCTATATGATCATTAGCATTTAGCCATGTGTTCTCGTCTACATCACATCTTGTGTCCTCTGTTGCTATGCACCTTGAATAGAAACGCTTTACTTGACTTATCCATCCTTGGCAGTCTTCAACTAAGATGTCTCTGCAGTTGGCATCCATTGCATCCAACAGGGACATTTGATCATGTGGCAGATGACCACTGCCACCTTCAGGCAGAAAAAAAATCTTCAATAGGCTTTATGCCGAGCGTCACGTGACCAAACCGGAAAACGGGTCTCATTGCATCCGCTTGTCAGAGAAAGTGTTAACGGCCGTAATAACTAACTACGATATCTATGGATTTTTAAGGTAATCAGCTAACCTACTAAGTTCACTTTGTTATTGGTGTTTTATGCTATTTAAATATCTAAACGTTAGTGTGAAGAAGAAAAATTAAAAAAACTTTTAAATATCAATCTGCACATGCGAGGGACATTGGTTATGCTCATTTTTGCTTGCTCCTTTTAAGTTATCTTGAGTAAAACCGCAAAAAATTTCATGAAGCACATATAAAAGACCTGAATCGGAAGCGGTGTGATCTGTTTTCCGGCTTGGTCACGTGACGCTCGGCATAAAGCCTATTGGGTTGAGGAAATTCAAGTAAGGGGGAAGGAGATAGGAAACCCTTCTAGGATGGACTGCAAATCAGTTTCTGTTTTGCATGTGAATGGTGGAATGCATGCCATGCAATCACCATTGTCCTCATGTTTCTTCCTACATGTTCCCTTTCAGCTTTTTGCACCATTGGTGGAGGTCAACTAAAAATAAAAGAAGTTGCTCAGTGTTGTAGGGACCGATCTGGCATTTCTGCAGGACCAAAACAGCCCTCGAAATTGCAGCACGCATTGTGATATCACTGCCTACATTACACTGAAAAAAATAAAATAAAATCAAACACAGTATGTATAAATGCTTTTCAGTATGTCCTACTGTCTGCACTTAACCCATGTTTACATGTAGAGCTCACTATAGAACAAGACATAATGGATAATGGATGACACCATGTGGACACATTGCTGCTAGAGTTCATTGACCCATTTATTGTTCCTTTCAAAAGGAACTTCATATAACTTTAATTTGAATTCTGTATTCGGTCAGAGTCCAAGCAGTGGTAGCCAGGCTGATGTTTTCCACAAATGCCAGTTTGTCCTAGTTCTGGTCTGCATTTCTCACAGTTTTATTGCAATGTCAGCATTGACACATCCAAAAGTGGCATGCTCTTGGACTTCACTGAGTAGCTTTTATCTTCTCCATGTGGGAGGAAGACGTTGCATCCTTGGAACAAAAATGCAACATATTTGCTTTGGAACTGGTTGCATACAGTTACTGTAGAAGAAGCCATCGTGAAATGCATTACTTCCCTCCTAAAAAATCCAGCATTGCTGGTCACCAGCATCTTTTGCATGGGATGCTTGTTTGTTGGTCCCCAGCATGGGAAGACGGAGAGCTGGTGGACCAGCAAACCAGCTCAGTTTTGCTTGAGAACAGCATGACTATGCGAGTCCCCCAGCTTGACCAGCACTATACCTATACATGTGTTGTCCTGTATCCACAATGAACCAAACCAAAGAATACATTTTTACTGTGTATGTCCATGGAACTTCAAAACCTGTCTATGTCTCTGCTTGAGATTGGAGAATAGTTAGGTTATGCAGTTTTGAAAATTTGACAAAAGGCTTGGACAAAAGGATGTTATCAATAGAGCTGCCCCTGACTAAAGATTTTTCTAGTTGGCTAGTAGTCGTTAATTTAAGCCATTAGTTGACTAATCGCGTGTTTATATTAATAAGGCATAAATCATAATAATGTGCCTTCAATTGCCTATATAAAATACATAGCCTAATCAGCGCTCAAATGCACACATAAAGCTTGCCACAGTGCACTGGCAAATGTCAAGTCAAGTCAAGTCACCTTTATTTATATAGCGCTTTTTACAATACAGATTGTATCAAAGCAGCTTCACAGTGATAACATGAAAATAATACAACAAAGTTTGTTTCTAGAAGAAAATTGCATCAACGTCCACCTTAAGTAAGGCAGATCAATAATATTGTTGAATATTAAATGTCCCCAACTAAGCAAGCCAAAAGCCAAGGCAACAATGGCAAGGAACCAAAACTCCATCAGGTGACAGAATGGAGAAAAAAACCTTGGGAGAACCCAGACTCAGTCGGGGGCCAGGTCTCCTCTGGCCAACGAAGGAACAGTGTATGATTCGGGCAGCATTACAAGTCAGATTGGATCGGAACATTTAGAGTATTTATCCATTTCCATCTGGTTGGAAGTCGAAGTAATCACGCCGGTATGGAGACGAGTTGTTGAGGATCAGTGTCGATGGCTGTCGTGTCGATGAGGCCTTCACAGGGCTGATGAGGCTGGCACTTCAGGATGAGTTGGGATGGGTCCAGGCGCATGTCCACCATAGAGGGTCCCTCGGGATAAACAGAGAGACTAATATTAGCGTAGACGCCATCCTTCTTATGATGTACCAAGTATATCAGGATTTACGGGACGTGTTCCCGGTTCCGGCTGATCTAAACTATGCAGCCTAATTTTGAATTGATACTAGACATGTGATTTTCAAATGAAAGATTGGTATCAAAGAGCACACCAAGGTTCCTAACCGACGACGAACACTTAACAGAGCAGCCATCAAGTGTTAGACAGTATTCTAGGTTATTACGTGTGGAAGTTTTTTGTCCAATAATTAGAATCTCTGTTTTTTCAGAATTTAGTAGTAGGAAATTACTAGTCATCCAATTTTTTATATCAGCTATGCATTCCGTTAATTTTGTGAATTGGTAAGTTTCGTTAGGTTTTGAAGAAATATAGAGCTGAGTATCATCGGCATAACAGTGAAAGCTAATTCCATGTTTCCTAATGATATCTCCTAAGGGTAGCATGTACAGAGTGAACAGCAGCGGTCCTAGTACTGAGCCTTGTGGTACACCATACTGAACTTGTGATCGATAAGACATCTCTTCATTTACTGCTACAAACTGATAACGGTCAGATAAGTATGATTTAAACCATGCTAATGCAATTCCACTAATGCCAACATAGTTTTATAGTCTATTTAAAAGAATGTTGTGGTCAATTGTGTCAAATGCAGCACTAAGATCGAGTAACACTAATAGAGAGATACAACCACGATCGGATGATAAGAGCAAATCATTTGTGACTCTGATGAGAGCTGTCTCGGTACTATGGTACGGTCTAAATCCAGACTGAAAATCCTCGCAGATATCATTTCTTTCTAGAAAGGAACACAGTTGTGAGGATACTGCTTTTTCCAGTATCAAATGTAATGATTATGAATGTGTTGTGAAAAAAACAGAAGGAGATTGTCTAAAAATTTTACTAATTTATTGGTAATGTTATTTTAGTTTTCGGCTGCAGAGATTGTCAACAATGCTGACTCGTCATCTCTACAGTAGTAGAGTAGCCTTACATGCACGTTTTATACGGATTATAGTTTTTTTTTTCTGCGACTAACCAACTAATAAAATCTTAGTCGACCAAGCCTCTTCTAGACGACTAACGGTTAGTCGACTATTAGGGGGCAGCCCTAGTTATCAAGTGTAACTAAAGCCCCTTTCACACAGTGCATTGATTCCGGGAAATTGCCAGAACGCCTTCTGTGTGAACGCAAACACGACCCGGGATTGATGCCGGGATCGATGCCAGGTTGGGGACCTAGTAACATTGCCGTGTTCAGTCCCGGAACGCACGCTGTGTGAACAAAAGCCGTAATCAATGGCATGTCGTAATGATGACGTAAAGTGAAGCGAAAGCAGGCTAGTGAAACGGTACGTAATGCGCTAGTTTAAGATCGAATCAGAGAATAAAATGCACAAGCGTGGTTTCTCGAGAAAGAAATCGCAGCTCATAAGCAAACTTAAGACAATTTACATATCACATCGATGTCACGTCTTAACGGGATTTTTACGGGTTGTGTGTGACTCTCTGATTCCGGAAAATCACTGGCAGTGTGAATGAACCAAAATCAAATCAAATAGTGCTAGGATGCATTTTCAACAATTGCTGAAAGATAATTAAATTAACTAATTTCAAGGGCCAAGATCCAATCTAAAGGGAACACTACTCACCATAATGGTGGCAGACTTGAATAACTTTTGTACATGTACCATATGAAATAAATAAAGACGATTTCTGTGGTCGTGGCTCCTAAACGGTGGTCCTACGTCTGTTACGGTGTGTGCAGGCAAGCAGATGAGGACACAGAAGAGTAAGGTTCCAACACAAAGTTTACTTATTATACACCAAACAGGTAGCGATCCAAACAAGTATCAGAATAACACACACATAGGCATAAACGTGACTGGACAAAGAGTGCAGGAGAAGGTACCATATAAATAGCAAACTCAAACAAGATAATTAAGCTCCAGTGGGCATGACAAATTGCGCACAAAATATTGTATATATATACGATATATATAGGCTATAGTTATATCGATATATAAAGCACTATTAAAACAAGGTAATGTTTATTTTATTCAAATATATATATATGTATGTATATATAATTGACATCCCAATTTTTCAACAGGACGGTTTTTATGCTATAATGTATTTCTATATGATAAATTTTACCTGTCAAGCAATATGGAAGCAAACTGACTAAACATTTAAAAAAAAACTTTTTCAGCCATGTAATCTTTGCAAGCACAGATTGTTATGTAGTTTAATTCAATTCAATTAAATTCAAATTTATTTGTATAGCGCTTTTCACAATACATATTGTTTCAAAGCAGCTTTACAGAAAGTGCATTTCAGAAATGTACATAGAAGAATATAGTTAGTTAGTCATCATGTACTAATTTAGGGCATAACATATCGCCGGCGTTGAGTCGTCTCTTCACAGGCGTCGAGTCGTCTCATCGCAGGTGTTGGGGCATCTGAAGTCTCCGTGAGAGTCTGGATACAAACTGGAGCTGACGAACGCTATTTACCTCGGGACTGGCGTCCCGAGATAACAGCAGAAAAGCAGATGGGAAATAATTAGCGTAGCTGCTGTTCATAATATTAGTGCATTCGATCTGATTCAACAATAGAAGGTAAGCATTATGTGAATGCTTGGCTAAAGAGATGCGTCTTTAATCTAGTTTTGAACTGGGAGAGCGAGTCTGAGCCACGAACAGTATCAGGAAGGCTATTCCAGAGTTTAGGAGCTAAATGTGAGAACGCCCTCCCTCCTTTAGTGGACTTGGATATCCTAGGAATGACCAGAAGCCTCGAATTTAGTGATCTTAAAGAACGCGATGGATTGTAGGGCGATAGAAGGTCCATTAAATACACAGGAGCTAAACCATTTAGGGCTTTATAGGTCAGTAGTAGTACTTTGTAATTGATACGGAACTTAATAGGTAACCAGTGCAGAGATGATAGAATCGGTGTTATATGATCATATTTTCTTGACCTAGTAAGAACTCTAGCGGCTGCATTTTGCACTAACTGTTGCTTGTTTATTGAGGATGCAGGACAACCAGCTAATAAAGCATTACAGTAATCTAGTCTCGAGGTCATGAATGCATGAACTAACTTTTCTGCATCAGAAACAGATAGCATGTTACGTAATTTAGCAATGTTTCTAAGGTGGAAAAAGGCAGTTCTTGTAACATATGAAATATGATTTTCGAAAGACAAGTTGCGGTCTAGTATAACACCCAGGTCTTTTACTGTAGTCGATAAGGTAACAGGACATCCTTCTAAATTAAAGTTGTATTGTAAGAGATTTTGTGGGTAGTTTTTTGGACCAATAAGTAATACCTCCGTTTTATCTGGATTTAATAGCAGGAAATTACACGTCATCCAGCATTTTATATCTTTAAGACATTCTGTCAATTTAGATAAGTTAGTGTTTTCATCTGGTCGTGATGAAATATATAATTGAGTGTCATCAGCATAGCAGTGGAAATTAATTCCATGTTTTCTTATAATATTACGAAGTGGCAGCATATATATTGAGAATAGCAGAGGGCCTAACACCGATCCTTGCGGCACTCCATAGTCTACTGACGTTATCTTCGATTTTTCCCCATTTAAACAGACAAAATGGTAACGGTCCGATAAGTACGATCTGAACCAGCTTAATGCCTGTCCCTGAACACCAGTGTAGTTTTGTAGTCGATCCAAGAGTATTTTGTGATCTATAGTGTCGAACGCAGCGCTAAGATCGAGTAGAACTAGTATTGAGATACAGCCTTGGTCAGAAGCTAAAAGTAAATCATTTGTAATTTTAACTAGCGCAGTTTATGTGCTATGATGCGGTCTGAATCCTGACTGAAATTTTTCATATATCTCATTTTCTTGCAAGAAAGAGCACAATTGAGCGGACACAATTTTTTCTAGTATTTTAGACATAAATGGAAGATTTGAAATGGGTCTGTAATTTGCTAAGTTATTTTGATCTAATTGCGGTTTCTTAATAAGAGGTTTTATAACTGCCAGCTTGAATATTTTTGGAACATGACCTAAGAATAAAGACGAGTTAATAATATTGAGAAGAGGCTCTTCCACTACAGGTAACACTTCTTTCAGTAGTTTAGTGGGTATTGGATCTAATAAACATGTTGTTGGTTTAGATGCAATGATAAGTTTATTTAGCTCTTCCTGTCCTACAGTTGTAAAGCGGTGTAGTTGTTCTTGAGGGGCGATAATTGAGGCTGAATCACAAGACACCATAGAGGATTGTACATTTACAATTGTATTTCGGATGCTTTCTATTTTCTCATTGAAGTAATTCATAAAATCATTACAACTATACTGTAACGGAATATTTTGCTCTGGCGATGTCTGTTTATTTGTTAGTCTAGCCACGGTGTTAAATAAAAACCTTGGATTATTTTTGTTATTTTCTATTAGTTTGCGGAGATGCTCAGCCCTGGCTGCTTTTAGAGCCTTTTTATAACGTGACACACTGTCTTTCCACGCGATTCTAAAGACCTCTAAATTAGTTTGTTTCCATTTACGCTCTAAGTTACGAGTTTCTCTCTTGATAGCATGTGTAATACTATTGTACCATGGTGCTTTAGTTTTCTCTCTAACCTTTTTTAATCTAATTGGTGCAACAATATCTAATGTACTAGAGAAAATGGTGCTCAAACTGCTGGTCATTTCCTCTAGTTCATCTGTTTGTTTGGGTTCACTGAGCAGCTGAGATAGATCAGGTAAGCTATTTGAGAATCTATCTATAGTGGTTGGAAGGATTGTTCTGCCTGGTCTATAACGCGGCGCAACATGACAAATTTCAGCAGTACGTATTATACAAGTTACCATGCAATGATCAGTGAGATCGTCACTTTGCGGTATAATATCTATATCGGTTGGATTGGTTCCGTATGATATGATTAAATCTAGTGTATGATTTAGACGATGAGTGGGACCACTGACGTTTTGCTTGACCCCAAAGGAGTTTAATAAATCTGTAAACGCAGCCCCTAACACATCATTTGTGTTATCTACGTGTATGTTAAAATCTCCAACAATTATTGCTTTATCAGCATTGACCAATAGATCTGAGAGAAAGTCTGCAAACTCTTTTAGGAAATCAGTGTAGGGCCCTGGCGGTCTATATACAGTAGCCAGGGCTAGAGATAATAGGGATTTCTTTCTTACATCTAAGAGCGTAACATTTAGCACAAGTACTTCAAACGAATTAAACCTGTGACCTGTTTTCTGAGTAACATTAAGAATATCTCTATAGATTGTTGCAACACCGCCGCCACGACCGATCAGACGGGGCTCATGCTTATAACAGTATCCTGGCGGAGTAGACTCATTTAGACCGAAATACTCATTTGGTTTAAGCCAGGTTTCAGTAAGGCAAAGTACATCGAAGCTATTATCTGTGACCATTTCATTTACAATAACCGCCTTAGGTGTGAGCGATCTAATGTTTAGAAGACCTAGTTTTAGAAATTGTTTTTGTTCACTGATATTTAGATTTTCTGGTTTAATTACAATAAGATTTTTCCTAGATCCTACACTAGATTTATTGTTTGGCCTCACTAGACGAGGAATAGACACAGTTTCTATATAATGTTCTACACTACTTATATCAATTAAGTTGGGACAGCAAAGACTGTGAATTGGACTTTGACTTACTAGTCAGATGGTGTGCAACGTCTTGGAGATGTTGTCCGACAGAACAGCCGCTCCGATTCTGCTGGGGTGCAGGCCATCAGCACGGTAGAGCCTAGGTCGCTCCCAGAACAGATTCCAATTATTTACAAAGAGCAGTTTCTGTTCATTACACCATGACATTAACCATTCATTTAGAGCAAATAGTCTACTGAACCTTTCTTGTCCTAGTCGGTACGTGGGAAGCGGTCCAGACACGATGATCGTTGCCTCAGGCGCTGTGCTGCGTACCGTTTCGATCAGGCTCCTGTAGTCCTTCTTCAGAACCTCCGTCTGCCGCAGCCTGATGTCGTTCGTTCCCGCATGGAGGACAACGGCTCCGACGCGCTCGTCACCGTTCAGGATCTCGGGAACCTGTGCGGCGACATCAAGAACACGAGCACCAGGAAAGCAGTGAGTGCACACCTTACCCTTACCTGAGGTAGCGCGGACATGACGGACCATGGAAGTGCCGATGATCACGGCGGTTCCGAGTGGAGATCTCGAAGACCGGGAGGGGCGGAGAGGTTTATTATATATTTATATAATATGGTTAAAATATATATAGTTTATTATATATTTAGTATCAAACAAACAATATGGTTCTTATTCACAGTGATTAAATATGATTAAAAATTAATGCACAACCACCAAATAGGTGGCGATATTCATATAAATCAGCATTAAACAAAAGAAGAAGAAAGAAGTAGTATGGCACGTTTTTTCTTAGCGTCCGTTTCCATGGTGACTTGTCGATTCCTTGCTCTGTTGAGAATGTCTTGTGTGTTGGCCGTGAACATACTCTGGGTTGGCTGAACTTACTCCAGGATGCGTAATACCCTGGGGGGTATTCCAGAGAGCAAGGTTATCTTACTGTCAAACATACACTGAACTCTTGGTTGATAAACCCAAACCTTGGTTACTTGAGGTATGCTGATTCCAAAAACGCGACTGGGAGTAGGTTCAGCGAAGTCACCATGGAAACTGACGCTAAGAAAAAGTGCCCTATACTACTTATTTCATCTTCTTTTGTTTAATACTGATTTATATCTAGGTGAATATCGCCATCTGTTTGACTTTGGTGGTTGTGCAATCATTATTTCATTAAATAATCTTTAATCTCTGTGAATAAATACTATATTGTTTGTTTGATGCTTATTATATAATAAAAAGAAAGACTGATTAAACTCTGTGCCTGCAAAGATAACATGGCTGTAAAAGTTTATTTTGTTCAGTCATTTTGCTTCTACTGTCACAATACTAAGTCACCAGCCCAGTCAACAGAACTACACTTACCAGCATCCCTTTTGGTCCCCTCCCCTGCACTCGAGGTAAAGAGGTAAACCCCTTTAAAGAGACTTTGGCAGCGTGAAAGCTACTGCCGGGTATCTCTCTTTGCGTCCTAAAGACAGTAAAAAGGAATACGTTGCCCTCCTCGTTTTAACGGCGTAGTTCCCAGTACCATGAAACAGGAGTAGGCGCATCTGCTGTCACAAAAGAAGAAATAAATGGGGGACTGCGTCCGTTTTTAGATCTTTGAGGCTTGAACCATTTCGTCAGAACGCTCAAGTTCAAGATTCTAACTATCAAGAAGATCGTGTTGCAAATTCAACATCGCAATTTGGTTCTTCACGATCGATCTTAAAGACGTATATTTTCACATATAAATATTGCCACAACACAGGAAGTTCCTGAGGTTTGCTTTTGGGGGTGAAGCTTACCAATATCGGGTCCTTCCATTCGACCTAGCCATGTTACATAGACGATTGGCTGATACTGGCCCAGTCTCAAAAGCTTGCGCTTCGACATCGAGATCGATCCTCGCTCATCTTCTCTCTCTGGGGCTGAGATGCAACGCCAAGAAGAGCGTTCACTCTCCTGCCCAGAGGGTAACGTGCTTGGGGGTTAAATGGGTCTCTGTTACCATCGGGGGCACATCTGTCTGCCCTCGTGTCAAGACCATTTTAAACACCCTAAGCAACATCTGGCTAGGTCAGGACATTACATAGGTCTCATGGCAGCTGCGTCCACAGTGATCCCTCTGGGCCTTTTGCACATGAGACCACTTCAGTTGTGGCTCAAAACCGGGGAATTTCATCTATACAATCCCTAAAGGCAACCCCAAGGGCACACGCTGAGTGCTTCGTGTCCCTTCTAAAAATCCATGTTTATGGTAAGTCACGTGCTGAACGCTTCGTGCACTTTCTAAAATCCATGTTTATGGTAAGGGTTACGCGCTGTGGCTTCGTTCCCTTTCTACGTGGTTCAGACCCCGTTCCTTGCCTTGGGTCCCACTCTAGGTGCGTCTTGCCGTTGCAGAATGCTAACGACAGACACCTCCCTGTTGGGCCGGGTAGCGGTCTTATGTGGTCGTCCAGCCCAAGGGGTCTGGGGAGGCATCATCTTGATTGGCACATCAATTGCCTCGAATGGATGGCTGTATTTTTGGCCCTGAAATACTTCCTCCAGCAGTTTAGGGGCTATCATGTCCTAGCGCAGGTGGACAATACTATGGTAGTTGCCTACAAAAATTGTCAGGAGGACTGTGTTCGCGCTTCTAACAGGCGAGCGCAGCAGGCTCTGCTTTAGGGTCAGGACAAGTTCCTGTCCCTTAGGACGATTTACACCCTTAGGAGTCCTGGCCAAGGTTCGTCATCAAGGGTCCTTGCCTCTCACTGATAGCGCCTTGTTGGCTGAACAGAGTTTGGTTCTCAGAAATAATATCTCTCCTCGACGGCTCGCACTGGGCGATACCGAACAGGAGGGACCTTCTGTCTCAAACGCAGGGGACAATATCCCCAGCCCGAGTTGTGGAACCTTCATGATTGGCCCTGGAAGGGTACCAACTGAGGGACACTGGGTTTTCAGCTGATACCATAGAGACATTCTCAGTGCTAGGGCTCCCTCCACTAGAGGATGTTATGCCAATAAATGTGGTGTCTTTGAAAGGTGGTGCACTGCACGTAATGCAGATCCAGTTAACTGCCAGATTGCTTCAGTTCTGGACTTCCTGCAAAGAAAAAATTATCAGCTGGCACATGCCCCGCCACTTTATCGGCTTGCCACGCCTTGATTGACGGGGTGCCACTTGAGGAACATCCTCTGCTTGCCCACTTCGTTCGTGGAGCCTGCCGGCTGAGGCCTCCTGTTAAAACCAAGATCCCTTCATGGGACTTAGCTATAGTCCTGGAGGGTCTGGTTTACCTTTGAACCTCTAGGGTCAGCGTCTGTTTAACTTTTGACTTTTAAGATGGTTTTTATTATAGCTATCACTTCTTTAAAAAGAATCTTGCATCCTCATTCTGACTACCCCTTCTCGACCGTATATCCGATCACTCTTGAGGCCTTCCGCCCTCCGCCGTTCACAACGCCGTGTCAGGAGTTTTCACAGACTGTGCCCAGTCTGTGCTCTTCAGACCTACGTCCACCACACTAACCAGTGGCATAAGTCAGAGCAACTATTTGTTTGTCATGGAGGCCGTAACAGAGGCGGCCGCCACAAAACAGACAATTTCATATTGGGTGAGAGATGCTATTGGCCTTGCCTATGAGGCGCGCAGTCAAGCTTCACCATTAGGCATCAGGGCTCATTCTACTAGGGGGGTCACTTCTTCCCAAGCCTTGGCGGGGGGGTGCCCCCCTACAGCATGTTTGTGATGCGGCAGGCTGGTCCTCTCCGCACACACATTCATAAATTCAAACACATTCTATAGTTTGGATGTTCATTTTACTCCGGGCTCACACTTCCTTGAGTCAACATCACAAGTTCATGCCTGAGACCTTCTTGCGTTCCAGTGAGCACACACTACACAACCGTAAGGTCCAGACACCTCCAAGCACGGCGGTGTGGGTATTCTCGTTCCCAATGCGCTGATCAGCGCAGCATCGATTGTAGCTTTTGAAAGGGAACGTCTCGGGTTACTTAACTGTAACCCTGTTCCCTGAAAAAGCGGAATGAGATGCTGAGCTGTATTGCCGTGCTGAAGATGTCCCAGGACTGCTCTTCAGACAAAATTTAATTTTTTCATTTCACTTATTTATAAAGCACAAATAAACACAACATATCCTGTCAATGCAGCTGTGGCTCATCTATTAATAGCCTCGCGGCGCGCGCACACTCCAGTGACGTCACCGCCCAAGGCTATAAAAGTTCCGGGTCAATTTCATTGACGTGTTGCACACATATTCACAGCTTGTCACGTTAAAGACGTTCCCAATGAGCTGATCAGCGCAGCATCTCATTCCGCTTTTTCAGGGAATAGGGTTACAGTCAAGTAACCCAAGACGAACTACAACCTGACTACTTACCTTCGGATTACCTACCCGTGCATCGAACTGTCTCGTCCTTTGTCTTCTTCAGTCTTTTACATTTTTTTTTAATACATTTTTATGCATTTGGCAGATGCTTTATCCAAAGCGACTTACATTGCATTTCAAGGTAAATTTTTTACATTGAGATCGGAACTTTGCAGCCGACAAGCTGTCACGGTTTCGGCCCATCTCCGGCGAATGGCGACTCCATCCCTAGTCGGTCCAGCTGATTTGGGACCAGTTCGGGGACGCACAGGTAGACCTGTTTGCCTCCCATGACTCATCCCACCGCGCCCTGTATTACTCCCTGACCGAGGGCACGCTCGGCACGGACGCACTGGCGCACAGCTGGCCGCGGGGCCTCCGCTTATATGCGTTTCCCCCAGTGAGCCTTCTTGCACGGACCCTGTGCAAGATCAAGGAGGACGAGGAGCAGGTCATTCTGCTTGCGCCGTACTGGCCCACCCGGACCTGGTTCTCCGAACTGATACTCCTCGCGACAGCACCTCCTTGGCCAATTCCTCTGAGGAAGGACCTCCTTTCTCAGAGACGGGGCACCCTATGGCACCCTCGTCCCGATCTTTGGAACCTCCACGTGTGGCTCCTGGATGGGACGAGGCAGGTTTTAGTACCCTGCCACCTGCAGTGGCAGCTACCATCACTTACGCTAGAGCATTGTCCACGAGACATGCCTATGCGTTGAGGTGGAACCTCTTCGTCAACTGGTGCTCTTCTCATCGAGAAGACCCCAGGAGATGCCCGATCAGTGTCGTGCTTTCCTTCCTGCAAGACGGGTTGGAGCGAAGGCTGTCTCCCTCCACCCTGAAGGTGTATGTGGCCTCTATCGCCGCATATCACGAAGCAGTTGAAGGTAAGTCTCTTGGAAAGCACGACCTGATCATCAGGTTCCTGAGAGGAGCGAGGAGACTGAATCCTCCTCGCCCTCCTCTCGTTCCCTCTTGGGACCTCTCAGTGGTGTTAAATGCCCTGCAGAGGGCTCCCTTTGAGCCTCTGCAATCAGTTGAGCTTAAGTTCCTGTCAATGAAGACGGCGCTCCTGGTTGCATTGGCCTCCATCAAGAGGGTAGGGGACCTGCACGCATTCTCCGTTGACGAAGCGTGCCTGGAGTTCGGGCCGGGTCACTCTCACGTGATCCTGAGACCCCGGCCTGGATATGTGCCCAAGGTTCCCACCACTCCCTTCCGGGACCAGGTGGTCAACCTGCAAGCACTGCCCCTGGAGGAGGCAGACCCAGCCTTGGCACTGCTCTGTCCAGTACGCGCTCTCCGTGCTTACGTAGACAGGACGCAGTGTTTCATGACCTCAGACCAGCTCTTTGTCTGTTATGGTGGGAGACTGAAGGGAAAGGCTCTCTCAAAGCAGAGGTTGTCTCACTGGATAGTGGACGCCATTGCTTTGGCTTACCAGCAGCAAGGTCGACCGTGCCCCCTTGGTGTGACAGCACACTCCACTCGGAGTGTGGCTTCCTCTTGGGCTCTAGCGCATGGCGCCTCGCTGGCAGACATCTGCAGAGCTGCAGGCTGGGCGACACCCAACACATTCGCCAGATTCTATAATCTCCGAGTGGAGCCTGTGTTCTCTCGTGTACTTGCTTCAACCAGCTAGTACTGGACCCACTCAGGTGTCTTCGCTTACTCGCCATTCCACTCCACGGACTGGATACGTGCGATATTTCCTCAGGTGCGCCTTCCCCTCTGAAGCCCTGAGTTCCTCCAGCACTGTTGACGCTGGCGCCAATGTCTATTGCCTGTGCGTAACCCCCACATGTGTATTTCCACTGTAAGCCTCTTTTGAGCATGTGTCTTTCCCTCGGCAAGCCACCTTGCCACTCCTGGAGTTGAAAGTTGCCACCCCACGGGCTGGTCACTCCAGTGTTCCTCCATATGAAGCCCCCCTCGGGCCATATGTGTATTCTTAAGTCCTCCCTACGGGTAGGCGTGCTGCGGCACATTTCCCCTGAGATATGCTTCCCAGTGTACCTTGGTATTCCTGTGTTAAGTAGGACTCCTTCGTCCGTGCCTATATCACGACAGGGAGGTCAGACTTTCGCAGGGCACTGGAAGACAGCTGTGAAGGTGGCATGATTTCACGCGGACCCCCATTCTCCGTCATCCGACGTAACTCGGAGTGACTACGAAAGGGAACGTCTCGGTTACGGATGTAACCCTCGTTCCCTGAGTTGGGAACGGAGACGTTACGTCTCCCTGCCACTTCCGCTGTACCGCTGGGTAGACGCCTGAGTTCAGTCTCGGCTCCTCAGCGAAGACATGATCTGCCTTTGCCGGTGTCTCTCCTTATATACCCACGCGGTGGGGCGGAGATACGCTATGCAAATTCCGCAGACCCATGGTATTTCATCGCCATTGGCTCGTTTTATAATACTCGAAGATGATAGGCTTTCTGGCGAAACCCCCCTTTCTCCGTCATCCGACGTAACGTCTCCGTTCCCTACTCAGGGAACGAGGGTTACATCCGTAACCGAGATGATTTTTACAGTGGAAATGAACTTTCTTAAACTGGACAATGACTTTATTCTAGAGCTGCTGCACAGCCAAAACAATCTTTATTGCAATAATTTCCTGTTATCTCTGTAAAGCTGCTTTGAAACAATCTGTATTGTAAAAAGCGCCATATAAATAAAGGTGGCTTGACTTGAATTAAAAGCAAAGTTTAATATTAATTGTCAATTATTATAATAGCTATATGAATATATTATACTAATTATACATCATTATAATTCATATAATAAATATCAGCAAAAGATGAAAAATTTAGTCTCATAAATTCTTTCACTTTAACCCTCTGGGGTCTGTGGTGTTTTTGGGGCCCTTGAGATGTTTTGACATGCCCTGACATTTGTGCTTATTTCAGCTACTTTTCAACTATTTATATTTGCCAACATATAAATTTGCTGTATTCAGCACAAACTCTGCTACATTAATATGTGAGCAAAATGGATGTACATGTTTGCATTTTATAGAAAAAAAATATTATGCGTGGTTAGTACGTTTTGGGGAAAAAAATGTCACCGCAATAAGGCCATTTAACACATACTGAATAATTGTCCACAAGACTTTTGAGTTACTATTCTTGTAGGCTAGAATTTTTACTTCAAAATGAAGTGAAAATCATTCTGACCACTCTTTCACAAACAACAATATAATGATTTAAATTTCTTACGTCAGTTTTTGGTCAGCACTGCTGTATGCGTGGGAGTGTGAATGGCCATGAATATTAATGTGATTAACACCTGGGTGGGAAGACTAAAGACACTCCCCCAATGGCCCATCAAGGTGCTGTAAGGCAGCCTGAACTAAGAATGATTCACTGATGAATAAAAAGTTAAAAAGAACTGCATTTATTCAAAATAGAAATCTTTCCTAAGAACGTAAAGACTTAAAGTCATTACTATCACTTAACACATCCTTTCAAAAAAACAAACATAAAAAGACCAAACTTGTTTTTTATATATATATAAAAAAATGGACTGCCTGTTGCTTGCCTGCTTGTTTGCCTTGGCTCTCTTCGGAACTGGTGGATGGACGTGTTCATTGTCACATCTGTTATAAAAAAGAAAAAAGCATGAGCATGCTGATAACACAATCAAATAAACTGTATTATTATCATTATCAATCACTAACTGCCATGGATAATTTTTTGTAATTTTTTTTTGTAATTTCACACAAGAATAGGTAGCCTACTTTTACATTATGACGATGTAAACACAATTAGGCTAAATTTCATCTGTAAAATATTACGTCTGTGCACTTACTCAGTATGATTCTCGATCGCACTGAGAACTGAACGACACCTGCGTGTCCCTCTGCGAGGTGTTGGAGAAGGAGAGCATGATGCAAACACATTCCTAAAAAAAAAAAAAAAAAAAAAAAACTGTTAGCATACATTATCCAAAGTAAACTGATGGACAATTAATGGGTATGGATGCACAATGTATGTATATATCTGTTGATGGGCCATCACTACATTTCAAATATTTACACCTGTATTCAGTTATTTACGCATGATATAGTGTCATAGGCTAACCAAAACTGAACATTTAATTATATAAAAAATATATTGTATTTAGACCTCTTTTTTACCGGAGCCTAAAATATATTTCTCGTTATATAACCTAAGCAGTTATTCGCAAACAAAATAGGCTACATTACGCATAAGGCACTATTTTAGCATAAGTAGTGTCATAGGCTAACCAAAACTCAACATTTTTATATAAAAAAATATTGTATTTAGACAGTATCACATATTTTACCGGAGGCTGAAATATATTTCACTAAATCAATAGGCTATACCTAAACATGCAGTTATTCGCAAACAAAATAGGCTACATAACGCATAAGGCAGTATTTTAGCATGATAATCAGTGTCATAAGCTAATCAAAACTATATATTTAATATACAAATATGTTTAGAGAGTAATATCACATTTAAAATGTTTACACGAGCGAATGTTAGGGATATTGTGAGGCAATCTTTTCTGTAAGATGTCAAAAGCTAGGCAAAATATAGTCTGAAAATTCATTTGCGCTCTATACGATCAGAAAAGAAATGATAAAACACTAAACAACTTACTCCGAACTTGTATCCTCGGCGCGGGATCAATTCGTTCTTCAAAATGCAGCCGTTCTTCAAAATGCAGCCATTCCTCGTCCGAGTTATAATCTTCCTCTGAGGAAAAGTGAATTCTTCCTCGCTGTCCAGAATCATCTGAAGGGCCTCTTTATCGGAGTACCGTGCCATCCTCAAAACGCAATGAATCTATCAGTGAAGAAACGTCGTGTTTTTATGCCATTGATCGCTGGGCGTGTGCTATGCATAACGTTAGATCATCTATTTACCATGTGAAAAGCGCTAGGGGCGTGGCGGCCTCAGCTAATTAAAGATAATGAACTGAGAACGAAAAAACTGTACCTCTCCTTGGTTTCAAACGGATTACATAAACTGGAAATATTTATTTTTTTAATAAATTACTTCATTTAAAAGAAGAGAATACAAGCTTTAAAAAGACACATGTCTCGTGGTTCTGTGATAAGTATTGACTTAGTTACAGTTCATTTTTCGGACGCGTTTCAGAATGGACTTCACTGACAGAGAGAACGCAGAACGCGCATCATGTTTATTTTTCTTTATTAGGCGAAAAGCACAACACTTTGTTTTTATTGTGAGGTTCCACAAAAAAAATACAAACTTAACAGGATCGAATGATGTACAACACTTATATGTAAGATCAAAATCAACAGAGTAATTTGAGTCTCTTTTGCACTGATAAGGAAAAAAGTGAGCTGGTATCGCCGGCGATACCGCCGACCCCAGAGGGTTAAACAATCAATGTAGATTGTTTCAAAGCAGCTTTACAGAGATAAACATATAATTTTAGGTAGCAGAGATTGGTTTGGTTTTATAGCGATTCTTGAATAATGTTATTTTCCAGCTAAAGTTAGTTTTGATTGATTCACTTCCGAGCCGCTAAGACGACACCGTTCTCTCTAAACAGACTTTAAACGCGAACCTGTGATAAATGCTGATGGCGTTCACATGCGCATTAAGAATTGATTCTATAGTTATGTGTGTTTGAATATATGTGCGCAGGTTTGTAATTCCCTACAAACCATGCCTAAACAAACTACTTGTCTTGCCTATAAATTTTGATACAGAATTTTATTTTATTTTATTTTATCACCTCGGGGTAGGTACGCGAACCGAAATTTCACAACGCTTTATCTGTAGAGTGGTATAGGGATCCTCCATAGGGAGAGGCTAGTTGGCACTTCAACACTGCATTGTTATCGGGTCCAGGCGAAGGTCCTTCGTCAGATCGGGAAACGACCTGGGTCCGGCTGGCTGCATGAATACCTCGGGATAAACAAAGACACTAAAATTAGCATAGATGCCATTCTTCTTGGGATGTAACGAGTACATCAGGATTTAAGGGAAGTGTTCCCAGTTCCGGCTGACCTAATCTATGCAGCCTAACATTGAATTATAGAAGTCGATAATGTATTATGTGAATGCTAGGTCAAAGAGATGGGTTTTTAGTCTAGCTTTGAACTGACAGAGTGTGTCTGCTTCCCGGACAATGGTAGGAAGACTGTTCCAAAGTTTTGGTGCTAAATAGGAAAAGGATCCACCGCCAGCAGTCGATTTTGATATTCTAGGTATTATCAACTGGCCGGAATTTTGAGATCGCAATAGACGTGAAGGACTATAATGCGTTAAGAGCTCGCTCAAGTACTGTGGAGCTAAACCATTTAGTGCTTTGTAAGTAATCAGCAATATTTAAAAATGTATACGATGTTTAATAGGCAGCAAATGCAGTGTTGATAGAACCGGGCTAATATGGTCATACTTCCTGGTTCTGGTAAGAACTCGAGCTGCTGCTTTTTGACCTAGCTGTAGTTTGTTTATTAAGCGTGCAGGGCAACCACCCAGTAGAGCATTACAATAATCTAGCCTTGAGGTCATGAATGCATGAACTAATTGTTCCGCATTTGTCAATGAGAGCATATGGCGTAATTTAGATATTTTTTAAGATGGAAAAATGCGGTTTTACAGATACTAGACACGTGACTTTCAAATGAAAGATTGGTATCAAAGAGCACACCCAGGTTCGTAACTGAAGACGAAGACTTAACAGAGCAGCCATCAAGTGTTAGACAGTATTCTAGGTTATTACGTGAGGAAGTTTTTTGTCCAATAATTAGAATCTCTGTTTTATCAGAATTTAGTAGTAGGAAATTACAAGTCATCCAATTTTTTAAATCAGCTATGCATTCCGTTAATTTTGTGAATTGGTAAGTTTGTTAGGTTTTGAAGAAATATACAGCTA
The DNA here is from genome assembly GCF_029890125.1 of Rhinichthys klamathensis goyatoka. Lineage (NCBI taxonomy): Eukaryota > Metazoa > Chordata > Actinopteri > Cypriniformes > Leuciscidae > Rhinichthys > Rhinichthys klamathensis. The sequence goes on from NW_026606637.1 coordinate 966,284, forward strand.
AGTATCATCGGCATTACAGTGAAAGCTAATTCCATGTTTCCTAATGATATCATGTACAGAGTGAACAGCAGCGGTCCTAGTACTGAGCCTTGTAGTACACCATACTGAACTTGTGATCGATAAGATGGTAAATGGACTGCATTTATATAGCGCTTTCACAGACCCAATGGCCACCAAAGCGCTTTACATATTGCCTCACATTCACCCATTCACTCACTCATTCATACACCGACGGCGGTGTCATGCAAGGTGCCATCCAGCTCGTCGGGAGCAGCTGGGGTTAGGTGTCTTGCTCATGGACACTTCGACACTTGGTCAGGTGGAACCGGGGATTGAACCACCAACCTTCCAGTTTGTAGACAACCTACATGAACCACTGAGCCACTGCCACCGAAGATATCTCTTCATGTACTGCTACAAACTGACAACGGTCAGATAAGTATGATTTAAACCATGCTAGTGCAATTCCACTAATGCCAACATAGTTTTCTAGTCTATTTAAAAGAATGTTGTGGTCGATGGTATCAAATGCAGCACTAAGCTCATGTAACTAAGATCAAATATCATTTCTTTCAAGAAAAGAACACTTTAATTTGGAGCGAGAGATACAGGGGGAGTGGCTTCATTCCATCAGATATGTCACTTTGCTCACAGCAGATTGATCCAGTTTTGGTTTGCTCTAACCCAGAATAAAACCTGCTCTGGCGCAGGTTAGCCATGTAGCGTAAATTACCATGGCGATGAACCTCGCTAAAAACCAATCCACCTTCTTGAGCTGGTAAAACCAGAATTTGCATAAACAAATCTCAAACTTGGTAGCAACTGTAAACGGCTTCATGCAACAGGCCACTGCATCCCAAGCTGGTCCCAGCATGCAAAACATACCTTATGCTGGTCCAACAGCACATACACTACCCATGCTGAGGACCAGCAAACCAGCATCCCATGCAGGTCCCAGCATTCAAAACATTTGTGTTTGCTGAGGGAAATGTTTGTTAAGGATGTGAGCATTAGGACTGGACAGCTGCTTGTCAGCTCTTTTAACCTTAACGAGGACGCTGACGCACTGAATCGTTCTATGTTTAAATTAGTTTAAAGTTACTGTTAGATTTAACCTTGGCAAACTATACATCATTAAAAAGTTCTAAGACTCAAGCTTCCGTATTTGACCTCTATTTTATTCTGAGAAACTTAAAGTGACAGTTATGTCTTAATTTGTGTCAGGAGCAGGGCCTGAAGTTAACTTTTTTGGCCACCAGCCACTGTGGCAGGTGGATATCAAAATTCACCTGCCACAGAGACTTTTTACCAGCCTTTTTTTTTTTTTTTGCCTCATAGCCTAAAGGTGAAAAACGGGAATTTCACAATATTGTTCTTTAACTTGTACACATTTAACTGCTGTCAAGTTATTAACGAAATCAATATAAGTAATAATAACTTAGAATATACATTTTTAAAAAATCTTTTTATTCATTGATTTTGACACACACACGCACAACAGATCTATAGACCTACCGCAGCTCGTATGCAAACAAATCACCCGCGGCTGTGTTGATGGCTGATTTAGTCACGTAGACAGCTAGGTCCTGACAGCTTTTAGTTACAGCGTTCAGGAACCGTTAAGCAGAACTAAATTAATATTATTACTGGTAAAGTTACCGGGTACCGGACATTTTCTCACCGGTTCCCAACTCCCAACATGTACTACAGTTGCACACGCACACATCTGTGCAACTGTCATTGTTCTGGAGCCTACGTCAGCGTTACATTATCTCATTCCATCTCACCAACAGTTTAATACTCGCACATCCAAACGTAGTCAGAAAAGGCCTCATCTTCTTTCTGATCGCATGAACGTTATGAAACAACAGTCGCTGTCATAAATCAGCCGCTCACGAACCTTGCCGTTGTCGCCAATTGACCAATTTGTATTAAAATGTCTTCTTTTACTTTTCTTTGACTCATCCTCATCTTTTTGTTGGTTGTTTGTTTCAGCTGGCCTTTTTACCCCAGTAATGTGCCGCCACATTATAGCTAAGGTCCAACGCAATGAAAATGAAAACGTAAAAAAAAAAACCTAATGAATCACTCAATTCTCATTGGCTACCTGCCAATGTGGCAGGTAGATTGACAGTGTTACCCGCCAATAGCAAAATTCACCCGCATTTGGCAGGTGGTCGGGTGTTAATTTCAGGCCCTGGTCAGGAGTTATGAAAATGAATAAAAATGAGTTGATACTTTACTATGATTTGCGAGCGTCAGCAGTATCCATTGATGAAAAAAATTATGATCATGAAAATGCTTAACAAAACGAGAAGGGTCTGTCTGCGTCCCGCAGTTATACAAACCACACCCCTGCAAATTAGGCCGACTACAACAATATACGCCTCCCGAGAAGAAACTAGCATGGATGTCATTGACTAAAACAATATTTTCAAGTAAATTATTTATTTATGTATGAAATGTTTGTAAGACGAGCTTATATTGCTTTAGAATCTTGTTTAGCATGAAATAACAGCTAGTCTTGTACTATCTCTGAGATGCGCGACGCATTACGTCATCACATTGGAAAGGTCACGTGTGACATCACTAACATCCAGGATATGGACACGTAAACAATTTTAAACAATAAACTGACACAAATACATATAAATATGTGTCATTCAACATACAATAACTTTGAACGATCCTCCTACTCCAAACTTGTATACACTAGGTCGGTACTTCCCACTAAGTCACGCCTTTTTTTCCTCAAAAACCTTAATTTCTTTTCGACTGAAGAAAGAAAGACATGGACATTTTGGATGACATGGGGGTGAGTAAATTAATTAATCTGTATTTAATTTATTCAGGGAAGACCATCCAGTTTATTTTACATTTGGTTCTTTATAAAAAAATCTTTATTATTTCTTTCCTCAATACTACTGTTAGACCTGCCTGAAAAAAACTGCTTGTAAATTGTTTATTTCTTCTTATTGTTTTACTGACTGTTTACTTGTCTAGTTTGAAACTAGGCTTGCATGTAAGCTATTGTGCAACAATTGCCCCATTGTAAAAACAATAATGCACTGCATGATCAAACATTTAGGTGAGATAATTAAATATTGTTTTAAAAATTTCCCTATTTTAGATGGTAGAGGGTAAAAAAAAAAAGACCCTCTACCCCCAATTTACGATTTTCAAATTAACGACAAGAGTCACCTATGGGGGGAATTCACTCGTTTTTCAAAAATGAAATTCAGGCCCTGAATGAATGTCTTTAAAAATCCTGATTGGAGCATCCCTATAAATAATTCTACATAATAATAGATTGGTATCGGTGATCGTATTAGCAGATACTGCTTCCTGTGATCGACGATCGGTGACCGGCTCCAAAAATCCTGATCAGAGCTCCCTTACTCACAAGCAGCGTGTTCACTCAAGCCATAATACATGAAAGCATGCGGCCAATTAAAACATGAACCACATGCTACATAGAACACGACAACACAAGAACGCCTGGTAACAAACCAGGCACCCTACAAATACACGAGCGCATGGCGAGTGACTGAACACTCAACCTGTTCACTCACACCAAGAGACAAATGTCCAATGAATGTACGAACCCCGACACGGAACCAAAACTGACCTAAACAAGAGTAGCGGGATCCGAACACCATGCTTTGTGGTGGAAAAGAAAGCTCACAGCTCGAGCACACTCGAAGCCGCATGCTGCACAAAGACATGATGATACATTTTGTGTCAGGGCTCTGTCACAAAACCAAGAATAAACCAGACCGAAGTGAAAGTACACAGTTCCATGTGTACTTAACTAACCGAGTTGGGCAAGTTACTTCCAAAATGTAATACATTCTATATTACTAGTTACTGTCATTTTAAAGTAATTAGTTACATTACAATATTACTGTGGCGAGCAGGACGAGCCCTAGGTCCGTGAGAGACCGGTGTGTCACGCAGGTGATCACGCCAGTAATCACGCCAGTAATCACGCCACCGGCCTCGCTCTGCTCTCTCACGGCCCTCGGCCTTGTCCTGCTCGCCACAATTACTGTCTCTGAATTGTAATGCGTTACACTGCGTTTGCGTTACTTTTGAGTTACTTTCACCAAAATAACCACAGAAGTATTACTAGGCATTCTGAAATGCTAAAAATTTGTTTATTGCTGCTCATTATACATCCAGTGGAGGGTGATGCGGTATAGCAAAATGACTGTGTAGGAGGCTCATGGCGCAATACAACCACTGTTAGAATCACAAAAGTAGACAAAAGTCTTGTAAATTATGGTAGAGATACCAAAACAGAAAAGAGCTAGAGCACACTATAATGCAACCGATAGCCTAATGACATGGCAAGACGCACAACCTCTTTCTCTTTCTATTTTTTTTATTTTCTTTTAATTCAAGTTCACAGCACAAACTTGGCATGCATTGGAAGGACACAGCTTATGCTTTATCTAGAATCAAAAAGTGCTCTGGGAGGAATATGGCTCAAGGAATATGGCTCAGTCATTTCAGTCCAACTTAAAAATGAACATGTAGGCTAAACATAATTGCTAATAAATAAAACGGGTCAAACAGGGGAACACTGCTATTTGCCAAACAATGCCTAAAATATATAGACTACCAAACAAAGGCTGGTAAAATTTAAATAACTTATAGCTAAACCTATAGCTAATGGCTCTGTGGAGCTAGCACATTTTTCAAGAACACAAAAACATAATAAAATAAAAGTACTTGGGCCAATTAGGCATCATAGGAAAAATAGCTCAGTCATTTCATCTTCACAAAAAATGTAAGCTCGGCTATATTAAAAACACAAATAGGAAACCTGAAATTAAAAAATAAGGGTAAACAGGAAAGCAGTTACTGCCAAATGTACAACAGAGGTAGCATGCAGCCAAACAAGGCTGGTAAATTAAATAGAACTTTGAAGACACTTATGGCCTAGATCTATAGCATACTTATTTTTCTATGGGGGGCTAGTCTATTCCACTACCCACTTGATTGAAATATCTGTTGAAGCGCATCAGGACAAGGCACTGGAAGCATCTGCCGAGACTGAAAAGTCTTTCTACTGCTGCAATGGATGCTGATGGGGCATTTTAGCGGAGTGTGATTTTTTGTATTTTCTTTTTATTTATTTATTGTTGTTTTTTTGTTTTGTTTTAATTCTTGGAAACTGCTGCAGGCTTTCCATCGTAGGGGTAAACTGATATAAGACATTACCCCAGTTTCCACTGACATAGTGGTGCATCAGCCATGGCATTGGGATGTTCATCAAAGGAAAAAAAGTCCTCCGGGCTAGCGGCGACAGCAACAGGTTGAGGGGCATCGGGGCTGCAGGCTGTTCTGGTGTTAGGGAGCGTCACTCCTTCATGAGTAGGAAATTGATTTGGTCTCTTCTGGCTGCTTCTTTTACCCAGCGCAACTTGAACTTGGGCAGTGAGACAGCGGCCAGTAGCACTTCTTTTGAGTTAATTGTTGCGGCAAATCGAGTTTTGATTGCTCCCACAATAAATTCAGGCAGCCCAGTGGTCATTTGCGATATGCCATTTTTGTTGCTAAAGTTTTGTCCATGAGAAATGGAAGCATTAGCGTAAGTTCTGCCAGGAAGACTCAATTGCTACGTCACTTATTACCTTCTCATCTATCCAATCGTGTCTAATACTGCGGTATAAAAGACCAGTACTTACACATGTTTGAGTTCGCAGATGCTGACGCTTTCATTCACCTCCATCCTCCCCACCATCACCAGGATGGTCCCTTCCTATACCTCCCAGGGGGTCGGCTGCGCCCCTGCCTTCGTCTTCAGGCAGGAAATGCAGAGTCCGGACCCTCGGATTGCGAGCTATGGACGGGGCCTACGCCAAAGAACTTTATTGCTTGCTGGGTTTTCAATAAATGTATTTATTGTTACAGTATTTATTCTCCACAGTCTTTCTGGTAGAACTTCTAGCATTGATTGAAGCTTTCCATAAAAACAAGTGTCCTCACCTTGTAGGATGTCCAGTGCGTCAGTGAGAGGCATTCCTGTGATCAGAGCATAGGTGTCATAGAATGAGTTCCACCGTGTTACTGTGGGGACAATCAACTTTCTATCACTGACCTCTTACAGGCACCCTTTTGCAACTGTGGAGAGACTGGCCTTTGTCAACAGCGCCGAACATTTGGCTGTAGCATTACGATACACAGCCCTCGATTCTGGATTAGATGCTAGACATTTATAAACCTCATTGTTGGCAGTTAGATTAAGTGTGTGGGCTGCGCATCTATGGTGGGGAGGCAATACACATAGCCTGTGCTGAGCATCATCACCATCAGCGTTAAGCACACTGTGAAGTCCACCTTGCCATCACCCTCCACCACCATTAGAATAATAAGGGGTTGTTACCAATCAAATTAACTGATTTAAATAAGGTTGTGAGATTGTTTTAAATATTTTTTTGAATATACAAATAAGAAATTTTGGAAAGAATGATACTTTTAAACGAAACCACCATTAGGTGGAGGCAGTTGTTTATGGATGGGTCATTGAATCTTTTAAATTCAAAATGCTGAATCATTCAGTAATAAAAACACGGTTGAGTGTTGCTGTGTGATGCGCTATGATTCTGCTGCAATCTTTGTTGAACTCCAGACAAGCGGACAAGTGTTAATGTCTAACCCTGCTGTATATGAACCAAAGCAATGTTAGCTTACCTTGTCATTGCTGGTGTTGACAGGGATTTTGCCGACAAGCTTTCTAAAAGCCCGCAATTCTACTGTTTACAAAGGCTGCATATCTTCCACAACATACTCAGTCACGAGTCTCTTCACTTTTCAAGCAGGGGTTCAAGCAGCATGGCAGACCGAGAGAAACTTAATTTTTGTAGCTATGTCTTGCCTGCGCTCTCATCTGCCACAATCTTTCTCTTCTCCGACCCTGCAGCTCTCTCAGTTAGCATAGTGTTAGCGTGGCACCGGTCCAGGTATTTCTTCCAGGTAGTTACTTATGCTATTTCTTGATGTAGAGAGTTACCTCGGTGTACTAGATTGCACTTGACTATTATGTTCTTGTCCTTTTCTCTGACGAACTGAAAATAATGGAAGAATGTCAATCTCACAAATGTAGAATCTGTCTCTGCATGCAGCTCAACCATTGAATTGAATTCCAGCAACAGGAAACAGACATAGTATTTTACCCGCGGAATTCATTTTCTCTGCTGCTGGAATGTTTGTTTTGCGGTGTTGGCAAATTCGTAAAAAAAAAAAATAAACCACTTAATGTTATTAGTAATGCTTTATATTACTGCTTTACAGCAAAATGCTTTACAGTGATATATTACTGTAATATGATTACTTTTGTAATGCATTACTCCCAAAACTGTTAACAAGCTACTGTTGGAATGGATGCTGTCCATATCTACTATATATTCATATCATCCATATCTATGGCACTTTTCAAATTAAACTACTGTTAAGGCCCGTTCACACCAACCATGATAACTATAAAGATAACTATATTAGCGTCCACTGTTTATTCTAAGCACGTGCTTGTCTGGCTCTTTAAATGTTTGAGCTTGTTACAGCAGGATGGATTCTGATTGGCTGTCAATGTTTTTATCGTTCATCAGCTGGATAAAATAGTTCTAAAAGTGAATCCAAAAGTCGTTTCTCTGTGCTGTTATCATTATAGCTGTAGTGTGAATATTCTTTAATATTGAGAACAACTATATCGTTATCTTTATAGTTATTGTCCTTGGTGTGAATGAGCCTTTAGAGTTGAATGAGCAGTTGATTAAAGGTGCAGTGTGTAGATTTTAGCAGCATCTAGCGGTTCGGTTGCGAGTTGCACTAATGGCACAGCCCACTGCTCACCCCTCCCTTTCGAAGAAGCTACGGTTGCTAAAACGGGACAAACATATCGTCGTCTGAGACAGCAGAGAATAGCCAGAGTAAGCCAAGTTTCTGTACCACAGTCCATTATAAACCACATCATGGATAAAGTTTACAAAGCCATAGTCAGGTGAGGATCAAAGGTCTTAATATTTAATATAATAATAGTAATCAGCTGATTGTCTCACGAACGTAACCAGCACATTTCTCCCCACATAGCAAAACCATAATACAGCGAGAGAGAAGAACCACATGAAACTATCCAACTACATATTTTTTCTAACAGGGTTGTAAAAGTTTAGCTGGCTAATATGAGCTTTTATGCTGTAGGGCTGTGACTGAGCTGGTTAAAGCGTAAAGCATTGTTTATACTCGACGCGTCCGCATGAGCGCAAAGGTGCTCGCGGCAAAAATGACGTGATTGTAACAGCGTGCGCGTCTCCGCATCCCCTAGACACCATTTACTACACACAAATTAATAAATAATAATGTATAAAAATATTGTTTTTTTCTCTGGTTTTGAAAACTCTTCGTGATCGACTTAAAATGCTTCCAATATCGACTTGTCGACCGCGATCGACGGGTTGGTGACTCCTGTAACGTTACTGTTTTGCAGTCAATAGTACTAATTAGCTGATTGTCAAAGCCATAACACAGCGAGGGAGAAGAACTAAGTTACATGAAACAATCCAACTACATATTTTACACCACTGACAAGGGAAAAGTCACTACTCACGGTGTCTATGGCTAGCTTCTAGCTGTCTGCGGCTTTTCTTTCAAGGTATGAACGAAATGCGCTCTGTAGCGCTGTTTGTTCGCTGTCGGCTACGGTAGAAACATGACGTCACAATATGTCGACCTTCATAGAAGGGGGTGCCCGTGGTTATGTAGATATAAATGTCTCATTCTAAGGTAATAAAAACATAACGGTTCATTGAGTAAGGTCTTTATACACTACTGAACACATAGTTATGGATCTTATATTGCATTTCTATCAATAGATCCTCAGAAATATTACACATTGCACCTTTAACAAATGAGACCTTCTTGTAAATTGTTACCATTATATTTAATCTTAAATTTCGCAGTTGTTTTCCCTGATCCTTTTTTCTTCCATCCAAAAAGTGTGCTATCTTTTGAATGACACCTGTAAAGGCCAACTGTAAGGCAAACGTGTCCTCAGTAGATGGACTATTTCTGAAATGGACTAGATACTTTGTGCCAAGATCCTGTTAAAAGTGCAGATTTCATTACATGCCTTTAATGGACATAACTTGGCCTAGCTGTTCAAATTTTTGTTTTATTCTATTTTAGATTTTTAGATTTTTTGGTATCATGCTGTTTGACGTCCCTTACGAAAAAGAAGTTTATTCAAGTGTGCTATTAGTATACTTCTTTTAAACTAAAAATAAGAAAGTATACTTTCAGTCTACTTTTTATGCACCGTCGGTGTATGAATGAGTGAGTGAATGGGTGAATGTGAGGCAATATGTAAAGCGCTTTGGTGGCCATTGGGTCTGTGAAAGCGCTATATAAATGCAGCCAATTTACCATTTACCATTTACTTCTCAGAAATATACTTTATGTACTTCTCAGAAATATACTTCAAATTGCACTTAAGTATACTTGACTTATACTGACAAAAAAGTCTAAGTATATTTGGCCTATACTTGTTGATCGAAATATACTTAAAAGTATAATTAAGTATTCTTGGCTTGTACTTGTGTTTACTATTTTGATTGAGTAGCTTATTAATTTTTTTTTTAAAACATAATATTACACACTGTCTTATAAACTAACATGTTCAAGTTTATAACAAGCTTTCAGGTGGAATAGCTTATAGAGTAAATAAAATAAGCATGGAACTGAACCTGATCTTGTACACAGCGCTAATAATCCATTACGAAAAATAAGTTTATTCAAGTGTTATATTAGTATACTTCTTTTCAACTAAAAATAAGAAAGCATACTTTCAGTCTACATTTTATATACTTCTCAGAAATATACTTTATGTATTTCACAGAAATATACTTAAAATTACACTTAAGTGTACTTGACTTATACTGAGAGAAAAGTCCAAGTATATTTGAGTACTTGTACTCAATCTTTTGATAGAGATATACTTAAAAGTATAATTAAGTATTCAAAGTACACTGTGTTAACTCTTTTGATAAAGTAGCCATTAAATATACTTTTTTACATAGTTTTTCATATACAGTCTTATGAAACTTACATTGTTTGAAAATATTGATTAAAATATTGATATAAAGCAGTTTCTAATTCTGAGTATCTGAATTTTTGTGTAGGCTAGTCCACTGGTGTACATAGGAATTTACTTTAATTCTACTTTACACTTTCCCCGCCATTGACTGAATTTTCCAGCTATCCATGTTTTCACTGTTATATGGTAGGGGGCTCTATGACACATCTTCTAGTACAGAATCTCCGGATCAAAACACAGGAGAAGAAGAAGCTGAAACAAGTGATAGAAGGTTGCTCACTCAAATGTAAAATAACGTGATCATCAAACATTAAACAGCGTGTAAATCAAAACTGCTTAATGTTACCAAATGAAATGAAGCGTTACACATGAAGAGAAAACGACTGTGAAGCTTTGGGGGTGTTGGACTCGATCTACTCCATCTGTGTTTTGATCATCGTTCTGAATCTGATCAAGGCGTAGTCTTTAACAAAAATGAGATTTTTTTTCAACTTTTTTGTTTAAAATGTTGCCATTCTTTATTAAACTTACCAACATTCAAGTGTTGATAAAAGAGGATGCATGAAGCTAATAAAATGTTTTTAAAATTAAAGAACAGTTAAAGGTATTTTTCAAGTATAAAAAATAACATTTGAACATAGTAGTATAGGCCTACTGCAAGTGCAAAAATAATATATAAATAGTAAACTATAAGTATAATGTTAAGTTCACTTAAAGAAAACTAGTAGTTTACTGAGAGTATACTTCAAAGTGTACTTTCATAAACTAAAAATTTGCTACAAGTATTAAAATAGTAAACTACTAGTATACCCATAAGTTCACTTGCAGTACAAATGAGAAACGTAATTATGAACTAGTTGTGCACTTGAAGTTTACTAATGTTACACTTATAGTACACTTAAACATATAGGGCCCTATTTTAACGATCTGAAACGCAAGTGTCAAAGCGCAAAGCGCAAGTAACTTTGTGGGCGGATCCCGGCGCCGTTGCTATTTTCCCGGCGGGATAAAAGACTCTTGCACCAGGCACAAATCTAAAAGGGGTTGGTCTGAAGTAGCTTCATTATTCATAGGTGTGGTTTGGGCGTAACGTGAAATAAACCAATCAGAGCGTCATCTCACATTCCCTTTAAGAGCAGGCGCGCTTGTTCTAAAGCGGATTCCTATTATAACGGCGGATTTGCCAGGCGCGCGCCAGGAGCGGTTCACAGCCGAGGAGAGCAACGTTCTCGTCAGGGCCGTAAAACACAGAGAAGTGACATTGGGGATGGAGAAACCCACCCAAATTAACTTCTGTTAAACAGGCGTATGATAATTTGGGTAAATGTGTAAGCTACATGTATGCTTTTATAATAAATTGTCTATCTATCTATCTATCTATCTATCTATCTATCTATCTATCTATCTATCTATCTATCGTAATAATGTATGATTTGCAAAAATGAAAACTGCTGCTTAGATGAGCGAATCAAAGTGTATGCGTGTTGTGGACACGCTACATTGATTATGGCCTAGCATGCGCCCTTAAAATAGCATAATGAACAACGCGCAACGCGCCACTGACTTTAGACTAGGTTTTTTCTGCTCAGTGGCACAATTGTTTTATAGAACAGCAAAATAGCATGAGGGAAAGTTTGCGCCGGAACACGCCTACTCTTTGCGCTGAACCGCCCCGGGGAGCGCAAGTGTATTTCTTAGTTAACCGACGTGTGTCTGTGGAGGGAAAAGTTCGCTTTGCGCGGGTGCAAAATAGGAATGATACATGCGTCAGTGTACAAAGTAATTTGCGCCGGGTGCAAGATAGGGCCCATACTTTTATATACTAAAAGTGGGCCAATTTAGTCCCAAGCGGTATTAAAATAGTACACTTACAAGTTTACTAGTACATATTGACATTAGTATACTTACTACTACATAATTATACTTAAAAATATACTTGAACATTATTTAAGTATACTTTATAAAATGAACTTGAAGTATACTTCTTTTTCGTAAGGGTTCAGTGATTAATGGTATTTTTATTTGTTTCCTTCAGCTGAACCTCTGGTGCAGGTGGATGGGAAACCCAGCTGTTGTTTCTTCAAGTTCAGTCCAAAACTGATGTTTACCAAGGTCCTGAAAGCCCAGCTGTGGGTTTATCTGCGGCCACTACAGCAAACTTCCACTGTTTACCTACAGATCCTTCGCCTTAAACCTATCACTGAGCAAGGAAGCAGACACATCCGCATCCGGTCACTCAAGATCGAGCTCAATTCTCAAGCGGGTCATTGGCAGAGCATTGATTTCAAACATGTGTTGCAGAACTGGTTCAAGCAGCCCCATACAAACTGGGGCATTGATATAAACGCCTATGACGAGAGTGGCAACGACCTGGCTGTGACGTCTCTGCGGCCTGGAGAAGAAGGACTGGTAAGGACCCTTAGACCTGCTAGACTATTAAAAATAGAGATTTCTGTTTCAGAGAAAATGTTGTAATCTTAACATTTTTGTTCATCGAACAATCATCCATGCAAATAAATGACAGCTTTGGCATTCCTAATCATTCTACTAGTTTTCTTATTTCAGAAGTTTAAAAATGTTCTTTGGAAGAATACTTGTTTGTGCCTGTATCAATCAAATTGTTAAATAAGGACAAGTGATTTTTCCCCATAAGGGTGTTCTGTGTCTGTATTGTGGTGTACTGTATTTTAGGATTATTTTAAGAGTAACAGGTGATGTTAAAACTTTGAATACTGAGTCCACACCAAATTTTCCCACTGGGGACAATAAAGTATATTTCATTTCATTCATCTATTTTCCATAACAAGGATCCAAGAAGAGATGATGGTGATTTATAAATAAACTCTAAAAAAGACAAAAACCACAATAAAATTTGTCCATACACCTGCTCAGTTTTTCAAATTCTTCTGAAGCCATATATTTCCATTGTGTGAGGAAAAGACTGAAATGTAATTGTTCAGTGATAGTTCTTAAATATCATCACACGTTCTGATCAAAAGCAGTCATTGACATACATTTGAGACTCAATACAAGAGAGACTGTTTATACAAGGTGCAAAGTACTGATTCAAATGCTGACGAGGCTAAAGTCCTGATAAAACCTGATTCGAATTTAAATTGACTCAAATTAATCGTTTCAAAAAAAGTTTTGGAGTTACAACCATTCATGTAAAACTTTCAATTTTTTTGTCCCAGCGGCTTGACCCATTTCTGTATGTCTTCTTCCTCCCCTAATCTCCAGCAGCCGTTCCTGGAGGTCAAGGTTCTTGAAACCACCAAGCGATCACGAAGGAATCTGGGTCTTGACTGTGATGAACACTCCACAGAATCCCGCTGTTGTCGCTACCCACTCACAGTTGACTTTGAAGCTTTTGGCTGGGACTGGATCATTGCACCTAAACGTTACAAGGCAAACTACTGCTCAGGCCAGTGTGAGTACATGTTCATGCAGAAGTACCCACATACTCATCTGGTGCAGCATGCTAATCCCAGAGGCTCAGCAGGGCCATGCTGCACACCCACAAAGATGTCGCCAATAAACATGCTCTACTTCAATGATAAACAGCAGATAATCCATGGCAAAATCCCAGGAATGGTGGTGGACCGTTGTGGCTGTTCATAGAATCTGCATGTCTCTACAATTTCCTTAAATTTTCCTTACATTCTTTGGAAAGAATACTACAAAATGTACAGAAAACAAAAACACATTTGTAGTTTCTTTCGCAAGTCCAGCAGAACGGTCCAGGATAAATCCTAATACGATTTCTCAATTTGAATCTAAATGTTTGTTTTACAAACAATTCTTACACGCAACAAGACTTGGTTGCATAGTTTTCATTTTTGATGCATTGCGATGGGTAGCTCTGGCCACATTCAAAGAGATTCATAGGTCCAAAATCCTGCTCTGCAGCAAATATATTCTCATTGGCCAATATTTTGTTAATTTGTGCAGTATTCCACATTTAGAGAGAACAGAAAAAATACTTGATGCTGGAAACTTGTTGAATTAGCTGGTTAGGACACACTGGAAGATCACACACACACACACAAGTTGTGAAAAATATTTTGTGCCAGCATACTAAGACTTATTCTAGGTTTCCTCCATGTCTTTTTAATGTACTTCAAAGCAAATGTTATCCATTGAAGAAATGACAGCAGACACATGCGACCCCTCCACTAACGCTGCTACCACTATGGTGTGACATTCTCAATAATCTAGGTACACATTCACAACTAGTTTGATCCTCTTTTTACTTTTTTTTGTAAAAAGCAAAATGAAAAGGGAAGTGAAAGGAAGAATTTTTATTAGGAATTATTATACAAGGAGAAAAGGAACATATCTAATAGTGCTTGTAGCACTATTAATGTGTTTCATCATATGCGATGGACAAAATCATCTTAACGAAAATAACAAAAATAGCTTATTTAAAAAGATAATGTCACACATGTCTAGAGTGTCACACACAGTAATTAAATAGTAATTTGTGTAAAGATAATGTTTCCCATGACCTATAATTTTACATGAATGCTATTTTTAGAAATGTCTTCTCTGCTTATATAAACTCTGCCTTAAAAGTCTGGTATCAATAAATCAGTGTCAAGGTAAAACAAAATAATACATGTTCATGGCTATATTCACTTGTACTGAATACAGCTGAGGTTTCAGCTGTGCTGAATACAGTGGAGTATAGGTCCCTATGCTGGCAAAGGTATTTACATCAATATAAAAGAACAGATGTCAATGTGGATCACAACTATAATGCTCTATCCTGTGTAGATAAGACACTTATTGAATCAGTGTCTGCAATTTAGAGAAAAATCATTTCATTTAACTTTTTCTGTATTTAATCAAATATCATTCCTGCCCCTTACCAACCTTTAATGGTACAGTAAACTTGTTTAGGAGTGCTGAAAAAGTAAAGGATGGAGAAGGGGAAAGGTAGAATAGAAAACGTCTCAGGTTACTCATGTAACCATGGTTCCCTGAGAAGGGGAACGAGACACTGCGTCCTCTAGAGAACACAATGGGAAATGCTTCCGACATGACCGGTGGCTGAAGCACGTAGTATCTAAACGCGACAATTGCATTGACCAGCGACAGCCTATGATGTCATTACCAGTGCGACGTGAGTATAAAAGGGCACCTGGTTTTGCCTAAGCTGAATCTCTAGATTTAGCACTAACACAGAGGCTCCCAACGAGAAGGGATTTCATTATTAGAGACAATATCACTTCACACCAGAATCCAGAGACGACAATCCTGGAAAGTAAAGACTCTACACGGCCCAAGAGGGCTATCCAGGATCTATACATCAATATAAGCTCAGGCTCTCAGAGCCTAACAACTTGTTAATGTAAGTGCACTGAGCTCTTGGGTGCAGAGTTCTCTGCCTAACAACCCTCTAAAGCGAGGGGAGTACTAGCCAGACTCTACCTTGAGAACAGCTCATCAAGGAGGCTCACAGAGTCATTCAGCTTGATATAACTGTCGAACAGAGCTCTAGGAAGCGAAGAACTCTGCATTACGACCCTCAAAAGCAAGGGGAGTACTACTGCGCTAACCATACAAGCTAAACAGAGCTCAAAGAGCAGAAGCCTCAGCAAAAACTACTCTCTAAACCGAGAGGAGGCCTAACCACACTCTATGCCAGAGACAGTCTTATCAAAGAGCCTCATTTCCAAAGAGCCATACACTTTGACAACACTGTCTGTGCGCAATCCTGGGGAGCTAAGGCCTCAGCAGGACGACTCTCTAGAATGAGAGACAACACTCCCATTGTTGTCACTCAGACCAAGAAGGCTTCTCAAAGAGCCTACACCTTTATTGCTACTGTCTTTACAGAGCTCTAGGAGAGGAGGCCTCACCAAAACGACTCTCTCAAATGAGAGGAGGCCTAATGACACTCAGCCCTAAAAACAGTTAACTGAGAAGGCACTCAAAGACTACAACTTCAGTACTACTGTCTGTACGTAGCTCTCTCTAAGAGAGTGGAGGCCTCCGAAAAATGACCCTCTAAAACGAGAGGAAACCTAACTACACTCTACGCCAGAAATTCTCACGAAAGAGGTTCCCAGAGCCATACTGTCTGTATGGTAATACTGTCTAAGCAGAGCTCTGGAGAGCCGAGGCCTACCAAAATTACTCTTTATAACAAGAAGAGACATAACTTCAGACACTTAACTCTGAAGACAGTACAGACTTTCCTGTGTTACTATCTGTGCAGAGCTCTAAGAATGCAAGCCTAAAAAATTACTCATAAATGAGAGGAGGGCTAACTTCACTCTACACTGAAGACCATCTACCAAGGAGGCTCATAAAAAGCCCCACATCTTGAAAAACTACCTATGCAGAGCTCCAGGGATCAGGGGCCTCAACAGAACGACTCTCTAAAATGAGAGGAAGCCTACACAACTCGACACACCTACACCAAAAGAACAACCTCTGAGGCTCTCAAGAGAACTCTAACACTACCTGTATCAAGCTCTAGGTTTCACCAAGGAGGCTCACAAAGAGACTTACTTCTTGATAGTCCTGTCTATACGGAGCTCTAGGGGGAGGGGGCATATGTCCTGCCATTCAGGAGTGATGTAGTATCATAAAGATCTAACTGGCAGGATCAGAGCCTTCAATGAGGCCTCAACCAATGAAAAATAGTATTGAGGCATTGACATCTCCATGCTCATGCAATCCCTTCACATTTACTTATTCTATTGTGATAAAAGGATAAATGCGGGCCGAATATGGTTTCTCTTATGATCTCTTTGCCTCACCGTATAGATCAAATGGGAAACAGAAGGCTCAAAGGAGCGGGACAGTTATGTCAAGACAGAAATTGCCTTCAAAGTTTGCCACGAGCGATCTCACATCTCTCGCACCGCAAAAACCAATCACAATCTCTACGTGGCACAGGCCATAACTTCCCACAACCCCATTATTGATATTATATTGACTACTACACTCTTTCTGCCTCTAACTAGAAACAACACATTGAGAAGTAGCTATATTTGAGCCAACAATAGGAGCCCAAAGAGGAAAAGTTCTTGTTTAACTCCTCCCGTGAATGCATATACCTAGTCAAATACATTCCACACAAATGCACATCCCATATCCTTCGAGAATAGGGACGGCGCAAACTGAGCTTTTTATTGAGAAATCTTCACAATGCACGCAATCAGCTCCCTTGAGAACAAAACATGCATGCTCCTTCACATGTACTTCAAACAAATGGATCTTGAAGAGAAAGAAGAGGACGACATGTTCCTCAGGTGCCCTTTGATACTCACGGTCACACCAGTAATGACGTCATAGGTTGTCGCCGGCCAATGTAGTTGTCCCTTTTAGATACGTGATTCAGACACCGGTCATGCCGGATGCATTCCCCATAGTGTCCTCTAGAGGACGCAGTGCTAGTACCCAATCGAAAGGGAACTTTTTCTATTCTTCAAAGATGTTCCTTTGTTGAAAACAAAAGCACTATGATGTTGGATAAAGGAGGAGCCTTCTTACAATAAATCAAAGTAATATATGTATATAACAGAAAAGAAAAAAAGGGGGTGGGGTGGGATGGTGCTGAAGGGTAAAAGATTATTTTGGGCACTCCACTTACCAACAATAAATTTTGCACTATGGGAAGTAAATGGCAAGAGGAATCATGTTGTTGTCTCCATTTGTATTTGACCTTTTCAAGCACAAGAATTTGTAGATGGATTTTAATAACTGAAAATGTCTAAGGAGTTTAGGGTCCATCCATTATACTGTATCTGTTTTTATCCTCTTTGAAATCATTCTGCTGAAGCAGCGACTAATGGTTGCCCCCCTCTAAGACAAACCATATCTAAAATGTCAAAACTGGTCTAAGCCTGGAGTTTAAAGAGGTTCTGTTTTGTAATCCTATAAAATCCACAAAACTGAACTCTAAAGCCTTAGCACACTAGATGACACCTCATTAAGTTCTAAATTTTCAGCAACTATTGTTTGTGGCTCAAATAAAAGTGGCCATGCATCATGAGAATGCAGGTAACAAAAGTAATGATCAGTTAGTCATTTTCAGTAAGTAATTATCTCTACTGAAAACTAAATCAATCACAAAATAAGTAAAAACTACCTCATCAAACAGTTTTAAGTCTTGCTATAAAATGAAAATTGACAAATTTGATAATATCTCAAGAGCCAAAATCCTCTATTTTAATGGTCAAAATACAAATGCATGTAATCACAACAATTTTTTTACTCTTGCCATTTCAGTTCTGTCAATGTTGTTTAAAACATTATGACTATTGTCAATGTTTTTTAGAACAATATTATTTGAACGATGTACAAGTCTTCTAAAATACCACAGGGTCTCTATATTAAAGTCCTTTAAGGACACAAAGTATGGTAAGTATATGGAGATCACAAGCCATCACCCTAAGTTTTACGATTTGAAACCTCTGTATAATATAATGTTCTCAATGTTTTTTGTCATACAATATGTGGGGGGAAAAATAATTGTGATCTGTAATTGTGAGAAAAAAAATCCAAATGAAAACATTTTACATTACATAGTGTTGAAAGACTCTGCTTTGAAGATTTACCTACTCTTTTCAGTCGTGTTCAGCCACTCTTTATATTGTGTAGAGAAATTAATTATAAAGTAGTTTGGTTTTCATTGCAAAGAAGAAAACTTGTTCATCCTTATTTCTGTCCTTGTTTGTTGTTTGATCACTTTTTTGTACAATAAATACTTTATTTAGCTTACAAAAGGACTGCTCCTTTTTTACATACTATGCCAACATGGTGCATCTGACAAGCTAGGAAAAGACATCTGGAGGATTATGGCTCACTTCAATGAGCAATTTGTTTATTGCTGAAATTAACGTTAACCATGATTAATAAATGCTTTAGAATTATTTTTGTCATTGTTAGTTCATATTAACTAATGCAGTTATCTGAATGTGGCGAGGTGGGGGTAGGGCAAAAGTTACACTTATGGGAAAAGTATAGAAAAAAAAAAAAAAAGAAGCAGACTACGCCACCCGTTTCACTGAACGGGGAAATTTCACAAGAACACACAGGTTCGCTACCACAGAGGACAAGAGACGTGAATCGGAATACAAAAATACTTTATATTTTCACAATCCTACTCATTTTAAATGAGTATAAAAAAAAACTATTGACTCCGGAGGAGCAAGAGTTTTACACTACTTCAGTGTGCGTCAAAACAAAAACACACTTTCAGGCTGAGGCTTACCCGTAGGGAGCTAGCTGGGCAGTGAGTATCCTAAGACCACACCAATCACCAAACTCCACTCCTCACAAACACTCTCACACTAGCTAAGTGAAAGAAACGCAGGTGCCAACGGAAAAAAATACTTTGTGAGGGAAACACCACCACCAGAAAGGGCACAAACAGCTAGCTTCCCTACACCGGGGGCCTTCAGCTTCTGAAAGAAACAAAAAAAGACACAATATAATTTCACAATTAGCTGCAGACACCTGTATCCACAAATTATAGTAGAACAAATTCTAACTATAAAAGAAGCCAACACTTGGCAGATTATTGGTCACAGAAGTTAAACCGGCTAGTGTTTCCCAAGGAGTTCACATCAGACTGCCAGTTCAGCATAAACATTAGAGCAGCCAAATGCTATATAAAACAGAAGAAATAGAGTGAAATACAAAATGAGAACAATGAATTAAAATCACAGAAAACAAATCCAAAACAGAATGTAGCTCATTTCTGCAAAGTCTTTAAGAAAAGCACTGATCAAAGAGCAAAATAACCAAACTGCTGGTGGCAATATTACAAAAGGTAGGGGCTAAATTACACAATTAACAGCACTTAAAAATAAACTAAAGAAAATAAAACAAGTCATGCATCAAAATAATTAACCCTACTATGTGATCGTTTTATGGCAGCAGAACAAAACAGTGCAGTCTTAACGACGTTGTCTATGGAGCATTTTGCGCCGCAGTCCACCGAGATGAACCGCTCACAAACAGCTTGATGCACTAAAGAAAACAAACAATTAATGAATGAATAAAAAAAAACAACCCGTAAAAATCAGTGATTAAATGTACCTTTCCAATGCTAGATCGCTAGACCCACAGAAGACTCAGCTACTCACAGCCTCGTTCATATTAGGCAAACCGCAATTGTACCGGTGTTCCATCTGACCAAACACATAAGCTGTACTATGATGGAAACATAGGTTACCAGAGATCAAACCAAAACTAACAGTAATCCGTTAGCAGTAACATACCTGTGATGAGGACAGCCTGCACCCAACAGCGACGTCGCACAAATCCAGACCCTAGTCTGGCTAACACATATACATTTCCACTTTAATAGTGCATGTGTACTAGCAGCAACATTAGCCAAACAGCTATCTACATACCTCCAGCAGAGATGCGCGCGCACCCAAACAAAGGTGACAATGACACATAACCAGGTGGCCTGAACTCCGCCTTAAATATGCCAGGGATGACTGCCGATAGGCTGTCACACCCATCACTCACCACAATTAATAGGGCGGGATCTAATCCGCCCTGCCACAATCTACCCCTAGCTCTTGCAACGTCGCCCCGACGATGGACCAACTGCCACTCACCCCAAGAAATGACCTAGTGCCAGGGCCTAAAGAGGGCAGAGACAGAATTCGACACAGAGGAAACCATAGAGGCACCACCCCTCACAACTTCCGTTGTCCGAGGGAGGTGGTGTCGATTAGAATGATGACCAGCATAAGCTCGCCCCGTCCGTCGCAAGGCAATCTCACTATTCCCAGGTTGATCTACAGTTAGGGGTTCCATTACCAACTCTGGATCCAGAGGAGCCACACCAGGCTGTCCAGGGGCCACTAAAGCTGTAGGGTCAATATTCTCGGTTAACCATCGAGGAGCTTGGGCCGGTAATGACACTGAATCCCTTAGTGCCAACCCACTGGCAGCCTGTGGAGTTTCAGGTACCAAAACCCACAGATCGACCTCATCAGATGGCGATTCCTCTGATGGTACTGACTTGACCACCAAAGGGCCACCTGTAGAAACTTCAGCAGGAGAATCCCTACGTACACGGGTCTTCAACAAAGAGCAGTGGACACGTTTTACCCTACTTGAGTCATCCACTGGTGCAATTGTGTACACGGACCCACCTGCCTGTGGTGCTCTCACCACCTGATACACCACTGGGCTCCACAGGTGCTGGATCTTATGGCGCCCTCTCACGCCATAATCCCGAAGGTAAACCAATTGACCCTCCCCCAATGGTGCATCTCTGACATGCAGGTCGTGCTGCTTCTTACGACGATCTGCCGCTACCTTTAAATGCTCTTGGGCCCCTTCAAAGGCCACCAGCAACCTGGTTTGGTGCTCCAACACCCACTCATTCACGCTACCAGACCCTATCGCTTGGCTTCTACCCAAAATAAAATCAATAGGGAGCCTTGGCTCTTGGCCAAACATCAGGAAGTAAGGTGACTCACCAGTCGCTTGATGCTCTCCCTCAAGTGCTTTTCTGTTATAATACCACCCCTCATCAAGCGACTGGTGAGTCACCTTACTTCCTGATGTTTGGCCAAGAGCCAAGGCTCCCTATTGATTTTCTTTTGGGTAGAAGCCAAGCGATAGGGTCTGGTAGCGTGAATGAGTGGGTGTTGGAGCACCAAACCAGGTTGCTGGTGGCCTTTGAAGGGGCCCAAGAGCATTTAAAGGTAGCGGCAGATCGTCGTAAGAAGCAACACGACCTGCATGTCAGGTCGATTGTGCAACGAGCTGTTAAAACGTTCGCACTGCCCATTGCCGGCCGGTTGGTATGGCGTAGTGCGGGACTTCTCGACCTGATAAAGACTACAAAGCTGTTGTATTAGGGCAGACTCAAAACTGCGGCCCTGGTCAGAATGAATGCGACCAGGGACACCAAACTTGTAGAACCACTCCGCCACTAGTGTGCGAGCCACAGTCTCAGCTCGCTGGTCTCGAGTGGGGACTGCAAGGGTGTACTTTGTAAAGACAGTCATCACCAAGACACTTTCCAGTCCTGAGCGAGATGGTTCCAGCAGTGTAAAATCAATGGCCAGGATTTCATTTGGCCTGGAGGCCAATAAATGACCCATAAAGCTGCGGGCAACCGGCTGCGTATCCTTGGCGACCTGACACCTTTCGCACTCCCGATACCACTGGGCTACATCAGAGGTCAAGCGTGGCCAGTAGAAGCGCTGCCGCACCAGCTCGGTGGTCCGCTCGACCCCTTGGTGCCCATGTCCCTGGTGCATTTGTGTCAAAACTTCCTTATGCAAGACAGCCGGAAGAACTACCTGGAGAATCTCTTCACCGCCATTGGAATGAAACACACAACGATGCAAAACACCCTCTTTCTCCAGCAACCAATCCCACTGATTCAGTAGGACCCGGGCAGTCTGGGACAGCTGTCGGCGCTCCTCAGAGGTGGGGAGTGTTCCCAGCCTCCAGAACACTAAAACCTCCTTAATCACAGAATCTGCCTCCTGTAACCCTCATGTCCCCCACCAAACTAGGCAAAACGGAAACTACCGCCTGGGTAGCTTGTACACCCAGATCTACCCCTGATGCTTCCGTCATGACCTCTGGAACCTCAGTCCCTGGTAACCAACCTCTCATTATCCTATGGCTAGCAGGGTCCTGTCGGGAAAGCGCATTGGCATTCCGGTTACTCCTCCCTGACCGATACCGGATCTCAAATTAAACGCTGCCAGCTGCGCAGACCAACGCTGCTCTGTAGCCCAAAGCTTTGCAGTAGTCAGGTGGCTGAGAGGGTTATTGTCAGTGTAGACAATATACTGAGAAATTTAGGGAGTATTTGTTAGGACAGCAGTCAAGGCCCACTTGAGCGCCAAAAACTCCAACTTCATGGAGCTATAGTTGGACATATTGCGCTCAGTGGGCCTTAGACTGCGGCTAGCATACGAAATTGGCCATACTTTACCTCCTTGTTCCTGAGAAAGGACAGCTCCCAGACCACCATGGCTAGTGTCTACCTCCAGGATAAAAGGCAAGGAGAAGTCGGCATAGGCAAGTACGGGGGCGGTGGTAAACCTACTCTTCAGCTCATCAAACCCCTGCTGGCACTGCTCGGTCCAGGCACTAGAAAATCCCTGCCCTGCTCGTGTCCTAGGCTTAATAGCAGCCCATGCGGCTACCATTTTATGAAGAGGGGCTGCCAATTTCGCAAACCCCTCAACAAAACGGCGATAGTAGCTTGCAAAGCCAGCAGGCCCCTGTCAAGGAGTCCAACGATTCCTCGGACATATTGCACTCAGT
Organism: Rhinichthys klamathensis goyatoka; assembly: GCF_029890125.1. Lineage (NCBI taxonomy): Eukaryota > Metazoa > Chordata > Actinopteri > Cypriniformes > Leuciscidae > Rhinichthys > Rhinichthys klamathensis. The sequence goes on from NW_026606637.1 coordinate 989,655, forward strand.
GGGCCTTAGACTGCGGCTAGCATACGAAATTGGCCATACTTTACCTCCTTGTTCCTGAGAAAGGACAGCTCCCAGACCACCATGGCTAGTGTCTACCTCCAGGATAAAAGGCAAGGAGAAGTCGGCATAGGCAAGTACGGGGGCGGTGGTAAACCTACTCTTCAGCTCATCAAACCTCTGCTGGCACTGCTCGGTCCAGGCACTAGAAAAACCCTGCCCTGCTCGTGTCCTAGGCTTAATAGCAGCCCATGCGGCTACCATTTTATGAAGAGGGGCTGCCAATTTCTCAAACCCCTCAACAAAACGGCGATAGTAGCTTGCAAAGCCAGCAGGCCCCTGTCAAGGAGTCCAACGATTCCTCGATGCGTGGCAGACCCTTTCGGGTCTTTGAATTTAGCTGATGGTAGTCGACACACATACGTAGACCACCGTCTTTCTTTTTAACAAGGACAATTGGTGAAGCGTACGGGCTACAACTCTCCCTTATAACTTCCGCCTCCAACAGCTGATTAATGTGGGACTTCACCACCTCATATTCCGACGGAGGTTGCCGGACAGGAACGGTGTCTAGCAGGGGAATGTCGTGAGAAATCAACCCTGTACATCCTAAGTCACCCTCATGAGTAGAAAACACAGACTGAAACCTATAAAGCAGATCCTTTGCCTGGCCCTGTTCTACCTCCGATAAAACAGACAGATCAAGTGCTTCAATTTGTTCCTGAACAAGAGGGATCACTTCAGGGGCTTTGGAACCCACTGTGGCCGCTACAGACCTGACCTCACTAATCCCCGATGGCAAGCTAACCACCCAAACATTATTTAGTGTACCAAGGACAGTGTTAGCATAGAGCAACACGTCAATGGTTCCCACATTTACCACAGGTAGTTAAACAGTACCTCGTGCAACCTGCACTAATGCCGGAGAAGCCAACAGACCAGCCGGTAACCCAGACTCTGGAGGTTCAAAAAGAACAGTGCTATTGGCATATTGCTCGGAACAAGTAGCTGCCACAAACTTCATCATGACACCTGGGATGTGACATGGTTTCCGTCCTCGCACTCTAACCCTCCCTGAACTCACCTCAGGAGACTGAGTATCGACTAAACGACAATGTTGCAGCGCCTGTAGAACAGAATTTGGAACCTCTATGGTCGAAGGTAAATCAAAGAGGGCCGGGCCATGTAGTCCAAAAAGCTCCTGGTAGCATCGGCCAAGAACATTCATTCCCAGCACACCTGAGTGCACAAGCCACCAGGAGGATCCCGTACAACAAGCACGCCACACTCTGAAATCAACTGACCACATAGTTCGACGTCCAATTCCATATAACCGATATAGGGAATTGAAAGACCATTAGCAGCTCGAAGCTGTAGCCACTGGCACGATTTAAGTCGATCCTGACCCCATGGTTCGAAATTTTTCTGGAAACAACTCTCTGTGATCGTAGTTACCATGGAGCCAGTATCCACCAAACAGGGCACTCGAACTCCACCAATCAATACAACAAGGTGTGGGCAAGATGACATTAAATTCGCCAATTTGAAACTTTTGAGCCAGTTACTTCCCCATCCGTGCTATGGCCCTGAATCACGGTGGGGACTAGTTGACTCCGCAACTGGGGGGGTCTGCAAACAAGCAAAACTTTGTGTGAGTTTAGTTAACTGTTCTTGTTGGCATTTAAGCATATCCCTCAACTCAGCCAACTCAGAATTCCCAGGTGAACTGCTCTTGTTGGTGAACTGCCCCCATTTACCGGCTCCACGCCGATAAATGGGTTCCCTTGCACCCCATATTGAATCCCATAAGCAGAAGGAACAGAATGACTTCGGGCCCTTGTGCTTCCTGGCATACCCTCCCTCTCCCATCTGAGGGCTTCGCTACGAATCTCCAACAAGGTTAATGCAGGTTGACGACGTATCAACTGTTTTAATTCGCGACGGAGGGCGCTATCAAAAACGTGTTCAACAAATTGGTCTCGGAGTAAAATATGTGAATTTGGCATACCGTGAGGGGATCGTTGTTTCACTTGGTCAAGTAGACCCATCAGGACAAGGGAGAACTCCAACAAGCTCCTGTTGCTTAATCGAGAAAAAGGCCTCCTGCAACGAAACATGACTGTGAGCAACCATACAATTCCCGTAAAGCTGAAATAATTCTGTCTGGGTCTTTACGCTCTACCTCTGGGCGGTACTTAACCCTCTGGGGACCAAAAACGCACCCGTGCGTTTTGGCAGATTTTTTTTCACATAGCAGAAAAATAGACTTAAACTACTCCATCATTTCTGCTCATACAGAGTTAAGACATATTAAAAAATAAACTGTGAAATGTCGACTTTTTTATGTGCCCACCTACAATCGAAATAAAATATTGTGCTTTTGTAAAATAAAGAAAATAAACAGGGTGTGCGTTCTGCTTCTCCGTGTCCGTGAACTTTTTTTCTGGAGCACGTCTCTAAACTTAAAAAAACTCAGCTAATACTATTCACCCAGACATGAGCAATATATGTTTATGATCATTTAAGTTTGTACTTTTAAATTATCTAATTTAAAACTAAAATAAATATTCTCCGTTTATGTAATCTATATAAAAAGAGAGAGGTGTCTGCCTTTCTCATTATCGTTCTCGCATCTCATTATTCCGCTAATGTGACATGCCCACGGAGACCGCGCGCTATTTAAACGCTAATGATCTGAAGCAACACATTGAGACGTGTAAACGCCCACATATCAACTCTGTAAACACACTATATTTAGTCAGATCAATGTACTGTCGTCTTGCGCGGCTGTGAGGAATAATCCTGGGACATTTACCTACCTCAGAACAAGTGCTGGTTTATTTTCACTTCGAGGAGCGAGCTGAACTATAAGTGTTTTATTCTTGTGCTTTGTTCTAATCGCGATATAATAACGTTAGGGTCTGTAAACGCAAAAATAGCCTACTGTTTAAATTTGAATCATGTTTCTGTGTGTGTGTGTGTGTGTCTAGTTTTGAATGGATTATAAAGTTTTAACTCTAAAATAGACATCAAATAAGCTTTTGTTAGCAGTTTCTGCTCATATGTTAAATATATAGTATGTTTTGTCAATAAACTAATCAACTAAGATGTTATAGGCTAGTGTTTGTTCCCATGCAATCTATATCAAAATAATGAATCCTTAACTTTGAAATATGTATGATAAATGTATATGTCCTACTAAGACAGTTATGGAAAAAGACAATTTTCTTTTCAAGATGTTTCCAACTCTAACTTTGAACCAATTCTGTAGAATGGCCCATTTAACCTATTTGAACAGGATTTGTTTCCAGGTATGACTAAAAATGTGCTTTTGACTTTCATTTATATTTTGATTTTATATATATATATATATATATATATATTAGGGGTGTAACGGTACACAAAAATCACGGTTCGGTACGTACCTCGGTTTTAAAGTCACGGTTCGGTACGTTTTCGATACAGCAAAAAGAAAGAAATGCCAGAGAATTTCCTATTTGTTAAAAGAAAAAATATTTTTTAAATAAGTGTGAGTTTTCCTACATCTTGAAACTTTCAGGTCTATAAATGGGTGTCATCTTTGAAGGATGAACAAATAATGTTTTGGTCATCACATTAAAAATAACATTTAAATATATCAAGAGTTCAGATGCAAAAGCCATTTGAAATTTTCTTCTAGAATGATCATTTTTATCAAGCTTGTATATTTAAGTTCAGTAATTTCACTTAAATGGCAATGAAGATTACCTATTAATTGTCATTTGAGTGAAATTACTGAACTTAAATATACAAGCTTCATAAAAATGATCATTCTAGAAAAAAATTTAAAATGGCATTTAGAGGCTTTTGCATCTGAACTCTTCATATATTTATTTATATAATATTTGAGTTTTGAAGTGCTGGAAAAAGATGTGTGAAGTACTTGAAAGCATTTCACTATTCCAGCCAAACTGGTTACAGTTAGTGTTACTATATTAAATCCGTGGTGAATGTTGCTGGTCTGTGGACGTAAAGTATTACTAGTTCATTCACGGCACAATGTTTCTCCTGGTGTCCACGTCAGCGTTGTTTGATCTAATAGAGATCTACGGTTAATAACGGAGAAATGTGAATGAATCTCACTAGATCTCGCAGCGATATTATTACTCCTGTGGCGAATTCAAATGTTTTCTTCACTGGATCTCTTAGCGCTGTGTAGTTATAGTGTCGCTTGATCGAGATCGGCTCGCGCTGCACAGATGTTGCTGGTCCGAACTTAAACGGTCCGTGAAGCACAATAATGAGAAGCGCAGTTTCGTTCCGCTTTCATTACGCTTGCCATTTGATGTTGCGCAACGTTGTGGTGGTCGCGCCAGCGCGAATTTTGTCAGCAGGAAAAAATGGTCCAAGGAATCGTTCGGTTTGTATGCGCACCGAACCGGAAGCCTCGAACCGAAACGGTTCAATACGAATACATGTACCGTTACACCCCTAATATATATATATATATATGTAGTATATGTATGTATGTATGTGTGTGTGTGTGTGTGTGTGTGTGTGTGTGTGTGTGTGTATATTGTCCTTGCATTCTTTCTTGTGTGACACACCTGAATGAAAGACTCATTAATATGCGGGTCGTCTTTGTCTTCTCAACCACCTAATTATTCACAATGGGGTTGGGCCGTTCACGCCCATTCGCATATTGCCTTGGATAACAAAAAAATGTTTTTCACAATTTAAAAGAATCTATTGTGTTATGTGAATCATTTATTTAGTATGTGTTTTGTGGTCTTATTTCAGCAACTTTCATTTTTATTTTTTTCAATAACCACGCATAAACATTCTCTTAAAAATACAAACATGTACATACATGTTGCTCACATATTATGGTAGCCCCATTTGTGCTATATAGAGTGAATTTACACCTTTGCCATTAACATGTTTACAAATAACTGAAAAAAGCACAAATGTCAGTGCATGTCAAAACATCCCAAGGGCCCCAAAAAAACATTGGTCCCCAGAGGGTTAATCTCTTCCCTTGCCTCCCCTTCCAAGTGATCAAACAAATAAAACGCCTTATCAGTATCAGAAAGGTGACGAACGCGCATACAAGCCTGGGCCTCCTCAACCCACTCCTCAATGCCAACGCCAACCCTGCCATTGAATTTTGGGCACTTCCTATCTCGTGGTACAAAAACAAATCGGTCTGGTCGGGTGACCTCAACATTAGCATTACTGGGTTGCGAAGGAACAGAAGGCCCAGGTACAGAAGGGGGTACATCCACAGGACCTGGGGGTACAGGAATCCACTCCTTACGCAACCTCTCATTGTCTGCTCTAAGCAGATCAATCATTCCCCTCAATTCTTGTAATTCTTCTTCCATACTTCAACTACAGAGGTACTTACCAATGAAAGAAGAATCAGCCCACAATAAGGGCTAGAATTAATACACTAGACGTGCACTGCTGTTCTGCTGCCACTCCTCAGAAAAGTCAATCCTAGAATACACAATTCTCGTCACATAACTCTCGAAGCTCGGGAGTCGCTGTTGCATAAACAGCCAAAGCAGATAGGGGATGTGGAGGTCTTTTTAAACATGCTTCCAAGTCAAATTTTCCTTCTCCATCCAAACAACTTAAACAACATGCTGAATTTCGTACTTCACAACGGCGATATATTTGATTACATTTACTCTAAGCAATTGAACCCAGTGTTGCGGATCCTATTCTTCTTTCTATACAGAACAATGAGTTGGGAATGGGACCTACAGTTGCCACTTTAGCATGTACTTGTACTGCAACTGTCAATACCTTGCCATCAGGACAAGTCCAATTCACCGTTGAATTGAGGTGAAATCGCTCCAATGTTACTAAGATATAAAAGGACAGAACAGCTCTTCGTCTGTCGTTGGTGATTGAACACTTACATGAGGTCCAGAAGCACTTTGCGGCATTTTTGTGCAAACATAACAGTCACCCTTTTTTCCTGTATTCTTAGCGGTGAAGTTGGCTAACCTTCACCACATATTGGAAGCAATCGCATGTGGTTCATCTTCATGGGTCAGCCAAGTTTCATTACCACTGCTAATAAGCGCTTGTGGATAAATGAGCATGCTTGTCAGCACGATCAGGTGTAATAGCAACTTTGCTGACATGGCTTAATGGATTCAATGATAATTATTGCTTATCTCAATCAGCAATCTCGTTCTTCGTCTACTTCTCTTCCTCGTTCTCCTTTCGATCAGTGTATGATGTCCACTTCCGCATAGGCTTATGCGTTCCCCTGGGATGGAGCTGCCTTCACTCTGCTAGCATGGACCCACTGCGGCTGGAGGTCAGTCAGAACACCGGTCCTCGTCACAGCGATCACCGTGGCAGGCCCCAGATAGTTGGTTCCTCAAGTCTCGTGGGCTTCAGACACTTTATCAGCACCTGTTGTCCTGGAACGAAAGGATGAGTTGGCTTTTCTGAGGGAAGAGGGAGAGACAGAGAAACATCACCATTTAACGTTCTAATAAGGGAATCCACGTAATCCGCGATGATCACCTCCGTGTCACCTGTGGAAAGATTACCAGCACAACCTCTAACCCAAGGGGTTGGGAAAGGTCTACCCATAAGAATTTCAAATGGAGACATTTTTGTGGTTGCTGATGGGGACATTCTCATTTCTGTCAATACGGCAGGCAACAAATCAACCCAATTTCTGCCCGTATCTAGACATGCCTTATTCAGACGTTCTTTTATCGTTTTGTTCAAACGTTCCACATTCGCCGAAGATTGCGGATGATAGGGAATATGGAAGTGCCAATTAATATTAAGCTTTGGCTAATAATTGTGTGATTTTGAAAGCAAACGGAGTTCCATTGTCGCTTGCTATAACGGTCGGAATACCAAAACGCGGTATAATTTCTTTTGCAAGAACCTTTACAACTGTCTGAGCATTTTCTTAACCACACGGAAAAGCCTCAGGCCACTTAGAAAATCGATCAACAATCACGAGCAAATATTTGTGATTTCCACATGGAGGCATGTGTGTAAAGTCGATCTGTAAATATTGGAAAGGAAGCTCAGGATGCGGTAAAGAGATATGGGTGGTTGCCTTGTGCCTATTGTGCACACACCAGGCAAGCATCCAATATCAACAAAGTATTCCTTCGAACATTTGCTATGCAGTATGATTGATTCAAAGTTTGTATCACTTTCTCTTTTGACACGTGTGGTACACCATGGTAATGCCTGCACAGCATTACAACAGTGGATGCTGGTAACGCGATTCTACCCTGTTTGTCTCTTAAGATACCAGCTTGATCTGGTTTTACTTCATTGGCAGCCCAATGAGTCAAGTCAGCTTGCGTAGGGTTAGCTTGCAGTACTTTAATGTCCAAATCATTAATCAGCGACGAATTCATCATAGGCACTTCGGTGCTCATTTCGTTTACATGTGGACTAAGTATTACTTCTTTTGCTGCCCATTTGGCTACTTCGTCTGCAAGTCTGTTTCCTCTAACCTCATCCGATTCACCTGTTTTATGACCAGCTACTTTAATAACAGCAAGTTTTGATGGTTGCTGCGCTGCACTAATGAGCTCGGCCACAAGGTTATGGTGGGAAATTGGTTTTCCGTCGGAGGTTTTGAAATTTCTTTCCTCCCACAATTTAGCAAAGTCATGGACTACGCCGTACGCATATTTGGAGTCAGTGTATATATTGATGCACTGACCTTTTGCCAATTGACAAGCTCTCGTTAACGCAATTAATTCTGCAACTTGTGCTGATTTTTATGGCAACGAATATGCTTCAATTACACGATCAGGTAATTCGACAATAGCGTAACCACACAAGTATAAATTGTCGTTGGGCTTGTAACAGGATCCGTCTATATACCAATGCTTTCCCTCCTCCAGGACAGATGTAGACACATCTGGCAAGCAGGCAGTCGATGTCTGGATCCTGGTCAGGCAGTCGTGGTCGTCACTCTCAAATTCACCTTGCGTCAGCAACCTATGTAAATGTACAGTAGGGCCATGAATAACAGAAGTTACTTTCAACGTTAAATTAGCAGTAGCTAACAATATAGCCTCATAGCCTGAACGGCGTTGGGCAGTCATGTGTTGAGTAGAAATCTTATGCATAATGGCTCCCACCTGATGAGAAGTGTGTACTATGAGTGGATGTGATAAAACAACCCTTTCAGCATCCTGTACCATGATTGCTGTAGCAGCCACCGCAAGCAAACAGGCAGGGAGTCCCCTAGCCACAGAATCAAGGGTTTTAGATAAATAAGCTACTGGACGAAAAGTTCCCCCATGTTCTTGGGCCAGGATCGCGGCGGCTCTTCCCCCACCTTCGTGCACGTAGAGATGGAATTCTTGGGTGTAACAGGGTAGGCCGAGGGCAGGCGGCCTCAAGAGAGAGGATTTCAAATGTCTGAATGCTTGATTCATTTCAGCTGTCCATGAAATGTCCTCTTTATCATCCAGCGTAGCTTCTCGCAGGATTTTGTCATACATGGAGCAATTAGGCACCCATAAGCGACAGTAATTGACCAGTCCCAGGAAGCTTTGCATTTGCTTCCGTGTATATGGATGCTTAAATGTAGCGATGGCTTTAACCCTGTCCGCAGACAGACGAACTTTGCCTTGTGACAGTTCATGTCCGAGGTAATTGACTTTCCTCTGCACCCACTGGAGTTTCTCTTTAGATGCCTTGAAACCAGCCTCAGCTAAAATGTTGCAGACAATTGTGGTGGCAGCAGCACACATGTCCTCAGAGGCACCAGTGACCAGAATGTTATCAGCATATTGGAGCAAGCAGGTGTCTGGAGGTAGTTTGACATCTTTCAGCGTTGCGTGCATTACAGCGGAGAAAACAGCCGGAGAATCTCTGAACCCTTGTGGGAGTCGTGTCCACATGTATGGACAATTCTGAAAACAAAATGCGAAAAGTGGCTGAGTTTCATGATCAACAGGAATACTGAAAAAGGCGGAGCTTAAATCAATGAGAGAAAAGAATGCATGTTCTGAAGGAACAGAATTAATTATAGTTTGTACATTTGGTACAATAGGAGCAAGTGGTTTTATCAAATCATTAATTTTTCTCAGGTCTTGAGTTAAACGCCAAGAACCATTTGCTTTCCTAATTGGATTGATTGGTGTGTTATAAGGTGAATGAGTGCGAACCAGAATGCCTTGAGCCAACAATTGATCAATGAGGGGTCGAATTCCCTCCTCTTTTCCCTTTGAAAGCGGTGTTGTTTTTGAAATACAGGCGTATTCGTTGTCAAATTGGCCACATAAGGCTGGACATCAATGAGTCCCACTTCATCCTTATGGGCCGCCCACAACTTGGGGTTGACCTTAGCAACTTCCTGTTCGAGCTCAGTTGCAGGCACATCCTCGAAGAGAGCACTTCCTGTGTCAGTCGTGATGGAATAAACAGCAGGAAACAGAAGTTTCAGAGAGTCAGAGTCAAAATCAAGTTTAACACCCAATTTGTGCATCAAATCTCTACCTAATAGGCAGAATGGAGAATTTGGTATTATTGCTAAATCATGCATTTTGAACAACGATGGTCCATCCTGAGAGGTAACCGGTAAAGGTGGTGTCATATGACAAGTCACGGGAATATTATCTATTTCCACAGAGCTAATTGTCGCCTGAGTACACGATTGACGATAAGGAGGAGACCGAAGCGCCACCGTCGAGCATAAAGACATATGGTTTATGATCAACATTCAATAAATGGCAAAACATGTGATTTATTTGCATAACTTATCGAAATCAGTGAAAACTCAGACGATGAGATCGGGCATCTTCAGGATCTTTTCCATGCAGTTGGATACGCTCTGCTTGGCGTGGAAGAGCGCAAGGGGGGGGGGGGCTTGTGGCCCGTAGCCAGCAGACCACCAGAATATCTGGTTCCCATTAGGCTGCTGCAGCTCGGCTCCCTTTCTGCAAAACTTTGCAATATGCCCAGAACGACCGCAATGGTGACACTTGACAGGCTTCTTTGTGTAAACGAACGGACGGTTCGGAACCGCAGCATTAACTTGTAGCAAGAATCAAAAGCTCCGGCAGAGGAAAGCTCACGTAGACGTTTGCCAAGGTCATCAATCGACATCGTTAAAAAAATTATTCGTCGTGATTCGAATTAATTGTGCAATCTCGTTATTCATGTTATTCAGAAACGTGTTCACAAACAACAGACAATTGTCATCATCAACAGGGATAGCAGATTCTTCAATCCAAGCACGTTTGAATCTGTTAAAAAAAGCTACTGGACTCTCGCCAGCTTTTTGTTTCGTATTAGCTGCATGCGAGATGTCCTGTCTAGCAGATGACAACTTCAGCAAAAATGCAGTTAATTGTTTGAAAAAAACCTTAAGTTTACTCGAATTGGCCCATGTCCAACCTTCACCCTCATCATCATCTCTAATTCTCAATCCCCGAAAAGGTTTGGAAAGATCAATTGGTTCTGAGTCTTTTTCCACAAGACAACGCATCGGTGGTATGTCGTTAACCGGATCCAAAAGATCAACCTCTTCAATTAATTCTTCCTCAGTAATTTCAGCAGGAAGGGTCTTGGTCAATATAAAGCGATAGTCATGGCCATTCAATTGACTGTAGGCAGTTAAACGCTTCAAAACTGAAACATAATGATGCAGAGTTTTAGCCGGATCTGGCAGTTCTTTACAAATAGCCATCACCTCAGTGAGATTTAACGGATGAACTTTATATCCGTCCGAAGTTTCAACAAAGGGAAACGCAGTAGCTGTATTTAGATCTGGGTATAATCTATTTTTTACAGTTTCAACGGGAGCTTTAATGCTCTCATATCTGGGAGGGAGGGGTTGGAGCGTCTGTGTCTCCTTCAGCAGCAGAGACTTTTTATCTCTCTCGGCTGGAGAAGACAGAACGGCAGAAACTCCACTCTCCCTCACAGCTATTTCAGCTTTTGGAACAATATTTTTGTCTGTTTTCTTAACTCTTTCTGGACCCTGATTCCAGTACTTTTTCATCATTTCCCACGTTTTAAAGGACTTCTCCATGTAGGATTTGTCCCAATTTGGGTCGCCCCAATTTCCAAAAATCATATCTTTGGCACTTTGCATGTCAGCTTCCTTAAACGAGCCTTCACGCGGGAACGGATCTAATTGTACTTTATCCATCAACCATCCAGCTAGGTTCGAAAGATATGGTTCTGTAAAAAAGGCTTGATCATTCCGAATCATAAAATCTTTTGGAGTTTCGTCAATTAACGGAGGACTTATTTTATTGCCCATTGTGAGCCACACAAATATGTCTCCTCTAAGTCAAAATAAACAAATTTCAAAATAGTCAAATGGAAAACAAAGGCAGTTTCGATTGTTAGTACATATAGGAAACAAAGAGATGAAAAGGATACAAAAGGGAAAAAATCTAAATAAACTATGTATAATTCATTCACAAATCCAAAAGAACGAACGGAGTTCTGTGAAATATCTTGCGAGGATATGTCCTAAAAAACGGAGAAAGTGATCAATTTCCTCTCGTTCATCCCGCATTTATCAAAAACACGAGGTAAAACCTAAACATCAAAAGAGGGAGCTCAATTCTCTTTTGTGCTCTTCCCACATTTATTATTAAAAACACGAGGAACGTCATCCCGCAACGATATGAGAAATCAAATATAACAAAAAAAAAAAGAGAGGGAGATCAGTTCTCCTTTTTCTGTTCTTCCCGCGTTAATTCAAACCCGAGTATAACCATTCTCCCGATCGATTACGAGGATTTTACCAAATATGGTAAAACGCACGGCACTAAAATTACAACTATAAATTCTCAGCAAACAGTAAGAATTAACTCTCTCCTTTTTTTTTTTTAAAAAGAAAAAAATTAAATTCTTACCGTTTGGAGAAATCCCGAACGACCCCCAACTGTTAGAAATAAAGTCTTCCAACACGAAGTGCCTTTTCTCTCTGTCCTTTTTATTGAGCGTGAATGAATAAAACACAAAGACCAGCGCTGAGGAGATCAAGAGTTCTCTCAGCCCAGTATACGTGGAGTATGAATATATAGTCAACATTTAAGAGGAGTATCACCCCTCTAACCAATAGAACCATACATTACATCAGATGATATCAGATATACATTACATAAGATTTTATATAGCCATAATTGGTAAATATCCGGTCAGATCTCCGCTCTCTCCTGGAGATCTGAGAAGGCCCATCAATGTATAACATCTAGACAAAAGAAGAGAAAGGAGGAGGGAGAAGACTCCATCCTCCAGATGTTTGACTTACATACATGCAAAGGAATTCAAGTAGGGTTCTTGCTTCTGGACATTAGCTGAGACAAAGAAATTACATTTCTAACACGCACTAAAGAAAACAAACAATTAATGTATGAATTTAAAAAAACCAACCTGCAAAAATCAGTGATTAAATTTACCTTTCCAATGATAGATCGCTAGACCCACAGAAGACTCCGCTACTCACAGCCTCGTTCATAATAGGCAAACCGCAGGAGTGGTAAAAGTACTCAAAAGTTATACTCGAGTAAAAGTATATATACCTAAATAAAAAATTACTCCAGTAAAAGTAGCAAGTCCTCCATTCAAACATCACTTGAGTAAAAGTACAAAAGTATCCGATTTAAAACGTACTTAAGTACCGAAAGTAAAAAGTAAATATTCAAATTAACTGTAAATATCAATAGGCAGATCAATAGTTTTGGTAGTGATATGCAATGTTTTATTTGAACAGATGATACGATTAGATACTGCAATTAACAATTTGTTAGCTAGCTGTTTACAAGGCACATTTTAATATGAAATCACCTGGCTAACAATAGTAACATTAAAGTAACACCAGGTTACTTTTGCTCTCGGGGTGGGGTCCCCCTACAGTTAGGAAACAGTATTGTCCTCTAGACCTCTACTACTGTCGTAAACTCTGTCATCCTACATGCACGTGCAATTGTTGACAACCACGATAGCCCTGAACACTGTAGGAGGAGGTCACATGCAGGTGTTCTGCTTGCGTCTTGTCTGAAATGTCTTCATCCCAGGTACAGTGGCATATATTTCAGCATGTCATATGAATATAATTTCATGGGTTTTATTTTTTTCTAACGACAAATGATCGCGATGATCACGTTTACAAGCCAGCGTCATTATAGTAGCCTAGTCTATTGGTTACCGTTTTACTGGATCTATATGATACTTCAATGCAATGTTTGAGTGGTAGATAATAACCATATATCGTCAATATTATAATATCAAGCTACCATAAATGAATCTGCAAATTTTACAAATCGATTTGCATTATAGCTTGAGGCAAGACAAATAAACAAATATCACTGACATGTTAGGTATCCTAAAATATGATTTTGTACATCTTATATATTTACTTGCAAGAATGTAGCCCCTACCAAACTTGTACAAGCCGTTTAGACATAGGCTTTCATTTGACTTTTTGTTTTGTTTTTTGCCAAGTCTGCATCGGTCGGGCACCCCTCCTCCTCCTTCAGCTCACGCCAGCGAGAAAATGCTGGCCCAATTCTGTTCTGCCTTTAACGCGATCACTTTCTCTTTTTCTCTTTTTGCTTTGCTCCGATAAAACCTTTGCTTTCTTGTTTTTCTGTGCTGCTTCGGCCATGACTATAACATTTGGCTCGCACGTCCGATTTTAAGGAAGTGGGGGTGGTGGTGGAAGTGACGTATATGCCGTAAAGCAGTCGAATTTTGTAGTTCTCTTTGTTCGCCGGTTACTACCCGAAACCCGAAGTTTAAAAGTACGATTAAAAACGCTACAGACCCCGTCAGGCTATGGCAGACGTGTCATTCAACCTATTGTAAGTCGATGTACCATCACAAGAGACTTGGAAATATATTATGAAGGTTGAAAAGTTACCTGGTGTTACTTTAAAGCAACACTAAAGAACTTTTCCTCTGCGGTCCCCCTACAGGTTAGAAGCGGCATTATCCGTTACCGCTGTCATAAATAATTTAGCCTACCGCAGTCTACTGTCGCACGCATGCTCGCTGTTTATCCACTGTTTATCCAGCACCGGCTTTAGAGTGAACGTTGTCCAATTGTAACGCTTGCCGTAATGCAAGTCAAATTTGTAGTTTTCTTATGTCTCATTCGAACTACAGAAACGCGACCCGATCTGGCAAACTTACATAGTGTCTTCTAGCAGATATAGGACCACAAAGCGAAGGCAGAAGTGCCCTTCAGCCTGTTACGACTTGATGAACCGCTGAAACGATTTTGGAAACATTATTTTAAGGTAAAAAATCTTCTTTAGTGTTGCTTTAACGTCAACTCACCTCAATATGTTTTCTCAGATTTGAGGGTGAAGTTTTGAATGCTGAAATTTAATTCACCCGTGGCAGGCAAAGAAGACATTTCAGCCGATATTAATCTCCCTTGACTTCAGTGAATTCGAACATATCATTGATATATGGCCATGAGTGATCCCTGTCGGAAATCTTGGGATCATTGCTGGCAGCGAGAGCTGCACCTTCACCGGTTTCTGCAGTCAATGGCGAACTGACTGCTATGTGAGCGTATGCTAGCAAAGAGCTTGCGCGTTCTTTTTTTCAAAAGAAAAACAAGTTTTTCATTGGTTTGGAAAGCCAGTGTAATAAATACTTGGAGCGGTCATGGGGAAATGTATTGGAGTAAAAAGTAAACTTTGTCTTTAAAATTGTAGTGGAGTAAAAGTGAAAGTAGATGCAAATAAAACATACTCAAGTAAAGTACAGATCCCCGAAAAAAATACTTAAGTAAAGTAACAAAGTATTTTTACTTCATTACTTACCACCACTGGCAAACCGCAATTGTACCGGTGTTCCATCTGACCAAACACATAAACTGTACTATGATGGAAACATAGGTTACCGGAGATCAAACCAAAACTAACATTAAGCCGTTAACAGTAACATACCTGTGATGAGGACAGCCTGCACCCAACAGCGACGTTGCACAAATCCGGACCCTAGTCTGGCTAACACATATACATTTCCACTTTAATAGTGCATGTGTACAAGCAGCAACATTAGCCAAACAGCTACACCTCCAGCAGAGATGCGCGCGCACCCAAACAAAGGTGACAATGACAATGATACATAACCAGGTGGCCTGAACTCCGCCTTAAATATGCCAGGGATGGCTGCCGATAGGCTGTCACACCCATCACTCACCACAATTAATAGGGCGGGATCTAATCCGCCCTGCCACATAATGTTAACAAATGAAAGCTTCTTGTAAATGTTACCACTGTTTTAAAAAGTATTTCACTAACTTCTTTATTTGTTTGTCACACCACATTAATATTCAACAATATTATTTATCTACCTGCATTGACACCACATGAGAACTAAACTGAGCTGGACGATGACAGCACTGTTTTCTCCAGAGCGGCTATATATATAAATGAACTAAATACATAACTTTTTATAACAAAAATAAACCATCACTGAACTTAAGCTGTACTATGACGGTATTTTCTTCTAGATCTGCTGTACAACTGAAACAAACTTTGTTGCATTATTTTATCACTGTCAAGCTGCTTTGAAACAATCAGTATTGTAAAAAGCACTATATAAATAAAGGTGACTTGACCACATGATCATTTAAATGAAAGGTGCTTGAAAAACATAAGACATGAAAATACTTGCCAACCAATTGTAGAACCTAAGACAAAAACTTCCCTAATTCAGATGAATTTTAACCTTTTTTATCTTAAAGCGGGCGTTTGTTAGAATTTGCATGTATTAATCACATGTTTTATTGCCAATATGTGAACAGCTTGTAACGAAAGACAAAAACAAAAACGAGACCTTCCACGACTTCCTAGGATGTCTATGGAAGCATGTTGACTGATTTTTATGTGAAGGACTCAAATATCAAAAGGATGTGACGTTTACGCGCACTCCCGGGAGCCTCTCTTCCGTTATATGACACATGAAACGAAAGCTTGTACAGAGATGCGCGCGCACCCAAACAAAGGTGACAATGACAAATATAGCTGCGAGCAGCAATTGCGGGCCCAAGCCGGTGGCACCGCAACCCCGGTGCCTTTAGTTACCTTTAGTGTGGCGGTGCCGCCGGCTTTGGCCCTTCATCGCTGCTCGCAGCTATATTTATATATATATATACGTATATATATATATATATATATAAAAGAAGCCGGTGGCACCGCCACCCTGGTGCCTTTAGGGTTATTGTGCACGACGTGCAGAAACATAACCCCGCTTTGACTGTCGAAAAGAAGTGTGCTGTAGAGCTTGCATCAGTGTGGGCTCTGCAAAAGTGCGCATCGAGGGCACATTTCAACCACAAAGTATGCGTGAGCAACCTTCTGAATCCTAAAATGAAAAATGAGACACCCTACGGTCTCATGGATTTAACGGACATATGAAATAAGTACACAAGAGACATAGGCACAGAGAGAGAGAGAGAGAGAGAGAGAGAGAGAGAGAGAGAGAGAGAGAGAGAGAGAGAGAGAGAGAGAGAGAGAGAGAGAGAAAATGACCACATTCAAACCAAAATATCTGACTTTTTGACACAGTCACACACTCTCTCTCACACACACACACACACACACAAGTCAAGACACTTACATTTTAGATGCAATATTGACTTTTTTTCTGTTTCAGCAGCGAAAATAGTCAAACAAAGATCACAGCAGAACCATCGCGCATCTCACAGCAACATGTTTTCTCATTACTGAATGATTCAGCATTTTGAAGAATCGGTTGACTCAAAGATTCAATGACCAATCCATAAACATCTGTCTCATTCATGAATGATTCAGTCGTTCGAACGAAACGAATGAATCAATGACTCACTCATTAAGACGGTCGCCTGGCGACACCTAATGACGGTTTAGTGTTATGTTTAAAAGTATCATTCTTTCCAACGATTGTTAATTGACTCATATTTAAAACAATCTCATAACATTATTTAATGCATTGTTATTTTTCAGTGTAAACGATTTAATTTGATCAGCCCTACATAGGGTAACAGCCATATAGTGCCTTATTATTCTAAATAATTTAATTTATTGATCAAATTTACAAATTAAAAATGAAAGATGGAGCATACATTTAATAAGACTAGACTAGGGGTGCCCTGCAGATATTACAATAGGCAGATTTAAATATACCATTGTCCCCCACCGTCAATTTGGTGTGTGTGTGTGTGTGTGTGTGTGTTTAATAAAATCATTTAGTCACTACAATTAAAACCTGAACGTGTCGTGTTTGCTTACTAAATTGTGAGCTGAACGAAAGTTGCAGGCAGCAAAGATCAGCAACCGGAGTCAAATTTCATTAATCACAAGAGTGAAGAGCTGACTGAAAAGATGATGACGGAATATTTTGTGTAAAAGCGTACTAGTTCCTGCTACTGTTATGTTAAAAAACATGAATGTTTGCACTCATCCATAAACATTATTAGATCCATCAGCTTGACAGCAAGTCCCATCATTCAGCTCATCACTGCGTCATCGACCAACGCCTTTGTTATTGGAAACTGCGCCCTCTTCTGGCGAAAAATTCTTACATATTGTGCCTTTAAAGTTGTTTGGCCCGATGAGATCTATATGTGTACCGAGTTTCATATTATTACATGCAAGTGTGTTTGATTTATGGACCAAATTTTCAGACCAAGTTTATGGACCAAGTTAATTTAATTAATAAACTAATTATATAAAACTATTGTCAATGCACTACAATTAAACTGGTTATATGCCTTTACTTTATTAAAAAAAACGTATTTAAAAAATACAAGGCTTAAGACATTTATTTTCTTTTTTAATGCAGGCCAAACCACACTTATGTGGTTAATCTAGCCCCCTTCCCCCTCCCCACAATCACAGACAGACAGGCACAGAGACGTAGGCTCAGAGAGAAATGACCATATTCAAACCAAAATATCTGACTTCCTGTTGGTCGTTGCTAATGACTGTAAATTAGAAAGTTGTCTGGCTTGAGGAGAACTATATAAATACCGATTTTTTTTAACTGTAGATGAAACTAACCCCCCCACTTTTGTCAAAAGGTGGCGCTACTGAGTCCCTGCACCACTTTGCACATGTCTACCTGCTAATAAATGTGATCTGTCTGTCGAGTTTCATGCAATTTCAAGCAATTTCAGGCATGCTAAGAGTCTCAAAAGCATCCAAAAAGAATATTAAAGTTTGATGCGTTGCCATGGCAGCAGTATCTAAGATATCAATAATCCTTTCACAGGTCTACATCTGGCGTGTGTCTACATTATACACATAAAGTTTGAAGCAAATCGGGTAAAAATAAGAGGGTGATTTAAAAGCATTTTGAAAGTGACACACTTCCTGCTGCCAGTTGGTGGTGCTATAACTTTGACTCACAATAGTCACATCCATGTGATCGGCCTCTTACAACGAACACACTGCTGAAGTTTCATCAAGATCAGTTAATGTATGCAGAAGTTATAACACACTTCCTGTTTCACGTTTCTCGCCATAATTTCGTTTCCTCGCCACGGCCAAACCGTTTGAGATATCAAAAATCCCCTGGCAATTTTTCATCCTCAATGTCTTGACTTCACGCTGTCCGAGTTTTGTGCCGTGTGTTTGAATTCTCTAGGAGGAGTATTTCGAATTCCTGAGCATGGGTTTTCCAAACAACCCTAAATAGCCGACTTCCTGTTGGGCTGGGGTAAAAAGTAAGAGCATGAAGGATATATGAACCGATGAGATCTATAAGTGTACCGAGTTTCATATTATTCCATGCAAGCGTGCTTGATTTATGGACCAAGTTTTCGGACCGCGTTCCAGGGGGCGCTGTCGAGCCCCCCTGCCACGCCCGGGTACCAGCTTCAGCCCGGCCCTGATGGCCGCGGGTTCTGACCCGTGTGCAAAGTTTCAAGAGTTTTTGAGCACGTTAAGGCCCCCAAAAGTGCCCAAAAGGTAGTAAAATAATAATAATAATAATAAATATAGCTGCGAGCAGCGATTACGGGCCCAAGCCGGTGGCACCGCAACCCCGGTGCCTTTAGTTACCTAAAGGCACCGGAGTGGCGGTGCCGCCGGCTTTGGCCCTTCATCGCTGCTCGCAGCTATATTTATATACATATATATATATATATATAAAAGAAGCCGGCGGCACCGCCACCCCGGTGCCTTTACGGTTATTTTGCACGTCGTGCAAAAACGTAACCCCTCTTTGACTCTCGAAAAGAAGTGTGCTGTAGAGCTTGCATCAGTGTGGGCTCTGCAAAAGTGCGCATCGAGGGCACATATCAACCACAAAGTATGCATGAGCAACCTTCTGAAACCTAAAATGAAAAATGAGACACCCTACAGACGGTCTCATGGATTTAACGGACACATGAAATAAGCACACAAGACTGAAAATCTGCCGAACGGCTCTGGTAGTTCTGCTTCAGCACTGATGATGTTGTAGGAAAAGTGCACTCTAGTTGGTCTGGATTATTCAGGATTTTTTATTTTATACAGAAATAAATTATTTATAATTCAGATGAGAATAAAGTTAGTGTTGATTAAAATGAAGGAAAACATTGATTGTATTGATCTCAAATATAGCACATTAATTTTAAATTCATTTAGGTTCAATTACCAAACATACAATCTTAATTTAATTTAAAGCAAACAACACACTTAAAAGATATGGGTTATATGAATATAAAATATATATATATATATATATATATATATATATATATATATATACACACACACATAGTTTAAAAGCAGCCTGTTCATTATGCTGCGTTCACACCAAACGTGAATAGAGCGAAATTTATCGCTATTTAGACTGAATAGATGATGAAGGAATATTTTGTGTAAAAGCGCCTAAGCCAATCTGTTATTATACTCTTTTGTTGAAGTGTTTTCCATGAAGAATAATAGGCTATTAAACTCACAATTCAAGCAATCGGCCCCAGAAAAGGCGCTAATTTTGAAATGAAACTAACGGCTGCACGGTCATTCACAACGGTGCGCGTCCACGGCGATGAGCGAGCAGTATGGCCCTATGTATAATTTTGTGTTTAAACTAACTATCACTCGAAGAGCCCCTCCCCCCCCCCACACAGACACACACACACACACAGTTCGCCCGCGCCTCTCACACACACACACACACACACACAGACACACACACACACACACACACACACACACACACACACACACACACACACACACACACACACACACACACACACACACACACACACACTCCAGCATTGCAATCTTGAGATCGCAGCTTGTTCATTATGCTGCCTTCACACCAAACTTTTATACTCTTTTGTTTTTGTGGTTTCCATGAAGAATAATAGGCTATTGAACTCACAATTCAAGCAATCGGCCCCAGAAAAGGCGCTAATTTTAAAATGAAACTAACGGCTGCACGGGCATTCATAACGGTGCGCGTCCACGGCGATGAGCGAGCAGAACTTTAGTTAATTCCTACTTCCATAGGAATTCCCTCGAGCGCTCTGCACGTGGCCATTATCAATGTCCCGTATTTAAAAGCTCTCGGTCCTCAGTCACATACCAAATATATGTATAATGTATATATAAATATAATTTTGGACACAAGAGGGCAGTATGGCCCTATGTATAATTTTGTGTTTAAACTAAACTATCACACGAAGAGCCCCTCCCCCCCTCCCCACACAGACACAGACACAGACACACACACACATGAATGGCAGGGTGCATTCTCTCTGTCAGAGGGAGAGGGAGAGGAAATTCTCAGAAACATCCACATTCAAACTAAAATATCTGACTTCCTCTTGGTCTGAGCTAATGACAGTTAATTAGAAAGTTGTCCGGCTTGATCTGAACAATATGCGTACCGAGTTTTATGATTGTAGGTAAAACTATAAAACTAACACCCCCACTTTTGTCAAAAGGTGGCGCTACTGAGTCCCTGCACCATGCCCGTTTCTGAAACTTTGCACATGTCTACTGGCTAATAAATCTGATCTGTCTGTCGAGTTTCATGCAATTTCAAGCAATTTCAGGCATGCTAAGTCTCAAAAGCATAAAAAAAGAATATTAAAATTTGATGCGTTGCCATGGCAACAGTATCTAAAATATCAAGAATCCATTCACAGGTCTACATCTGGCGTGTGTTTACATTATAGTAGTGAAGTTTGAAGCAAATCGGGTAAAAATAAGAGGGTGATTTCAAAGCATTTTGAAAGTGACACACTTCCTGCTGCCAGTTGGTGGCGCTATAACTTTGACTCACAATAGTCACATCCATGTGATCGGCCTCTTACAGCGAACACACTGCTGAAGTTTCATCAAGATCAGTCAATGTATGAAGAAGTTATAACACACTTCCTGTTTCCATTATTCGCCATAAATTCGTTTCCTCGCCACGGCCACACCGTTCGAGATATCAAAAATCCGCTGGCAATTTTTCATCCTCAATTGCTTGACTTCATGCACACCGAGTTTGGTGGCGATTGGACGAATTTCCTAGGAGAAGTGTTTCGAATTCCATTGCATGCGTTTCCAAACAACCTAAAATAGCCGACTTCCTGTTGGGCTGGGGTAAAAAGTAAATGCACGAAGGATATATGAACCGATGAGATCTATATGTGTACCGAGTTTCATATAATTACATGCAAGCATGTTTGATTTATGGACCAAGGTTTCGGACCCTGTTCAAGGGGGCGCTGTCGAGCCCCCCTGCCACGCCCGGGTACCATCTTCAGCCCGGCCCTGATGGTTGCGGGTTCTGACCAGTGTGCAAAGTTTCAAGAGTTTTTGAGCACGTTAAGGGCCCCAAAAGTGCCCGAAAGGTTGATAAAAAATAATAATAAAATATAGCTGCGAGCAGCGATTACAGGCCCAAGCCGGTGGCACCGCAACCCCGGTGCCTTTAGTTACCTAAAGGCACCGGGGTGGCGGTGCCGCCGGCTTTGGCCCTTCATCGCTGCTCGCAGCTATATGTATATATATATATATATATATATATAAAAAGCCGGTGGCATCGCCACCCTGGTGCCTTTAGGGTTATTGTGCACGACGTGACACAAAATATCTGCTCGCTATCTGCCGAACGGCTCTGGTAGTTCCGCTTCAGCACTGATGATGTTGTAGAAATAGTGCGCTCTGGTTGGTCTGGATTATTCGGAATTTTGTATTTTATACAGAAATAAGTTATTTATAATTCAGATGAGAATAAAGTTAGTGTTGATTAAAATGAAGGAAAACAAATATATTGATCTGAAATATTGCACATTAATTTTAAATTAATTTAGGTTCAATTACCAAACATACAATCTTAATTTAATTTAAAGCAAACACTACATTTAAAATATATGGGTTGTATGCACATTTTTTTTAATAAAAAAAAGATATATATCCAAAAAGACAAGGCCTTAAAGGGTTAAACTCTTGTCACTGTAACAGACACAATCTCTCTCTCTCTCTCACACACACACACACACACACACACACACACACACACACACACACACACACACACACACACACACACACACACACACACACACACACACACACACACACACACACACACACACACACACACACACACGTCAAGTCACTTACATTTTAGATGCAATATTGAATAAGCAGAAAAATTTGATTTTCTGCTCTGAAAATGTAAATAAGCAGAAAAATTAAATAAGCACTTTGAATATTCTAAACAGAATAAGCACTAGTCGCTAATGAATAAGTACTAGTACTTAATGGAATAGATACTAGTATCTAAAAAATAAGTACTAGTAGCATGAAAATAGAGACTAGTAGGTTAAAATGATTAAATGTTAAAACGGCTTGCCATATTGGCTCAGAGAGAGAGAGAGAGAGAAAATGACCTTTTAGATACTAGTACCTATTAATAGATACTAGTATTTATTCAATATATACTAGTACTAAGTCATTAGATACTAGTACCTATTAAACAGATACCAGTACTTATTCATTAGCTACTAATACGTATTCAAAAGAATATCTAAAGAATAAGCACTAGTATCTAAAGAATAGGCACTAGTACTAAAGAATAAGCACTAGTCGCTAATGAATAAGTACTACTAAATGGAATAGATACTAGTATCTAAAAAATAAGTACTAGTAGCATGAAAATAGAGACTAGTAGGTTAAAAGGATTAAATGTTAATACGGCTTGCCATATTGGCTCAGAGAGAGAGAGAGAGAGAGAGAGAGAGAGAGAGAAAATGACCATATTCAAACTAAAATATCTGACTTCCTCTTGGACTGAGCTAATGACAGTTAACTAGAAAGTTGTCCGGCTTGATCTGAACAATATGCGTACCGAGTTTTATGATTGTAGGTAAAACTATAAAACTAACACCCCCACTTTTGTCAAAAGGTGGCGCTACTGAGCCCCTGCACCACGCCCGTTTCTGAAACTTTGCACATGTCTACTGGCTAATAAATGTGATCTGTCTGTCGAGTTTCATGCAATTTTAAGCAATTTCAGGCATGCTAATAGTCTCAAAAGCATCCAAAAAGAATATTAAAGTTTGATGCGTTGCCATGACAACAGTATCTAAGATATCAATAATCCTTTCGCAGGTCTACATCTGGCGTGTGTACAGAAATAAGTTATTTATAATTTAGATGAGAATAAAGTTAGTGTTGATTAAAATGAAGGAAAACAAATATATTGATCTGAAATATAGCACATAAATTTAAATTAATTTAGGTTAAATTACCAAACATACAATCTTAATTTAGTTTAAAGCAAACAATACATTTAAATACATTTAAATTATGACTAGTCAGAATGGCGTTGTAGATATCTCAAACTGGAGTTAGGGATAGTCATAATTTAATTGTAGATATCTATTATCAAGTTATAGATATATTGAAATTCATTTTGATTAGAGATATCTGAAATTTGATTTCTGTAACTTTCATTTTATTGGGTTAGCTATGCGCACTGTGATTGGCTCATCGTGTTTGGGGGCGTGGCTTAGCCATAGGTCAATTACGTTACAGATATCTTAAATGATAATACAAACTATCCAAAATATAATTACGACTTGTCAGAAAGACGTTGTTGATATCTACAATGTTAATTCCGGATAGTCAAACTTAGCTTTTAAATGTTAAAAGGGCTTGCCATACAGAGACGTAGGCTCAGAGAGAGGCTCACCATATTCAAACCAAAATATCTGACTTCCTGTTGGTCGTAGCTAATTACGGTAAATTAGAAAGTTGTCCGGCTCGAAGAGTACAATATACATATCGAGTTTTGTTACTGTAGATAAAACTAACCCCCCCACTTTTGTCAAAAGCATTTAGAAAGTGACACACTTCCTGCTGCCAGTTGGTGGCGCTATAACTTTGACTCACAATAGTCACATCCATGTGATCGGCCTCTAACATCGAACACACTACTGAAGTTTCATCAAGATCAGTCAATGTATGCAGAAGTTATAACACACTTCCTGTTTCCATTATTCGCCATAAATTCGTTTCCTCGCCACGGCCAAACCGTTCGAGATATCAAAAATCCCCTGGCAATTTTTCATCCTCAATGTCTTGACTTCATGCACACCGAGTTTGGAGACGAACGGGGGAATTCCCTAGGAGAAGTGTTTCAAATTCCTGAGCATGCGTTTCCAAACAACCCTAAATAGCCGACTTCCTTTTGGGCTGGCGTAAAACTTAGAGCAGGAAAGTTGTTCGGCCCGATGAGATCTATATGTGTACCGAGTTTCAGATAATTACATGCAAGCGTGTTTGATATATGGACAAGTGTTCAAACCGCATTCCAGGGGGCGCTGTCGAGCCCCCTTGCCACGCCCGGGTACAATCTTCAGCCCGGCCCTGATGGCCGCAGGTTCTGACCCGTGTGCAAAGTTTCAAGAGTTTTCGAGCACGTTAAGAGCCCCAAAAGTGCCCAAAAGGTAGTAAAATAATAATAATAATAATAAATATATATATATATATATATATATATATAGCTGCGAGCAGCGATTACGGGCCCAAGCCGGTGGCACCGCAACCCCGGTGCCTTTAGTTACCTAAAGGCACCAGGGTGGCGGTGCCGCCGGCTTTGGCCCTTCATCGCTGCTCGCAGCTATATTTATATATGTATATATATTAGGGGTGGGAATCTTTTACCATCTCACGATTCAATTCGATTCCGATTCTTGAGGCCACGATTCGATTCAAAATCGATTTTCGATTCAAAAAGATTTTCGATTTAAAACGATTCGATTTTATCCATAATGATTTCTAATCGGGTTTCTGATCATGATCTACTCTCATCTGCTTTGCTATACAGAATGACAAACGGAGACCAGTGTTTCCTCTAGGATTTTTTCCAGCTGTGGTGGCAGGCCCATTTCGCCAGGGGGAGGGGGCGTGGCCCATGAGTGATATTCCCATTGGCCACGCCCCCTTACCTCAGGTGTTTAAACCTCCCCTAAGCATTATAACATTATAACATGAAAGGCTCGAATAAGAGCGGCAAAGCGATTATGCGCATCCCGTGCGCAGAATGATGCACTTGAAGCAACGTGAAGTCACAGCGCGCAGCGCTCCGGATTGAAAAGTTCAAAGCACAAAGCGAAGAGATTATATCTGTCTATCTAAGCTTAATGTATTATATATATGCAACAGTTTATTGAGCATTTTCTTTTAACAGTTTTAAATTTCAGTTACAGTGCGCATGAAGAACAATTCATAGCGCTCTCCAGTGCTGTAGGCCTAATCTAACAGACACCCGGGAGAAAGGATTATGATTTAGAAAACGCTATAACGCGACGCGCTGTGTGAATGCTGAATGGAGAATGACTGAGGAGAGATGAGTTTCTATTAACTTTAACTAACGACTTAAATATTCATTTTTACCTCACATTATGCTATTGAATGACTTTAGAAGTCTTGGAATATAGTGCGAACACTTTATGGTGCTTTACAATGTTTTTTATGCCTTTAGCTTAACAATAACACAATAGTATGCACATTAATATCGGACCTCACTGAGAAGCTGCAGCCGTGGCGGGATTATTTTAGGTGTGGCGGCCGGCCACGGCAGAATGAATGTAGAAGCATCATATTTAGAAGCTTCATAGAAGCATCCATATTTGCTTCCTTTGATTTGCCGCTCACGTTCAGGCGAACAGCCAGCTGATTTTATTTATTTATTAAATCGATTCTTGGACATTTCAGATCGATTCTGAATCGTTGCAAATGAGAATCTAGATTCTTCTGTGAATCGATTTTTTGGCACACCCCTAATATATATATATATATATATATATATATATATATATATATATATATATATATATATATATATATATATATATATATATAAGCCGGTGGCATCGCCACCCTGGTGCCTTTAGGGTTATTGTGCACGACGTGACACAAAATATCTGCTCGCTATCTGCCGAACGGCTCTGGTAGTTTCGCTTCAGCACTGATGATGTTGTAGAAATAGTGCGCTCTGGTTGGTCTGGATTATTCGGGATTTTTTATTTTATACAGAAATAAATTCTTTATAATTCAGATGAGAATAAAGTTAGTGTTGATTAAAATGAAGGAAAACAAATATATTGATCTGAAATATAGCACATTAATTTTAAATTTATTTAGGTTCAATTACCAAACATACAATCCTAATTTAATTTAAAGCAAACAATACATTTAAAATATATGAGTTGTATGCACATTTTTTTTAATAAAAAAAAGATATATATCCAAAAAGACAAGGCCTTAAAGGGTTAAACTCTTGTCACTGTAACAGACACAATCTCTCTCTCTCACACACACACACACACACACACACACACATCAAATCACTTACATTTTAGATGCAATATTGAATAAGCAGAAAAATCGGATTTTCTGCTCTGAAAATATAAATAAGTATAAAAATTGGATAAGCACTTTGAATATTCTAAACAGAATAAGCACTAGTCGCTAATGAATAAGTACTACTACTTAATGGAATAGATACTAGTATCTAAAAAATAAGTACTAGTAGCATGAAAATAGAGACTAGTAGGTTAAAATGATTAAATGTTAAAACGGCTTGCCATAGTGGCTCAGAGAGAGAGAAAGAGAAAATGACCTTTTAGATACTAGTACCTATTAATAGATGCTAGTATTTATTCAATAAATACTAGTACTAAGTCATTAGATACTAGTATCTATTAAATAGATACCAGTACTTATTCATTAGCTACTA
Organism: Rhinichthys klamathensis goyatoka; assembly: GCF_029890125.1. Classification (NCBI taxonomy): domain Eukaryota; kingdom Metazoa; phylum Chordata; class Actinopteri; order Cypriniformes; family Leuciscidae; genus Rhinichthys; species Rhinichthys klamathensis. The sequence continues at coordinate 1,016,844 of NW_026606637.1, forward strand.
ATACGTATTCAAAAGAATATCTAAAGAATAAGCACTAGTATCTAAAGAATAGGCACTAGTACTAAAGAATTAGCACTAGTCACTAATGAATAAGTACTACTACTTAATGGAATAGATACTAGTATCTAAAAAATAAGTACTAGTAGCATGAAAATAGAGACTAGTAGGTTAAAATGATTAAATGTTAAAACGGCTTGCCATAGTGGCTCAGAGAGAGGCTCACCATATTCAAACCAAAATATCTGACTTCCTCTTGGTCTGAGCTAATTACGGTAAATTAGAAAGTTGTCCGGCTCGAAGAGTACAATATACATATCGAGTTTTGTTACTGTAGATAAAACTAACCCCCCCACTTTTGTCAAAAGCATTTAGAAAGTGACACACTTCCTGCTGCCAGTTGGTGGCGCCATAACGTTGACTCACAATAGTTACATCTATCTGATCGAGCTCTTACCACGAACACACTGCTGAAGTTTCATCAAGATCAGTTAATGTATGCAGAAGTTATAACACTTAGTGTTTCTCTTTTCTCGCCATAAATTAGTTTCCTCGCCACGGCCAAACCGTTCGAGATATCAAAAATCCGTCCGCAATTTAGCATCTTCTATGTGTTGACCTCAAGCTGACCGAGTTTGGCGGTAAACGGATTCAATCTCTAGGAGAAGTACTTCAAATTCCAGAGCAAGCGTTCTCCAAACAACCCATAATAGCCGACTTCCTGTTGGGCTGGCGTGAAACTTGACCGAGGGAAAGTTGTTCGGCCCGATGAGATCTATCTGTGTACTGAGTTTCATATTAATTCATGCAAGCGTGTTTGATCTATGGACCAAGTTTTGGGGACCCCGTTCAAGGGGGCGCTGTTGAGCCCCCCTGCCACGCCCGGCTACCAGCTTCAGCCCGGCCCTGATGGCCGTGGGCTCTGACCTGTGTGCAAAGTTTCAAGAGTTTTCAAGCACGTTAAGGGCCCCAAAAGCCCCTGAAACCTTGAACACCATTAAAATAATAGTCAAATTCCCCAAACCCCCCACACACAGAGACAGAGGGAGAGGGAGGGAGAAAATTCTCCTGAAAATCACCTTCAAACCAAAATATCTGACTTTGTGTTGTTCGGAGCTAATGACTGTCAATTAGAAAGTTGTCCGGCTCGAGGAGAACAATATACATACCGATTTTTGTTACTGTAGGTAAAACTAATACCCCATTTTTGACTAAAGGTGGCGCTACTGAGCCCCTCACCACGCCCGTTTCTGAAACTTTGCACATGTCTACTAGCTAATAATTGGGATGTGTCTGTCGAGTTTCATGCAATTTCAAGCATGCTAAGAGTCTCAAAAGCATCAAAAAAGAATATTACAGATTGATGCGTTGCCATGGCAACATTATCTTAGATATTAAATAATCCTTTCACAGGTCTACATCTGGCGTGTGTTTACATTATACAGATGAAGTTTTTGCGTGTTTTTGCGGAGCAGTGTGTTTCTTCTTGTGTGAATAGTCCCGTTATCCTGCCATCTCACTGAGGCAGACGCTTACTCCGTTGCTCCGGCGAATTACTTCATTAATCCTTGTTTTATTGCTTTACCAGGCATTTATAAGCAAGCACTTTTTATTTTTATATCATGTGAACTTATCCACGAAACTATTCCTTATAAAAAACAATTAGATTGCTTTGATATCGCTACTTATATCCAACCTTTCGATTCTCGGCTACTAGCCTTTAGCCCGCTAACATTTCACGCATGGCCTCGGCCGTCTAATATTACACCCTTTCACTGAAAGGACACGGGTTATATTTGACATTGCAGTCCTAAATTAGTACTGATAGTTGTAGTATCACTGCTAATTTACAGCTCATTTGTTATAATGGCGAACATATCGGATGCGTGTCTAACTTTACCTCTGAGTGCAGGTGAGGACACTTTCGAGCTATTCTCGGTGAATCTGGAGCTGGAATCCGTGGAGAAACAGATCCGTGGTCTGCTGGAAAAGCAAGCCGAGCTGTTGGATCGGCGATCAGCACTTGAAGCAGCACGCGCCGATGCTCACAAGTTAGTGGTTAGTAACTCTTTAACTCCGAGTTCGTCTACTCCGTGTGTTTCTCTGTCCAGAAGGACGCGATCATCTCGGGCTTCATTTACTCCGGCACCGACAAAACACAATGGACCATGGATCACGCAGCGGAAGACGCGAGCCAGGACCAGAGCTACTCCTCCGCCCCTCCCGGTCTTCGAGATCTCCACTCGGAACCGCTTCTCCCCTCTTCGCGAGTCGAAACGCGACGACGCCGTGATCATCGGCACGTCCATGGTCCGCCATGTCCGTGCTACCTCAGGTAAAGGTAAGGTGCGCTCTCACTGCTTTCCTGGTGCTCGTGTTCTTGATATCGCTGCACAGGTTCCCGAAATCCTGACCGGGGACGAGCGCGTCGGAGCTGTGGTGCTGCATGCGGGAGGGAGCGACGTCAGGCTGCGGCAGACGGAGGTTCTGAAGAAGGACTACATGAGCCTGATCGAGGCGGTACGCAACACAGCGCCTGAGGCAACGATCATCGTGTCTGGACCGCTTCCCACGTACCGACTAGGACAAGAAAGGTTCAGTAGACTATTTGCACTAAATGAATGGTTAATGTCACTGTGTAATGAACAGAAACTGCTCTTTGTAAATAATTGGAATCTGTTTTGGGAGCGACCCAGGCTGTACCGTGCTGATGGCCTGCACCCCAGCAGAGCCGGAGCGGCTGTTCTGTCGGATAATATCTCCAAGACGTTACGCACCAGATGACTAATAAGTCAAAATCCAAATCACAGTCTTTGCTGTCCAAACTTAATTGATATACGTAGTGAAGAACATTATATAGAAACTGTGTCTATTCCTCGTTTAGTGAAGCCAAACAATAAATCTAGTGCAGGATCTAGCAAAAATCTTATTGTAATTAAACCAGAAAATCTAAATATCAGTGAACAAAAAGAATTTCTAAAGCTAGGTCTTCTAAACATTAGATCGCTCACACCTAAAGCGGTTATTGTAAATGAAATGGTCACAGATAATAATTTCGATATACTTTGCCTTACTGAAACCTGGCTTAAACCAAATGAGTATTTCGGTCTAAATGAGTCTACTCCGCCAAGATACTGTTATAAGCATGAGCCCCGTCTGACTGGTCGTGGCGGCGGTGTTGCAACAATCTATAAAGATATTCTTAATATTTCTCAGAAAACAATTCACAGATTTAATTCGTTTGAAGTACTTATGCTAAATGTTACGCTCTTAGATGTAAGAAAGAAATCCATATTATCTCTAGCCTTGGCTACTGTATATAGACCTCCAGGGCCATATGCTGAATTTCTAAAAGAGTTTGCAGACTTTCTCTCGGATCTATTGGTCAATGTCGATAAAGCAATAATTGTTGGAGATTTTAACATACACGTAGACAACAAAAATGATGCGTTAGGGGCTGCGTTTACAGATTTATTAAACTCCTTTGGGGTCAAGCAAAACGTCCGTGGTCCCACTCATCGTCTAAATCATACACTAGATTTAATTATATCATATGGAACCAATCCAACTGATATAGATATTATACCGCAAAGTGATGATGTCACTGATCATTACATGGTAACGTGCATAATACGTACTGCTGAAATTTGTCATGTTGCGCCACGTTATAGACCAGGCAGAACAATCCTTCCAACCACTATAGATAGATTCTCAAATAGCTTACCTGATCTATCTCAGCTGCTCAGTGAACCCAAACAAACAGATGAACTAGAGGAAATGACTAGCAGTTTGAGCACCATTTTCACTAGTACATTAGATATTGTTGCACCAATTAGATTAAAAAAGGTTAAAGAGAAAACTAAAGCACCATGGTACAACAGTGTTACGCATGATATCAAGAGAGAAACTCCTAACCTAGAGCGTAAATGGAAACAAACTAATTTAGAGGTCTTTAGAATCGCGTGGAAAGACAGTATGTCACGTTATAAAAAGGCTCTAAAAACAGCCAGGGCTGAGCACCTCCGCAAACTAATAGAAAATAACCAAAATAATCCAAGGTTCTTATTTAACACCGTGGCTAGACTAACAAATAAACAGACATCACCAGAGCAAAATATACCGTTACAGTTTAGTAGTAATGATTTTATGAATTATTTCAATGAGAAAATAGAAAGCATTCGAAACACAATTATAAATGTACAATCCTCTATGGTCTCTTATGATTCAGCCTCAATTATCGTCCCTCAAGAACAACTACACCGCTTTGCAACGATAGGACAGGAAGCGCTAAATAAACTTATTATTGCATCTAAACCAACAACATGCTCATTAGATCCAATACCCACTAAACTACTGAAAGAAGTGTTACCTGTAGTGGAAGAGCCTCTTCTTAATATTATTAACTCGTCTTTATTCTTAGGTCATGTTCCAAGAATATTCAAGTTGGCAGTAATAAAACCTCTCATTAAGAAACCGCAACTAGATCCAAATAACCTAGCAAATTACAGACCCATTTCAAATCTTCCATTTATGTCCAAAATACTAGAAAAAGTTGTATCTGCTCAACTGTGCTCTTTTTTGCAAGAAAATGATATCTATGAAAAATTCCAGTCAGGATTCAGACCGCATCATAGTACAGAAACTGCGCTAGTTAAAATTACAAATGATCTACTCTTAGCTTCTGACCAAGGCTGTATCTCAATACTAGTCCTACTTGATCTTAGCGCCGCGTTCGACACTATAGATCATAAAATACTCTTGGATCGACTACAAAACTACACTGGTGTTCAGGGACAGGCATTAAGCTGGTTTAGATCGTACTTATCTGACCGTTATCATTTTGTCTCTTTACACGGGGGAAAATCAAAGTTAACGTCAGTAGACTACGGAGTACCGCAAGGATCGGTGCTAGGCCCTCTGCTATTCTCAATATATATGCTGCCACTTGGTAATATTATAAGAAAACATGGAATTAATTTCCACTGTTATGCAGACGACACTCAATTATATATTTCATCACGACCAGATGAAAACATTACCTCATCTAAATTGACAGAATGTCTCAAAGATATAAAATGCTGGATGACGCGTAATTTCCTGCTATTAAATTCAGATAAAACGGAGGTATTACTTATTGGTCCAAAAAACTACACACAAAACCTCTTACAATACGACTTTAATATAGAAGGATGCCCTGTTACTTTTTCCACTACAGTAAAAGACCTGGGTGTTATACTAGACCGCAACTTGTCTTTCGAAAATCATATTTCATCTGTTACAAGAACAGCCTTTTTCCACCTTAGAAACATTGCTAAATTACGTAACATGCTATCTGTTTCTGATGCAGAAAAGTTAGTTCATGCATTCATGACCTCGAGACTAGATTACTGTAATGCTTTATTAGCTGGTTGTCCTGCATCCTCAATAAACAAGCTACAGTTAGTGCAAAATGCAGCCGCTAGAGTTCTTACTAGATCAAGAAAATATGATCATATAACACCGATTTTATCATCTCTGCACTGGTTACCTATTAAGTTCCGTATCAATTACAAAGTACTACTACTGACCTATAAAGCCCTTAATGGTTTAGCTCCTATGTACTTAACGGACCTTCTTTCGCCCTACAATCCACCGCGTTCTCTAAGATCACTAAATTCAAGGCTTCTGGTCATTCCTAGGATATCGAAGTCCACGAAAGGAGGGAGGGCATTCTCGCATTTAGCTCCAAAACTCTGGAATAGCCTTCCCGATACGGTCCGATGCTCTGACTCGCTGACACAGTTTAAAACTAGACTAAAGACGTGTCTCTTTAGTCAAGCATTCACATAATGCTTACCTTTTAGTCCTCTGCTATGCCATACGGAACCGTTTGCCACTGAAACTGCTTAACGCACCAGTGGGGCTCGACAGCCTTATAGACAAACGGGTCGGTCCGTATGGTTGCGGTTGGGTTGCGGAGAGTTTGGGTTGCGGAGAGTTGTGAGATTATGGTTTTCTAACACCTACTCCCGTGTAATGGAAATCATTATGAACATCAGCTATGCTAATTATTTCCCATCTGCCTTTCTGCTGTTATCTCGGGACGCTTGTCCCGAGAAAAATGGCGTTCGTAGGCTCCAGTTTGGTATCCTGCCTCTCACGGGGATTTCGGATGCCTCAACGCCTGTGATGAGAAGACCAACGCCTGTGAAGAGACGACTCAACGCCTGCGAAGAGACGACTCAACGCCGGCGATATGTTATCCCCTAAATATTACATGATTAACTAAATGTATTTTTTCCAGGTACTCTCTGATATGCACTTACTGTAAAGCTTCTTTAAAACCCTATGATTGTTAGCCAGAGGAGAACTGGCCCCTGACTAGCCTGGGTTCTCCCAAGGTTTTTTTCTCCATCCAATCTGATGGAGTTTTGGTTCCTTGCCACTGTCGCCTTGCTTTTGGCTTGCTTAGTTGGGGATATTTAATATTCAACAATATTATTGAACTGTGTTGTACTACTTTCATGTTATCACTGTGAAGCTGCTTTGATGCAATCTGTATTGTGAAAAGCGCTATATAAATAAATGTGACTTGACTTGACTTGAAGTTTGAAGCAAATCGGGTAAAAATAAGAAGGTGATTTCAAAGCATTTTGAAAGTGACACACTTCCTGCTGCCAGTTGGTGGCGCTATAACTTTGACTCATAATAGTCACATCCATGTGACCGGCCTCTTACAGTGAACACACTGCTGAAGTTTCATCAAGATCAGTTAATGTATGCAGAAGTTATAACACACTTCCTGTTTCCATTATTCGCCATAAATTCGTTTCCTCGCCACGACCAAACCGTTCGAGATATCAAAAATCCCCTGGCAATTTTTCATCCTCAATGTCTTGACTTCATGCACACCGAGTTTGGCGATGATCGAAGGAATTCCCTAGGAGAAGTGTTTCAAATTCCTGAGCATGCATTTCCAAACAACCCTAAATAGCCGACTTCCTGTTGGGCTGGCGTAAAACTTAGAGCGCGAAAGTTGTTCAGCCCGATGAGATCTATAAGTGTACTGAGTTTCAGATTATTACATGCAAGCGTGTTTGATATATGGACAAGTGTTCAAACCCCATTCCAGGGGGCGCTGTCGAGCCCCCCTGCCACGCCCGGGTACCAGCTTCAGCCCGGCCCTGATGGCCGCGGGTTCTGACCCGTGTGCAAAGTTTCAGGAGTTTTCGAGCACGTTAAGGGCCCCAAAAGTGCCCAAAAGGTAGTAAAATAATAATAATGCGGAAGAATAATAATAATCCTAAGGAAAACAATAGGGCCTTCGCCCTTTCAGGGCTTGGGCCCTAATAATCCTTAGGAAAACAATAGGGCCTTCGCCTTTTCAAGGCTTGGGCCCTAATAAAGAAGAAGAATAGCAAATAATCCTAAGAAGAACAATAGGGCTCTGCGCCCTTTCAGGGCTTGGGCCCTAATAATAATCCTAAGGAAAACAATAGGGCCTTCGCCTTTTCAAGGCTTGGGCCCTAATAATAATAATCCTTAGGAAAACAATAGGGCCTTCGCCCTTTCAAGGCTTGGGCCCTAAAAAAAAAATAAACCTAAGGAAAACAATAGGGCCTTCGCCTTTTCAAGGCTTGGGCCCTAATGACACATAACCAGGTGGCCTGAACTCCGCCTTAAATATGCCAGGGATGGCTGCCGATAGGCTGTCACACCCATCACTCACCACAATTAATAGGGCGGGATCTAATAATACCGAAAAAGTTATTCAGTACTGTGATGTCAATGTGTTTGTGATGTTTATGCACGCTCCCGGGAGCTTCTCTTCCGTTTTATGACATATGAAACGAAAACTTGTACAATGTTCAGGATAATGTGAAAGTGTCATGCAAATGTAGCGAGAGGGTACCATAAACCCTATGGGCAATTAATATGCCCAATCAAACATAGCCTGACTACGCCACCCTTAATCTCTCTCAGGGAAAGTTAAGTTGAGTTATAAACACAGATTCAATGTGTACCTTACCAACAGAAGGAACAGAGACGTGTTTCTCAGATGTGACAAAATTCACAATTTATTAAAAGACATGATACAGAAAATTACACGCCCAATTATGAGCCTTAATTCTTCATCTGTGTGTTAGACGTAGTTGCTAGACGTAATTCTATAGCTGAACGGTAAAATTTGTCAAGTATTATATGCTCAGTTAGGGGCTGCCATAACAATTGGATTAAGAGGAGAGAACAATTGAACCAATGGTGTTACGAACATAATGTGAAGCGGTCAGAGTGTTGTTGTGGTGCACTTTACGATCTACACTCACCACCAGAAGACGAGGAGCATCTGAGGCAATGGCGGAAGGTGCTAAGCCCGAAGTGCCCACCCAAGCGCCCTTATGCGTGTTGTATTTCATGGATGGGAAACCAACTGACGAACACCCTTACCCCGAGAAATGGCTCGGCTATGATGTTCCGGTAAAGAAGTCACGCCGGGTGCTGAACAGGTTGTCAGATTCAGGTAAGCTAACTTACCTAACTGTTAACTATGTGCTTGTTAGCCTAACGTTAGATTCGTGAAGTCCGTTCTATGAATATATTTAAGATCAATAACGAGCCGTTAACAAAATACAACGAATCTTGCATGATTACCATTGCCCACCTATATATGTCATATTTCTTTTACTTTGTGATTTGGACCTAAGGGTCTGAAATAAAGAATGAATGAATATTCACAATAGTACAAGATTGTTACGATACGTGTGGTAGGAATCACGAGGAGGAACAGGAAACAGGGATTTAATCATGAAACACAGGAGTCACAGAAACCACGCTATACATGAACGAGAACGGACAAGGAATGAGGGAGAACACAGGGTTTAAATACACAGAGAACAGATCAGGGAAACAAGGCACAGCTGGGGCAAATTAACACAACACAGGTGAATGAACTGAACACTAACGAGGAGCGGGAAAACTGGGATACAGGACTGAACCAAAAACACTATGCAGGGGGAAACACAGGACATACATGTAATAAAGATAGTATGGTACATTACAGTCTTACAATAGCTCACATTATTCCTGTAAGTTACAGAGATTGCCGATTCTAGCAAGCCAGCTAGCTACATCTCTCCTTCAGATATTGATATTGACCTACGTAGAGTTAGGAGATTGTGTGTATACTGTCTCGTTTTTAATGCATCTCTCTCTCAGACACTGTTCTGTGTAAGTATGCGTGCCATCATAAATTAATTCTCATGATCTATTTTAAGTACTAATGTAAAAATGTTTATGGTCATATTATTTCCATAGATGCATCGATGAGCGTCAGTGATGCAGTGGACAACTGTGAGGATGATCACATCCACATGCCCCAGACTTGTGATGCAGAAACACAATGGGAGGATTGTAAGCAAGATGATTTCATGTTGGCTTGACATCATGGAGGAGAAGATGAGGTGTTATATACCATGGCTTCGCAGGGAGACAATCTAGGCAACAATGCCTCAGTGTTTCAGAGAACAATTTCCAAACACAACGTGTGATCGACTGTTCAGAAACACCCCTTCAAAAGCCACGCAACCTTGACTCGAGAGGTGAGTCATACAGCCATTACTATGGCCAGAACACCATCAAATACCTGGTCTCCATTGCACCATGTGGACTGATCATGTTCATCTCACCAGCGTATGAAGAAAGGTGCAGCGATAAATTCATAACTGCATTGGCACTGCCCTCACAATTCGATTACGATTCACCAGGTAACGATTCGATTCAATTCGATTCTACGATGCATCAAAATTCTACTGCACACAACAAGGCAAATTTTTCATCAGCTGGGATGTGTCGACTTTTTGTGTTGTTGTTGTTGAAGACAACTCAGGGTGCCAACGATCAACATGGTTCGAGAAGTTAGTTGTATTACCAACGTGCTTGATTTTAGTGTGGCAGGTTTTACACACCGCGTAAGTCTTATCTAGTTTCCCATTAACTTCGTAGAATCCGAAATGTGCCCAGATCAGTTCAGTTCAGTTTCAGTTCAGTTTCAGTTTATTGTCCCCTAAGGGAAACTTGTCTTGCAGCCAGGTAAACATACAGGTAACACCACATACACATACAATTAAGCAACACAAACTACTAATTAAAAACTTATACACTACTACTCATCTAGGTCAAAGAATTGTGCAAATTTAGCAACCTAATTGCATTTGGTATAAAGGAGTTCTTTGTCCTATTGGACTTAAAACAAGGGACTCTAAATCTCCGACCTGAGGGGAGGACCTCAAAAGAACAATGAAGGGGGTGATTTACACAGTCCAATATGGCATCTGCTTTCCTCATAACCTGCCTCTCATAAATATTTGTCAAGGAAACCTGTGGACAGCCTATTAACTTACCAGCCACCTTCACAATATGGCTGAGGTTATTTTTCTCCCTCAGGCTGATGCCCCCATACCAGGCAATAAAAGCAAAAGTAAGGACAGATTCAATAAAAGATTTATAAAATAAAGACATGATAACCTTATCAACATTAAAAGAGTTAAGCTTCCTTAGGAAGTACAATCGTTGTTGTCCCTTTTTGCAGATCATCTCTGTGTTTATATCAAATTTGAGTTTACTGTCTATCACAGTACCCAGATATTTATACTGCTCTACCACCTCTATGCTGATTCCTTTTATATAGGTGGGTAGAGGAGAACCAAGTTGTTTTCTCCTAAAATCTATGAGCATATCCTTGGTTTTAGAGGTGTTAAGCTGGAGAAAAGACCTGTCGCACCAACTGACAAACTCTTCAACCACTGGCCCATGCTGAGATTCATGTTTCTGCAGTAAACTGACAATAACTGTATCATCAGCATATTTCAGGATGTGTCTATTGCTATAATGGCTCCTACAATCGTTAGTGTAGAGAATGTATAGTAGAGGTGAAAGTACACAACCCTGCGGAGAGCCAGTGGAAGAGAAACGCCTTTCAGAAAGACAACCATTCACCTTAACTCGCTGTGTTCTATTTGTTAAAAAATCCATAATCCAGCTCACAAGATTACTCTCAATATTAAATTCTGATAATAATTTACTGACTAAAACATGTGGCTGGATAGTATTAAAAGCAGAAGAAAAATCTAAAAACAATAGCCTGGCATGTGTACCAGGACCCTCTAAATGACTGTAAAGGAGATTTAAAAGTGTAATCTGGGCATCCTCTACCCCTCTGCTAGCCCTATATGCAAATTGCCCGGGGTCCAGGACCCCACCCACCCTGAACAGCAGAAGCCGCTTTACTATCCTTTCAAATGACTTCATGACCAGTGAAGTCAATGCCACTGGTCTGAAGTCATTTAATGTGCCTGCAGAGTTGCCCTTTGCCACTGGAACAATAATAGACTCCTTCCAAGCCATTGGGACCCTTCCCTGTTCCCGGGACATCTCAAAAATGTCAGCAAACACCCCACAGAGTTGCTCTGAACAACACTTCAATAATCTCCCAGTAATTCCATCTGGTCCTGGACTCTTATTTACCTTAATTCTCTTAAATACAGACCTAACCTCCTCCTTTGTAATTGAGAAAGGTATAGATTCTACCTGAGCCTGTTCCTCAGTTATTTTCTGTAGTTTGTCCGAGAAGTCATGAATATCAAAACGTGAAAAAAAGGTGTTCAGCGCTTCAGCTAACTCGCTATCATTTTTATACATTGGCAATTGGACTTGTTTATTATGTGTTTTTTGCAAGCCTATCATTGTTTTCACACCATCCCATGCTACCTTTAAGTTGTTACTGCCCAGTCTTTCCTCTATCTTATTTTTATATTGCAATTTAGCCTTCTTTGTTTCTGCTCTGACCTCCTTAGTTGCCTCCCTAATTTCACGCTCATCCCCCTTATGAAAAGCCCTATGTTTTTTCATTAACACTTGTTTCAGTGAGCTAGTGACCCATGGCTTATTATTTGCATACACTTTGACATGCTTTTTGGGAATAATAGAATCCACACAGAAAGAAATATAACAACATACAGCATCAACAAGCTCATCAATATCCGAAACAGAGTTAATGAAGACAGACCAATCGGTGCAATCAAAACAACCTTGTAATTTCAGAACAGACTCATCCTCCCAGATCTCAATCTCTCTAGTTTTAACTTCCCCCCTTTTAAGCATAGGTCTGTACACCGGGGTGAGATTGATAGTACAGTGATCTGAGGATCCTATGGGAGCCAGAGGGAAGGCCTTATAAGCCTCCTTAATTGAACCATAGCACTTGTCCAAAGTCTTATTTTTCCTAGTTGGACATGTGACGTATTGATACAAGTTGAGGGTTTTACTCAGTTTGCAGTTATTAAAATCCCCCATAAGCAGACACGGGGCATCCGGGGAAAGAGATTGAAGTCTTTGAGTCACTTTGCGAATGATATCGGCAGCAGTTTGTGTGTTTGCTTTGGGGTGAATATATATTACAGTCACAAATATCTGGGGAAATTCTCTCGGGAGATAGAACGGGCGAACAGAGATGGAAAGCAGTTCGATGTCAGGAGTGCATATCTTTTCCCTGACGGTGATGTTGCTGCACCACCGCTGGTTTATGTATACACACACACCACCACCCTGAGATTTCCCTGTGATTTCTGCGTCTCTATCCAACCTAATTGGCGCCCCAAAGCCGCTGATCGATAAATCCGTGTCGGTGTCTTTAGACGACAGCCACGTCTCACTGAAGGCCATAATACAGGCGTTCCTGTATTCCTGTAAATAGTTCGAGTTTGCTTGAAGCTCATCAATCTTGTTTCTGAGCGACTGAGCATTTGCGAGTATTATTGAAGGGAGTGGAATACGGCGTATTTTTTGTCGTTTTAACCGAAGTCGGACGCCACCTCTCCTTCCTCGCTTCCTCTCTTTGCGAGAGTATTTGCGATCATTTCCAGGAGACCTACGCCTAGAGATCTCAGCTAGAATGTCTTCAGATACAAGCGGGTCCAAATATATATTTCCCATACACGGATTGTCCCATCGCATCAAACATTCTCGAGAATATGTCCTTACCGGCTCACGTTGCTGGCTGCGTTCGCCTTGGACATAGTAAATCCATAAAGTCCATAAGATGACAGCGTAGTATATCTCCATGGCGACTGCTTGAATGAACAATAGTATCTAGTCCATTTTCATCAAACAGCGAATCAAAACAGGAAACTTAAAGCACTTCTGACAAACAAAACGCAGTCAAACAAACACACCTGCTGCTTGTCGCTACAGCTAGAGTAGCGCCACCACCAGATGTCCGCTTTCCAAGCTTTGGGTGCGTTTTTGATTACCCGTCTATCGCGGTCATATCCCTCCGCTTCAGCCATCTTTATTGTTGTTATTATGCCCCCGGAAGTAATTGAAACTTCAAAACTTTATTGTCCAAGGACAGAAAATAAACAGTGACATAATCGATTATGGCACTTTGCCGCATCGATGCTGAATCGTGCATTTCCCGCATTGCGATGCATCGCCGAATCGATTTGTTGACACCACTAGAAGACACCACTAACACTAGGCGCATCGCCAATGTACGTGTCCACGTTGAGAGGGTCATATGCCGACTTAAAAACATCATTGCAGCCCTGTGCAACGTTCGAATTGTTACGTTCCCCTAACCATCTAGGGGTCGGGAGGGGAGGTAACAAAGAAAATAACGGCGAGAGCACACTTCAATCCTCTACCCCAGAGTGAAGACAACACCAGAATATATATATATATATCAAAGAAAGTATTTTATTTACAAGATACCAAAAGAAAAAGACAGAACATAGATTACTAGGGAGCAATGGCTCAGGGGAGAGCAAGGCCTAAAATAACAAACAAAACAGCCCACTAACTAATTTTGGGAGGAGTCCTAACTAACCTAAGAAAGGTTAAACAAAAAGAAATAAGCAACAAAAATCTTCCCTCAACTCCCTTGCTATACAAAAAACAGGGTTAAGTGGAGAGACAGGCTTTGAATCACACACAAATCTCTTCAACATATTAATGTGACATTCTCTAGTCTTCCGTCTCCTATCAGGAGTACTAATCACATAGTCTGTATCGCTGAGTTTCTCTTTCACCTGAAATGGGCCTGCAAATTTAGCTTGTAAAGCTGAACCAGGTTCAGGCAGAAGTACAAGAACTTCATCATTTGGCTGGAAACTACGAGACACACTTCTCTTATCATAGCGTTGCTTCATCTTTGACTGAGTTACCATCAAATGTTCCAGGGCAAGATTGCGTGCCCGGTGCAACCGCTCTCGAAATGAACTGACATACTCAAGGATTGTTACTGGCACAGCATCTTTTGCTAGTAACTGTTCACTTAACACTTTGAGAGGCCCACGCACTGTGTGTCCGAATACAAGATCTGCCGCACTAAAACCAAGTGACTCCTGCTCCGCTTCTCTGATGGCAAACATTAAAAATGGCAAAGCTTCAGCCCAGTCTTTCCCACTAGAGAGACAGTAGGTACGCAACATTGTTTTAAGCGTCTGATGGAATCTTTCCACAGCGCCTTGTGATTGTGGGTGATATGCGCTTGAGAGTACATGCTTAATCCCAAGATGAGCTAATGTCTGCGTGAACAGTCTTGATGTAAAATTTGTGCCCTGATCAGTTTGCAAGACTCTAGGCAAACCAAAGGTGGTACAGAACTTTTACAGGGGCCTTGATAGAGTGCAGGGGGATAGCTTCGGGAAAGCGTGTGGCTGTGCACATAATTGTTAAGATGTACTCGTGTCCCAAATTTTGACTTGGGTAGCGGACCTACACAGTCGATCAACAACCGTTCAAATGGTTCTCTCATTACAGGTATGGGGTGTAAAGGAGCAATGGGAAGCTTCTGGTTCGGCTTACCAGCTATCTGGCAAGCAGCGCACGAGCGGCAGAAGTTAGACACAGCGGATTTTAACCCAGGCCAGAAAAAGTAGCAAGACACACGTCGAAAAGTCTTTGTGACACCCAAATGGCCAGAGAGCACATGCTCATGAGCAATTTTCAAAACATGCTCCCTATATGGTTGAGGCAGAATAATCTGGAAAACCTCGTTAAGGGCAGTACGGGCTTTTGGCCTCCATCTCAGCATTAAGACTTGATTGTCCCAGAAATACACTACCTTATCATTCGATTTTCTTTTGAGATCTACGATAGACTCAATGCACCTGGTTAACGAGGGGTCTATTTTCTGAGCAGCCGCTAATTGATCTCTGCCTACGCCTAGGAAAGGATTCATTTTTGGCACATTCTCAACATTACTGTTTTCGTTCACATCAATCTTTCCTGACGTTACGTCACGATCATTAGAACAGTCCAGAAAGGTTTCAGAGAGGTCAAGTACATCTCTGAATTTTCGTGCCTGGGCACGAGTCACTGCGCACGCGGGGAAGACAGCGGAAAAGCATTGTGCCACCCTTGAACAATCACCTGGGTTCGGTTCACTAATTACCACTGGCCGCGGGAAAACATCTCCACCCGCAAGATCGTTTCCCAGGATAACATCTACTCCGTCGACGGGTAAACGTGAACAAACCCCAAGTCTTACAGGACCTGTAACTAATTCTGACTTTAAATACAGGTCATGTAGGGGGAGGCTAAGACACTGCATACCGATTCCTCGAATCAAAATATCAGCACCCGCATAACTAGACAGCGGAGGCAATAGTTCTTCCCGAATAAGTGACTGGACTGATCCAGTGTCTCTCAGAATCTTCACTGACGTTCCTTTACAGTCAGATGAATGAGACACTGTGCCATCCAGTAGAAACGGCTGATACCCACAAGTAACAGTAGTGGAACTATCGCAGTCACCTAACGTGTGAACCAAAGCTGCACTTTTCGGACGTGACGCAGCGACTTTTTGTTTCCAAGCCCTACAATCAGAAATGAGGTGATTTGGGTCAAGGCAAAAAAAACAGACTCGTTTATCACTACTTTTCTTACGAAGCGAATTAGATGGGGCCTCAGTCTTAGCACGAGAAAAGAAACGACTCTTCTCTCGAGCTAAACTCTCATCAGGTAAAGGCAATACATTACGCCTCGCAGTAGTGAACACATTTCTATGCGTTAGCGCATATTCGTCAGCCAACACGGCCGCATCAATAAGAGACGTCACTTTTTGGTCATTTAAATGTACCTCTACACTTTCGGGTACACAATTCTTGAACTCTTCAAGTAAAATTAACTCCTGAAGATGTTCAAGAGTGGCAATTCGACTAGAAAAACACCACTTTTCAAAAAGTGTGCGACTGTGCGTTTTTCTCGAGCAAACTCGACGTACGTTTGCTTGGCAGTTTTAGCATGGGAGCGGAATTTCTGTCTGTACGCCCCTAGCACTAACTCATAAGCTCTTAAAACAGCAGCTTTGATGATGTCATAGTCAAGAGACTGCTCCAGTGGCAAAGCAGAGGAGACTTCCTGGGCTTTCCCAGTGAGACTGCACTGCAAAAACAGGGCCCAGATATCTTTTGGCCAACTCAATTTTGTGGCGATGCGTTCAAACGTGACAAAATATGCATCCGCTTCGCTCTCTCTCAACGGTGGAACAAGTTTGAGATACCTACTGACATCAAAATTCGCATTAGCCTCAGCTATATGCAAACTCTGAGGAGCAGCAGATGACGAGCTACCAGAAGAAGATCGTGACCGAGGCAAAGGAATAGGTCTATCTCTCCGTTCCGGACCTTTTACTTCTAGCTGGCGTAATCTTAAATCGCGATCAGTCTCTGCCTCTATAACGCGCAGCTTAACGAGTAACGTTTCACGCTCCTCTTGCTTGATACGGAGATCTAGCTCTCTCATTTGAATTGCCAAACCCGGATCGAAAGAAGCTACCGCAGAAGAGCCCTCGCCTAACCCAGCTCCCAATGCTACATCAGGTGAAACCTCCTCCATAGCAGCATATGCTAGTAAAATCCCAGTTTCCACCAGCCTATCACGCAACTCTTGCTTAACAATTTTCTTCGCTGCCTCCTTAGGGACACTAATATAAAAAAAGTCAGCTATCAACAATAAATCGACCTTTCTACAACGTTCAAAGACCTCTGTGCTAGGCTGGAGAGTGAATGCAATCAAATCAAACTCCATCTACCACAGTTTCCTCACCCACCAAAAAAAACTGCCAAACAGTGCAAAAAAGGAGACTTACCACAAATAGACGAGTCTCTTTCCAAATTAGTTTAAACGAAGAGACGAGCCCCCACTTGTTACGTTCCCCTAACCGTCTAGGGGTCGGGAGGGGAGGTAACAAAGAAAATAACGGCGAGAGCACACTTCAATCCTCTACCCCAGAGTGAAGACAACACCAGAATATATATATCAAAGAAAGTATTTTATTTACAAGATACCAAAAGAAAAAGACAGAACATAGAATACTAGGGAGCAATGGCTCAGGGGAGAGCAAGGCCTAAAATAACAAACAAAACAGCCCACTAACTAATTTTGGGAGGAGTCCTAACTAACCTAGGAAAGGTTAAACAAAAGAAATAAGCAACAAAAATCTTCCCTCAACTCCCTTGCTATACAAAAAACAGGGAAAAACAGTATTAAAAGAAAAAGGCACTCACCCCCAACAGCTTCCATCACAACAGTAGCTACTAAACAGGTTACCAAAACCACACCCTTCAGCTTAACTTTTAGTTGTAGTGAGAACAAGATCACTGAACAGCCACTGCTAAGCTCAGTTAGCCACCGCTAACTCACAATTACTGTCTCTGACTGTCAGCAAGTAAACATGTATCAGAACAGCATTCAATCTGGAGCAGGGGAGAAATGCGTCTCTCTCTGCAAACACTGGACTGCACCCTTATACTCTCCGTCTCAGGCACACTCACCAACGAGTTACAGGTGCCGATGATTAGGCCTGAGAGTGAGTAGAGAGAGAAAAGAGAGAGACAGCAAGCAAACAAAAACACAGGGCACACAACCACGCCCACTTTCAGGAATAAAATAAATCAAAGAAGATCAGGAGCAAATAATCATCATAATAATAATAATAAATAAAAATGAATACGTCCTTGGACGTAACACCAAATAAATAAATGAATACGTCCTTGGACGTAACAGAATCGACATAATTTCTGATATAGATGATGAATAAATGTTGATTTGTAGGTGCGTTCCAGGTCTGTCGATACTTTTTGCTTTGGTTTTGCTTTAACTAATCAGTGTAAATAGTGTAAGTAGTTATTTTAATAAACCTTTACAGTGTGGCCAGATGTTACCTGTTGTGAATAGTTATTTTTATAAACCTTTACAGTGTGACCAGATATGTGTGAATAGTTTTTTTTATCTTTACAATGTGACCATATGTTACCTGTTGTGAATAGTTATTTTTATAAAAGGACAAACCCCATGGCTGGAAAAGACCATTAACATACATACTCTCACTTCTATGCTCTCTCCCGAATGCAGCTGTCAAGAGGCAAGACAACATTAGGAAATTCTGTTAATGAAAACATAAAACACACACAGACTTAAAAAAGAGGGTAGTTAAATAAAAAACAGTAAACAATATTGTTTTATTTTAACTACTTTGTGGATGTAGCAAAGATTTAGACTTCTTGTAATCCAATTCTACCTAGTCAACAATTGTAGCCATATAATAATCATTCACAATGACTAAATCCAAGGTAGCCAACCCCGGTCCTCGAGAGCCACTCTCCTGCTTGTCTCCAAACTATCCCTGCCCTACTTACTGCTGATCAATAATGGATCAGGTGTGTTGTCAGTCAGAAGCTGGAAAGGTAGGAATAGTTGGAAAACAAGCAGGGCAGTGGCTATCGAGGACCAGGGTTGGCTACACCTGGTCTGCATTTTTTAAATAGTGAAGTGGTAAGACTGCTGTTCAAATGTACACTTCACAGTGTAATAATGCATTAGTTACTATGAAATTAGCTGGCTGTACTTTAGCTTTTTCTTGAGCAATGACAGACATTATAGGCTCTATATTTGTAACTGTATGAACTCAGATTTAGAAAAATGTATGTTTTGTATTTAAGGTATATTGTGTATAAAATAAGATGCAAATCGCAAAGTTCTCTCATACAATGGGGTGTCCTCTGGATCTGGGATGATAATGCAGAATTTGGAACTGGAGACAATAGACATTAAAAACAAATGGGTGAAAAATATTTAGGGTAAGAAAGGACACCTTAATCAATAAACACCATAACTATGTGGTAAAAAAAAAAAAAAAAAAACCTTTGTGAAGGACATTAAACAAGAAACAAATGCAATGCCTATTTCGGTTCTGCTGGATGCCCTGGAGAAGGATTCCTGAATTCTACTTCTGACAGCTGTTCGTTATGTGACCCTGAAAGACAAATTGCAAGTTAATGTAATTTCGTCAAGTACAACAAACAAAAAAATTCACAGAAGTGATTACAAAATTGGTAATCTTAGATTATGGATAGAGACTTTGTAACAGAGCAAACCTGAGCCATTAACTGCCTTAATACAGAGAGCACATAAACTGGCCACCAAGTGACAATAATACACTCACAATACATTCAAAATATTATCAAAAACAGAAGATTCATTCTTTGCATACAGACAGGATTTATATTCATTAGGCAAAAAGGCACGGCCATAGAGCATTAGTTACTTGTATTTAAAGCTGAGGCCATAGGCAAGTATCAGGAAGGAGACTACCTGATTCCTCACCTATTTTCATTGTGCATTACCTCACCAGCACAAATAGTTAATTGTATGGTAGTGTAAGATATAAACACAGTAAATCACAGAAACGTTTTAGGATATTATGTTAACATTTATGCAAAACACCTCCTGACTCATGAAATATCCGAAATGGTCCGAACTAATAAACGGTCTGTGAAGCACAAACGAGTTGCGCAGTTTCGTTCCGCTTTCATTTTGTTTGCCATTTGCTGCTGGGCAACGTTGCGGTCGCGACCTATAACAAAATCTGGTCTCACCGGCGGAAAAAATGGTCACAGTCTGGAATCCTGCCTTTAACCCTATTAACTTTTAGCCTACTAGTTAATTTTATCCAAACTCAAACTACCTTTCATTTGAAAATGTGCGCATCATTTATTTCGGTTCCTTTGAGTCAAACAAGTAAAACACAATCACATTTATAAAATAACACAAAATGTACTTACCCAACAGCAGATTTTGAGTAATTCGTCATCTTTTTGTAATTCGGCAACACAGCAATGCGCCCAGCCTCAAGTCTTGCTCGCCTTGTGGTTGTAGAAAAACGGGAAAATGGCTGCGTTATCACTTTATCGCGAGATAATATATCATATCGCGGGATTTTGCAATAACGCGAGATTTGTTACAACATCTCGGTAGCACAGTTTTGACGTGTAAAGGACGTCAGTGTACGTCTATTCAGAACCTCTTAAAAACTACTTGGGGCACTCAAATGAATTATTGCAGTATCAACCAAGGTGTGAGTGTAATTGCTTTTGCATATTTCATAAGGGTTTCATAGAGGGTCATGATGGACTACAAATGCACGTGTAAAGGACGTCACCTACTGGACGTCCACTTCCTGATTCACAACATGGTATATGTTGAACTACACGTAGTTAAAGGTCAAAGTAACAATTATACATGTAACCATAGAGAACTGCACACATGTACAAACGTATCTGAATTCATTTTTAGGAAATGTTCTGTTACATATTTTTAACCAATTTATGCCGTCCTTTATGCCGGAAAATGGGTTCAAAATGTATAGTTACATCGACAACTATGAAGTTAAGTTATACAACAGCTAGCTGACTGGCAAGCTAGCTAACGTTAGCTCTAGTTAACATTACTGTCAAACTTTGACAACTTGACAGGCTATTTGATCCAGTGTAGTGTTTTGATGATGTACGATTAAGTGTATGCATAACATGAATGATGTCCAATTTCCCACAGTTTCAAACAAAGATTCATATATGAAAGTGAGTAAATTGAGACTCGTGATAAAGGCTTATCCATTTGGATGTCCTTAGATTACAGTATTGTGTATGTGATGCCATTGATAACCTGACATGATTGAGCCTATTCCCATACCTATTACTTACCTGATCAGCCTGCTCTCAGTTTTCTCATTTTCTGTGTTGTTTTGAAGTGTCTTAATGTCACGGTTCATGAAGTCACTGACTCTTTCTCGCACTGTGTTTGTATGTGTGTGTGTGTGTGGGCGTGGTCGCTGATCAGCCGCTGATTGTCATCAGCGCCAGCTGTTTCTGATCAGCGGGTTCTATTTAAGCTCTTGGTCTTTCATCTTGTGTTTGTCAGATCGTTGTTGGATGTCTGTCCGTGCTGTGTGGTCTTCGTTGTGTTCCTCGTGGGTCCATTGGAGTTTCTGTCAGTCCTGCCTGCCTGTCAGGTCCTGTCGAGAATCTGAAAGAGGACCCAGGCGCAGAATAGCTGTTTTATTAACAAGACTGTAGACAGGGCACAAAAAGGAGAGTGAGGTGTGAAACAGTTCGAAGAGTAGGGCTGACGACACGATGACAGGCAAGGAGGATGACCATTATTTCAGTGGTCATCCTCCTTGCAGTCCTGGGTTACTTCCTTGCAGTCCTGGGTGAAAACGGGCTTGTAGAGTGCAGAAGAATAGGCAGCACCAGGTGGAATGATGGTGAGGAAGACCAGGCAGGAACACAAGGAACCAGAGGCTTGATCTCTTCGCTGTAGCACCAGTCTAGCTGCAATGCAGTGAATGTCAGTGGTCAGGAATTCTCAGGATGCAGGGCAGGGACAAACACAAGACTCACAATGAACAAGACAAGACACAACAAGATACCAGGGCAAGACAATAGAATAATTAAATAGGAAATATAAAAATAAAGACTGAAACAGAACAATGACTAGTGAAGCAAAACAAAAGAAAACTAGGAATAAAGTTACTGAAACTTGTTAATAAAACAATAAAACAAAAGAATAAACTGACAGGGAACTACATATGATAATCTAGAGTAGAAATAAAATCAAAAGAGAAAAAACAAAAGACTAAAACTAACTAGAACAAGACTGGAAGGAAAAAGGCAAAAATGATACACTAGAGCTAGAAAGATCAATATCACAACAAGAACTAGGTTTAACCCTCTGGGGTCTAAGGTGTTTTTGGGGTCCTTGAGATGTTTTGACATACTCTGACATTTGTGCTTTTTTCAGTTGCTTATAAACAAATTACTGGCAAAGGTGTAATTACACTCTATTTAGCACAAACAGGGCTACCATAATATGTTATCACCATGTATGTACATGTTTGTATTTTTGCGAGAATATTGTTTATGCGTGGTTATTGAAAAAACTAAAACTTAAAGTTTCTGAAATAAGGCCACAAAACACATACTAAATATGTGTCCACAAGACTTTTGACTAATGGATGTTGTCGCCTAGGGTTTTTTCTTCAAAATGATCTGAAAATCATCCTGCCTTATCATTCACATAAAACAATAGATTGGTTTAAATTTAAAAATGACACTTTTTGTTTGGAAAGGCAATATGCGCAGGGGTGTGACCTGCTGTGATTCACACCTGAGAAGACAATGGGCCCGCATAATGAGCGCATAATGGGGATGCATACTAATGACCCTTTCATTCAGGTGTGTCACTGAGCCACAAGAATGCAATGACAATATATATATATATATATATATATATATATATATATATATATATATATATATATATACAGTATATATATGTAGGCCTATATAATACAAAATTGGTTCACAGTTCCAATTATTTATTTATTTTTCAAATTGTGCTTGCAAATTGTATAATATCAAATGTAAACATTTCTAGTAATTGTGCAGTTAATTCTCATACTGTTTTTACAGAAAGTTTGGGAATATATCCCAAATGTGTCACTAATAAAACACAATACAAATAATTTAAAGTGGAGGCTTATATTGAGCTTTTAAGATTTACCTAAGATTTATTTATATGTAGCCTACATATATTTTTGCTATTTTAATAAAAAGGTTACAATTACAACAACAATTAAAATTTTAACTATATTTCAAATGTAATCTTTCTTTGTATATACTAAAGTATACATTTTATCATACATATTTTACAGTTGCGGATTAATTAGTTTGAATATAGCCTACAATCGAACAAACACTATAATAACATCTTAGCAAACAAGCTTATTTGATGTGGCAGTATTTTACAGTAAAAACGACATCTTGTCTTTCATATGTAACATATCGTTTTTATGATTAGGACATATAAATGTTAATTTGCAGTTTAATACGTTGCTTATACAAAAATATTTTATTTCAACATATTTCAGTCGATTTTTACT
Source organism: Rhinichthys klamathensis goyatoka (assembly GCF_029890125.1). Lineage (NCBI taxonomy): Eukaryota > Metazoa > Chordata > Actinopteri > Cypriniformes > Leuciscidae > Rhinichthys > Rhinichthys klamathensis. The sequence goes on from NW_026606637.1 coordinate 1,040,101, forward strand.
CATCTCAGTATTGGAATATAGTTAGGTAAAAGCTGTTCATTCATTCACACACAAAAATGCGATTCATATTCAAACAGTCTTTTTGTTTACAGACACTATTTCATATCGCGATTAGAACAAAGCACTTGAAAATAAAGAATCTACCTATTCCTCAGCTGGATCCCTTGCTCCTCCAAATGAAACTACCTGCACTTCTGAGGTAATTTTTTCCAGGATTATTATTAAGATAGTATTATTCCTCACAGCGTCGTAAATATGAGTCTCTTTCGGTGGGTTATCCAGCTGATGTGGGCGTGGATCGCCTCAGAGCATTTGTGTTTGAATAGAGCGCGCGCTCCGTGGGCGTGGTCAAATTAACTTTAATGACCTGAGACGAGAACGACTATCATCTCTCTCTTTTCGTACAGATTACATAAAATGAGAAAATTTGTTTTTTATATAAATTACTCCATTTAAAAGAAGATAATTCAGGCTTCATGCCTGTGTGCCTGTATACCTGTTTGACTGAGTATTTGCAGAGTTACAGTTCATTTTTCGGACGCGTTTCAGAATGGACTTCACTGACAGAGAGAACGCAGAACGCGCATCATGTTTATTTTTCTTTATTAGGCGAAAAGCACAACACTTTGTTTTTATTGTGAGGTTCCACAAAAAAAATACAAACTTAACAGGATCGAATGATGTACAACACTTATATGTAAGATCAAAATCAACAGAATAATTTGAGTCTCTTTTGCACTGATAAGGAAAAAAGTGAGCTGGTATCGCCGGCGAGACCGCCGACCCCAGAGGGTTAACCATACACACAAGGCAAACAGGAATAAACCACAAAGCACACAAAATGAACCAGCAAAGACAAGAGGGAAAAGATTCCGTTCATCTCATCACTCCACGGATCATCGGGTTGCCCATCTAAGCCCTGTGCTACCACCGAGCCTTTGCCTGCATCTTCACTCTACGGATTATTCTGCCTGTTTATTCTGAATAAACATTGTATCTCGCAATTGCATCTTCTGTCATCATTCCCATAACACAACGATCTGACCAACCATGGATGTAGCGAGAACACCGGAACTGGCTGAGGTCTTGTCCCGAAACATCGTGCGGATGGACCAGCAGGAAGAGAATTTAGCCCTGACTGGTCGTGCTGTACAAGCCTTGGTAGTGCAGGTGTCCGAGCTCACCCAGCAAATTCAACACCTAGCGACACCCACACCGCCTGTTTCCCCCACTTCTCCTCCAGCAATTCATCAACTTGAGCCACGGTTACTTGCTCCGGAGAGTTACTCAGGTGAGGCCAAATTTTGTAGAGCATTTTTAACCAAGTGTTCCATGTTTTTTGCTCTCCAACCCCAGACTTTTGCCTCTGAACAAGCCAAGGTGGCGTTGGTGCTTACGCTACTGTCTGGACGTGCGGCTCTGTGGGGAACGGCGGTGTGGGAGAATCAAGACCTGTGCTGTTCCTCGTTCCAGGCACTCTCGGAGGAGATGAAGAGGGTGTTCGATCGGGCGGTTACGGGAAGAGAAGCTGCACGTCAACTAGCTGATCTCCGCCAGGATAATCGATCTGTCGCCGACTACTCTACCGAGTTTCGCACCCTCGCCGCAGAGTGTCACTGGAACGAGGAGGCGCAGTGGGATATGTTCCTGCATGGGCTGGCTGACCGTATCGAGAGGGAGATCTATGCCCTGGACCTCCCGAAGGATCTCAATGGACTCGTCGAGCTGGCCCAGGGAGTGGACGCTCGCCTCCAGCGTGTGGAGCAACATACCCGCAGGACCCTGATTCCTGAGACCTTCGGAACCCCTCAGGCCAGTGGCGGGGATACAGTAAACCCAGCTTTCGACCACGAGCCCATGCAGGTGGGTAGAGCTCGGCTCTCCCGGGAGGAGAGAGAGAGACGGAGATCCCGGGGCCTGTGCCTACTGCGGAGGGACTGGTCATTTCATCAACACCTACCCCGTAAAAGATCGGGCTCGGCAGTAAGCAGGAGGCTACTGTCGGGCGGGATCTCCACCCACAAGACCTCCTCTACTCTCCTTCCGGTGAGGCTGCAATGGCCAACCCGGTTCCACAACTGTCAAGCCCTTCTGGACTCCGGAGTAGAGGGAAATTTCATGGACTTGACTCCCCATCCCCATCATACCACTCACGAACCAGATTTCCGTCAACGCACTCAACGGACAAGAACTACCCACCATTGCACTCACCACTGATCAACTGACACTCATAACATCAGGCAATCACACGGAAGAACTCTCGTTTCTACTTCTTGACTCTCCTCATATTCCGGTTGTCCTCAGTCATCCCTGGCTCACTCAGCACAATCCCAGGGTTGACTGGGGTCATAATTCCATCTCCGTCTGGAGCACTAAATGTTATGCGTCTTGTTTGTCTGCTTGTTCTTCGGTGTCCAGTTCTGTTTTGCAGGAGGAGTCAGTGAATTTGTCAAACGTGCCCGCGGAGTACCTCGACCTGAAGGAAGTGTTCAGTAAGTCTCGGGCTGCTTCTCTTCCTCCGCATCGTCCCTATGACTGTGCCATAGATCTTATGCCAGGTACGTCTCCGCCTATGGGTAAGTTATACTCATTCTCAGTGCCATGGAGAAATACATTTCTGATTCTCTAGCATCCGAGTTCATTCGTCCTTCCTCTTCTCCAGCGGGGGTGGGGTTCTTTCTTGTTGGTAAGAAGGAAGGATCTCTGCGACCGTGTATTGATTACCGAGGGTTGAACAACATCACGGTAAAGAATACTTATCCTTTACCGTTGATGTCTTCAGCTTTCGAGCGGTTACAGGGAGCCTCTATCTTCACAAAATTGGATTTACGCAATGCATATCATTTGGTTCGCATCAGGAAGGGGGATGAATGGAAAACTGCATTTAACACCCCTAGGGGCCATTTTGAATATTTGGTTATGCTGTTCGGGCTGTCCAACTCCCCAGCCGTTTTCCAGGCATTCGTGTCAGATGAGTGCTTCAGAGGTTGCTAGAGAATGGGCTTTTTGTCAAGGCGGAGAAATGCGCTTTTCATGCACAGTCTGTTCCTTTCTTAGGGTACATCATCTCGTCTGAGGGAGTGCGTATGGATCCTGACAAGGTTAAGGCTGTGATGGATTGGCCAAGCCCAGATTACCATAAGGCCCTACGGAGGTTTCTGGGGCTTGTCAATTTCTATCGGCGATTAATTCGCAACTTCAGCCAACTAGCCGCTCCTCTGACTGCCTTGACCTCCCCCAGAATGACGTTCAGGTTGTCCGATACAGCTGAGGCTGTATTCGCTAACCTCAAGAGCCGCTTCAGTTCAGCTCCCATCCTGATTGCCCCTGATCCTTCAGGTCAGTTCGTGGTGGAGGTCGAACTGGTCAGAGGTGGGAGTAGGTGCAGCATCCCAACGCTCTTCAACAGACGACAAGATGCACCCTTGCATGTTTTTGTCCCATCGTTTATCGCCTGCTGAACGTAACTATGACATTGGTAACAGAGAGTTGTTGGAGGTCAAGTTAGCGCTGGAGGAATAGCGTCATTGGTTAGAAGGGTCGGGGGTACCTTTTATCGTTTGGACCAATCATAAGAACCTGGAATACATCAGATATGCTAAAAGACTCAACTCCAGGCAGACTCGGTGGGCACTTTTTTTCGGACGTTTTGACTTTTCTCTCTCGTACCGCCCGGGTTCCAAGAACATCAAACCTGACTCTTTATCTCGTATTTTTGACCAATCCGAATGCCCGTCTACTCCCGAGTGAATCGATAGGTCAGAACAGCCTTAGAAGGGATAACGCCTGTCCACCGAGTCGGTTATTTGTGCCGGAGGGGTTACGGTCCGACGATATTCGATGGGGTCATTGTTCCAGCATAGCATGTCATCCAGGAGTAAACCGCACCAGTTTTTTGGTCAAGCAACGATTCTGGTGGCCATTATTGGCTCGTGTAGCAGATCCAGTTCTGTACATAAGGAATTCCTCACAGCAGACAGCAGGATGCCTTCAAAACGACTATTTATTGACCCTGGAAACATATGGTACAACTTGATCACAATATTACCCCGTTGCGCCAATATCTTTTCACGTTATACACGTCTTGCCTCGCCAGCGTCCATTTGCGATCTGAAGCTGACGTAACTCACACACTCTCTAAAGGCATAGCGCGCAACACTGAAAAGCGTCCCACTTAACGAACAGTTTCTCGTTTTAACAAACGGTTTCTCGTTTTATGTGGCAATTTTCTAAGAACAACACAATGAGACAAATTAACATATCAGCATCTTTATTTTTAACAACTTAAATAAACTCAAAAAAGTAAATCATTCTTATGTGCTTATCACAAATTTTCAAAGCCCAAATTTCAGTGTCCAATAACCTCCAAAGGGCAAAACCAAGGACATAATGAATGTAATTTTTACCTGCCTGTCACAAAGTTGTCAAAGTGCTAAAGAAATCACAGACAACAAGACAATCAAATTTGTCATAAAGTGCCAAAGAAATCACAGAACAAATGTTTATAACATAACACTGAGTAACAATGTAATCACAGCCGAAAGTGTAAAGTGAAATATTAGAGTATACTATTAAATCTAGCAACACTATAACTGCAGGAAGAGTGTTCATAAGAATTAAGAAATATAAGCTAAGGATGTTCCTCACAGCATTTGTACACTCTGTTTTTGAAGAAAAAACAAATCCATTAGGATTATTTTTCAAAAGTAAGTGGCAGGTTCTTTTTAAGGAACAGAAGCATCTCTGTATGTTCAGCAGCAAGTCTGCTTCTGCTTTCATTCAGATTGTGTGACACAGAGCTAAACAATCTTTCACTTTCCACGCTATTGCAAGGGGCTGAAAGATATTTTTGTGCCATTTGAGCCAGAGCCGGAAATCGCAGATCGCAGAAAGACTCGGGAGAATTAATACTGAGACGATAAACATTTATTTACGAGCTCAGCAAACAATCAAATTCTTTGGCGTAGGCCCCGTCCGTAACTCACATTCCGAGGGTACGGAATCTGCATATCCTGCCTGAAGACGAAGGCAGGGGCGCAGCCCACCCCGCGAAGTAAGAAAGGGTGCCATCTGGTGGTGGTGGGGTGGAAGGAGGAGAGGACATCCTGGCATCTTCAGGGTAGAGGGGAGAGCCCGTCTGGAGGTGATGGGAAGGATGGAGGGGAGGACCCAGCACAGAATGTTAGGGAGATGAAGGAAAGTCCCGTCTGGTGGTGGATGGGGAGGATGGAGGTAGTTGAAGCGACAGCATCTGAGAACTCAGACATGAGTAAGTACCGCCCTTTTATACTGGCAAATGGGATTGACATTAAATGTTTCAGCAGGGCGACCTCTGCTGTAGGAGCTGTGTCTTACGTTTACAGTACCACGGACAGCGGCCGGATCGTGGCTAGGAAAAGCTTTCGGGCAGAAAGCAGCTGAGTGTCCGTGAGCGCTGCAGATAGAACACGACAGACTTCTTTGACCGCCAAAATGACGAACTAGCAGTTCAGTATCAGTGATGGACCAGTCGAGTCTTGAATTGTAGAGTGAAATGCAAGACACGGATTTAGCAGAAAATGATTTATGATACTCGTAGAATAAAGTGCCTCTGTACCTTTGATTAAAGTCTGCCATCATTGAAAGATAAAGGTCTAACTCTTCCCTCCTATCTGGAAAAACTTGGCATAGGGTGTCCCTGTAAATGCTAAATGCGATTACGAACTCTCCGAACGATAGATTGCGTTGCAAACGTGGATCTGAAGTTTTGAGGAGCACTGCCACGTCACCGCAGTCCACCATTTTTCTGTCGGCAGCAGGCGAAGGGAGAAGTAAAGAAGCCAGGTTGATATCCTTACCTTGGATAATATTTGACCTGAGATGTGGAGATACTGTAGCAGCGGCGGGTGGAACGAAACGCCTACCGAAAGCTTGAGCTGGTGTTGATGAGGAGAGATTAAAGTTGGGAGAAGCCGGTGGAGCTGAGACGTCTTGAAATGGCGACTGAATCCTGGGGAGATTAGTGGGTAGAGAGGCCGAAGTAGAAGGTATGCTCGCTGAGATGATACCAGAAAAGGAAGGCCGGGTTGTAACGGGATCTGGGCTGCAGTCAGGCTTGCCGAAGGAGTTTTCAAAATCCGTCATCTTAGACTGTAACCCTTTAACCGTTTGGGATAAGTTTTGAACAGCAGAAAGAAGCAGCTGATTAGTATCGGGAGGGACGGTGAATCGCGGAGGAGATATCTCTTGTGCCGGTAGTGCTGTTCTTTTAGCTGGGCGAGGTGCAGATTTAGCAGATCTTTTCCCACTGGCTTTTTTCGGTTGAGCAGTGGTCGCGGCGGCATCTGGATGTGGAGAAGTAGATGCAGGTGGATTGCCCAGTGCATTCTGGGCCAAGAGCAGAAGATCTTCTCTTGAAATTCCTTCGCTAACAGGGATGCCAGCGTCCTCGAGAGCGTTTAGTATGTGTTCAGAGGACCAGCTCACCCATGAAGAGGTGCGGCATTGAATACAGGTACTGTGGCGTGTAGCAGAAGGAGATGGCTGAACGAAATCATCTGAATCTGAATAATCACAAATGGATTGCATTTACAGGGACACCCTATGCCAAGTTTTTCCAGATAGGAGGGAAGAGTTAGACCTTTATCTTTCAATGATGGCAGACTTTAATCAAAGGTACCTGAGACATGGTTTGGTTACTACTGTGCTAACACCTGGGTTATGGTTGAAGCGACAGCATCTGAGAACTCAGACATGAGTAAGTACCGCCCTTTTATACTGGCTATTAGGATATGATTGGATAAATGAGAAGGTAATACATGACGTGAACAATTGAGTCTTCCTGGCAGAACTTGCGCTAAGCTTCATTTCCTGTGAACCACCTTCTCCTGATTGGTCCTGGTGTTCCTTACACAGAAAGTATGACACCTTGTATCTACAGATACCACAACATGCAAGGTTGAGTCCCACTTGTCATCCAGCTTGCGTCGTCCACGCTCTCCTTTATTAGCGAGCAACACATAGTCTCCTTCCTCAATGTCTCGGCCTTTGACGTTTTTGTTGTAATGCTCAGTTTGCCGTTGTTGACTCGCAGTGTTGTTGGCCTGAGCAAGTAACATCGCCTCCTTGAGATCGTCCTTCATTTTTTCCACATACTGGTCATAGTCTGTGACTTTGTTATTGCAAGTTTTCAAGTTTAAGTTTCAAGTTTATTGTATTTATAAAGCACATTTAAAACAACCTTGGTTGACCAAAGTGCTGTACAAGATATAGCTATTTAAATCCATACAAAACTTAAGAACAACTTTCACAAGACATTGAACGCACAAGAGTACAAGTAGGTTTTTAAAAGATTTCTGAACTCAGACACTGTGGGCGCTGTTTTAATATGTAATGGCAATTTGTTCCATAACCTGGGGCCAGCTACCGCAAAGGCTCTGTCACCCCTACATTTCAGCTTGGATCTGGGTACTCATAACAGATGATTAGACTGTGATCTGAGCAATCTGATTGGTTTGTGTTCCGTCACCAGCTCCGTAAGGTATTGAGGAGCAAGATTACTTAGTGCTTTATACACAAACAGCAAGACTTTAAAATCAATACGATACTGAACTGGTAACCAGTGTGGGCGTGATGTGGTCCCGTTTGCGAGTGCCTGTGAGCAAGCGGGCAGCTGCGTTTTGGACCAGTTGAAGTCGGTGAATAGATGACGCAGGTAGTCCTAGACATAGCGAGTTACAGTAGTCAAGTAGAGATGAAATAAAGGCATGAATTATAATCTCAAAACTGTTCCTACTTAGGAAAGGTTTAACTTTCGCTAATCTCCGGAGATGGTAAAAGCTGCAACGGACAACTGTATTTATTTGTTTGTTTAAGTTTAGGCCACTATCCAATATAAAACCCAGGTTCTTTGCCGAGAGTGAGCGATATAAAGTGAGCGAACCCAAGTCAACATTGCTCAGGTCACTTTTCTCAGTTGGCCCAAACAGGACTATTTGAGTTTTGCGATCTATATTTTGGAACATCAAATCAACAGGCAATCTGGGAATTCGACCATACATGAGGAAAAACGGGGCAAAGCCGGTTGACTCATGGGCTGTACAGTTGTAAGCGAACGTCAGGGTTTGCAGCATTTGCGGCCAGTTCTGTTTGGCTCTCGGAGGCAATGCCCTGATCATATTACCCAAGGTGCGATTGAACCTCTCGACTTAGCCGTTACCCATCGGGTGATATGCCGTGGTTCGTGACTTCTGTATGCCAGCAATCTGTACCAGTTCCTTGATCAACCAGCTTTCAAAGTTCGCTCCTTGGTCTGAGTGGATTATTTGTGGAAATCCATAAACACAAATGAACTTGATTGACACAAAAGAACATAATTGACGAGCGACTTGAGATGCTGACTGGTTCCTGCACAGAAACGCATTAGCCATTTTTGTGAAGTGGTCCGTTACCACAAGTACATCAACGCTCTTGCCAGAAGAATCCTCAGCAGACCAGAAGTCTATACAGACTAATTCTAGTGGACTGATGGTTCGGATGCTCTCTAAAGGGGCCCTTCCCTCTGGTTCGGGGGTTTTGCTGACCACGCAATGTTGACAGCATCTCACATACTCACGGGTGTCAGTTTCCAGTCCAACCCAAGAAAATCTCTGTCTAGCCAAAGATAACATTCTTCCTTGACCTTGATGGCCTGCCTCGTCGTGGATGCCTCGCAAGACTTCACTGACCAGTGAATCAGGAACTATGAACTGGTAACGTGTAAACTTAGTCACTGGATCCTTGCAGATACGGTACAGGATGCCACCCAGCAGCTTTAATCTGTCCCATTGTTTCAACAGTTTCAAGGCCTTGTAAGGTTCCTTAGCCCTTTCTCTCCGAGACGGTCTCTTACCTCGGCACACATAAAAGCGAACTCTAGAAAGCATGTGGTCACCTTCTTGCCTCTCTCGAAGCTCTTCCAGTGAGTAGACAGGTAAGGGGTTCTGACCAGCAGGCATCATCCATTGGGTTTCTTGAGCAAGCCAGGAAAGGACTCTCCCCTCTGCTCCCACATCCTAATTTGCATGAGCATCAAAGATAGCAGAGACCTGATCGGAAGACAAGGAACATTGCTCCAATGAATTTCCAACACATTGGCTATTTGCGCTGAGCCTGAAGGAATCCTGTATGGTGTCCTTCCTTATCTGTTTAGACGGTTCAAGCAAAAGGTCGTAAGGTTCTGCCACTAATCTATGACTCACAAGACTGGGAACAAACGGCTGACGGCTCAGAGCGTCGGCAACCACATTCTTGGTGCCAGGTATGTACTGGATGTCAAAGGTGTACGGGGCCAACTTAGCTACCCACCTCTGTTCACACGCATCTAATTTTGGCTTCGTTAAAATGTAGGTCAACGGATTATTGTCCGTCCAGACTGTGAAAGTATGTCCCTTTAGCCAATGGCTAAATTTATCGCAGACGGACCATTTCAACGCCAGAAACTCAAGACGATGTGCAGGGTAGTTGGACTGAGTTTTTGTAAGAGCCTTACTTGCAAAGGCAACAGGTCGTGCCTTGGACTCTCCTTCAAGGACTTGTGACAATACTGCCCTTATACTGTCCAAGGAGGCATCTGTAGAGAGGATAAATGGCCGGGTGAAATCAGGGTGCGCCAACACTACAGAGCTCACAAGAGCTGACTTAAGCTGTTCAAAGGATAGGGCACATTCTCTAGTCCAATCTGACGAGCTGAGTTTCCTAAAAACAGCTCCACCCCTTGAGAATCCCTTTTTCCCTTTGGTTGCAGCGGTTAGCGTGAAGAGCGGTTTGGCGATGCTGGAACAGTTGGGGATGAACCGTTGGTAATACATGACCATACCCAAAAAGGACTTGATCTTTCTTTGGGAAGGTGAGACCCCATCATCCATCATGAGATCCTTTACCGCATAGGTTCTCAAAGTGCGGCCCGCGGGCCAATGGCGGCCCGCCGAAACATTTCTGGCGGCCCGCGATAACATCTGTAAAACTGTTAAAACTATTGCTTTGAAAAAATGAATATCTCCGTTTAGTGGTGTTTAGCGGCATCCATAGGCATAAGCGGTAATTACATGGTCCGACCGACCGATCGCACTTGACCTCACTCCCAAGGCCACCAGGAACAGTGGTTGTCTATGTCTACACAGGAATAGGAATCGTGGGCAACCGAAACCAGCACCACAAATCCCATTGCAATTTAAAAGGGTATGTTGACCAAGTAATCAATATTCAATGTGACTTAATAATAATCTTAACAATGTCAAGCTTATTAATAGCCGCGTTTCCATTACCTTTCAAAATGTTCGCGGGCGCGAACACTTGCATTTTCCTATCAACAGTGGAAACAACTTAAACTAGTCTATCATTTCTGGTCATACAGAAAATAATAATGCATTATTCGCAACTACTTTTATTTGTGTAAACTCATAACAAGAAAACGTGCTTTTGTAAAATAAAATAAAACAATCAGTAGCCCCTATAGGCTAGCCTCAGCTACTACGCGCTTTCATGATCTCCGTGAACTGGAGCGCGAGAACTGAAACAAAATATAGCTAGCCTATGTAGGCTAAAGCTTAAAATGTGCACTTTTAAACAAACAAACTCGAATCGAAAGCAAATACCTGATTATGTAATCCGTATGAAAGGTGGATTTCTCTCTAAAAGCGCATCTGCTTAACAGCGGAGATGGAGATATGTTTTTAGCCGACACTTAGAAAACAATAGTTTATTAATAAACAATTAAAATGCCTCGCTGTTTTTTCAGACGCATTTATTATCATTAGCCTATAACTTACCTATAAATCAGGCTAGATCAGACACGTACAGGCTATATGGCTCTTCTCATTCATCACTGCGGGAAAAATATAAATTCCAGGTTCTAATTTGGCCTTAGAAAACCAGTAAAATCGACATGTTTTCCATATTAATTTGTGAATATTTAAAATGTTTAATAAGGGGGCAGAAAGTCATTTAAACAAAAATCTGAAAAAGTCTGTCGATATTTACTTTTTTTGCGCAGCAGTTGGTGAAGCCAGTTCAAATTAAAATTTTGTTCAACTTTGCGTTTTAAAAAGACAACAACCGTTCATTTTTCGTTTTTCAGTTACGGGTTAAAAAAGATAGATAATAATATGCAAATCTGCAATAATGGAAACGCGACTGACAAGCAATGATAGAAATGAATGATGATGATGACTTGTTTGGTAAGCTTCTATTTTAAAAGTTTCTTTCTCTCCCCCCCAAAATTTTCACAAGTTTTGCCAGGTTTAGCCTCAGTTATGAATTAAAATGTGTTTATTGCAACTAATGTAAACTGTAGAGATGCAACATGGTCATTAAAATAATTTCAAATGGGATTTTCTTTTCAGTTTTTTTTTCTTCGTTTTTCCCCCCGCCACTTTGGCGGCCCTCAGTTCAATGTTGGGTTCCTAAATTGGCCCTCACCTATCAAAACTTTGAGAACCCCTGCTTTACCGTGACAGCTGTAATGGCAGCAATTTTGTCAGGATCATTTTGTGTTCATTCACAACATGGCCGAGGAACCTGACGCTCCTTCTAAGGAAGTAGCACTTCTTTGGCGCCAACTTCAACCCGTAAGCACTCAATCTCTCGAAGACCATCTCCAACCTTTCCAAAGCCTTTTCTTCATTGGGAGCTACCACCAGAAGATCATCCAAATAACAAAGCAAGGCAAGAAAGTTTTGGTCGCCGAATATACTCATCATAAGCCGCATGAAACTCGCTGGGCTGTTGCATAGTCCCTGTGGAAGACGATTGAACTCGTAGAGCCCTAGAGGTTTGGTAAAGGCTGTAAGTTTCTTGTCTTCCTCACACATCGCGATGTTGTAGAAGCCAGACGTAAGATCCATTGCGCTGAACAATGCATCCCCTCCCAGAGCAGCGAGACAATCGGCTTGATGAGGAAGAGGGTGTGCATCCTTAATAGTGCGTGAATTCAGCCAGCGGTAATCTACGCAGATACGGAGGTCTCCACTCTTCTTCCACACGAGAACCAAGGGGGAGGCCCACTCACTGCTGGATTTACGAATGAGATCACGCTCTTCCATCTCTGACAGTACTTGCCGTAACTTCTGATAATGCCCTGGTGGCACACGCCGATAAGGCAAATGGAAAGGCCGGTGGTCAGACAGATGGATGCGATGCACAAAGTCTTTAGCTCTCCCGCAGTCTAGTTTGTGCTTTGAGAATACATGTTCATACTTCTGGACCAAGCGCAATAACTGACTTTTCCATTGAAGTGACGCTTCGCAAGAATCAATGTCCAAGTCACTCAACCCCATTTTCTGTAAGATTTTCTGGAAGTCTGGGATGTGTGATCCGTCGTGCACAGTTTGACTCTGAGCTTTAACAGTCTCAAAGGGTTGTACCCCATCCATTTCCAAATCTTCCAACGCCACACATGGAGAAACATTGACTACCTTAGAATTTCTCTTCAAAGTGATGGGCTTGTCGGTTGGGTTAAGCATCTTTACTGGCACCCACCTATCAGCAGTCATAGAAACCACCACACGTCCCACGATGACATCCTTCTTATTGGTTGGTGACCTAGTTGGCTCAATCAACACCGCACTGCCTTCTGATATAGGTGTTGTAGGAGGGAGCTTGGCCCACACCAGCTGCTCCTGCCTTGGCAGCAACGTGACGGCTTGAACCATTTTGGCCGTGCCAATGATGTCAGGCATCTCATCACCTCTCTATCTGTTAAGACCAGAAAGTACATTAAGGAACTGCTCAACCTCCGCATCTTTCGTTGATTCAGGCCTATTTACAACACGCCAGTATGTGGGTTTCTGCTTAAACTGGCTCAAGATGAATTTAAGGACGTTGGTGCCCAGTATCAAATCATCCCGTTGTCCTGTAACAACCAGCGTTGGTACACTGACTTCATATTCATACACTCTCATCTTCAGCTGATATATACATTTCGGCGCAACCTGAACACCACCACATCCAACCAGCATAATATTGGCCTGCATCTCACACTGATCCAGAGACATACATGTGTCCAATAAGTGAGATTCTGCAAATTCACTGATGGTGCAAGCCATAGAGCCACTGTCTAACAATGCTCTCAAAGGAATGCTATCATTGACTAGAACGTCAGTATAGAAAAGACTGTCTGCACGTGCCAACTGCGTCACATTCTGAAACAGAACTACATTATCACTTGCAACTGTCGACTCATATACATTTAACGCATCATCTTGAAGGGTCTGAACTTCTTCACCCACACTATCCCCTCCCAAGTGCAGGTGTGTCAGTTTCCCTGAATCTGGGAGCGGCTCCCAAACTCAGCACTTTTCTTAGGACAATCCCTGCGTTGGTGACCGACTTCCAAGCAGTTTAGAAATCTTTTATCAGACATGCAGTGTGACCTTGTGGAATGGGTTCTCTCACCACAAACACGACATCTAGATGGACGAGACCAAGAAGGCATTTGCGGTCTATCAGGAGCAGCCTGTGCATTAGTGCGGTCGAGCACCCTTTCCAGCATGCTGAGCACTCGCTCTAATGTACCTGTGTCAGTCAAGGCCGTGTGTGGAGGCACTGTGGCGATCTCAGTCTTTGTGGTATGGGTACTGGGGATGCACGCTGCTGAGTTAACTGCAGTGTTGTCCACAGTAGTGGTCTCTGTGTGGCTGACAGCGGCAGTTGCTACTTGGAACGAATTGCCAGGGAGAGAGTAAGGATGTGATTTCTTCGTTCTCAGCTTCCTTTGATGCTCATCAATTGCTTCTTGCACCTCTGCTGATGACCACTTCGTGATAGGCTTGTACCTGAACACACTAGAAAGTTCAACATTAGAGCAGTTTCTAATGAACATCATTGCAATTTCCTGTGAAATGTTCTTCATTTGACTACCCTGTTTCTGCAGGTGATTATCAGCGATTTCGGCCGCATTTTTGAGACGGACCCAATAGTCGACAGGGCTTTCTTTGGCATATGGCATTGTAGAGTAGAAGTCTGCCAGTGGAAGACAAGACTCTGGGCTCTCACTGAAAGAGCGTAAGAGCATTTTGTAAATGGTTTCAGGGGTAACAACCGTGTCAGGTGAGTGATTACTTTTTAGCCCTACCTTTACAATGTTTTTAGCTCTAGCCAAAAGTTGGTTCAGAACCTCATTGGCATGCTCCGCTTTCGGGCGATCACACTTCTGTAAGTAAACCTCCATTAACTCTATCCACTCATGAACATTATGTTTATCCGTACCATCACCACGGAAAATAGGAGGGCCCCTATTGTCAGAATGTACGATCAGATTCAACCTGGATAAGTCCAGTGTAGTGCTAGCTTGATCACTTTTAGCTGGCTCAGGGGCAGTCTGATGCCCCAGAGCAGAAGGACTACGATCAGCTAAGAGCCGGTCCAAAATACTGTCGCCAATCTAGCTACCAAGCTCCTCAAGTAGCTCTGTTATCTGCAAACGAGAATCATCACAGATTGGGGCAGGTGTAAAAGATGAAGCACCAGCATTGACTTTTCCTTCCATTTGTGAAAAGCCTAAATTGATATCACCAATTTGATTGTTTTCTTTACGTCTCACAACACCATCCGAGCTGATGAAACCTCTACCTCTCCCCAAGACTGGTGTAGACATATTGTACATCTCACTGTCCATACTGGTCACTAGCATATAACAAAATAAATTGATTCAATGTCTTAGTGATTCAATGTCTGAGTCGAAAGTCAATGTTAAGAATGTAAGAGAAACTGAATATAACTGAAACAAGGAAAGTTCATTAGCTGACACTGGAAGGCAGGACTTGATCCACGGCTTGACACCTCTGCTAAACAAATACTACAAATACTACAATTTGTAGTATTTGTAGTATTTGTAGTATTTGTAGTATTTGGACAACAAATACTAAATGTATTTTTTCCAGGTACTCTCTGATATGGACTTACTGTAAAGCTTCTTTAAAACCCTATGATTGTTAGCCAGAGGAGAACTGGCCCCTGACTAGCCTGGGTTCTCCCAAGGTTTTTTTCTCCATCCAATCTGATGGAGTTTTGGTTCCTTGCCACTGTCGCCTTGCTTTTGGCTTGCTTAGTTGGGGATATTTAATATTCAACAATATTATTGAACTGTGTTGTACTACTTTCATGTTATCACTGTGAAGCTGCTTTGATGCAATCTGTATTGTGAAAAGCGCTATATAAATAAATGTGACTTGACTTGACTTGACACCTGGCAGAAGATTGTGGTTGGCTTTCAGAATCCAGGGAAGTCACAGCAACAGTTCCACGTAAACGAACAACACCCGGCGATCGGCAGTGGCTGATCAGATGTATCCAAGAAGGTAAAGACACCAGTTTTATGTAGCAGATCCAGTTCTGTACATAAGGAATTCCACACAGCAGACAGCAGGATGGCTTCAAAACGACTGTATTTATTGACCCTGGAAACATATGGGACAACTTGATCACAATATTACCCCGTTGCGCCAACCTCTTTCCACGTTATACACTCGCCAGCGTCCATTTGCGATCTCAAGCTGACGTAACTCAATTGTATACATGTTTAACATTATGTAATAGCCTACACATTAAAGCAAATAAAGCATTACTGTTGTTAAAGGAAAAAAATAAAGTAAGTAATAAAATGGCTGGATGTGTGTATTCTTCAAACATATCAGTAATAACATATAAGAATAATGTTTGTACAGATCGACAAACAAATATCCCCTCAAAAGATCAGGCACATTTACATTATACTCTATAGAACCGCAAGGCCAGCGTAATAGATGGAAGTTAAACAATAGAATGTATTACAGAATGAGAAATAAAGATAGAATACATCTGTTCAAAAACACAATCCACATACACATTATAGACCCAAATTACATAAATTAGATCACTTTATACTGGTTAAATTGAAGAATTGAACATACCTGGAAACATATGGGACAACTTGTTCACAATATTACCCCGTTGCGCCAACCTCTTTCCACGTTATACACTGTACACAAATCACTAGTTAGTTAGCTCCACGTGCGTCAGATAAAACTCACATAAAACTCACAATACACAACATAAATGTGTATAATCGATTCAGTAACACATTGTGCTTAATATTTAATGAACTTTAACCGAATGAACACTTTTAAACAACAATATTAAGTGGGAAGAGTGAGAAGAAAAAAAAGTGCGTCTTGCCTCGCCAGCGTCCATTTGCGATCTGAAGCTGACGTAACTCACGCACTCTCTAAAGGCATAGCGCGCAACACTGATAAGCATCCCACTTAACGAAACACCTTAATTGATAGTTCCTAACCACAATAACATTGAACGACTCACTCGTATAAGTATTTAATTGTAGGGTCTGGACCCATCAGACACACACTAATTATTCATTATATACAAAGGTTTATGAAACTCCAAAACTAACATCCCAAATGAAACGAACACAAGGGCAGAAACAAAGTGTCATGTTACAGGGCTGATAAGGAGGTTTTTACGACCTCCCCAGGAATGTGGCCACGTGCACAAGAGAGAGACAATGGGGAGACAGAAACCCTCTTTAAAACAGACTTTGCTGCATTAATCATAGACTAACTGATCTATAAATGAACATGCATAAAACTGTGGAAGAAACAGTGTAAATGGTTTACTGTCTTGTGTACTATTATGTACATATTATGGTATGTATACAACCAACTAACGATCAATGTAACCAATGTAATCAATGTAATCATGCCTCGTACCTAATTAATCCTCATTTAATGACTCACACTTTGATGTACATCACCTTCTTCTAGAATGCAGTGTGGATGTGTTATATCTTTCTGAGCATTAATGAAGGTATAATCACGCTTGGGACAAAGACTCGTAAATTAACTAGAGCAACCTTCCCACTCGGACATTTCACCTTGCTTATTGGTCCAGTCAACCCTTAGGGGTGGATCGTTCTCAGGCCTTTATTAAAGACAGTCCACATGTGACCTCCCTCTCTTAGTTTTTCATCCAGCCGCAACCAACCTGATCTCACAGAATTCCGTGAAATTAACACGGACCCTTAACTCAAAATCCGTGGCAGTTTCACGGAATCGCCGAAAATTCCGTGATGTGCCCACGGAAGTGATGCCTATGTAAGTCAATGACAGGCAGCATCCGTGGTCCACACACGGACAGTTACAACACACGCGCTCCCCCAATTGACGTCGTTTTATAATTTGGAAAGGTATCGCTTTAAATATTCTGAGTTTACTTAAAGTACTTTACTTTAAATATTTAGTTTTAAAGTGATTTTAACTTGATATTGCATTGTTCTGTCGTCGTTTGATCGCTAGGATAACGTCTGGTCACCCTGAATTCCGTGACCGTACCACGGAATATTCAGTGGTCGCCACAGATTTTTTCACCTTCACTGGTCGAGATTGCCTATTGCTGATTTTGACACTTTAAGTAGGCTATTCAAGTTTTCTGTGTTTGTGATGCATGTAGCCTAATTAAACTGTGAACCTCTTATCTCCCCTGACCAGTTTCTATAGCCTTTTGCTTATTGACAACTTCTGTGATGGCACCACGGATTCTTCCGTGACCGTACCACGGAATATTCAGTGGTCGCCACAGATTTTTTTCACCTTCACTGGACGATATTGCCTATTGGTGATTTTGACACTTTAGGCTATTCAAGTTGTCTGTGTTTGCGATGAAATGTAGCCTCATTAAACTGTGAACATATTATCTCCCCCGATCAGTTTGTAACAGTTTTCCTTATTGTCAAATTCTGTGATGGCACCACGGATTCTTCCGTGACGGGACCACGGAATTCTTCCGTGACCGTACCACGGAATATTCAGTGGTCGCCACAGATTTTTTTCACCTTCACAGCGGTGCCTATTGCTGATTTTGACACTTTAAGTAGGCTATTCAAGTTGTCTGTGTTTGTGATGCATGTAGCCTAATTAAACTGTGAACCTCTTATCTCCCCTGACCAGTTTCTATAGCCTTTTGCTTATTGTCAAATTCTGTGATGGCACCACGGATTCTTCCGTGACGGGACACACGGATAACCGGATAACTAGAGGCAGGCTTGATCAATCAAACTCCCCATCCATCATCTTAGTGTAAATAATATTTGGACTAATTAACATTTTTTTTTTATGTTTACTCAATTGACAGATAGGCATATACAGACAACGAAAAAAAAAATGATAAAGACTAATAATAAATTAATGTTAAATCGGACGAGTCTGTTGCCATGACGGCGACCCCACTTTCGCGGTTTTTCCATCATTGCGAGGATCCCCTCTACAAATCGGTATGTATCTCAGACCTGCTACTTATTTACTATCTATAAATGTTGAATTATAAGTTTTAATGCGTTTTAGATGGCTTGTATTGTTGATTGCTAAATAGTTGACATGATATCGTGTCTGTAGTTGTTTTCTCTAAAAAAATGTATGCATTTTTACATTACAAATATTTAAAAGACGTTTTCTCAAAATGAGTTTTTTTTTCATCCATCCAGTAACGTTACCAACATCTCATCCTGTGTAGCACCATCATGTACACCAAAAAAATATAGAGGAAATCGATTTTTTTCTCCAGTATTATTTCCTAAGTAATGAAAGCATATAGGCCCTTTCCTGAAATCCATCTGATATTCTTTTTCCATCTTGTGTGTAAACAAAATGAAAAAATAATTTTGCACCTGGCTTTATCATATGCATATGTTCAGATTTATGTTACCGAAAATATATATGCAAAATTGCGCATATTTAATGAGATAACGCCTACTTTGCATAATTAAACATACACATTTCAAAAACTTATAATACACTGTTTTTATATACTTGTGTAATTAATCAACTGAGGAAGTTTCATGGTGATATCTACTCGGTTACTATCGTAACCTCAGTTCCCTGAGAGAGGGAACGAGTATTGCGTAGCTATACGTAGTGGGGAAACTCCTTTTCCTCGATTTACTGAAACCTATATGTAAAACGCATTTGCAGCTGCACAGCTAGCACACTGAGCGTTTGGCACGCTCATAGGCTGTGCTGCCGCAACTGCACAACCAATGGCGCGGGCGACTCTGACATACAGCCAATGAGCTAGCTCAACGTCAGAGCCCGTCAAGGGGGTGTGGTTTAGCCTATAAAAGACCCCCGAATTCGCCATTATAGCAGGTTTATACGACTGAAGCGACAACTTCACCCATTACTAAGTGCGGCCGGCTACGCAATACTCGTTCCCTCTCTCAGGGAACTGAGGTTACGATAGTAACCGAGTAGTTCCCTTTCGAACGGTCACTTCGTATTGCGTAGCTATACGCAGTGGGGACGCCCTGTAAAACGCCGCACCCTTAGTAACTGGTTGCACTGCAACTCAGGCCCCCTGAGCTAACAGAACAAGCCAGAACCCAATATAAGAATATATATATATAACAGACCAGACACTGTCAGGCCTGAATAATATATAAGAGTCAGTAACAACCAACAGAATATACTAACAAACCCCGACACTGTCAGGATTATTAGTACAATTCATAACCAGCCTAAGCGGGTTTTATATATGTATGTATGTGATTATGCACAGTAATTTTTTGTAGACAAGACCAGACAGCATCGAGTCTTAATCATACTGAAAGAACCTTCGCCTGCAGGGAAGGCACCTCCATATTATAGAACTTCATAAATGTGGAAGGCGAGGACCAGCCGGCCGCCTCACAAATATCTTGAATGGGAAACCCAGATGACCAAGCCCATGACGAGGCCATGCCTCTAGTCGAATGGGCCCTGACACCTATAGGGCAAACCTGACCCACTGAAGTATAAGCCATAGAAATGGCATCCACTATCCATCTAGACAGTCTTTGTTTGGTAACTGGACCACCCTTAGATCGGCCACCAAAGCAGACAAACAGCTGTTCTGACTGTCTAAAAGACGCAGAACGCTCCAGATAGACTCTCAGCGCCCTGACAGGGCAGAGAAGATTAACCTCCCCATCCTCGGCAGAAGGGGGAAGGGCTAATAGCGTGATAACTTGCGCTCTAAACGGCGTTGAGAGCACCTTGGGTACGTAACCATGCCTGGGTTTGAGAATGACTCTGGAGTCATCCGCTCCAAACTCCAAACATGCCGGACTCACAGAAAGGGCCTGCAGATCTCCCACTCGCTTGATAGATGCCAATGCCAACAGGAGAGCAGTCTTGAGCGAGAGTGGTTTTAGACCCACCGACCGGAGCGGTTCAAAAGGCGGCCCCTTCAGGGCCCTGAGGACCGTGGAGAGGTCCCAGGGAGGTACTGATGGGGGCCTGGAGGGGTTAATTCTCCTAGCGCCCTTCAGAAATCTTACTACCAGGTCATTTCTTCCCAGTGATTGACCAGCCACCAACGCATGATGCGCTGCGATGGCTGCCACATAAACTTTGAGCGTGGACGGGGTGCGGCCCGCGTCCAGTAGCTCCTGCAGGAAGGAGAGTACCACCGATACCTCACATGACTCTGGGTCAACTCGATTTTTCGAGCACCAGCTGGAAAAACCCGACCACTTCAAAGCATACAGACGCCTAGTAGACGGGGCCCTTGCTTCAGAGATAGTGCCTAAGACCTTGTCAGGAAGGCCCCCGGGTACCCGTTTAGGGGCCACACATGGAGGGCCCATAAATCGGGTCGGGGGTCCCATATCGTCCCTTTGGCCTGTGTGAGGAGGTCCCTCCTCATTGGAACGGGCCAGGGGACCGTGTCTGACAGCTGAACCAGCTCCGGAAACCATGGTCTGGATTTCCAGAGAGGAGCCACCAGAAGGACTGGGCATCCGCTCTCCCTGACCCGTTCGATGACTTGTGGGACCATCGAGATGGGGGGGAAAGCATAAAGGGGGCGGTTGGGCCAGGGATGGGCCAGCGCGTCCCTGTTCTTCGAGAAAAACACCCTGCAGTGGGTGTTGGCTCTCGAGGCGAAAAGGTCGATTTCGGCCTCGCCGAATCTCTCCCATATCAGACTGACCGTCTGAGGGTTCAGAGACCACTCGCTTAGGGGAGTGTTGCCCCGTGAGAGCATATCCGCGCCCAGATTTTGGACGCCCGGGATGTGCGCTGCTCTCAGGGAGCTCAGGTTGGCCTGTGCCCATAGGAGGAGGTCCCTCGCCATAGCATACAGGTTGCCCGACCTGATGCCACCCTGGCGATTTATGTAGGCCACCACTGACATGTTGTCCGTACGGACCAGGACATGGTGACCCCTGAGGTTTAACAGAAATGCTTTCAGGGCCAAACCAACTGCTTTCATTTCCAGACAGTTGATATGTAAGCTCTGCTCCGTGCTCGACCAGAGGCCGGAGGCAGGCTTGCCCTCGTGCAGCGCTCCCCAACCCAGGTTGGATGCGTCTGTAAAAACCACCTTCCTCCTGGAAACTACCCCCATGGTCACCCCCTTGTGGTACCAGTCCTGAGCCCGCCAGGGAATCAGTGCTCTTAAACACCCGTGATTCACCATAATGCGCAGGCTGCCTGACTGCCATGCATGGGTTGGCACACGGCGTTTCAGCCAGTGCTGCAGCGGGCGCATGCGCAGTAATCCCATGTGGAGTACTGATGATGCGGCTGCCATTAGACCAAGCAGTTTCTGAAACCTCTTCAGAGGCGCGTGCTCGCGCGCCCTGAATGCGGCTGCCAGTGTCTGCACAGAGAGCGCGCGCTCCTGAGTGAGCCGCGCTTTCATTGTCACCGAGTCTAAAACCGTTCCCAGAAAGACCACAGTCTGGCTGGGGTTCAGTTCGCTTTTGGCAACATTGATTGTGAGACCCAGGCATTTTAAATGGCCGAGAATCAAATCCCTGTGAACTATTAGTTCGTCTCTCGACTGCGCTAGCACCAGCCAGTCGTCGAGATAATTCAGCACACGCACACCCTGGCTTTTTAGCGGGGAAAGCGCTGCATTCATACATTTCGTGAATGTACGGGGTGCCAGACACAGACCGAACGGCAGAACGGTGTATTGATATGCCCTCCCCTCGAAGGCGAATCTCAAGAATGGCCTGTGACGAGGGTCGATCTGAATATGAAAGTATGCATCTTTCAGATCCATTGAAACAAACCAATCCCCCGGGCGAACTTGCGCGAGAATTTGTTTGAGTGTTAACATTCTGAACGGCCGTCTCATGAGAGCCCTGTTCAAACGTCTCAGATCTAGTATGGGTCTGAGCCCGCCGTCTTTCTTTGGAATTAGAAAATAGCGGCTGTAAAACCCCGAATACATTAGCGCGGGAGGGACTGACTCTATCGCTCCTTTTGCTAATAAATTCTGAACTTCGGTGCGAAGCACGTGACCCACGCCGCTTCTCACCGATGTCTCGATAACCGCCTGGAATTTCGGGGGCCTGCGAGCGAATTGGAGCGAGTAGCCTCGCTTTATAGTGTTTATGACCCAACTCGACACACCGGGGATGGCTTGCCAGGCCATCACCCGTGTGGCTAGGGCTTGACACACTGAATGGGGGGGACCGCCTAACATAGGGGGACCTGATACCCTTACACTGTGATTTGTGCACATACTGAGTGTTTGACTGATTATACCGGCCTTTGCCCGGGGGGATTTCGGTCTTACAACAGGGCGGGGGCCGCCTAGTGAAGGGGGACCGTGAACCCGTGTGATGTGATTGTGAAACATACTCTTTTTGTGCTTTATTTGGGTCGCCGTGAAAACGGCGTTTGTTTGCAAAGACGCGCTCACTGCTGCGGGCCTGTTTACAATAATAAAATCCCCAGCCGCCTGAACTGAACAGGGAGCTGTGGGAAGTTTTGCCAGCTTTTTCGAGGGTGGTCCGGCTAGCGCGAGACACGAGCCCTCTCTCTTTCCTCTCCGTGCTAGGACGACTTCGGAGGCACCTGGTCGGCCGCGGCGCTGGGTCGAGGGCCTTGACGCCTGGGGAGCGGGTAGCGCTTCGCGGGCCTTAGCTGGCGTTGGCTATCAGCCGCAGGGCGGGGCTGAGAGGCCTGTTTCACCGGCTTGGCTGGATGAGGCGAAGGCGGCGGCTTGGGCTTGCTGGTCGCGGAGCTCGACCGTTTCGGCAAGAAGTGTCGCATGGCCTGGGACGCTTTCTGTGCCTCTGTGTACCTCTCCGAGAATCCTTTCACCGCCGGGCCGAAGAGACCGGAGCTGGACACCGGGGCGTCGAGAAACCTCGTTCTGTCGGCGTCCTTGATCTCAGTGAGGTTAAGCCAAAGATGGCGCTCGAGCACGACCAAGCTCGCCATGTTTCTTCCGATGGCCTGTGCTGTAGCCTTAGTAGCACGCAGCGCTAAGTCTGTAGCACTCCTCAGGTCTCGAAAGGTCTCCGGGTCCGGGCCAGACTCGTCCATGGACCGGAGGAGTTTGGCCTGGTAGACCTGCAACACGGCCATCGTGTGCAGGGCCGATGCAGCCTGACCGGAGGCGGAGTACGCGCGTCCAGCGAGGGCTGAGGTGTTTCGGCAGGGTTTGTTGGGATGAGCGGCTCTAGCTCGCCAGCTAGCTGCAGTGCTCGGGCAAAGATGAGCTGCCACGGCCTCTTCGAGGGGCGGCAAAGACTCATAACCCTTTTCCGCTGCGCCATCCACGGAGGAGAGCGTCGCGGAAACTGCAGAACCCACACGTGCTGAGTAAGGAGCGCGCCAGGCCTTGGTTAGCTCCTCGTGGACCTCGGGGAAAAATGGCGCCGGTTTGTGACGCGGGGCCTGCTGGCGCCCCTCCAGAAACCATCCATCCAGTCGACTACGAGGCGGCTCCTCGGGCGAGGCCCACTCTAGCTCGAGGTCCGCGACGGCCTTCGTCAGGATCCGAAGCATTTCGGCGTCGGAGTTCGTCCTGGTCGCTAATCCACTGGCCACGGATTGAGAAGGGGTGACGGGGTCGAGAGAGCCCGGCCATTCGTCCTCAGAAGCGGCGATGGATATGCTGTCGTCGCGCTCGAGAGATCCGCCGAAGGAGACGAGGCCCGCCACGCGTGGGGGGGGGGCGTTGGTCTCCTGTGAACAGGACCGGTGATGGCGTTTGAGTCGGAGAAAGTGAAGCACGCGGGGACGCGGCCGGCGTGCGTTCACAAATCTCCATACCCTCCGGTTGCCGTTGGCTGCGACGCTTCTTCTTCCTCGGAATGGAAAGCGTGGTTGAAGCGGCATCGCCGTCTCGAGAGAGAGCTAGCCGATTGCGCAGCACGGAGATAGGCATGCAGTCGCAGGCCGCACATCCGCCGGCAGAGAGTGCATTCTCCGCGTGGTCGACACCCAAGCAGGAAATGCAGCTCTCGTGTTGGTCTGCCTCGTGCAGACGGCCTCCGCACGTGGCGCAGGATGAACGAGGCATTCTGAAACAAATCACAATAATATAAAGGATATATGATGTCGCCGGATAGCCACAGGTGAGATGGCGTCAGGAGACAATCGACGTGCAGGCGAAGTCTGCTGAAGAGAAGCTCGCTCAGGCTGAAAGGCTTGTTCGACGGCGAATTCACAGTAAAAAGCTCAGGGACATGTGTACTGTCGCTGAAGGAGTAAAATCTGCTATAATGGCGAATTCGGGGGTCTTTTATAGGCTAAACCACACCCCCTTGACGGGCTCTGACGTTGAGCTAGCTCATTGGCTGTATGTCAGAGTCGCCCGCGCCATTGGTTGTGCAGTTGCGGCAGCACAGCCTATGAGCGTGCCAGACGCTCAGTGTGCTAGCTGTGCAGCTGCAAATGCGTTTTACATATAGGTTTCAGTAAATCGAGGAAAAGGAGTTTCCCCACTGCGTATAGCTACGCAATACGAAGTGACCGTTCGAAAGGGAACTATTATTTTAAAAGTTTACCCTATTCACCTGTAGTGTCTCGCATTAATGTAGACATTATATTTTTTTCTCAGAGATATATCTAATTATACTTTCTTGTCTGTTCTACAGATTATTTGCTGTTTTACATATTATCTCCATTGCTCTATCTCTATATCGTTTAGAAAACAAAGGCACTTTTAAGAGCCACTCTTTCAATCTCTCTCTCTCACTCTGTTTCTCTCTTAAGTCTCTCACACTCTCTCTCTCTCTCTCTCTCTCTCTCTCTCTCTCTCTCTCTCTCTCTCTCTCTCTCTCTCTCTCTCTCTCTCTCTCTCTCTCTCTCTCTCTCTCTCTCTCTCCACCCCCTCCTCTCTCTCTCTCTCTCTCACACACACACACACACGCACACACACACACACTCATCTTCATATCTGTATTGTGTGTCTATTGTCTGTAATTTTTGTATTGTATCTGTGCGTGCGTGCACCATGTCGGAAAACCACCCAGGATTCTTTGAAGATCCCAATGAGGTCAGTGGCCATATGGCTGCTGAAATTAGCAAGGCTCTTCTCCGTGAGGCCAGGGTGAGAAATTTTGATAAACTTACACCCATGTCTCTAAAAATCACTATTTACATATTGTTTGTTTGTTGTAGTTGCTGTTGAGGTATGATGTTCTAGACATTTAATGGACATTGGAGTAGTGTAGTATTTTATATCTTGTAGTTTTAGTTTTGTGTTTTTTATTGTTAGTTACTTTGGAAAAAAGCATCCATCAAACATAACCATAAGTCTGATATTCTATCAGAAAACATTAATATTTTATTTTCATATAGGCTGCAATGGCAATGGGAAGCCATGTCCCTCAAAAAAGAAAGAGGACTAAGAGAGGGAAAGCAGTCGCAAGCGCAGCGGCCACAAGTAACAGACGTAAGAAACGTCAAAAAGCAGAACGTCGTGCATTAGGTTCGTTGTTTATAGCACTGTTATAGTTTAATAATGATAATTATCTAAATGTTGGTGAGTGAAAAGATGGTTTGAGCTCACTGAGGCAGATGTATGATGGAATATTGTGAATTTTCTGGACTAAAATATATGATGCTTTACAGTAAGACCCTGATAGAATAGATAACCTATTGTATTGGCCTTTGCAGCTTCTGAAGTTCAAGTGATCACAGTGTCTGAGGAAGTCCCTCAGATCGAAAAAGAGATGACTGCAAGTCTTGGTGAGTATGTCTGTATAATACCTATAACTACATTTCCTATTTCTCCATATCAACAACTTTTCTAATGACCCTGTAAACTTTTCCTCGATTCATTGTTGTTGATGTCTCACGCTTCTTCTCCACGCAACTACATTAAAAGTGGTTTGTGTTTGTATTTTGTTGTTGTAGACAGAACATGTGCATTATATTCTAATTTTTTACAATTCTGCACTCATTGCTTTTGCATAGCTTGCTTTTAGAAATTCTTGCCTATTTTGGGAAGTGATAGACACACCAACTCTTCATTTCAAACTGGTCTATTATCGGAAGCATATTACACGGTTTGTGAGACCATTGTGATACAATGGTTCGTGATACCATGATCAAGTCCATATACAGTACATTAAACCAACATTGAATGGACACTGTCGTGTATGTCAGATTTTAAGTCATAATTATTGTCGTACCATTCAGTATTAAGTAATTTTTATCTATTGTGCCTTCACTCAATCGAAGGGTTGTTTAACAGTTATTTATTTATTTTCATTTATTTTCAGAAACGTGTCTTCAACAGCTGAGGGACACTCTTGACTCAGTTGAGGTTAATGTGGCAGCTGAAAAAACAGCATGGGCGCAGCGGCAGCTACACGCTGATTCAAGGGCAAAAGCAGCAAGGCCAGTGCTGCTCGATGCTAAACTGTCCGCTGAAAGAGACTTCTACCAAAAATGTCACAGGTGCGGTGTCGGAGAGGCAGTAATTAGGTGCCTGGATTGTGTGCCACTGGACATGGAGTTTCTATGTGGAGGATGCGACATGGAGGCTCACAAAAAGAATGTGTTCCATGGCAGGGAGGCACTATTCCATGGCTACCTGGAGCCTATTCCCCCCACAAAGGCTGTGGTGATGGGTGAAAACGGCCAGCCTCACTTTTGTGAGCAGGGTATGTGTTTATTATCAATTTATGTTGACTAGTAGGGGCGGCAGTGGCTCAGTGGTTTATGTAGGTTGTCTGCGAACCGAAAGGTTGGTGGTTCAATCCCCAGTTCCACCTGACCAAGTGTCGAGGTGTCCATGAGCAAGACACCTAACCGCTCCAAGGAGCTGGATGGCGCCTTGTATGGCAGACACCGCCGTTGGTGTATGAATGAGTGTGTGAATGGGTGAATGTGAGGCAAATGTAAAGCGCTTTGGTGGCCATTGGGTCTGTGAAAGCGCTATATAAATGCAGTCCATTTACCATTTTAGTAAATTACTAATTACACAAATATTCTTTGTTGATATACTTTGTCAATGGAAAAGGTTTAAACTCTTAATTTGAATCACTCTTTGACTGAAGAAATTGTTTTTGTTTGGCTTTGACTATGCAATGTGCTATTAGTAAGCAAACAGTGATAATGACATGGTAGAGTTGTCTATTTTGTAGATGTTGGTTTTGAATCACTGATATGACAAGTGATATACCTTCTCGATTGAGGAAAAATGTAACAACCTCTTTGCATTGCAGTATGTCAGTTGCCATTGCCCGCACATAGGGCACTATGTGAGTGCACCCATGAGATTGAGGTCACCTCTGGCAAGCATATTTCTGTGGTCACCATGAATGGTAAGTTTGGAAAGTCCTGCTTTTTGTTTCGTAGTACCGCAGAAGTTAACAATTGCAATCAAGGCAAAGCTTTTCTCTTGAGAAATATACCAATTGCCAAATGTTAATGCCATATCAAATACTACAGTGAATTAATAAGGGACAGTTGAGTTGGAAAAAGTTGATTCTGTGAAACACGTTTAATGTGTCTCTTTTTTCACAGGACGATATGATGTCTGTTTGCCCCGTAAAGTTTGTCCTACCTGCCTTGTGGAATGGACCCCAGGGGTGAAAGAGCTCCTCAGGTACCGTTACTGGCCAAGCACAACAAACTGCCAGACACTATATAGTTTTGATGTCTTTGAAGCTTTTGCTCACATCAAAGTATCGGCTCCTTCGATGTCAAGGCATGCCTTTTTAAAGCTACTGGAGCACCGTTCTGTTCAGGCTGGAAGGGTAAATCTGCTTGAATCATTGTTACACACAATCATATTACTGTAATATTTCTTTTCTGTAAACACAATTTTTTTTTATGTCATAGCCGGGGAATGTCTGTGCAGATACGTTCCAGAAAAGCTTTTTCGAATATTGTTTTTGCAAGCATACAGAAGAGGTGATGTGTGAAGTAAATGACTTTTATTGTCCAACTGTGACGATGCAGCAAGGAAGAAGCGGAGAGAGAATCCAAATGCAAGCACTTTAATAAAACAAACAGGTAATCCAATGGAACTCAGGACAGGGACAAGAACAGCAAACAACTTCAACGACCGACAAAACACAACTGAAACACAGAGGTATGAATACACAAGCAAACAGGCTAAACAAGATAACAAGGGGGCGTGGTTAATCCGAGACACCTGGGAAGACTAATCAACATAACGGGGAACAGCTGAACATGGGACAAGACACATGGCAGGATCACATGACAAACAGGGAACCACATGACAGACAAGAACAAGGAACAAGACACAAAACCCACACCGTGACATAGCCCCTCCCCTATTGGCGGCTCCCGACGCCCATAAAAAACAAAAAACAATAGTTCAGGAGGGATGGAGGGCCAGGTCCATGCAGGGGAATGGGACCAGGGCATTGCAATGGCGGACCTGGGTCGTGAAGCGTGGGCGACCAGGGCTGAGCAGGAACTGCAGACGACCCTTCGGGCGGCCAGGGAGGAGACGACCCTTCAGGCGGCCAGGGCGGACCAGATAGTTCCAGCGCCCAGGGCGGCGAAGACCCTTCGGGCGGCCAGGGCGGCGAAGACCCTTCGGGCGGCCAGGGCGGCGAAGACCCTTCGGGCGGCCAGGGCGGCGAAGACCCTTCGGGCGGCCAGGGCGGCGAAGACACCGGCTCGGGAACAGCAGACACCGGCTCGGGAACAGCAGACACCGGCTCGGGAACAGCAGACACCGGCTCGGGAACAGCAGACACCGGCTCGGGAACAGCAGACACCGGCTCGGGAACAGCAGACACCGGCTCGGGAACAGACGACACCGGCTCGGGAACAGACGACACCGGCTCGGGAACAGACGACACCGGCTCGGGAACAGACATCACACACACTGGCTCGGGGACAGACAACACACTCACTGCCTCGGGAACAGACATCACACACACTGGTTCGGGGACAGACATCACACACACTGGCTCGGGGACAGACAACACACACACTGACTCGGGAACAGACATCACACACACTGGGTCGGGGACAGACATCACACACACTGGCTCGGGAACAGACGACACACTCACTGGCTCGGGAACAGACGACACTCACTGACTCGGGAACAGACATCACACACACTGGTTCGGGAACAGACATCACACACACTGGCTCGGGAACAGACAACGCAGACTCTGGCTCGGGAACAGACAACACACTCACTGACTCGGGAACAGACATCACACACACTGGTTCAGGGGAAGTGACGTGAACAGTCTCCGGATCAGCCATTTTGTCCGTAGACCCTGGCTCGGAGGAAGTGACGTGAACAGTCTCTGGCTGTGCAGACGTGACGTGGACAGTCTCTGGCTGTGCAGACGTGACGTGGACAGTCTCTGGCTGTGCAGACGTGACGTGGACAGTCTCTGGCTGTGCAGACGTGACGTGGACAGTCTCTGGCTGTGCAGACGTGGCTGACGTGAAGCTCTGGCTGGACGTGGCTGACGTGAAGCTCTGGCTGGACGTGGCTGACGTGAAGCTCTGGGCTGGACCAGCGGCGAATGGGGCCCTGGGCTGGACATCACCAACCCAGGGTCGAAGAGTGGCCAGCGTGGAGAGTGGTGTCGGGGCTCCTCTCGACCACCTCCTCTACTGAGGCCTCCACGTGTCCCGCGAAACTTGACCAACCGGGTCCCCTCAAAAGAGTGGCCTCTCCCCCGCTCGGTGGCTGGAGAAGAGACACTGGCGAACATGCTGCTGGATTCAGTGTTGGTCGGTCGTTCTGTGACGATGCAGCAAGGAAGAAGCAGAGAGAGAATCCAAATGCAAGCACTTTAATAAAACAAACAGGTAATCCAATGGAACTCAGGACAGGGACAAGAACAGCAAACAACTTCAACGACTGACAAAACAGAACTGAAACACAGAGGTATAAATACACAAGCAGACAGGCTAAACAAGATAACAAGGGGGCGTGGTTAATCCGAGACACCTGGGAAGACTAATCAACATAACGGGGAACAGCTGAACATGGGACAAGACACATGGCAGGATCACATGACAAACAGGGAACCACATGACAGACAAGAACAAGGAACAAGACACAAAACCCACACCGTGACACCAGCATGTCACCCAGACATGTTAGCAGTGTGTTGCGATGGCAATCGCAAACATTATCTCTTCAAAAAATCAAGGGGGTATGTTCATATTACACAGGCATTAATCTCAATATCAAAACCACAGCATTGTCATAGAAATAGTTGCATGTAGAGTCATGTTTGGTCAGTTAAAAGAGGATTTTTTTTGTGATCAATTTTAATGGACAGGAATGAGGAACCCTCTCTGTACAAGGGGTTCTCTTACGAGAGGTTCTCTCGTATTGCGTAAGCTAGCTTACGCTGCGGGAAAGATTCATCTTTGCTGAGATATTGAAGCCAAAAAATTATTTCATAATTTTGTATCCATACACAACGCAGTTCCTCTGCGGCAGACCTAGAGCGGGCTAGCTAGCAGCTCATTGGTTCGCTCAGAGAGAACTGCTTAAGCCTATGGGAGAGCGGGGCTGAACCCGCTTCCAATGAGAGGCGCCCGCGCGCTCATTGCGTCATGACCCGCCAGAATGGGCGTGGCCATGGTGTATATAAGGCGCTCTCCCAGGCTTATATGTTGATTCATTTCATCTTCAGCAAGCTGCACGCTTCTGCTGTTCCTGAGAAAAGCCATCGCCGTCGAAGAAGGCATCCTCTAGCGAGCTCAAGGACCCTGAAGAAGCCGGCCGTCTTCGCCACCTTCAGCCGCCCAGCAAGCTAGGCCATCCGACGATTGTATCCTTTCTCTATTTCTAAAAGAGCCGAGCGTCTTTTTAAAGATGTCTCGTTTTTCCTGCGGCTCTTGCCGCGCTCGTCTCGAGGACGGAGACCGCCATGTCATCTGCGCTCTCTGCTTGGGACTCGAGCATGCAGAACTCGCCCTCGCTGATGGAGGATGCGACCTCTGTGAAAGCCTGCCGTTATCGTCCCTGCGGGCACGACTTCTGGCAGTGAAAACCGCTCCCGCGCCGCCTATTCTCTCGCCGCGTAAAAAGAAACGCCGCTCTCAAAGGCCGCCGGAGCCCCCAGCGGAAACATGCGGGCCGCCGCCGCCGCCTCCCGCTTCCCGCTCTCCCTCCCCGCCCCTGCCGGACATTCAGTTGCCGCCGAGTGGCCGCTCTGTTGTTTCCGATGACGCCGCGGAGGAGAAGGACTCCTGTTCACTGCTCGCTTCTGACAGTGAAGACTGGTCATCTCTCGGATCCGCGAGAGAGTCGACGGGGACCCGCGCCGGGATAGAAGAGGAGCTGATGCGCCTCCTCTCACAGGCCGTCGAACGCCTCGGTCTCGAGTGGTCTCCTCCACCCGAGCAGGCCCCGAACCGAATGGACGGTAGCTTTTTTCATCGGCGCTCGACCCCCGCGTGCACCCGGGCCGCTCCATTCCTGCCTGAACTTCACGCAGAGCTGACAAAATCCTGGAATGCACCGCTCTCGGCTAGAAATCGCTCCGATGTATCCGCCTCGCTGCGCTCGGTGGACGGAGCCGCCGAGAAAGGCTATGCAGCCATGCCGCCCGTCGAGGACTTGGTCGCCACACACCTCTGCCCGCCCTCCGCTAGATGGCGTTCTTCACCCACGCTTCCTTCGAAGGCTTGCAGAGCGACCTCGAGCTTTCATGCTCGCGCTTACGCCGCCGCCGGTCAGGCCGCCGCTGCGCTTCACTCTATGTCTGTCCTCCAAGTGTTACAGAGCGATATTCTCCGTGAATGGGCCGAAGGCGGTAGAAAACCCCCCCCCGCCGTCACGGATTTGAGAAGTGCTACGGATCTCGCCCTTCGCGCCACTAAAGCCGCCGCACAAGCTCTGGGGAAATGCATGGCCAGCCTTTGTGTTGCTGAGAGACACTTATGGCTCACGCTCGCCGACATGGGAGATTCTGAGCGCGCCGCGTTTCTCAACGCGCCCCTCTCCCCGACGGGCCTGTTTGGATCTGCCGTCACGGGAATTGTCGATCGCTTTTCTGAAGTACAGAAAGCTTCTCAGGCGATGAACTTGTTTCTACCCCGCCGCGCTAGCTCTTCAGCGGGCCGCTCTCACGAGCCCTCCGCCAGAGCCCCATCACAGCGCCCCCCTCCGCAGACTCAAACAACTCAGCGCAGTCAGAGCGGCCGCCCTCGCCCTCGCTCTCGCTCTGACAGCCGCCGCAGACCGCCGCCCCCCCCGTGGCCCGCGACCCAAGATCACGCTGAAGCCTGATCATCAGAAGTCTGCCTAACAATGTCAAGAAAACGACGGTGCTCTCCCGCCGCGGCCGGACCGCCGTCAAAGCTTCGCCCTCTGCCAGTCCCCGTTATTTCGCCGACTGCTGTAGTGTTGACCGCCACAAACAAGCCGGTGTCCCAGCCCGCTTGCGAGCGACAAAAAGCCGTTTTTACGGCTACCCAGAGAAATCTCAAAAAGAGAAATTTTGCCAGTTGTGTAGAAAATGTGCCCACAATCATGTGTTCACCCATACACACAAGCATAACATATCCCGTGTCTCTATCAGAGCCCCATCACATGAAACGGGCACAGCCCGCTCTAATATCAGAGAACATAAACACGCCCACGAGCTCGTGCACGTGTCCCCTCTCTGCTCGCTCTGTGTCACGGCCCATAGACTCCTCTCTGAGTGCAGATCCCGTTGCCACACACATTCAAAGCGCGCCCACACACTGTGTCCAGCCCGCTATGTGCAGCAATCAGGGCAATACAGCCATTCGGCCACTAGCCGCATGCTCCAAAGCGTGGGAAGCCATTCCAGGCATTTCCCCGTGGGTGTTAAGCATTATAAAGAACGGCTACCTGCTACAGTTTCGCCGCCGCCCGCCTCGTGCGCGCGCGCAGCTCGAATCTTCTGTCAGCCCGCTGGCCGCCGGCACGCTCCGCTCAGAAATTGCGACGCTGTTGCAAAAGGGCGCGATAGAGAGAGTCCCGCCATCTATGACCGAGTCGGGGTTTTACGGCCGTTATTTTCTGGTTCCCAAGAAAGACGGCGGCCTCAGACCGATCTTAGATCTCAGGTCTTTGAACAAAGCGCTCATGAAGAGACCGTTCAAGATGCTCACTACCAGGAAACTCCTCGCGCAGGTGCGCCAAGGGGACTGGTTCATATCTCTAGACCTGAAAGACGCCTATTTTCAGATCCAGATAAATCCCCGTCACAGGCCATTCTTACGTTTCGCCTTCGAGGGTCTTGTTTATCAATACGCCGTTCTCCCGTTCGGCTTATCTCTGGCGCCCCGTACATTCACGAAGTGCATGGATACGGCGCTCGCCCCCCTGCGAAGCCAGGGGCTGCGCATTCTGAATTATCTGGACGACTGGCTGATTTTGGCCCAATCACAGACGGAGCTTCTGTCGCACCGCGCAGTTCTCCTCGACCATTTGGAAACGCTGGGCCTCTCTGTCAACTGGACAAAGAGCTCCCTTCATCCCAGTCAATCGATTTCCTTCCTAGGAATAGATTTGGACTCGGTCACGATGACGGCTCGCCTGTCTACACAGCGCGCGCGCAGTGTTCAGCGTCTAGCCGCCTCGTTCCAGATGGGCACCCGCAGGCCTCTGAAAACTTTTCAGAGGATGCTGGGTTACATGGCCTCAGCCTCCGCTGTACTTCAGCTGGGCCTTCTGCACATGCGCCCGCTTCAGTTCTGGTTGAACAGCCGTGTACCCCACCGCGCGTGGAACACGGGTCGCCAGCTGATCAGGGTTACGCAAACGTGTCTCACGGCGCTGCAGCCATGGACAGTAGCAGAATGGTTTCGTCTAGGCGTCACGATGGGGACCTTTTCCTGCCGAAAAGTCATCTCGACAGATGCATCCAACACGGGTTGGGGTGCAGTCTGCGAGGGCTCACCGGCCTTCGGCCACTGGTCGATTCAGGAAAGCCCATTACATATAAACTGTCTGGAAATGCTGGCGGTCGAGAACGCGCTCTCGCACTTTCTCCCGCGCATCCAGGGACACCACGTCCTGATCCGTTCGGACAATATGGCCGTGGTCTCCTATCTCAACCGTCAGGGCGGTGTCAGATCCAGAAATCTCTGTCGACTGACGCACCGCATTCTAGTTTGGTCTCAGAGCCGCCTGCTCTCGCTCAGAGCGACGCACGTGCCGGGCCATCTGAACGACGGTCCAGACATACTGTCCAGGAACCTCATCTCCACAGGAGAATGGTCCCTGAACTCACAGACGGTCCAGTTACTGTGGCGACTATTCGGCAGAGCAGAAGTAGACCTCTTCGCGTCAGAAGAGAACGCTCACTGCCCAATATATTTCTCGAAGAGCGAGGACGCGCTAGCCCAGGAATGGCCTCGCCGCCCGCTCTATGCATTCCCTCCGATCGCTCTGTTACCACAGGTAATTCAGAGGATCAGGGACACACGCCACTCGGTGCTCCTCATAGCCCCGCGTTGGGAGAGTCAGAATTGGGTTCCGGAGCTCACGCAGCTGTCACAGACAGCCCCGTGGCCCATCCCAGTCAGAGCAGATCTCCTCTCTCAAGCTCGCGGCACGATCTGGCACCCCCATCCACAGCGCTGGGCGCTGCATGCATGGGTGATCAACGACTATTCGTTGATTTGCCAGAGGGAGTAAGAAACACTGTCATACAGGCTAGAGCACCTTCCACGAGAAGGCTCTATGCGTCTAAATGGTCTGTGTTCTCAAAATGGTGCACCGACAAACAGCTGGACCCACGGTCGTGCGAGGTGCCGTCTTTGCTTGTTTTCCTTCAAGAGATGCTGGACAAGGGCAGGTCCCCCTCCACTCTCAAGGTTTATGTGGCAGCCGTCGCGGCGTTCGCGGAACCCCGACGCGCTCAGTCATTGGGCAAAGACGAGTTAGTCATCCGCTTCCTCAGGGGAGCTAAGAGGATGAACCCTCCGCGGCCCCCGTCGGTTCCGGTTTGGGATCTTTCTATAGTCCTTGAAGCTATGAAAGCACCCCCGTTCGAACCGCTCGAGTCTGTGGATCTGAAATACCTCTCGCTCAAAACCGTTTTCCTGACGGCTCTGTCCTCAGTTAAACGCGTTGGGGATCTTCACGCGCTCTCATCCAGCGCCGCGTGTCTTGAGTTTGGACCGAATGATTCGATTGTCATTCTCAAACCTAGGCATGGCTATGTCCCGAAGGCGATTGGTACCCCGTTCAGGGCTCAGATTATCTCCCTATCGGCTCTGCCTTCATCCGATAGTGAGCGCGATGCCAATCTCCTTTGTCCGGTGCGGGCTCTGAGATTGTACACTACGCGCGCTGCCGCGTTCAGACGCGCTGAGCAGCTTTTCGTGTCGTTTGGGGGGCGCACCAAGGGTCTGGCCGCCTCAAAACAGACACTGTCTAGATGGATAGTGGACGCTATCGCCTCTGCTTACGCATCTAAATGCCTGCCCTGCCCTCTGGGCATCAGGGCGCACTCCACTAGAGGCATGGCCTCATCGTGGGCATGGTCCTGTGGAATTTCCATTCATGACATTTGTGTGGCCGCGGGATGGGCCTCCCCGTCCACTTTTGTCAGGTTTTATAACTTGGAAGTTCCCGCCTTGCAGGCAAAATTACTAGCTGTCTGACGAACAGCTCTCTAAGAAGCTGCATTTCTGGAGGTCCCTCACAACCGGTTCGCCCCTTGTGCTCTCCTGTAATGCTTATACACTTCATGTGCCCGCTCTGCTGGCCCCATACATGCTTATGTGTACACTTCATGAGCCCGCTCTGCGGCCTCTTTGTACATTCACTCCACGTTAAGAAATTCCCCCGGTATATCCCTGGGTTTTTCATGAGTGGATTCGTAGCGCGCACGGCGTTGGCCAGGTGTTCCCGCAGCGTAAGCTAGCTTACGCAATACGAGAGAACCTCTCGTAAGAGAACGAATCGGTTACCTAACGTAACCTCGGTTCTCTCTAGAAGAGGGAACGAGTATTGCGTTCCCGGCCGTGCTTGCGCTACTAGCGTTTCGCTTCACGCTGAAATAAATCAACATATAAGCCTGGGAGAGCGCCTTATATACACCATGGCCACGCCCATTCTGGCGGGTCATGACGCAATGAGCGTGCGGGCGCCTCTCATTGGAAGCGGGTTCAGCCCCGCTCTCCCATAGGCTTAAGCAGTTCTCTCTGAGCGAACCAATGAGCTGCTAGCTAGCCCGCTCTAGGTCTGCCGCAGAGGAACTGCGTTGTGTATGGATACAAAATTATGAAATAATTTTTTGGCTTCAATATCTCAGCAAAGATGAATCTTTCCCGCAGCGTAAGCTAGCTTACGCAATACTCGTTCCCTCTTCTAGAGAGAACCGAGGTTACGTTAGGTAACCGATTCGTTATTTCTTGCCAAAGATGAGGAGGTATCAGCCTTTCTCAACAATGTCAGAGGCAGCAGCATGACAAGAGTATGTCTAATATTGCATATTAAGACAGTATATCTACTGCATATGTTTGAGTGTCTTTTGTGTTTTCTATTTGTTAAGACGAGTGATATCTGACTTTATAGGCAGATAACAGTGGAACATGTGGCGTTTCAAGGTTCAGGGCGAGTAAGGAGAGGTCAAAAAAATCATCGTCCAAAATAGATGAAGAGGGGATACAAGTGGCAGTCTGCAGGTATGTGGGTAGATCAGAAGTGTGCAATTGTACAGATGCCATTTGTTACACGCTGTGGAAACTCATTTGTGGATAAATGTATCAGAGTCATGTTTAATTTCCTTATGGGAAGTAAAGTAAATCCCCTTAACAGATTTTTTTTCCCTAGAAGATTGTTTTAAAGCTCAGTTAGTCACATATGTAG
This sequence comes from Rhinichthys klamathensis goyatoka, assembly GCF_029890125.1. Taxonomy (NCBI): domain Eukaryota; kingdom Metazoa; phylum Chordata; class Actinopteri; order Cypriniformes; family Leuciscidae; genus Rhinichthys; species Rhinichthys klamathensis. The sequence continues at coordinate 1,077,157 of NW_026606637.1, forward strand.
AGATTGATGGGGAAATGTGTGTGTGTGTGTGTGTGTGTGTGTGAGAGAGAGAGAGAGAGAGAGAGAGAGAGAGAGAGAGAGAGAGAGAGAGAGAGAGAGAGAGAGAGAGAGAGAGAGAGAGAGAGAGAGAGAGAGAGAGACTGAGAGACTGAGAGACTGAGAGGCTTTGAATAGAGGGTTTTGATTAGCTTTGTTTTCCACAGGTCTTATTGTGTAAATTGATCATTAACCATATTGTCCTCTTGTGTATCAGACACGGGATATTGCTGCGAGGACTGAACCACTACCGTGGCGAGGTCTTCGCCTACCCAATGTTTTTACAGAGGGAATTGTCAGAGAGGGCCAATGTCACTTTCTTCTGCATGGATGTTGTCTGCAGGTAATTTTTCTCTGTCATATTGAAACTCGGTCAACCTACTGTACATTAAGTGTCAAGTGCCTGTTTTTTTACAGTCGTTTTATATTGATGGCCAGGCAAAGTGTTGGTTAATGCCTACTAATGCTGTGCTTCTTTTTAGGTACTGGCCATACCTAAGCAAAGTGACTGAAGAATCATCAGATCTTCAACCGCTGATGGAAATGAGGCCATTTCTCAGTGTGATGCATGCCAAAGCTCATACAGCAAAATGCGAGGTATCTCAAATTACTGAAATTCAGATGCAACAGTAGCCAGCAGGCAGCTAATGCGAAAAGCCGAGCAATGATTGTTTTTTATTATTTTAATCTGGTATTAGTGGCAATATACTAAATTGTACGTCTGTGATTATGATATCTTGTGTAGTATATTATGCAGATAAAATATGACACCTTTAATGTGAAAGTGATTTTAATGTGCACATAATCCATGATTGCATAACATTAGATTTTTAAAGTTATGGTATGAAATTAATCCAACACTATGTTGCAGGTGAGATGGGGCGGCAGGAATCAGGATGAAGCAGGGAACACTGTTGGAGAGGAAGTTGAGCAAGTATGTTATCACCGACATTATTGTAACTATGTAGATATAGGAGACTTCACTGATACATTTATGTGTGAGACAAGCAGAGTGTGATGGATAAAGTACATCAGGGTATCAAACAAAGATCTATGCTTGCTCGAATGACCATCAGAGCACAACACACATTATGTCACAAGTGCAACACACATTATGTCTCCTCTGAGTAAAAAGTGAGTTGTGGTGGTGTCTGCATGATACATCACTATTTCAAGTTATGTTCCCTCTGAGCTGCACTATTTAATTATATACACTCTTTTGATCCTGGGAAATTCAGTCTCTGCATTTAACCTATCCGTGAATTAGAGACGCACATACACAGCACACAGTGAGGTCACACACACTAACACCTAACCACTAGAGCAGTGGGCAGTCAGCTGATGCGGCGCCCAGGGAGCAGTGAAGGGTTTGGTGCCTTGCTCAAGGGCACCTTAGCCGTGGATGTGGACAGGACAGCGATGTTCAACAACTTTCCCCACCCACTTTCACTTTCCACACAACCACTTTCCTCCTGGTCGGCATTCGAACGAGACACTCGCCCAAGGCCCTAACCAGTAGGCCATGGTAGACTTTTTTCAACCTACCAGTAGGACCCCATTTGACACACCAGCCTGGTGACAGTGCAAAATCATCAAATTTCATGGGATTCTATGAAAATGCCGATTGTCACAGCTCTGGCATGCCATTGTGATGTTTTAAAATGTAGACCCAATTGGCAAGACCCAACTTTGAAAAATTGGGCTCGATCTTTCCTATTTTTCTGTTTATGGCTATGGCTGAAAGGGCGTGGTCGCTTTAGTTTCCATGGCATTCTAAGGTGGAGAGCTAGTTGACGATAAGATATTAGTTCAACAATAAGTATGGCTACATGTTCACATATACATACAGTATGTTTTTGTTTATTTGTTGTTGTTTTTTGGTAATGTAAAATAGGAATACATTAATTTCTGTATTGTTTATCTAGGTAAACAGCTTTCTCTCCAGGGCAGCTCTTGTCACAAAGTACATGACAAAGGCAGGTTGGTATGACACATTACAAACCATACTCTGTGATGAGGTATTTCTGACTTCTAAAATGTAATTTTCCTGTTCTCCTTGCACTAAAGTATTTGTTGTGTTAGGTTGTGTCTAACTGCAATGGTCTTTCCCATGTAAATTGATCCAATCACGCATGCAGATTTATTTTTTTAATCAGGGAGAGAGAATATGCTCACTCAACAGGCCATGGGGTGGAACAGAAAAAAGACAGAGAACCTTCACAAAGTCTTGGCCCGCAGATACATCAAAGTAAGGACATTTCCCAATAGTCCTCTTGCCTGACACAACATACATTTTAACAACAAACAGCAGACCTGGAGTCCATCCATCTGTAATAAGCTCATTCATTCATTCATTTATAAACTGTAGATGAAGGAATTTCTTGATCCCGGGATTGGCTGAAAGCTTGCATGATATTTTTTTTATTTTTGTGTGATTTAAAGATCTCCGAGAGGGCAAAGCTGGAAGCTGCTAGCTTCGGTGATTTCTGCCAGAAGAATGACATCACTGAACAAACAGCACAGCAGTGGGTGGGTGATGTTCAGCAGTGGGCAGTCACAGGTAAATCATGCGTAGCGCTCAGATTTTTCACAAATACAACTGTTAATTACTTTGTTCAAATATGAACTACATAAGGTGATCACTCAGACATTTTTAAATGAAACAATCGTTTAATTGTGTTACCTATTTAGAGCCAGTTAGCACAACAGAACAGGGAGCAACAGAGGATCTCAGGGCTGAGATAGAGAGCATCATAGTGGCCCTGCTACGCAAGAAGCATGACCTCTATCGTCAGAATGGTTGGTTGACTAATATTCAAATGGCACATTGTTAATGCAAACAAACAAAAACTGTTTTCCTGATAGTTTTCTTATTTCACTTTGCAGATAGCAATCAAACAAGACAAAGAAAAAGAAGAAAAATAAGAGAATTAAAAAAAAAACTGAAACAAAAGATCCTGCTGTACAATGCAATTGCAGAGGATACAATTGACGAGGAGTTGGCCTCCAATTTGACAGAGGACTACATCCTGCCTTGGGAGAGACGTGAGGATGGTATGGTAGTCCTGACATGTTCTCTAAAATGTATGCCTGTCTTTTTTTATTTTTTAATAAAAATAAAAAAATTATTTTATTGCAATGAAAATCTCTCTCTCTCTCTCTCTCTCTCTCTCTCTCTCTCTCTCTCTCTCTCTCTCTCTCTCTCTCTCTCTCTCTCTCTCTATATATATATATATATATATATCTTTCTCTCTCACTTGTATGTTTGGGTTTATAACTTAATCATCATAAATGCTAAATCACTTTTTCCATCAATTCCCTCTACTTAAAGGTCACTCCTTCAGGTTAAAACGGTCTCTTTTTGACCAAATGATGCTAGTTAGACGCCTTGAGGAGGAGCAGAGTATCCTGGTGAAGGAAATGTCTCAGCACATCACGTCTCTTGGTAAGGAGATAAAGGGAGTGGAGAAGCTGAAAGAGAACATCAGAATGGGCTGTAAGTCAAATTTGGATTTTTTTTCTCACTAACATATGTATAGTCCCTTTTCTACTGAATGGTACCAGTTCAACTCACCTCAACATGACTACTTGGTTTGGTTTCAAATTTTTGGTTTCATTTTCCACTGCATAAAAGTACCATTTCATGTAACTGGTTGCTATAGCAACACTGAAGTAAACTATCTTAGCATCAACATTGTGTAAAAGTTGGTAACATCAATCACTACAGCAAAACAGATACATCCTGTATTCATCAACAGTATTCTGAATTCATCACAATACAGACATGTTTTTGGGGAGATGGCAATATTTACTCTATCGACCGTCCTGTCTTGCTAACACTAAGCTGCTGCTGAGGGCCTGCTCAGAACGTTAACATTATGATGCTAGCGATAACAATGACCACAGAGCTATCTACACATCATTGTTGGAACTTCAACAGAGGTGGAACCAAAAGTGCTTGGTACCAGAGTCAAGTGGATCTGGTACCAGTCCGTGGAAAAGAGCCACAAGTTTTGTTTTTTCTATATTAGTCATACCACTCTGCTCCACCCTCACACTTTGTTTGCCCTATCCTCACCTCAACATAGCCCCCCACCAATCACACACAGACAGTCACAGCTTCTGCAAACCCCCATCCCTCCCCGACTGCACTTTATACCCCCAATTTATGCAAAATATAGGATGTCAAACACATACAATTTCTATGAATTTCTTACATACAATAACTATGCATATGACAATAAAATGTCCTTGTATTCCGTGTTTAAGTTCCCTTTCGAGGGAACTCGCGATGCGTCATCAACGCTTTGGGAACGCCCCCAGCGTGAATGCGTCTGAGCATCAATGTCAACTAGTCCAATGGAAAGAATGAGCGTCACGGGCGGGTGACGTCATGACCAGGAAGGGATAAAGCACATTCGGTGCAAACCGGCATTAGCTTCTGTGTCTCAGCAAGCGATCTGTGTTACTCTGTCTCTGTCTATTTATTGTTGTCTGTTCGATATTATTGGGAAGAGTAATGGCGAAACAACTTTACAAACTCTGTGCTTCTCCCTGCCCGCGTTATTTAACGGCTGGGGACACACACGAGCTTTGTGTAGTTTGTTTGGGAGTGGAGCATGCGGTGTCAGGCTTCGAGGGGGCTGATTGCGGCATTGCGAGATGCTTCCGCTCCGCATGCTCCGCTCTCGCCTGGCGCTTTTCGAGGAAAGTGGCCAGGCTCGCGATCCTCAGGGTGCAGGACCCGCGTCTGCCGAGGCAGCGTGGAGAATGCATTCCTGTGGATCGCGAATAGGATCTCTTTACGGGGTTGGAGACGGGTCCGCGGATCTTATCTCCTCCCTTTCCACGAGGGATCCAGTGCTCTCTCGCCGGTCTCGGAAGCCCGCGCTGCGGTCTCTTCCGCCCGGGGAGAGAAATCAATGCTTCAGTGCTCTACCTCCGAGGAGGTAGATGTGCTGGGCATTGAACGTGACACAATCATGGGGGAAGTGGATTTGCCATCTCTTCCCCAGCGTATGAGAAATATATATAGCCTATATATATATATATGATAGTTTATATATTATATATAAAATAAAGTGAATATATATATAAAGAATGTATATATAAAAAAATAATAATAAGCTGGTGGAGGTGTTTACTAAGGCTGTAGATAAATTAAATATTTAATGGCCAGCAGAAATAAGGGGGCACTCGTCCTTAAAATAAATTGAACGAGTTTCCTTCCCTCTATTTTTCCACCTCCATCACGGGGCCTTCCATTTTTCCCGATCTGCACAGCGAGCTGTCTAGATCATGGAAAAAGCCTTACTCATTTTTTAGCCCCACATTCATGTATATTCAGATATTTGGGGGTTAAGAGAGTATGGCTATGGGGCAATACCCTGGGTAGAACAGACACTTGCGAGCTATCGGTCTCCCGGTTCTGTATCATCCCTGAAGGCGTCGCCTTCTCTCACTAAACCATTAAAGAAAACTATTTTTTAATCTAGTGGGAAAAGCATATATGGCAGTGGGTCTAGCATGAGCCTGCTTGCACACTATAGCAGTGCTGCAAGCATATCAGGCTGACCTGCTGTGGTATTTGGACAGAAGTGAGGGAGTTTAGCCCGATGGGGTTTGAGAACTCCGTCGGGCCTCAGATTTATCTCTCAGGGATGGCAGCCCTTGTGGTCACTGAGAGACACCTCTGGCTCAATTTGATGGGAATCATGGAGAAAGATACAAGATAATCTCTCCCTCGCTATGTCCAACCCCTGGGGCTGCTGGGCGTGAGCAGCTCCAGCCGGCTAGTTTCTCATACACAACACAGCAGCCAAAGCCTTCAAAGCAGAAGCCGGATCCGAGGACCGTTCTTCATGCTGAGAAGGCTGCGGCTCAAAAGAAAAGGTCTGGCGCCACCGGCGTCAGACCGGTGAGGGCAGCCCCAACCGGGGTGGAATGGTGTACACCTCATTATACGGTGCCCTTTCCATCTCGGTGCCCTCAGGGGACCGTTCTGCCAACCCCGCCACCCTTGGTGCTTCGGGGCGCAGCGTTCTCCAGCGAGCTTCTGGCGCAGCGTCAACTCGACATTGCGTCGGACTCGCGCCCTCTGAGGGGGGTTCGAAAACAGTCAGTTCGGGTGGTTCCTGCCAGTATGCTTCAGGTCCCCGAACTGGCTGTCTTTATTACACCAGAGGCCAGCCTCGAGGGGCTGGTTCCCTTGGTAGATTTTCTGGCAGCGCGGAAGCTACTGCCAAATATATCTCTATGGGTATGGTAATCTCTCTGGTAATGGAGCAAGAGGTAAAGGCCCTGTTAGCAAAGAAAGCTATAGAGCAGGTGTACTCACCCGACATTGCGTCGGGTCTTTACAGTCGTTATCTCATTGTTCCAAAAAAGGATGGAGAGCTGCGTCACATACTAGATCTTCGTCTGTTGGAGTGTTTGGTGCTGGAACTCAAGTCCAAGATGCTGACACTCAAACAGATCGTGACTCAAATCAGATCCGAGGACTGGTTTGTCACGATAGATCTGAAAGACGTATACTTCCATATCTCCATCCTCCCTCAGCACAGGAGGTTCCTGAGGTTTTCTTTGGGGCAAAGAACACCAGTATCAGGCACCTCCTTTCGGTCTAGCTCTATCACCCCGCACATTCATGAAGTGTGTAGGCGCAGCTCTGGCCCCGCCAGGCTGCAGTGTATACGCATTCTGAATTGCATAGATGGCTGGCTGATTCTAGCGGAATCAGAACAGTTAGCGGTTCGGCACCGAGGTGTCGTTCTCGCTCATATGCAGATGTTGGGGTTGAGGCTCAATGCCAAGAAGAGTGTGCTTTCTCCAGTACAGAGAACCACTTTCCTTGGTGTGGTATGGGATTCAGTGACGATGCGGGCCACTCTGTCGCCCGTTCGTGTAGCTGCTATCCTAACAGCCACAAAAGAGCTGAGGCTAGGCCAGTCACGCACTGTAAAACAGTTCGAGAGACTGTTGGGTCTTGTGGCAGCAGCGTCCAACGGGATACCTTTTGGCCTGCTGTACATGAGACCTTTACAGGGGTGGCTCAGGACCAGAGGGTTCTCCCCGAGGGGAAACCCACTTCGTATGATCAAGATCACGCGGCGGTGTCTCCGCGCCTTGGTTATATGGAGGAAACACTGGTTCTTAGCCCAGGGTCCGGTGTTGGGAGCTCTTTGCCATCGAGTTGTGATCTCGACAGATGCTTCCCTCACCGGCTGGGGAGCGGTATTGGAAGGCCGCTCAGCTCAGGGCTTGGGAGGAGTCATCATCTCGCTTGGCACATGAATTGCCTAGAGATGATGGTCGTCTTCAATGCGTTGAGACATCTCCTCCCAGACCTGAGGGGCCATCATGTGTTGTTCTGAAACAGTGACTGTTAGGCCTCAGGGCAGCAGCGTTCAATGTGATACCCTTTGACCTGCTGTACGTGAGACCTTTACAGTGGTGGCTCAGGACCAGAGGGTTCTCCCTGAGGGGAAACCCACTCCGTACGATCAAGATCACGCGGCAGTATCCCTGCGCCTTGGTTATATGGAGGAAACTCTGGTTCTTGACCCACAGACAACACGTTGGTGGCCTATTATTTTGGTCCCTCAGGAAATTACGCTGTCTGAGGGCAGTGTATATTCCAGGGGGGCCAGAATATTGGAGCAGACACCCTGTCGAGGCAGGGGCTGAGGCCAGGGGACTCCACCCCGAGGCGGTGGAGCAAATATGGGAGTTTTATGGCCAGGCAGAAGTGGATTTGTTCTCGTCTCAGCATACGACGCACTGTCCACTCTGGTTATCCCTCACTCAACCAGTCCCCTCGGGGCTGGTTGCTATGGTGCAGACGTGGCCGAGGCTACGTCTGTACACATTTCCCCCTGTTGCTCTGCTCCCAGGAGTTCTGGAGTGATTCCGCCAGGATGGAATAAGCCTATTTAGTAGCACCACCCTGGCCGAGCTGAATTTGGTTTGCGGACCTAATTTTTCTCCTCGACGGACCTCCCTTGGAGGTCCCGATCAGGAGAGACCTTCTGTCTCAGGCAGGGGATGCAATATTGCACCCCCGGCAGGGGATTTGGAAACTGTGGGTTTGGCCTCTGAGGGGGCCCAACTCATAGAGAGTGGTCTCTCAACCGAGGTTGTTGAGACCATTCTAAGCTCCAGAGCTCCCGCTACGAGGAAACTATATTCACTATTTCGAGAGTTTTTCACTTCTTGGTGTTACCAGCGTCAGTGGGATCCGGTTAACTGTTCAGTAAACACAGTATACGAGTTTCTGCAAGAACGCTTTGTATCAGGTCTATGTCCTTCCACGCTTAAGGTATACGTGGCGGCCATTGCGGCTTTCCACGCCCTGGTGGGTAGTACATTTTTGGGTCGAGACCCCCTGATCACTCGTTTCCTTCGTGGCACTTTGAGGCTGAGGCCTGCAACTTGCACTAGGGTGCTGGCTTGGGACCTTGCAATAGTTCTAGAAGGCCTATCTGGGGCTCCCTTCGAGCCCTTAGATTTGGTCTCAGAGAAGTTCCTTTCTTTTAAGACTATTTTCTGCTAGCCATTTCGTCCCTATTAGAGTCAGACCTTCAGGCCCTTTCGGTCCCCACCTGCCTTGAGTGCACCGGGGATGGCCAAGGCAATCTTACCCGAAACATGGATATGTTCCAAAGGTGCCTACCATTATTCCGAGGCCTATTGTGCTGCAGGTTTCTGTCCTCCTCCTTTTACATCTGCGGACCAGGAAAGGCTGAACCCCTCTTGTGTCCAGTGCGAGCACTGGATACTTATGTTCATCGGACATCTTCAATGAGGAAGTCCGACCAGTTATTTATTTGCTTTGGATCACCTAAGAAGGGTCTTCCTGCTTTTAAACAGACGATTAGTAAGTGGATAGTTGAGGCTATTTCACTTGCATACGAGTACTCTGACCAGCCGTGTCCTTTGGCGGTCAGAGCTCACTCTACGAGGGGTATGGCGGCCTCTAAAGCCTTACTATTTGGAGTTTCTCTTCAAGACGTTTGTGATGCGGCAGGCTGGTCCTCACCGCTCACATTCGTTAGGTTTTACAGCTTGGACCTGGATGCTGCCCTCTGGTTCTCAGGTGCTTAGTGCTTAGTTTCAACAGACTGACACTCAGGTACTTGGAATTCTGGCGTTTTGGGTATTCTCGTTCCCAAAGCGTTGATGACGCATCGTGAGTTCCCTCGAAAGGGAACGTCTCAGGTTACGACTGTAACCATAGTTCCCTGAGAAAGGGAACGAGACGATGCGTCACCCTGCCATACTTCCTGCATCCCTGTGATCGGCTTGCTTCGACATTTTTGAAGCTAATGCCGGTTTGCACCGGATGTGCTTTATCCCTTCCTGGTCATGACGTCACCCGCCCGTGACGCTCATTCTTTCCATTGGACTAGTTGACATTGATGCTCAGACGCATTCACGCTGGGGGCGTTCCCAAAGCGTTGATGACGCATCGTCTCGTTCCCTTTCTCAGGGAACTATGGTTACAGTCGTAACCTGAGACGTTTTCTTGCAACAAATAACCAAAAAATCTAAACAAAACAAAAAACTAGAAATTGAGTAACATCTTTCTGTCATATGTGGTTCTACATGCTATAATTTTGGAACAATACTTGTTATTCTTATGTTTATGTATGTTACAGATTTTGGTGACATGTCAGAGGATGCTGCAGCTGGTTTCAAAAGTGTCCTCATGCGGAGGTCCTCTGCACTGGAGAGTTTATGCCAACAAGCTGTGAGCACGTATAGTGCTATAGTTGATGACCTCCAGATACAGGACACAGAATGCAGAACGGACACTGATGACGAATATGACTTTAGTAGTCCAGAGTCAGAAGAAGATTAGAAAGGAGACCACTCTGTTTTGGTTTGTTTTTAAAGGGGTGGTTCGGAATTTTGGACATCGGGGCTCATTTCCAAGTGAGCCTTAGTGTTATTTATCAGTGGAGACAGTTTTCAAAGATTTTCTTCCAGTCGTTCAAGTTGCATAGTTCGCCGGTGCTAGGCTAGCGCGAGTCAACGGTAACTGCTAGCCTGCCATTAAAAACAGTTTTACCCACTCCACAGTACACCAAAAGCAAATAAATTATAACGCCAGACTGTCGATGTAAATGTCTGTTGAGAGAATAATGTTAGAAATCAAACTACTCTTGCATCTCAATGATCTCATTACATTTACAGGAACTAGTTTCTCAGCAGCGGCGGAATTTTACTTTGCTCCGGTTAGTAGTACTGCGCCGAAAAGTAAACACAGAACAGAAGCGGACTACAGTCGGGGACGTCTAGCTAGCTAGTAGTAGTCTCGGTTGCCTAGGTAACTGAATATCACTCCGCCGCTGCTGTAGACTGTGCTAATAAATACAGGGAACAAAATAACTATTGCAATGCAATGAAAGGGTAATTTGATTTCTAACATTATTCTCTTAACAGACATTTACATCGATAGTCTGGCGTTATAATTTATTTGCTTTTGGTGTACTGTGGAGTGGGTAAAACTGTTTTTAATGGCAGGCTAGCAGATACCGTTGACTCGCGCTAGCCTAGCACTGGCGAACTATGCAACTTGAACGACTGGATGAAAATTTTTGAAAACTGTCTCCACTGATAAATAACAATAAGGCTCACTTGGAAATGAGCCCCGATGTCCAAAATTCCGAAGCACCCCTTTAAAATCTGTGAACTTTCCATTATCTCTCACCCTCCCTGAATAATAACAACTACCCAGAACATTGCTTGTTCATTCTTCACACATCAGGCAAAAGATACAGAGGCATCACTAGAAGGAACATTATTGGTTGATGATTAATGATTCAGGGATAGTACTTACCCCAGGACACGCCTTCCTATGCACTTCCGCTCGATTATCATCTCCCTACAGTGCTAGTTTGGATTTGATTCCATTGAGCTGGTTGTCTCCGGTGGCAAGGAGTTGTGAACGCTGAGCTAGAATACTATCAGCCAAGACAAGCTATCAGTCAAGGGCTGATCCTATCTTTTTAAACTTCAACAAGCACCAGCAAGCAATAATTTATCGCTACCGAATGGCCAGACTCAGGCTAACTTTTATTACCAGGCTAACCCTCAAGCTTTCAGACACGTAAATATGCACTAACCCTATGATAATTCAGTTATCAACATTAGGTGTTGTTAAATGTGAAATTATTTTGCACTGCAACTTCATATACTACAATCATGAGTGTGTACATTAATATCAATGCAATATCTACTGAATGGATTGACCCTCTGCATGGACTGTTGGACATGGACTGTTTTATGCATTCTGGACTGTGACATTTCAACCTCAACTTTAGCACTTAAAGGACAATATGGAGCTCATTTATGCTCTATTGAATTTTCTTGTGTGTCGGATGTGTGTTGTGGTACATGTGAGCACACAAAGATAGATTTCTTCAACTGTGGAAATGGCTACAATAAACTTGAATGTGAATTTGAAAATGTTGTAAATTATTTGTGATTGTAATTGAAGTACATAATTGCCTAGTAGTCTTCATTGAAAATCTACATTTTACAGCATACTGTCACAATATAAAAACTCTTCAGGATGCTGAAGTGGCACTGGTGATATCAAAAGTCAATAATTGTCCATGGGACCTGGTGTCACTTGGCAGTACTTAACACGCTGTGTTGACTTGACAGGTTAGAGCTTTGATAAAAAGCCATGAATCTTGTTTTTCATATATTCAAAACCAATGTATTTAAGCAGGATAGTATTTAAATTAATATGAAAAAAAGTGATCATTTCAGTAAGGGTGGTGATAGGTTCAGAGTTGGAAACGGGACAACAAGATCGTAGCCAGTGTCTGAAAGTATAATTAAGCTGCATGCCAGATGTCCACCAGCACTGTTGTTTTACAGCCTCATATCTCTCATCCCTGGACATTGCTCAATTTACGAGTCGACCAACTCCTCATTGAGTAGGCCTATACCTGCCAGACACCCTCTTTTTTCAGAAAATGGAAAGTAGAATGTGTCTTTAAAAGCTATGATAAGCTTCAACTCCAAGTTGATTCTGATTTTACTTGATTTGGATACAAAAAATGTTATTGACTTGATTGGTCTGCATTCAGGCTACACACCATTGTCTCATCACTCATGGATCCCTATCAGTTTGCTTACCAGGCTGTGGAAAATGCCATCAACCTGGCTGTTTACTCTGCTACATTTGGAGTCAATTAACACCTATGCGTGCATAGCTTGGCATATAACATGATAGATCCTCTCAATCTGTTCTCCAGCCTGCAAGTCATGAACAGCAATATAGCTCTGTGTCACTTCATACTTTCATATAATTAATTTGGTAAATTTTAATAATATGGAAACATGCCCTCAATACGGATAGGCCACCACAAGGCTGTAGAGAGGTAGTAGGAGCAAAAACTGTATTCTACTGTCGCTGGTGGCTCGTGCTACTCGCCTACTGTCCTGTACACTGTCCTGCGCCACTCACTTATTGTCCTGTGCCACTGGTCTATGGTCCCGCACCACTGTCCCGTGAGACTTATAAATTGTTAAAACCCTAAACCTAATCCTAAACCTAACCCATGGACAGTGACAAATGACTAGGGACAGTAGGCACATCAGATGGGATATTGAGTGAGTGCCATGTGAGAGTAGGCAAGTGTCACAAAACAGTATGAGTTGTGCAGGACAGTGCATGGGACAGCAAGTCAGTGGCACAGTGCACAGGACAGGTGGCACAAGACAGTTGATGGGTGGCGCAGGACAGGTCACGAGACAGTGGATCAGTAGTGCAAACCACCAGCAACAGTACAGTACAGTTATTGCTCCTACTGCTGGAGGAGAAACGACCAAGATCAAGTTGACAGGTGATTCCCCCTATCATCAGTCCCATCAGATACAGTATGAGTCTCAGTGCTCCATGGAGGTGAATTGGGATGTAGAATGGAGTACCAACAGCAAATTTCATCCTGAGAAGGAGGCCAAAGTCCCAGTTATTATAGTTGAGCCCTGAAACTCTTACATTTATGGCGTCTCACATCAGACATAATGAATTGAATTGAAATGGGATATTAACATCCCACCTTATGAACAGGCACAAAAAAACACATTAATCAGACATGATCTGGACATGTTATGTGTAAACAAACTCTTCTATAATGCCATATATCTTCTTATTCATCACTACCTGGTATGGAAGGTCTGACAGACAGTCGCACTGGATGGAAATTAGAGAGGACTGACACAAAAGTCTCTGTTTATTTAGAAATAATTAATATATGCATAATTTCCAGTGAATAAAATTAAATAAAAAAAGGATATTTAAAGGTCTTCTTGTTGTAATCCCCCTTCCCCCTAATGAAGTCTTATTTCATTAGGGCCCAAGCCTTGAAAAGGCGAAGGCCCTATTGTTTTCCTTAGGATTATTATTATTCTTCCGAATTATTATTATTAGGGCCCAAGCCCTGAAAGGGCGAAGGCCCTATTGTTTTCCTTAGGATTATTATTATTATTCTTCCGCATTATTAGGGCCCAAGCCTTGAAAAGGCGAAGGCCCTATTGTTTTTACTAAGGATTATTATTATTAGGGCCCAAGCCCTGAAAGGGCGCAGAGCCCTATTGTTCTTCTCAGGATTATTTGCTATTCTTCTTCTTTATTAGGGCCCAAGCCTTGAAAAGGCGAAGGCCCTATTGTTTTCCTAAGGATTATTATTATTATTATTATTATTATTATTTAGGGCCCAAGCCCTGAAAGGGCGCAGAGCCCTATTGTTCTTTTTAGGATTATTTGCTATTCTTTATTAGGGCCCAAGCCCTGAAAGGGCGAAGGCCCTATTGTTTTCCTTAGGATTATTAGGGCCCAAGCCTTGAAAAGGCGAAGGCCCTATTGTTTTCCTTAGGATTATTATTATTAGGGCCCAAGCCTTGAAAAGGCGAAGGCCCTATTGTTTTCCTTAGGATTATTATTATTATTAGGGCCCAAGCCCAAAGGGCGAAGGCCCTATTGTTTTCCTAAGGATTTTTTTTTTTTTTTTCTCCTCTTTTATTTTTCTTACGACTATTCGGGCACTTTTGGGGCCCTTAACGTGCCCGAAAACTCTTGAAACTTTGCACGCGGGTCAGAACCCGCGGCCATCAGGGCCGGGCTGAAGCTGGTACCCGGGCGTGGCAGGGGGGCTCGACAGCGCCCCCTGGAACGGGGTCCGAAAACTTGGTCCAAAAATCAAACACGCTTGCATGTAAGAATATGAAACTCGGTACACATATAGATCTCATCAGTTCATATATACTTCATACTCTTACTTTTTACCCCAGCCCAACAGGAAGTCGGCTATTTAGGGTTGTTTGTAAAACGCATGCAATGGAATTTAAAGTACTTCTCCTAGAGAATTCAAAGAAATGCCACGAAACTCGGTCAGCATGAAGTCAAGACATTGAGGATGAAAAATTGCGAGGGGATTTTTGATATCTCGAACGGTTTGGCCGTGGCGAGGAAACGAAATTATGGCGAGAAACGTGAAACAGGAAGTGTGTTATAACTTCTGCATACATTAACTGATCTTAATGAAACTTCAGCAGTGTGTTCGCTGTAAGAGGGCGATCACATGGATGTGACTATTGTGAGTCAAAGTTATAGCGCCACCAACTGGCAGCAGGAAGTGTGTCACTTTCAAAATGCTTCGAAATCACCCTCTTATTTTAACCCAATTTGCTTCAAACTTCATCTGTATAATGTAAACACACGCCAGATGTAGACCTGTGAATGGATTCTTGATATCTTTGATACTGTTGCCGTGGCAACACATCAAACTTTAAAATTCTTTTTTGATGCTTTTGAGACTCTTAGCATGCTTGAAATTGCATGAAACTCGACAGACACGTCACATTTATTAGCCAGTAGACATGTGCAAAGTTTCAGAAACGGGCGTGGTGCAGGGACTCAGTAGCGCCACCTTTTGACAAAAGTGAGATGGTTAGTTTCATAGTTTTACCTGCAATCTTATAACTCGGTAGGCATATTGTTCAGATCAAGCCGGACAACTTTCTAATTTACAGATTTTGGTTCCGAACAACAGGAAGTCAGATATTTTGGTTTGAATGTGGATGCTTTGGAGTAATCTCTGTCCCTCTCTCCCTCTCTCTGCGTACCTCTGTGTCTGTGGGGGGAGGGGGATGTGTCTGTTTGAGTGACAATGCTTTTAATTATTGTTGATACAGGTTTCGAGGGCTTTTGGGGCCCTTAACATCCTCTAAAACTCTTGAAACTTTGCACACGGGTCAGAACCCGCGGCCATCAGGGCCGGACTGAAGCTGGTACCCGGGCGTGGCAGGGCGGACCGACAGCGCCCCCTGGACTGGGATTCGAACACTTGTCCATAAATCAAAGACACTTGCATGTAATAATATGAAACTCGGTACACTTATAGATCTCATTGGGATGAACAACTTTCGTGCTCTAAGTTTTACGACATCCCAACAGGAAGCCGGCTATCATGGTTTGTTTGGAAACGCATACCCCTGAAATTATATTTAATTCTCCTTGGGAATTGATCGGATTTCAAGCAAACTCGGTCAGCATGAAGTCAAGACATTGAGGATGCTAAATTCCGGAGGGATTTTTGATATCTCGAACGGTTTGGTCGTGGCGAGGAAATTAATTTTATGACTAAAAAAGGACACATAAAGTGTGTTATAACTTAGCTCGTTTTACCTACAGTTACAAAACTTGCCACGCATATTGTTCTCATCAAGCCGATCAATTTTCTAATTTAAAGTCATTAGCTCTGAGCAACAGAAAGTCAGATATTGTAGTTTGAATGGATTTATTGTCCCCCTGCCATTCTCTGTGTGTTTGTGTGTGTGTGTGTGTGTGTGTGTCTGTGTGGGGAGGGAAGGGGAGGGGAGGGGAGTGGAGGGGAGGGGAGTGGAGGGAGGGTTGGTGTCTGTGTTTATGTGTGTGTGTGTGGCTGGTATGATTTTTCCTGCATTAAAGGATAAAGAAATCTCTAAGTCCTTGTCTTTTTGCATAACAATTTTGTATTTCTTTTTAAATGACAAAATATGCATATAACCCCCATCTTTTAAATGTATAGTTTGCTTTAAATAAAAGTAAGATTGTATTGGTAATTGAAGCTGAATGAATTTAAAATTCATGTGCTATATTTCAATATATTTGTTTTCCTTAAAATTTTAAAACACTAACCTCATTCTCATCTGAATTACACATATTTTTTTTTCTGTATAAAATAATACTCTGACTAAAAACACATTTGATGTTTATTTTTTAATCAATGTAGAATGTGTATCTTAAAGGGGTCATATAATGGTACATGCACTTTTACAAGTTGATTGTACTCAAATGTGTGTTGGCAGTCTCTGTACACAGCCATCATATAATGATAAAAATCCATCCAGTGGTTTTGTTTTAATCTCCTTATATGTTTTCCCCTGCCTCAAATCAAGCCGTTCGAGCCTGTGACGTCACAAGCTCGCACGCCCCTCCCACGATTGTTGATTGACAGCCGCGTTTCAACACAGACCCGCCCTCGCTCGTGAGCTAGCTGTCAATCATAGTCCGCGTGGACCGGCGCGGTCATTGTTGATATGCTGGAGCTCACAGCGCTGAGAGATCCAGGGAAGAAAACATTTGAATTCGCCACTGAAGTAATGACATCGCTGCGAGATCTAGTGAGAAGCATTCACATTTCTCCGTTATTAACCGTAGATCTCTATTAGATCAAACAGCGCTGACGTGGACACCAGGAGAAATAGTGTGCCGTGAATGAACTAGTAATACTTTACGTCCACAGACCAGCAACATTCACCATGGATTTAATATAGTAACACTAAATGTAACCAGTTTGGCTGGAATAGTGAAATGAAATGCTTTCAAGTACTTCACACATCTTTTTCCAGCACTTCAAAACTCAAATATTATATAAATAAATATATGAAGAGTTCAGATGCAAAAGCCATTTGAAATTTTCTTCTAGAATTATCATTTTTATGAAGCTTGTATATTTAAGTTCAGTAATTTCACTCAAATGACAATTAATAGGTAATCTTCATTGCCATTTAAGTGAAATTACTGAACTTAAATATACAAGCTTGATAAAAATGATAATTCTAGGAGAAAATTTCAAATGGCTTTTGCATCTGAACTCTTCATATATTTAAATGTTATTTTTAATGTGATTACCAAAACATTATTTGTTCATCCTTCAAAGATGACACCCATTTATAAACCTGAAAGTTTCAAGATGTAGGAAAACTCACACTTATTTAAAAAATATTTTTTCTTTTAACAAATAGGAAATTTCTCTGGCATTTCTTACTTTTTGCTGTATCGAAAACGTACCGAACCGTGACTTTAAAACCGAGGTACGTACCGAACCGTGATTTTTGTGTACCGTTACACCCCTACAGGTAAAATAAGTGTTTTCTTACAATATTTAATTTTTAATTAAAGTATATTACAAACTTTTAATTTAGACCCTAAAGAATCATATTAGCTTGTACAAAAATGGCATTATATGACCCCTTTAAAAATAAACAGATTAGTGCTCTGTTTGAGGACAATCCTGTGTGGGGAGGTGGCAGGGGGATTTCTCTTTTGGGTGAGATTTAATTTAAATTATTGTTTTTCAAGGTAGCATTCTAATCAGGTAAAGCAAGTAATATTCTCTGTATCTTTATATAAATATACACACACATATATATATATATATGTATATATATATCACTCTTCGAGTGATAGTTTAGTTTAAACACCAACTCATACATAGGGCCATACTGCCCTCTTGTGTCCAAAATTATATACATATTTGGTATGTGACTGAGGACCGAGAGCTTTTAAATACGGACGTCCACATGGACATTGATAATGGTGGCGCTTGCAGAGCGCTCGAGGGAATTCCTATGGAAGTAGGAATGAACTAAAAAACGTTCGCTCTTCTGCTCGCTCATCGCCGTGGACGCGCACCACTATGAATGCCCGTGCAGCCGTTAGTTTCATTTCAAAATTAGCGCCTTTGGCGCCTCTGGGGCTGATTGCTTGAATTGTGAGTTCAATAGCCTATTAGTCTTCATGGAAAACACTTCATCAAAAGAGTGTAATGATTCTATTCGCGTTTGGTGTGAACGCAGCATAATGAAGAGGCTGCGATGTCAAGATTGCAATGCTGCGCTGAATTGTGTGTGTGTGTGTGTGTGTGCGCGCACGAGAGAGAGAGAGGGAGGGGTGCGCGGGCGCGATCGAACGGTGTGTGTTATGAATGCCCGTGCAGCCGTTAGTTTCATTTCAAAAATAGCGTCTTTTCTGGGGCCGATTGCTTGAATTGTGAGTTCAATAGCCTATTATTCTTCATGGAAAACACTTCAACAAAAGAGTATAATGACAGATTGGCTTAAATAGGCGCTTTTACACAAAATATTCCTTCATCATCTATTCAGTCTAAATAGCGATAAATTTCGCTCTATTCACGTTTGGTGTGAACGCAGCATAATGAACAGGCTGCGATGTCAAGATTGCAATGCTGGAGTGTGTGTGTGTGCGCGCAGGAGAGAGACGGTGAGAGATAGAGAGAGAGATCTTTTGCTTTTAAACTGTGTGTGTGTGTCTGTCTGTGTCTGTGTGTATATATATATATATATATATCTTTTTTTTTTTCTCTCCAAAATATTCATATAACCCATATCTTTTAAGTGTATGGTTTGCTTTAAATTAAATTAAGATTGTATGTTTGGTAATTGAACCTAAATGAATTTAAAATTAACGTGCTATATTTGAGATCAATACAATCAATGTTTTCCTTCATTTTAATCAACACTAACTTTATTCTCATCTGAATTATAAATAATTTATTTCTCTATAAAATAAAAAATCCTGAATAATCCAGACCAACTAGAGTGCACTTTTCCTACAACATCATCAGTGCTGAAGCGAAACTACCAGAGCCGTTCGGCAGATTTTCATTCTTGTGTGCTTATTTCATGTGTCCGTTAAATCCATGAGACCGTCTGTAGGGCGTTTCATTTTTCATTTTAGGTTTCAGAAGGTTGCTCATGCATACATTGTGGTTGATATGTGCCCTCGATGCGCACTTTTGCAGAGCCCACACTGATGCAAGTTCTACAGCACACTTCTTTTCGACAGTCAAAGCGGGGTTACGTTTATGCACGACGTGCACAATAACCCTAAAGGCACCGGGGTGGCGGTGCCGCCGGCTTCTTTTATATATATATATATATATATATATATATATATATATATATAAATATAGCTGCGAGCAGCGATGAAGGGCCAAAGCCGGCGGCACCGCCACCCCGGTGCCTTTAGGTAACTAAAGGCACCGGGGTTGCGGTGCCACCGGCTTGGGCCCGCAATCGCTGCTCGCAGCTATATTTATTATTATTATTTTATCGACTATTCGGGCACTTTTGGGGCTCTTAACGTGCACGAAAACTCTTGAAACTTTGCACACTGGTCAGAACCCGCGGCCATCAGGGCCGGGCTGAAGCTGGTACCCGGGCGTGGCAGGGGGGCTCGACAGCGCCCCCTGGAACGGGGTCCGAAAACTTGGTCCATAAATCAAACACGCTTCCATGTAATAATATGAAACTCGGTACACATATAGATCTCATCGGTTCATATATCCTTTGTACTTTTACTTTTTACCCCAGCCCAACAGGAAGTCGGCTATTATGGTTTGTTTGGAAGCGTATGCCCCTGGAATTCGATATACTCCTCCTAGAGAATTCAACCAATCGCAAGGAAACTCGGTCAGCATGATGTCAAGACATTGAGGATGAAAAATTGCCAGGGGATTTTTCATATCTCGAACGGTTTGGCCGTGGCGAGGAAACAAATTTATGGCGAATAATGGAAACAGGAAGTGTGTTATAACTTCTGCATACATTAACTGATCTTGATGAAACTTCAACAGTATGTTCGCTGTAAGAGGCCGATCACATGGATGTGACTATTGTGAGTCAAAGTTATAGCGCCACTAACTGGCAGCAGGAAGTGTGTCACTTTCTAAATGCTTTTGACAAAAGTGGGGGGGTTAGTTTTATCTACAGTTACAAAACTCAGTGTGTATATTCTTCTCCTCAAGCCAAACAACTTTCTAATTTAAAGTAATTAGCTCCGACCCTCAGAAAGTCAGATATTGTGGTTTGAATAGGGTCATTTTCTCTCTCTCTCTGAGCCAATATGGCAAGCCGCTTTAACATTTAATCATTTTAACCTACTAGTCTCTATTTTCATGCTACTAGTACTTATTTTTTAGATACTAGTATCTATTCCATTAAGTACTAGTACTTATTCATTAGCGACTAGTGCTTATTCTGTTTAGAATATTCAAAGTGCTTATTCAATTTTTTTGCTTATTTATATTTTCAGAGCAGAAAATCCGATTTTTCTGCTTATTCAATATTGCATCTAAAAATGTAAGTGACTTGACGTGTGTGTGTGTGTGTGAGAGAGAGAGATGTGTCTGTTACAGTGACAAGAGTTTAACCCTTTAAGGCCTTGTCTTTTTGGATATATATTTTTTTTATTAAAAAAAAATTGCATACAACCCATATATTTTAAATGTATTGTTTGCTTTAAATTAAATTAAGATTGTATGTTTGGTAATTGAACCTAAATAAATTTTAAATTAATGTGCTATATTTCAGATCAATATATTTGTTTTCCTTCATTTTAATCAACACTAACTTTATTCTCATCTGAATTATAAAGAATTTATTTCTGTATAAAATAAAAAATCCCGAATAATCCAGAACAACCAGAGCGCACTATTTCTACAACATCATCAGTGCTGAAGCGAAACTACCAGAGCCGTTCGGCAGATAGCAAGCAGATATTTTGTGTCACGTCGTGCACAATAACCCTAAAGGCACCAGGGTGGCGGTGCCACCGGCTTTATATATATATATATATATATATATATATAAATATATATATATATAAATATATATATATATATATATATATATATATATATAAATATAGCTGCGAGCAGCGATGAAGGGCCCAAGCCGGTGGCACCGCAACCCCGGTGCCTTATTATTATTATTATTATTATTATTATTATTTTATCGACTATTCGGGCACTTTTGGGGCTCTTAACGTGCACGAAAACTCTTGAAACTTTGCACACTGGTCAGAACCCGCGGCCATCAGGGCCGGGCTGAAGCTGGTACCCGGGCGTGGCAGGGGGGCTCGACAGCGCCCCCTGGAACGGGGTCCGAAAACTTGGTCCATAAATCAAACACGCTTCCATGTAATAATATGAAACTCGGTACACATATAGATCTCATCGGTTCATATATCCTTTGTACTTTTACTTTTTACCCCAGCCCAACAGGAAGTCGGCTATTATGGTTTGTTTGGAAGCGTATGCCCCTGGAATTCGATATACTCCTCCTAGAGAATTCAACCAATCGCAAGGAAACTCGGTCAGCATGATGTCAAGACATTGAGGATGAAAAATTGCCAGGGGATTTTTCATATCTCGAACGGTTTGGCCGTGGCGAGGAAACAAATTTATGGCGAATAATGGAAACAGGAAGTGTGTTATAACTTCTGCATACATTAACTGATCTTGATGAAACTTCAACAGTATGTTCGCTGTAAGAGGCCGATCACATGGATGTGACTATTGTGAGTCAAAGTTATAGCGCCACCAACTGGCAGCAGGAAGTGTGTCACTTTCTAAATGCTTTTGACAAAAGTGGGGGGGTTAGTTTTATCTACAGTTACAAAACTCAGCGTGTATATTCTTCTCCTCAAGCCAAACAACTTTCTAATTTAAAGTAATTAGCTCCGACCCTCAGAAAGTCAGATATTGTGGTTTGAATAGGGTCATTTTCTCTCTCTCTCTCTCTGAGCCAATATGGCAAGCCGCTTTAACATTTAATCATTTTAACCTACTAGTCTCTATTTTCATGCTACTAGTACTTATTTTTAGATACTAGTATCTATTCCATTAAGTACTGGTACTTATTCATTAGCGACTAGTGCTTATTCTTTAGTACTAGTGCCTATTCTTTAGATACTAGTGCTTATTCTTTAGATATTCTTTTGAATACGTATTAGTAGCTAATGAATAAGTACTGGTATCTATTTAATAGGTACTAGTATCTAATGACTTAGTACTAGTATTTATTGAATAAATACTAGTATCTATTAATAGGTACTAGTATCTAAAAGGTCATTTTCTCTTTCTCTCTCTCTGAGCCAATATGGCAAGCCGGTTTAACATTTAATCATTTTAACCTACTAGTCTCTATTTTCATGCTACTAGTACTTATTTTTTAGATACTAGTATCTATTCCATTAAGTACTAGTACTTATTCATTAGCGACTAGTGCTTATTCTGTTTAGAATATTCAAAGTGCTTATTCAATTTTTTTGCTTATTTATATTTTCAGAGCAGAAAATCCGATTTTTCTGCTTATTCAATATTGCATCTAAAAATGTAAGTGACTTGACGTGTGTGTGTGTGTGTGTGTGTGAGAGAGAGAGATGTGTCTGTTACAGTGACAAGAGTTTAACCCTTTAAGGCCTTGTCTTTTTGGATATATATTTTTTTTATTAAAAAAAATGTGCATACAAACCATATATTTTAAATGTATTGTTTGCTTTAAATTAAATTAAGATTGTATGTTTGGTAATTGAACCTAAATAAATTTTAAATTAATGTGCTATATTTCAGATCAATATATTTGTTTTCCTTCATTTTAATCAACACTAACTTTATTCTCATCTGAATTATAAAGAATTTATTTCTGTATAAAATAAAAAATCCCGAATAATCCAGACCAACCAGAGCGCACTATTTCTACAACATCATCAGTGCTGAAGCGAAACTACCAGAGCCGTTCGGCAGATAGCAAGCAGATATTTTGTGTCACGTCGTGCACAATAACCCTAAAGGCACCAGGGTGGCGGTGCCACCGGCTTTATATATATATATATAAATATATATATATATATATATATATATATATATAGCTGCGAGCAGCGATGAAGGGCCCAAGCCGGCGGCACCGCCACCCTGGTGCCTTTAGGTAACTAAAGGCACCGGGGTTGCGGTGCCACCGGCTTGGGCCCGTAATCGCTGCTCGCAGCTATATTTATTATTATTATTATTATTATTATTATTTTATCGACTATTCGGGCACTTTTGGGGCTCTTAACGTGCACGAAAACTCTTGAAACTTTGCACACTGATCAGAACCCGCGGCCATCAGGGCCGGGCTGAAGCTGGTACCCGGGCGTGGCAGGGGGGCTCGACAGCGCCCCCTGGAACGGGGTCCGAAAACTTGGTCCATAAATCAAACACGCTTCCATGTAATAATATGAAACTCGGTACACATATAGATCTCATCGGTTCATATATCCTTTGTACTTTTACTTTTTACCCCAGCCCAACAGGAAGTCGGCTATTATGGTTTGTTTGGAAGCGTATGCCCCTGGAATTCGATATACTCCTCCTAGAGAATTCAACCAATCGCAAGGAAACTCGGTCAGCATGATGTCAAGACATTGAGGATGAAAAATTGCCAGGGGATTTTTCATATCTCGAACGGTTTGGCCGTGGCGAGGAAACAAATTTATGGCGAATAATGGAAACAGGAAGTGTGTTATAACTTCTGCATACATTAACTGATCTTGATGAAACTTCAACAGTATGTTCGCTGTAAGAGGCCGATCACATGGATGTGACTATTGTGAGTCAAAGTTATAGCGCCACCAACTGGCAGCAGGAAGTGTGTCACTTTCTAAATGCTTTTGACAAAAGTGGGGGGGTTAGTTTTATCTACAGTTACAAAACTCAGCGTGTATATTCTTCTCCTCAAGCCAAACAACTTTCTAATTTAAAGTAATTAGCTCCGACCCTCAGAAAGTCAGATATTGTGGTTTGAATAGGGTCATTTTCTCTCTCTCTCTCTCTGAGCCAATATGGCAAGCCGCTTTAACATTTAATCATTTTAACCTACTAGTCTCTATTTTCATGCTACTAGTACTTATTTTTAGATACTAGTATCTATTCCATTAAGTACTGGTACTTATTCATTAGCGACTAGTGCTTATTCTTTAGTACTAGTGCCTATTCTTTAGATACTAGTGCTTATTCTTTAGATATTCTTTTGAATACGTATTAGTAGCTAATGAATAAGTACTGGTATCTTTTTAATAGGTACTAGTATCTAATGACTTAGTACTAGTATTTATTGAATAAATACTAGTATCTATTAATAGGTACTAGTATCTAAAAGGTCATTTTCTCTTTCTCTCTCTCTGAGCCAATATGGCAAGCCGTTTTAACATTTAATCATTTTAACCTACTAGTCTCTATTTTCATGCTACTAGTACTTATTTTTTAGATACTAGTATCTATTCCATTAAGTACTAGTACTTATTCATTAGCGACTAGTGCTTATTCTGTTTAGAATATTCAAAGTGCTTATTCAATTTTTTTGCTTATTTATATTTTCAGAGCAGAAAATCCGATTTTTCTGCTTATTCAATATTGCATCTAAAAATGTAAGTGACTTGACGTGTGTGTGTGTGTGTGTGTGTGAGAGAGATGTGTCTGTTACAGTGACAACAGTTTAACCCTTTAAGGCCTTGTCTTTTTGGATATATATTTTTTTTATTAAAAAAAATGTGCATACAACCCATATATTTTAAATGTATTGTTTGCTTTAAATTAAATTAAGATTGTATGTTTGGTAATTGAACCTAAATAAATTTTAAATTAATGTGCTATATTTCAGATCAATATATTTGTTTTCCTTCATTTTAATCAACACTAACTTTATTCTCATCTGAATTATAAAGAATTTATTTCTGTATAAAATAAAAAATCCCGAATAATCCAGACCAACCAGAGCGCACTATTTCTACAACATCATCAGTGCTGAAGCGAAACTACCAGAGCCGTTCGGCAGATAGCAAGCAGATATTTTGTGTCACGTCGTGCACAATAACTCTAAAGGCACCAGGGTGGCGGTGCCACCGGCTTTATATATATATATATATATATATATATATATATATATATATATATATATATATATATATATATATATATATATAAATATATATATATATATATATATATATATATATATATATATATATAAATATAGCTGCGAGCAGCGATGAAGGGCCCAAGCCGGCGGCACCGCCACCCTGGTGCCTTTAGGTAACTAAAGGCACCGGGGTTGCGGTGCCACCGGCTTGGGCCCGTAATCGCTGCTCGCAGCTATATTTTATTCTTCTTCTTATTATTATTTTACTACCTTTTGGGCACTTTTGGGGGCCTTAACGTGCTCAAAAACTCTTGAAACTTTGCACACGGGTCAGAACCCGCGGCCATCAGGGCCGGGCTGAAGCTGGTACCCGGGCGTGGCAGGGGGGCTCGACAGCGCCCCCTGGAACGGGGTCCGAAAACTTGGTCCATAAATCAAACACGCTTGCATGTAATAATATGAAACTCGGTACACATATAGATCTCATCGGTTCATATATACTTCATGCTCTTACTTTTTACCCCAGCCCAACAGGAAGTCGGCTATTTAGGGTTGTTTGTAAAACGCATGCAATGGAATTTAAAGTACTTCTCCTAGAGAATTAAAACACACGGCACGAAACTCGGTGTGCATGAAGTCAAGACACCGAGGATGAAAAATTGCCAGGGGATTTTTGATATCTCGAACGGTTTGGCCGTGGCGAGGAAACGAATTTATGGCGAATAATGGAAACAGGAAGTGTGTTATAACTTCTTCATACATTAACTGATCTTGATGAAACTTCAGCAGTGTGTTCGCTGTAAGAGGCCGGTCACATGGAGGTGACTATTGTGAGTCAAAGTTATAGCGCCACCAACTGGCAGCAGGAAGTGTGTCACCTTCAAAATGCTTTGAAATCACCCTCTTATTTTTACCCGATTTGCTTCAAACTTCATCTGTATAATGTAAAAACACGGCAGATGTAGACCTGTGAAAGGATTGTTTAATATCTAAGATAATGTTGCCATGGCAACGCATCAAACTTTAATATTCTTTTTTGATGCTTTTGAGACTCTTAGCATGCTTGAAATTGCATGAAACTCGACAGACACATCTCATTTATTAGCTAGTAGACATGTGCAAAGTTTCAGAAACGGCCGTGGTGAGGGGCTCAGTAGCGCCACCTTTAGTCAAAAATGGGGTATTAGTTTTACCTACAGTAACAAAAATCGGTATGTATATTCGTCTCCTCGAGCCAGACAACTTTCTAATTGACAGTCATTAGCTCCGAACAACACAAAGTCAGATATTTTGGTTTGAATGTGATTTTCAGGAGAATTTTTTCCCTCCCTCTCCCTCTGTCTCTGTGTGTGGGGGGTTTGGGGAATTTGACTATTATTTTAATGGTGTTCAAGGTTTCAGGGGCTTTTGGGGCCCTTAACGTGCTTGAAAACTCTTGAAACTTTGCACACAGGTCAGAGCCCACGGCCATCAGGCCCGGGCTGAAGCTGGTACCCGGGCGTGGCAGGGGGGCTCAACAGCGCCCCCTTGAACGGGGTCCCCAAAACTTGGTCAATAGATCAAACACGCTTGCATGAATTAATATGAAACTCAGTACACATATAGATCTCATCGGGCCGAACAACTTACCCTCGGTCAAGTTTTACGCCAGCCCAACAGGAAGTCGGCTATTATGGGTTGTTTGGAGAACGCTTGCTCAGGAATTTGAAGTACTTCTCCTAGAGATTGCATCCGTTTAACGCCAAACTCGGTCAGCTTGAGGTCAACACATTGAAGATGCTAAATTGCGGACAGATTTTTGATATCTCGAACGGTTTGGCCGTGGCGAGGAAACGAATTTATGGCGAGAAAAGAGAAACACGAAGTGTTATAACTTCTGCATACATTAACTGATCTTGATGAAACTTCAGCAGTGTGTTCGTGGTAAGAGGCCAATCAGATGGATGTAACTATTGTGAGTCAAAGTTATAGCGCCACCAACTGGCAGCAGGAAGTGTGTCACTTTCTAAATGCTTTTGACAAAAGTGGGGGGGTTAGTTTTATCTACAGTAACAAAACTCGATATGTATATTGTACTCTTCGAGCCGGACAACTTTCTAATTGACCGTAATTAGCTCGGATCAACAGGAAGTCAGATATTTTGGTTTGAATATGGTGAGTCTCTCTCTGTCTCTCTCTGAGCCAATATGGCAAGCCGTTTTAACATTTAATCATTTTAACCTACTAGTCTCTATTTTCATGCTATTAGTACTTATTTTTTAGATACTAGTATCTATTCCATTAATTACTAGTACTTATTCATTAGCGATTTGTGCTTATTCTTTAGTACTAGTGCCTATTCTTTAGATACTAGTGCTTATTCTTTAGATATTCTTTTGAATACGTATTAGTAGCTAACGAATAAGTACTGGTATCTATTTAATAGATACTAGTATCTAATGACTTAGTACTAGTATTTATTGAATAAATACTAGTATCTATTAATAGGTACTAGTATCTAAAAGGTCATTTTCTCTTTCTCTCTCTCTGAGCCAATATGGCAAGCCGTCTTAACATTTAATCATTTTAACCTACTAGTCTCTATTTTCATGCTACTAGTACTTATTTTTTAGATACTAGTATCTATTCCATTAAGTACTAGTACTTATTCATTAGCGACTAGTGCTTATTCTGTTTAGAATATTCAAAGTGCTTATTCAATTTTTATGCTTATTTATATTTTCAGAGCAGAAAATCCGATTTTTCTGCTTATTCAATATTGCATCTAAAAATGTAAGTGACTTGACGTGTGTGTGTGTGTGTGTGTGTGTGTGAGAGAGAGAGATGTGTCTGTTACAGTGACAAGAGTTTAACCCTTTAAGGCCTTGTCTTTTTGGATATATATTTTTTTTATTAAAAAAAATGTGCATACAAACCATATATTTTAAATGTATTGTTTGCTTTAAATTAAATTAAGATTGTATGTTTGGTAATTGAACCTAAATAAATTTTAAATTAATGTGCTATATTTCAGATCAATATATTTGTTTTCCTTCATTTTAATCAACACTAACTTTATTCTCATCTGAATTATAAATAACTTATTTCTGTATAAAATACAAAATCCCAAATAATCCAGACCAACCAGAGCGCACTATTTCTACAACATCATCAGTGCTGAAGCGGAACTACCAGAGCCGTTCGGCAGATAGCGAGCAGATATTTTGTGTCACGTCGTGCACAATAACCCTAAAGGCACCAGGGTGGCGGTGCCACCGGCTTTATATATAATATATATATAAATATAGCTGCGAGCAGCGATGAAGGGCCAAAGCCGGCGGCACCGCCACTCTGGTGCCTTTAGGTAACTAAAGGCACCGGGGTGGCGGTGCCACCGGCTTGGGCCCGTAATCGCTGCTCGCAGCTATATTTATATATATATATTTATTATTATTTTTTTTAACATTTTGGGCACTTTTGGGGCCCTTAACGTGCTCGAAAACTCTTGAAACTTTGCACACGGGTCAGAACCCGCGGCCATCAGGGCCGGGCTGAAGCTGGTACCCGGGCGTGGCAGGGGGGCTCGACAGTGCCCCCTGGAATGGGGTTTGAACACTTGTCCATATATCAAACACGCTTGCATGTAATAATCTGAAACTCAGTACACTTATAGATGTCATCGGGCTGAACAACTTTCGCCCTCTAAGTTTTACACCAGCCCAACAGGAAGTCGGCTATTTAGGGTTGTTTGGAAACGCATGCTCAGGAATTTGAAACACTTCTCCTAGGGAATTCCTTCGATCATCGCCAAACTCGGTGTGCATGAAGTCAAGACATTGAGGATGAAAAATTGCCAGGGGATTTTTGATATCTCGAACGATTTGGTCGTGGCGAGGAAACGAATTTATGGCGAATAATGGAAACAGGAAGTGCATTATAACTTCTGCATACATTAACTGATCTTGATGAAACGTCAGCAGTGTGTTCGCTGTAAGAGGCCGATCACATGGATGTGACTATTGTGAGTCAAAGTTATAGCGCCACCAACTGGCAGCAGGAAGTGTGTCACTTTCAAAATGCTTTGAAATCACCCTCTTATTTTTACCCAATTTGCTTCAAACTTAACCTGTATAATGTAAACACACGCCAGATGTAGACCTGTGAGAAGATTATTTAATATCTAAGAGAATGTTGCCATGGCAACGCATCAAACTTTAATATTCTTTTTTGATGCTTGAGACTCTTAGCATGCCTGAAATTGCTTGAAATTGCATGAAACTCGACAGACAGATCACATTTATTAGCCAGTAGACATGTGCAAAGTTTCAGAAATGGGCGTGGTGCAGGGACTCAGTAGCGCCACCTTTTGACAAAAGTGGGGTTGTTAGTTATCTAGAGTAACAAGACTCGGTATGTATATTGTACTCCTCAAACCAGACAACTTTCTAATTTATAGTCATTAGCTACAAACAGAGGTGGAAAGTAACGAATTACATTTACTCGCGTTACGTAATTGAGTAGTTTTTTTGTGTACTTCTACTTTTTTAAGTAGTTTTTAAAATCTGTACTTTTACTTTTACTTAAGTACGTTTTGTTTGAAGTATTGTACTTCGCTACATTTGAAATCATATCCGTTACTGAGTAAAAAATAATACAAGGGAGGAAAAAAAATCACACTCCGGAAACAACTGCATTGATTGGTTGAAGGGCGGGAGAACAAACGCGCAAGAATGGTGATGCAGACCCAGCTGAGCTGAAAGCGCCCTCGAATTCTTATGAAGCGAATTATGGCCAGTATGGAAATACTTTGTAGAAAAAACGAGTGGTTGTCCTCGAGGATAGATATCCAATTTGCAAAAAATGTGGACGCAAAGTGGCTGCAAAAGGAGGATACATAGGACACCATCCCTCCTGCAGATAAAGGCATGTCCCGATGATTTTAACTTAAGGCCGAATGACTTACGTGATGCAGAGGGAATCCCGGAATCCAGTCATGAAAATGGAATTTACATAACGCAGATGCCACGTAAAACACGCAAAATAATGGATGGATGAATACATGGAAAGTAGAACTGTGCAATAAATCCAATCGCGACATGGTCTGTGAATATTGAAGCACAAAAATACTGCTATGTAAATATATAACATATTTGTTCTGCTGAGCTGCGCCGCTTTGTCTACTAACGTTAACCTTACATACTCAAGTTCATGGTGTTTTCAGCGTCTCACAAACAATTTGAGGACATGCATACATTTCCAGAGCTGCTCTGAGAGAACGCCTAATGAGCATTTTCATAATTCTATTTGAGAAAAACCATTGTCAAATACACTTTGAAACGGGTCTTCACTACAACCTGTCAAAATAAAAGTTCGGTTTTACTAAGGAGAAATTCTGGGCATACAATAGAACGAACTTCTCAAAATAATAATAACAACAATAATACATTTTATTTAAACATTATTTAAAGGAATATACATTTTTTGTCCATGGTTTAATTTAGTAAATCTGTTTTTGCAGCGCTTCCCCAAAAAATAAAAGGACACAAAGTTTAAATTTACATTTGATTACCACCGTTTTTGATAATATATTTGGATTAAATCATAAAAAGAAACATTAATTTTCTGAATAAAATACATTTCATAGGACTATATTATTCTTAAACATTTTAATAAATTATTAATGTTAAAAATAAGTTGTCAATCTAATTCATTATCAATTATTGAATTTAATTGATTAGACATGTTTTATTGAAATTTTAATAAACAAAACAAACAAATGGTTTCAAGTTTGTTGTAGTAAAAGCATTTGTTCAACCAAAAAAAACCCTGTTTTCATTAATTTAACTGTCATTTTAACTAATGATAATAATAATTTAATAATACCGTTTATTTATTTAAAGGTGCTATATGTAACTTTTCTTCTAAAATGAATCCTTTTTTTATTGCCTGTGTGTGAAGGGGTTGTAATCACACATTACAATGATCCACTTGTCGGGTTTAGCTATTACCTCTGAAGGCCGGTATTCCTATTTCTATGTGAAGTCTCCGGGTCGGATTTACTGCGAAATCCATCGGATGTGACGTGCATGCGCGCTCCCGAGCCTCTATCCTTTTTATATACAGTCTATGCGACGGCACTGCAGCTGACCACATGGAGTCTGATAACACCAACAAACGACCTGCCTCCAGCACAACACACACTCCAACACAAACTCCACAAAAATATAAAAACAAAACAAAACAAAAATGTATCTGCTGAAACTCGTCAGGTCAAACATGAATCGGATCGACTTAGGACGAAAACACGGATCAACATCGGCAGAGCGTTTGAATTATGGAGAGACCTCCACTATTTTTATTGTGATAAATTACAAGTTTTCAGATATGCTGAAATAATGTTAAACTATAATGAAATAGCAAGGTAAACTACAACATACATGAGACATGAAATGAATACAAAAGACCTGTTCCAGGTATCCAATATCCTGTTCCAGGATAACAAAAAGTAGGTGCTTTAGGATGTAACTTTTATTTTATGTACTAGATCTACTGTCTAACGTCACTCATCCCACTACTATCATATTGTTTATAATACACATTTCCAGACACGTTCAGTACAGTAATGTTACTTCCTACGATCTTACTGTTACACTGAAATTGTTCAGTCTAGTTCACTAACCGTTTTCGTTATCATATTATACATTCATCTATGTTGACATTGCTGATTGTGAAAGATACACGAATGGTTAGTGAAATGCCTTATGCTAGATAACACCACAAATGTAACGTTATCATGGTACGAGCATGGAGCATTAGTTCAACGTCAAGCTGATAAAAGCAGCCTATTATTATAAAGTTGCAGTGGGAGTTTACATGAGTTTCCAGCATGTTGTGTGATGCTTTCTCCGGTGTGTTGAAATTATCAGTGTGGTCGGTACCATGAGTGATCGCTCTTGTGTTCGAGCACGCGCAAGAGCACGAGCGCTCTTGTAAAAATTGGTTGCAATCTGAAACATCACCGATAGAGGCGGTAAAAAATACATATAGCACCTTTAATAATTGATTAATACTGTAAACCGTGATATTTTCTGAGACGTTATCATACTGTGAAAATCTCATACCATTACAGCCCTACACGGGGGATTCCCCCACCCGCTGTTAAAAAAGTAACTCAGTAACTTTTAATCTGAGTAAATTTTAAATTAGCTACTTTTTACTTTTACTTGAGTAGATTTTTAGGCCGGTACTTTTACTTGTACTTAAGTAAAATTTCATTGAAGTAGTAGTACTTTTACTTGAGTAGAATATTTTATTACTCTTTCCACCTCTGGCTACAAACAACAGAAAGTCAGATATTTTGGTTTGAATGTGGATTCTGTCTCTCTCTGACAATGCAACCTGCCATTCTCTCTGTGTGTGTGTCTGTGTGGGGAGGGGGGAGGGGCTCTTCGAGTGATAGTTTAGTTTAAACACAAAATCATACATGGGGCCATACTGCCCTCTTGTGTCCAAAATTATAATATTTAAACATATATTTGGTATGTGACTAAGGATATTTTCCCACCGTGTGACACCAGCGAGAGCTTTTAAATACGGACGTCCACACGGACATTGATAATGGTGGCGCGCTCAGAGCACTCGAGGGAATTCTTATAGTAGGAATGAACTAAAAAACGTTCGCTCTGTTCTGCTCGCTCATCGTCATGGACGCGCACCGTTATGAATACCCGTGCAGCCGTTAGTTTCACTTCAAAATAAGCGCCTTTTCTGGGGCTGATTGCTTGAATTGTGAGTTCAATAGCCTATTATTCTTCATGCAAAACACAACAACAATAGAGTATAATGACAGATTCGCTTAAATAGGCGCTTTTACACAAAATATTCCTTTATCATCTATTCAGTCTAAATAGCGATACATTTCGCTCTATTCACGTTTGGTGTGAACGCAGCATAATAAACCGGCTGCGATGTCAAGATTGCAAAGCTGTAGTGTGTGTGTGCGCGCGCGCGACAGGTGTGCGGGCGGGATCGAACTGTGTGTGTGTCTGAGAGAGAGAGAGGGAGAGAGAGGCGCGATCAAACTGTGTGTGTGTGTGTGTGTGTGTGTGTGTGTGTGAGGGGGAGGGGAGGGGAGGGGGGCTCTTCGGGTGATAGTTTAGTTTAAACACAAAATCACACATAGGGCTATACTGCCCTCTTGTGTCCAAATTATATTTATAAATGAAATCGCCGTGTATGCGCATCGTTATGAATGCCCGTGCAGCTGTTAGTTTCCTTTTAAAATTACCGCCTTTTCTGGGGCCGATTGCTTGAATTGTGAGTTCAATGGCCTATTATTTTTCATGGAAAACACAACAACAAAAGAGTATAATGACAGATTCCCTCATCATTTATTCAGTCAGCTCTTCACCAGTCTCGCGTAGCCAAACCTTCAGACTGACGGCTGAAGGTCTGGAATTCATAGCAGCTTTCTTTGGCCAAGGCCCGCCCATAAGGCCGTTTGACCGACATGTCAAACAACCAATTACAGTTCGTTTCGTTCAGCGTCACGTTTCGGGGCGCGGAAATCTCCCCACAACAACAGACCGGCGTGCAACAAGTCAGTCAGCATAGAAAATCAAAGAAGGAGAAGAAAACTTCAAGAGTCTATGCCGTGAACCTCGCATACTTTTGAGAATCCTACGTTTAGCTGATCTTGATAAATGCTCATTGTCACTAATGTAAACACAACAGTTTTTCTTCCGCAATCACACGTCTGCGCTTTGTTTCCCGGCGGTCCGAAAATAAACGCGACACTCGCGACACTCGCGCCCCCCCCGGAAATCCGATAAAATTTAACCAATCAGATGACGACTTCGACATTCCTGAAGTGTTTCCAGTTAAGTGTACCATATGCATCAGACGTTTAGCCAACGTTCCGTGGGCGTGACGTCTGAGGCTGAGACTAGCTCTTCACTCTCTGTAATGAAATTTGACCCATGCT
The DNA here is from genome assembly GCF_029890125.1 of Rhinichthys klamathensis goyatoka. Taxonomy (NCBI): domain Eukaryota; kingdom Metazoa; phylum Chordata; class Actinopteri; order Cypriniformes; family Leuciscidae; genus Rhinichthys; species Rhinichthys klamathensis. The sequence goes on from NW_026606637.1 coordinate 1,111,196, forward strand.
GCTGATCTTTGCTGGGACTCACGCACACACACACACACACACACACACACACACACATTCCATCATTGCAATCTTGACATCGCAGCCTGTTCACTATAGCGTTAATAATAAATAATAATAAAATAGTCAACCTAACATATAAAAATTACACTTCTATATTTAAATAGTCATACAATTCGTATCATTCACAGTAAGCACCGCTCCACTGTGATTTTTCCAAAAACATTTTTCTGCAAGTGAAGAGGATGATTTTTTCGATAGATATTAGAACGTGGGTGAAGTAGCTACAAAGCGTATAATAAAGAATAGTTTAGCATCGAAATACATCGCAAATGTTGAAACATTTTGATTCTAAAGAGAGATTTACATGAGCCCAACACCGTTTAGCCTACTTTCAGTTTTGTTTTAAATTATTTCGTTTTGGCTTGATTATAGTTATTTTTGTATTCGTGTTCTGGTCTGAATATTATTAAATTTAAAGGTTTTGTTGTGAAATATTTTGAGTGTACCATTGTGACGGGGCGCATAGCTATCGTCACGGCAGCGATATGCTGCCTATTCCAGTACACAAAGACTGAGTGCAAATGTGACCTGTATGTGTTTGTCTAGCACATTAATGTCTTCTGTTAATATTTATACTGTTACAAATCTGCTGTTAATCTAGCCTTTCACTACAAAATCTCATATATCCCGTAGTTTTTGTGTGCACACTTTTAACAGCTAGTACTGCGGTGATTTATATGCTATAGCTACTTCTATCAATACATATCTTGCCGTTTTAAAGAAAATCATGTCATTTACGTTACAGTCATAATCAGTTACAATAATCACGCAACACATGTTTTCAGTATGTATCCGTTTATTTAGTTTAAGAGAAACATAGCTTTGACATACCATCTTTGTCGTACGGACGTCTCCGGTGTGTTTGTGTAAAGGAAAATTTGCCGCGATTGTGGGGTTTAAATGACGCTATGACTTCCGGGTCAATAGCAAATGACCCGGAGTTTGAGTTATTTATTTGTAGCTGTAGAATATGACTTGTTGCTTGTCAATTGTTAGCTGAAAATGTAGAAATAATATTCTGTAATTTTCTAGTTTCATAGAAGTAGTATTTTAGCTGTTTTTAAGCATTTATGTCTTTGTCAGCTGAGCCACCCCTGCACCATAATCATGTGTTGGTATGTTCCAATTCCAGGGGTGACCTCAGGACTATAAAGTTTAGTGTTGTCATTCTGTCGGGGGGAGCGTGAGTGAGAGGACATAAGTCTGTCTTTATGCTAAATATAGTGACTTGTGTTAAGGTCAATTTTCAAACAGCTGTAACATTTGATTGTTGTTGTTTTTTTTTACTCTCATGTCAATTTACTTTATTTACTAAACAGTTTTTTTTTTGTTTTTTTTTTTTGTTGTTGTTAATTTTTTATTGCCTTGCATTGGCCTTAACTGGGAAAAATAAAAAATATCCCATCTGAACCAAACTCATCCAACCTCTCCTGAGTGCTTTCATCTGCTCACGACAATTCAGTCACGTCTACCCATAACATTTGGTGGCAGCGGTTTTCGGGTAAACAGTGTCCGAGCAGCACTCGGGGAGTCAAGATGGACAATCAAGACAGAGGTGCGGCACCCCCTAGAGATGGTTCAGCTATGGGTGCTAGGCCTAAATCCACAGAGTCATCCAAGCATCACACTCCGGTGGTCGAAGACAGGACAGATCGCTTGGAGAGGATTGTAAGAACTATGGTGGAGTCTCAGCGGCATCAGCAGGACCAGTTAGAGGCAGAGGCGCTTCGACAAGATCGGAGATGGAAAGGTATGGAGCATCAATTCAAGCAACTACAGCAACTGGTGAGAGGCGACCCAGCATTAACACAGGCGACGAAGCAGCCACTCACCGGACTGCAACAGATGGACCCGCCCAGCTCCCGCCCTGCGACAGCCTTTGATCCACTCAATATGCCTTTTCTGGATGTACCAACTCCTCAGCCACATCCAGATCAGCATCCAGTACCAGGGATGCAGAGCTCCCTCAACTCCACTGCTCTCGGCATTGCCACACCTCTAAACCTCCAGCGGGGGTGGAAACCCCCTAGGATGTCCTCGTATGAAGAGGATGAAGATATTGAACACTATTTGACCACCTTCGAAAGGCTGGCAGCGGCGAGTCAGTGGCCACAGGAGACTTGGGCATTGTACCTTGTGCCCTTGTTGAATGGTAAGGCCAGATCTGCCTATGTAGCCATGTGTGTTGAAGACAGCCAAGATTACATGAAAGTGAAGCAAGCCATTCTCAACAAGTTCAACATCAGCACCGAGACTTACCGCCAGCGTTTCCGCTCCAAGTCAATCAAGGAGGGGGAGACGGCGAAAGAACTTCAAGCCCGGCTAAAGGACCTGATGGAGAAGTGGCTAGTTCCAGAGACTCAATCTAGGGAACAAGTGTGCGACCAAATAGTGTTGGAGCAGTTCCTGGGCATGCTGTACCCTGAGCTTCAAGTATGGGTGAGGGAACGCACTCCGGTTTCGTCGGTGCAAGCAGCAGATCTGGTGGAGACCTTCATGGCTGCCAGACAATCCAGAAGAGGCTATCATCTGGGTCTACAACAACAGGACTGGAGAAGACCCTACCAAGCAGCCCAAAGAGAGCCAGAGAAGACAGTCCCTGGTAGGTCTGCGGGTGGTAATAGTCGTGTGTTTAGACCATCCAATAGCCCCAATGTTAGCCCCACTCCAACTGGAACACCTAGAGTACCTATATGTCACGGTTGTGGTCAACAAGGTCACATCAGGCCCAATTGTACACTGAAGAAAGTTTCTGATTCCAGACTATGTTACCTACCTGGCCCTAGCAAGCACTTACCTTGTGTGTCTTCTGATGTTACTGTCCCTGTGAAGATAAGTGGAAAGATAGTCCAGGCTTTGGTTGACTCAGGAAGTAGTCAGTCTTTCGTGCTTCGATCTTGTTTGAGGTCTGATTTCCAGCCTGTGGGCAAAGTGAGAGTCCGTTGTGTCCATGGTGATGAGTCTGAGCACCAGACCAGTGAGGTTCTCATAGATATTAATGGTCAAAAATATTTGTTAACCGTAGGGATTTTGGATAAATGCCCTTACCCAGTGATTTTAGGCCAGGATGTGCCAGTTCTTACAGAGCTATTGCAGAGTGTTAACACAGTCAGTGCTTATGTTACAACTAGAGCACAGGCCAATACCAAAATAGACTCCAACGTGTGGTCAGAGTTACCATTTGAGAATTGTCCTGGTGATAAACCTAAAAAGTCCAAGGCAGAGAAGCGTAGAGCAAAGGTGGCAGGTACATTGGTGCAGGAAAGTCTGTCCTTTCCACAGCTAGAGGACATTGAAGTCTTTGAAGACTTCAAGAAGCTTCAACAGGAAGACCCCACATTTAGCTCTTGCTTTTCTTCTGTTAAGACCGATGATGAGGCTAGGGATGCCATGAGGGAGGGTGACAGGTGTTTTGTTATCAATAATGGGAAACTGTATCGAGTGAGTACAGACACAGAGCAGTTAGTGGTTCCTAAGACTCTAAGAGCCAAAGTGTTACACCTAGGTCATAGTATTCCATGGTCAGGACATCTAGGCAGGGAGAAGACTGAGAAGAGAATCCTGCAAAGATTTTATTGGCCAGGTGTTAACAGGGACATAGCAGAGTACTCTAGGTCTTGTCCAGAGTGCCAGTTGTCTGCTCGCTCCAAAAGAGGCTTAAAAGCTCCCCTCATCAGTCTCCCAATTATTGACACGCCTTTTAGTCGCATCGCTATGGATGTAGTTGGTCCCTTAGAGAGGAGTAGGGCAGGGCACCGCTATATCTTGGTAATTTGCGATTACGCAACACGTTACCCTGAAGCATTCCCCCTCAGAAATACTAAGGCAAGGCAAGTGGCCAATAGTTTGATTCAACTTTTCTCCCGTGTGGGTGTCCCCAAAGAAATCTTAACTGATCAGGGAACTAATTTCACCAGTAAGGCATTGAGACAGGTGTACTCCCTGTTAGGGATTCGGGGCATTAAAACCACACCCTACCACCCGCAGACCGACGGTATGGTTGAGAGATTCAATCAGACCCTGAAGTCGATGCTGCGGAAGTTCGTGTCGGAATCAGGAACTGACTGGGACCAGTGGCTTCCTTACCTATTGTTTGCCTACAGAGAGGTACCGCAGGCATCCACCGGGTTCTCCCCCTTCGAACTCTTGTTCGGGCGGGAAGTGAGAGGCCCACTTGACATTCTCCGAGAGAGTTGGGAGGGGGACGCTCCTCATCAGCCAACCAACATTGTGAGTTATGTCCTGAAAATGCGAGAGAAGCTGGACCAGCTGAGTTCCAGGGCTCACCAACATCTGGCTCAGGCTCAAACGAGGCAGAAAACGTGGTATGATCGGACAGCACGTAGTCGCACCTTTGTGTCCGGACAGAAAGTGCTGCTGCTGTTGCCTTCATCAGAAAGCAGTTTGCTGGCAAAGTGGCAAGGCCCTTTCAAGGTACTTCGCAAGGTCGGTGAGGTTACCTATGAAATCTCAATGCCAGACAGACGTCGCTCTAAACAGATCTTCCACGTGAACCTCTTAAAACAATGGATTGATCGAACATCTTCTGTCCAAGATCAGCTGTGGGCGCGGACCGTGGAAGAGGAAGAAGAGCCGTTGGAGCAGTACTTTCCTACTGTGGGCGGCGAGTCAACCTACCCCTCCGTTACCCATTTGACAAATGAACAGCAGGAGGACCTAAAGAAAATCATCCCAAGAGGCCTGTTCCGAGACCAGCCAGGGCGAACCGACGTCATCGCCCACGACATCCGGCTGACTTCTCCAGGTCGGTCCTATCCGGCAGACCACCACCAGGGTTCCAGCGCGACTGATCCCCGCGCTGAAGCAGGAGGTGGTGGCGATGCTGGAAATGGGGGTGATCGAGACATCACACAGCGAGTGGTGCAGTCCCGTGGTCCTGGTACCAAAAAAGGATGGGGGGCTCCGCTTCTGTGTGGACTTTTCGAAGCTGAATACCATCTCAGCTTTTGATCCATATCCCATGCCTCGTGTAGACGAGCTGGTAGAGCGCCTGGGAAAGGCTGAGTTCCTCAGCACCTTGGACTTGTGTAAAGGGTACTGGCAAGTGCCACTCAACGCCCAAGCACGAGAATTGACCGCCTTCAAAGCTCCATCTGGATTATTCCAGTTTAAGGTCATGCCCTTTGGCCTTCATGGAGCAGCAGCAACATTCCAGCGTCTCATGGATGAAGTGCTGAGGGGCGCTGAGGACCATGCCGCTGCTTATATTGATGATGTCATCATTCACAGTTCGTCGTGGGAAGAACATCTTCAACATCTTAGTGATGTCTTCCGAAGGATTCGTCAGGCCGGGTTGGTAGTGAATGCCAGCAAATGCCAGCTTGCCCGGGCTGAAGTGTGCTACTTGGGATATGTCCTGGGTTGTGGTACTATACGTCCTCAGGTCAGCAAGGTGGAAGCCATCCGCAACTCCCAGCCGCCTACAACCAAGAAGGGGGTTAGATCTTTTCTTGGGTTGGTCGGATGGTACCGGCGCTTTATTTCCAACTTTTCAAGCCGGGCAGCTCCCTTGTCAGATCTCACTCGTAAGACCAGCCCCAATAAGGTGGTCTGGACTGCGGAGTGCCAGGCAGCTTTCCACGACCTTAAGGAGAGTATGTGCCACGAACCAGTTTTACAGAGTCCTGACTTTTCCTTACCCTTCACGGTGCAAACCGACGCTTCGGGCATTGGACTGGGAGCAGTGTTGTTGCAGGGTGAGGGGGAGGACAAAAGACCCATACAGTTTGTGAGCCGCAAACTGTTCCCTCGCGAGACTCGGTACTCCACCATTGAAAAGGAGTGCCTTGCCGTCAAGTGGGCTCTGGACACTTTAAAATATTACCTTGTTGGCAAAGAGTTTGTCTTGGAGACAGACCACAGGCCCTTGCAATGGCTACACCGTATGCGTGACTTTAATTCCAGAATCACCCGATGGCACCTGTCCTTGCAGCCATACAGGTTTACTGTGAGGTATAGAGCGGGAAAGGATAACGTTATTGCTGACTTTCTTTCACGTCATGAGATGGACCTAGACGTTCGCTCTTAAGGGGGGGGGGGTGTGTGACGGGGCGCATAGCTATCGTCACGGCAGCGATATGCTGCCTATTCCAGTACACAAAGACTGAGTGCAAATGTGACCTGTATGTGTTTGTCTAGCACATTAATGTCTTCTGTTAATATTTATACTGTTACAAATCTGCTGTTAATCTAGCCTTTCACTACAAAATCTCATATATCCCGTAGTTTTTGTGTGCACACTTTTAACAGCTAGTACTGCGGTGATTTATATGCTATAGCTACTTCTATCAATACATATCTTGCCGTTTTAAAGAAAATCATGTCATTTACGTTACAGTCATAATCAGTTACAATAATCACGCAACACATGTTTTCAGTATGTATCCGTTTATTTAGTTTAAGAGAAACATAGCTTTGACATACCATCTTTGTCGTACGGACGTCTCCGGTGTGTTTGTGTAAAGGAAAATTTGCCGCGATTGTGGGGTTTAAATGACGCTATGACAAGTCATATTCTACAGCTACAAATAAATAACTCAAACTCCGGGTCATTTGCTATTGACCCGGAGTTTGAGTTATTTATTTGTAGCTGTAGAATATGATTTGTTGCTTGTCAATTGTTAGCTGAAAATGTAGAAATAATATTCTGTAATTTTCTAGTTTCATAGAAGTAGTATTTTAGCTGTTTTTAAGCATTTATGTCTTTGTCAGCTGAGCCACCCCTGCACCATAATCATGTGTTGGTATGTTCCAATTCCAGGGGTGACCTCAGGACTATAAAGTTTAGTGTTGTCATTCTGTCGGGGGGAGCGTGAGTGAGAGGACATAAGTCTGTCTTTATGCTAAATATAGTGACTTGTGTTAAGGTCAATTTTCAAACAGCTGTAACATTTGATTGTTGTTTTTTTTTTTTTACTCTCATGTCAATTTACTTTATTTACTAAACAGTTTTTTTTTCTTTCTTTTTTTTTCTTTTTTTTTTTTGTTAATTTTTTATTGCCTTGCATTGGCCTTAACTGGGAAAAATAAAAAATATCCCATCTGAACCAAACTCATCCAACCTCTCCTGAGTGCTTTCATCTGCTCACGACAATTCAGTCACGTCTACCCATAACAACCATCAAATCAGAATAATTCTCTCGGTTTAGTGATTCCCTAGTTATTATTATTATTTTTTCATTGTTCTAATCAGGTAAGGCAAATAATATTCTCTGTGTCTTTATATAAATATATATATATATATATCTCGTCTGAATTATAAATACATTTTTCTGTATAAAATAAAAAATTCCTAATAATCCAGACCAACCAGAGGGCACTATTCCTACAACATCATCAGTGCTGAAGCGGAACTACCAGAGCCGTTCGGCAGATAGCGAGCAGATGCAGCATATGTGTTATAACGAGGCAGGGTCAGGCCAGGGGAATCCATTTGCAGCTTTTTATTAAGAATGGAAAAAGACAGGCAGGGTGAACAATGGAAAACAGGGCAGAACAGAAAAGGCAGAGACAACATAATGATGAATAATCTTACTATATTATATTGTATGCTATGTGTTGTGAATACACCCATGTTAAACATTAAAATTTACTTCCATTGCATATCATAGAACACATAAGCGTAAAATAAAATTACATTAATAAACCAGTACAAAGACCTCCAGATAAATACTGGGCCTCTATATTTACACATTTAAATGCTGCAAAACATATTGAGCTATGACATAAAAAATTATTCTATATTTAAATGATCTCATATATGTGGCTATTGTGGTTCACAATCATAGGCCTAGAACATAGGCGCGGGTGTGCGTGGGCTGCGCAGGCGCCGCCCACTCAAGGCCGAGGCTCGCCACGGCCTGCGAGAGTAGACGCATCAGCTTGGATTTGATGCTGGCCCGTTTCCCTGACGACTCGCGGGCAGAGGGGGGGGGGAGGTCCATCAGCTGGCCTCCTCTACAGATGCAGCTATCTCGTCGTCATTAATGGTGGAAGCGGCGGCGGACGGCGGCCGTTGTCCGTCGGTGAGCGACTCGAGTGAAGCTGGTGAAACTCGCGAGCGAACCGGCGAGCTTTCATGGGCTGGAGAAGGCTCGGGGACCCGCTGAGTACGACGCTTTTTACGGCGCGGCACTATAGCGGGCGGAAGTGCAGAATCGGAGAAAAAATGCCAGGCGAGTCCTCAGAGTCACCATGGCAACAGCTCGCAATGATGGCAGCCGCCGTCAGCGAGCGCGAGAGCTGCATGATCCCTACCCAGGCAGGAAACGCAGATGAAATAGCGGTCCCCGTCGCTGAGTGCGGCTCGGCACAAGCCACAGGAACGAGGCATCTTAAAAAAGACGCTGCTCTTTTAGATAGAGAGAGAGAGAGAGAGAGAGAGAGTGAGTCGCAGCGGCGAACACACACTCGGCAGAGTAAAAAGGATATAAACGGCGGAAAGCGTAGCAGGTACGGCGACTGAAGGCGGCGAGATGAAGGCCGGCGGCTTCAGATGCAAAGGCTCGTCCCGCAGAAAGCTTTTTCTCAGACGGCGCGGCTTCTTCACTCCGGATCCAGCGATGCGTGAGCTTCGCTGAAGAGATGAAAAATCTGATTATATCAGCCCATCGAGCTATATTTATAGGCCCAGGCCACGCCCGCTTTGACGGAAGGTGACGTAGTGGGCACGAAGAGCCCCCATTGGTTCTGACGTCACCAAGGGCCTCTCTCGATAGGCTGCTGCAGTTGCCGCAGGACAGCCAATAGGCACGCGAGCCGCCTTGCCTATGTCTGCATGCTGCCGCAACGCGTTTTACATTAATTCAAAATTAAGGATCATTTTTGGCTTCAATATCTCGTGGAAAAGAGGTTTTCCCCTAGCGTAAGATATTACGCAGTACGAGAGAAACTATTATTTTATTATTTCTATTATTACTATACATTATTATTATTATTATTATTATTCCTGTTGTATTTTTATTTCTTTCATGCACCTGTTTTGTATATTCTAATGCAAAGATGTACTGATATTGCCATGGCAATATGACTAATTGTTTAATAATAATAATAAAAAATTATCCTGGGAAATGATTTTGTCACGGTTCATGAATTCATTGTTTCCTTCTCGTCTCGTGTCATTGTTGTCATGTGTGTATGTGTATGGGTGTCACCGGTTCCTCTGATCAGCGACAGCTGACTCTCGTTAGCACGCCAGCTGCGGCTCATCAACAGCTCATCAACTCACCTTCAAATACTCACTGGTTTCTCCTCTCCATTGTCAGATCGTTGTTTGATGTCTCCGCGTGCTGTCTCTTGTGTCCTGTTCCTGTTGCCGTTCGCGAGTCGGTGTTTCCGTTCGGTGTTGCAGTTCCTCGTTCAGTGTCTGGATTACATCACTCTCACCATCGAAATTCATCACGTCACCACCATTCACCTGTGTTGTCCGTCGAGGTCCCTGCGCCACTCATCGCCCTCGTGTAGCTGATTATTTCTTCACTCATTGTTGATCAATAAAGAGAGATTTCACTCGCAGTATTGCTTCCTCACATTTCTGTCATGACAGATTTTAACTGTTGTGATGACTCAAAAGTGATACCGATATGATCAGAAAGAAATTTGTATGGGAGCCCTCTTAACAAATCTGGTTCGTAATGGTTCTGTCATAATTTTTAAGAGATATTTTTAGAAAATATATACTTTTTTATTATTATTATGAAATGCTGATTATTACAACAAAGTTGTTGTGTTTTGTAGTATGAAGCACAAGACCAGAGTAATTCCTTCAAGGTTTTTTATTCAACACATGTCAAACATGTCTTTTCGAACCGATCACCTTTTTCTTCTTCCTCAGCAGCACTTCAACACTTAAGCATTACACTGCCACCTTGTGGTTAACTATGGACACCACGTTTCCCCTCTTACTTGAAATATTCTTCATATCACAGATTAGTGTTCAGAACCAAGTTCTTTTTTTTTAAAGTAACAAAATTACGTAGCATTACTGTGTACTGTTATTAACCTTACAACAACTCAACCAATGTAATTGACATTGTTTTACTAATTCTAATGCACAGTATTATGTATTTAAGCGGCTGGGCAATCGGCAGCATTAGCCAGATGATTTGTAACGGTAACACGCGCGACTCGCCCGCCGTGTAGTATCAGCCACAGATTTTGCTCTGTTAGAATGTTCAGCACGCTTCTTCCGATGAAAGGGTTTAGAAGCCACTGTGGTGTTCATAGTTAACCACAAGAGGGCAGTATAATGCTAAAGTGTTGAAGTGCTACTGAGGAAGAATAAGAAGCAGTGTGTGGAGTTCAGAAAGACGTGTTTGACATGTGTTGAATAAAAAGCCTCGAAGGAATTACTCTGGTCTTGTGCTTCATACTACAAAACACTACAAATTGGCGACGATGGTTTCTGTGCCTACGCCTGCATCTTTTCTGCCATGCAGTGGAGAGCCTGCGATTCCTTTTGTTACTTGGCGGAAAATGTTCGAAAATTACTTGCTTGCTATTAATGCTACAGGAGACTCATGGCCTGATGCCAGGAAACGTGCTATTTTACTACACAGCTTGGGTACTGAAGGCCAGAGGCTGTTTTACACATTGCCTAATACTGGAACTACATTTGCAGAGGCAATGACAGCGTTGGAGGATCATTTTGTTCCGAAGGTGAATGTTGTGGTCGCTCGACATCGCTTTCGCCAGCGTTCTCAACATGCTGACGAGACCATTTCACAGTTCCTGTCTACTTTGCGGGAATTATCTTCATCATGTGCTTATGGTGATCTGGAGAGTGAAATGAGCTGGTCGAACGATCGCCGGTCCCAGACCGGAGTAAAGATAGTTTGCGGTTTGATATTCTGATTTATTTTAGCTGTGGTCCCGCAGTGCGGTGTCACTTAGAAACCTGAACCCAGTGTCATCTTGACATTCGAGATTTGTGAATTTTTTCACAGCAAAGCTTTTGTCTGTAAACTGTTCGCTAAGTCCGCTAGACCAGAATGTGGAAAATAGGCGTTTTTCATGTTTAACAATGTATAATACCAAATTATAAAAAACACACACACCGCTGGTTTACAAAAACACTTGTTTTAAATTAAGCTTGATTTGTGAAAACTTTCACAGGACAGTTTGGGTCAGTTAACCCTTCCCTGGTTAACTTGGTCATTCTGATTTGTGAAAACTTTCACAGGGCAGTTTGGGTCAGTTAACCCTTCCCTGAGTGGTTAACTTGGTCATTCTGATTTGTGAAAACTTTCACAGGGCAGTTTGGGTCAGTTAACCCTTACCTGAGTGGTTAAATTAACAATTCTGATTTGTGAAAACTTTCACAAGTCAGTTTGGGTCAGTTAACCCTTCCCTGAGTGGTGAACTTGGTCATTCTGATTTGTGAAAACTTTCACAAGTTAGTTTGGGTCAGTTAACCCTTCCCTGAGTGGTTAACTTGGTCATTCTGATTTGTGAAAACTTTCACAAGTCAGTTTGGGTCAGTTAACCCTTCCCTGAGTGGTCAACTTGGTCATTCTGATTTGTGAAAACGTCTCAGGTTACGTATGTAACCCTGGTTCCCTGATGGGGAACGAGACGCTGCGTTTGAGACCCGGTGGGAACGCTCTGCGTGATTGCGTCATGAAGCACATGTAAAATTAGTCCAATGGAAGCCCGATACGTCATAGGTGACGTCATAGACCAGGAAACTATAAAGCACCCCTGAAAACAGACCGCGACAGCTTCTGAAAGGCCTGAAGCAAGTCGATCAGGGCATGCAGGAAGTTTGGCAGATAAACGCAGTGTCTCGTTCCCTATCAGGGAACCAGGGTTACATACGTAACCTGAGACGTTCCCTTTCAAGGGAACTCGAGCTGCGTTTGAGACGCGGTGGGAACCCCATACCCAATATGCCATAGTGACAAATGCCCGTTCTGTGTGAAGTCCTGCGCACACTAAGAAGCAAGCAACCTCGCCCCTGGAGTGGAGAGGTCAAGGTCATAAAACCTGACAAATGTATGCGGAGAGGACGATCCTGCCGCATTACAAATATCAAGAAGGGAAACACCCGAAATTAAGGCCGTAGAGCCTTAATTTTATCAATTCTCTTGATAGATGAAATAGCGAGGAGAAATAAAGCTTTCAAGGTGAGGAATTTTTCTGAAACCTCTTCAATAGGCTCGAAGGGAGCCAAAGCCAGACCCTCAAGTACAATGGCCAAATCCCAAGCCGGTGCTCTAGAGTGCAGTGCAGGTCTCAACCTCAATGTACCACGGAGAAAACGAGTAATTAAAGGATCTCTCCCGATAGAAGTACCCCCCAGAGGGGTGTGGTAGGCCGATATAGCCGCCACATAAACTTTTAAGGTGGAAGGAGATAATCCAGCAGAGAAACGGTCTTGCAGGAAATCAAGAACTGAACCAACAGGGCAATTAACAGGATCTAACTGACGCTCACCACACCAGGTGGAGAATAATTTCCATTTCAGTGCATAAAGTTTTCTCGTGGAAGGAGCTCTGGATTGGAGAATAGTCTTAACGACCTCAGTCGAGAGACCGGATTCTATGAGCCGGGCCCCCTCAGAGGCCAGGCCCACAGTTTCCACAACTCCGGCCGAGGGTGAAATATCGTGCCCCCTGCCTGGGACAGCAGGTCCCTCCTGAGTGGAATCTCCATGGGAGAGCAGTTCAGAAGAGACACCAAGTCCGAGAACCAAACTCGGGTCGGCCAGTAAGGGGCTATTAGTAGCAGACGAGCCTCTTCCCGGCGAACCCTCTCCAGAACCCCCGGAAGCATAGATATCGGGGGGAATGCATACAGGTGCAGCCTCGGCCACACCTGCACCATCGCATCCAGTCCGAGAGGAGCTGGGTGCGTGAGGGAGAACCACATGGGACAATGGGTTGAATCTGACGATGCGAAAAGGTCTACATGAGCTCGGCCAAATCTCTCCCACAGGAGCTCCACCACCTCGGGGTGAAGTCTCCACTCCCCGGGCCTCAGCCCCTGCCTCGACAGGATATCCGCTCCCACATTCTGACGCCCCGGAATGTACACTGCTCTGAGAGATAGCAACTTCCCCTGGGCCCATAGGAGGACCTGATGGGCCTGCTTGCAAAGGTGACGTGACCTCAGACCCCCCTGATGGTTGATATAGGAGACCACCGATGTGTTGTCCGTGCGGACCAACACATGAATGGCCTCTCAGGTCTGGCAGGAAATATTTGAGAGCTCGAAATACCGCCATCATCTCCAAACGATTTATATGCCAGGAATGACCAAAGACCAAAGACCTTGCGCCGAGCGGCCACTCATGACCGCCCCCCATCCCGTGAGGGAAGCATCCGTCGAAAGCGTGACGCGTCGACAAGAAGCCCCCAGCACTGGGCCCTGGGCGAGGAACCAAGGTTTCTTCCACATGACCAAGGCACGAAGGCATAGCCGCGTGACCTTGATCTTGCGGAACGGATTTCCCCTCGGAGAAAACCCCTTGGTTCTGAGCCACCACTGCAGGGGTCTCATGTACAGCAGGCCAAAAGTAATTACGTTGCACGCCGCTGCCATGAGTCCCAACAGTCTCTGAAACTGTTTCACAGTGAGTGACTGGCCTAGTTTTACATTCTTTACGGCTATGAGAATCGCAGAAATACGAGCAGGAGACAGACGTGCCTGCATTGTGGTCGAATCCCAAATTACACCTAGAAAAGTGGTCCTCTGAGCAGGGAGGAGAACACTCTTTTTGATGTTGAGCCGCAACCCCAAACCCTTTATGTGGGACAGAACGACATCTCGATGCCGAACTGCCAACTGCTCTGACTGAGCTGAAATCAACCAATCGTCGATGTAATTTAATACGCGAATGCCCTGGAGTCTCAAAGGAGCCAGAGCTGCATCCACGCATTTTGTAAAGGTGCGGGGTGATAAACCTAGGCCAAATGGAAGAACCCGATACTGGTATGCTTTGCCCCCGAAAGCGAACCTCAGGAACTTCCTGTGATGAGGATGGATAGATACATGGAAGTACGCGTCCTTCAAGTCTATTGTGACAAACCAGTCCTCGGACTGAATCTGTGATACAATCTGTTTGAGTGTAAGCATTCTGAACTTGAGTTTCTGAACTCTGCTGTTTAACCCTCTGGGGACCAGAAACGCGCCGGCGCGTTTTGCCGTTTTTTTTTCACATAGCAGAAAAATAGACTTAAAATACTCTGTTGATTTTGATCGTACATATAAGTGTTATACATCAATCGATCCTGTTAATTGTCTATTATTTTTCTGTATACTCACAATAAAAACAAAGTTTTGTGGTTTTTGTCAAATAAAGAAAAATAAACATGATGCGAGTTTTGCCTTCTCTCTGTCAGTGCAGTCCATTCTGAAACACGTCAGAAAAATTAACTCTAACTCTGCAAATACTTGTCATACAGGCACGAGAGATTTTTCTTTATGAAGCTTGAATTCTCTTCTTTTCAATGAAGTAATTTATATAAAAAATAAATATTCTCAGTTTATGTAATCTGTATGAAAAGAGAGTGCTGTCAGATTTTTTTTCCCCAGCTCATTACACTTCATTACGCGTTAATCTGACACGCCCACGGAGGACACGCGCTATTCAAACGCAAATGTTGAGGCAAGCCATGACAATGCCCACATCAGCCGTTCCACCGCGGCGGTAAAATGTGGGGTGTATTTTCTGCCTTTTACCGCCAAGAGGCGCTACAATCATAGACTCTGAAAAGTGTTTGTTTATTCTCTCTAATGCGTAATCTGCTGCCGCACCGCGGCTCATTCAGAGCGATTGAAAGCTGGTAGCAGATGAATTCAACAAGTGAAACGTAGTTAAAATAATTCATAATCACAATACTGAAATTAGGCTACTGAAATGAAATTGAATAAATAATGAAAAAATAAAACATTGCAATAAAAACATTTACAGACGTACAGACGATAGCTCAGTGGTTAACGCAACAACACGAGCTTCGAGGAGCTTCAATCGACCCGAGATCGAATCTCAATGTAGCATACATGTTGTTAACCGATGTTGGCCAACAGCGTTTATATTTAACCTTCTTGATGCTTAAATAGCTAACTGTTTATAACTGTTTACTTATTTAAAGTCAAGAGTTTTGTTTAATTATTATTACAACATAAATTTGCTACATTCCTGGAACCGCAGCGCTGCACAAAGGACATAAACTGATGAAGGAAGATTGTCAGCCGATTGCATCAGAAAATGAAAATGAAGAAGCACGTCTTTAGTCTGCTAAATTATTGTGTAATGTAAAAGAACACTAAAATTACTTAAGTTTGAAACCAAGTTCGAACATTTCAAGGTTTAAATAAAGTGTCGGGACAGTTTTTTTTATTTAAAACAGGGTTGCATCGGGTTTAGAGTTTATTTCTTTTGCGATGCAAAATAAGAAACACTAGGCTAATCTTATTCTTGCGACATTTTAAATTTGTATTGCCAAAGAAATGACAGCTATATTAAACAATTAAAACAGTAGGCCTACAAAACGAAAATTGTCCAAAGCAACATAATTAAATTAAAACATGCGTTTTTCTTTGCCTCTCTCGCGCTGAATCTCTTTTTAACAAGTTTATTTAGTCTCCCTCGCTCTCCATATGAAAGAGGAACATTAACACCTAGGCCTATTGTCCTGCGCGCTCGATACAGCACTGAACTGTCCCTCCAACCCCCCACCGGCTATTGGAGTCTGAGGCTGATTTAACACAAAGAGAAGTCGCAATTTACACTTAAATCGCTATTCTAGACTAGCCTGGTTCTACCAGACTCTCGTACATTTCATTTGTACAGAGAGTCTGGCCTCGCTCCATTGAGAAACGTTTACTTCCTTGTAGGCGGGTTCTCTGTTAAAGTTCAAAACTATTGGATCTGCCCAGCGTCACTCAGGATCTGCCATAGCCAATCGCTAACGTGTGGTCGTGACGTATGTCATGCGCCGAAACCGGCTGGAAACAACAAGTCCGAATTCCATATTCATAAATCTAAATATCTAAATGCTAAACCTCTCTTTCTTATATTTGTGAAAGAATTTTAAAAATACCTCTTTTCAATTAAGTTGTCTGAGAACAAAAAAAGCCTTAAAAACATTATCTGTTTGTAATTATTTTCCTTTTTTCAGTGTCATGTAATTCTCTTAACTTGTTCATGTTTATTTTATATTATCCCCCTACTGTTTTATTTTTGTTTTGTTTTTATTATTATTTTTTGTTTGTTTTTGTATTATGTTTTCTGTTATTACTTGTGTATTGTTTTAAGCAATAAAAAAAAACAAGTCCGAATGATCAGAGGATTATGTTTAGAATAAGATGTCTGTCAACGAGAGCTGCATGTTTTGTTCATCGAATTTAAGAGTTCAAGGAGCAATTCTAAATTCTAAATGTATATTTGACACTAAGGACAGTGATGTATTCAGTCAACTGTCGAAGCTGGGTGTAATCATTAACAATACGCCGCTGCGGTCGTTTCGGATCTGCCGCAAATGCTGTACAGTGATCATCGTGCACGGCGAGCTGCCCAGCACCAACTCCTAACCTTTCTGCCTCCCTCACTTGGTCCTCCATTAGTGCAACAAGAGGAGACGACAACAACTATCGGCTTTGCATCCTATCGTTCGCCTTAGCTAACTCATTCACCACTAGCGGAGTGAGCTGGAAAATTAAACTTTTCCCGAACCCCGTGGGGAGGAGGGCCACAACATCATGGCCACCAACAACACTTAGCAAACATTGATCTTGCTCCGGCTTTAACTTCTGGATATTCGGCAGTTTTGCAACAACGGACCGAATAGATTTTCTCACGTCTTTCTCCGCTGCCATTACTGAACTCCAACTCAAACTGACGCGCTACATCAACGTCATCGTTCTCAGCCACTCCCTCTGTTCGCTGATTGGACCGGTAAAAAAATTATTTCTGGAAACCAAAGTCTACAGCACAATCCCAGACGTAGTACTGAAGGAAAATAAAATTGAGCGGAAGTGCGTAGGAGGGCGGAGCCAGGCTAATTCTAGACAGTGTTGATAATGAAGGAATTAAATGATTTAAGTTACATGTAGCCTAGTGATATTTCTGTCATAAAAGTTTATTACTAAATATTTCATTATTTCAGTAATTGATGAAATAAAACTGGTTTGGGCCAGCTTTTTCCAAGCAAAACTAAATATAATATGAAAAAACGCATGTTAATTTGTTGTCATGAACAAAATGTTCAACTCAATATTAAATTCTACAGGGATCTTTGGATCCTTACAACCAGGCATGCAATTTGTGAATTAAGTTGTTTTTTTTTCTTTATTATTCAAATAAATATCGAACCACGGTGCTTCGTGGTAATGCTGCTAAATTAAATAACATGTATAGAATAATTATGAACTTAAATGAAACAATATCGCAACATTTCGACAAATACATTATTTGATCTGTTTTTACATTTTAATTCAGGGCGATTTAGCCTGCTACATTTAATTAGAGCGAGATTTTCACCCTTGTCTTGTCATTTTCTCATTGGGAAGTGCTTACATAGGCTACATGTTTGAGTAGATCCTCTGTACCTCTCGTTTTCATTATGGATTACATAATCAGATAACATTTATTAGCCTGAATATTTAGACATTTAAAGGCTTTAGACATAGCCGATTTCTTATAGTGACTGAGCTGAAGTGGCTTTCGGTTCATTTTTGTGACGCGCAGTTCCCGGAGACAGAGACGACAGATAAACTTTTGTCGTTAGCAAAAGTTCGAATAAAACCCGACTTTAGAAAAATGCATAGGGCCACTCGGCGTGGTCTGCCAAAACACTTAATTATAAACTTCAATATTTCATTCAAAATAATCTCAAAACGCTTTGTGAAATTTTGAAAAGCCGTGCATGCATTAAGGCCACTGGAACTAATGAACAACTGAAACGCTGGTTTTGATTTTATTGTTTGTCGTTTAAACGTGCTTGTTGCATATCTCTATTTTATATTTGATATGGTCTATTGGTGAAGTAGCCTATAGCATTGATTACTGTGGAGGGAGGGGTGTGGGGATTCAAATAATTCAGCAGAAGCAGGGATGTTTAGACCAGAAGGAAATCCCAGTCCCCCCTGGCAAATCACACTTTACTTAAAACCATGTTTTTAAAAACTCTAGGTTGTAGGGAATCAAAAAAAATAAAATAATAATAGGCCTAATAAAAAAAAAATATATATATATATATAGGCTATATATATAAAATTACTTTTTTTACAGAACTGCTTTTGAAATTACGATTGGTACCCGATTGGTACAGATGCAAAGTCGTTCTGTTGGATACTATTGTTCCTTAGTGTAAAATGGAAATGCATGGTAATTTTATTTTATAAATATAAGCAAAAACTGTATGGTGTAACAGAGTTTTAGAGCTAGACAAATCTCTCTGCATTAATAAATATAAAATTTACAGTACACAATGTTTGTTCGAGATTCGAACCCGTGTCATCTTGATGATCGAACCGTCAGTTCTACCGCTCGGCTATTAATTTCCTCACTGCAGAAATACCCAAACGTTTGTTTCTCACATGAGCGAGAAAACGTTTTGTCGTTAGCCTGTGAGTGTAGGCCTACTTTAGCCTACATGAATAAAAGTAGACCTTTTACAGTTTTAAAAGATGATATCTTATCTGTATGACCAACAATTACGCAGTAAGTTCTTTTAGCTGTTATGAGAAAAATAAATTCAAATGAACACGCCGCCGCGTTTGTCAAACTCTAATTCAACATGCCAGAATAAAGCCAGATTTTAGAATAATGCATAGCCACTCGGCGTGGTGTGCCAAAATACCCTAATTATAAACTTCAATATTTCATTCAAAACCATCTCAAAACGCTTTGTGACATTTTAAAAAGCTGTGAATGTATTAAGGCCACTGGAACCAGGATCGTAACTGAAACGCGCTGCATGTCTCAATACAGGAGCAGAAGCGCTGGTTCAGATTGTATTGTTTGTTGTTTAAACGTGCATGTTGCATATTTAAAAATATTTGTTTAAAAATAAATGTTTGTTGTAGGCTTATTTGTAAATTACCATAACTTGTAGAATTTCATCCTTACTGTTAATTGACATTAGCCCCACTTACGTTTTGATAAATGTCCCTTTGCTCCACCTGGCGGTCATTTCGCGAGCGACTTTGAAATGCGACTGGTTTATTTTTATTGTATTGGTCTACTTTAAAAAATAATACTTTATAAGACATTTATGGGAAAAGACTATTTTCTTTTCAAGATGTTTCCAACTGTAACTTTGAACCAATTCTGTAGAATCGCCCATATAGCATTTGACCAGGATTTGTTTCCAGGTATGACTAAAAATGTGCTTTTGGCTTTCATTTATATTTTGATTGTTTGTATATATATATATATATGTGTGTGTGTGTGTGTGTGTGTATATATATATATATATATATATGTAGGCTATATATATACAAGAAAGAATGCAATGACAATATATATATATATATATATATATATATATATATATATTGTCCTTGCATTCTTTCTTGTGTGACACCCCTGAATGAAAGGCTCATTATTATGCAGGGTCACTGTCTGAGAACCACTTAATTATTCATGATAGGGGTTGGGCCGTTCCGCCCATCCGCATATTGCCTTGGCAAACAAAAAAATGTTTTTCACAATTTAAAACAATCTATTGTTTTATGTGAATGATTAGGAAGGATGATTTTCAGATCATTTTGAAGCAAAAACTCTAGGCGACAACGTACATTAGTCAAAAGTCTTGTGGACACATATTTAGTATGTTTTTTGTGTCCTTATTTCAAAAACTTAATTTTTTTGTTTTTTCAATAACCATGCATAAACAATATTCCCTCAAAAATACAAACATGTACATACATGTTGCTCACACATTATGTTAGACCTGTTTGTGCTAAATAGAGTGTAATTTCACCTGTGCCATTAATATGTTTATAAGCAACTGAAAAAGCACAAATGTCAGAGCATGTCAAAACATCTCAAGGACCCCAAAAACACCTTGGTCCCCAGAGGGTTAAATGGCGCAGATCTAGAATAGGACGCAACCCTCCATCCTTCTTTGGAACAATGAAGTAACGACTGTAAAACCCTGACTCTCTGCTGTGAGGAGGCACCCCCTCTATAGCTCCTTTTTGAAGAAGTGTCAGTACTTCCTGCTCCATAACCAGAGCCTGCTGTGAGTCCACCACTGTGGGAAGGACCCCTTGAAATCTGGGCGGACGAGAACCGAACTGAATTCTGTAACCCTTTTCTATTATGTGCAGGACCCATATAGAAATATTTGGCAGAAGTTTCCACGCTGCCAGAAATTCTGATAAGGGAACCAGTCTCTTGAGACTGGCCTCTGGATTTGATTGAACAATCATTTCGGCGCCCTGAAGCGGCGAACCGGCAGGGAACAACCGAACTGACCGTTCTACAACCCTCCTCAGAGGATTGCACGGGGACGCTGACACCTCGGTGCCCTGAAACGGCGAACCGGCAGGGAACAACCGACGTGGCAGCGCTGCGGCTCTCCTCGGAGAATCGCCCCACGGAGGGCGCCAAAGAGGAAACTCTGTGAAAACTTTCACCCTTGTTTCACAAATCAAAATGACCAAGTTAACCACTCAGGGAAGGGTTAACTGACCCAAACTGTCCTGTGAAAGTTTTCACAAATCAGAATGACCAAGTTAACCACTCAGGGAAGGGTTAACTGACCCAAACTGACTTGTGAAAGTTTTCACAAATCAGAATGACCAAGTTAACCACTCAGGTAAGGGTTAACTGACCCAAACTGACTTGTGAAAGTTTTCACAAATCAGAATGACCAAGTTAACCACTCAGGTAAGGGTTAACTGACCCAAACTGCCCTGTGAAAGTTTTCACAAATCAGAATGACCAAGTTAACCACTCAGGTAAGGGTTAACTGATCCAAACTGACTTGTGAAAGTTTTCACAAATCAGAATGACCAAGTTAACCACTCAGGTAAGGGTTAACTGACCCAAACTGCCCTGTGAAAGTTTTCACAAATCAGAATGACCAAGTTAACCACTCAGGGAAGGCTTAACTGACCCAAACTGTCCTGTGAAAGTTTTCACAAATCAAGCTTAATCTAAAACAAGTATTTTTGTAAACCAGCGGTGTGTGTGTTTTTTATAATTTGGTATTATACATTGTTAAACATGAAAAACGTCTCGGGTTACGTATGTAACCCTTGTTCCCTGAGAAAGGGAACGAGACACTGCGTCGGTGACGACACTAGGGGAACGCCCTTCAGCGTAGCGCGTCTGAATTCATGAATGAAACCGAATCCAATCCTATTGGCGTTGCGTGATGACGTAGCGAGTGACGGCATACACGGATGTGTACAAAGGCACACCGGCACAAGCAAGGTAAGCTCTTTGCTATGAAGCAAGTGCTCCAAGCAGGGTGAGGTGTGGCGAACCGACGCAGTGTCTCGTTCCCTTTCTCAGGGAACAAGGGTTACATACGTAACCCGAGACGTTCCCTTTCGAGGGAACTCGAACTGCGTCGGTGACGACACTAGGGGAACGAGATACCCACTATACCACAACGAACCCTGCTCATCCTAGTGTGAACTGACTTCAGGCACAACTTAGGACGAAAGCACTCGTGCACCGGGTGTAGAGGGAAGGTCCAGACTGTAAAACCTCATGAATGTGTGCGGAGTGGCCCAGCCAGCCGCCTCACATATGTCATGTATGGAAACCCCTGAAAGGAGGGCTCTAGAGGACGCCATGCCTCTGGTGGAGTGAGCCCTCACGGCCATAGGTGAAGGCAAATTGCGCACCTGATAGGCCAGGGAAATAGTCTGAACGATCCAGTTGCTGATGGTCTGCTTAGAGGCGGGAAGCCCCTTCTTGGGAGACCCAAAACACACCAGCAACTGGTCCGACTTCCGCCATGAGGAGGACTTCTGGATGTAATACTGAAGTGCTCTGACAGGGCAGAGTAGATGAAGTCTCTCCTCATCCGCCGTCACATGAGGCAGAGGATGAAATGCCTGCAGAACCAAAGGCCGTGCCACATTAGATGGCACCTTGGGCAAATAGCCAGGCCTGGGGTGAAGGATGGCCTTAATGTTGCCGGGAGCAAACTCCAAGCACTCATTGGAAATAGAGAGCGCCTGGAGATCTCCTACCCTCCTCAGAGAAGTAATAGCCAACAAAAAGACCACCTTGAAGGTCAGGTTCTTGGCCTCAGCCGACTCCAATGGTTCGAAGGGGGCCTCGGCCAGCCCTTCGAGCACCACTGCCAGGTCCCAAGAGGGAACCCTGGTGCGAGTCGCAGGTCTCATCCTCCAGGTTCCACGGAGGAAGCGTACGACCAGGTGATGCCTCCCCAGAGGACCATCACCCAGAGGAGCGTGGAAAGCCGCAATGGCAGCCACATAAACCTTGAGTGTGGACGGGGTAAGCCCGGCAGAAAAGCGGTCTTGGAGAAACTCCAGTACTGAAGCCACTGGGCAGTTAACTGGGTCCAAATCACGCTCTCTGCACCAAATGGAAAATACATTCCACTTAAGGCCGTATAATTTCCTCGTGGAGGGAGCTCTGGAAGTTAGTATAGTCTCAACTACTTCTGCTGACAGGCCGGCTTCTAGGTACTGTGCCCCCTCAGGGGCCAGACCCACAGTTTCCACAGCTCGGGCCGAGGGTGGAGAACTGAGCCCCCCGCCTGAGACAACAGGTCCCTCCTCAGAGGGATCTGCCATGGCGGGCCTGCCAGAAGCAAGATGATGTCCGAGAACCATACTCGGGCCGGCCAAAACGGGGCTACTAATAGTAGGCTGACTCCGTCCTGACGGACCCTCTCCAGAACTGCTGGGAGCAGAGCGATTGGGGGAAAGGCGTACAGACGCAGCCTCGGCCACGTCTGCACAATGGCATCCAACCCCAGCGGGGCTGGATGTGTGAGGGAGAACCACAGTGGACAGTGTGTCGTCTCTCGAGACGCAAATAGGTCCACTTCCACTGGGCCAAACCTCTCGCATATTAACTCCACCACCTCGGGGTGGAGTCTCCATTCCCCGGGCCTCAGCCCCTGCCTCGACAGCATGTCTGCTCCCTGATTCTGGTCCCCCGGGACATACATCGCCCTGAGAGACAACAGTCTCTGCTGGGACCACAGGAGGATCTGATGCGCCAGTCTGCACAGAGGGCGCGACCTCAGACCCCCCTGATGATTTAAGTAAGATACCACCGACATGTTGTCGGATCTTACCAGGACATGGCGACCATGGAGGTCTGGCAGAAAGCTCCTCAGAGCCCGGAACACCGCCAACATTTCTAGGCAATTTATGTGCCAAGAGGAATGTTGGTCCTGCCAAAGACCTCTCGTAAAACGGCCGTCCATGACCGCGCCCCAGCCCGTGAGGGAGGCGTCTGTCGAAATAGATATCCGGTGACACGACGCTCCCAGCCTGGGACCCTGGGACAAGAACCAAGGCTTCTTCCAAATTGATAGGGAACGAAGGCATCTGCGCGAAACCCTTATCAAGCGGAACGGACTTCCCCTCGGGGAAAACCCCTTGGCTCTTAACCACCACTGTAGAGCTCTCATGTGTAGCAGGCCAGAAGGTATGACGCTGGACGCCGCTGCCATGAGACCCAACACTCTCTGAAAGTGTTTGACAGTGATGGCTTGGCCTAGCTTTATCCTGGACACTGAAGTCAGGACGGACTCGATCCGAGCAGGAGACAGTCGTGCCCGCATCGTGACTGAGTCCCACACCACTCCCAGGAACAGGGTTCTCTGGGCTGGTGCCAACACACTTTTCTTTGTGTTGAGTCTCAGCCCCAGGCTTTGGATGTGGGCGAGGACGACATCTCGATGCCGAATCGCCAGCTCTCGCGACTGCGCCAGTATCAGCCAGTCGTCGATGTAATTGAGCACCCTGATGCCCTCGAGCCTCAGGGGTGCTAGAGCTGCATCCATACACTTGGTAAAAGTGCGAGGGGAGAGTGCCAGGCCAAATGGAAGAACCCGATATTGGTAAGCTTTGCCCCCGAAAGCAAACCTCAGGAACTTCCTGTGAGATGGAAGAATGGAGATGTGAAAATAAGCGTCTTTTAGATCTATCGTGACAAACCAATCCTCGGATTGGATTTGACTCACGATGATGGGAATGGTAAGCATCTTGAACCTGAATCTCCTCAGAGACCGGTTCAAGTGCCTTAGATCTAAAATTGGACGCAACCCTCCATCCTTCTTGGGAACTATGAAGTACCGGCTGTAGAACCCGGACTCCCTGACTGGTGGGGGAACATGCTCTATGGCCCCTTTTTCCAGCAGTGAGTGAACTTCCTGTTCCAACACTAGACCCTGCTCTGGGTGCACTGAAGTCCAGACCACCCCGTTGAATTTTGGTGGGCGGACCTGGAACTGCAGTCTGTACCCAGTTCTTACAGTGCGCAGGACCCATGGAGAAATGTTCGCGAGGTTTTGCCATGCCTCTGCGAAATTCACCAAAGGAACCAGCCCCTCGGTGTTTTGTGCAGGATGTTGACGGTGCCCTGAAGCGGAGGACCGGCAGGGAAAAACCGACAACGCCCTACATTGTGCGAACCCGAACACTGACCGCCTGCAAGCCTTTGGGGCAGGCCAACCAGTGTGAGCTCGCTGGGAGCTAGCGTGTCCCGAAGCGTCAGAGACGGCGGGATACTGACGCCAACTCCCTGAGGGCCCAACGAGAGAGGGGACCTCGGTCGCTCTCTCTCGGGGGGGGCGGCCCTCTGAGGCCTCAAAGGAGTTAGGACCTCTTCCCCTTAGCCTTCCTATACTGGATGACGGTCCTCAGATCCGTCTTATCAGGAGGCTGAGGGTGTGAGCGTCGACCAGAGTCCCAAGCTCTACGAGGGGGAGCTCTGGAAGCGACACTCGCCTTCTGTGCCTGGCGGTAAGAGGAAGAGGAGGATTGCTGTGGCTGTTCTCTCGCAGCAGCCCTCCTAGACCTAGAACGGCGAGGGAGATATCGCTTGAAGGCTTCGCCCTGCTTCTTAGCATCCTCAAACCTGTCCACCACCGTGCTAACAGCCTCACCAAATAGACCTGAGGCTGAAACGGGTGCATCAAGAAGGAAGGTCCTATCCTTCTCCTTCATGCCCGACAGGTTGAGCCACAGATGTCTCTCCGTGGTCACCAGGGCCGACATGGAGCGACCGATGGCACGGGCCGTCTCCTTGGTAACCCGGAGAGACAAGTCCGTGGCTCTGCGAAGTTCAACGATATCATCCGGGGATGGACCCTCGCCCTGGTCGATATCCTTCAAAAGGTCGGCTTGGTACGCCTGTAATATGGCCATTGTGTGCAGGCTCGCACCAGCTCGACCCGCCGCCATATACGCCCTGCCCACCAAATCAGATGTGGTGCGGCAAGGTTTAGAAGGCAACGCCGGCGACTTCAGGGATGACGCAAGGTCGGGTGAAAGGTAGCTGGCTAAAGCTTCCTCAACCCGAGGCATCATCCCGTATCCCTTATCTCTAACCCCCACAACATTACTATAATTCAACATTGGAGGATTAGACAGGCGTGATGAAAATGGCCTGTTCCAGGATTTACACAACTCATTGTGTAAATCCGGGAAGAAAGGGAGAGACCGGGGTGAAGGTTGCGTGCGGTGCTGCAGGAAGCGTTCGTCAAGCTTGCTTTTCGGACGCGCTTCCTGCCGCTCTTGTGGCCAAGAAATATCCAGCTTGGCCACAGCCCGCGTCAAAACCTCCACCAACTCACTGTAATTAGGTGCCGGCTGAACAGACTGATGCGTGTCAACATGATCCTCATCCCCAACGCTCAGTATGTCTAAATCCTCGGAATTAGACAGCTGTAAAGCAGGAACATCCTCCCGATCGGGAGAAGCCGCGGAGCGGGCTCCCGAACGGGGAATGGGGGAATCAGACTCACCAGAAGAGGAACGAGAATATGCCTCGGCAGTCTCACCCTCGACCAGATCTCTCTGCGATCCCCACGATGAAAGCCGCCGCATTGCCTCGGCAGATGCGGGACCCGAACCGCGGGGAGAACGCATTTGGCCATCTTCCGAAAATAAAGCCAGTCGAGATCGCAGCACTCTCACAGAAAGAGACTCGCAATGAGCACAAGCAGCTTCCTCGAAAGCTGCTTGAGCGTGCTGTCTTCCCAAACATGACACACACATCTCATGTGGATCCCCAGCCGAGAGAAAACGAGGGCACGGGAACACACATTTCCTGAACTGATCAGCCATACTGAAGTTTTTCTCAAAGCAGACAAACGACACCAAATAAGACTCACAAAACACAGAGCGCTTGCTGAATAGCAAAAAAGCTTACCTTGCTTGTGCCGGTGTGCCTTTGTACACATCCGTGTATGCCGTCACTCGCTACGTCATCACGCAACGCCAATAGGATTGGATTCGGTTTCATTCATGAATTCAGACGCGCTACGCTGAAGGGCGTTCCCCTAGTGTCGTCACCGACGCAGTTCGAGTTCCCTCGAAAGGGAACGCCTATTTTCCACATTCCGGTCTAGCGTACTTAGCGAACAGTTTACAGAAAAAATTCACAAATCTAGAATGTCAAGATGACACTGGGTTCAGGTTTCTGAGTGATCTACTTTTAAAGCTATACCCAATTTAAAATTAAAATTCAGAAGAACAAAAACACTGATTTCGGACAGGAGACACGAATTCACAAATCACGAATATCGAAATGAGATATTATTTGCATGTCTACGACACCGCACTGCAGGACCACAGCTAAAATAAATCAGAATATCAAACCGCAAACTATCTTTACTCCGGTATGCCACCGCAGTGCGAGACAGACTCCTGCTGGAACCAACACTGACCCTGGACACCGCTATTGTTATTGCGTGTCAGGTGGAACAAGCGCTCTCGAATTCGGACATGCTCACGGCACAAAGTTCAGTTCATGCCGTGGCTTCTAAACCCTTTCATCGGAAGAAGCGTGCTGAACATTCTAACAGAGCAAAATCTGTGGCTGATACTACACGGCGGGCGAGTCGCGCTTCTACCGTTGCGGAGCTACAAATCATCTGGCTAATGCTGCCGATTGCCCAGCCGCTCGAGCCAAATGCCGTACTTGTGGTAAGACCGGACATTTTTCTAAAGTTTGCCGTTCTTCTAAGGATGTTCGGGAAGTGGTCCCTGAAGTGGTCGTACTTTTGACTGAAACTGTGAATACTTCTACAGACAAACTTTTATGTAATGTTCATGTTACGACGCCAAATGGTGCTTCTGTTGAGACTGAATTAGTCGTGGACACGGGCTCTTCGGTGTCAATCCTGCCTGCGGTTGTGTACAAACGACACTTTTCGGATTGTTCTCTTACCGCTCCTAAAGTGAAACTGGTCACGTACTTGAAAGAAGATATTCCAGTACTAGGATGCTTACATGCGGACGTCTCACTGAATAAAAAGGTAACCACTGCTTGTTTTTACGTTGTGAAAGGTGGCTCTGCTTTGATGGGCATGGACTTAATTCGAGCTTTGAACTGTTCTTTTCATTTTGGTACTGTTACTGCGCCTGACGAACTACATGCAGTTGTTGGTGAAACTATTCCTGCTCCAGATACTTCTGTGGGGAGCGTGAAAGGGTTTGTTCATAAGCCTACAGTTAAACCTGACGCTACTCCAGTTCGACAGAAGCTTCGTCGACTTCCATTCTCTTTGCGACAAGCTGTTTCTACAGAACTGGACTCGTTATTGCAAAATGGCATAATTGAGAAAATCGATTCTTGTCATCTTCATTTATATAGCACTTTTAACAATGGATTGTTTCAAAGCAGCTTTACAGAGATAAACATATAATTTAAGGTAACAGAGATTGTTTTGGTTTTGTAGCGGTTCTTGAATAATGTTATTTTTCAGCTAAAGTTAGTTTTGATTGATTCACCTCCGTCGAAATGATCATTTGTTATTAAATTAGGGGCCGCTAAGACGACGCCGTTCTCTCTAAACAGACTTTAAACGCGAACCTGTGATTAACACTGACGGCGTTCACATGCACATTAAGAATTGATTCTATAGTTATGTGCTTTTGAAAATATGTGCGCAGGTTTGTAATTCCATACAACCCATGCCTAAACAAACTACTTGTCTTGCCTATAAATTTTGATACAGAATTTTGTTTTATTTTATCACTTCGGGGTACGCGAACCGAAATTCACAACGCTTTATCTGTAGAGTGGGAAAGGGATCCTCCATAGGGGGATAGTTGACACTTCAGCACTGCATTGTCATCGAGTCCAGGCAAAGCTCCTTCGTCAGATCTGGATACGGCCTAGATCCGGCAGGCTGCGGGAAAACCTCGGGATAAACAAAGACACTAATATTAGCGTAGATGCCATTCTTCTTATGATGTAACGAGTACATCAAGATTTAAGGGAAGTGTTTCCAGTTCCGGCTGACCTAATCTATGCAGCCTAACATTGAATTATAGAAGTCTATAATGTATTATGTGTATGCTAGGTCAAAGAGATGTGTTTTTAGTCTAGCTTTTAACTGACAGAGTGTGTCTGCTTCCCGGACAATGGTAGGAAGACTGTTCCAAAGTTTTGGTGCTAAATAGGAAAAGGATCTACCGCCAGCAGTCGATTTAGATATTCTAGGTATTATCAACTGGCCGGAATTTTGAGATCGCAATAGACGTGAAGGACTATAATGCTTTAAAAGCTCGCTCAAGTACTGCGGAGCTAAACCATTTAGTGCTTTGTAAGTAATCAACAATATTTTAAAATGTATACGATGTTTAATAGGCAGCCAATGCAGTGTTGACAGAACCGGGCTAATATGGTCATACTTCCTGGTTCTGGTAATAACTCGAGCTGCTGCGTTTTGAACTAGCTGTAGTTTATTTATTAAGCATGCAGGCCACCACCCAGTAGAGCATTACAATAATCTAGCCTTGAGGTCATGAACGCATGAACTAATTGTTCCGCATTTACCAATGAGAGCATATGGCGTATTTTAGATATATTTTTAAGATGGAAAAATGCAGTTTTACAGATACTAGACACGTGACTTTCAAAAGAAAGGTTGGTATCAAAGAGCACACCCAGGTTACTAACCGACGACGAAGACTTAACAGAGCAGCCATCAAGTGTTAGACAGTATTCTATTACGTGTGGAAGTTTTTTGTCCAATAATTAGATTCTCTGTTTTTTCAGAATTTAGTAGTAGGAAATTACTAGTCATCCAATTTTTTATATCAGCTATGCATTCCGTTAATTTTGTGAATTGGTAAGTTTCGTTAGGTTTTGAAGAAATATACAGCTGAGTATCATCGGCATAACAGTGAAAGCTAACTCCATGTTTCCTAATGATATCTCCTAATGGTAGCATGTACAGAGTGAACAGCAACGGTCCTAGTACTGAGCCTTGTGGTACGCCATACTGAACTTGTGATCGATAAGACATCTCTTCATTTACTGCTACAAACTGATAACGGTCAGATAAGTATGATTTAAACCATGCTAGTGCAATTCCACTAATGCCAACATAGTTTTCTAGAATGTTGTGGTCAATTGTGTCAAATGCAGCACTAAGATCAAGTAACACTAATAGAGAGATACAACCACGATCGGATGATAAGAGCAAATCATTTGTGACTCTAATGAGAGCGGTCTCAGTGTTATGGTACGGTCTAAATCCGGACTGAAAATCCTCGCAGATATCATTTCTTTCTAGAAAGGAACACAGTTGTGAAGATACTGCTTTTTCTAATATCTTTGACAGAAAAGGCAGATTTGAGATCGGCCTGTAATTGACTAATTCTGTAGGATCAAGTTGTGGTTTTTTAACAAGCGGTTTTATCATAGCCAGTTTAAAGGTTTTTGATACGTATCCTAGAGACAAAGATGAATTAATGATATTAAGAAGAGGATATATGACCTCTGGAAACATCTCTTTCAGTAGCTTAGTCGGTATAGGATCTAACATACAAGTTGTCGAATTAGATGAATTAACGAGTTTGCAGAATTCTTCCTCTCCTATAGCAACAAATGAATCAAATTTTTCCTCAGGGAGACTACAATGCACTCCCTGATGCGATACTGTAGTAGACGGTTGCATATGTAGCGGGACTCGACTACGCCACCCTGTTTATCAGGGAAATATTAATCCTAAAGATTTAATGTTTTACACAAAAGACAAACAGGAACGTGATTGTCAAAGGAGGCCAGAGACGTGGATACTAAATATACAAAAGTTTTATTTTAATACTCACAACCATTTAAAACAAGGACATTAAGAAAGGACTGGCTCATCAGCATTCACCACAAAAGAGACCAAAAGGAGGCCGAGGCTTAACGGCAGATACACAAATCTCAGTGCGCACAAAGCTTCTATATCACTCTCAACCCCCCGTGCACAAGCTTCAACACACACTGCAATCCAGTCCAGCACAGCACTCTGTGACGAGCCCACCACCGCACATAAGGCCTACTAGTGGCCTGCCCTGAAGCCTCGGCTCCTGTAACGAGAGTAAAAATTACTACGGGTCTCAACTCACAAGACACTTACTCCAAACATGCACACATAATAAACATTTAGACTAGTAAACAAAAAAAACATATTACAAAAAAATGAAAATCAAGGTTTGATGTCACCACTGGGTTTCTATTAACCTCCCCGACCTTCTACCAGCACATTTGAGGGAAATCAGACCGCAAAACACAACACAATTCTGCAAAAACACTGACAAAGCAAAACAATCAGAACACTCCAAATGAAAAATGAAACCAATGACAAATGAAGACACAAAAAAATAAAGATAACAAACAAACACACAACTTGAAAGACTAGTTAGTAAAAAAAACGCCCAGCAATCACAGTGACACGCACTGAAAGACAAGCGTCCCACAAAACACGTAGGCTGTGCACACACGCGTTGGCAAGAGTTATTATGGTAAATAA
Organism: Rhinichthys klamathensis goyatoka; assembly: GCF_029890125.1. Taxonomy (NCBI): domain Eukaryota; kingdom Metazoa; phylum Chordata; class Actinopteri; order Cypriniformes; family Leuciscidae; genus Rhinichthys; species Rhinichthys klamathensis. The sequence continues at coordinate 1,142,209 of NW_026606637.1, forward strand.
TCTGAAGGTACAAGCAGCAGCGTCACACAGCGTTGCCCACCAGGCGCGCAGAACATCTATTACTCCTTTAATTCAGAAACTGACGCCCATCCACGCCACACCGAACAAGCACGGGAATGCGAGAGGAACATGCAAAGGGAGAGCAGCCGCCGCCCAGAGCCCACACAGCGAGCTATCCTCACCGCTCAAAGCATCAGGCGACACGGGACTGCAAGAGAGGCATGTAACGGGAGAGCCGGGGCCGCCAACAGCCGCGAATTATCCTGAAGCTCAAAGGCGGAAACAGCAACGAAAACAGAAGGGGCGGTCCCCGAGCAATGACGCGACTCAGATGGCAAGCACACGCAAGAGGTGCCTACAATTCCTTTTTATACTGTCCCTCCTGTTTGTGATTGGACCCTCACTACCACCGGCACATCAGTTTAATTATAGAGCCACAATAAGTCCCACTACACATAGTTATAATTTTGTCCCTGATATTATCAATCTTATAAGTGAAGAAGTTCATAAAGTCATCACTGCTGTGTTGCTTGGACACTTCTGAGCTTGAAGCTTTTTTTTCCGTTAGTTTAGCCACTGTTTCAAATAAATACCTTAGATTATGTTTATTTTCTTCTAATAGGGTTGAAAAATAAGCAGATCTAGCAGCTTTTAAAGCCTCTCTGTAAGCAATCGAGCTCTCTTTCCATGAAATCCGAAATACCTCTAGTTTAGTTTTCTTCCAGTTGCGCTCCATTTTTCTGTCTGCTCTCTTAAGGGCCTGGGTGTGCTCGCTGTACCACGGCGTTGGACTATTTTCTTTAATCTTCTTTAAGCGCAACGAAGCAACTGCGTCTAAAGTGCTGGAAAAGAGAGAGTTAAAAGTTTCTGTTGCAATATCAAGTTCTTCTAAGCTATCCGGGATGCTGAGATGATGAAACTGATTAGGAAGATTATTGATAAAGCAATCTTTAGTGGCAGAAATTATAGATCTAACATATTTATAACACGGAGTCGGCTTTGCAGCCTTGGCTAAATGTAATTTACATGAGACTAGATAATGATCTGAGATGTCATCGCTCTGCTGCAGAATTTCAACGTCATCAACATCTATTCCATGTGATAATATTAGATCTAGAGTATGATTACGACAATGAGTAGGTCCTGACACGTGTTGTCTAACTCCAATTGAGTTTACAATGTCTTTAAATGCCAATCCCAATGCATCTTTTTCATTATCTACATGTATATTAAAATCACCAACAATTAGTACTTTATCAGCAGCCAATACTAATTCTGATAGAAAGTCAACAAATTCTTTGATAAAATCTTTATGGTGCCCTGGTGGCTTGTATACAGTAGCCAGCATAATTCTCAAATGTGATTTATCGTTTACACTATATATTTTTACATTAAGCACCAATACTTCAAAAGAAGTATATTTAAAACTAGATTTCTTAGTGGTTTTGAAAATATTACTATAAATTACAGAAACACCTCCCCCTTTGCCTTTCAGGCGAGGTTCATGTTTATAACTGTAATCTTGTGGGGTTGACTCATTTAAAATAATGTAATGGTTTGGTTTTAGCCAGGTTTCTGTCAAACTTTGGTTCTTTGATCCGCGACTAGAACGATCCCTAACCGTCACCCATCTGCCCTGCTGCACAGGCTCTACTTCAGCCGGAACCGAATCATGTAAAGAGTTCACTATGCTAGGCGCATCCAAAATACTATCTAAAGATCTAGCATTCTTACCATCCTCAATTAAAGTTTGGATGCGTGTCTCTAGTTCTGAAATCTTCTCCGTCAGCCTGACTGTCTCCTTGCATTTATCACATATAAATCCTATATTGCCATCGGAGAAGGCTATACTAAACATATGACATGTGACACAGGTGACAATAACAGGACAAGACATTACTCACCGTGTTTGTTGACTGATTCTTACTTACCTGGGCTTTTATGAACTCAAAAGGCGTGGGCGCGCGAGAGAAAATAAATAAATAAATGAGCGCACAGGTGGAGCGTTAACAGGCTAGCGAGTTACTAGCATGTTGTGTTAACAATAACGGAAGCTAGCGATGTAAGGTTAATCTGAGATGGTGGGCAAAATGTATTTAGTAATATAAACAACTAGAAATTAAAGTAAATGATGGTTCAAAACAGAAAGAAATACGAAGCTAATACGAGGCTTACAGCCTCGACGCAAACAGACTCACAGCAGGCAGGAAGGCAGACAGGAGATATCGATCAGGGGATTCTTCCCCATGGATTTCACCTATTGTCATCACGAAGAAAGGAGGTAAAATACGTCTCTGTGTTGATCTGCGTGAGCCAAACAAGGCCCTGATTGTTGACAGCCATCCTCTGCCGCATATAGATGAACTTTTGAGTGAACTAAGCGGCTCATCAGTGTTCACTACAATTGACTTAGCGGCTGCTTACCATCAGCTTACCTTACACGAGGAATGCCGGGACATCACAGCTTTTATTACGCATGATGGTCTCTTCAGGTACTGCCGGGTTCCGTACGGCCTTGCTTCCGCGCCATTGGCGTTTCAAAAGATGATGGAAACTGTCCTGAAAGGCATACGTGGCGTAAGGAACTACCTGGATGATATCATAGTGTATGGTGCCACCCAGGAAAGTCACGATACGACGCTGCGCTCAGTCATGCAGCGCTTGTCAGACGCAGGACTACAACTGAACTGGGACAAGTGTACGTTCAGCCAGTCATCCTTAAAATTCTTTGGACACGTTGTTTCCAAACATGGAATTTTCCCAGATGAGGAACACAAATCTGCGATCATTGAGGCTCCTGCGCCGCAAGATGTTGCTTCCTTGCGCTCATTTCTGGGACTGATTTCATGGTACAGCAAGTTCTTGCCGAACTTTGCTTCTGTTGCTGAGCCGTTGCGTGCGCTACTTAGAGATATGTCAGCTACTAAGTTTGACTGGACTGTGTCTGCTGAACGCAGCTTCAAAGAGCTGAAAGAACTGCTTTCTGGAAGTCAAGTGCTTGCGTTGTTTGACCCTTCCCTTCCCACTATAGTGTCGACTGACGCTTCTGACTATGGCCTGGGTGGGGTTTTGACACAAATACATCCAGACCGTGTTGAAAGGACTGTAGCGTTTGCTTCCAGAACCCTTACTGCAGCCGAAAAGGAAATTCTCTACGGTTGAGAAGGAGGCGTTGGCTTGTGTCTGGGCCGTAGAAAAGTGGCGGCCGTATTTGTGGGGTCAACACTTTACGCTCAGAACTGATCATTCTGCGCTCACTACACTGTTGGCAACCAAAGGCATTGGCCGGGCCGGTATGCGGGTCGCCCGGTGGTCGGCACGCTTGCTTTGCTACACATATGATGTCATCTACCGACCTGGACGTCTTAATTGTGCTGCAGATTGTTTATCCAGGCTGCCACTACCAACAGGAAATGATAGTGCTGTGGAACCAGAAATGGTTGCTTTCGTTACTGGGCTGCCTACATTGTCTGCTGAGGATTTCATAGCTGCTTCGGAAGCCTGTCCAGAGTTAACCCAGCGGCGCTTGCGAATCGGGCAGGGCTGGCCGAAAAAATCCTGTGACCTGGATCCTGTTCTGGTGCCCTTCTTTCGTATTCGTGATGAACTGTGTGTGGATGGTGTGCTAGTGAGGAGAGGCGAACATCGTGTTCTTGTTCCTTCTACATTGCGCTGTAAAATGATAAGCCTGGCACATGAGACACACCAAGGAATTGTCCAAACGAAACAGTGGCTGCGTGAATTATTCTGGTGGCCTCAGATGGATGCTCACGTGCAGTCGGCTGTTTCTTCCTGCTTAACATGCCAACTGAATGACAAATCGGCTAAAACAGCACCAGCTCCTCTTCAACCTGTCAGTCTACCGTCTGAACCATGGCAGAAACTAGCGATCGATATCGTTGGACCTTTTAAGAGAGGACCTTCTGACTGCTTTTTTTGCCATTTGTCTGGTGGATTATCATAGTAAGTGGCCTGAGGTAGCGTTTTCTCCAAATGTCACTGCTGAGGTGGTCACATCATTCCTCCAATCAGTGTTCAGTAGAGAGGGAAATCCACAGTGTGTTGTGACTGACAACGGGCCTCAATTCACCTCCAGTGTGTTTGCACCATTCTTAAAGGAGAGAGGAATAAGTCACATGCGTAGTAGCGTGTATTATCCACAAGGCAATGGCGCTGTGGAGAGGTGGAATAGAGTCCTGAAAGAATGCATCCTTTCTGCGGAACAGATGGGGAAACCATGGAAACATGCAGTGACTGAGTTCTTGCAAAGCTACCGCACACAGTACTACAGCAGTTTCACCTTCTGAGCTTCTTCATCATCGCAAAATGCGTACAAAGCTGAATGTTTTTCCTGTTGGCCCCAAAAGTGACAAATGTGCTCAAGTGAAAGCGACTGTGAGTAACAAACAGCTCAAGAGTAAAAAGTACACTGACAAAAGACGTGGTGCCAAGTACCACACTTTCAAACCAGGAGACCAGGTGAGAGTGAAACAACCTGGGCATGTGAGAAAGGGTGTTTCTCAGTTCTCACCACCCCTGAGCATTGAGCAACAAATCGGAAAAAGTACCTTTGTCCTGAGTGACAAAAAGAAATGGAATGTTTCCAAACTAACTCGCTTTACAGGCCCTGTTACCACTCAGAATGAGAGCTTGCAGCCACCAGTGACATTTAATCTTAGAAAGAGTAGTAGAGTGCGTAGAACGCCAGCGTGGTTAAAGGAATATGATTTACAGTGAAGTGAAATTGTACATGAATGAAAAAAAAAAAAAACATGCATCCTGTCTTGGTTATGTTGTGAGCTTGTGAACAGTTATAGTTGTGTAAATACATAAAACTGTACATTAGAATTAGTAAAACAATGTCAATTACATTGGTTAAGTTGTTGTAAGGTTAATAACAGTACACAGTAATGTTATGCAATTTTGTTACTTAAAAAAAAAAAAGGTTCTGGTTCTGAACACTAATCTGTGATATGAAGAATCTTTCAAGTAAGAGGGGAATGTGGTGTTCATAGTTAACCACAAGAGGGCAGTGTAATGCTTAAGTGTTGAAGTGCTACTGAGGAAGAATAAGAAGCAGTGTGTGGAGTTCAGAAAGACGTGTTTGACATGTGTTGAATAAAAAGCCTCGAAGGAATTACTCTGGTCTTGTGCTTCATACTACAAAACACTACAGCCACGGCATGAACTAAACTTTGTGCCGTGAGCATGTCCGAATTCGAGAGCGCTTGTTCCACCTGACACGCAATAACAATAGCGGTGTCCAGGGTCAGTGATGGTTCCAGCAGGAGTCTGTCTCGCACTGCTGGAGCATACGATCGTTCGACCAGCTAATCGCGCAGCATTTCACACCCCATATCACCATAAGCACATGATGAAGATAATTCCCGCAAAGCAGACAGGAACTGTGAAATGGTCTCGTCAGCACGTTGAGAACGCTGGCGAAAGCGATGTCAAGCGACCACAACATTCACCTTCGGAACAAAATGATCCTCCAACGCTGTCATTGCCTCTGCAAATGTAGTTCCAGTATTAGGCAACGTGTAAAACAGCCTCCTGCCTTCAGTACCCAAGCTGTGTAGTAGAATAGCATGTTTCCTCGCATCAGGCCATGAGTCTCCTGTAGAATTAATAGCAAGCAAGTAATTTTCAAACATTTTTCGTCAGGTAACAAAAGGAATCGCAGGCTCTCCACTGCATGGCAGAAAAGATGCAGGCGTACACTGTAAAAAATTATCGTGATTTTAACGGTAAAAGACTGTAAAAATGCTACAGTGAAAAACTGTTAATTGGTTAACAGAAAGTTTCCTTAATATTATACGGTAAATAACTGTGATAGATCTAACGGTACATTTAATGTAATTTTACTGTAAAATACCGTTAAATTTACAGCTTTTGAAAGTGAAAAAGAACAACTCATTGTATAATTTACAGTGAAAAACCGTAAATTGACATTCCCACAATTCCCTGCGTGACACTTCACATTTGATGTATTTTTGTTGAAATAACTATGTTTCTTCTTAGTTTTCTTAGTTCTTTTCTTATCAGTCATGTACATTAGAGTTTTATGTTACATTTAATGTTGTTAAATTAATGTTTATTGCATTTTTAAAATTTCATGTGTTACCATGATGCTGTTTAGTGTTTGTGTGAATGACACTGTGCAGCTTCTATACATTAGTATTAACTTTCTTGTGGATGAGCTGCTTGTGATGAGCTTTGATTTATCATGTGACTTTCATCACTGCTGTGATGATTGTTGTTTGTCAGTGTATTACAATGGTACAAAACAGATATTAATACATACATAGGTTGGTAAATTAACATTATATCAGATAATGAAATACGGTTTATTACTGTAAATTTTAAGTCAAGTCTGTAAAACCAATAATGTCTGTATCATATTTTTGACGGTAAAGTTCTGGCAACCACAGCTGCCGGTATTTTACTGTAAAAATGGCATTTTATTTTTTACAGTGTATAGGCACGGAAACCATCGTCGCCAATTTATTGTGTTTTATAGTATGAAGCACAAGACCAGAGTAATTCCTTCGAGGCTTTTTATTCAACACATGTCAAACATGTCTTTTCGAACCGAACACCTTTTTCTTCTTCTTCCTCAGCAGCACTTCAACACTTAAGCAGTACACTGCCACCTTGTGGTTAACTATGAACACCACAAAAGTACAATATGTTTTTCTTGTATATAGCCTATGGACAACCAGTAACTACAATGATTTAATTCTTACAAACCTTAACATAACAAATTACATTCATTCAGATTGGTTCAGTGTTTTCGATTCATTTTAAAGAATAGACTCAAAAAAAGACTCATTCATTCAGGAATCGTAAAACATTGGTCACACTGTTCTGATTTAGCCTACTAAAACTTCAGGCTCTATAAAGCTATTGGTTACGGACTGGTTAGCTGTTCGGGAATCAGATTAAAATGGAGGCGTTGAATGTTTTGTTTCACTGAAAAGAACAGGTTTATACGAGTCATTTGTTCTGAAATTATATCTGACTATACACTAATCTCACTGTGTGTTTTATTAATTTATCAGAATCGTTCGGGAATCGACTACTGGTCGCACTATAGATTCAATAGCGGTGATGTGGCGTTAGTGCAGGAATAACTGTATAGGTTGTGTAATGCACGTTGACGTTCGACAACTGTTAATAACAATACATTTCCATAATGATATCAGAAGCACATTCGTTATTTTGACTGAATATTCCGCTTCCCATTTGCAGCCCACAGTAAAAGCCAGGCACTGGGAGTGAGGCGGAGTGTGTGCATGTGACTGTGTGTGTGTGTGTGTGTGTGTGTGCGGTTTAGCGTGTGACAGACCCCCTCCCTTTCTCCACTCCTTAGGCTACCAGCACAAACAGCAGTCTGATATTTACATTAAAAACGACATTTACTTCATCTTCATCCTGCTAAGTCACAATAGCCTTCTGTTTTTTGAGAAGCATCTGAGAAATAAGACTGTTTGTTTTTCATTCTGTCGAGGACCAAAGCAAGGAATCGTTCATCATCCTGTCGCTTGTGACATCGTGAATCGCAGGATTATGATGTTTTCTTGAATGTTGTGTGTCATGAGAGATTTGGGGATGGGATCTATTCGCCCTTTGGAAGCCGAAGAACCACTTTGAAAACAGCCTTTGTATTGTTTTGATCAATATTTTAGAAAACCGCGTAAAAAAAATCATATCTTCTTGTAGGATACAGATATAGATCAATTTAAATAGACCTGATTTGGAGATCAACTCCAGCCCGCAGTGATGCTTCAGTGTCTGGGCTGACTTTTAATACGCGCACTCAGACGGAAATGGAAACCTGGACATTGTAAATCATTGATCACTTGAAACAGCAGATTTATAGGCTACACATAGACTAACAAACATACAGCTTAAGCTGACTCCCAGATGTGAAAGTGTTCGAGGTTCCCTGGGCTTCCCTAATCAAAGGGATTAGTTGCATTCATTATAACAGAAGAACAGTCTTCGGAGAGTCCATCATGCCCACCTCTCGGTCTGGCGCGTGCACGGTGGAATATTGGGTCGATGGATCGCGCCGAGATGCGACAGTTGAGGATTTCTATAACATGGGCCCAGAATTAGGCAGGTGAGTACATTACTTCATCCAATTAACATCGGTTTTTATATTATATTGAAAATACATAGGCCTATACGTTCACACTGTGTAGGCTACACATGATTTTTGTTACTTAATTACTAGTCGACCTATTTTGTTATGACTATAGTGATACAAATTAACCGATATGCAGAACCAATATTTAATTATTTTATGTCTGCTTTGTACCACAATAAGTAATCATGAGACTGCAACAATAAAAAAGCATAACATATTTATAAATATCATTGTTATGTTGTTACCGATAGTTGGTTGGTTGATACTTTGTTTTTGTTTAATTAGTTATCATTGTGGCAGAAATAAAACTAACTTGAAAATCTGAATAAATAATAAATTTGAATAAATGGCAGCTATGTAAATAAAGATAACTGATTTAATAGGTTTCTACTAATTGAGCTAAAATTTGATCTCCCTGTAGTAAACTAATTATAATGCACGTTAAGAAAACACCCAACCTTTCCAAATGTCACCAAGTATTTTAAAATGTATAAGGATGTGGGATGCAAAATGTTGAGCAATTATGCTGTCACCTGATTTCAGTCTGACATTATAGCCATGTAACCTGGCATGAAATTCAGCTCAGAGAAGGACTTCTATGGGGCTCGTTTTCACAGAATTAAATGTTTTTAATGTACGCATATTCCTGCACATTATATGACTGTGAGTAGTTTGATGTCTATTGCTGATAATGCTGAAGACTGTTTGTCAGACACTGATGTCAGGCAGCAGATGGAGAAATGATGGCCTTCTCTTTGAGTGCTTGTCTGATTGAGTCATTCAATGACCATGAAAAGCAAAGATCTGAGAGACAACATGAGGACCATGGTTATATATATAACACACGTATTGTATAACATAACACAGCCATGCAAAAGAGCTTATGCACTAGAGAGGGAAGGTGATTTTGTAATACATGGCATATTATGTTCAGCCTAGTACATCAAGCTGAATCCAGTGTGTTGAGTATTTGTATATGTGAGCATTTTAAGAGCCTTGTCTGAAGTTTAATAGGCCCATTTCATTTTTGGTCCAGTTTAATTTAGTATGTGTCATTAAATGTGTATTCCCTTCTTTAAGATTTCATGGCCTCATGGAGACTGATTGTTTATACTCAGTTGTCATGGAAATGCATGGACATAATAGTGGTGATGGGGAAGGTAGAATGTAGGTAGGAACCTCCAAGATTAGGTGAGCGGTGGAGGTCACAGTGTGAAATGCCAACATTTTTATTTCATCAGATTTCTTGGTTTTATTAGCATCTTCCCATCTATCACTTTGTGATGTGTGTTTGCGTATGGTACTTTCTATGATGCTTGTTTATCAAATTTAAGAACCTTATTTAATTATGAGTATATTACGATTGCTTTGTGTTAACCACCAGGGGTGCCACATCTGTTGTGTTTCGCTGTGAAGAGAAGCAGACTGAGAAACCTTATGCTGTGAAGGTCTTGAAGAAAACTGTAAGTTGATTGGTGATTTTATAGGAGCATATTTAAATTTTTCCTGAAATCCCAGAATAACTGTTTGAGGTTATTTTCAATGTGTCATCAACTCAGATTGACAAGAAAATCGTGAGGACAGAGATTGGAGTCCTGCTGCGTCTGTCTCATCCAAATATTGTAAGATATTATGTTCCCCGCAATGAATTGTGAAATTCTCTTCACATTGTTATGAAATATTTCATATTCATTGTTTTCCATGAGAATATGGATAGGCTTGCTCTGATGTGACTGTTCTTACTATGTTTTCATTTAGATTCGTTTGAAGGAAATTTTTGAGACAGAGACCGAGATCTTTCTCATCCTTGAGTTGGTCACAGGTGGAGAGCTCTTTGACAGGTATTATGTCCTCCATTAATTAGAGGCAATTCAAATGTGAAACAGGATTTATGAGTTGCAACGTCAGCTTAAAGGGGATAGTTCACCCAAAAATTAAAATTCATAATTTATTCACCCTCATGTCATTCCAGACCTGTTTGACTGGAGCACAAAAGAAGATATTAAGAAAAATTGTGTAAACTGTTTTTGCCCACATAATGAAAGTCAATGATAGTGAAAACTGCATTATAAACTATTCATTTATGAAAAAAAGTATACTTTATTGTTTTGAAATATATTCCCTTTTTCAATAGTACATTGCAAATATACTAACAAAATTGTACTATATTTAAATATATTAAAAGTATATTTGCATCATGCTTTTAACTATTTTCACAATACAACTTTTATTACACTTTAAAATAGTACTAAAGTACTAGTACTAAAGTATATTTTCTAAAAATATATTTTAGAAAAATATACTTGAAGTGAAAATTCTGTTTATTTTTTAAAAACTGTATTTATTTGCACTTAAAAATATATTGAAAATATGCTGAAAATTATCATTATAACAATGCATTGAAGTATACTTTCAAAATACATTATAGTATTCAATAGTATATTGTACAACGTATAGCTAAGTAATATTAGTTTATTAATGTGCTTTTGTTATTGAAGACAAAGTGTGCAATTTGTAGTATTTGGAATAAGCCAAAGCTATTACTGAGCATATACCTTTTACTTAAATATAAGACTTATGGTATATGACTTGAATGTTTTGAAGACACTCGTAATGAATTTGTAATGTACTTGTAACCCAAATAAAGTACACTTTAATATCACAAATCAAGCATGTAGGCATATACTTAAAGTATATTAAGTATACTTGAAGTTGTTCCAATTTAGCACACAAAAGTATACTAAATTCACTTAAAGTTATGCTTTACTACAATTTAATTACAACTAAAATATACTCAGTACAAAGTTAGTTGTTCCACTTCAAGTTAACTAATCATTAACACACTTGAAGTATCCTGAATAAGTCTGGTTGCAAGTATACTTGGCATATTATTTTGTTTCACAAGGGATTCATTGCTCTTTGAATAAATAACAGTTTATTGAAACTTGTCGACTATAGCTAGGGCGAACAAAGTGCAAGAATTTATATTAAAATCTATATTATTTGAAGTGTATAATGTGAGTGAATCTTCAAAAAGATCAGGCTACTCACCAATAGCAGATTACAAGAGGACAATATGTCTGTTATCTTCTGATTTTTTGGTGTGGCTACAGCCCCAGCAAGCCCAAAGCTCAAAGTGTATTAAGAGGTAATCTACCATGTGGTGATATGATGAGGGCCTAGTTTATCTCCTTAGATCTTAAGGCCCCGATATACTCACAGCGAAGTTCTTTTTTGTTCTTCGCTTAAGGGAAAAACAAAGTTCGAAAGACGTGATCAGCGATATACTGTTATCAAACATCCGATGCCTCTCACACTGCTCAGAGAAACGGTTCGATGAATATGTAAATATGTGCTGAGTGCTTTCCTCTCTCATTAACAAAATAAACACAGAAAGAAAACAGAAAGCTTTTTTTAAAGAAAGCATAAGAAAAGCATCTGATCATAGCAACGTGGATATGTTTGCACGAACTCTGCAATTCGGCACTCTAGTAAAGTCACGCCACGCTTATACTTATACAATATATTTCTTAAAATCAAGCAGCTTTACCGTATTAAACATGAAAAACAATGTAAGTGTCTCGTTTCATCAGAAGTACAACTTCATTTTCTACTTTAACCCTCTGGGGACGGCAAACGCGCCGGCGCGTTTTGCTGTTTTTTTTTCACATAGCAGCAACATAGACTTAAAATATTCCGTCATTTATGGTCATATAAATAAAATCAATACATGATTATAAACTATAGAGGGTCTTCTTTTTTTGTGTACACTCACATTAACATCAAAACCTTTTTTTTTTTTTTTAATAAATAAAATAAACAGGGTGCGCTTTCAGCTCACTCTGTCTCCGCAAAAATCTTTCTGAAACATGTCTGGAAAATGAACTGAAACTCAGCTAATACTTATCAAACAAACATGAAGCATACGTCTAAAGAACGCTTTAAATTTCTACTTTTAAATAAAACAATTCACATTTAAAACAAATATTCTCTTGCAATGTAATCTGTTTGAAACTAAAGAGAAGTACAGTTTCTCCTGTCTCAGCTCATTATCGTTAATTTGTTCACACCCACTCGCAGAGCGCGCTATTCATAAGATAATGTGTTGAGGCCATATGCAAAATAGATAAACGCCCCCAGGCAAATGCTGTAAACTCTGTAAACACACTATATTTTTTAGTCAGATTAAGATTCGTCTTGCGCGGCTATGAGGAATATTCCTGGGACATTCACCACAGAACAAATGCTGGTTTATTTTCACTTCGAGGAGGAGCAACAGATTCAGCTGAGAAGTGTAAGTGTTTTATGCTTGTGCTTTGTTCTAATCGCGATATAGAATAACGTTAGTGTCTGTAAACGGAAAAATAGCATAGTGTTTAAATGTGAATCATGTTTCTCTGTGTGTGTGTGTGTGTGTGTGTGTGAGTGTGTGTGTGTGTGTGTGTGTGTGAATGAATGAATGAATGAACGCACAGATACGCACTGTTACAGACGAAATAAAAGACAACATTTCGTTGACTAGTTTTGGATAAAGTTTTTCAAATCAAATAAGCATCAAATAAGCTTCAAAATAAAGACATCAAATAAGCTTTTGTTAGGAGTTTCTGGGGATAGAAGTGTCCAGACGTATGCACCCTGTATTTTAAAGAAGAATATTTAATTATTTGTGATACATTATTCATTCACAAAGAATTCAGGGACATTATTCATGTCCCTAAAGGTTGGAGTTTTCCTCATTTTTTTAATTAAGGCATTAAGATTTTTTATTCCTCTTTTTAGTCAACTTTAGCATGGGTGTGTTCACTTATTCTAAGCAGTGTGTGTGTGTGTGTGTGTGTGTGTATACATAATTAAAAAGCAATTTTAACCAGAAAAATTCGAAAAAACCAAAAAAACCAAAGTCGTGCAGCCATATAGTTTCTCTTGATATCAGCATGTTCACAGGTGTTTATTTATTTTTTTACAGGGACAAGATGCCACTGATGAGTCCTGCTGACTTCAACATTCACAGGAGACTGTACATGAACATGGTAAAATGAAAAATCAAACACCTTGGAAATGACAGGTATGTACTATGTTTCAGGAATGGGACAATGCTGTGTGACTGTTCAAGCCTCTGTCTTTAGATCAGTGTGTTTACTAATGTGCTTTTTTGTCCTTTGTTGTGTATCTTTGGATTATGTTGTGTTGTAAATAAATCCAAACAATCTAAAAGCCATTCTTTTTTAAATCTCCTCATTTTTTGTGCAAGGCTCCTCATAATGATATGGCCTGATAGCACCTAATAGGGCCATTATGGGAGGGTCTTTGTCTTTCTCAGGTGTGAAATGCCATACATATTAATGAGAGATCACGCCTCCTCGCATAAAGCTTTCTCAAACAAAACACGTCATACACATTCTAAAAGACTTTATTGACTTATCTGAATGAGTAGTCAGGATGATTCTCACATAGTTTTGGAGCAAATATTCTAGACTATGTGATACAATTTTCAAAAGTCTTGTGAAGAAATAATCAGTATGTGTTTTGTGGCCTTATTTCAGAAACTTTTATTTTTAAGTTTTTAAATAACCATGCATAAATAATATTCTCTCAAAAATACAAACATGTACATACATGTTGCTCACATATTATGGTAGCCCCGTTTGTGCTATATAGAGTGAATTTACACCTTTGCCATTAACATGTTTATAAATAACTGAAAAAAGCACAAATGTCAGTGCATGTCAAAAAAACATCCCAAGGGCCCCAAAACCCCCTTGGTCCCCAGAGGGTTAAAGCAGCTCTCCAGTGTGTTCATGTTCTCACTCACGGACGTCTGACTTCGACGGACTGAACAGGAGAAATGAACGGGAAAAGATTTTCACGTGAAAGAAGGTCGAGCCTCAGCGTACACCTACCTATTACATAATCACTACGGACCAATGGGAGTTCAAAGGTGTTTACCAACCATAGCGAACTTTTCTGGAAAGTTCAAACTCCCAAAATAAACTCCAAATGATGTTCGTTCTTCGATTTCGCTTGAAGGATATCGGGGCCTTTATGGGGGTCTTCAGCACAAGAATCTCATTCTTTCTTTATCATCACACCTTCCGGCTCAGGTTCTTACAGCTCAGTGGGCTTTCTGTCTGCTCTTCTGCTTATCAGTGAGACGAAATTGAATAAAACAAGTTCCCAATAATGAGTTTAGGGTTTGCCGACACACATCTACACACTGCTAAACAGAGCACTGGATGCTGCCAGACACACACACATCAGCTGTTCATATTTAAAAACATTCGAAAGTCTATATATGTGCTATGTGATTTTTTTTGTTGTTTTTGCTGAATTTGTCTTTAAGATGGTCATACATGAGCTGTGTGTTGTTTCAGGATTGTGGAGAGGGGCTACTACAGCGAGCGAGATGCAGCTCATGTTATCAAACAGATTCTGGAGGCTGTGGCGGTAAGACCATATGAATCATAGGATATAAAAATATGGTTCCCTATCACTCGCTCATGTTCGACGTAACGACGACATGACGATGTAATTGGGATCACTTCAGGGAGCCCTATCATCTTCGAGTGTCTACAAAACGAGCCAATGAACGTTGGCGTGCATGAATCGCGTTACACCGCGGCTACCCCTGGGTGCCTCAGTACTGAAAGAGTTTTTCTGTTTTTTTGTTTTCACTAAAAGAGCAACACAAGCGTGACCCTGCGTCATTTTCAGGATATCATTCCGCTTGTGCGTTTCTGGATGCGGTCGTTCCCTGGCGCCAGCAGATGGCCACAATAGTTGCCTCTTGTGTTTGGGCATTCAGCACGCTGAGGCAGCCTTTGTGAATAGTTCATGTTCCCATTGCGGGAATATGACTATAGTAGCGCTTAGATCGAGACTCGCTTACCTCAAGGGAGGTGCATTCCCCTCGCCTATGCCCGATCTAGCGTCTATTCTGGACCTCAGAATAGACCTACTTTGGCGCATGGCCAGGGTGATTTGAGGATCACCGTGAGGGCGAGGCAATCTCCGTGGGCCCCTCACGCCTCACAAGCGCTGCCACCATTGGAGCCTTCAAAGGAGCGTGCTGGTCCTTCGCGTGGATGACCAGTGGTGTCCTTTGGAGCTTCACCTGATGACCCGATGTCAGTCGCAGCATCGGAGGGGGAGCTTCAGTCCTCTGGAGATGACGACTCAGCTGGGTTGCCCCCTTCGGGGAGTGTAGCGTTGTCCGAGACCGCTCCAGAGTGGGGCGGCTATGCTTTCCCGGGCCGCCAAGAAGGTCGGGCTTGCGTGGAACCCTCCACCACGTCCCGAACCTTCCCGGTTGGACAATTGGTTTCTCGGGGCGGGCCGTGCTGGTTCTCAGTGTGCCGGTACCTTTCTTTCTGGAGGTGCATGAGGAGCTTACTAGGATGTGGATGACACCATATATTGCCAGAAGCCGTCCTATTGGCTCCTCCCCCCTCACCACCCTCGACGGCGGGGCAGGTAAGGGTATGTGGATATCCTGCCAGTGGAGCGTGCCGTTGCAATGCAGCTGTGTCCAGAGTCTGCTTCCTCTTGGCGGGGTAATCCACGCCTCCCTTCCAAGGCTTGTAAGTTTTTGTCCGGTCTTTCGGCGAAGGCTTATAAAGCCTGTGGACAGGCTGCTTCCATCCTCCATGCCATGGCACTCTTGCAGGTCCACCAGGCCCAGGTTGGGTTGTTCGGCGATGCGGTCGAGAGCTTTGCCCAGCAGTTCTCGGCCGCACAGAAGCAGACGGAGGCGATCCGACACATCCTGCCCCGTCCGCCGGCCACAGACCCCCCCGTCCGCTCGTCGCCGAGGTCGGCCTCCCGCGGCGTCCTCTGCTCCCGTTAAGCCTCGGCAGCAGCCATCATCCAGGCCTCAGCGTGGAGCAAGCCGCAGGAAGTCCAGGCCGCTGCCAAACCAAGAGGCAAGCGGAGGTGCAAATGACCCTGAGACGGGTGACCCAGAGGTGAATCAAGTTGCTCTTCAGGAGATGGTGAACGCGCCGCTCATTCCCCCGGCGGATGGGGATTTTCAATGAAAGAGCAATTTCTGAAACCTCTGGGTCCCAAGAGGGCGCGCTTGGCGGTCGACAACGCTATGCCTTGTCACCCTCAAGCCCCTCTTTCATCGCCAGCGAGCAGCAGTGGCTGTGTCCCGGACGCATTGACGACTCTTCTCACTCACTCTGCCCCTCGACGGAAGCAGGTACATATTGTACCACACATTCAGACCCCACTTCGGGCCTCTATGCCGTCCGAGTCGGGTCCCTGCATTCTGCCACACTGCCCCACCGCGGGTACGTCTGTTGGTCCCTCTTGCTCGGTGTCTGGGAGCTTGGCTTAAGCTTCCCAGCCCGTCTCGCCGGCTCATCCGTACTATCAGACTCGGCTATGCGATTCAGAGGGACGGGCATATCAGTACAAAGTCTTACCCTTCGGGCTGGCCCTGTCGCCCTGTGTCTTCATGAAAGTCGCGGAGGCGGCCATTAGTCCCATGTGTGAGCGTAGTGTTCGCATTCTCAACTATCTCGATGACTGGCTCATTCTGGCCCAGTCGAGACAGCAGTTGTGCGAACACAGGGACATGGTGCTCAGTCACCTCAGCCACCTAGGGCTTCAGGTCAACTGGGAATAGAACAAACTCACACCCGGGCAGAGGATCTCTTTTCTCGGTATGGAGTTGGACTCGATCAACATGACAGTGCACCTCACAGAGGCCCGTGTCCAGTCAGTGTTGAATTGCGTGAGTTCGCTCAGACGCAGAACAGCGGCACCACTGAAACCTTTTCAGAGGCTCCTGGGGCATATGGCATCTGCAGCTGCGATAACGCCACTCGTATTGCTTCATATGAGGCTGCTCCAACACTGGCTCCACGATCAAGTCCCGAGATGGGCGTGGCAGAGCGGCTCGTGCCGGGTCCAAGTAACCCCGCACTGTCACCAAACTCTCAGCTTGTGGTCGGACCCTTCGTTCCTGCGGGCAGGTGTTCCACTAGAACAAGTGTCCAGGCATTCTGTGGTCACCACGGATGCCTCTGCTGGGGGGCCACGTACAACGGGCATGCAGCTTCAGGTCTGTTGACGGGGCCTCAACTGCATTGGCACATCAACTGCCTCGAGTTGTTAGCAGTACATCTTGCGCTGGGCCTGCTCAACCTTGCAGCCGACGAGCTCTCACGGCAGCAGGTGCTACCAGGAGAATGGCGACTCCATCCCCAGGTGGTCCAGCTGATTTTCAGGTGCTCTGGGACCGCACAGGTAGATCTGTTTGCCGCCCCGGACACGTCTCACTGCCAGTTGTTCTATTCACTGACCGAGGGAACCCTCGGCACGGATGCTCTGGCACACAGCTGGCCCCGGGGCCTACACAAGCATGCGTTTCCCCAGTGAGCCTTCTTGCACAGACCTTGTGCAAGGTCAAGGAGGACGAGGAGCAGGTCTTGTTAGTTGCGCCGTATTGGCTCAACCGGACCTGGTTCCCGGAACTGGTGCTCCTCTCGACAGCCCCTCCCTGGCCCATTCCTCTGAGAGAGGACCTGCTCTCTCAGAGACGGGGCACCCTATGGCCCTGGACGGGACACGGAGATTCTAGGTAACCTACCCCCAGCGGTAGTTGACACCATCACTTCTGCTACAGCCCCCTCTATGAGGCGCCTCTATGCATTGAAGTGGAACCTGTTCGTTGAGTGGTGTTCTTCTCACGAGGAGAACCCCTGAACTTGCTCGATCAGAGCCGTGCTTTCCTTCCTGCAAGATGGGTTAAAGCGAAGGCTGACCCTTAAAATGTATGTTGCCGCTATCACCGCTCATCACGATGCAGTTGAAGGTAAGTCACTGGGAAAGCACGACCTGATCATCAGGTTCCTGAGGGGGGTGAGGAGACTAAATCCTCCTCGCCCGCTCTCTATACCCTCTTGGTATTTGTCTCTGTTCCTTTTGGCACTTCAGAGCCTTTGCAGTCAGCGGGGTTAAAGATTCTGTCCTGTAAAACAGTACTCCTGGTTGCATTGGCCTCCATCAAGAGGGTAGGGGACCTGCATGCATTTTGGTCGACGAAACGTGTCTAGAATTCTGCCCGGCTAACTCTCACATGATCCTGAGACCCCGGCCCGGATATGTGCCAGGTGATGAACTTGCAAGCGCTGCCTTTGGAGGAGGCAGACCCAGCCCTGGCTTTTCTCTGTCACGTTTATGCTTTGCGCCTATACGTAGACAGAATGCAAAGCCTCAGGCCTCAACCTTATTGTAAAGTGTTACCGATTAGTTATACACCGATTAAACGTACCGTGAGTTCAGTGTTGGAAAGATCAGTTGTTTTAACCATTCATTAAAACGAATCGGTTCAAATGAGTCATTACTTCGCGAATCGGACGTGTCATTATCGGACGTGTGCGCTTTGTGTGATTATCCCGGCGCGTTGGGACATCCCACAAGATGTGTGTCATCACTAGGGATGGGAATTGAAAACCGGTTCCACTCGAGAACCGGTTCTAAGTTTTACGATCCATCGATATTGTATGCCCTCGACGTTAACGAGTCCTCTTATCGATGCTCCTGCTGAGTCAGCCATAGTATGTAGGCTACAGACCGTGAACTCACAACTGTCCCTTTTGTCCTTTATCAAGCACCATAGCACGGCGTCCAAAGCGAATTTTTTTACCGCCAAAGTCTTATTTGATCGGTGAGTAATGTAGATGAACTGCTGCGCTTGTGACAGTAACTGAACGAGCAGAGAGAGAGAGAGAGAGCCCTGGTCGCGCGCGCGCACTCTCTCTCTTCGGAGCAAGGCGGCTTCACCGTCTCAAAACTAAGCGCTGTCTTGCTCTCTCTCCCTCGCACATATTAATCAAAATAAACGACACGATGGTAAGGTCGGGAGACTAAAGTTTCATGTGGAGCATTCGGATATTTGTTTTTCCTGAATTAGGCTACCGCTGGGTGTGAATTGTGCTAAAATACGTTGCCTTATCTTCTCTGAAAAGCGTTCCGCACATTCAGCTGACATAAACCACACTTTAAATAAACGAAAAAAAAAACTATCCAGTGATGAAATGTTTTCTGTGATGACACATCTTGTGGGATGTCCCAACCGCCGGCACATGTCCGATAATGACACGTCCAATTCGCGAACTAATGACTCATTTGAAAACAGGAAACAAGAAAAAAAACAGGAAAAACAAATCTCCGAATGCTCCACATGAAACTTTAGTCTCCCGACCTTACCATCGTGTCGTTTATTTTGATTAATATGTGCGAGGGAGAGAGAGCAAGACAGTGCTTAGTTTTGAGACGGTGAAGCCTTATACTTTCGCCTTGCTCCGAAGAGAGAGAGAGTGAGCCTGTGTCTTTCCCTTGGCAGAGTCTGCTCTGCCGTCACTGTCCGGTGTTGCCCCCCCTTCTCAGGCTGAAACCACCCCAGTGACATTCCATATGTTGCACTGCCCCTAACCGGCCAGTCCATATGTGTATTCTCCACATGTTACCTCCCTTCGGGCAGGATGTGGCTTCTGCAGCGTCCCTGGAAAGGCACACTTTCCCAGTGTTATCCAAGAGTTTCACTGTGTTGGGTATAACGGAACAGCAGTTTGAACTCCCTCTACGCAGGCCTTCCGCCCCAGCCAGTTGGGAGTCTTGCGTAGGACGCCGGATGTGGCAGCAACCGGGGCGTTTTCCATAGTGATCCCAATTACGTCGTCACGTCGATGTTATGTCGAACGTGAACGACTGATAGGGAACGTCTCGGTTACTAATGTAACCCTCATTCCCTGAAGGAGGAACGGGAGACGTAACGTCCCGTCGCCACGGTTGCTGACCATCGCTGTAACGGCCCTCACGATCTCGGCTCCTCAGCGAAAAACAATGAGTGCGTACGCCCGCTTCCTGTTTATACCCATGCTGCAGGGCGGGGCGGGGCGGGGCGTGTGACGCGATTCATGCACACCAATGTTCATTGGCTCGTTCTGTAGACACTCGAAGATGATAGGGCTCCTTGAAGTGATCTCAATTACGTCGTCACGTCGACGTTACGTCTCCCGTTCCCTCCTTCAGGGAATGAGGGTTACATTAGTAACCGAGACGTTTTCACGCACACAGACATTTTCCATTCGTGTGTGAAAAACAATAATGGTAATGTGGATGTTTAGCCTTCTAATGTTTACAATACAAAACTGCAAAAATGGCGCATTCAGAAATCTCCATGGTTTTGATGTTATAACCAGGATCTTATTAACATATTAACACCCAAACTTACAGGTTAATGCCTGTTTATTGTTCATCTACTTAGCCCGCACTAAAAACAATATTGTAAGGATCATGCTGACATGCAGAAGTTAGCCAGTTGTTTCAAAGATCATTTACATACAGAAGCATTAAAGGAGTATTCTTGGTTCAATACAAGCTTAATTGTAAATGAGTGCACTAAAAAAGATTTAGGTGATTTACAAATGCTTGTAATGCTGAACTTTTAATGATATTTTATTGCGTGTAGTATTCTTGTTTGTTATATGTGTATTTGTATATCTTGGCATTACCACTTAGTTTCCATGACAACAGAAAGCCATAAACCCTATAATGATAAGAACCACGTTATGGCTCAAATAATACAAAGGAAAGATAATGTAAGTGCTTTTATAAAATTATAAGTTTCACCATTCTGCTTTTACATTTCATTGAAAGTGTCTCATGTACCCTTGATTTCTGCTTTTCTTTGAAGATAAAAAGTGATGCATCAAAATTATTTTTGTGGTAATCAACATTATGCTACATATGCTGTCGATTGCCTAAAACTAACTTGCTACACTTGCCAATGGCCTGTAACTTAAGAAAATGTACTGGCCATGAAACTGTTTTTGCAAAAAAAAAACATAACAGTGAAGATTCACAATTCTCTATTCCAATTTCAAGACCACAGCTAAAACTACTAGCCCAACTAAAATAAACTTAAAACATTATTAAAGACAAGTAAAAAGTCAGTAATAAAATAAGAACAAATAATCAAATAACAAGCAAAAGCACAAATAAATACAATATAACAAAAATAAAAATTAAATAAGCAGTGCTTTTCAGGTTTTTCAGGTAGGTCTAACAGTAGTTCCCCTTCAGGGACTACCGCTGCGTGTAATCGCAGTGGGAACGCCCTCAGCGTGACGCGTCTGAAGCATGAATGAAATCAGTCAATGGAGAGAATGAGCGTACGGCGAGTGACGTCATCGACCAGGAAGCTATAAGTATTCCCTGAGCACACAATACGCCAGCTTTTTGTACTTCAGCAGCTCTGTGTGTGTCTGAATCTGTCGATTGTGTTTGTCTGTTTTGTCAGGAGTTTATCACTATATATATTATATAAAAAAAACAATATGAGCGAGCAGTATAAGAAGTGTGTTCCCCCCTGTACTCGATACATCACGGGTGGGGATTCACACGAGCTATGTGTGGCTTGTTTGGGAGTTCAGCATGCCCAGTCGGCTCTCGAGGGAGTCGATTGTGAGCATTGCGAGCGCTTTCCTCTGAGAACTCTGCGCTCGCGGCGATCGCTCTTCGAGGAGAGTGATTTGCTGCGAGCTCCTCAAGGCTCGGGTCCCGCTTCTGTTGAGGCAGAGCGGCGGCGCTTGTCTTGGGGTTTCGCAGATGGATCTCACCGGCGACGTTGAGACGGGCTCCGCCCTATCTCGGCTTTCTCCGGCGGGATCCAGTGCCTCTCACCCGGCTTTGGAAGCACGCGCTGCGGCGGTTACTTCTGCCCGGGTGAAGGCACATGATGATGTTGAATTAAGATTATCCAGTTCTGTGGAGCTGGATGTCGAAAGTTTTGCATCAGAGGAAACTAGTTTGTCACATTATACTGCAAATGAAGAAGGTTTGATGGATGTGTTATCTAAAAAAACAAAAAATAAAAAAACGGGCTGTTGAAAAGCTCAGTATCGAGTGGCCAGCTGATAGACAGGAGTCTAGTAATAAAAGTAAACTAGATGTTAAATTTCTGTCTGCACGACCTCAACCTTCTCGCCGGTGCTTACCGTTCTTCCCAGATTTTCATGCTGAGGTTTCAAAGACCTGGGTTAGACCGGTTTCAAGCAGAATTTACACAAATCAGTCCAATGCTTTTGGTAACATTGTTGGTGCTAAATTTGCTGGTTATGTGACGATGCCGGAAGGCGGAGGAGACGCTCGCGAGCTATCTCTCTCCAGCTTCATCATCTTCACTTAAAGCACCGGTTCTGCGCTAAACCACTAAAAATATATATATATTTCTGTGTTAGTGGGGAAGGCTTACTCGGCGGCGGGCCAGGCGGAAATTTCTGTTGAAATGATTTATGAGCTCAGGCAGACTGCTGATCTCACTCTCCGGGCCACCAGGGAGACAGCTAATTCTATCGGCCGGTCTATGGCAGCCATGGTGGCCACAGAGAGACACTTGTGGTTGAGTCAGACCTCTATGAAGGAAAAAGATAAGACTCTTTTTAAATGCTCCAGTTTCGCCTATGGGCCTCTTTGGTGACGCTCTTCTTTCTGTCACGGAAAGGTTCCAGGAAGAGAAGAAACAGGCGGCTGCTTTTCAGAAATTTATGCCCCTTAAAGTGCGTGTCGCTGGGGCTGCTGAGCGAGGGCAGTCCCAGTCGCCGAGTACCTCAAAAAGAGCGCAGCAGAATGAAGTGTCGCGTCTCGTGCCCCCCCGCAGAGAAACTGGAGGGGCGAGGCGGGGCGCTCCCCGGCGCGACCTTCCCGTGGTAGGGCTGATCTGAGGACAGTCATTATCGCCAAGAAGGCCGCGTCGAAAAAATCCTGACGTACTGAACGTCAGGACTCTGAGGGTGGTCCCCATCGTGAAAGACTTGAGTTCACTGCACAATAACACGGTGCCCTGTCTTTCCCGATGCCCTCAGGGGTCTGCTCTACTTACCCTGCCTTTACAGGGCGTAGAGAGACTCGGCGAGCGATTTCCCGAGGGACGCTCGCCCCCTCCGAGGAGGGTTGTGGAGTGCCCAGACCAGCTGTTCCCTGCCAGTGTGTTACAGGGCGCTGTGTCTGTCACTCGGGATGTTCATCCAGAGGCCAGCCTCGAGAGGCTGGTTCCCTTAGTAGAGTTCCTGGTGGAATGGAAAATTCTCCCCAATGTTTCTCAATGGGTCCTGAATACTATAGAGAACGGGTATGCTATCCTGACGGGCTGAACGTCGGGACTCTGAGGGTGGTCCCCATCGTGAAAGACCTGAGTTCACTGCACAAAAACACGGTGCCCTGTCTTTTCCGATGCCCTCAGGGGTCTGCTCTACTAACCCTGCCTTCACAGGGCGTAGAGTGACTCGGCGAGCGATTTCCCGAGGGACGCTCGCCCCCTCCGAGGAGGGTTGTGGAGTGCCCAGACCAGCTGTTCCCTGCCAGTACGTTACAGGGCGCTGTGTCTGTCACTCGGGATGTTCAAATCAGATCCGAGGACTGGTTTGTCACGATAGATCTAAAGGACGCTTACTTCCATGTATATATCCTCCCTCAACACAGGAAGTTCCTGAGGTTCACTTTCGGGGGCGAAGCGTACCAATATCGGGTTCTTCCGTTCGGCCTAGCACTGTCACCCCGAACATTCACGAAGTGTATGGATGCTGCTATAGCCCCGCTGAGGTTACAGGGCATCCACATTCTGAACTATATAGACGATTGCTTGATTCTAGCTCAATCGGAACAACAGGCGGTTCGGCACCGAGATGTCGTTCTTGCTCATATCAAGTGACTGGGGCTGAGGCTCAACGCCAAGAAGAGTGTTCTTTCTCCATTACAGAGAACCACTTTTCTAGGTGTAGTGTGGGATTCAATGACGATGCAGGCACGATTGTCACCTGCTCGTATTGCTTTGATTCTCGCCGCAGTAGATCAGGTCAGCTAGGCCAGTCATCCACTGTAAAACAGTTCCAGAGACTGTTAGGTCTCATGGCAGCTGCGTCCAACGTGATACCTTTTGGCCTCTTGCACATGAGACCGTTACAGTGGTGGCTCAGAACCAAGGGATTCTCCCCGAGGGGAAATCCGCTTCGCATGATCATGAGTTCGCGACGGTGTCATCGCGCCCTGATCATGTGGAAAGGTCCTTGGTTTCTGTCCCAAGGCCCTGTGTTAGGAGCTCCTTGTCGTCGCGTTATGCTAACGACAGATGCTTCTCTCACGGGTTGGGGGGGCGATCATGGATGGTCGCCCGGCTCAGGGTCTGTGGGAGGACCATCATCGTCTGTGGCACATAAACTGCCTAGAGATGTTGGCGGTGTTTCAGGCTCTGAAACACTTCCTCCCAGACCTAAGGGGCCACCATGTTCTTGTCCGGACAGACAACACATCGGTGGTTTCTTATATCAACCATCAGGGGGGTCTGCGTTCTCGCCCGCTTTACAAACTGGCACGTCAGATCCTTCTATGGTCCCAGGGGAAAATTCTTTCTTTGAGAGCTATTTATCTCCCGGGGTATTTAAATCAGGGGGCAGACATCCTGTCAAGACAGGGGCCGAGGCCCGGGGAATGGAGTCTTCACCCCGAGATGGTGGAACTCCTATGGAAACATTTCGGTCGTGCCGAGGTAGACCTATTTGCTTCTCGAGAAACATCACACTGCCCGCTGTGTTCTCTCTCAGCCATCCAGCCCCGCTGGGGTTGGATGCGATGGTACATCCGTGGCCGAGGTCACGTCCGTACGCTTTTCCCCCGATCACTCTGCTCCGGGGAGTTCTGGAGACGGGAGTTCTGCCGGGACGGGCTCAGTCTCCTGCTAATAGCCCCGTTCTGGCCAGCCCGAGTATGGTTTGCGGACCTAGTGTCTCTCCTCGACGGCTCTCCCCTGGAGATACCGATCAGGAGAGATCTGCTCTCTCAGGCGAGCGGGTCGATCCTAAAAAATCACCCCCGCCCAGAGCTATGGAGGCTGTGGGCTTGGCCTCTGAGGGGGCCCAGCTCATAGATTCTGGTCTCTCGGCTGAGGTCGTTGAGACCATCCTCCAATCCAGAGCTCCCTCCACGAGGAAGTTATATGCCGCGAGGTGGAAACTTTTCACCTCTTGGTGTGGAGAGCGCCAGCAGGACCCAGTTAACTGCCCGGTCGGTACAGTGCTGGGTTTCCTGCAGGACCGTCTCTCCACAGGGTTATCCCACTCCACACTGAAGGTGTATGTGGCGGCCTTAGCTGCTTACCACACCCCTTCAAGTGGAGGTTCCCTCGGGAAACACCCACTTATGTCTCGCTTCCTTCGTGGCACCTTGAGGCTGAGGCCTGCAGTTCGCACGAAGATACCAGCTTGGGATCTGGCCATCATCTTAGAAGGTCTCTCCCTTGCTCCTTTAGAGCCCATCGAGGAAGTTTCGGATAAGTTTCTTACTCTAAAGACTATCCTTCTTCTCGCTATCTCATCTCTAAAAAGAATTGGAGATATTCAAGCACTTTCGGTGGCTCCCTCGTGCCTGGAATTTGCTCCTGGTATGGTTAAGGCTTTTCTCTTTCCGAGACCAGGTTATGTTCCTAAGGTTCCAACTGTTTCTGTTAGACCTATAGTTCTGCAGGTTTTCTGTCCTCCGCCTTTTCTGACGTCAGACCAGGAGAAACTTAATTTGCTGTGCCCAGTTTGGGCTTTAGATGCTTACGTCCACAGAGCTGCCCTGTGGAGGAGATCAGAACAACTGTTCGTCTTTTTGGGTCACCTAAGAAAGGGTGTCCTGCATCTAGGCAAAGGATGAGCAAGTGGGTGGTCGAGGCCATCTCACTTGCTTATGGTTCGGCCCATCAGCCTTCACCTTTGGCTGTAAGGGCTCATTCCACCCGGAGTATGGCTGCTTCTACAGCTCTTCTTTCAGGAGCTTCTCTTCAGGACGTTTGTGATGCGGCAGGCTGGTCCTCACCGCACACTTTCGTCAGATTTTATTCCCTTGACCTTAGCTCCACTCCAGGGGCTCAGGTTCTCTCGTCGGTTTGTGTCTCCTGATGACACACGACGGGGATTTGGTCGTATGGGGATGTGGGTATTGCGTTCCCACTGCGATTACACGCAGCGGTAGTCCCTGAAGGGGAACGTCCCGGGTTACGTATGTAACCCTAGTTCCCCGAAGGGACGGACGCTGCGTGTCCTGCCATACTCTCGGCATCCCCTTGGGTCGCTGCTTCAGTAACTTTTAAGCTGGCGTATTGTGTGCTCAGGGGATACTTATAGCTTCCTGGTCGATGACGTCACTCGCCGTACGCTCATTCTCTCCATTGACTGATTTCATTCATGCTTCAGACGCGTCACGCTGAGGGCGTTCCCACTGCGATTACACGCAGCGTCCGTCCCTTCGGGGAACTAGGGTTACATACGTAACCCGGGACGTTTTCAGGTACAGAAATGTAATAAAGTAAGCAAATGTAAAATAACACTGTCTTCACTGTAAATTAAACATCAACTTAATTAATAATAATTGTAAAAGTTATTCAGTCAAATGCAGTGAGGGTTGAAGCAGACGAGGTAGTAGGATCCATTTGCAGATTGACTTTATTTACACAACTCAAACTATACAAAGACAGACTCAGGAATCAGGAACAGACGAACCAGCAAACAACATTAAGGACCCACAAAGGCTGCGTTTACACTTGGCATTAACATGCGACCTTTATCTGGATGTTGTCCACATACACATTGAAAAGACAAGTGTAAACGCACATCTGATCGGAATGTTATCCGATCAGTGTGTCCCGGTTCGGAGGTAGTCGAGGACGCATTGTGATCGGATCTCAGTGTAATGTAAACGCAATCCAGCCAACGTGTCTGCATTCACAGGTGAACGTAATTTAAATCCCCGCCCAGTCTCCCCGCGTGACTGTCAGAAAGTAATGGCCAGATGCAGTTTAGACACGAAATTAAACTTATTTGAACAATAAACGTCAATCTTTAAAACAGTTTATTTATGCGTGTCATTTTTCATTTTAATTGTGCAACATTATCTGAACAAGGCGATCGCCTGTACACTCACAGTCAGTCATGAGATCTTAATGAAGAGCTGAACGCTGCATGCTATGCCAGAGGAATAATCGGAATCGGAATTTTTTAATGTTTTAAATGTTGAATGTTTTTATTGTTTCAGCATGTTTATCAATCTCCCATTTCTGTCAATATAGTCATTGCACGCAACCTTAAACCCAGATGATCGATGATATGTGACTTGTTTAACATGATCAAACCAGTTATTTTTGTAAGATCAACTCTGGAAGTATTCCTTCTTTCAAAAAATATAATTTGATCTAATTAATGGAGATTGCATATGAAAGTAAAGTGAGTGAGTGAAAGCAATTGGGATGTTGTTTAATTTGTATCATCTTTACTATTAATCTGGTGTCGTGCCACAGACCTGATTTAAATATTATGCGGGAAACAGAAATCCGATCGGTTCAGATACAGAGGCTGCTTAATGTGAACAAATATAAACGCACCATGTCCTGATTGGCTAATAATCCGATCTGCTTGATCGAATCACGGTGATTGCATGTTAATGCCAAGTGTAAACGCAGCCAAAGACTGAACTAGACATACAGGCTTAAATACAAGGGTAAACGAGCTAACAAGATAACAAGAGGGTGTGGCTAATAGGAAGCACCTGTGACAGACTAATAAACATAACAGGGAGCTGCTAAACATGAAACACGACAGAAACACAAACTAGACCGTGACAAACATGAAACCAGACAATAACACAGACTAGCCTCGTGACATAACCTCCCCCTTAAAGAGCGGATACCAGATGCTCTTCAGAATATACTCGAGGGTGGTGGTGAAATGGAGGCGTTCTTGGGGGAGGTGGGAGGGCCAGGTCAATAGAGCAAACTGTGCGGGCGGCCAGGGCGGAGCATGCCGTATATGCGACCAGGGCGGACCAGACAGTTCAGGAACAGCCTCGGGAGCGCCCTCCACAGCATGCTCAGGGACAGACTCGAGTTCACCCTCCTGGGCAATCGTGGCGTGATGCGCAGGCTCGGCAGGACTGACGTGAAGTGCAGGCTCGGCAGGACTGACGTGAAGAGACTCAGGCTCGGCAGGACTGACGTGAAGAGACTCAGGCTCGGCAGGACTGACGTGAAGAGACTCAGGCTCGGCAGGACTGACGTGAAGAGACTCAGGCTCGGCAGGTCTGACGTGAAGAGTCTCTGGCTCGGCAGGCACGGCGTGAACATTCTCTTGTGTGGCAGGCACGGTGTGTACAGTCTCAGGTTCGATGGCCCTGACATGCTTCTGGACCAACTCAGGAACACCCACCGCGACGTGCTCAGGGACAGCTTCCTCCGCAGCAGGTTTAGAGACAGCTTCCTCCGCAGTGGCCTCAGGGACAGCTTCCTCCGCAGCGGCCTCAGGGACAGCTTCCTCCGCAGCGGCCTCAGGGACAGCTGCCTCCGCAGCAGCCTCAGGGACAGCTTCCTCCGCAGCGGCCTCAGGCGTGGTGGGCATGACATGCACTATGACAGTTCTCTTACGAGAGGTTCTCTCGTATTGCGTAAGTTTAGCTTACGCTACAGGAAAGATTCATCTTCTCGAGATATTGAAGCCAAAAAATTATCCTTAATTTTGTATTCATTGTCAACGCAGTGCAGCAGCTAGCAGACCTAGAGCAGGCCATCTCGCGTGCTCATTGGCTGCCCTGCTGGCATCTGCTGCAGCCTACCAGTGAGCCCCGCGTGATGTCACGCCCAATGAAGGGCGCTCGCGCCTTCATAGCGTCACAGCCCGCCAGAATGGGCATGGCTTAGCGTATAAAAGAAGGGGCTGTAGGCTGACTTCCCTGATTTTTCGACTCTTTAGCGAGCTCTTCGCATCGCTGGATCAGAGAGAAGCCACCGCCGCCCACGAACAGCGGACAGCCAGCTTAGGACAGCGCTGAGGAAGCCGGCCGTCTTCGCCACCTTCAGCCATCCGTGCGAGCTACGCTATCTGGCGACGTATCCTTTTACCTTGCAACTCTCTATTTCTAAAAGAGCGCGAGCGTCTTTTTAAAGATGCCTCGCACTTCCTGCGGCTCGTGCAGGGCCCCGCTCAGCGTTGGAGACCGCCATGTAATCTGCGCTCTCTGCCTGGGCCTGGAACATGCAGAGCTCGCCCTCGCGTCCGGGGGCTGCGAGCTCTGCGAAGCGCTTCCGCTGTCGACCCTACGGGCTCGACTCGAAGTCTTCAAACCCGATGCAGCCACTCCGCCCTCTGTGGGACCGCGCAGAAAGAAGCACCGTTCCCTGAGGCAACCGGAGCCCGTGGCCACAGCGACGCGCTCGCCGGAGGACCTCCCTCGAGCCCCGCTTTCGCCTTCCCCGCCTCCCCTCCCCGACGCGCAGCTGCCGCTCACGAGCCTCACTGCCGTCGCGTCTGAGGAGGAGGCCGAGGAACACGCCAGGAGAGACGGCTGCTCCATCCTGGCATCGGACAGCGAGGAATGGTCGCTTCCTCCTTATTTGGTCTCAGATGCACCTGCGCTCGCTGAGGGTGGCGCATGTGCCTGGCCATTTGAACGACGGCCCAGACAAACTGTCCAGGGACAACGTTCCCCCAGGGGAATGGTCCCTGCACCCCCAAACGGTCCAGAAACTGTGGCGCCTATTCGGCAGAGCGGAAGTCGACCTATTTGCGTCAAAAGACAACGCTCAATGCCCGACGTTCTTCTCGAAGGACGAGGACGCGCTGGCCCAGGTTTGGCCCAGCCTCCCGCTATATGCTTTCCCTCCGGTCTCTCTGTTACCACAGGTGATCAAGAGAATCAGGGAAACGCGCCACTCGGTGCTCCTCATAGCCCCGCGTTGGGAGAATCAGATTTGGTTCCCGGAGCTAGCACGGCTGTCACATACAGCTCCGTGGCCGATTCCGGTGAGGGCAGATGTCCTCTCCCAGGCTCGCGGCACGATCTGGCATCCCCATCCAGAGCGCTGGTCTCTGCACGCATGGTTGATCAACGGGTACTCGTTACCCTGCCAGAAGGAGTGATGAACACGATCACGCAGTCTAGAGCCCCTTCCACGAGAAGGCTTTACGCGTCTAAATGGTCGGTGTTCTCTGGATGGTGCACCGACAGAGGTCTGGACCCGCGGACATGCGGGGTGGCGCATCTGCTCTCCTTCCTACAAGAGCTGTTGGATAAGGGAAGGTCCCCATCCACGCTCAAAGTATACGTGGCGGCCGTGGCAGCGTTCGCAGAATCGACGCACGGCCGGTCATTGGGAAGACATGAGTTGGTCATCCGCTTCCTTAGAGGAGCTAGGAGGATGAACCCGCCGCGCCCCCCCGTCGGTTCCCATGTGGGATCTTTCATTGGTCCTAGAGGCCCTGAAAGCTTTTCCTTTTGAACCACTAGACTCCGTGGGGTTGAAATATCTATCACTGAAAACCGTCTTTCTGACTGCACTGTCGTCAGTAAAACGTGTGGGGGACCTGCATGCGCTGTCTGTCAGCGCATCGTGTCTTGAGTTCGGGCCGAATGACTCTAAAGTCATCCTCAGACCTAGACATGGCTACGTTCCTAAAGTGATGGGCACTCCGTTCAGAGCGCAAGTTATCTCGTTGTCAGCTCTCCCAGCATCTGACAGCAAAAGTGATGTGAACCTCCTCTGCCCTGTCAGAGCGCTGAGGTTTTACATTACGCGCTCCGCCTCATTCAGGCGTTCGGAACAGCTGTTTGTTTCGTTTGGTGGGCGCACCAAAGGTCTCGCCTCCTCGAAACAGAGCCTGTCCAGATGGATAGTGGACGCTATAGCAGCCGCTTACGCGTCAAAAGGTCTGCAATGCCCTCTGGGCATCAGGGCTCATTCCACGAGAGGCGTGGCCTCTTCGTGGGCATGGTCCAGTGGAATTTCTATCCATGACATATGTGTAGCGGCGGGCTGGAGCTCCCCGTCTACCTTTGTCAGGTTTTATAACCTAGAAGTTCCTGCCTTGCAGGCTAAACTGTTGTCAGTTTAAAGGAGAGGTATATTCTGCCCAGACCTCCTGCTCAGATCACTCTCACATGACTCAGCTCTCCTGGTTGAGCTGCACTAAGTAGGGTATGTGCCATGTGCCTATACAGACCGGCGCGCTGCTCTGTATTCCCTATGTGTGCTTATGTACAAGTGATGGCCCGCGTGGCTGGCCACCTTGTTTCTCCACTTATAGGGTTCCCCTGAAAGTTCGGGGTCTCATGGTGGATGCTTGGCGCGCACGGCGTTGACAAAGTGTTCCCGTAGCGTAAGCTAAACTTACGCAATACGAGAGAACCTCTCGTAAGAGAACGATACTCGGTTACTAACGTAACCTCGGTTCTCTCTAGAGAGGGAACGAGTATTGCGTAACCGGCCGTGCTCGCGCCACGAGCGACTTCGCTTCAGTCGTCGAAAAACCAGGGAAGTCAGCCTACAGCCCCTTCTTTTATACGCTAAGCCACGCCCATTCTGGCGGGCTGTGACGCTATGAAGGCGCGAGCGCCCTTCATTGGGCGTGACGTCACACGGGGCTCACTGGTAGGCTGCAGCAGATGCCAGCAGGGCAGCCAATGAGCACGCAAGATGGCCTGCTCTAGGTCTGCTAGCTGCTGCACTGTGTTGACCATGAATACAAAATTAAGGATAATTTTTTGGCTTCAATATCTCGAGAAGATGAATCTTTCCCGTAGCGTAAGCTAAACTTACGCAATACTCGTTCCCTCTCTAGAGAGAACCGAGGTTACGTTAGTAACCGAGTATCGGCTTCAGGAATAGTGTGAGCTTGTGGGGTTCCTCACTGGCAAAGCCCACTGTAAATGGTGAAACACTCAATAAAAGGGCGAACCCAATATATTGTGCCAGAGTGTAATGTGGGGTATCGTGAGGCATGATGAAATACAGAAACTTGTTAAGTCCAAACAATCACAAACAAAAAATCTCTCACATAATCCTCCATCAGGCGTTTATCCTGGCGGAGATGAAAGCGACAATCTGCTGGATCCATGGTGAGGTGGGTCCTTCTGTCACGTGAGGTTGAAGCAGACGAGGTAGTAGGATCCATTTGCAGATTGACTTTATTTACACAACACAAACTATACAAAGACAGACTCAGGAATCAGGAACAGACGAACCAGCAAACAACATTAAGGACCCACAAAGACTGAACTAGACATACAGGCTTAAATACAAGGGTAAACGAGCTAACAAGATAACAAGAGGGTGTGGCTAATAGGAAACACCTGTGGCAGACTAATAAACATAACATGGAGCTGCTAAACATGAAACACGACAGAAACACAAACTAGACTGTGACAAACATGAAACCAGACAATAACACAGACTAGCCTCGTGACAGTCCTTTGTTGTTTGATTAACATTTAAAACAGACAACAGCAGGATTATTAGGCTGCTGTCACTTTAAGAGCTAATGCATGGGTCTAATATACATGTGTTTACTTTCTCAACTGTTTACATTCACTTAAGACATAACCGACTATGCTTACTAGGATTCTCTTTGTTTTTTTTACATAATTTTGTGTGAACTTGTCTGTTTAAGCAAAAGAAGACGTGAAAGAGAGCTCAGTTTAATATTTGCGCCCTGTCTGAGATGCGGCTATGTTTGCGCACAAAAAACTTTCCACTGAGTGCGTTAAATGATCTTTCTTTCACGTCTTCTTGTGCTTGAATATTTCAATTGTCAAGGCTTAAACTTTCGTGCCGATCCACAGAGGTGGAAAGTAACGAATTACATTTACTCGCGTTACGTAATTGAGTAGTTTTTTTGTGTACTTCTACTTTTTTAAAGGAGCACTTCACCCATTTCAACATTAATCTTTATTGAAAGTGGGTCATATATGTAGTCGAAATGTAAAAGGAATTTCTCCTTGACCGAGAAAAGACAGAAAATAACTTTTGGGCGCATTTGTATGTAAGACAACAACTCCCACAATGCACCACATTGCACAGCTCCGCAAGCCACTCCCACTAATCCAGAACAGCGCAAAGTCGCAAACATCAGAGAAATCACTCTTCAGTCTACAAGGCTAACGTTAGCTGCCACCAGAGTTAGAAATTCATTTCACACAAAATGTATAGCTAGTTAGTTGGCTGTGGCGAGCAGGACGAGGGCGAGCCGAGGCACGTGAGAGGACTGCGCGAGGCCGGTGGCGTGAGTGATAATGAACGACACCTGTGA
The DNA here is from genome assembly GCF_029890125.1 of Rhinichthys klamathensis goyatoka. NCBI lineage: Eukaryota > Metazoa > Chordata > Actinopteri > Cypriniformes > Leuciscidae > Rhinichthys > Rhinichthys klamathensis. Next base: position 1,175,482 of record NW_026606637.1, read on the forward strand.
GACGCACCGGTCTCTCTCGCGTCTCTCACCGAGGAGCGGACGCATAAAACGAGGAGCGACAGGGCAGATCGAGTGAGGAACAGGCCTGATTTTATGGTGTGTTTTGTTTCTGTTGTGTGTGGCCAACAGTGAGGGGCTGCTGGCTTATACTTTTGTTTTGTATTTGTTTATTTTACTATTAAAATGTTTAAATGTTTGCCGGTTCCCGCCTCATTCTTCCCACAACAACGAACCCCGTTACATTGGCAAACTCATTAGCGAATTACTCCTCGTTTGTATTTCTTTCTATATGGTGAATTATTGCATGATACCTGGTTCAGTCAGAACATGCGGTGCGACACGAGGATGGTTCACATCACAACACAAACGTCCGTGTGCTCGTCTGATTCAGAGATTTCGTCCAGGAGAAATTGCCATCGTTGAAATTCTCTGCAGCAGACGGACTCTATCTGTGTCCGTAGCGCACAGCGAGAGCACAGGCACCAGCAGTCCGCCCAGCTCGAGCCAGCCCGGGCTCCTCGTCCGCCTCCTGTTCCTCCATCAGCCTCAGCTGCTCTTCACTATATTGTGGCTCGTATAAATAGTCACGAACATCAGTTTCGAGCAAAAGATTTTCAAAATCCTCGTCTTCCATATCGTGTGTCGTAAATTCAGGCATTATGGTAAATCTAACTCCTTGAGCGCTTGTTAGCTTAGCTTGCTGTCTTCCCAGCAAGATGGCGGATTAATAGTTTAGTTTCTTCAGGTTTAGTCCCACCCACTGATCTGTAATAGGCCGGTGGGGTGAGTGGGTCCCACGCCCTTGAATAATAATGAGCTAAAGGCTGTAGTTTTCTTAATATGCAATGAAATTTATCTTCCGTCCTATCGTGACGCAAAATGACGATATTTACGTCACGATAGGACGGAAGTAAAACACTTAAATCCTTTTTTCTCCCATCTCAGAAAAAAAACAAGTAAAATTCCACCATCATTATAATATATGACTGGGTTTCTAACAATACAAACCTTAATGCAAATGGGTGAAGTGACCCTTTAAGTAGTTTTTAAAATCTGTACTTTTACTTTTAATTAAGTATGTTTTCTTTGAAGTATTGTACTTCGCTACATTTGAAATCATATCCGTTACTGAGTAAAAAAAAAAAAAAAAAAAAAAAAAAAAACACACTCCGGAAACTACAGCATTGATTGAAGGGCGGGAGAACAAACGCGCAAAAAAGGTGACGCAGAACCAGCTGAAGCTGAAACCGAAGCGCCAAGCGAATTATGGCCAGTATGAAAATACTTTGTAGAAAAAAAGCGTGGTTGTCCTCGAGGATAGATATCCAATTTGCAAAAAATGTGGACGCAAAGTGGCTGCAAAAGGAGGATATAGGACACCATCCCTCCTGCAGATAAAGGTATGTCCCGATTTACGTGATGCAGAGGGAACCCCGGAATCCAGTCATGAAAATGAAATTTACATAACGCAGATGTCACGTAAAACACGCAAAATAATGGATGGATGAATACATGGAAAGTAGAACTGTGCAATAAATCCAATCGCGACATGGTCTGTGAATATTTAAGCTTAGCACAAAAATACTGCATGTAAATATAACCCTATTTGTTCTGCTGAGCTGCGCCGCTTTGTCTACTACATACTAAAGTACGCGTGACATTCAGAGTCTCACAAACAATTTGAGGATATGAATACATGAACATTTCCAGAGCTGCTAAGAGAACGCCTAATGAGCATTTTCATAATTTTATTTGAGATAAACCATTGTCAAATACACTTTGAAACACTTTTTTACACTTTTGGTCTTCACTACAACCCGTCAAAATAAAAGTTTGGTTTTACTAGGAGAAATTAGGACAGAAATATATTACTATTATAGGCATACAATAGAACGTAGCCTACTTCTCTAAATAATAATAATAACAACAATAAAAATACATTTTATTTAAACATTATTTAAAGGAATATATTTTTTGTCCATGGTTTAATTTAGTAAATCTGTTTTTGCAGCGCTTCCCCAAAAAATAAAAGGACACAATTTTAAATTTACATTTGATTACAACCGTTTTTGATAATATATTTGGATTAAATCATAAAAAGAAACATTAATTTTCTGAATAAAATACATTTCATAGGACAATATTTTTCTTAAACATTTTATTAAATTATTAATGTTAAAAATAAGTTGTTAATCTAATTCATTATCAATTATCAAATTTAATTGATTAGACATGTTTTATTGAAATTTTAATAAACAAAACAAACAAATGGTTTCAAGTTTGTTATAATAAAAGCATTTGTTCAACCAAAAAAAAAATCCTGTTTTCATTAAAGGGGCACTTCACCTCTGGAAAGATGAATGTGTATTTAAAATGGGTCTGGGTCATTTATGTAGAAGAAATGAGCACGGTAATTCGAAAATACTACAGGTCTTCTACTGATACAAAGCTTAATGCTAAATCCTGAAGTGACCCTTTAATTTAACTGTCATTTTAACTGAAAGAATAATAATAAATAATAATAATAATAATACCCATAATTTAATAATACAGTTTATTTATTTATTAATTGATTAATACTGTAAACCGTGATATTTTCTGAGACGTTATCATACTGTGAAAATCTCATACCATTACAACCCTACACGGGGGATTCCCCCAGACCACCCCCGCTGTTAAAAAAGTTACTCAGTAACTTTTACTCTGAGTAAATTTTAAATGAGCTACTTTTTACTTTTACTTGAGTAGATTTTTAGACCAGTACTTTTACTTGTACTTAAGTAAAATTTAATTGAAGTAGTAGTACTTTTACTTGAGTAGAATATTTTATTACTCTTTCCACCTCTGCCGATCCAGCACTGGCCTGTCAACTGTCCCGAGCGTCGTTCACATTTGTTCACGTTCATGCATTGTAAGAATTCATAAAAATGTTACTGGCCAACTGGCGAGGGACACCGTTTCATATACTCGCCAACGCTGATTTTTGCACGTATTTGGTGTAGTAGCAGTTTTAACATTAATTGACATGGCATCTGACGCACAGAAGCCAATAGGACATGTCGCTATGCTTATTGGCACATCCGGTCTTCATTGGCATGTTTCACTTAAACTTGTGACATGTGCCACTGACATTATCACGGAACACTGACACTAGCGTGATTTTCCACCATCGGACTGAACAGTAAGGAACAGTTTCAGTTAAGCCTGGTACGGCACAGCACAATTACAAACCGTTCTCTGCCCAGAATTCTCTGTACGGTTGTCTAACCGTGACGAACCGTACTGGTAGAATGCGTGTAGTGACGTCGCTGTAATGAATGGCTGGAGGCAAGCTGGTAAGGACCCAAATGCAAACTTTAATTATATAACTTAATCAAAACAAAGGCATGGCAAGGCATGAAACAGAAACTGAAACAACGACGGGCAACCTAGACAAGAAACATTCACATGAAACATACAATGCACGACAAAGACATAGGGTAAACAAGAGGGCTTAAATACACTGACTAATTACAAGACAAGGAACACCTGTGAACAATGATCAGACAATTAACAAATGACAAGACACATGGCAGAACCACATGACAAACAGGGAATCACATGACAGACAAGAACAAGGAACAAGACACAAAACCCACACCGTGACATAGCCCCTCCCCTATGGGTGGCTCCCGACGCCCATCAAAACAAAACCACAATAGTTCAGGAGGGTGGTGAAGCGGAGGCGGGGGAGGGATGTAGGGTCAGGCCCGTACAGGGGAACGGGACCAGGACATTGCCATGGCAGGCCTGGGCCATGGAGCTTGGGCGGACCAGGCGGAGCAGGCGACCGGGGCAGAGCAGGCTGTGCAGGCGACCGGGGCGGAGCAGACAGTTCGGGCGGCCAGGGCGGAGAAGACCCTTCGGGCGGCCAGGGCGGAGACGACCCCTCGGGCGGCCACGGCGGAGATGACCCTTCGGCCGGCCACGGTGAAGGCGGCAGTTCAGGAGACCATGGCGGCGCGGGATCTACTGCCGGGACCTATCGGCAGACGTGACGTGAACAGTCTCTGGATCAGCAGACGTGACGTGAACAGTCTCTGGATCGGCAGACGTGACGTGAACAGTCTCTGGATCGGCAGACGTGACGTGAACAGTCTCTGGATCGGCAGAAGTGACGTGAACAGTCTCTGGATCGGCAGAAGTGACGTGAACAGTCTCTGGATCGGCAGAAGTGTTGTGAACAGTCTCTGGCTCGACGGGCACGATGTGAACAGTCTCTGGCTCGACGGCCATGACGTGATGCGTAGGCTCGGCAGGACTGACGTGAAGTGCAGGTTCGGCATGACTGACATGAAGTGCAGGCTTGGCAGGACTGACGTGAAGCGCAGGCTCGGCAGGGCTGACGTGGAGCGCAGGCTCGGCAGGCATGACATGAAGATTCTCAGGCTGGGCGGGCGTGACGTGAAGAGCAGAGCTTATCCGAAGGGCAATGTCAATGTACTGCTCTAATGTCCATTGCGGGGTGTTGTCAGGCATAAGGTACTCTGGGAGGTCCGTAAGGCCGTAACGGAACATTTCTTTTAAGACATCATCGTCAACATCCACCCCATAACAAAGTCCACAAAACTCCTCTACATATTTCTCAATATGGTGGTCACCTTGGCTGAGGGGAAAGAGACGGATTGCTGGGTCCATGTTGTGGTCGTGCATTCTGTAATGAATGGCTGGAGGCAAGCTGGTAAGGACCCAAATGCAAACTTTAATTATATAACTAAATCAAATCACAAAACAAAGGCATGGCAAGGCATGAAACAGAAACTGAAACAGGAACAACGACGGGCAACCTAGACAAGAAACATTCACCAGAAACATACAATGCATGACAAAGACACAGGGCAAACAAGAGGGCTTAAATACACTGACTAATTACAAGACAAGGAACACCTGTGAACAATGATCAGACAATTAACAAATGATAAGACACATGGCAGCACCACATGACAAACAGGGAATCACATGACAGAAAAGAACAAGGAACAAGACACAAAACCCCCACCGTGACAGTCGTAAGTCAGAAATGGTCACTTGTCTGTAGCCTGGCTACTAGGAATGGTAAGATTCACCGATTCGCATCGGTGCATCAGCATAAAAGTTAATGATGTGATGCATCGATATTGGATACAAGTTGGCATTTGTATCGCAAGGCATAGTTTCTAACATATTTGCATCAGTAAAAAAAAATAATAATTTATACAGTATATAATTATTAGTAGATGCGCTAAACTTTTATTATTTAGAAAGTGACCAATAATTTGTGTCCAATATTTTATATGTAGTTTGATTTCTCCTCTCTAAAGTGTTTCTCAAGCATGTTCTCTCATCACCACTGCTGCCACGTGAATATGATTATTCACAACATTACAGAGTGCTAAGAGAATAGGGATGTGCGATATATATCGTCTGCGATAATTTCGTAATTGTTGTTTTAACGATGTGACATCTGACATTATCGAGTATATCCCTCACACACCCAGAGAGTGCATGCATACATTACGTGATGTAGTCTTGTAGATTAGACCAGGGGTTCTCAAACATTTTGGAGCCAGGGACCCCTTACAGGGGAGAAAAATGTCCAAGGACCCCCCTCATATTTATAACAGTGATTGAGCACAAAGTTAATGTGTGAGCGGCTAATGAAATATTTTTGCACAAATGGTCTCCACCCAGGGTCCTATGCAGGAATTTCTAAATAGCCTACTGAGGTCCCAAAAGTGATCTTGTTAGGGATCACTTAGGATCCCACCCCCGAGGAATTTTTGATGTTCTTGATCTACACATGTGCATTTTAAGGTGTTTTAAGGCCCCAAAATTGGATAACTATAGCTTTAGAAGCATGTCAGTGGGCAGTGGCATACATTTTTTTGTCAAGATGACAGTTTAAATTTTACAATGAATGATCCACATACAAAATGGAAATGCAGAATGTATATGATTATTGTTCACATGTAGGCTATATCAAATCACATATTCCAAACAGGAATGGCCTTAAATGAGAAATGTTTCAAGGATTAGGCCTATTCTGCACACAAATATAGCCTAGCCTATATTTATACAATAATAATGGCAATATGTTTAATAGGTGCGTGTGTTGTTAAATTGAGCTTATATCCACTGTAATTAGCTAAAAAACATACAGTATATCTGTGTTAAATAGGAATCCATAATTTTAATCTCATGGGCACAATATGCTTCTCTTGACCTGTAGCTATTTCCTTTCCCAAAGCTGAGCTTTGATTGATACTTTGCAAACTGATTGTTTCAGTCTTTCGTTTAAAACTTCTATCTAAAACAGCTGTTTAGTTTAGCTATTTAGGCCTACATCTTATCTCGCACTTTATGACCATTAACTGAAGCGTTGTGCGGGAATTCGCGCTCGGCTTGCAGCTTCTGTGAACATAATACTTTGAATTCATCTCCGACTCAAACATTTTGACATTGACGAGCTGTTGTTGTTAGTCTGATGAAGCAGCTCAGACGAGAAGGTCAGTTATCATCGCGGTGTGCAATATCCTTGCAGCACCAAATTAAGTTAATATTAGGCAATTATTTCACAACTTTCATTATATACACAGAAAAAATACAGAGGTCCGGACCTCGGGGACCTCAATTGTGGGTACGGCCCTGTCCCTATGCACTGTTATTTTGATAATGATCAGGCAGCACCAAATTAAGTTAATATTAGGCAATTATTTCACAACTTTCATTATATACACAGAAAAAATACAGAGGTCCGGACCTCGGGGACCTCAATTGTGGGTACGCCCCTGTCCCTATGCACTGTTATTTTGATAATGATCAGGTTCTAATGTCAAATCTAACAGTGCTAGAACTGACATATTGTGCGCGCACGTGAGACGCCGGCGCGATTACTTGGGATTTTTTCCTTAGCAGTGGAAACAAAGGAATACTCTTATTTATGGTCATACAGATAAGACAAGACTACATAATTCAAAACGGTAAAGTGTCCATTTTTTATTTGTGTATAGGCTACATTATAAATGACTACAAAATGTCATGCCTTTTAAAAATAAAGAAAACAACCGGATGCGGGTTCATGCCGTCTCTGTCCCCTTTCTGGCGCACGTGCCCCAAAAATCAACCAAAACACAGCGAATAGTCTACTTGACGCACAGACATAAGAAATACAGATAGAGTATCTATCTATAGAAACCTTTAAGTGTCTACTTTGTATTATTTGACGTTAAATGCATTATGTAAGTCACTTTGGAATAAATAGCATGTTTTCAGATGATAAAGAAAACACGACTTATAGTCCGGGAAAAAACGGTTGGCTGTTATAAATTATTTCGCGGACCCCCTGGCTATAGTTCGCGGACCCCACTTTGAGAACCACTGGATTAGACTAGTGCATTTAGAGTGCCCGCTTTCACTGTGTGATTTAGTCTCATTTATATAATTTAACATAGTTAATAAATATCTCAGGAAGAGTGCAGTTTTTCTCCAGATATCAGCATGATAACAAATGTGATATTGATTTTATACAAGTTTAATAAACAAGAAGCCAACGAAAATAGTCCACAACAATGCCACAGCACTGTAATTGCGTCTTTGAGCAACACACGGCAGTGTTTCTGTCATGGATGGAACAGGAGTCAGACAGGTGGTAAGTGAAATAGTGTTTATTTACAGGTTGCAGATCCAGACAGAGATATGGTGAGTATGCAAGAAGACGATATTCAGGATGGAACTTAGCTGAAGGATGACCAGAGTCTTTGTTTACAGATGCGGATGGAGAGTCACTGGGAACAGGCTGATGACCGGAGACTGGAGTCTGAACTTCCGTGTGAAGGTTAGCAGGTGATCGATGGATGGAACTCAGGTAGGTAGCGGGTAAGTTGCAGGTAAGTAGTGTGATAGTCTGTAGTGGCATGTAGAGACGAGACCAGACAATGAGTGTGTGAAGAGGAGTTGAATATAAGGGAGGTGAACTGATGAGGTGCAGGTGATGGTGATTAAAACTCAGGGGACTGTGAACGAGTGGGAGGAGGGAGTGAACGAGTGGGAGGAGTGAGTGAAGCTGGTGGAATCCTGACAGTACCCCCCTTCTCCGAGGCGGCTCTCGACGCCTGAGACGAGGGACGAAGACGGCGACGAGGTCTACCACGACCCCTGGGAGCTGGGCGATCAGGATGGTCGACGTGAAACTGAGTGAGGAGATCTGGATCCAGGATATCATCGCGAGGAACCCACGACCGTTCCTCTGGACCATAATCCTCCCAGTCAACCAGATATCCCAGCCGAGGACCTCGTCGCCGTGAGTCCATGATGGTGCGGACTCGGTAGATGGGCTCTTGCTCGACTGGAACCGGAGGAGGAGGTACGTCCTCTGGGACGGTTTCTGTGGGAGGAGAAGTGACAGGTTCAATGAAGGGCTTCAACAGTGACACATGAAAAGATGGTGAAATCCTGTATTGTGGAGGAAGGTCAAGCCTGTAGGTGACTTCGTTCAGCTGCCTCTGCACGGTGAAAGGACCGATGTATCGAGGACTCAGCTTACGGCAGGGCAGGCGGAGGCGGATGTCCCTGGTCGAAAGCCACACCTTTTGTCCAGGCTGGTACTGCTGAGGTTCAACACGACGGTGATCCGCTTGGTCCTTGTGCCTCCACACTGCCTGCTGGAGGTGCACGTGAGCCGAGTCCCATACCCTCTCACTCTGATGGAACCAGTAATCGACAGCTGGAACCTCAGAGGGCTCACTCAACCAAGGGAAGAGTGAAGGTTGATAACCCAGGACACACTGAAAGGGGGTGAGCCCAGTGGCGGATTGCAGAAGGGAATTCTGGGCGTACTCCGCCCAGGGAAGGAACTGGCTCCAGCTGTCCTGGTACTGTGGCAATAGGTCCTGAGATGTCGTCCGATCTCCTGGATCTTCCGCTCAGTCTGGCCGTTTGTCTGAGGATGGTATCCAGAAGATAAGCTGACAGTAACCCCGAGGAGTCTGAAGAAGGCTTGCCAAACCCTTGAAATGAACTGTGGACCTCTGTCCGACACTATGTCCTCGGGGATGCCGAAGTTTCGAAACACATGATTGAAGAGGGCCTCTGCGGCCTCAAACGCAGTTGGAAGTCCAGGCAATGGGATCAGCTTGCAAGCCTTCGAAAAGCAATCCACAACGACGAGGACACAAGTGTGGTTACTGGATCTGGGAAGGTCCGTCATGAAATCAATTCCAAGGTGAGACCACGGTCGTTGTGGGATAGGAAGTGGCACGAGCTTGCCCTCCGGGAGTCTTCTGGGGGTGTTGGTAATGGCACAGACTGAGCATCCCCGAACGTACCTGGAAACATCCCGTGAGATGGACGGCCACCAGTACCGATTACTGTGGAGCGAGAGGGTACGTCTGCTACCTGGATGTCCAGAGCCCGGAGCGGTATGAGCTGAGTCCAGAAGGGCGGCACGAAGATGGAGAGGTCAAGTCAAGTCATCTTCATTTATATAGCGCTTTTAACAATGGAGATTGTTTCAAAGCAGCTTTACAGAGATAAACAAACAATTTACGGTAACAGAGATTGTTTTGGCTTTATAGCGATTTTTGAATAATGTTATTTCCAGCTAAAGTTAGTTTTGATTGATTCACTTCCAGCAAAATTATCATTTGTTATTACATTAGGGGCCACTAAGACGACGGTGTTCTCTCTAAACAGACTTTAAACGCGAACCTGTGACCTGATGGCGTTCACATGCGTTCACATGCGCATTAAAAATTGATTCTATAGTTATATTCGTTTGAATATATGTGCGCAGGTTTGTAATTTCCCTACAAACCATGCCTAAACAAACTACTTAACTTGCCTATACATTTGATAAAGTGTTTTGTTTTATTTTATCACTTCGGGTACGCAAACCGGATTTTCAACAACGTTTTATCTGTAGAGTGGGAAAGGGATCCTCCATAGGGAGAGGATAGTTGACACTTCAGCACTGCATTGTCATCGGGTCCAGGCGAATCTCCTTCTGGCAGGCTGCGGGAAAACCTCGGGATAAACAAAGACACTAAAGTTAGCGTAGAAAGTTAGCGTAGACTAAAGTTAGCGTAGACGCACCCCTCTGGACCTCCCGGCGGAGCGGGATGACGAAGGTTCTCCTGGGAAATCTGCTCGTCGATGTCCCAGATGATGGGGCTGATGATCATGGCTGGAGGGAGGATAGGTTCTGGTAGCGAATCTTCGGTTGAAGCATGATGAAGACGAGAAAGAGCATCCGCTTTGCAATTCTTGCTTCCAGGTCAGTATGACACGGTAAAATCAAAGCGGGTAAAGAAGAGAGCCTGACGGGGATTCAGCCTTTTCGCATCTCTGAGGTATTCCAGGTTGCGATGATCGGTTATAACCTCAAACTGGTGATTAGCTCCCTCCAGCCAATGCCTCCATTCCTCTAACGCAAGCTTGATGGCGAGCAGCTCCCGATTCCCAATATCATAGTTCCGCTCCGCCGGGGACAGCTTTTTAGAGCAGAAGGCACATGGATGGAGTTTGGAAGGATCACCCTGCCGCTGTGATAGAACTGCTCCAACTCCTGTTGAGGATGCGTCCACCTCAACAACAAACGGTATATCTGGGTTAGGATGAACCAGGATGGGAGCAGTCAGGAAGACTTCTTTCAGTTGTTGAAAGGCTAAGATGGCTTCAGGAGATAAGGACAGAGACTTGGGCCGGCCCTTTAGAGACGAGGTCAAAGGAGAACTGATGTGACTGTAGTTATTGATGAATCTTCTATAGAAATTGGCGAACCCGAGAAACCGTTGAAGATCCTTCACAGTAGAGGGCAGGGGCCAGTTCCGGATAGTTTCCACCTTCTTCTAGTCCATCTGCACTCCATGTTGGTCTATGATGTAGCCCAGAAATTGCACAGTGGTGGTGTGAAACTCACATTTCTCCAGTTTCAGGTACAGTTTATGAGCTCTCAGTTTCTCCAAAACTAGAGTGACATGGCGCTGATGCTCAGCAAGAGATGAGGAGTAGATGAGAATATCGTCGATATAGACAACCACAAATCTGTTGAGATACTCTCGGAAGACCTCGTTCATGTAACCCTGGAAGACAGCTGGGGCATTGGACAGTCCGAAGGGCATGATTCGATACTCATAGTGACCTGAGGGCGTGACGAATGGCGTCTTCCATTCATCACCTCGTCGAATGCGAATCAAGTTGTACGCACTGCGTAAATCGAACTTAGAAAAGATGCGGGCTCCCCGCAGCTGTTCCAATGCTGCTGGGACCAGAGGAAGGGGATAACTAAACTTCACAGTTTGAGAGTTGAGATGACGATAATCAATGCACGGCCTCAAGCCTCTGTCCTTCTTAGCCTCGAAAAAGAAGCTGGAAGCGGCAGGGGATGTAGATGGTCGAATGAACTCCTGTTGAAGAGCCTCCTCCACATACTCCTCCATGGCCTTCTGCTCCGGGATGGACAGAGGATAGACGCGGCCTTTAGACAGGGTGGCTCCAGGTAGCAGGTCGATAGCGCAGTCCCATGGCCGGTGAGGTGGTAGTTTGGTTGCCAACTGCTTGCTAAACACATCCTGGAACGCCCTATACTCAGCAGGAATCTTCAATGGACGTGGAACACATGGGAAACTTGGACTTTCCCACTGAAGATGAAGAAGAGGGGGCTTTCTGGACCTTCTCAACCGAAGCTAGACAGGAAAACGAGCAGTCTTCTCCCCAGCGAAGAACCTCCCTGGATTTCCAGTCGATGATGGGTTGATGTTGGACCATCCAAGGGCGTCCCAGAATGAGCTCAGCAGTGGACTCCTCCAGCACCATGAAGGAGATCTCTTCCGAGTGCAGGCAGCCGATGCGGAGCGTCAGTGTGGGGGTGAAGTGACAAATTCGACCTCGACCCAGCGGTCTACCCTGGATGGTTTGGACTCGGAGATCTTGATGACTTCGGCGTTTACGAACGTTCAATTTTTGTAGGAGTTGAGTGGAAATGAAGTTCCCCACTGAGCCGGAGTCGAGGAGGGCTTGTGCTGAGACATACACTGGAGGTTAATAAATGAACAGTTGTGCGGTACAAGGTTGAAATCTTAGGAGGAATCTGAATGGTGCTTACCGCAGGCCGTTGAGGTCGAATAGGGCAGGAGTTGATGAGATGTTTATCACCCCCACAGTATAGACAAAGACGCTGTTGAATTCTACGCTGCCGCTCTGAAGAAGAAAGATGAGTGGAGTCAATCTGCATGGGCTCGGGTGCTGGAGGGGCGACTGATGGAGCCGAGGACGGAGGATTTACAGCGGTTTCTGGAACATCACAGGCAGATAAGCGTTGAGATACTCGAATGGTTTTCTGAATGAGGTTTTCAATTCCCAAGGAATCCTCATATACCACCACCAGCTGACGGATGTTAGGGTTGAGACCATGTCGAAAAGCTGTCATCAAAGCTGTCTCATTCCAGCGTGCGAAATAGAAGGGCATATGTACTCACTGAAGACTTTCCTTGACGAAGGTTGAAGAGCTGATCGTGAACGGTGAGTTCGGAAACTGTCTGACCAAATACTTGAATGAAACTCGAAAGGGATTTAACCGCAGGAGAATCTGAGTTCCAGAGAGATTGGGCCCATTGGACAGCTCTGCCTGACAGCAGGGAGATAATAAACGCCACTCGGGCTGAATCGTTAGAGAATTGATATGCCTGCATTTGGAAATATAGCGATACCTGAAGCAAAAAACCGCTGCAATCCTCCGCCTCTCCGTTGAATGTCGCTGGTCGGGCCATGGGACTCGCAGAGGCAGCTGACGAAGCAGCGGATGTTTGCGGAAGTGAATGGTGGCATGCTGAGTGAAGGAGATCCTGGATCTCCTTGGATTAGCCGATGGAGAAGGAAGTAAGGACTGGCAAACAGCCTGAACCAGTTCCGCGAATGGATCGCGAGATGGATTCTCCACGGGCTCCGCTGGACTCTGCATTTCGTAGGTCTGGTCTTCTGTCACGGATGGAACAGGAGTCAGACAGGTGGTAAGTGAAATAGTGTTTATTTACAGGTTGCAGATCCAGACAGAGATATGGTGAGTATGCAAGCAGACGATATTCAGGATGGAACTTAGCTGAAGGATAACCAGAGTCTTTGTTTACAGATGCGGATGGAGAGTCACTGGGAACAGGCTGATGACCGGAGACTGGAGACTGAACTTCCGTGTGAAGGTTAGCAGGTGATCGATGGATGGAACTCAGGTAGGTAGCGGGTAAGTTGCAGGTAAGTAGCGTGATACTTTTTGAGGGGACAGCCATTTGTAGTGGTGTCCGAAACCATAGTAGACATTATTAAGTGCACTCATTCAAACCCACAATGCACCGCAATAACGAGGGTACAACTGATGTACGCTCAACGGCTAGAGAATACCCATAATGCACTCTGAAGAGTCGCGTGCTGAATTAATTCCTGGGTCTCGCCAGGAGATGGCGCCGCAGCTGAACCAAGTTTCCAAACTCGCTGGTCCAGCGTAATAACATACAGGTATAAATTATTTTTTAATTGATTATTAAATTGTTTCATTATGGTGTATACATGCTAGTTTCCATAGCAGGTTTCAGGATAAATCTTTTTATTACTACTGGAGCTGCCAGTTTGCAATGTTTTAATTCATTATTAAACAGCAAGCACAAACTATGCAAAAGTGGCAGCCCTTCCGGCGCACTTAGTGTCCGAATTTACTCACTCGTTTTCATTCACTCCTTCAATTGGACTATATTAGTGGAGTAATGTAGGGAATAGTGAATGAGGGTATAAGGGGGTTATTTCAAACACAGCACAATACAATGCTTCGTTCCTGAATGAATCAGCCGTTTGAATGAATCGGTTAAATCTCAATGACTCACTCATTAACAGTGACTTGCTGCCACCTACTGGCGGTTTTAATTTCACACTTAAAATATCTTTTCATGTTTTAAATCTTTTCAAATATCAATATTCAACATTTTATGTTTGGAGTAAAAAAGGTTGGGAACCACTGACATAGAATATAGATTAACATGGGAGAGGTAGAGCTGCATCTTCCACCAAATAATTATAAATCCAATGTTTGGAAACATACAAAGTCAGAAGGCACTTAAGTTAATTTATGATTTGCTGTCTGTCTGAACCAAAAAAAAAAAAAAAAGCGAACTATCTGTACCGTATTGAATTGCAAAGCATCAAATTTTTTCCCATTGCATTGTATTGCATTTAATAGGGGTGTATCGTATCTTATCGCACCAGTAGCTGCTTCATATGTATCTTTAATGTATCGCATCGTTGGCTATGCATCGAGATGCGTATCACATCGGCCTCAGTTATGGAGATGCACATCCCTACTGGCTACCAATTTCTCTGTAGCTGGCTAAGTGCGCTATTTGAGCGACGTAAACACATATTAATAATAAAATTTAAATTAATATCTGATCATCGCCCATAATGTAGTCTCTATTTACATCTCATCTCAAAAGACTGAAGCATTTGTATTACATTCCAAAGAGCTCCGCTATCAGCCACACAGTGGAAAATGAAACCATATCCGTACCGGCTGGCCCTGATTGGCACGGAATGGAACGGTTAAGCAAAGAGAACGGTTTGGCCTGACTGTGGAAAAGCGGCTACTGTGTCACAGAAGTCAAGTCAAGTCACATTTATTTATATAGCGCTATTTACAATACAGATTGTTTCAATCTGTAGCAGCTATCTGTACAGAGATAACAGGAAAATAATGAAAAAAAGTTTGTTTACAGAAGAAAACAGCGTCACGTCCAGCTCAGTTCAGTTCTTGTATAATAGTGTCAATGGAGGCAGATCAATATTATTGTTGAATATTAAATTAAATGTTAAATTTGATGTCCCCAACAAAGCAATTAAGAAGTCACAGAAAATTAAAAACCGTTCATTATCTGTAGTTTATTTTTTATCAATATCAGATTCTGATTATTTCTTTTAAAAGTCAGTTTAATGTAATTTAAGTTGAAATGACTTATACAGCCACGTTGATTGTACTTAAAAATGTAAGGCTTTCTTTTTTACAGTATACTTTTAATTGTTTAATTTAAATATCACTAATATTGACTATTTATTTAAGATTTTGTGTCATAATTAATCAGTATAGCTGTTTAGATCATTTCCGCGACACAGTATCAGTGTTCCAGGATAATGTCAGTGGCACATGCCATTATCCACTGGCACATCACAAGTTTTAAGGAACACATTCCATGTCCACTGACACATGCCATTGAAAACCAGATTTGCCACTGGATGTGCCAATAAGCATAGCGACATGTGCCATTGGCTTCTGTGCGTCAGATGCCATGTCACTTAATGTTAATACTGCCTCTCATTTGGCACTTGGCGAGTGTTCATTTTGGGCCCTAAGTTAGGAGTCTTAAAGGTACAGTATATATATATATATATATATATATATATATATATATATATATATATAAAAAGTTTGTCTGAGTATCAGAGAGTAGTTGTGTAATGCATAATCATGACCGTTGTTGAAGCAACATTACAAGACTTCAGAGAAACATTAAAATATTACAAAAGGTATTAATATGGTGCCTTTAATGTGATGTTAATGCAAATATTATGAGCAAATGGCATGATATAATGATACGTGTCATGTGGGATAGCAGTTGCTTTAATGCATTCTCAGCCGGAGGATTATTGTGAATGTGTTGGTGTGGCTGAACACATGTCGAGCGACGGGCTGACAGTGGAGAGATGTGGGTCAGTCTTGTCGTCACTCAAAAGCGGACGGTAGAGTAAGCGGATGTATGTGCAGAGCTGCTAGTGAAAAATAATCTTCTCAGAAAAAAACAAAACAAAAAAACATTGCATTTTTTTTCCCTCAGCTTTTAATCTCCCTGAGCAAGAGGAATGTGGAGTGGTGTTACATAACAGCTCAGTAATCTGACAATGAAGCAACAATGCGGAGGCCACATGCGCTGATTTATGTGTAGAATGTTTGTGTGTGCAGGTCACAAAAAAAAAAAAAAAAAAAAATTCATCTAACAAAGCAAACTATCCAAAATAGCAACCGTAGTATAAGAGGGTTTTGGAGAATGAGATAATGGATGGTACATGAGACATCAAATGCAGTTTATTGAGGATGAGATCAGTCCTGTTTAATGTTTGTAAGATGGAGTATAGATGTCCTTCTTAGAAAAGTTATTTTCCTTACAGTCCTTTGCTAATGGCATTACTGCATTCAAAGGAAATCAATGAAATAGGTCCATTGGTAAATAATCCAGGAGTAAGCATAACACAAATCTTCTACAAAAAAAAAAAAAAAACATACCTTTAATTACCCAACCTAAACAAACAATATATTTACAAAAAACAGGTCTCCACAGGTCTTCTTCTTCTAATTATTTTTCGTTTATTTGCGATTGGCAAACCAACTTATAGGTGCATTACTGCCACCGACTGGAATGGGGTGTGGATCATGGTATTTTCCTATACATGGGATGAAAACAAATCATAAAAACCAAGCAAAGAGATACAAAAAACTAGCAAAAAGTTGAAACTTGGTACTCCTGTACAGTTTGGGGCCCTGAACATTTTCAGAAATGGAGCAATTGCAAAAATGCCTCGTGGTTACCATGGTGGCCCTTTTACGTCCCGCCATAACCAAATGATGTATTGTGTATCATATCTTCAGAATCAAACATGATAACGCAGAAAAGATGATGTCTACCCCTATGTTTCGATGGTCAGGGCTTACAATGATACCATATAAAACATCATATACTGTCCAGGTGAATAGTTAATGGTGAATTTAGGGACGGGAGAAGGAAATCAAAGTATCTGAGAACCTAGGCTAGACTTTATAATATAATGTCTGTTGCATGCATGTTGTGTAGAGTTTAAAAAGCGTAATCCTTTTGTTCATTAACCTTGACAATACAGTGACTATAAAAAGTAGAATATTCAATATGACCTTAGCAACATAGCTTAACCCTCTGGGGTCTGGGGTGTTTTCTGGGCCCTGGAGGTGTTCTGACATGCTCTGACATTTGTGCTTATTTATGTTACTTGTGACATGTTCATGGCTAAAGTCTTATTACACCGTATTCAGCACAAACTCTGCTACAATAATATGTCAGCAGCATGTATGTACAAGTTTGTAGTTTTGAGATAATGACGTTTATGCGTGGTTTGTGAAAAAAAAAAAAATTGTCACTGAAATAAGGTCATGAAACCCATACTGATTATTTCATCACAAGACTTTTGAAAATTGTATCACGTAGCCTAGAATATTTGCTTAGAAAAAATATGTGAAAATCATCCTGCGTACTCATTCAGATAAAACAATATATTGATTTAAAATTTGTAAGACATGTTTTGTGTAAGAAAGCTTTATGCAAGGAGGGAGTGAATGATCATGAATATTGATGTGTTTCACACCTGAGAAAGAAAAGGACCCTCCATAAGTCTTCCATAATGGACCTGTCAGGTGCTATCAGTAGAGATTTTAAAAAATAATGGCTTTTTGATTGTTTGAATTTATTTACAACACAACATAATCCAAAGATACACAACCAAGAAAAAAAACCTCATTATTGAACACACTGATCTAAAGACAGAGACTTGAACAGTCACACACCTTTGTGCCATTCCTGAAACATAGTACATACCTGTCATTTCCAAGGTGTTTGATTTGTCATTTTACCATGTTCATGTACAGAGACTCATGTGCATGTTTAAGTCAGCAAGGGTCAGTGACATCTGGTCCCTGTAAAAAAAAAAAAAAAAAAACTGTGAACATGCTGATATCAAGATAAACTATAGGCTGCACGATTTTGGGAATACATTTTAGATTTTTCTGGTTAAAATTGCGATTTAAAATTTACTATATATATATATATATATATATATATATATATTAGGGCTGTCAGTTAAACGCGTTATTAACGGCGTTAACGCAAACCCATTTTAACGGCGTTAATTTTTTTATCGCGCGATTAACGGTCTTTTTGGCCTAGCAAACTTTGCAGTTTTTTTCACATGCTTTTGCAACAGGACGCGGCATGCGCTATGAAACCCATTCATTTCAATGGCTTGCGCCGCACGAGGACGTTTTGTTGCTTCGTCGACCAAAGCGCAAGCGGATCTAGCTAGACCGGAAACAAAACAACAGGCATGCCACACACACTTGTTTGGGCTTGCGAGCCGGCCAAATAGTTGGTTAACGTTACGTTTTGAGTGGATGACGAGCGCGAGACGCCGAAATGGATGCCAATAAGATTCTGAATGGAAAGTTTACTTTTTAAAAGTTGCCAAATGGTCCCATTGACAAGACCAAAGTGATCTGTGTGTTTTGTTGTTGTGAACTGAGCTATCATCATCGCAGCACGTCCAGTCTGAAATACCACTTGATGATGGCCAAGCACACAAACACACACTCACACACACACACACACACACAGCTGATGTGAATTCTCCGCCCCCACGTCAATATCAGGACCTCGTCGTCAGTATTTCTTTCACCCTTTTATTGATGGACAGTGTTACATTGTGTGAGAGATTATTTGCTTCAAGTGAGAATGTTAGTGTGAAATTGAGCACAGTATATGCCAATGTTGTTTTCAATAAATAAAACATTTGCACAAAGCAAGCCGATCCACTTTTCCATGTTGATAAGAGCATTAAAATGAGAAAAAAATAATGGGACAAAAAGAAATCAAGAGACATTTAGAATAGATAAAAATGTGCGATTAATTGCCATTAATCGCGAGTTAACTATGACAATGATGCGATTAATCGCGATTAAATATTTTAATCGTTTGACAGCACTAATATATATATATATATATTGAACACCAAGTTTGTTGTGACTTGTAGGCATATACGTGTAGGGCTGCATAAAATAATAATAACAATAGCCTATAGCAGGTGGCCTATAAGTAGTTAAAAATTAACACTTCAGTAACACTACACTAGAGAAAAATATATGGATTATCATATGTTACTTCAAATTTTTCCATTCGTTAAGACGTTATAATGAGATTGGAGTAAAAACATGAAGCCTAATGTTTGGCGTTTTTGCTTTTCAAATGCACAGCGCGAGTGACTCAAACTCACAGCGCTCACTGCTGTGTTTTATTATCGAACATAAAAACATCCTCGTGTACATGTATATAAATTTAGCATTAGGCTTCATGTTTTTACTCCAATCTCATTTCATAACGTACATTTTAGTCTGGCACCAGTTTGACTAGTTGCTACAATGTAAAGTTTATATAACAATAACATGCTTACTATAATGAGTGGATGTCTTACCTTAAAAATCTTCCTCATCTTCAAATCGCGTTCTTCTAATTCTTCTGAGGTAAATCCAAGGTAAACAGCACAAACACAGCACAAACATAGTCTTCCAAACTCAATGAAAAGCAGAGGAGTACGTTACTGAAGTCTCTGATTCTTTGTTTTGAGGTGATGAGGGCGTTTTCAGGTCTGTGTTCCTTCACTTGGACATTTGCATGTCAATCGCTCGTGTGCGCGTGGCTGTGGTCACATTAGAGTTAATTAGGACGCGTTTGAGAAACTATACATGTCGTTGCTTTCATATGGATTACTTAAAGGCACAATATGTAGGTTTTTTTCGCCACAAGAGGGCGCAGTTTCCAACAATAACAAAGGCGTAGGTTTATGACGCAGTGATGACCTGAATGATGGGACTTGCTGTCAAGCTGATGGATCTAATAATGTTTATGGATAAGTGCAAACATTCATGTTTTTTAACATTACAGTGGTATGAAGCAGGTCGCGATTGCTAAAGAGACAGATATCACACGCGAGTCCCGCGGATATAAAGGAATAAGAACATTTAATTCTACTGAACTACCCGCAAGTGCTGGATTACTCACACAGGTCAGTTTATTAGACGAATTAAACTTGTGAGGTAACGCAGCGCTGCTTCACTTGGTCTAACGTTACACTATCACACTAAACGGCATTTAAAGGTGCCCTAGAATGTTTTTTTTTATTATTTTATAATGTTTCCTGGGTTACCCTTATAATGTTAGTATGTTTTTTAGATAAAAAATAATCATAATTTAGAAATAAATGGCATTTTTCCTAGCCTGCTTTTAGCCTCTGATTTGAACACTCTGTTTGAAGGGGCGTGTCTGCTGTGGGATTCAGTGTAACCGCGGCCACTGCTGTGATTGGCTGACATGCTTGCATATGAAATAGCTACGCATTACATGTGAAACTCTCTCCCGAATACTTTTACTACTGCTATTATACGTTTTTACTATAACAGCTATCGAGATTAACGAATCGTGAGATGTTTTTAAAGTATTTAGATCTATTCCCATCACATAAAATGTTGCCGTGATGAGCATTGAGCAGATGACAGTGTGTTGATCACGAGAATGAAGATCTTATCATTGCAAAGCAGTTTCTGCACTCTCTCTGCTTTCACCAATGCAAACACGATGATGTAAATACAGTAAGAGCTTCGTTGTGCAGTAACGTGCGTCATTGATTTCATAACGAGTTTGGCAAGTGTCCAGATAAACTCGCGCTGTGTGGAAAGATTGTTCTTTGATCGCTTTCTCTATATAATTTGTTCACAATTTAAATACGATTATTTTCATCCTACTAAAAGAAACGATGTGAAGTTGATATTTTAGTCACTGGCTTGACTTACTGATGCATAAACAGTATTGAATGATTTTGAGAGAAAGATTACCTGTCTGAACTTGAACAATTACACATCAGAAAGTGTTGCTTGGTAGCTCGATCCGAGGCCAGCTCTGTATTGGCCCAAGTTGAGGAAACAGTCGTCGGTGAAATGTTTGGAAATTTCCAGAGAAAATAAAATTAACCCATTGTTTCTTCAGAGGCTCAGATGAAGGAACTAAAAAATACTTTTGTGTTCATGTGTACATCCACACTGAGCAACTGCCATGCTTCGGCTGCGCAGTTCCGCCTGGCATTGAGGGCTGGCATTATGCAAATATTTGGAGGCGTACATATTAATGATCCCGACTATTGCGTCACAGTCGGTATTGTGTGGAGAACCGACCGTTTTTCAGGGGTGTTTTTCATAAACGTGAATTAAATGAGAACGCGAAAACAGTCCAGTTTGAGATTCACTCTATGTCATGTCCATGCACTGAACTCTTGTTATTTGACTATACCAAGGTAAATTCAATTTTGAATTATAGGTCACCTTTAAATGTGTGTTGAAAGTTATAATGTTATACTACGTGTTAGTTCGTTTGCTATACGAAACTAGAAGCTAGATCAACATTAGAATAACATACTGACCATATTCTAACATTTTATCATGTTGAGCTAACGTTATATAACATTGATTTGTTTTATGTACATTTGCTCACCTGTCTAATAAAGCTGTCAAGTCGTGACTCGTGAAGCTCTATCAAGTCCAAGTTAGTCGCGGACGTGGAGCTCTCGGCATCTCAAAAACGCCACGCTGATATTGATCCTCATTTTAGTTCTCCTTGTTTGTCCCAAAGTCTGCTTGCCATGGTCTATGTTTGAAAGAAACGAGAACTGCGTGCCGCTAAACGTAACGCACTACGCAGTTGTCCACGTCTGTCAGCATGGTTACGTCATGGCTATGGCAGTATGAACGGAAACCGAGGATAGCACGGATATTGCGTCATTGACAGGCGACATTTTTTTTTTCCGGGACGGCCACTTATTTAAAATTGGAATTTCTCTGAAATAAAAAATCTTTGGAGACTTTTGGGATATTGTAAGTACACAACTGCAGGAAATATATCACACTGTGCAAGTGATTTTGGGATATTTTATTACAAAATTCTTACATATTGTACCTTTAAACAGATAATATTTGTTTTTGATATATA
Organism: Rhinichthys klamathensis goyatoka; assembly: GCF_029890125.1. Lineage (NCBI taxonomy): Eukaryota > Metazoa > Chordata > Actinopteri > Cypriniformes > Leuciscidae > Rhinichthys > Rhinichthys klamathensis. The sequence continues at coordinate 1,197,357 of NW_026606637.1, forward strand.
AGTTACATCATTTAAAAATGGAGACTCCAAGCTTTGTAAAGACGTACGTTTCAAGTCTGCAGAATGAACTTCACATTGAGACGGCAGAACGTGCATCATGTTTATTTTCTTTATTTTACGAAAAACACAACATTTTGTTTTTATTATGAGTATACACAAAGAAAAGAAGACATTTAACAGTTTTGAATGATGTATAACACTTATATGTAAGATCAAAATCAACAGAGTATTTTGAGTCTCTTTTGCACTGATAAGAAAAAAGCGAGCTGGTCACGCCGGCGTGACCGCCGACCCCACGGGGTTAAAAAGAATGTGTCAAACACAAAGATTTGCTTAAATAAAAAATGCATTCCTCCATTCCTCCTTCCTTTCCTTGTGAACAACTCAAGACAAACTTGATCGATGTTGAGTACGCTGCTGGTGCGATCGTAGAGGAGAATTGTGAAGAGCTCCACAATGGAAATGGCTTCCTCTGGAATGCTTTTTGGAGCCTTTGACAGAGCCATTAAGGCCTCTGTTGCTATGGTACCAGGTAAAGAAGACAGCATAGGGTCTGTCTTTCCCCTGGTTGCAAACGCAGAGACTGTGGCTGCGTTTGAAACCGCATACTCACTGAGTAGGTACTTAATTTCAATGAGTACTTACTTAACGAGCGCTAAAAGAGTAGGTACTTTATAGCCTGATCTCATTAGCTGTGTCCCAATGTGAAGGCTGCATCCTTCGAAGGCCGCAGCCTATTCGTCCTTCGAAGGACGCACCATGTAGCCTTAGTAGGATTTCCTAATTGCACAACCAGGTGTTCCCGATTACCGCTCCTGGCGCCAAGCAACAGTGCGAGAGTACAGCTGCCATCCTGATAATTAATTTGATATAACTGAGTAAACAGCTATGGAGCCAGAATTGGCTATTGCCATTTTTTTGTTTTATATTTTACTGGAGGACATGGAGGATGTTTCAGCCCCGGTGCCCCCGAGTCATGTATTTTTGGCTTAACCAAGACCATGGCCAGAGCTGGTTTACTGCGTCCCAATTCAGAGGCTGCGTCCTGAATGGCCGGATTACACTTTAAACTGTATTAAAAAGTATTTTAAAAGTATTGGGTGTTAACTTACGTAAATAATGTAATGAAATATGAAAAGAAAAAAAAAACATATATATATATATATATATATGTGCCTATGTATTCAAATGTTCACTTATATCGTAGGCTACCTTGATGCGATTTTGTAGTGTATTCTTCTTATTATGTACAGAAATGGACCATGGTGAATATATTTACACAGGTTTTCAACCCTATTTGAATATTTAAAACCAGTTGAATATAAAAAAGTCCAGTGCAATGTTACTCCAGCTCGTCATCGGCAGCTGTCAGTCACAGTTGCTAGGCGACAAGAACAATCCTCCGTAGGCTAGACCGGTCCGAGCGCTTCAGATGCGCACTTTGATATGGGACGCAGCTGTAGTTAGCAACAATTTGTTAATATTGTGACAATAGACCTACATTTTGTTACTTTAATTTTCAAAATAATCAGTGGTGGAATGTAAGGAACGACATAGTTCAGTATTAAGTATTCATGTTAAGTATTCATGTACAAAGTAGCCTACTTTTTTCCCTCACAGGACAGCAACACTACGCATTGTTTAACATTAAACTACACAAAAGTATATAGTTTAAATGTATCAACCTTGCAAGCACTCAGAGACCATTACAAAAATAAACAATGTCCAGAGCCATGAATTCTCTTTTATTTACACATTTAAAGTTGCATAAAATAATGAAATAATAAATAATAATGAAATAATGTACGGAAAATAATTTTTTTTCCTTTTAAAAAAATATAAGTGAAAAAAAGTTAAACAAGAATATATATATATATATATATATATATATATATATATATATATATATATATATATATATATGTAAATAAATAAATTCTCAATCATTCTTTCAAGAAGAGAAAACATCCTGTCCATCCTCTTCCTACTCTCATCGCCTCTAATCTTCTCTAATCAAGTTCAAAAACTCGTCCTCTCTGTCTCGCCAAAATTTGTTTAAAACCTTTGTAGACATAGCTTGCATGACAGCACTACAAAAACACATAAAAGTGAAACCCCATTGCCATTTATATATTTTTTTATAATAGGCTACACAAGTGAGACAGACTAGTGCAAATATTACAAATAGGTCGTTGTCTTACACTGGCAGAGTTTTTCGCCCCCGTAAAGAAATGGTCATTTTCAGACAGCAATTTAATAAATTGAGCTCTCCGCTCCTTGTTCCCTGAAACAATTATTAAACTAATATTAGCACAAGTTTTTCCTCAAACCACATGACAAATGAAGCCACGCAATGGTGACGAATGAGTTAAGATGAATAATAAAGAAAAACTTGTGGCTTTTAACTCTGGTTTCTCTAGCTATTTGAGTAAATGAAAACATAATACTTACATTTAAATGTGAATTTGCCGTCCACCACCGAACTCTCGGCCGCCCTTTTTTTTTAAATAAAAATGCTGTCGTCATCAGCGCAATGACTTATGGGGTAGGATAGGCCGCTTAGGATCCATTTATGTATCCTCTCTTTCACGGGGAAACAAAGGGTGCATTTGGCGTCGCTTTTGAATCAGGGAAGCCTTTGTCGCGCCACAATGACGCAACCGGCCTTCGAATACGGCCTTCGGAGGATGCAGAATTGAATGGGACAGCCTTCATCGCGCCGCGGTGACGCAATCGGCCTTCAAATGCGACCTTCGGAGGGTGCAGCCTTTGAATTGGGACGTCCTTCACAGTGGCGGAGCCAGGGGGTGGCCAGGCTTGGCTCTTGGCTTAAGCTTGGCCACCCCTTTGGCCACCCCTCTCACAACTGCTGTTTCTGTCTCTCTTTTTTTATTTATTTATTTATTTTTTTACAAGAATTGCGTTTTTAAAACACAGAACCGTATCTTAAGACCACAAAAAACGTGAGACTTTTCAGACGCGCACTCCAACTTCACCTCAGCGCCAGGCGCAAGTCAAACGAGTGCGGAAATGTACAGGTGCTGAATAAGCTTCAGCAGTGATCGGAGCATAGTAAATATAAATTTGATGTTCCTCAATTGGTGGGTTGCAAGACCGTTTTGAGTGAGTCGCATATGTCCAGTCAAAGAAACAACGTAATTCTCTTTTTTTCTGATTCTACTTTTATTTTGAAAGATCTGTGTGAAAGCTTGTGACACTTCTGCAGATGCGGAGAAAAGCGCGTTGTCCTGAATCAGTTGGCTATCTGCTGTAAGATGAGATGTTGCAAGGTCAACAAACGTCAGTAAAACGTCTCGGGTTATGACTATAACCCTTGTTCCCTGAGAAGGGAACGAGACACTGCGTCGTTGAAAAACGACTCTTTTGGGACGCTCCCTTAGCGTGCGCTTCTGAAGTATTAATGAAACTAATCCAATCCTGATTGGTGTTGCGTCGTGATGTAACATGTGACGGCATTACCGGATGCATAAAAGTGACGCTGACACACACACACACACTAGCCTCGCGATGAAGCAAGACGCTCTAAGGCCTCTAGGGGCGTGGCAGGACGACGCAGCGTCTCGTTCCCTTCTCAGGGAACAAGGGTTATAGTCATAACCCGAGACGTTCCCTTTCGAGGGAACTCGCACTGCGTCGTTGAAAAACGACTCTTTGGGGAACGAATGCCCACTAGGCCACGCACCGAAATAGGCCTGCCCTGGAGTGAAACTGATTCAGGCACTCAGCTAGGACGAGAGCACATGCGCCAGGCGTACTAGGGAGGTGCAGACTATAGAACCTAATGAAAGTGTGCGGGGTAGCCCAACCGGCTGCCTCACAGATCTCCTGGAGGGGAACTCCCGAGAGGAGGGCCCTAGAGGACGCCATGCCTCTAGTCGAATGAGCCCTTATGGCCAGAGGTGAAGGCAAATTGCGCACCTCGTAAGCCAAGGCAATAGCCTGAACAATCCAACTACTAATAGTTTGCTTGGATGCCGGGAGCCCTCTCCTAGGTGAACCAAAACACACTAACAGTTGGTCCGACCTCCTCCAAGAAGAGGACCTCTCGAGGTAAATACTCAAAGCTCTGACGGGGCAGAGCAAATGAAGCTTCTCTTCTTCTGCCGACACATGAGGTGGAGGATGGAATGCCCGCAGGATCGTAGACCTAGCCGTATTAGCAGGCACTTTAGGCACATAGCCCGGTCTCGGGTGCAAAAAGGCCTTAACCTTGCCAGGGGCAAACTCCAAGCAAGCTGGTGTCACTGCCAGGGCTTGGAGATCTCCCACCCTCTTAAGAGAGGTGATGGCTAAGAGAAAGACCAATTTGAATGTAAGATCTTTAGGCGAAGCCGACTGAAGAGGTTCGAAGGGGGCCAGGGATAACCCTTCCAGAACCACTGCCAGGTCCCAGGCAGGAACCCTGGACCTGGTTGTCGGTCTCATCCTCCAAGTACCACGGAGAAAACGAATGACCAGCTGGTGCCTCCCCAGAGGCCCATCACTTAATGGCGCGTGGAAAGCCGCAATGGCAGCCACGTACACCTTAAACGTGGAAGGGGAGAGACCCGCAGAGAAACGATCTTGAAGAAACTCCAGAACTGAAGCCACCGGGCAGTTAACTGGGTCTAAATCATGTTCTCTACACCAAGTGACAAATACATTCCACTTGAGGCCATATAATCTCCTAGTAGACGGAGCCCTAGAGCTAAGTATGGTTTCAACCACCCCAGCTGATAGACCAGCATTTAGGTACTGAACCCCTTCAGAGGCCAGACCCACAGTTTCCACAGCTCTGGGTGAGGGTGGAAGAGTGTGCCCTCCGCCTGAGACAACAGATCCCTCCTCAGAGGAATCTGCCATGGCGGAGCTATCAGGAGTAAAATTATGTCTGAAAACCATACTCGGGTCGGCCACATCGGGGCAACCAGAAGTAGACTGATGCCCTCCTGACGGACCCTCTCCAGGACTCCCGGAAGCAGAGCGATCGGGGGAAATGCGTACAGGCGAAGCCTCGGCCAGGCCTGTACCATGGCATCCAACCCCAGTGGGGCTGGATGTGAGAGGGAGTACCAAAGTGGGCAGTGGGACGTCTCTCGAGACGCGAATAGATCCACTTCCATTGGTCCAAACCTCTCCCATATCAACTTCACCGCATCTGGATGAAGTCTCCATTCCCCGGGCCTCAGCCCCTGCCTCGACAGGATGTCTGCTCCCTGATTCTGAACCCCCGGAATATACATTGCTCTGATAGACAGTATTTTCCCTTGGGACCAAAGAATAATCTGATGCGCCAGTCTGCACAGAGGGCGCGATCTGAGTCCCCCTTGTCGGTTCAGATAAGCTACCACTGATGTATTGTCCGATCGTACTAGGACATGGTAACCCTTGATGTCTGGAAGGAAGCTCCTCAGAGCCCTGAACACAGCCAACATCTCTAGACAATTTATGTGCCAAGAATGATGATGGTCCTACCACAGACCCCTGGCAAAGCGGCCGTCCATGACCGCGCCCCAGCCAGTGAGGGAGGCGTCTGTCGAAACGGTTTTCCGGTGACATGACGCTACTAACACTGGCCCTTGGGACAGGAACCAAGGTTTCTTCCATATTATTAGAGAACGAGGGCATCTGCTCGTTACTCTGATCATACGAAACGGATTCCCCTTGGGGGAAAACCCCTTGGCTTTCAGCCACCACTGAAGGGGCCTCATGTGTAGAAGGCCCAAAGGTATAATGTTGGATGGTGCTGCCATGAGGCCCAGCAGTCTTTGAAATTTCTTTACAGTGATGGCCTGGCCTAGCTTTAACTTGGACACCATCGCCAGAATGGACTCGATACGCGCAGGAGACATGCGTGCCTGCATCGTAGTCGAGTTCCACACTACGCCCAGAAACGTTGTGCACTGGGACGGTTCTAACACACTCTTCTTTGTGTTGAGTCTCAACCCCAATTTTTTAATGTGGCCAAGGACGACATCTCGATGCCGAACTGCCATTTCTCGAGACTGGGCCAGAATGAGCCAGTCGTCGATATAATTCAGTATGCGGATGCCCTGAAGTCTTAGTGGAGCAAGTGCTGCATCCATACATTTGATGAATGTGCGGGGAGAGAGTGCTAGGCCGAACGGAAGAACCCGATATTGGTAAGCTTCGCCCCCGAAAGCGAACCTCAGGAACCTCCTGTGACATGGAAGGATGGATACATGAAAATAGGCGTCTTTTAGATCTATCGTGACAAACCAGTCCTCGGATCTCACGATGACTTACGATGACAGGAATAGTAAGCATTTTGAACCTGAACCTCCTCAGAGACCGGTTTAAAACCCTGAGATCTAGAATTGGCCTCAACCCCCCCAGTTCAATATAGTTCAATCCTTCTTTGGAACTATAAAGTACCGGCTGTAAAATCCGGACTCCCTGTCTGAATGAGGAATACGTTCTATGGCCTCCTTTAGCAGCAGAGATTGCACTTCTTGTTCCATCACCTGAACCTGCTCTGGAACCACTGTAGTCTGCACCACCCCAGAAAATTTGGGGGAGGCGGTGCCCGAACTGCAGTCTGTACCCTGATTTTATTATATGCAGGACCCATGCAGATATGTTGGGAAGATGATACCATGCCTCTACAAAATCTACTAAGGGAACCAGCCTCTCGAGACTGGCCTCTGGTGTTTTTTCGAGCACCCTTCTCGACCCCCTGAAGCGGAAGAACGGCAGGCTGTAGTCGATATGGTTTTCGTGACCATAACTGATGCTCGTTTTTTATTCTTTGAGAAAAACGACGCGGAGTGCGTTCGCTGGAAGATGATGCGGCCCGAAGCGTCACAGACGGCGGGCAACTCACATCGTTTCCTTGAGGGCTCCGCTGCGAGAACAACCTCGGTTGCTCTGCAACGGAGGGGACAGCCCTCAGAGGTCCCACCACCCTGGCTAGGACCTCTTTCCTGAAGCCCTCCTAGCCTGAAGGACGTCCCTCAGGTCGCCCCTTCTGGCTGGAGGGCTTCTGCTGGGAGCGTTTCCTCTGTTGCCAAGCTCCCGGAGGAGGGGCTCTAGAGGAAACGCTCTCCCTTTGCTCCGCGCGGTGTGAGGAGCTGGCTGATGGCTGGGGCTGATCTCCTTGCCCCACCCTACTCGATTTGGACTTAGATTTACGGGGGAGGAACTGCTGGAATGCCGCAGATTGCTTCTTCGCCTCCTGAAACCTGTCGACGACCGATGTAACGGCGTCGCCGAACAGGCCAGAAGGCGAGAGCGCGCATCCAGCAAAACGGATTTGTCCTTCTCTTTTAATCCTGATAAATTCAGCCACAGATGCCTCTCCGTGGCCACCATAGCTGCCATAGAGCGACCAATGGCGCGGGCCGTCTCTTTAGTGGCCCGGAGAGACAAATCTGTGGCCTTATGCAACTCCGCGATATCCTCTGGAGTTGGCCCCTCCCCCTCGTCCAAATCTTTCAGGAGGTCGGCCTGGTATGCATGCAAAATGGCCATAGAGTGCAGACATGAACCAGCCCGACCTGCCGCCATGTAAGCCCTGCCCTTTAAAGCAGATGTATCTCTGCAGGGCTTACTAGGCAGCGCCGGGGTTTTAAGGGAAGATGCCGCCTCAGGAGAGAGGTATCCAGCTAACGCCTCCTCCACTTTAGGCATCTTCCCATAACCCATATCCCGTGCCCCCAAAACATTGCTATAATCAACCACAGATGGATTGGAGACACGGGACGAATGCGGTTTATCCCACGATCTCGAGATCTCTTTGTGGAAATCGGGGAAAAACGGCAAACCCCGGCGCTGAGGCTGTGACCTGTGCCGCAGGAAACGCTCGTCTAATTTGCTTTTGACTTGCGTTCCCTGCTCATCTTGTGGCCAGCTGATGTTGAGTCTGGCCACGGCACGAGTCACAACCTCCACCAGCTCCTCATATGCTTGGCCGTGAACTGGAGCGCCTAACTCACGGTCATCCCCCTCGATGCTGAGCACATCTACTTCCTCGGAAGCAGAGAGCTCAAGCATCGGGACCTGGTCGTGGGCAGAAGAAGCCGCGACGCGGGCTTCTGCACCACTCACAGGGGCCTCGGGATCCTCAGACGAAGAATGAGAAAGTGCCGCAGCAGTCTCATTCTCATCTGCAAGATCCCACTGCGAACCCCATGATCTCAATCGCCGCGCCGCCTCAACGGACGCGGGACCAGAACCGCGGGGAACGCGAGCCTGACCGTGCTCGTCAAAGCACGCCAGCCGGGAGCGCAGCACTCTCATGGGTAGTGCTTCACAGTCTCCACAGGCAGCTCCCTCGAGAGCTGCCTGGGCGTGCTGCGCTCCCAAACAGTTCACACACAGAACATGCGTGTCCCCATCCGTAATGAAACGAGGACAGGGGTGCACACACTTCTTGAACTGTTCGCTGGCCATAACATATATCTAGAATCAGACAAACAACACCAAATAAGACAGACAGTCGTAACATAGAGCGCTTGCTGAAGAGCGAAAGCTAGTGTGTGTGTGTCAGTGTCACTTTTATGCATCCGGTAATGCCGTCACATGTTACGTCACGACGCAACACCAATCAGAATTGGATTAGTTTCATTCATACTTCAGAAGCGCACGCTAAGGGAGCGTCCCCAAAGAGTCGTTTTTCAACGACGCAGTGCGAGTTCCCTCGAAAGGGAACTAACTTTTTACTGTCCTGTCAGACGTTGTACTTGAACATCACGCGCAAATGTGGCGTGCTGTAGCCGTAGTTCTGTCGTCAATTAACTCATGAAATAATCAAAAAGGCGATCAAATCTGTGTCAAAACTGCATGCATGTATGTATTTGCTACATATGCGTCACATATGTCTAGACTAAAATATTCTGCCATGTTTAAGGCACAAACTGATAGGCTATGTGTTTTTTTAATGTACAAATAAATGTGAGCACTGTGCATTTGTACTAGAAGATAGGCAGTAGTTTTTCGTTAATTTGTAAAGGACAAAATAAAATGCATAATTTTTAAATCCATAAAATAACTAGTTTTACATTCTGCCATTTATATGTATGTTGACTTCCGCCTTGTTCACATTCTTGCATATATGGATTCAAAAGAGCTGTTTGTACGGTGGCCGAGACAGCTCAACGCGCTGCAACTGAAGCAAACACATGCAAATAGAGAAAAACGCGTGCAAATAGAAAAAAAACGCATGCAAATAGAAAAAAACACATGCAAATAGAAAAACATTCGTGCAAATAGAAAAAAACACCAGCAAATAGAAAAAAACACATGCAAATAGAAAAACATGCGTGCAAATAGAAAAAAACACCAGCAAATTAAAAAAAACATCTTCATCAGTTTCACAACACATGTGTGCTCCAAATAAGGAAACGCGCTGCAAAAGTTCACAACACAACCAAATACAGAAAACAGCTGCAAATAACACAGACCACAACGGAAATGTTTCCAGGGGAACCAAATAAGTGACGAACCCGGCTGAGACGTGCTTGCCATACTCCCTTCGAAGGGCAGATTGCAGAGCCCTTTTGGAGTGAGCAAGGCTCTAGTGTGCTGTTAGGCAGCCGTGTGGAACGCACTTGATGAAGGGAGCAACTAAAGACAATGTGGGATGTTCCCATGACAACGCAGCACGGTGTCCATCAGCTGGTCTTACGACAGAAATATAATGCTGTTAACATAACGGATGCAAATACATTTTTATTTTTAGTTTACAAAAAAAGCTTTTAAAATATGCGTTATATATCTGTGTCTCAACTTTAAAATGTTGGACCCTACATTACCTAACATTTCTTACGAAACTTTTCTTTATGAAAATGTAATAACATGAAACAATTTGTACAGTGTAACTGATGTAACTTATAGATAAATATCTTTCCTTCATGTTTTTCTTCTTTATCTTTTTTATTTATTTATTTTAGTTTCCAGCTCATTGTTCTTTTCTCATTTGTATTCTGATGACATTGAACATATTGTTAATACATTTTGTACATTGTATACAAGTTGTATGTCATAAAAAATGTAATCTCTGTATGTTTTACACAAACAAATAAATAAATAAACAAATAAATAAAGTATAATTTTAAGCTGTAAGCACCAGCACGCATAGATTTATGGATATCTATGCCAGCCGATGCCAGCACGTCCCAGCCGGGTTCTTCACTTATTTGGTTTCCTCTGGAAACATTTCCGTTGTGGTCTGTGTTATTTGCAGCGCGTTTATGTATTTGGTGGTGTTGTGAGTATTTGGAGCACACGTGTGTTGTGAAACTGATGAAGATGTTTTCTTAATTTGCAGGTGTTTTTTTTAATTTGCACGCGTTTTTTTCTATTTGCATGCGTTTTATTTTATTTGCATGTGTTTTTTTCTATTTACACGCGTTGTTTTCTATTTGCATGTGTTTTCTTCTATTTGCATGCGTTTTCTTCAGTTGCAGCGCGTTGAGCTCTCTCGGCCACCGTATGTTTCCCCCCTTTTTAATTAGGTATGATAGAACGGTTTAGATTCTTTATTTTGACAACTAATATAGAAAGTTGGGTTAATTGATTATATAAAATTCAATGAAGGTTAAATAATCTTTGAACTACAGTAGTTATCTGCATGTCTCATCCATGAAGGTGCAACAATGTTGGGGGTTTTGAGAACCAGAACCAAGCTAACTGAGCAAGTTTATTATATGACTAAAGAACTTTAGCTATAGTGTGTGTCCCCTTTATTAATATGCCTGGAGGTGGTAAGTAGCTAATAATAATACAAAAATATCAAATTCACTCAGTATTCCATGATTCCTAATTCACTACTCTCTCAATTACAATTGAATACAAATGAACTGTATTCAGTTGTGTAGGAACAGTCCAATACTTTATTTAAACTTATGTTAAAACAATTAAGATTTATGTATCAAAGCTGATTTGACAGAGATAAGGACAGGTGGAGTGATGGAGGGACTCATAAGGGCAGGTGGAGTGATGGAGGGTCTCATAAGGGCAGGTGGAGTGATGGAGGGGCTCATAAGGGCAGGTGGAGGGATGGAGGGTCTCGTAAGGGCAGGTGGAGTGATGGAGGGACCCATAAGGGCAGGTGGAGTGATGGAGGGGCTCATAAGGGGAGGTGGAGTGATGGAGGGTCTCATCCATGGCACCATTTCCAGGATTCAGCTCCGGGCTCCTCATCCTCAGTGCTCACACCAGCCTGCAGACATTTCAGATCCGAATCAGAAAAGTGCTGTAATAAAATTACAATAATTAAAATAAACTACAACTTAAGATATAAATAGATTTTGTTATTCATTTCTGTAGTATACTCATTCAAAGCCTTTGATGCAGCATTCAGCTTCACTCTCCTCTCCCCCAAATGTTCCTCAATTTATCAACAGTACTAATGGACAAATAAAATAGATAACTTATGTTTATTTACTTTATAGACAACATGGCATCATGACTTTGCGTAAACATACACGCCACTTTCAAGTCAAGTGGCGTGTTATCTATACGCATTTTGAGCTATCCGCGTGTATGTCCACGCCGAAACGAACCGTCATCTTTTGCGTGTATGTCTACGCCGTTAAATGTCCGAGTGATTCCGCGTGTATGTACACGCCGTTAAATGTCCGAGCGAAACGAAGCAAAATGTAGATCTACATCTGGGGAGCGATATTTTTTTTCCTAGGATGGTAGGGGAAGACTCATAAATGGTATTAACCCCAGTGAAGGGTAGGTTTAGGGACGGGGTTGGGGTAGGTCATATATTTATATAATTATACAGTAATGTAACGTTAAGTCAACGGCGTTGATAAACACGCTGAAAAGCGATTATGCGTGTTGATAGCACGCCAAAAATGGAAATACGAATTGGCGTGTCATACAGACTGATCTCATGAAATGCCGTATGTATGACACGCCAATTCGTATTTCCATTTTTGGCGTTGATAAACACGCTGAAAAGCGATTATGCGTGTTGATAGCACGCCAAAAATGGAAATACGAATTGGCGTGTCATACATACGCCATTTCATGAGATCAGTCTGTTATAGATATGTTTATTTACCTTACTTACGGTACATGTTTACATCTAATGTAAACATTGTTGACCCAACAGTAAATTCCAAAGTAGCACACATACATCAGATGTCTATTTCATGTTGTGATGTGCTCATATGCAATACTTATAGAATATTTTCCTGTCAGATGTAAATAGACATTTAAAATAAGCATCTTTAAGATGTATATGCACTGTAAGCCCTTACAGGTTGATTGAACTTAAAAAATTTATGGAAACTCGTTGCCCTAAAAAAGTTAATTTTGTATTGTTAAAAAAACAGCATATTTTAAGTTTAATGTACTTAAGATTTCAAATGCATTTAATTGAAAACTTTAATGCAGTGCAATTGAAACTTTAGGTACATTAAACTTAAAATATGTTGTTTTTTCAACAATACAAAATTAACTTTTTTAGGGCAACGAGTTTCCATAAATGTTTTAAGTTCAATCAACCTGTAAAGGCTTACAGTTATGCACAGACAACATATGTGAAACCTACAATCTGTATGAATGTTGTGAGTAGACAGAACCCAAAACTTTAATTTAAATAGCTATTTACTGTAAATGATTTAATAAAGATACACCTGCATTACAAATAAGGACAAAGGATAACAATCATTTTTTTGAACTTACAATTTATTTGAATTCACTCAGTTTCAAAGACTGACAAAAACAAAGAAATATACTGGCACATGTTGGTATGAGTCTCCATCATCAGAAGCCTGGACAAGAGATTGGAGATTACTAAAATACATTTTAGCAGTGTACAGTTTTTTTCTAGATATTAATTTTATTGGACATTTTTTTGTTTAGTTGAATGCAAGCATATTTTTTTGTGAATTATATACACAATAAGAGTATGTTTTTCTTTTGTATACAAATCTTTGCATATGACATGAATTACTGATTAAACTAAAACGTTATGAGATTAACCTTCATTGCATTTTAGTGTTTCAAAGGTGTCATGACATTAATTTAAATTTCTCCTGAATGATTTAAAATTAAAACTTCCTCCTCACGGACACTCATTTCATTCAACATTTATGTCAAATATAACTGTTAACAATATAATTTTTTTTTTATTTTTTTTTTTATTGTTCTTACTAACATAAATGCACAGTAAGGTTTACATATTTCCAGCAGAAAATATTATAATAAACCTATGACAGTAAAAATGCATTGATAATACTTACAAAGCATGCTTTGAAGAACTCAGTTGGGTCATCACCAAGAAGTACTGGAAGCCCTCTCATGGCAACACATTGCATGTCAACGAGATCAGAGGTCTGAGGTGTGGTGGTTGCAGAGAAAACATTGTATCATTTGTCAACATGAAAGGAAGGCAATTTCTATGAATCATACTTTTGACTGTTACTTAACAGTCCTAAAGGGTTAGTTTACCCCCAAATTAAAATTCTGTCATTAATTACTCACCCTCATTTTGTTCCACACCTGTAAGACCTTTGTTCATCTTCAGAACACAAATTAAGATATTTTTGATGAAATCTGAGAGGTATCTGACTTGCTGAGGTATCTTGAGTTGCTGTATGAAAACGCTATAAGTGTATTTTAAGGCTATTGAAAGACTTAAAACTACATAAACATTCTTGATATAGCCATGGAAAAGGCTGGCTTCGTGCATAGCTCCCATGTTTAAGTCTGTAATGTTTTAACAAGTATCCCCTTTTGTCACAAGCAAATATGCAATACTTACATTTCCAGATCATCTTGATTAGCCTTGATTTGAATCTGCAGAGTAACAAAAAAACATTAGATTGCTTTTTACATAAGAAAAAAATATATATCTTTTTTGATCTGTTATCTACAAAATTTATATCCAAAATAAAGTACTATCTAGCTATCCATTTATTTATTTAGCATGTCATGATACACTAGACTTGCATTAACTGAAATGTACTAGCTAACACCACGCTGATGAGCACGAGGTTGCATTTCTTTGGCTAGACTACACATGGGCTAGTATTTCTTGCGGGCAGTCGAATTTCAATTTAAGCTATTTGTTTAATACTTCACTCACAAAGAAATGTAAAAAAATCTAAAAGGTTAATGATAAAGTTGCGCTGTATTTAAGCCATGTTGAACATTTCTAATATGGCAAACCGCCAAGATGCAAAAACACCATCGAAAAAAGATATCGTTTTACACAACAGACGACATTTTCGTTCATATATTTAATGAGAATTATTGATCAAAAAAGGTTAAGCATTAGATTTTAAATGTGACGATCCCAAAGAGCATGTCGTATCAGAACTAACTTATAAAAGTGTCGGTTGCGACTGATCGATACAACATGATGGCGAACGTTAACATGTAAACACAGCCTAAACTTCCATATAGTTTTACTGGCTAAATCTTATACATCTCATTTATCTATGTGTTATAACGTATTCGCTGTTTAAGACCAAAATGTACTACTACTCACCAGCAAACGTGCATGATGAAAGTCCAGATGAACAGATGAAAATGCGCGCTCCATCCACGTCAGTGACGTCAGTTCAAAGAGCCAATCAACATCTTCCTTGTATTGCGTTGCATTGACAACAGACTAAAATAAGCTAAGTTAAGTACATTCAATCTATACAATTCAATAGAATGAAAAGTATCATGCAAATCGTACAACAAACTAAAAACATGGAGTAATTGTGCAAACATTTTAGAGTTTATGTTTATTGTACCTAAGTAGTTTGAATTAAAACAATTTCAGGGATAACAGTGTGGTTTATGTACATCCACTTTGGAGATGTGTGCTTACTGGAGCTCCCCTGATAGCAATACATAATAGAATGTGTTTTTACAGCAAAATCATCAGCAAAATGATCACTATATTATACTGTCTAACGTCTTTACACCTTCAACAATTCAACAGTTTACTCTAGTCTACTGTTTTTCAACACATTTTAACACAAGGAACCGTGTTTACTCACATTTGAAAAGTCCCTGAACTCCGCGATGTTGATAATGACGTATGCTCTCCCGTGGCCTCTTGGGATAGAAAAGTATCCTTCGATGGTTGCTTCAGAATCTGGGCAGAAGCAATAGGTCATCTGGGAACTTCTCGCCTACTCTTTCATAAATATTGATGTTTCAAACATACTACTTTCTTTCACGTACTACATAGTAGGTAAGTAGACATATTCAAACGCGTTTTCTCCTACTATATAGTAGGTAAGTAGGCATATTCGAACGCACTATTAGTATACGTACGTCCGAATCTTGCGAGAATTAGTACGTCACAGGTAATTCTCGCCTACTCTTTTATGAATACTAAGGATTCGTACATACTTTTTTGCTCGCCTACTGTTTTTCCCCTACTATATAGTAGGAAGTATGCGGTTTCGAACGCAGCCACTGTCACAGCCAGTGAAGGTATGGAACACAGGAAGGGCCTTGAATTTGTCAGGACCCAGAGACTTGGCAATCTCATTGGCAGGTATGTATCTGAAGTTCTTGTCAGTCCCAAATGCCACCAACAACTCCTCAATATCCAGCTCTGACACGTGCAATGGCTAGAACCACAACAGTTGCTCCAAAGTGCGCAGGGTGATCTTTTTAAATCCTTTTCTTGCAGCATACCCCGAATGGAGTAGCATCCTTGTATCTGCCTCTTCATGTGTGCAAGGGGCAATCTGATCTGATTCTTTTGGGTAAGATGATTGGGTCTGTATGTCTAAACAACTTGTTTGGTAGTCGACATTTCCACGTTTCCTGGCCAGAAAGTAAAAGAGCTCTGTTTTGTTTTTATCCACTCTCAGGAAGCCTTTCCAGTTGGTTTGTTAACTTGTTTTTTCCCGCTTCTGGGACTTTAAGCTGTTAATTTCATAGCAGTCCCATACAACATCTTCTCTGTTAACCCTTTCAAGTTTTTCTTTAATATAAGGTATGAAGATCTTGCAGGAAAAGTCATTAAAGGTTTCAGCTACGCCTGGTTTCAGCATGTTGATGACTGCTGACCCATCTAATATTTAGGCCTGCATAAAGTCTTCACCTAGCATAAAGTTCTTTAAACATTTTGAACAAAAATATTTTCAAATTTATATGGAACAATAAACCAGATAAAATTAAAAGGCAGTACCTGTATAATTCTTATGATAACGGTGGACTGAATTTAAAAAATCTTCAAATGATGGACTTGAAAGCCTCCTGGGTTGCTAAAATGTATCACAACAAACAATGGATCACGAGCCAGAGATTATATTCAGCCTTTTCCTTCTTCTCGAACAATATATTTCCTTTTTACCAAACAAAAACAATACATATTGATAAACTATTTCAAAACAGTTTAAAAGAGTTATCACCATTCTTCAAGGATGCACTGAAAGCTTGGTTGAATTTCCAGTACCACCCTCCAGATACAATTCAAGATATTCAGACACAGTTCTATGGATGAATTCAAACATTACGGTTGGAGACAGACAAGCCATTG
Source organism: Rhinichthys klamathensis goyatoka (assembly GCF_029890125.1). NCBI lineage: Eukaryota > Metazoa > Chordata > Actinopteri > Cypriniformes > Leuciscidae > Rhinichthys > Rhinichthys klamathensis. Next base: position 1,213,831 of record NW_026606637.1, read on the forward strand.
TTGTGGGAGGAATGTCTCAAAAATGGGTTAATTTTTGTCAATGACCTTTTAGACTTATCTGGAGATTTTATTTCTTTTGAAAATTTGAGAATTTTTTTTGGCATTTCTCTCGATCGGTTACAATTCAACCAGCTGATTTCTGCAATCCCTAAAACTTGGAAAATAAAATTGCAAAATGGTAAGAAAAATAAATTAATGGTTTGCCTCCCACCAATAAGATGCCTAAAATGGTTGTCTGGTGTAAAGATAAATAAAATAATGTATATTTGGAATTTAAATATCACAGGCACTGCACTTTTTCCACACAGAACCTGACAGTTTTGGGAAGATGAATTTAATGATCCAATTTTGTGGAAGGATTACTTTAGAACAATTAATAGAACTACAATTGATTCATATTCCAGAATATTTCAACTTAAAATCTTTTATAAAATGATTGCAACAAAAACATCTTTATTCAAATGGCAGATAGAAAAGGATCCCTGTTGCAGGTTCTGTGGGGATAAGGAGGAGGACTTGATGCATTTGTTTTATTTTTGCCCATATGTGGTTAAGTTTTGGGTCAGTATACAGTCATGGTTACGGTCTATGGATATTATTTTACGAATCACACCTCAGAATATTTTGTTATGTGTCTTTGAGGGCAAATGCACACATTTTTTGAATATGATTATCTTGATGGGTAAAATGTTTATTTTTAAAGCTAAAACTATATCAAATTTATGTATAATAACTTTAAGAATAGAGTTTACCATCAGTATATGCTGGAAACAATTATAGCAACAAATAACAACAGAATAACTGAGCATGAAAAGAAATGGAATGTCTGCTTACTTGAGTTAGAGATATAAATATTAGGTGTACTCTCTTAAAGGTGTGCCCTGTGTTATGTTATAAATGTTTTGCTAATTGTATTGTATTTTGTTTATTAATTTTTTGATCAGTATTATTGATTTATTTTAATTTATAATTTATTTGATTTATTGTTTGCTTTGTGCTTCCTTTCTATTTATAGTTTGCTTTCCTGTCACAACACTATGAATGTGTGGATGATTGTGGTTGTGATTGTGGTATGAATGCATGGGGGAGTGATTGGGGTGGGTGGGGGGTTTGAAGCTTGTCTTGTAATTTTATTCTGTAAACAAGTAAATAATAATAATAAAAAAAATAATAATAAAAAAGAAATATTTAGGCCTGTGGTCTGGGGCACTGTTTCGTGATGCACTGTCTGGGGCACTGCTTATACTGTTTTCGAGGCAGATCAGCCTTGTATCCCAAGCGTACCCCACCATGAAGTGAGAGTGATGGAGGCTAGAACTGATTTTCATTTTTTTAAGAAGTTTTCTACGTTCCCATCACGTGTCTGACAGGCAATATAGAGTATGGAACAATGCACAGTCATTTTTCAGCAAGTTTTGTCTTGGACTGTACTCTTTTTGGAGCTGTTTTAAAAAGAGGGAGCTTGTTCCTCTTCAAAGGGGCAGTGATGCGTTTTGTGCCCTGCATCCTCTCTGCAACAAAGAGTTTGTACTGCTCTTGGCTCATCCTCTCTGCAACCTGAACAGCATCCACAACAGCTTGGTCTGCTAACTCTCTTGAGTTCAGCTTCAAAAGGTTGTTGCTGTCCTCTGCGAAGGGCTTTTCCCATTTCCTCAATCACGTCAACCAGAGACACCCTTACTGCTGAACTCCATGGCATTCTCAAACTCATCATTAATGCTGGGTACACACTACAAGATATTCGTGGTGATTTTGGACCAATTTCTTCCCTTCTTTCCGATTATCTTGCTAGCTCTACAGATTATCTTATCAGATTTTCCTGTGGTGTGAGGTGTGTTAAGAGTGACTGAATCTGCTCGGAAGAACGTCAGAACCACCCCCGATCTCTAATCGAATCAGAAATCCTGTTGTGTGGGGGGAACCTTGAGGACAAACGCACGCACGCTCTGGAGATCATCACGTGAAACGAAACAATACCCAATCAGAAAGCGAGCTGATGGAAGACTCACCTCCAGCTCATGCTGTAACATGTAAAGTTGTGTTCACACAGTCTCCACGATTTCATCTAAAATTTTGCTTACTTTTTTCTGTAAGGGTAGGGACACACCCAACCCACGCCAAATTTTCACATGTCACCTGGACTATTAATAATATCATCAAATATCTTACTGTTTTCCCTAATAGACCTGATAAAGAAAAGTCATCAGTTCTTCAGTGACTGAATAAGGTGACATCTATCATTGTTGTATTTCCTACAGTGAAGTAGTACATGATCAGCTGTTTCTTATTGGCTACAGTGTATGCATTCCTCAGTTGGGTGCTTGCCAATTTTATATAATTTACTGTTAAGTCCAGTATGACCTATTCTCAGCCAAGTTATGATATTTTCTTCCCTTCGTTTCCTGGTCTCCCTCCTCCCAGCACCAACTTGTTTTTGTATATTACATAAATGTCTACCTGTTTCATTGCCCTCCCAATTTACCTGCCATACTGATTGTGCATATGTTCTAATGTGTACTTTAGCTTTACTTAATGGGACTTGTAGATCTACTTGCTTTATTCTTAGAATTTGTTTAGCCAGAATATACACCTTCTCATTTCCCTCCACACCAACATGAGCAGGAACCCAAACGAAGTGTGTAGATATACCCTTAACTTTTATACCGTACATCATATGGAACATTTAATTGATAATATTCATCCTACATGACGTCCGAGTTTGTTGAGGATCAGTGCCGATGGCTGTCGTGAAAACTTGTATACAGTGTAGTATAGAGATGGCTATACCATACATGTGGCAGGCAGTACAAGTGACAATAACAGGAGATGACATGACTCACCGTGTTTGTTGACTGATCCAACTCACCTCAATTGTTTGATGGACTCGTAAAAGGCACTAGAGAAAATTATGGTAAATACAGATGGCAGGTTAACTGATGTCATCAAAATCATTGACTAGTACTGACTATTACATTTTGAATGCATATATCTTCTACATTAGCTTATAGATAATCTTAAGGCTAACATGTTCTTACTTAAAGGCAAAACAAAATTTGCTGGGGACTTTAAATGTCATATAAAAACAGCACAATTTTACCCTGTTCAAACCATCCTACAGAGTATTTGTAATTAAATGTTTACAATGTAATAAAACTCCAGAACCTTATTTCAACAAAAGACAGAGTGTGTAGTCGGACAAACTCACCTCCGGTTTTCACACTAGTCATACGCTAAAACACAAGAGTGACTTCTGCCACCTTTATTTAACTTTATTTAACAAAAACATTCTGGTTCTTTGTCAGGTTCTGCTGGGCTTACATTTACAATGAAACCATTGTAAGGGTGGATTTCCTACAGTGGTTCAGGCTGCAGGACTGCCCAATAACTAAAGAAACTTTATCAGCAAGATGGTAGAAAACTGTACATTTCTTGTCTATTACCACCCACTGCTACTTATACCAACGACGGAAATAAGCGCAGTTACAATAGCTAAATATGTGGGAGAGCATTGCTCTCTGACAATATGGTCATGGTTACACTTAAAATAGTTACAAAATAGATGTATGAGATGATAAAAACATGCCATTAATCCTACCCAGCATATATGTAAAATGTTACCTGAGGGATAGAGAGAGAGAGAGAGAGAGAGAGAGAGAGGGGCTTTAGAAAAATCAGATAGAAAGAGCCAGAGCAAAGAAGAGCCAGCAAAAAGACTGAAAAAAAAATGTGTTTGTGTGTGTGTGTGTGTGTGGGCGTACGTGTGTGAATGAGACTATTGTTTTTAAGACATTATTATTATTATTATTACTTTGGTTGGTTTTTTGTTAGAGACTTGTGCCCTGTGTGTTGTAATTTGTCCGGAATGTGTCTAAATAGTTTGTTCTGTTTGTCTTGTCTATTGTATCTTGTCTTGTGTGTTAAAAAGAAAAGAAAGAAAAGAGTGTTGTAGGTATAAAGTGAAGGGGAATGTGCATTGAGGTGGTGGTTCTTTCATGCGTGTTTTTTTTTTTTGTTTTGTTTTTTTCTATTGCATAGAGGATATTGGTTAATACTGGGATGGACTTGGATGGAAACCAGGTGTCCAGGTTGTTTGTCTCTGTTTTTCTTTGTACTTGCAAAATAAAAAAACAATTCTATAAAAAAAAAAAGCCCCAGCGAAAAGAAGAGCCAGAGAATAAAAGAGACGAGCAACAGATCCAATATTCTTTTATCCCCTCCTTGACCATGTGACTGTAACCCAAATGTGAGACATTAGAAGACACCTGATGTACACACATCTTGGCCTACAGGCCTTGAGCACTATCAACACCTCTGCCTTTAGGAATTCTAAATGGTCCTTGGGGTAGAAAGAGGGGGGTTGAAACAGTAAAAGCAATTGTCTTTGTTCACTTTCAAATATCTTTGAATATTTTCAACCTTACACCATTGTCTCCTCACCCGTTGTGATACACTTTTATATTTTTGGAATTGTGTTAAAGCAGCACTAAGTAGGATTTCCGTTTTTGTCAAACAGCGACCCCTAGAGTCGCTGTGGAGTACTTGTACTGTCGTGAATAGCACTCACGCAGAGATGGCTCGCACTCACGGCCGGATCCCCTCCCCCTGTACACCGGTACCTGTTCAGTAGGATGGACGCTGTAACGAGTGGAAATAAGGTATGGCCCCTTTAAGAGCTGCGCGCGCCCTGTTTAGCTGTCGGCAGTCTGTATTGTATGTGCGCCTCGAACACCACATGTATACAGCGCCGGGTTATTTCTGTTTGATGCTCATTTTATCAGAATTTTATCAGATCTGTTTTTTGCCGTAAAGCAATTCGTTACCTCGCGAGACCTGATATCACACGATACTTCCTAACACTGACGCCGGCGGCCCGCCGGCCCAAAGTTGCAAGGGTGGTTTTGCGGCTCACAGGCACCAGGGGGGTGCGAGACGACCACCATTCAACACGAAATCAGTAATATATACATTACAATGACTCCAAAGCTGTTCGGTTAAGGTAAAAAAGTTACTTAGTTCACCTTTAAAGGAACAACATCTGTCTTGTGCCCATGCACACAAAATGAATTAACACTGCCTGCATCAAATGAGTCATCCTCGCACTTATTCAATAATGGGAACGACCCGATGATCTTAACAGAGTGCTAGAAAAACCTCTTCAAGGTACACAGAAGGTTTGAAATGTTCAGGCAGAGGCAGTCTGCAATTTGCAGCACTGAAATCTGGAGCCCAGAAATGATTTGTTAATAGTTTGGCCAAAAATTTTAATTCTGTTATAATTTTGTCATGTCACTTCAAACTTTGATTTTCTACAAGCTGACTTTTTCAACTTTGTGATTAAATTTTTCCGCCATTAAAGTCAGTATGAAATGAAAATTCACATTATTTTCTTAATGCTTGTTATAACTTATTGGTCTTATTGTGAACAATTCATCCATGCATGTGTCAATTTTAAAAATCTCTTTGGCCTAAACATTTTTCATTAAAAGCTCAACTCGGTCTTCCTGTGAAACTATCTCTACATCTTTCTTACAATCGATTGCAAACTTGCATTTAGATCTGCCTCCATCCAATGAACAATTGACAAATAGAACCAACTACAGTTTTTTTTCAACAATTTGTTTCACTCGAATGTATGTTACAATACGAAAGAAAAGTTATGTCACTAGTTTCATTACATTGTGTCTTTAACAGCTGTCTGGAGGGAAACTTATCTTTGAATGACAACTTACATTTCAGTCTGTTACTCATGACCACTTTCAGAAGACATAACCCTAATACAATTTAATTATTTTTAAAGCTTGAAAGTCTCAGTAACCATTTATTGTGACTGCATGAAAAAGAGAAACCAGGAAATTCTAAAAAATGTTTTTTTTTTGCGAACTATGTGAAGTGCAGAGACACTGAATACAGAGTCTGTCTCTGCATTCATGACAGCTGTTTTAACAGAGAACTGCACCAGACAGCCTCAGTGAACTCCTCTTTCCCACCTACGCTCCATCAGGACTTCAGAGAACCGAAGATGTCACACACAGTCAGACACACAAACACGCTCCTAGATTCTAGTTCTAATGAAGAATGAAAGTTTTTATGACGTCTTTTTTTGACATGTTCTGCACGTCTGATATAGACGTTCATCGAACCTTCGTACAAGTTTAAAAACTAGTTCAAATGTGGCCATTGTGGACACATTTTCAACATCATTTATGGTCTCATTTAGACAAGTTATACTGTTTCTGGACCAAATAAACACTCAGGATGCATTATATTAAAACTCATGTTTATTTCAATGTAATTTCCTTACATTGTGTAGAAGTTATTTGTTTCATTTTAAATCACCATTGTGGTGATCAGTGTTTGCTTTAATTGGGCTCTTGGTCCCAGTACTTCTTACTTTAGCTTTTCTAACCATAACAAATCACCTATTAGAGTAGCTAAATGAGGGGTGGTTGGGGCTTTGCAGATTTTTTTTACTCTCTGAAATTTTCCATGTTGCCTCAATCATATTGCCAGTCATTTTACTGTTTATCCAGTTAATCCATGATGCTCCTTCTATGATTTAGTGAATTGCTGCAAATTCCATTGAAATTCACCTATGAAACTCTTAAAGGGATAGCTCTCACAAAAATGAAAATTCTGTTATTATTTACTCACCCTCTGTTAGATTATTTTCTTCATTCATAGGCGTAATAGGGTATGTCCCCACCACTTTTTGCCAGGGTCGATATTGTCACCACCACTTTTTGAAACAACTCACGGCACAGATGTACCTATACCTAATATGAATAAAACATCTCCAGTTACCTAGCAGAGCATTAATTTTTTTCGTTTGTTAAATAAGAGGTGATCTGGTGCTGGAATGTGTTGTTTTTTTAAATCAAGCTGATTGCGCCGCTGTTATCAGTGGCGTGGATGCAATGTTCTCTTGTGGCTCGTGCACAGTCTTCACACTCAGACGAGCGCATTGGCCGTTGTGGAGACTCTTTATTCTTTCCAGTGAAATCACAAAACAAAACTGCACACAAATGTGTCCCTGCTCTTGATATACAATCATTGATTAACATATTCGGTTTTGATGAAAAAAAACAAAAACAAAACGATACGTGGGCGGATTAGAACCTCTGACATGGTTAAAGGTATAGTCCACCCAAAAATAATAATTCTGATATTAATTATTTACCCTCATGTCTTTCCAATCCCGTAAAACTTTCGTTGGGGAGTTCGAAAGCTATCAGATTTCATCAAAAAGATTTTCATTTGTGTTCCAAAGATGAAAGTCTTACAGGTTTGGAACGACATGAGGGTGAGTAATTAATGACCAAATTTTCATTTTTGGGTGGACTATCCCTTTAACAAAAGCTCTACCACTAGACCATTAGGGTACACAAGCACATTTTATGGATCTATGAATTTATTCACATGAAAAATCTCTGCACTAACGATATATTGTATTAAAGGTAGATGTAATGATGAAACTATCTCATTAAACATGAGTTCTATGTCGATTAATTACACCCAATGTACTATTGAAATTGATTTCTAGACATTGTCAGTGGTAAGGGGTGATTTGCCTCTTATCTCATTATCTCATAATGACATTTGTCTCTCCCATACATTACATTTTTTGTCCCTTCATTAAAAACCGCAACTCGCCCCTGCGGTAAAAACTGGTCCAGACCAGATAACAAAGTCTTTTTTCCATTTTGTATCTTTCCGTTGAACTTGTACCCTTCCTAATGAACTAATGTATACATTATGATGAAATATCTCTTTTCTGTGTGGGTTGTGACACCTGTCACATTCCGTTGGGTATATGGCGACTATACTATATTGTGTCTTAAGAGCTTAACTGTGAGCCCAAGTATATTTACACCCACCAAACTTGTATGACTGTCTTTTTTCTGTGGAGCACAAAATAATATATTTTGAAGAGATTTTGTATGTCAACAAAAATCTATGGAGTCAAATGTTGTTTTGGACTTTGTTGACTTTCATTCTATCCATGTACAAAAGACCCAGAGAATGAATCACTTAAAATGATCATTATATGTACACAAAAGTGATCTGCTACCTCTGTTCTATCTCTGTTGCAGTACTTACACGAGAATGGAGTTGTTCACAGAGACCTCAAACCAGAAAATCTCCTCTATGCTGACTTGTCAATAGACGCACCTCTTAAGATAGGTAACAAACTGTATACTCATACATTTAATCCATTATCTCTTTGATGTGGGAGATATGAGACGGAACAGTGTACTCTGTCAGTAATGAATGGGTTTTTATTGATCCAATCTTTTCTGTAATGTCCACAGCGGACTTTGGCCTTTCTAAAATAATTGATGAGCAAGTGACAATGAAGACAGTATGTGGTACCCCTGGCTACTGCGGTGAGTCTGAATTTAAGATAGCATATTATTTAAGTTATGATTTATTTCGTTATTTTTTAGATAAACACATACCTCTAAAATAAACCATTTAGATATCCACAAGTAAGCGAATTCCAGTAAATGACTTATAAAGTTTTATAAGCCAATTCATTTGCAATAATTTGCCTCTATTATCACATCCACTCAGCTCCTGAGATCCTCAGAGGAAACGCTTATGGCCCTGAGGTCGACATGTGGTCAGTGGGAGTCATCCTTTATATTTTGTGAGTAATACATTTACATTAATCTAATAAAATTACTTTTATCTGACTTGCAAGTATATGGAAAAATGTAAACACAAGTGCTTAATCATATGAAGTTTTTTTAACACTTTAGTGGCATATGAAAAGTGATAATGTCAATATATAATATACTTTTTCAAAAAACAACTATGTGATAATTATTCAACCCCTATTCAACATTGCTGTTTTTAAATTACTTAATTGTAGGGTATAAAATTTTGTTAAAACACAATTAAACCTTTGGAAACACTATAACAGCACTTTAGTTGTGACACATGCATATATTTAGCTCATGCTAATGCTAAGAGAAGAAGGATATGGCTAAGGGGAATAGGATGTTTGTTAATAGTAGCTTACCCTAAAAACCCTCAATAATCTGCTCAAGAGTTACAAGATGTTGAATGGAGGAAAAAAAAAACATTTCAATGCAGACTATAAGAAGAACACTAAAGACTATTAGAACATTACTTCATGCCCGGACACCTCGACGAACGCCACTCTTGACCAGGAGAACAGGTTGACTTGAATATGCTAAAAATAATTTGATTAGGCCTATGGAGTTTTAGAAACATTTTTTTGTAGTGATGTGACCAGACATTTTGGCAAAGATGATAAAGCCTTCATTGTGTAAACTGAAGTTTCACTGGATCATTGGACTTTCCAGCAGGACAATGATCCCAAGTATACACCCAAATCTACCAAAGCATGGTTTAGGGATTGGTCTTGGAATGTTCTTGAGTGACCTGCTCAGTCTGCCCCTTGAAAAGCTTTGGTGAGATTTGAAAAACAAAACAAAAAATATGAGTGAGTTGGAAGCTTTTGCACACAAGGAATGGCCTAAGATTCCAGTAGAGAATGTAAACACTTTACAGGTAACGTTTATTTGTCATTAAAAAGAGTAAATGATTCTCTACCAAATTTGACTTTTGGGGGTTGATTGATTTTGTATCTAGATGATTAGAGCCACTTTGATGTTTTATTTTTCATTTGAACTCAGTACAAAACTTTACATTCTCAGAATCTCTCAAATATGTATTAAAGGGGTCCTATAATGCCCCTTTTTACAAGATGTAAAATAAGTCTCTGATGTCCCCAGAGTGTGTATGTGAAGTTTTAGCTCAAAATATCCAACAGATAGTTTTTTTTATAGCATATTAAAATTGTCACTTTTTGAGGGTGAGCAAAAACTAGCCATTTTTGTGTGTGTCCCTTTAAATGCAAATGAGCTGGCCCCCTTTCAAGAAGAGAGCGGAGCTTCAGGAGTTAGTGTCAGCAGCTCTGATTACCTCACGGAGACAGGCACTCAAAATGTCAGAAACTGTTCAGCCTTTTATTTTGAAACCTGAGCCGGACAATGATGGAGAGACTCAAGAAGAAGTGACAACACGTGGAATGCAACAGGACGTTTCTGAATGGTTAGTTGATGAATTTATGTAGCTGATGTGGAGTTAACTATCTTCAAGTCATTGATTAGCATAATTCTGTCATGATAATCTATAAATCGCTCGTGTGGGAACTGTTGTAAAATGCCTACAGAGCCAGAGAATATGCTTCATGAAGATAGAACAGGTATAGTTTAGTTTAATTACGGTTATAGCTGATGGTGTCATCTTGCTTTTATGACATGCTATTGCATTTGCGTTACATACTGTATTGCAATAAATGTGAAAAGACGGATGCGACAGCTTGAGCCGACTCCCAAATGTGCTCTACTACAACAACTCTTCATCTTCTCATCATGGCCTCATTCCCTTTGTTGCGTGTTTCCAGTGGCAAGGTTTATGTAAATTTTAGGGTTAGTGATGTCACTAACTTGGGAAGAAGCTCATTGTAGTCCCTACCAGCCATTTGTTGTAGTCCTTAAACAGCGATTTCTTTAAAAGAAAATATCTCTCTTTGCTTTGAACTGTGAGCGTCGTAACTTTGCAGATGTTGTTTATGATCAAACAGCAACATTACACACTAACTAAAGTTAAAAAAAGTGAAATCATAATCAACCACCCCTTTAATAAACCTTCTATGATGGTTTGCTGATGTTAAGAAAACAACTTAAGAAATCCAGAATGCCTTGCAGGTCAGGGGGATTCAATAATTCCATACTCATGTTATCCCCCTGACCTATAAGACATTCTGGATTTCTTAAGTTGTTTTCTTAAGATTTCTTAAGTGCCAGTTGTTCACCTCACCTATACAGGACATGTAACAAAGAATACTAGCGCACATAAACAACTTCTTCAAGCTTGGAGTTGGTCGAGCTCTTGGTCTAAACAGGAAACTTTCCCAAAACATACTGATAGCATGTTCTTTCTTTCAGTAAGAGGTGCAGATAATATTTGTCATTATTCTCTAGTGTTTGAAGATGAAGAAAATGCTTTAAATAAGAAATTGTTCATGTAAGCGTAAGGCTGAAGTGACCCCAATGACCTCGGATGTCTTGTTCAGTGTTGGGTGCCTCTCTCAAAAACATGGAGAGAGCACGTTCCAGTAAACAAACAATTATATGATTAAGTAAAATCTCATAAGCTTGAAGAAGTCATACAAATAATTTAATATGTAGAAGGCTAAATATTGATTATTGAATATTACCTTGATTATAATCACTCATCAGATATACATTGAAGCGGCAGTGGATTCCGGAAATCTGACCCTTCACAGCGATTTGTAGCAAATTAGCTCAAAAGGGAGATATGTATAATTAATTACAATGGATTATAAGTAATTATAAATATTTAGATTCGTTTTAGAATGGACTGTAGCAGAATTAATATTACAATCATTTAATCAGTTCGACCACCGAACAGACAGTTACCATCAGTTATCAATTCTAGGAGATAAATTATCTTCCTGGCCAAGAAAGAATAACTTTTTCCTACTGTATACAGTACTAGCAGTGTGAGAGCATGTAGCAAAATCAAACATTTAAGTGACTGATCTGTGAGCCGCAAACACAGAGACAAGCGTGAATATTGTGGGTTTAATATATGAAACTACGGGAGGCTATTCTGGAGGCTATATAAGAGAGGTGGGAGATTATATACAGAATAAAGAAAGTAAAGAGAGAGAGAGAAGAGCAAAGAATGGTAAGATTTACAATCAGTTAACCACAGCCCATGAGAACCATCAAAGAATCGGAATCACCTTTAAAGTAGGCAAAGACTTAGAAACGGATCTAAAGGCTGCAAACCGGTTACTTGCATTTTGGTTGCAGAACAAGTCTAGATGCGGTAGATTCTGGAGATTCTTGATGATTTTGCTAGGAGTGTGCTGAAGGGTTCACTGGGTGCTCCATGTTGTATCCAACAAAGTCAACTTGTTGCCAGGAAAAGTCAGGAAGCATGGTGTCTCAAAGAAATTGAGCAAAGATGTTCTATGTAGGGAGCTCTTAAAGCCTTATCAGTCACACCTCTCCTGTGCTGTCTTTGAAGCTTGAGGAGAGCTCCAGACACTGTCTGCGCTAGGGTAGACCAGGGGAGCAGACGATAACCGCATTTGAAGAGAAGTTGGGCCGGGGGCCGGGGCCAGTGATCAAGTTTTTATGACGCCTCAAGCCTTTGACCACATTCATATGCTACAAACCCTACTCGATCACTCCCCCCCTCCCCCTCCCCCTCCCCCCTTTATTTTTTTTTTAACATAGCACTCAGATACGTGTGTGGCTTTTTTAAAATACAGTTCCACTTTGCCCCCAGTTCCTCAGAGCGAGAGTTAGCTTTAAGCACACTTTTTCTTTCTCTCCTCGTTCCTAGAAAGGGCACAGATAAACTCGGAGGAGCTGAAAGGAATAAAAAGGGTGCAAGGGCTTAAAGGGACACTTCACCCATTTGCATTAAGCTTTGTATTGTTAGAAACCCAGTCATATATTATAATGATCGTGGATTTTTCCTTTATCTTTCCCTGAGATGGGAGAAATAAGGATTTAAGTGTTTTACTTCCTGCTTATTATGACGTAAAAATCGTAATTTTGCGTCATAATAAGCAGGAAGTCACATTTCATTGAAAAGTGTAGAGACTACAAACACAAGCTCATCATTTATTCAGGGTGTGGGACCCACTCACGCTACAGACCTATTACAGATCAGTGGGTGGGACTTCACTTGCCGATACAGAAAGCAATATCCGCCATCTTGTTTGGAAGCTAAGCTAACAAGCGCTGTGGAGATAGGAAGTTACGACAATGACGGAAGAAACTAAACATGATATGGAAGAAGAGGATTTTGAAATTCTGCTGCTCGAATCCGATGTTCGTGGCTATCTTTACGAGCCGCAATATAGTGAAGAGCAGCTGAGGCTGATGGAGGAACAGGAGGCGGCTGTCTGTCGCGGACGAGGAGCCCGGACTGGCTCGAGCTGGGCGGACTGCTGGTGCCTGTGCTCTCGCTGTGCGCTACGGACACAGATAGAGTCCGTCTGCTGCAGAGAATTTCAACGATGGCAATTTCTCCTGGGCGAAATCTCTGAATCAGACGAGCACACGGACGTTTGTGTTGTGATGTGAACCATCCTAGTTTCGCACCGCATATGTTCTGACTGAACATCCAGGTATCATGCAATAATTCACCATATAGAAAGAAATACAAACGAGGAGTAATTCACTAATGAGTTTGCCAATGTAACGGGGTTCGTTGTTGTGGGAAGAATGAGGCGGGAACCGGCAAACATTTAAACATTTTAATAGTAAAATTAACAAATACAAAACAAAAGTATAAGCCAGCAGCCACACACGACAGAAACAAAACACAACATAAAATCAGGCCTGTTCCTCTCTTGATCTGCCCTGTCGTCGCTCCTCCTTTTATGCTTCCGCTCCTCGGTGAGAGATGCGAGAGAGACCGGCGCATCTCACAGGTGTCGTTCATTATCACCCACGCCACCGGCCTCGCGCCGCCCTCACGTCCCTCGCCCTCTTCCTGCTCGCCACAGCCAACTAATTATAAATTTTGTGTGAAATGAATTTCTAACTCTGGTGGCAGCTAACGTTAGCCTTGTAGACGGAAGAGTGATTTATCTGATGTTTGCGCTGTTCTGGATTAGTGGGAGTGGCTTGCGGAGCTGTGCAAGGTGGTGCATTGTGGGAGTCGTTGTCTTACATACAAATGCGCCCTAAAGTTATTTTCTGTCTTTTCTCGGTCAAAAGGGCACCAAATTCAAAATTTCTTTTACATTTCGACTACATATATGACCCACTTTCAATAAAGATTAATGTTGAAATGGGTGAAGTGCTCCTTTAACCCTCTGGGGACCAGAAACGCGCCCGCGCGTTTTGCCGTTTTTTTTTCACATAGCAGAAAAATAGACTTAAAATACTCTGTTGATTTTGATCGTACATATAAGTGTTATACATCAATCGATCCTGTTAATTGTCTATTATTTTTCTGTATACTCACAATAAAAACAAAGTTTTGTGCTTTTTGTCAAATAAAGAAAAATAAACATGATGCGAGTTTTGCCTTCTCTCTGTCAGTGCAGTCCATTCTGAAACACGTCCGAAAAATTAACTCTAACTCTGCAAATACTTGTCATACAGGCACGAGAGGTTTTTCTTTATGAAGCTTGAATTCTCTTCTTTTTAATGATGTAATTTATATAAAAAACAAATATTCTCAGTTTATGTAATCTGTATGAAAAGAGAGTGCTGTCAGATTTTTTTTCCCCAGCTCATTACACTTCATTACGCGTTAATCTGACACGCCCACGGAGGACGCGCGCTATTCAAACGCAAATGTCGAGGCAAGCCATGACAATGCCCACATCAGCCGTTCCACCGCGGCGGTAAAATGTGGGGTGTATTTGCTGCCTTTTACCGCCAAGAGGCGCTACAATCATAGACTCTGAAAAGTGTTTGTTTATTCTCTCTAATGCGTAATCTGCTGCCGCACCGCACTGATTCAGAGCGTTTGAAAGCTGGTAGCAGATGAATTCAACAAGTGAAACGTAGTTAAAATAATTCATAATCACAATACTGAAATTAGGCTACTGAAATGAAATTGAATAAATAATGAAAAAGTAAAACATTGCAATAAAAACAGTCACAGACGTATAGACGATAGCTCAGTGGTTAACGCAACAACACGAGCTTCGAGGAGCTTCAATCGACTCGGATCGAATCTCAATGTAGCATACATGTTGTTAACCGATGTTGCCCTACAGCGTTTATGTTTAACCTTCTTGATGCTTAAATAGCTAACTGTTTATAACTGTTTACTTATTTAAAGTCAAGAGTTTTGTTTAATTATTATTACAACATAAATTTGCTACATTCCTGGAACCGCAGCCGCTGCACAAAGGACAAAAACTGATGAAGGAAGATTGTCAGCCGATTGCATCAGAAAATGAAAATGAAGAAGCACGTCTTTAGTCTGCTAAATTATTGTGTAATGTAAAAGAACACTAAAATTACTTAAGTTTGAAACCAAGTTCGAACATTTCAAGGTTTAAATAAAGTGTCGGGACAGTTTTTTTTATTTAAAACAGGGTTGCATCGGGTTTAGAGTTTATTTCTTTTGCGATGCAAAATAAGAAACACTAGGCTAATCTTATTCTTGCGACATTTTAAATTTGTATTGCCAAAGAAATGACAGCTATATTAAACAATTAAAACAGTAGGCCTACAAAACGAAAATTGTCCAAAGCAACATAATTAAATTAAAACATGCGTTTTTCTTTGCCTCTCTCGCGCTGAATCTCTTTTTAACAAGTTTATTTAGTCTCCCTCGCTCTCCATATGAAAGAGGAACATTAACACCTATGCCTATTGTCCTGCGCGCTCGATACAGCACTGAACTGTCCCTCCAACCCCCCACCGGCTATTGGAGTCTGAGGCTGATTTAACACAAAGAGAAGTCACAATTCACACTTAAATCGCTATTCTAGACAGTGTTGATAATGAAGGAATTAAATGATTTAAGTTACATGTAGCCTAGTGATATTTCTGTCATAAAAGCTTATTACTAAATATTTAATTATTTCAGTAATTGATGAAATAAAACTGGTTTGGGCCAGCTTTTTCCAAGCAAAACTAAATATAATCTGAAAAAACGCATGTTAATTTGTTTTCATGAACAAAATGTTCAACTCAATATTAAAGTCTACAGGGATCTTTGGATCCTTTCAACCAGGCATGCAATTTGTGAATTAAGTTTTTTTATTTTTATTTTTTATTCAAATAAATATCGAACCACGGTGCTTCGTGGTAATGCTGCTAAATTAAATAACATGTATTGAATAATTATGAACTTAAATGAAACAATATCGCAACATTTCGACAAATGCATTATTTGATCTGTTTTTACATTTTAATTCAGGGCGATTTAGCCTGCTACATTTAATTAGAGCGAGATTTTCACATGTCTTGTCATTTTCTCATTGGGAAGCGCTTACAGGCTACATGTTTGAGTACATCCTCTGTACCTCTCGTTTTCATATGGATTACATAATCAGATAACATTTATTAGCCAGAATATTTAGACATTTAAAGGCTTTAGACAGAGCCGATTTCTTATAGTGAC